>NC_045775.1:4072500-5292500 GCF_008692025.1 Phocoena sinus | reverse complement strand
ATAAATTGCTCAGAAATTATTTTTGGCAAACGTAATCTAAAGACATATCTTAGCCAACTAAAAGATGAATAGAAATAAATAATTCAAAAATGGGGAAATTAAAACATTAATAACAAAAGGGCAAACAGAAGTCTTGATCATTTAGATGTTTTAAAATATGGAAATAGCCGCTGAAACAACTCCTGATTCAAAGAGGGAATTAAAAAAATAATTACGGACTAATTTAAAAATTATAGTGTTGAGGGTATTATGTATGAGTATTTGAGAAGTATACATATTTTATGCCATGTTAAATTTATAACCCTAAGTATTTTTATTAAGCCATAATGATGATAAATAAAACATTTAACCCACATGATTAGTAAGAGAACAATATCTTTATGAAAAGAAAGTGGAAAAGTACATTTAAGACAAAAGCAGACAGTAATAAATTAGAAAAAAAGAAACATGAAGTATATAAATAACGAGTTGTTTCTTTAAAGAAAATTATAAAAGGTATAAAACACTGGCTGATCTAATTAAGCAAACAAGTAGAAAGAAAACATAAATAAATCCAACTAGGCATAAGAGTAGAAGGATAGATGCCAAAAAAAAATATCAGAAGAAAATTATACCTCTCGTTTACTGTCCACACTCCTCCCTCAATAACAAAGGGCCACTGGGATTGGAATTCATTCTTTCTCTTCTTGTGTAAAATTAAGCAAGTCTCTCACCTTTCTAGGCCTCCCATAAAATGTTAATAATCTCAAATATCTGACAATTTAATAGAGTTAACCCTTGCGGGCACTGCCTCTGGGTGTGATCAGGATAATCAAAGCTCACTTATCAAAGCACTTGAGATTTCTTGGTTGGCTGAGAACTAAGCAGAGCCTCTTTGCTCCACCTCTGCTAATCAAAATCTTCCAAAACATAGAAGAGGAACAAATATTTCTAACTGTGTGATTGATAGATTGAAATCACACACCTAGAGAAAATGATCCCACATGTGGGAAAAAGATTGCAACAAACCAATGGGGAGAGGCTGAGGACGAAGAGTAGATCCTTCGGGTAGGCTGCAGTGCTCTTTGTAAAGTGGCCTTTGCTCTTGGTCCCACCCTATCCCTCCATCACCTGTCACCTGGCCTGCTTCCCATATTAAACTAGTGTCAGAGCTCCAAGCGGACTGGGCTTCCTCTGGCTTCATCTGAGGCACCCTCTTCCAAATCTTCCTCCTACCTCCTGCCCTCAGATCTCAAGTTAGACTTTAGCCCCCACGAGAGAACTCCTTGTTGTTGCAGAAATCTAAAAGTGCCCCTTTCCAGGACAGGAATAAAGATGCAGACATAGAGAGTTGACTTGAGGATACGGGGAGGGGGAAGGGTAAGCTGGGATGAAGTAAGAGAGTGGCATGGGCATATATACACTACCAAATGTAAAATAGATAGCTAGCGGGAAGCAGCCGCATAGCACAGGGAGATCAGCTCGGTGCTTTGTGACCACCTAGAAGGTTGGGATTGGAGAGTGGGAGGGAGATGCAAGAGGGAGGGGATATGGGGATGTATGTATATGCATAGCTGATTCACTTTGTTATAAAGCAGAAACTAGCACACCATTGCAAAGCAATTATACTCCAATAAAGGTGTTAAACAAACAAATAAATTAATTAAAATGCCCCTTTCCCCCAAGGTATCTGTGCCCTTGTCATTCATTCAGATGCTACTCTATGTACTGTTCCCTGAAGGGAACTCTATGTACAATTATACTCTATGTACAATTCCCTGAAGGGAATTGGTGTAATTTGTGTTACAGATTTCAGGTAGGAGGTTAGCCTGGATGTTCTAGGTGGGCCCAATCTCACCACTTGTGCTTTATAAGCAGAGAAATTTCTCTGACTGGAGTCAGATGTGGTGGATGAGGAAATTAGGAAAGATGAGGCCAGAGGGGAGGTCAAAGAGATTCAGAGTGTGAGGACTTGCCCTGCTGTCTCAGGCTTTAAAGATGGAGGGAGGGGGCAATGAGCTGAGGATCGTGGGTGGCTTCTGGAACCTGAGAACAGCCCTCGCTGATAGCCAGCCAGGAAGCCAGAACCTCAGTCCTGCCAACAACCTTAGTGAACATGGAAGCAGACTCTTCTCCGGAGCCTCCTAAAGGGATGTGGCCCCATGACGCCTTGCTTTCAGCCTGCGAGGTTCTAAGCTGAGCCACCCTGACCCTGGATTTCCAAACCTACAGAAATGTGAGAATGCATGTGTATTGTCTAAGCTGCTAAATCTGTGATAATAGAAAATGAGCACACACTCCCTAACCCCTCAAGGTAGATTAGGTACAAGTGTGACATCCAAAAGCTTTTACAGACACTTAGGCACAGGAGCCCAATAATCAGAAAAGACCATGGCCTTGGTGCTGGTGCGGGGTCCCAAGGGCCCGCCGCTAGAAATGTAACTTTAGTTGTTGGATTTGGGGTACCCAGGGAGGCTGAGGAGAAAGGGAAGGTGTGGCTGGAGGCGTAGGGTGGGCAGAAGTGGTTACTGTCAACCTGTATAAAGCATCTCGATACACTGACAGCCAGCGTGTCCTGACTGGATCCCCGTCATGGTTAGGTGCTCCTCCATGATCTCCCAAAGCACCCCGTGTTTATATATCTATCATTAGGTGCATCACAGTGCATTATGATGGCCCGTATAATGCCTGGTGCTCCAGCAGAGTGAAGCACTTTAGAGGCAGGAATTGTGTCCTCTGTAATACAGATGGCCAGTGGGGAGAATGGGGTCTGCCTGCCTGCATCACGCCTGGAGAATTGCAGGCGTGAGTGGGGCAGAGCCTACAGGCATGGTAGGACAGGACGTCTGGGAGCAGTGGGTGGCCTGTCCTCACAATCCTGATATGGCAGGAGGCGTGTATCACCACTGGGAAACAGACTGCCCACCAGTGACCAGTCAGAACCAGCTCGATTCATGGACCCAATCCCCAGCTGGAGGGCAGCTCCCAGCCTCCCGTGGGCTTCAGGGGAGAAGGTACAGTTGGGAAGATGTCCTGAGATCAGCCCAGGCTGCCAGTACTCCCGGGGTTATCTGGCAGTGCAGAGGCCTCTAAAGAACCCACAGCACACCCACGAAGGAGCATCAGTTAGACAGCTGCCGAGCAGAGGGCCCAGGGCCACCAGGGATGGCAAGAGAGAAGCAGGAAGATGTCAGTTTGAAGGTTTGGTTTAGAAGCCCTGGTCTTTTAAAATAGCTGACTCTGACTCTTAATTATCTAGAACCATTATGTAGAACTGTGACCCAGCAGAGGCTGCTTGATGGCAGAAAGAAATCAAGCTTTTTATATTTGTTCCCTCATTGAGTTTAAAAAACTGGATACGCATTCATCCACCAAATAAACAATTATTGAGAAACTATTATGGAGAAGGTAGGTCCTGCGGATAAAATGATTAAGATGGTCTCTAACTTGAGGTTCTCAATCTAACGGTGTATGAGGAGGGTGTAAAAAGTGAATACAGCACAGTAGGAGAGGGGCTATAGTAAAGGAACAGGCTGCAGGTGCACCCAGTTGCTCCTGAGAAAGGTGAAGGGACCTCTCTAGGGAGTCTCGATCATGTACCTCAGCCCTGCACGGCCATCCTGTGGTAGTCCACCAACACACCGTGGCGTGAGACACACTTTGGAGCTGAGTAGTGGGTGCTTTTGAAAAGATGGAGAGAGGGGGCAGGAGACAGGCTTAGAGGCCAGTGGATGTGGGGAAGGATGGCGTGTAGGAACCAAAAGATGAGAATTCATTTTGACAGAACTGCTTCTTGGGGATATTGTTTTTGCGCATATCACGCTAAGTCTCATAAAGCAGCATGGATCGCAGTGGGGATACATGCAGTTTAATTTGCTTAATCACATCTGCTCTGTCCTATCCTGTAGTCGGTTAGTGCTTTAGTTCATGGTCACTTTTGCTGGTCTGGGCGCTCTGGTTGTTTCACAGTGAGGCCTGGCTCGAGGCGCCATGCAGAGACTGGCATCGGACTCTTCTGCACGAGCACGGGGACTGAGCCCCACGTGGAACAACTTTATGATGAGAGTCTTGGCCTACAGGCCGGGCTTACGGAGGTTGAAGAAGCGTCATCGCTATTGTTGATTTAGGGCCTGGGGAAGATGAAAAAAGGAAAGGTGAGTGAGAGTCGGGGAAGAGGGTGATAGGCAGCTTCTCAGAGTCTGCAGCACGGACTGCTCCATTCATTACGTGTTCAGTGGAAGCCCGGGA
This sequence comes from Phocoena sinus, assembly GCF_008692025.1. NCBI lineage: Eukaryota > Metazoa > Chordata > Mammalia > Artiodactyla > Phocoenidae > Phocoena > Phocoena sinus. The sequence continues at coordinate 5,288,273 of NC_045775.1, read as the reverse complement.
ATGCTTTCAACAACCAGGCACATCTTATCTGCAGCCAGGATGCGAAATTTCACTTATAACAAAGCTCCGCGTAGAAAGGGCTCTTATCTCTGAGTCCAGAATGAGGGTATTAGTAACAGTGCCGGCTTCTTTTTCAAGCCCCACTAATGCCAGGTAATAGGTTTCCCCAATGGTCTTAGCATTTGCTCAGCTGCAGAGAGCTACTGAAAAAGACAATTTCTTTGGAAACAAGACAGACTTATACTGAGAAGCATTACCTAATCACTGAGGTCGCTATTGATTCAGGTATTTCAGAAAAGTTGTCTCTAAGGAGTTTCTGGGGAGTGAGTCAGATTTTTCCTGTGGACTTTCCTTATGAGGGTGAGGGTGGTGTACTTTTGGACAAGGCTTCAGACAGTCTCGCAGGAAACGTGTATGTGCTTCTGTGACTGTAGTTGTCTTTATGATTTCATAATGCTTTACTGCAGCAGTTTGAAACTTTGGGGTTATGTGAATCAGTTTCTAGGGTTCTCTGAAATCCATGAAGCTATATCCAAGACTTCTGTGCATTTTTGTGGGGGGCAGAAGGGCGTGACTTTAACTAATAGCACAAATAAATACACAGATCATTTCCACACACACTATTAGAGAAGAGGTCTGATGAGGGGTGTGTGAAAGCCATGCTTGTTAAGAGGTTGGAGCAAACAGCAAGTACAAAAGCCTTGAGTCGGGGCACTACTGAGATGTGCAAGATAGCCAGAAGGCCAGTGTGGCTGGACTAGAGTGCGGAGAAGAATTGTGAGAGATGAGGTCAGAGAGACATCCCATGGGTGGAGCGGGGGCATGTCTGAAAGAGCTTGTGGCCATTCTAAGGACTGTCTCTGGCACTTGAGAGGGACGGGAATCCAAGGGAAGCCGTTGAATCTGCAAGCCCTTGGTTGGATGAATGGAATCAATGGGGGGAAGGACTGCAGTGGAGAGACTGATCAGGAGGCCATTGCCAGGATTCAGGTGATGGGGACTTAGATCTGAGTAGGAGCAGTAGAGTTGATAAATGTAGTCATATCCTGGATAAGTTTCATAGAGCTACAGGGATTCTGGATGGTTAGGCTATGAGTGTCATAGAAAGAAGGGAACCAAGGATGACTCATTTTCAAGGCAAAACCACCGAATCCCCTTTTGCTTAAAAATCCTGGAGCCTCAGCTGCCTTCGTGTGGGCACCATGTGCTCCTTGCTCCAGGTAGAGGAAGGGCTTAGTGTCCTGGCAATCGCCCTCTGGAGCAGTCACTCAGGAGGAATTCCACACCCTTGGTCTGTCCTGAGAACCTCTCCAGATCACGAACAGACTCCATGAGAGCAGTGAGCGCCCATGTCACTCTTTGCTAAAGGCAGGGCCAGGAGGAGGTGAAGAAGGAGGAGAGGAATGTAACTTCATTTTTTTCCAAATTGAAAATTATCCTTTTTTAAACATCATTTACAGAACGCTTCTACTTTCCCCACAGCTGATCACATACCAAAACTTATGGAGTCTTTCTGGACTCTATCTTGGGAATTGACCTATTTTCCATTCATGTGCTATTATCACAGTCTTTTAAATATTATGGAAAAATATTTCAACTTGATTTTGTTGAAGTATGTTTTGGAACTGACAAAAATAATTATATTCGGTTTTGTTTTCTCCATGCAATGTATATAAAAAAGTTTACTCTCTCACTGCCAGAATTCTTTCTAATAAGTCAATGAATTTTGTGAAAATGAAATCTTTAAAAGAAATGATTGACGTTTGGGCTCAGCCTGTTTATTCCCATATTCAAAGGCAGGATAACAAACGGTGTGCAAGCAAATCTTTCCAAACCTGCCTCAGACACAGGGCACCTGGAGTCTTTAAAGGTGCCCAGGGAGCATGACCAAGACATTAACTCCACAGGAAGTCTTGGGGTCACAAAATTATATGTGATTTCCTCAACAGACAAAACCTGAAATCTCCTCCCTGACCATTTAAGTTTTATTGATGATTTTCTAACAATCCAAACCAACTGCCTTAGGTATAGCACTTGTCTTGAACTTGAAGGTGATTTGAAGAGCCAAGTGTGTATGTGTGTATGTGTGTGTACATGTGTGTGCACATATATGAATTTTGACTGGACCTGTAAAAATGTCCTGTGTTCTTAGATCAACACCACTTGAAGTATAGTGTATTACTGTTTTGGTGGACAAAGGGAAAACATGAGGAACACTTACCAGCATGTGCTTGTCCTCTCTTTAAAGGCTCTAAACCCATGGCTTAGGCTAATGGTGTTGGACAGAGGACTAAGTTTATGAGTAAGATGACTGTGTTTTCCCACCTGCTCAGGAGTGTTACTGTTTTTACCTGTTGTCCTAATATAGGGATTTATAGAGCCTCTTGTTCTTCAGAGGTCACCCCAAGCATGAGGTCAGTAAGCATGTTGGGGTCCACTCGGGCCTGTGAGAGAGTGGGGCTTTGCTCTTAGCTTCAGAGGTATTTGAGGATTTAAGGGTGAAGCTGGACACATACTCAGGGAAAATGCAGATATGAGGATGCAAGCCCATCATCCTTGCTAAGGAGGGATGTGCATTTCCAAAAGAGATGTCTGAGAAGGGTAGGATTGTTGGATTGGAGACATTTGCCTTCAGGGAACCCCCCATTTGCATGGGTTTTGCAGAATGTCATAGGTGTGATTTCAGAATAGAGGCTATGGAGCTTTGCTGTGACAGGCAGCTTCAGTGAAATGGGAAAACACTGAACTTGGATTTTAGGACAGTTACCTATGAGCCACATGACTTCAGGGGTGTCATGAAGCCTTTGTGAGGCTTTTTAAAATGGGAAGAATGATGCTCACCTCATAGGATTGTTGTGGGAATTTAAAGATAGAAATGTGTGGAGGTATACTTAGAATACACCTACTGAAGTTACATGTGAGGGAAAGAGAATGAAATATCTATAGGCTAAGGACGAGTGTAATGACCTAAAGCTTCAGATCATGTCGCAGAAATTAGTAGAAGGCTCTCTAGCAATTTTAATGTTGCTTCTCGTTAAGTGGTGTGTGTGTGTGTGTGTGTGTGTGTGTGTGTGTGTATGCACATGTGCAGAGAGAGAGAGAGAGAGAGATCTTTGTTACTGTGTCTATTTGCTTTGAAGGGAATGGATTGGAACACCCAAGTTTGACCTTTATTTTTTTGTTTCCGAAAACACATGCTTTCCTCTAATTCAATCCCTACTGTCCTGGTTTAACAAACTGAACAAGCCTTGCACAGAACCTTATTGTTGGGTGCCTGGAGAGAGCTGGAAGCTGGAGGCACAGAGCACTCCCCACACGGGGAGGTCTGCACACAGTACAAGCCCTTGTCCTAGAGGGTGACTCAGAGGAACCTCCTGCAGGATAATAACAGAAGTGCCACTTGTGGCTCAAAGAAGACCATTGTAATTAAAAAGAAAAAAAGTATTATATGTATAATCAAGCCTAGGGTCTATCCACAATTCCTTGTCTGCCAGCAAATTGTCTGCTCAATAGACACAGTGAACAGCAATTATCTTCTCCAAGCTATGAAACCCCAGTGGCGATTGACAGTGACTGTGGTATCCTACGGGCTCGCAGTTTGAAGGAGCCTGTTATTAGCAATCACATCAGGTCTCCTCCCTGAGTCAGGCTGAGGTTACATAGGTATCAGGCTTCCTCCTGTGTCCCTCCACCCCAACGATGAGTGTACTCACAAAGGGCACAGCTTGGTGAGGAGATGAGGACACGGGTCTCTAGCCTCAGTGCTGCTGGACCATCCACTGGTACATTTGATCTGGCACTGAAAAAGCGCAAGCTTTGTGATTAGATGAGGCTTCAACCCCAAACACCTAATGAGTTACAGTGGCACAAGGAGGTTTCTTTTGTTTCAGTCGATGTAAGGTTGAGGGAGATTTTTTGTTCTTTCCCTAATTCCCCTCCCAACATTGGATTTGATTTCTCACCTCTCCATGATGGAAGGAGGCCAATTTAAGGGAGAGTAAGACAGCCAGCAGGAAGCAAGAGTCTTTCTTCCAATAATGGCATTTTTAAAGCCCTCATGCTACTGTTGTTCACCTAGAAATAGGGCTCAGCGAATGTTCTCCAACTTGATAATTTTATATCTTCTCTCCTCCTCCCTGATGGTGGAGTCAGAGAACAGCCCCAGAGAAGAGCTCTCTTCCTTACAGATCAGAGCTTCCCAGCCCGGTTCTCTAGGGTGGATGCAGGTTTGCTAAGATATTGATCCCTCTTTACACTCAAGATAGGAATGCCTGGGCCTCACTCTTTTCTTAAACAGTATATTTTACAAACATCACTATTCTCTATATATTTCATAACATGAAAACTTGGGGAAGCAGGGTTCTAGCAAACATTCTCCAGCATTTTCATTCTTTCCTTTGTTGTGCTACTCATCTTACCTGCCAGATGCTGTATCATCCAGGCTGCTATTCTCCTCATTTAGGTCAGAAGGGCTCTGGGATATAAGAAAACCCTACAGTCACCTCCATGTAAACATTCTTCAATCACACTCTGCTTTTATTTAGTTATTAATTTTGTACTCAAAAGCCTGGGCATTGTCGACCAGGACTTTGGGAATGAATAGCCCTTTGATATTAGTGCCACATACTTGTGAAATAGGTCAGGATCAAACATTGCTGCAGTTTGCCCACAAAGCCCGCTCTGAATTAAACTGACCAGATGCTTCTATTTCCTTTCTCAACTTAAGCTCAGCTGCACTGTCCATCCAAGTTCACAAGTAGAAATATACAAGGTAAGACCAGATTCTGGGTGACAATGACGCTCAAATAAAATGTCAGCCCTGAGATTTGATGCCAAACTATGTAATGTGACAAAGTGTGCTCTTTACCAGTAGTGCATCTCAAAAATGAAACCTTCTCCCACCTTTTTCACAGAGAAATTAGAGACTAAATGGACCAATTTCATTTTCCCCACCATCACAGTGACATTGGACCCAAGAGATACACTGAACTATCTTGTCTCCCGTGTGCAACTAACTTTACTCCTATTATATACCAGGAAGTGTTGCCAGTCATTTAATTCTTGTAGCATTCTCTCCATTTTATAGAAGAAGTAACTGAAGCTTAGAGAGGAATACTGTTATGCGGTGACGGAGATTTGATGGGTCGAGTTGTCTCTAAATTTCATTCTGCCATGTATTTTTCCAGTATCTACTTCAGAAACCACACCAAAAGCCTCCCAATCTTCCCACCACCCCCAGTATTCTTACTTTCATTGTTTTATAACATATATGCACAGGGCTGTTTGATATGACTCAGTGACACCAAGTGACAAAAAAATCCTTGACATTTCTATTAAAAGTAAGATGATATTGGAGTATAATAATTTAATAAGTATTTCTTAAATTCTTATGATGGGCCAGGTTTGAGTTGAACAGGGTCCAGAACCAGATATTGTCCCCACCTTTATGGAACTCCTGGGGAGTGAAAGATATTACTTAAAAGTTCACATTAACAGATGCCTAATATGGACAAAGAAAATGACTGTAGTTCTGGGGGAGCATATAAAACAGACTTGTCAGGGGATGATGACCAGAAGAAGTCATCCTAAGCTACGATTCTTAGGTGATAACTAAGTGAAGCATAATGGGACCCTGTGAGTATCATTGCAAGCAGAGGGTGTTGCCTGACCAATAACCAGGGCAGAAAGAAACACAGATTTTCAAGGAGCTAGAAGAAGTCTGGGGCAAGAGAAAACACAGAGGAGCAGCAGGTGGGAGCCAGAGGATGGAAGATGTCCCGAGGTCACGTGTCATGGTGCAAGCTGAGGGAGGAGGAGGCTGATGTGTCAGGCAGGATCCAACATACATTTAGAATGACCACTCTAGCTGTCGTGTGGAGGACTGAATGGAGGAAGCCAGTGTAGATCCAGGGAGGCTAGTTAGAAAGCTGACGAAAAAGGATCGAGCTTAGACTAGGGATCTATAGAGAGCACAGAAAGAAATAGATGGAATTGAGATAAAATTGACAGAACATTCTGAGGGATTATGTATGGGAGAGAAGGAAAGGTCAAAGAAGATCTCTAGATTGCTGTCCTGGGCAACATTCAGAGATGGGAAACACTAAAAATATCAGACTGGGGGGCAAATACTAGTCTTGGTTTTAAAGCTGGAGTTGTGGTTCCTTTGAGACATCCAGGTGAGCACACTAGGAGAGGAGGAGGGACGGGGTGGGGTTGGGAAGCAGGGATGGGGAGGTGGGAAGGATGCAGGTTGGGAGAAGACTGCGGCATCTTCCTCAGAGGAGGTCCAGGAGGTCGAGGAAAACCCTCAGGGCTGTGGAGAAAGAGCAGCTGCTCCACAGAAGGGAGTGTAGGAGCTGGGAGCTGCCGGGCCAGAGTCAGTGGCAGTAAATGCACCCAAGAAGCAATTGCACTGCATCTGGGCACTGACTCTGCCCCGGTGTCCCTCAGACTGCAGGGCTTTACACGTTTTTTCCCAGGTGGCTGGGGAAAGCCTTCACTCCCTTGTGGTCCCTCTTTTCTTTTCCTGATGAGGATCCTAAAACTCCAAGTGGGAAAGAGATGGGAACAGGTGACTCAGCTGGTCAGCACCAAGCCTGACCCTCCCCCCAGATGACCATCAACTTCTCAACCATCCCACACAAGTCCTCATCATAGGATCTGTTATCCAAAATCCAGAGAGGCTTTCTTCCAGGTGTAGGATCGAGTTTGTGCAGAGGTGACAACAGCCAAGTTTGCACAACCTGCTGACTACACCCCGTGGCAGGAGGAACATCAGGCTGGGGGGTGCGCACACGTCCATTCTAATTATTCCCAGTGACTTTCCGGTACAGAAGCTAGTTTTCCGCCTGTGATGAGAAGCCCCCTCAGTGCAGATGGGAAATGCTTATTATGTTAATTGAGTTCTGGGTTGTTAGTGGAAATTAATAAATGGAGATGTTAGCGATGCCTCTGGGGGGATGAGGAGGTGAGAAGGTTCAAGGCAGAGATAAAGGTTCCCGTGATTGCACGGGGCTGGGCTGGGGGTCCAAGTTCAAAGGAAGAAAACGGATTTCATTTGTTGCAAATTCCAATTTAAAGGGTATCAGTTTTTTACAGTAGATTTAACTGAGAGAAATAAAGTAAAATGATAGAGGAATGGCATTCCTTGCTTATTTACTGACCCTAAATAATAGAATTACTTTAAAATACAGTATTTTAAGAAGAGGTAGTTTAGGAAATGTCAACAAGAATAAAACGCAGAACAGAAAAGTGAAGAAAAACTTCTAATATGAAATCTATGTATTTGGCCAGTAACACTGAGCAAGAGAAGAAAAAAAATGAATCAATTATAAGAATTTAACAACATGTTCTGAGGACAATAAACTAATTATAAGAAATATATATGTATGTGTATCTTGTTCAATATTTCTGAAAAGCTAGAAATTGAGTTTTTTTCTAGGAAAACATAGATTTAAATTGATTTAAGAAGTCAATTAATCTGAACAGACCAATAAATATGAAAGAAATTTTAAGAAAGGTTGACAAATGTTCAAAAATCTAATGGGTTGAAAGGTGGTCCCCAAAAAGATATGTTCATGTCCTCATCTTTGAAACCTGGGAATGTGACCTTATTTGGAAGAAGGGTCTTTACAGGTGCAAGGAAGTTAATGATCTTGAGATGAGATCACCCTGGATTACCCAGGTTGGCCCTAAATCCAATGACAGGTGTCATCCTAAGAGACACACAGAAGATACACAGACGCAAAAGCAGGAGGTCATGTGACCACAGAGGCAGAGATTGGAGAGATGCAGCCACTGGGAGCTGGAGGAGGTAAAGGAAGAGAATTTCCCCTAAAGACTTTGGAAGCAGTAGAATCCTGGCAACACCATCTGGCCTTGAGAATGTGAGAAAATAAATTTCTGTTGTTTTAGGCAACCCAGTTTGTGGTAAGTTTTTACTTGGGGAAACTAATACCAAAACTCTTCCTAGAATATCAATAGATGGATACTTGTTTATTATGATCAACAGTATCTATCTGTCAGTGCAAGTGAGTGCATCTTAAGATGGATAGAACAGTGCTTGGGATTTTGTTGCCAGATCTTCTCAGTCACTTACCATTGGTCAAGCTTGTTACTAAATAGACCTCATTTTCTACAATGTGGGTAACAAAACCTTGTATAGTAATTATTAGACATAATGTTATTATGTATATGTACATAATGTATATACAAAGGTATATGTATGTGTAAGTTTGACAGAATGTATAAAGATGATTACTACAATGCTTGACACACAATAAGCCCATAGAAAGTAGTAGCTCTCACATACACACAGATACACACACAGAGCTATGGGGCCTGGGCCATGCTGCTTGGTGCCTGGAAGCTTCTTATTTCATCAAATAATTCAGTAAGACAGACACTATTGCAACAAAAATAGAGGAACAGATTAAACCAAAGTGATTTTTTTTTCTTTGTATGACTCAAAGAGAAATAATATCAAACAAAAAAAGAAAAAAAAAGGGTAAGATTACAAAACTAAAAAAAGGTTAAGGGTCTTTGTATCAGCCATGAGTAAAAACATATTTTCCCAAATACTGTCTTTAAAACCTGGGAACACCCACAGCAGAGAGGCAGTGCCCATGCCCTGGCTCTCTCCAAGGGTACCTCTGTGTGTGACTTGGTGTCCTGCAGGAGAATGAGTTTTGAGAATTCTTGGTGCATGCACTGGAGAGGTACTTTCCTCAGCTGTGTAGACAAATAAAGGGAAATAAAATATTTATGATAAAGGGTGGGCACATCAGTTGAATATGCAGTAATATCTATATCCAGGAAGACTGAAAGGTCTTACCTCTTTACACACCACTCCACTCTCTGCCTTTGCTTCCCAACACCTGCCTGGCCGTCATTCACTCCCTTAAACTGGCTACATTTCTTTCCAGCCTCAAGACATTTGCATTGTCAGTTTTCCCTGCCTGAAATGGTCCTCCCAGTCTCACATGTGACATGGCTAATCCCTTGTCATTCTTGCCTGATCAACTGATAGCTTACCTTTAGAGGCCTTCTCTGACTACTCATGTTCAAAGTAGCTCTTTCTCAATGGATTTCTATCTCTGATCCTTGTTCTCTCTTTTTGGTTCTTAGCACGACTTAATTTCTTTTATTTATTTGTGTGATTCCTTGTTAGGGTTTGCTCCACTCACAGGCACGTACACCACTGGGAACAGCGATGATGTCCGGCATTTCCACCCTTGAATCTCTAGCACCTGGGCTGGTGCTTGGAACCTGCATGCTTGGTGCGTATTAATTTTGCTTATAAGGCAACTGATGTTGTTACTAGGAGTCCATGAGTTATTCAGTATTAAAAAAATATATCAAATAGAAATAACAAGACCCGGATTTTATTAAGCACTCGCTTCTTAGAAATAACTCATGATAAAGCAACATAGATTGAAAAAAAAAAAAAACACAAAATTACTTGCAGTTGATTCTCATTATTTGCAATAGTTACAGTCTTCAAAGTTTCCACCAACACCAGAATGTAAATTGATACAGCCACTAGGAGAACAGTATGGAGGTTCCTTAAAAAACTAAAAATAGAACTACCAGACGACCCAGCAATCCCACTATTGGGCATATACCCTGAGAAAACCATAATTCAAAAAGAGTCATGTACCACAGTGTTCATTGCAGCTCTATTTACAATAGCCAGGACATGGAAGCCACCTAAGCGTCCATCGACAGATGAATGGATAAAGAAGATGTGACACATATATACAATGGAATATTACTCAGCCATAAAAAGAAACGAAATTGAGTTATTTGTAGTGAGGTGGATGGACCTAGAGTGTGTCATACAGAGTGAAGTAAGTCAGAAAGAGAAAAACAAATACCGTATGCTAACACATATATATGGAATCTAAAAAAAAAAAAATGGTCATGAAGAACCTAGGGACAAGACGGGAATAAAGACGCAGACCTACTAGAGAATGGACTTGAGGACACGGGGAGGGGGAAGGGTAAGCTGTGACAAAGTGAGAGAGTGGCATGGACATATATACACTACCAAACATAAGGTTTGGTAGTGGGAAGCAGCCTCATAGCACAGGGAGATCAGCTCAGTGCTTTGTGACCGCCTGGAGGGGTGGGATAGGGAGGGTGCGAGGGTGGGAGGGAGGGAGACGCAAGAGGGAAGAGATATGGGGACATATGTATATGTATAAGTGATTCACTTTGTTATAAAGCAGAAACTAACACACCTTTGTAAAGCAATTATACTCCAATAAAAATGTTAAAAAAAGAAAGTTCCCAGCAACACCTAATTAGCAAATATGGAGTCATTGCTCCTGGGGGAAATGTCACATTATGTTCCTGAAAGCCTCTGGTCATAACATTTTTAACAACTGATCAATATATAACTCTGTTGGATGTGTGCTTCTGTTTGCAGAAACCTTATTTGATACAAATTGTTGATTCATTAACATATAACTGAACAGCACTGTCCCTCATGCTGCATGAAGCTGACTTAATGCATGCATTTTCTCTGTTAAGCACATCACAGCAGTCCTGCAGTCAGGAACACTAGACAGCGCTTTGGTGGTGTTGTTGTGGACCACGTTAAGCAGCAAAATCACCAACAAACACACAGAAATGTGAACAAGGTAGCATAAAATAGACCGTGAAAAGGACACTTGGTAACAGTGTGAGAGCTAAGACAAGAAGGCAGAGACTTGCTCTGCTCGACTTCAGCTGGGAATGTGCGTGTGGAGTGACTCTAATACTTCAGCACTCTGCACACACCCTTAAACGACCATGAAAGCACTACGAGTATTGACTTTTAGGGTTACAAATATATTTCAGTGAGTAGATAAATTCACAAATACAGAATCTGTACATAATGAGGCTTAAATATATTTCCTTTTGGTTAAAAATGTATCATCTTAGGGTGACAATAGTGGTTATCTTTTGCTGGCAAAATCTCTGATAGTAGAACACGGGCATTTCTGGAGCCTTAATGTCCAGTAAATGAGTTTTCGGCATGTTCCACATTGGAAATGATTCTCCATGACCAGGCTCTTAGATGAGGGCTGATATTTACAGTCTGGACTGAGGCTGAACAGGTCTTTGGCTCCTGGTTAATATCATTCTACTGCATCCCATTTTTTCCATAGTAATAGATTTGAAAAATACGCCACCAAGTAGTTCATGATTCATTTTAGAAAACAACTTATGGATTTAAAGAGTTAAAAATTATGCAGAAAGGCAGCAAAATGTCGTAGGGGCAAAAGAGGGCATGGACGAGAAGTTTACATTTTGACTTCAATTTTGTCACGAACTGGCTATGTGATCTTGCCCAAGTTCTGACCTCTGTGAAATTACAGATTCATTTATATGCGAAACGGGGATGGTACTATCACCTCCTTCAAAAGATGTTTTAATTGTCAAATGGGATCATAAAAATACTCTATAAATAGTAAAATAAAATATACATTCACATATACATACTTATGATTGTATGTGTGTACACAATTTAACACAGATTCCTCCGTCAACTCCTACCTCAAAGGGGTCTCCTTTTTCTCCACTCTTGTTCCCTTAAAACATGCATTATATACATATATGATATATGTGTATATATATGCTTCATACATATTTATGCATTATATATCTAAGATATATATGCATTTATTATATATGCATATATCCTCCATTTACATATGAAAGGCAAACGGTCGTTGGGAAGCAGTGACTGGTTGAGGTATGGGTGGGAGCAGGGCAGATGGGACAAGAAGATTTCCAGTGAGAGGACAGGGAGGATGTGGGCTGGGTGTGACTTCAGCAAGATATGATGGTGTCTTCTTGCTTATGTCGGAAGGGATGCAGGATCTCAAGCTTAAAGTCTACTGCTTTTTAGCTGAATCCAGCGCACAGTGCACTCTTAGAGGTGCCCTAAGTTTCACCCCCATGCTCCGTCCAGGAAACCGGCTGAGGTCCCCAGTGGCACGGTGGAGCCACGCTTGCAGAGACAGGTGGCTGGTCCCCAAGCTGCCCACTGATTCTCTTAGGAAAATAGTGCCGAGTGATGCAAACCTGCCTTGAGGCCCCAGAGCAGGAGGGGCTCTGCATGCACTTCAAATGCATCCCGAGGAAGCCTGGGCCCCACTGTGCTTTCTTTCTTGGCTGTGAAGCAGATGGAGATGGGGAGGGGGGGGAGACTGAAACCAGAGACAGGGGCTCTGTAGGCTCAGGTCAACCCTGAAAGAGAAAATCTGTCACCTCGCCTGACCTGTGCGGAGCCCTCTAGAGAGCGGGAAGGATGAAGCAGGGATTCAAAAAGAGACAGAAGCAGAAAATGCTACCAGAAACTCGCCTGCACCAGACGGCTGGCCTCACTCAGGTCCACAGACATTCCCTCCTCCCACACTTCACGGGCACAAAACCGGACTCACTTTTGTTTTCCAGAAGCAGGTCCTGCTCTTATGCGGTACCCAGTCCTAAGAACCAGAGCCCCCTGAGAAACTCTCAGGTTGTCACCCTCTCTTGCCCCTCACAGGTGCTCAATAGGTCCTACAGAAAGAACATGGATTTTGCTCCATCTCTAGCTAAATAACTGAGGAAACCACTGAAGCTTCTGATAGGCAGTTGGTACAGGTGTAAAATTGACATCATAGAGGTTGAACCAAGGTAGTAGTTGTAGGGTGAAGAGAAAGGTAAAGATCTGAGAGAATTAAACAAAATAGAAATAACTAAGCTCGGTGACCAGTTAGATGGGGTGAGAAGACACATTAGATTTTACGCCCTTGAGTTTGATGAGCTGCGTGACCCCCTAAGAGGAGGAACTCAGTAAGAAGTTTGAACAACAGATTGAGGGTTCAAAAGTGGTCTGTGCTCTGATATAGAGTTCACTTATTTTATATATATGTTTTTTAATAATTTCACATTAAACATTGGTAGTATTTTTTGTTTTGTTTTTTTTGTTTTTGGTCACTCAGCTTGCGGGATCTTTGTTCCCTGACCAGGGATTGAACCCGCACTCCTAGCAGGGAAAGCTCGGAGTCCTAATCACTGTACCACCAGGCAATTCCCTGATATAGACTTTAGAGGCACCAGCAAATTCACATTAATTGAAAGCATAAGGGGGGAAGGAGAGATCACGGGGAAGGGCATTGCTAGGGGAGGGGCACTTACCTTCGGTGTCACACAGTCTGCGTGACTGCCTCTTACATGCAGTGTCCTGATGGCTGGGAATGGATTCTTGCTGAATTGCCTATATCTCACATACACATTTTTATAATAAGCTGTTCTGGTTGCTCACTCATTTATTCAATAAACTATTTATTGCATGTATATGATGTGCCAGACCCCGATTTTGTCTCTAGAGATATAGCAGTGAAATTATATTTTAGAAGAAGAAACTAATTTATGAATGAATTAGTACATGAATGAATGAATTCTGCATGGAGTCCTATATATATTATATTAATTAAATAAAAAAAGTCCACGTTGAGAGGACCACCCCATGGTGTTGCTTGATCACTGGCAAAAAGCTGTTGACCAGTAGCTCTACATTAAAGTTTCCCTTGAAAGTTACAGTGACAGAGTTTAGGACTAACTTCTGGGTCCCATCTGCAGGAGAGTGAAACATGGCCAAGTTCATCAGCTGCATTTGGGCGTATTCTCCTAGAACTACATCTGGACCCTCCTACTGAAGACTGTACTGTTTGTGCTGTTCTCTGAAGGAAGACACAACCTGTGTCTAGCCTTTGTTTTCTCTTTTCTCCTTCTGCAGAGCCGTTCAACATTTGCTTTATAATTTTCTTTCATAATCTTTTTATGTTCAAACCCTCAGCTCAGTTTGCAGATGTGGCTGGAATCTGATCGTCTTGGACTGCTGTTGACCAACTGTAGGACACCAGCTACAAGGACACCCGCTACAAGTTTTCAAGAGCGTCTGCTTGGCAGGGGTTGATACTGGCTTAGGCAAAAATTGGATAGAGGCCGAGTCATGGACAGTCAGCACACACTGCTGATCTGATCCCATGAGAAGGTTAGTAAACAGTTGGTTCTGGAAGGCCTAAGAAGCAAATACTCATGTCAGGGTGTAGCACTTCCGAGGGAGGGTTATCACTCTGATGAAAATTGTTCCATTGCCTCCTCCTCCTTTATTTTTCATGGAGGGATCTTGGCTCTGCCAGACTCATTCCCTCATGTCAAGTGCCCTCTTCCTGGGAATGTGGGTCCTTTGCTGTCTTCTGAATAGGTCTGTCCTTGGAGAGGTTACAGTCAGCTTTCTCTGAGTCTTGAGTGGTCTCCACAAGGATGACCCTCATCCAGAGATTTATTCTGTCAAGAGATGAGGATTCTGGAAGAGGCTACTGGGGCCGTGTTTCTTGCAGATATCAAACTCCAGGTGTTAGGAATGGTCCATGACTCCCCACAGCCCCCAATCTGCCTTCCATACAGACATGTCCATATAATGAGGAGTCCTTCAGTCAACTTTCTCAGCTGACCTGGAGCACATACACTATCAAGTGGCAGCAAAGCTCCAGAGAACGTGGTCACTAACAAGATCCCCCTTTTAAATAGCACCATGAGTTGTGAGTTATGTGAATATGTATGTGCTGTTTTTGCTGCTGTTGGTTTTTTACTACTCAAACATTTTGAGGTAGTATGTTCCCTAAAACTTATGTTTGACTACTAATGCAAGTTATTTTTATGCAGTGCTGATATTTCATTCTTTTGAGTAAAGTTTTATTTAATCTCTGTTTGATCTTCTTTGACAGCTACTAATTTTAATTGATTCTACATTCATGTGATGTAAAGGATAATGACTAAGAATTAGAGCACGAAGATTATGGTCTAGTTTTGTGACTTACTGGCTGTGTGATCTTGAGTGGGTCACAAAATCACTGACCCTTAAAAACGTCTTATTGAAAAACAGTGTAATCTCTGCCTAACTGGTACACATGTTTTAAAACATAAGTTAGGTAGGGACTTCCCTGGTGGTACAGTGGTTAAGAATCCACCAGCCAATGCAGGGGACACGGGTTCGAGCCCTGGGCCGGGAAGATTCCACATGACATGGAGCAACTAAGCCTGTGCACCGCAACTACTGAGCCTGAGCTCTAGAGCCTGAAAGCCACAACTACTGAGCCCACGTGCCACAACTACTGAAGTCCGTGTGCCTAGAGCCTGTGATCTGCAACAAGAAAAGCCACCGCCATGAGAAGCCCGTGCACCGCAATGAAGAGTAGCCCCCGCTCGCCACAACTAGAGAAAGTCCGCATGCAGCAGCAACGAAGACCCAACGCCGCCAAAAATAAATAAATTTATAAAAAAAGAAAAGTTACGTAAAATTTTCAAATTATTTGTTAACTGTTAGAGAATATGTGTGAAGCAGTTATGATGCAATTATCATCCTCTGTACAATTGCTGTTATTTCTCTTGACCATTTGGTGGCATTTCTGTAAACTTTCATGAGGATAGATGCCATATTTGAATGCATATGTTATACACAGTCATATTAAAACACCTAGCACAGTGCATGGCCCATAGAAAACACTCAAAAAGTATTAGGAGCAGAATGAATAAAATTTCCAGATAAGAGGTTTTCATAGAGAGGGTAGTAAGCCACTAATGAACCATGCTGAATAGAGAGGGTAGTAAGCCACTAATGAACCATGCTGAATAGAGAGGGTAGTAAGCCACTAATGAACCATGCTGAATAGAGAGGGTAGTAAGCCACTAATGAACCATGCTGAATAGAGATGGTAGTAAGCCACTAATGAACCATGCTGAATAGAGAGGGTAGTAAGCCACTAATGAACCATGCTGAATAGAGAGGGTAGTAAGCCACTAATGAACCATGCTGAATAGAGAGGGTAGTAAGCCACTAATGAACCATGTTGAATAGAGAGGGTAGTAAGCCACTAATGAACCATGCTGAATAGAGAGGGTAGTAAGCCACTAATGAACCATGCTGAATAGAGAGGGTAGTAAGCCACTAATGAACCATGCTGAATAGAGAGGGTAGTAAGCCACTAATGAACCATGCTGAATAGAGAGGGTAGTAAGCCACTAATGAACCATGCTGAATAGAGAGGGTAGTAAGCCACTAATGAACCATGCTGAATAGAGAGGGTAGTAAGCCACTAATGAACCATGCTGAATAGAGAGGGTAGTAAGCCACTAATGAACCATGCTGAATAGAGAGGGTAGTAAGCCACTAATGAACCATGCTGAATAGAGAGGGTAGTAAGCCACTAATGAACCATGCTGAATAGAGAGGGTAGTAAGCCACTAATGAACCATGCTGAATTAGTGGACCAGGACAAACATTAAAAAAATAAGTAGAACAGAATGGAACAAGAAAATATTAGTGCAGTATAGTTGGTAAAGTTGAGAATTATTGACTTATCCTTGTTATTTGTTGTCATAGATGTGTACATGTATTTGCATTTGTAAGAACCTGAGGGTATAATTGACATATACTACCTACCTGGAAACAAGGTAAAAAAATTCTTCTGGACAGGAGGAATTCAGATTTTTAAATCTATGGAGAATGACACAACAGAAGATATGAGTGAAGAACATTCTGGGTCAAAAGGACTTGAGAAACTAGGTGAATGTATCTACTGAGTCAGCAGTTCTTCCTTTTCTCCTCCTGGAAACTATACAAAGCAAAAGGGAGAATGTAAAAAAAAGGTACAATCTCCACCTTTAGTGGAACTTGGTCACATATACGATTCACAGATTTCTAAAACATATGTAAAACTGGTCAAAAAGAGCCAAGACCATGCAAAACTCTGGTGTGAGGAAGGTAAAAGTAGAAGCTCAGAGCCTGAGAGATATGCTGCAAGTGACCTTAGAATCAACCAGCTAAATCTGTTTCTTGAAAGTGAGAGGGTCACCCTGAAAGGAAACATTTTGCAGCTGGTGTAGCAACAATAGGTTTGGACAGTGTGAAGAGCAGGGATGGCGGTGGAATTGTTTCTGAACCTGGTTTGAATCAGAGACAAGGTAAGGGAGGGTACAGACTGGCTCCCATGTAGGATTAGAAGGAAAAAGTTTTTGTGGCCGCAGAATCCAGGGAGCCTTTCATCTTTGAGCCTTGGATTACTATTCTGTTGTACTAGTTTCTCCCCAACACCCATCACTCTCAGAAATTCCCATAAATAGGATGTAAGAAAAAGCAGTCCATTGCTAAGTGATGTAAAAATACTTAAGAAGTAAATGCAAAAAACTTGACAGCACATGATCAGTTGCCATGTAGCAATAAAATTTTCTCCCAATTGTTTCCCCTTAAAAACACCAACACCAGGGCTTCCCTGGTGGTGCAGTGGTTGAGAGTCCACCTGCCGGTGCAGGGGATATGGGTTCATGCTCCGGTCCGGGAAGATCCCACATGCCACAGAACGGCTGGGCCTGTGAACCATGGCCACTGAACCTGCGCGTCTAGAGCCTGTGCTCCGCAACGGGAGAGGCCACATCAGTGAGAGGCCTGTGTACTGCAAAATAAAAATAAATAAATAAATAAATAAATGACTCAGCTAACAAAAAGTGGGAGGAAAGAAGAAAGAAAATTGAGGTAGAATAAGCTTTTTGATACCTCAGCTGTAATAGCTGAGCCTCAAAGCATACCATTTAAAGCTGAGAAATCAAGTCTCAGTGTATAAGCATTTTTAACAGTGCAAGAGTCAATATTAACAAAGACAGAATTAAGGGATTGAATAGAATTAAGGGATTGTGCAGAAGAAGGTGACATGAAGGGATAAAGACACGTGTCATTTTCAGCACTGTTCACGTTAGAGAACTAGTAGATATTGTCTAAATAAATAGAAACTAAAGGTTTTGCATTAAAGTCTAACATTAAAGGCAACCATTTGAAGAAAAATACAAGACATTCTAACTATTAGAAAAATTACAACAAATTAAAAACAAAGACCATAAAAATGGACTACACAGACATTTTAAGCTACAAATCAACAAAGAACATGTGAGGGTCAGTTTTAAATGTCAATTGGTCTAGGACACACAATCCCCGGTTATCCAATCAAATGCTAATCTAGGTGTTGCTGTGAAAATATTTTGTAAATGTAAGTAAAGTCCATAATCAGTTGGCTTTAAGTCAATAAGACTCCTTGAGGATCTGTGTGGGTCTGATTCAGTCAAAAAGCCTTCATTGCAGGGCTTGGGCTTCCCTGATGAAGAAATTCAACCTGTGGACAGCAGTTTCAGTTCATGCTTGGGAGTTCCAGCTTACCTCTTCCGATGGCTTGCTCTCCAGATTCTGGGCTCACCTAGTCACCCCCAACAACTATGTGAGTCAATCTCTTGTGATAATTACTTTAATATATATCTCCAAGGGTCCTGTTTCTCAAGTTGAACCTTGACTTATATGAGAGCCAAGCTCAAGCATATCTGTCTTATTAATAAATGAATAGATTATCCTATCTACCACCAAAAAAACAATTTTCAAAAAGAATCACAAAACAAAATAGCAAATCCTACTCTATGCTGTATAAAAAGACACATCTAAAACAAAATAATTGAGGAAGCTTGAAATTAAATGAATAGGCATAGCATAATGGCAAATGCAAGAATTATATAAGCAGTGGCAATGATCTTAATGTCAGACAAGATGGAATTCACTCCATAAAACATAAAATGACCTAAAGACACCATGTTACATTGCTAAACTCCACAGTGAATAAGTACTAGAATCTAAATACTTAAGGGCAGGAATTTTGGTCACTTTTGTTTATTGCTATATCCAAGGACCTAGGTCAATGCCTGACACTTGGTAGTTTTCAATAAATATTTGTTGAATAATTGTATGAAGAGTCGTGAAAATCCATGCACAAACTAACACACCAGAGACACTTATAAAGTAGAAATTATAAGATACAAGATGAAATAGAAACATAGCAGGAGTAAAATACATAAACTCATCTATACCCTTTATCTCTTTCTAGCCATAAATCAAACAGATAAAAAATAAGTAAGACTATTTCCTTCGCTTGGGTCTTCTAGAAAGAAAACCATAAAGCAAGGATTAAAGTGCTGACATAATTTCAAACCCAAGACTGTGAAAATGAGGACAAAGGAAGTGAGTCAAAGGGAGATTTGGGGAAATGCAATAGGCTGTGGTACAGCGCTGGCCTCTCAGGGATTTTGTCAATTGTGCTCACTCAGTGTAGGCTGCTTCTCAGGTAGATTTTCAAGGAGAAATTACACCTCAGAAAGTTCCTGCAAGGAGAGAAAAAAGAGGAATCTATCTGCCAGACTTCAAGTGGTCAAAGTTCACCTATAGGAGCTTAGCCACCTGGCCCTCCCAGGTTACGTAAGCTGGAGTGTCTGGGGCCACTCAGGAAGGCAGACGCCACATGCACTGCTTTTCATCCTGAGCACTTCACTTCATTGTGGGCACTGCCCTCCATCATGTGCAGTGCATTTCATCCTGCCATTGCATTTCCATCACTTCTGGGTATGATGAAGAGAACTGATCTAAACAGGGCACAGACAAGAGAGAAAGGAGACAGTCAATGGAATTGAGAAGACCCACAAAGTTTGTGCCCAATACAACTACGGAAGACTTCATGAACAGAGTACATCTGATTTCTGAAGATTACTCTCTGCTCCCATATTGAGGTTTTCCAATATTCATGACAAGTAGTCATATATTAGGTCAAAATAAAACTGAGTGCATTTCAAAGTGAATCATAGTACAGACAACATCTAATTATAATGCAATAAAGTTTTTAAAAATAATAAGTAGGAAAAATATCAGTAAATTTGAAAAATCTTTTCAACATATTTCTGATGGGAATAATTAAACATAGATCAATACCTTAAATCATATGCCAGTGTAATTCCAAAATGATCAAATATTTAAATGTAAAAAGTGAAACTATAAACATACTAAAAGAAACACAGGGACATGTCCTTATAGTTTTGTATTCAGGAAGACCATTGTAATACGGGTCACAATTAAAAAGTCAAACAGGAAAATAATGATAAAGTTGACTAAGTAAAAAAAATAAACAAACTACAAAAAAAGACCCTTCTGCATAAAAATAATCATATAAGTAAAATCAAAATATAAGTGAGAAAACTATATTTATAGTTCTTATCAAAAAAGGACTGAATTCTGTCATACCTAAGGAATGCTAGGAAATTTTTAATAAAATAACAAACAAAACAATAGAAACTTGAGAGAAGAATAGGTGTATGGACAGTTTACAAGAGAGGAATTACAAATGGCTCTTAGCATAAGAAAAGATGCTCACCTTCTCTCACAATATGAAGAGTAATGTAAGAAACTACACTAGGGTACCATTTTTCATCTCTGGGATCAGCAAAAGTCAAGAATTTCACAACACTGTTGGCAGTCTGTGTCAGTGGTCAGACATGCATGATGGGATTATTTGTCATTAAAACCGTTTTGGAAGAAAATTCAGCAAGAACTCTGAGCGTTACAGGTGCATGTAGGCTTGGACCAAGTCACTGCAGTTTGGAGGTTTCTGTGGGTATATTTGCAGGTACGTGAAGTGATGAATGTACAGCATTACCCACCCGCCAGCACTGAGGCAATAGCAGAGTACTGAAAACTAGCTAAGTGCCCATCAATAGGGTATTATCTGAGTATTTGGTGCTGCCTTTATACATGAAATCCTATCCAGCTGTTAGGAAACATAATGACAGTGCTCTATAGGCTCTATAGGTACATACAAACATACTTCAAACATATTTAACCCTTGCAGACAAAAGGAGGGAAATTATATATTTGTATTCTTTGTGCTTAAAGAAACACTGGAAGGATACCCAGGAGACTTAGTGTTTACTTGATCTTGGGTGGGCCAGCAGATGAGGGAATATATACACCAAGATATAAACTTCTAATAAGCTTTAGAAATCTAAAACTTTTAGACTTATATACCTTGGCATGAGTCTAAATTGAGGTAAGGATTCTGGAGGATAGTTTGAAAATACATTTCAAAAGCCTTAAAAATAAATATGCTCTAAGGGTCCAACAATTCATTTTACAGAGAGTTTTCATAGATGTTAAAAAGAAATTTTATAAACGTTATAATTCCTTATCAGTGCACTAATGAAGTGAAATAGAAAGATATTTTCTCAAATGATGGCAGGTATCTTGAGCTAAAGGCCAACATTTTTCTTAATAGGGGAAACACTAGAAGCATTCTAGTTATAATCAGCAAAAAACCAATCAAGTGCAGTTCCATCAATGTCATTTGACAGAATCACTGGCTGCATCAACTAAAGAAGTTGTAAAAATGTACAAAAAGTTCAAAACAATGAATAAAATCATCTTTTGGGGGGATAGTAACCCTTTAATCTCTCTCTGTGCCTAAAATTGAATACAACATGAGTCAAGAGTATGACATTTTTCCCAATTTGATGGTTTTTTTTGTCCCAACATAATTTATCAAATACATCACCCCTTTGCTCACTGCTTAAAATATCCTCTTATACGAAAACTGTTTATACCACCATTTTCCTCCATTCATATATTTGTCAAGTTGACTACCTATCAGTACTCACTTAGAGTCTGTATTTTTGTGTTATGTTTTGACATTTATCATTCTTCACCCTTTTCAAAATTAAAGATAATTTTCCCGCATCTGAAAGTACCATACATTAAGTGCAAGGAAAATCTACATGCTGATCAAGTATTTAAATACTTACAGCAGCCAGATTAAGTGGTGCACGGCCTCTGTCCACAGGTTCAGCATCGCTCAGGGTGTAAGTGAGTTTTATCATCATATGTTCCTGGAAGGGAAACTGAGGTAGCCATCATGAAAGGAAATTTTTTAACAATAATATATGAATTGTCCAGCTTTATCTTATCATTTATTCAAGCATCATTAGCCCATCAACAAAACACTCAGACATGTGTAGTAATAATTAAATGTAATCATCTTTGATATTTTGCTGAATTTTAGTTACATAAAAAACATAATTTTTGATCTGTGTTTTGAAGTTTTATTTGTCAAAGTGGCGGAAAAAATATTTCATTTCACAGTTTCTTGCTTTGCTTTATAACTTTCAAATATTTTGACTAATGGGCCTTTCTGTGTATTCTTGCCCTGGACCCTGCAAATTTAGGGATGGGCCTCCCCAGTCACTGTCCATCACTTTTAACATCTGTGGCATCCAGGCTTCCACTCATCAGTTCTGAACCCCTGGGCTGGTGGCCTTACCTCTCCAAGCATCAGGCTGACCCCATCAGCCCTACTCTCCCCAGGGTCTGCATTTTAGAAAGTGCTCTGCTTACCAGAGGGTCCTTGGACTTAGATTTGGTGGCCTTGTTTCCAGAGCAGACTCTGGTTGCCTCAAGGGCAGTGCCCTTGCCCTCTGGCATTTCTCCCAGATCCAGCTACAGGAGAAGGCATGTGGGCGCCTCTTCTCAGCCCCTTCCAGCTCCTGCACCATTTTGCAGAGAAGCCAGGGAGTTGAGCACATGTTTAAGAGTCTTCGACCCCAGACCTTGATGCTGCCATCCTGCAGCATAGGGAGGACCAGAAACCTCTGCCCACTGGGCGGGAGCCCCTCAGCTTTGGCCATTAGGCTGCGGGGATGGACCTGGTGACCCTCATCCCCACCGCTGCTCCTTCCTCCTCTCACCCCTCTGCAGCCCACCTCTACCCCTGACCCTGCCTCCTGCCCCTCTCTCTGAATCCATTGACCACCCTGTTCTTCCCTCTGGCCAAAGCCACCAAAGCTTCTCCTCTGTCCACTGACATCTGGGCTGACAAATCTTCACAGTCCCTGCTCGCCACCCTTCCTTTGCAGCAACTTCCAGAAGGCCGGAAAGAGTCCTCTGGAGAGGCGTATGGAAAGCAGTGGATAGAAGAGAGAGCAGGAGAACAGGAGTTTACGTGTGTGTTCTCTGTGTGCTAATGTGCAGATCTGAGCCATGCCGATACTCCAGCAGCCCAGCGCTAAGTAACTGTGGGTCCAACATCACTAAAAGTACACTGTGGAGCTCCTTAACAGGCATGGACCAGGCTTCATCTACTTGGCCGCTGAGTTTCTTCCTGGGGGACCCTCAGCTCCCAACCATGCAGACCAAACATTCTTGCCTCCCATGTATCCCCCTCCCGGCTCCCCAACACCTATGCCCAACTCAGGCTCCTGGGACCCTCTTCTAGATCTGGAGAGCTAACTCATGCCCATTGGGATAATGCTGTAAGGGATGTCTGATCTTTATTTCTCCATCAGGTTGTTTGATTTTGTTTAAATGAAATGGAGTATTTGCATTAATCTCCTTTAATAAGTAAAGTCCTTTTGGGCGTTTATCTCTGAGTTCTAAAGTTCTGTAAGATTAAAACACCCATACTAGAGTTTACTTAGGGGTCTACTTGTGACTGCCTGATACAGATCATATTTTATTCACTGGGCAGTTTTGTGATGCTGACAAAGTTCATAGCTGTATAATGCTTCTAAATAGATGAAAACGAACATAGAAAATTAGGTGTGGTTGATTAACAAGGTCTGGGAAATACTGTCGATATTTTTGTCAGAATTGTTCTGCCTAGAAGAAAACAGATACACTCTAGTAAGAGGAAAATTAAGGCAGGAATGATCAGCATTTCTCTGGGCCACTTTGGAAGCCCATTGGTCAGGGCCTTTCAGTGAGGAAATTAGTTTAATGTGTGTATAGAAACAGTTCTCAGAGTTGGGTTTTCTTGATGTACAATTATAATAATTCCATAGGTTCAAACTCCCTTCTTTGCAAGTAAGCCAATAAAAGGGAACATATGTAAGTTTTTAAAGAGGAATCTCCTGGGGGGAAAAATAACAAGGCACCACGTCAATCTTATGCCTTTTCCCCCACGTATTTTGGACTGCAAAACAAAAGCATCTTCCAGAATCACATTAGTTAAAGCCTTGGGTGGTTGAGAGTGAAGGCCAGGGGAAGTGTTCATGTGAATGTTGCCCTCCTGGCGCTGTGGCCGAATTACTCACAGCCCATCTGACCAATGTTCTACCTTCTCCACTCGCCTGCTTTCACACAGACTGTAGTCTGCCAGGCTCAGGAAGTGGACCAGCAGACGGGAGATTATACACCAGCATGGACTCTGAAGATTCCTCCTACACCAAGGACCCTCAAGAACAGAGTATGCAGTTTTATCCCTGGTGGCTCCACATGTATTTGGAGAGAAAAGCTAAGTCTTCACTGTGAGGGGTAAACAAGGAATGAGGGACACAGGGAAGACTCCACGCAGGTGAGAGGGTGTCCCAAGGGCTTGGGAGCCGGCAGCAGGGAAAGGATTGTGGGGAACTCGAACTCGGGGGCTGGGAGGTTGGACCAGGGATTCCCACGTTACTTTGCCATGAGCCCAAACACAGAAAGAAGATTGTAAGAGGGTGGGGAAAATGCACAGCTGCATGTACAGGTTTTACTAAGGGACTGACATCCATCAACACCAAGTCTTTACCTGAGCTCCTCTCCAATCACCTGCAAAATTAGGAACATTTCGCATGTAAAACCTTATGCCTGCGATTTTTCATGAATTTCACCAAGCAATTAACTGCATCAAATATTGTTAAGTGGCTTCAACTCCAATTCTCACAACAGGTCCAACCACAAAAATGGATTGCCAGTCTACTATGTACCTGCCACTGTTCTAGGTGCTGAGTATACAGCAGTAAACAGGAACCAAGTCCCTGCTTTTTCTAGCATACCTCCCAGTAATGGGAGGTAACTAAGATAAACCAATAAAAAAGAAGGTATGTATACAATATCAGAGCTTGATCAGTGCTGCGGCTTACAATAAAACAGGATGAAGGGAGAGAAAGTCGTGTGAATGCTGTTCTGATCAGGTTAGGCAGGCACATTCTGTCTGATTGGGTGGACTTTGAGAAGAGACTTGCAGGAAACTGAGTGGAGGGCTATGCAGAAGTACGCAGGGAGTGGGTTCCAGGCACAGCAGACAGCAATGGAGACCACTGCGCAGGTCTGAAGAACAGTCAGGCCTGCAAGGCTGTGAAACTGAGTGGGGCCCTATCGGGCTCCCAGGCAGGGAGGTCTTTTTGTTCCCCATTTCTTGTAGGCAAGATTCCAGCCTCCATAACCTTACCTGAGTTCCAAAGGGCAGATTTGAACAGTTGCTAATTAAGGGAGGAGCAGCCAGGAGACCACCTGAGGCAGGATTAAAGGGACCAGAGAAGCTCATCCAGATTAGGAGACCACCTGAGACCCTCATCTTGTCAGCAACCCCACGCTTTGGAAACCCTGCTGAAGAAAGAAGAATGCAAGACTGTTACCGCCGTGCTCCTTATCACTTACTGCTGATCTCCTTGACTATAAGACTTCTCCTTACTCCCCTGGGAGGGAGGCACAGTTCTTGAGGCACTAGCCTACTGTGTTCCCTCTTTGCCTGGCAAAGAAATAAAGCCACTCGGTCTTTCTCCTCCATAACTCTGTCTCCATATTTCTGTTTGGAACTGGTGCACAGAGAGCCAAGATTTTGGCATCAGCTGGAGCATTAAGTGAGGGGAACTGGTAAGCTGGTGGCTACTGGTGGAAAGGTAGTTTGTGAGAGGTTGCGTGTACAAAGATTAAATGAATTATAAAATGATTTTATGCACGGCATTAATGATTACATTAACAGAAATTATTCATTGAAAATTACGTTAATAAAATAATAATTATAGACTTAAGAAACATTGAAATCACATGAAATGAATCATTTTCCAAGTTATCAAAAAATTGCTTCAGTAAGAGAAAGGAAACAGAACAATAATTATGGAGAAATTTAACAAAGAATCTGAAATAGGGCCATGTCCATTATCAATTTATTGCTTCTCAGATCCAAATGCACCTTTTCAATACATGCTCTTTGATAAACAGCAGAATTCCTCTAGGTATTTCTTTTTTTTTTCTTTTTTTTTTTTTTTTTTGGCGATACACAGGCCTCTCACTGTTGTGGCCTCTCCCGTTGCGGAGCACAGGCTCTAGACGCGCAGGCTCAGCGGCCATGGTTCACGGACCCAGCCGCTCCGCGGCATGTGGGATCTTCCCGGACTGGGACACGAACCTGTGTCCCCTGCATCAGCAGGCGGACTCTCAACCACAGCGCCACCAGGGAAGCCCCTCTAGGTATTTCTTTGAAAGGGAGCCTCCATGTTAAGCCTTCTAGTAGAGGGCGTTGGAGGGGCACCGCAGGGAGAAGAGGCTTCCAGCAATTCCCTGAGTGGGTGGAGGCCTTGGCCATGTGGGTGTGAGGACCCCCAGGAGAGGCCAGAACCTCAGACTTGGCCCCCAGCCCTTCCTGCCTTCCCTCTGCCACCTGTGGACCTTTGGTCTGGCAATGACTTTTCCATGACCTTTATAACATGAAAACTAGGCAGTTCTTTTGTTGTTTGTTTGTTTTTGTTTTTTTGTGGTACGTGGGCCTCTCACTGTTGTGGCCTCTCTCATCGCGGAGCACAGGCTCCGGACGTGCAGGCTCAGTGGCCGTGGCTTACGGGCCCAGCCGCTCTGTGGCATGTGGGATCCTCCTGGACCAGGGCACGAACCCGTGTGCCATGCATCGGCAGGTGGACTCTCAACCACTGCACCACCAGGGAAGCCCTAGGCAGTTCTTTCGAACCTCTGCATCGGTTACCTCAAATTTAGGTCTTCCATCTAACCTAGACTGTGAGTTGCTTAGGGACAAACCATTTTGTTTGTTTGTTTCCTTTTTTTGGAACTTTAGGTTTCCTAGACCAAAGGTCAGCAAACCATTGCCTGCAGGCCAAATCCATCCTGTCACCTGATTTTGTAAATAAAGTTTTATTGGCACTCAGTCACACCCATTTGCTCAGGTGCTATCTGTGGCTGCCTGCCATAGCAGAAATGATAGTCTCCAGAGACTATTTAGCCAAGAGAACATTTACTCTCTGACCTTTACAGAACAAATTTGCTAGGCCCTGCCCTGGGTCATAAAACACATTCTTTATTTTAGACAAATGAAAGAAATTAAGTGGATTAATGCCCATAAAATTACCCCATCAATACTTTACAATGACAATGAGATGTGAGATAGCTTCCCTTCCCCACAGCCCAGCAAGAAGATGGCTTAGGCTCTTCAGAGAACTTACAAGAAGGAAACTACACTGTGATTATGATAGATTTTCCAAGCTTTAGAAAAGCTTAGCTTTGTTTGAAAGGAATCATTATTTGTGGTGCAAGAGAAGGCACCCTGCCAAGGGAGAGGAGATTCCTCTTGTATAAACAGAAAGGTTTCAAAATGAAACCTGAATCAGGCAAACCACATGTCTGTGTCGCCCTGGGTCCTAGGGACACTGGGCAGGCAGCTGCGGCAGGAATGGGGAGGCCTGGGTGGGAACGGGGGCTCCACCGCTCACCACATGGGTGGCCTTGGGCCACTTCTGCCAATGTACTAAGATCTTACCCTTCCCACTCATAAAATAAAGGATTTAACTAAAGAGTTGCTAAACCAAGATAAGCATTAAGGTAACATGGGCAGCTTTTTAGGAACATTGATCCTCAAATGTTTCCTTGGAGATTCTGGTTCCACAAGTCAGAAGTGGGTCCCAGGAACATGATTCTAGGAGGCAAGTCAGGCTACAGGGAAGCAGCATGGGCTCCATGGGCTGACATAAGGGCACCTCGGAGTTAGTGTGTAAGAGTCCTTGCAAGTCAATAACCTGATCCTGCCTTCATACCCAAAGTTCTGGGGAAACACACAGACACCCAGACCCCCCCCCACACACAGACACACACACACACACACACACACACACACCATTAAGCTTCCTCTTTCCTTATGTCCTGGGTTTCCGTATTTATGGGGGAAAAAAAACTTTGAATTAAACCGACCTTTCCTGAGGCTACTTGGTATTCCAGGAGACACCCACCCCAAATTCATCACTGCTGCGCGTTTCACTAAAATCAGAAGCCTCCTCGTTTGTGGGGCGGCCACTGTCTCTGCTGACACAGGACCCGGGAAGGAGCCAAAAGTTGAGGGAGAGCCTCTGGATTTCCTGTGCACCTGTGTTCTAATAATCTCCAAAAGCATGTTGTCCTTTCTTACATCAGTGAGAAACGTTGAGATCTCAGGTTCAACTCTGATGCTTGGCATTTTCCAGTTGTTGTTTGTTTATGCCTTGACGATTTAGGAAGAAGGTGAATAGTTTCTGGTCGAAGTTGGTATCCTATCTTGAGGTCCTCAAACAGTCCAGAAGATGAATTTTTTCCTCTCTCCCAGGTTGAAACAATTTGACTATTGCCTAATTTTCAAGTAGGATTAGCTTCGAACAGATTGTCACGCGTTTTAGTAAGTAAGTAGAGGTTAGAGACACACGCGATTCCGGGAAATGAAGCGACAAGGCATGTATAAAAAGAGGGTTAAGCAGCAGACATGTATCATTTCTGTGCACCTAGGGAGGGAAGGTAGGAACACTGAGAAACGTGTCTTTATTTTGTAACAGCCTCTCTCTCCCTCTGCCTTTCCGGTTACCTTAAAACATTAAGCTCCAATGGTGTCAAAGTTAGTTTTGTTTAATTAACAAGATGATTCCATAAATAAAATCCACACCACAAGGCTGTCTGAATGTATGTTCAGAAACTAACTCGATCCACTTTTCTGTTTCTTTAATACATTTTAAAACAGACAATAATACTGGACCTTCAGCTCTAGAGTTTTCCCGACGGCCTTTGGGTAAACAGTCAGTTCTCCTCCGAATAGTCTCAGAGAGAAGAATCAAAGCCTGCGGCTCCCACCTGGCAGCGGAACACAGTTTCTGTTTTGCTTTCTCATATTTAACCTGGGGCGTCATAAACACCAGCTCACAACACAGAAAGAGGGAAATGTGACCCTGCACCTGTGCAGTGACCTGCACGCGAGGTTTTGGAGAGCAGAGGTGAAAGCTGTGTTTCCTGCATGCAAACACCTCAGGTTAATGGAGAAATTGATGTATAAAGTAATAATTAAATATATAGTTATAAGTGCTAGGCTATGCAGGATTATTTTTAACAACCTTGATTTCCATTATGTCAGTGAAGGACCCTCCCCAAATAAGAATGAGTAGGGAAGATTGTACTAGTGACCAGTCCATTCTACTTCCTAATTCCTATGAAGAACAGAGAGGCAGACACAGGGCAGGGGGGAGGGTTAGCCAGAGATCCTCCCATGCTTCAAGCAGCATGGTGGTGAAAAGAGCACAGGTGTCTGGTCAGAAAGGTGACGGGGAGACAGGAATTTCTGCCCCGCTCTCAGCAGATCCCTTCTAACTTCTTGGTCATGCTTCCCTCTAGATGTCACCTACCTGAAGTGCTGCTGTGAGAATTAAGTGAAATGACACAGGTGACAATGGCCAGCCAAGTCTGGCCAATCAATAACCATTATTTTTATTCTTCTTTCAAAATACAGAGCAAGTTCCTTAATGAGGAGCTCGCAACTGTACCCCTTTGTCTAAGAGCCACTGAATGCAACGGTTAAGAGTGACTGATGGGGTTCAAATCCCAGCCCCTCCCATACTAGCTGTGTGTGCGGTTTCTGAGCTTTTGTATCCTCACGTATGTGCAAAATGCAGAAAATAGATGTATTTCTCTCCTAGTGTTGTGAAGGTGACGCGGATCAGTATACATACATGAAACACACACAGCAGTGTCAGGCACGTGCCAACAACCACAGTCCCTGTTCTTGGAAACAGCTGTGGGTTATCTCTTCCCCTTGTTCAGATCGCCTTTATTGAAGACTGTCTGTCTGTCTTGGGACAGAAAGGGACCCATCCACGCCTTAGACTTCACACAACTGTGTCACCACTTTGGGATGGATTTCCATCAAGACCACTGCTGTCCATAGACACACAGAGCTTCCTCTGGCTGGGACTGGCTCAAGGCAGCCAAGGGTCCCACTCCCCATCTGTGGTCTCTGGTGCTGTATGCAAGCCCAAGATACATATTAAAACTGGAAGGGACCTTAGAGGCAGCTTGTCCCAGCCCCTCATTTCATAAAAAGAGTCAGACACCTTGAGATGGCAGGAGGGTTCATCTCTGGCCAGCCAATGTCAGAACCTGGGCTGGAATCCATGTCTCCTGTCCCTGCCTGCTGCTCTTTCTATAACGTGGTAAGAGGCAGCACATTAGATGGAAAGATCATGAACTTAGAGTCAGAAGGCCAGGTCCAAATCTCGGCTTCTCTGACGTGCCACCTGACTGTCCTTATCCAATACCTAAAGATATTAACTCCTTTCTCACGGAGCTGCTTTGAGGGTTAAACAAGGTTCTGTGTGTGAAAGCACCTGGCATGAAGCAGGTGCTTAATGAATGTTTGTTTCTTCCCCATTGCAGCAGAACGTGTATATTTATAGATGCTTGGAAACAGGAGAGAGACCCAGAATTAACAAAGGCTTCTGATGGAGCAGCTGGCCCCACGCCTGCGCTCAGAGGTGTGCACAGGTGAGCGCCTTAAGGCAGTGACCCAGAACAGGTACTGAGCTTTGGAGCAAAGAGAGCAATAGGATCTCTCTCTCTTTCTCTCTCTCTCTTTCTTTTTTTTTTTTCTGGGAACGCAAACGAACTGGCTAGGATGCTGTGGGAAAGGGAAGGTAGGTTGTGAAACCCACAGGTGGCCCTGAGCACCGCAGTGATGAGAGTCAATGTCAAGGCTGTTTTCCTCTGGGTTGTGCCCGCCGCCAGCTTCGTGGGGCCCGTGGCCAAGTCAAACAGGGCTCCCCGCAGTCAGGGCTGCACTGGTTCCAGGGGCTCCTGAGACATGGCTTCGGACTCTTGGGTCAAACGTTTGCTCCCTGTCACCAGGAGGCAGTGCACCTGTGTGGCTGTAAGGCGGAGAAGCCAGCCCCTCTGTTCCCAAAAAAGCTCCCGGGTTTGCATTTTCTTTAAAGCATCGAGCGCTAACTGAACGCCAAGCCCTCAGCCAAGTCTAAACATTTGCCTTTGGCACCAGGCCATGCTAACACAAGGCCCCAGTGCTATCCCAGGCTGACGCGCCTTAAAAGAGCTTCACAAGTTGAAATTCAGTGGGATCGTAAATATGCCAGGTAGACAGTTGAATCTGAAGATTAGAATCAAAAGCGTGAGTTATTAAATCCACGGAGAAGTCAAGAATAAGCAAACCAGTTTCCCAGCGTCCTGGGAGCCCAGTAACACTTAGAAGGGCTTCCCTTCACGGAGTGCATGCTCGGTGCCACGCGCCCTCCAGCTGTGCCCTTCTGCCCCTGCTAAGCGCTCACTACAGTGATTAGATATTATATCTCTTTGTTGGGGCACAAACTGAGGCTCACTGACGATAGCTGACTTAGCACAAGGTCACAGAGCTAATACGTGATGGAGCCAGAATTTAAATAAGGTTGATTTAATTAAAAAAAAAAACACCTTAAGTTGTCTTCACTAAATTCATGCTAGGAAACCAACGTAAGTGAAAAAGAAATTAAAAATTAAATACCCTCAGAGATAAGAGGTTTAACAAAAATTAACGGACGTGGGGATTTCACTTTCAGCAGTCTGCAAACAAATGATAGTCGCCTTGACTAGGGCAGAAGACAGAAGTTCAGGCCTCTGCTTATCGCCTGTGGTTCTTCTTCACATATCCTGTGCCCTCGCCGATTGGATTGTTTTCCAATATGCTCCCCAAGTCTTTTCATGTTGCCGTTGCCTTGCTGTTCCTTCTGCAAAGAATGCCTTTCAGATCTCTGATTCTTGAAGTTTTAAGCATCCTTAATTCTCCTGCCTTCAAGACAGATCTCTGATTCTTGTAGGTCGTTCAGAGAACAGCATACTCAGTTTTGCCGGGTTCCCCTCTTGGTTAGAATGAAGATTCCTGAGTTCTGCCTCTGGAAATTCCGATTTGCCCAGTCTAGCATGGACCCCCCCAGATATCTATTTGAATTAACTTTCAGATGGTTCTGATGCAGAAGATCCATGGGCCAAGCTTTGAGGGACACAACCTAAATTTGTGGATCCTCTCCCATTAGAAACGCTACAGCTCTTACTCTTATTATAGTTGTTTCTATATGTTTGTTCTTACCTCTTTACACTTGATGCAGGGGCTGTGCCTTGTCAATTTTGTTATTCTTCTAGTGTCAGACACTTAGTAGAGACTTCGCTAATAGTTATTGAACTGAAGTCATTACAGTCTTTTTTAATTAAAAAGAAACTATTTGGTAAATATTATTTTTGTGTCTTTTCCCCCTTGTAGCAGGTAAAGAGTAAATTGGGGGAAGGGTTGGGGGAAAATAAAGACAGCAGATGTGGGGAATTCCCTGGTGGTCCAGTGGTTAGGACTCTGTGCTTCCACTGCGGGGGGCACAGGTTTGATCCCTGGTCGGGGAACTAAGATCCTGAAAGCCGCATAGCACGGCAAAAAAAAAAAAAAAAAAAAAAAAAAAGACAGCTGGTGTGGAGAGATGAGAAAATAAGGATGCTGGGAGGAAGTTCAGTGAGGACGTTCATTCACCTTCCAGGGACCCAGGGGATAAGCACGGAGATTGCAGCACAACCCTGATATTCCAAGAGAAAACGGAAAAAGGTGCCAGGAGGAAGCATTTAGTTGTATCTTTTGATGCCAACTGACTTTTAAAGATATTCAGCCCTGAATGGTTTGGAAACCAATCTACATGGAGATGAGAGACTGAGTTACACAGATTCCTTGGGGCTATTGGACCCTAACTGGATGAGATACAACCATTTAGGTCTCTTGAAAGTTCATATGTCTACACTTTAAGATAAATTAATGTATCTGCAAAAAGCTTTCAGTATGATAACCTAAGTTTGGCCCCAGCTCAAAGCCTCCTAAAGTCCATGTGCATTTAAATTCACTAAATTCAGAGTTCATAAGGGAATCAAAGGCTCGGCCAAAGCAAGGTTTAGAAGATTCTAACATATTGTAGATTTGGGAATTCAGTCTCTTCACAGGGGGCTTTAGAAACTTTAACCTGAATCACCAGGCAGGCCTCCCCTGCTCTCTTCCCTTTTACCTAGAGGCTGAATGTATAGATAATTATAGTTTGTTCTATTCATCCCTTGCAGGACTGTTCTTTTGTTGAACCCTCTCCAGATTCAGGAAACTTTCCTTTATCCAAATAACTATTTGGCTGTCTTCTCCCTCCTTCCATTCTTTCTCTTCTTTCTCTTACTCCTAGAATGACTTTTAAATTACAGTCTTCGAGGCAAGCTCAAACCACCTTTATATTCCATAAGATTACTCTGTAAGTAGGTTCTGGTGAAGATGTTGCTAAGAATTAATTTGTAGTCATAGAACCGAATATAAATATCCACTGGTGGGTGGACCATAACATAACTTCATTTATTTACACAACACGAAAGGGGACCATAAATAATGCATTTTATGTTTCTTAAGCATTCAACTGGACAGCCATTTTTTGTTAAACACCTTTGACTATCTCACTGGACACCAGGGATCCTGAAGGCGGAGCTGGGAAACAGGGGTTTGAACACTTAAGCATTTATAGTTCTTGACATTTACCCTCAGACTCTTCCAGATGTCTGCGGTGACACCACCACTCAGTAACTCTTCAATATTCTACTGATTAAACAAGAACAAACAAAAAATCAGCACCTATTATATGTTAGGCACTCTGAAAGGTGCTGGGAAATATGATTTTTGCTCTTAAAGAACGCATATTCTATTAGTCAAAATCTAATAAAATGAACAATTTTGATAAAACCAGACAATTTTCCCAAACGGGGTGTGAATAAGTTCGAGAGGCCAAGGAGAAGAACCCTCTATGGGTCTCTGGCCTGGCTGTGGAGATTGAGGGTCCTGAGCCCAGGCTGCCTGGACTGGAATCCTGACACTTACTAGCTCTTTGAACTTGTACTAGTTACTTAACCTCTGTATCTGTTTCCTCATGTGAAAAATGAGTTCAATAACAGCACACGCCACATGGGGCTGAGTGAGGATTACATGAGTTGATATTTGCAAAGTCCTTGGAGGAGTGTGTGGCATGTTTTAACTCCTTTTATTAGTGTACAATAATATCTATTTTAGCATAAATGTCTATCAATAGCATATATGTCTCACAATAGCATTTCATATGATTGACACCATAGCTTTGCACTTCCTAAGTCTTCATGCTAAATGAATATAAATGGCCACACCATATATGGTAATAATCATTAGAAGATAATACTCCATCTTTCCAATTTCTCATTTGTTAATTCATCAGTAATTTAATAAGCACCAACATTCAGTAGAGGTGCTGCTCTATGCTAAGAGAGAGGGACATTAGGATCATTAAAAAACCTTGCCCTTTTTACGAGGAACTCAACGTTTAGTCGGAGACACAGGCGTGTGGCTCTAATGAAAAATTGTAAGAGCAAAAACTAGCTCTTAATGTATCCGGAGAGTCAAGTTGGCCTATCTAAGCCAGCTGGTGAGTCTCACAGGGAACGAGTAACTCTGGCTCTTTATTTGCCTGCAGAAGACTCAATTCTGCCTCTTTTTCTGAGAACAGAGTTGAGGGTTCAAGTTTGCTTTGATCTTGCCCTACTTCGGATTGAACCCTAATTACCCCTCCAAGATCCCACACATCCCACACCCAAGCAGAGTCTGTAGAATCCAGAATGATGTTCTTCTGCAGATCTGATCATCAGAGAATTTATGAGATTATTCAAAATCTTCCACCTTTCTTACAGGAGAAAAACTAAGTGACTGGCTTGGGATCCCTGACCTCACCTCTAGTTAGTTCCCTTTCATCCTCACCTCCTGCCACTCCTCAGACAGGCTTGATCTGTCTTTGCAACTCATTCACTCAGCAACCACCAGCAGATATTGTGTACCTGTTGGGTCTCTGCCTGAAATGCACAAAAGCCTCCATTTCCGTCATCTTCTCCAGTTCATCCTTCAGATCTCATTCTGTGCTGTTTTCCTTAGTCCCTCGCATATAGTTTGGTTTTTCCTCCTTCATGTACGCACTACACCTTGTATGGTTCTGCACTGTACACTCCCTCCTACTGACCTATGGTCCGATCCACCGTTCCCCACTTGGGAATAAGCTTGTGGGGACTGTCTCATTCATCACTGCACCGTCACAATTTCGCACAATGCATGACACACAGTAGGTGCTCATTAGTACTTGGTGAATCAATAAACTTACATTTATTCTTGACTTCACGAGCTTAGAAAATACAATATATGTGTTTAGTGCTTGATATGTGTCATGTAGTATTTTTAGAGGCTTGGGATACATGGAGGACCCCTGACCTTTTGAGCTTACATTCCAGCAGAATTATAATTCAACCTTTCCACATCTCTTTCTGTCAAAACAGCATTTTTCATTCATTCCCTCATTCATTCATTCCTATAACAAAAATTAACATGTCTTTACCATGTGCCAGGTATTTTAGTGAGGGATCCCCATGTACAATTTAATGAAATTTTTACAAAATTTTTTACAAAATTTCTATGAGGAAACCATTGTTTCTCTTCCACTTATGGAGTAAAAAAATAAGACTCAAAAATTTAACTAATCTTCGAGGATTCTTTTGGCTATAGGCTATAAGAATCTGCCTTATACTGGATCAAACAATAACATAATTTTTTTATATCAAATAACTAAATTCAGAGATAGGGGAAACTTCAGGTGTTGATGTTGGTGTTTTCAGCGATTGTAAGTAAGGCTCGAGTTCTTGGCAACCCTGGTTTGCTGTCCATGTTATTGACTTCATCCCAAACCCCCAACCCTCAATCCACCGTGTTCTTAAACAGGGCTGCTAATAACACTCAGGACTCTGCTGTCTTGTTCCCATCCAGTGGTAGAGGGAGAGAGACAGAGGGAGAGAGAGAGGCACTGTAGCCTTTCTTAAGATACCTCTAGAAACATTTTCCTCATAATTTATTAGCCCAAATTTTGTCATATGCTCAGTATGAGTTAATTAATTGGCAATACTCTTAGATCAGTTATTCCCACAACTTGATTTGAGTTCAGCTCTCAAACTTACATTGCATCAGGGAAACACGAGTCCAGATATTGGAGAGTCAACTACAGTACCCTCTATAGATAACAGCCAAGAGTAGGAAGAACCAGAATGTTAATCTATGTCTCAGGAGATTCAAAAGTTAGAACTGAGGAAGTGGATCTTGTCATATCCTGAGAAGAAAATAGCTCAGACACAAAAAGCCAAATTTTTCAGAATCTGGAAAGAGGAAGTAACATGGAAGAAAGTGAAGAGTGAGGACGTGGGAGAAGCTTGAGAGCCCAGGACTATTGATGTGAGTGTATGGGACAGAGTTATTGCAGCTCTTTTTTTGTAGGCACTTAAGTGGTGCTAAAATGGTGAGGCCATGCAGAACTCTGGAGGTAATTGTTCAATAAATGTTTAGTTTTTATCATTAACTGAATTTTGAAGGGGATTATTTTGCCTAGACTCACTCTTTGTTAGATATATGGCAATAGGTATTTGGATGTAGAAACTACAAATACCATGTTTTCACGTTAAAAATAGAATATGCTAAAAAATAGAAGTATATCCTTGTATTCACTTTCTGGATTTTGGTTCACAATTGAGTGTTTAAAATTTTCAAACGTTTTTAATCCACTAAAATACTGTCTATGAAAAGATTGATAAGGAGGATACATTGGGAGTATAATAGGTACTGTTACTTTGGAAAGTATTTTGATAATATCAACAATTAAAGCTGAACATTTGCAGCCCTGTCACTAAATAAGTCACTCCTAGGCGTATACTCAACAGAAAGGTGTACATCTGCTCATCAGACAATGTACGCAAGGCTGATCATAGGCGCCTTATTGTGTAATAGAACCAAAAGGGAAGCAAACCAAATATCCAGCAAGGATAGAACAGGTAGGAGACGGAGCTTCCAGACTGACCAGACAAGGAGCCTGGCAGAACTTCTTCCCAGCAAAGTAACAACTAACTGGTAAGAATCACTTTTTTGTTGTTTTTTTTAAACAATTTTTTTGATGTGGACCATTTTTAAAGTCTTTATTGATTTTGTTACAATATTGCTTGTTTTATGTTTTTGTTTTTTTCACCGTGAGACATGTGGGATCTTAGCTCCCCGACCAGGGATCGAACCGGCATCCCCTGCATTGGAAGGCGAAGTCTTAACCACTGGACCACCAGGGAAGTCCCGATGTTTTATTTTTTTCAAAAGAAAAAAACATCATTTAAACTCTCTGGAAAATGTTCTAAACACACACAGCAAATGGGAAAACATTCATTCAAGAAAATCTACTGTTTCTCTGAATAATCATCAAGAGTCTATAGTATCTGAGCCACAACATGCTCCGTTAACCTGCCTCAGCTCCAGGAGTTCTGCTGTCTGGTGAGAGCAGCAAGAGGAGGCGCCTTCTCTCCCAACTCTGCAGCTGTGGTTTGACTGCAGGAGGCACAGTTAGCAGCACTTTTCATCACCCCCAGCCCTGTGTTGAAGAAGCTCTGCTCTAGCAGGTGGGCATAGATGACCTGTCTCTCCCTACTCAGCCCCCAGTGCTAGGGCAGGAGCTCTACCCCAGCTGAAGCTGCTGAGACCATGGGCCTTGTATGGTCCCTATCCCAGCTAGCTTCTAAGGCAGGGGTTTCATATCTGGAAGGACAAGCCAAGAAAACCAGGGGTTGCTGTTTTCCTAGTGCCATTGTAGAGACAGGTGTCATTCTGGGAAAAGTGGACCTCTGCCTTCAACACTGCTGCAGGGACTCAGGGGCTTTGCCTAAGGGGAAAGGCATGCTGCAAGGATGAAGAGCTCCATAGCTCTACCTGAGAACACTGGCTCTTTGGAACAGGATGGGAAAAATTCATCCCTAAGGGTGTTGTCAAAAAGAATGGAGACTTTGGTGGAGACTAATGAAGAGCAGGATGGTGGATCTAAGATGCATGTGAATGGCTGAGCAGCAAGAAGTCAAATATAAAGAACCAGGAGAAGAGAGGCCAAGAAGAGCCCTTCTGGGAACACTGGCAACTCTGGGGGTCAGGGAAGCTGGAAGTGTGTGCTAGACCACACCCACTCCGGAGCCGTCAGAGCAGGTTGTGGGGCAGACCTACAAGCATTCCTCAGATAGCACCCAGACTCACCAACACAGGGCAGACGCCTCACTGGCACAAGGGGCTTAAACATAAATTCTGCCCACACGCTGACCAACCAGAAACTCTGACCTGGGGCCACTTGTAGTAAGCCAAGCTCTTAAGGTGAAAGTCACACTGAGCCCTGGAAGACCAGAGGACTGTGTATAAGCCCAGGACTGCACATTCTCAGGGGTTACCATAGAGGGAAGCTCCAAGCTACCAGTCCCTGGAAGAACATGGGGAAAAAAACAAAACAAAACAAACAAAAACAAAACAAAACAAAATAAAACAAACCACGTGAACTCCCTAATCTGTGATAGCAATCTCAAAGCATACACTCACTCAGTGATGAAAGGGTAAAGATGTAACTGGCTGAGGGAACTTAAGCACAGCATGTTGACGCAGGAGTAGCTCTTAGAGAGCAAGGCTAAAAGATAAAAAAGTCATGGGGAAAAATCTGAGCACAAATAAGAGAAACTATGCATTGCAAGGGAAATGGATGTAACAGATTTAGTTTCAGCCAAATCACTAAAGAAATAAACAACCACCACCTCTGAGAAGGGGGGTTACTATCCAGCTACTACAGTATGTTATCTAAAATAACCAGTTTCCAACAAAAACATGTAAGACATGAAAGTAAACAGGAATGTATGACCCATATACAGGGTCATACAGGCATTAGAAACTGCCCATGAAGGTAAGCTTAGCAGAGAAAGACTTAGAAGCAGTTATTATAAATACCTTCAAATAACAACCAAAGGAATCTATGCTCTAAATTCAAGGAAAGTAAGATGACACTGTCTCATAAAGAGCATAGAAGTAAAGAGATAGAAATTATGAAAAGACCAACAGTTGAAAAGTATAATAACCTAAATTTAAAATTCACTAAAGATCAGGAATAAGAGAAGGATGCCCATTCTTGCAATTTCTATTTTACATTGTACTGGAAGTTCTAGACAAGGCAATTAAGCTAAAAAAAAAAAAAAAAAAGACATCCTAATTGGAAAAGAAGTCAAACATTTTTTTTCCTCAGTTGACATGATATCATAAATAGAAAATACTAAGGATTCCACTAAAAATCTATTAATAAGCTAATAAATTCAGCATTTCTGCAGGATATAAGATCAATAGGCAAAACTCAGTTGCATTTCTACGCACTAACAGTAAACATTCTGACAATGAAGTTAAAGAAACCATACCATTTACGATAACATCAAGAAGAATAAAATATCTAGGTACAAGTTTAACAAAAGAAGGACGAACCTTGTATTCGAGCACTATAAAACATCAATGAAGTAAATTACAGATCTGATAGAGGATGCATAATAAGCTATGCATCAGAAAACAATATCGTTCATATGGCAAGACTCACCAAACTGATCTATAGATTCAGCTCAGTATCTTAAAATCCCACCTGCGATTTTTGCAAGATTTGACAAGCTTTTCCTAAAATTCATATGGAAATGCACAGGACCCAGATCAGCCTAAACAGTATTAAAAAAAAAAATAAATTTGAAAGGCTCACAATTATTGATTTCAAAATTTACAACAAAGATACAGTAATCAAGACAGTGTGCTACTAGCATAATGATCAACATATAAACAATAGAATAGAATTGAGAATCAAGAAATAAAGCCATACACCTGTAGTCAGTTGATTTTAGACAAGAGTGTCAAAACCATTCATTTGGGAAAAATAGTTTCTTCAACAAACAGTATTGGAAAAACTGAATATCAACATGCAAAAGAATTAATCTGGACACTTACCTCACACCATACAAAATAAAAGATTGACTCAAAATGGATCATAAATATAAGAACTAAAACTATAAAACTCTTAGAAGGAAACAGTACTAAATCTTAATGACCTTGGATCATGCAGTGGTTTCTTAAATAAAACACCAAAACCATGAGTGGCAAAAGAGAAAACTGATAAACCGTACTACATGAAAATTTAAAACTTTGGTGATACAAATAACACCATTAAGAAAGTGAGAAAAGGACCCACAGAATGGGAGAAAATATTTGTAAATCATATAACTTCTAAGGGACTTGTATCCAGAATATGCACAGAACTCTTATAACTAAATGTTAAAAAGACAACCAATTAAAAAATGAGCCAAGAATATGAATACACACCCCTCCAAAGAGGATATAAAACGGCCTATAAGCACATGAAAATATGCTCAATATTATTAGTCATTCAGAAAATGCAAACCAAATACACAGTGAGAGACCACTTTATACCCACTAGAATGCAGTAATCAAAAAAACACACTAACAAGTTTTGGTGAGGATGTGGAAAAGTCAAAATCTCTCATACGTTGCTGGTTGGCATGCAAAATGGTTCAGCCACTTCGTAACACTGTTTGACAATTCCTCAAAGAGTTTGTCACAGACTTACCAAATATCCCATTATTTCCACTTCTACATATGTACCTAAGAAACATGGAACATATGTCCATATAAAAACGTGTATGTAAATTTCACTACAGTGTTAGAAGCAACCCAAATGTTCGTCAACCAATGAATGGGTAAATAAAAAATGGTATATCCATACAATGGAATATTATTCAGTGATAAAAAGAAATGAAGAACTGATACATTCAACAATGAACCTTGACATCATTATGTTAAGTGAAAAAAGCCAGTCACAAAACATCACCTATCGTATGATACCATCTATATGTTAACCAGAATAGGCAAATCTATAGAGATAGAAAGCAGCTTAGTGATTGCTGAGGGCCAGGTGGAGGAGAAGTGCATGGGGGAAAATGAAGAGTGACTACTTATGGCTTCCGAGTTTCTTTTAGTAACAACAGAAATGTTCTAAAATTAGATTATAGTGATGGCTGCACAACCCTGTGAATATACTCAAAACGTATTGAATTGTACATTTTAAATGGATGGATCATATGGCACATGGATTATATCTCAATAAAGCTATTAAAAAAGAGGTAAACTCTCATTGATTTGTACATTAAATGCCATACAGGAATGAGAATGAATAAATTTACAAATGAAATGGGTGTGTCTTACAGAGATCATGTTTTGCAGAAGAAGCCAGGCACAAAAGAGCACATACTGTTTGATTCCTTTACATAAATACACTAACCTGTGTAATAATGATAGAGGCTACCTTTGGGAGGAGGAAAGGAGTGGGGAAGGCAGAGGACAGGGCAGCCTTCCGACCTCCTATTTAATATTTTATTTCTTGATTTGGGTGCTAGTTACATACATGGGTGTGTTCAGTTTATGAAATTCTACAGTTGAACCCTGCTGGTTTTATACAACTTTTCTAAATGCATGTTATACTTCAATTAAAAAAAAAAAAGGATTTAAAAAGACTTTTTATGTCTTATCATTTTATTGTGTACCCCAGTTCTGAGCAATGGTGGAGGAGCAGCCAGCTGCACACGATTTTCAGTTTGGCAACATGTTCTTTGTTGGTTCAGCATAATGTTTAAGAGCCACATGCAGAGCCTTTGAAAATGGCCCAGGTTTCTGGATCAAGAAAGTGGACTGAACATTGTAACTGCTCCTTCCCCAAATACCCATCGAATTGGCAGAGAACATGAAACTGCTTAAAAGTAAGGAAGAGAGCCAGCAGTGGGCCAGATATTTTGCGGTATCTTGGGAAACAGAATGCAGATTGGATTGGATTAATGGAAAAGAGGAAAGAAGCAGAGATGGCATTCACATTATAGAGGTAAGGTGTGAATGCGATCCAAGGGGGCTCCAGAGGACCCGCAAATTTATAGCCATGGGATAGAGAGAGCTGAGTGATCCATGGGCAGTCTTCGGAGGGATACATGACAGAAGGGAAAACTATATTCAGAACAAAGGGGCTAGTTGAAGCCCAGTACAGCAGAGCTTTGGGTATTCTGAACCTGCAGGGAGGGTGGGATGGAAGGCAGCTCCAGTAGGATGAGTACCATGATAAATTCACCTTCCTCATCTCTGTAATTGGCATTGAGAGATAATGCAAGAGTTCACTGCTCAAACTGTGCATGAAAACTGCAGCTGCAGCACCTGGGGGCTTCTTGGAAATGCAGGTTCTCAGGCTCTACCCTGGACCTACCAAATCAGAGGCCTTATATGATTCATATGCCCCTGGTGATTCATACACACAGTAAACACTGAGAAACTCATTTCCTAATACTTTCTAATCTACTATAGCAATGTTTTTGACATGCATTTCACTACATTACTATGTGTTCTTTCAGACTTGCAAGAGAAATTTCCCTCACTCCTTGGTGCTAAAAAATGAATTAACTCACTATTTGTCAGAGTTCTCCAGAGACACAGATCAATAGGATATGTCTATCTATCTATCTCTCTACCTCACTATCTAACTAGACTATTTAGAAAGAGATTTATTATAAGGAATTGGCTCATGCATTTATGGCAGCTGGCAAGTCACAAGATGTGCAGGGCAAGTATAGGGAGACCCAGGGGTTCTGATGATATAAGTTCCAGTCCAAATCCAAAGGCCAGAGCACAAGGAGAGCCAGTGGTGTGGTTTCAGTCTGAAGAATGGCAGGCTTGAGACCCGGGGAGAGCCGATGTTTCAGCTTCAGTCAGAAAGCATGAAAATAGCAGATGTCCTAGTCCAAAGGCTGTCAGGCAAGAGGAATTCTTTCTTAACCAGAGGATGTCAGCCTTTTGT
Organism: Phocoena sinus; assembly: GCF_008692025.1. Taxonomy (NCBI): domain Eukaryota; kingdom Metazoa; phylum Chordata; class Mammalia; order Artiodactyla; family Phocoenidae; genus Phocoena; species Phocoena sinus. The sequence goes on along the minus strand of NC_045775.1, from coordinate 5,245,577 downwards.
TCTATTCAGGTCGTCGACTGATTGGATGAGACCCACCCACATTAGAAGAAGACAATCTGCTTTACTCAGTTTACCAATTCAAATGTTAATGTCATCCAGAAGCATCCTCACAGACACACCCGGACTAACAAAGAACATCTGACCAAGTATCTGTGCATCACATCTTCTGGTCAAGTTGACACATAAAATTATACACTTGCCAAGGATTTAATTTCTTCAGTGCACATTAGTGAGCACTGGCTGTGTGTCAGGGCCTGTGAAGAGTGCTGGGAGGCCAATGTGATAAATCCTCAAGGCGTTTACAGCTAGTCCTGTGGATGCTCCAGACTTTATAACTGACAGTTTCCCCATTGCCTTGGTTATTAGGGACATGGAACATTGGAGGAAACTGTCAGTAATTATGTAAAACCTCTCAGCATTAATTTTTCTGTACTATGATCATTTTCTCCATAGCCTTACTTTACTATTTTCCTTTATTTTCACTTCACGCTAATATTTAATATTTATCTTTGGTTGTTCTATGAGTATTTTCCTGTTATCTGTTTAAGTTATCTTTAGGACAGTGTGGCACAGTTGACTTAAATGTGAGTATCTGAAATACTCTGCTGTGGCCAAGGTTATCTGAGGTGTTCCTGCTGGCACAGAGCAGGGGCTATAGCCCTGGGAGGAGGAATCCAGGTATGGTGGCTGAAGGCGGACAACAAGTCCCTCCCACTCCCCCCTCATCCCTAAGCTCAAGTAGTGACTCTGCTTTCTAGTCCTGTTTCAGGATGCCTGCCATTTTCTCACTAGCTTCTCTTTCTTGTGTGGACTGACTTGTGTCCCTCACAAACTCATATGTTGAAGCCTTGACCCCCAGTGTGACTGTATTTGGAGATGGGGCCTTTAAGGAGGTAATTAAGGTTAAATGAGGTCATAAGGGTCGACCTTAATCCAGTAGGATGGGTGCAGGGGGCCCGCACACAGAGGCAAGGCCACGTGAGAACACAGGGAGAAGATGGCCATCTGCAAGCCAAGAAGGGAGGCCTCAGGAGAAACTGAACTTGCTGACGCCCTTATGTTGGACCCCCAGGTTCCCAAATTTTAAACAAAAACCGAGTGCCGTTTCAGCCTCCCAGTCTGTGCTATTTGGTTACAGCAGCCTGTGTAGACTAGCACACCTTTGACTTGGGCTAAATGAACCCTGACCTCTCCCTCCATCCCAGGACCACAGCACATCCTCCAAGGGCCTTCAGTAACTCACCCCTTGGCCTGGCTGAGTTGATCTGCTTATTTTCCCCAAGTATAAGTGAGAAGCATTTCTCACACACTAATCCAAGGGCAAATTAAGAGGTGGCAGAAAGGATCTCTCTTTGAGGAATGACATTCATTCAGCGTCCATGCTGGTTTTCCTTGAGGTCCAGCAGAGGCTCTCTTTCTACCTCCTACATTTCCTCAGCCTGTGAGGATGCAAAGTGGGGAAGGTAAAGACTTCTGCAAGGCCTTTTCTGCTCCTCCCACCGAGGAGGACACTGCCTGATCTCTGGACCTAGTTGGGTGCACTCTCCATGTCTGTCCAGGGCTGCCGCAATGCGTGGGCAAAGTGAGGTCTGGGACAAAATCAGACAGCAGGCACTTCGGTCACTTTTCCTCCTCAAAGACCAGAGAGAGACCCCAGCTGGGACTCTTCTATGCCTGGCTCCTTCTCTTCAGCTTAGCTTTCTAAGTGGTCTCCAACCCCTGCATCAAAATATGCTCAGGTGTCCTGCCCCTCCCATGCACGGCCATCCTGATCTGGGGAGAACTGAGCAGGGGACACAGGTCCGGCCCCAGTTGGACAGCCTCTGCCTCACATAGAATCTCAGACATCAGGGAGGAATACGTGAGTGCCGTGAAGCCAGAGGGAAGATGAGAGAGAGGCATTTCAACCCCAGGACAGGGAGCCTAATGTGAAGACAGGGTCTTACTCAAGAACACAGGAGAGCAAATTTGCAGGACTATCAATTATTATTAGTTTAAAACTCCTTTTGGAAATTTGGCCATGAATGAAAATTAAAAGGAGAGCCAAACATTTCAGCTTTAATAAAGACAAAACCTGCACAACATCAGCCCCTTTTTGGTCCAGGCACTGACGGAACTCCTAACCACACAGACAGAATCAGCCTTCTGTTAAATCTCTCAGCCCTCACACTCAAGGGCAGTACTTAGAGAAGGATTCTTGTCTTGCTTTAAAACAAATGCACCCACTATTGAAAAGCTCCTCAGAGAGACAGGCCATGAAAGCTATGTGAAAGCAGCTGCCGGAACAAGTGTCCTGCGTGGTAAAGTCAGCACCAGGGAAAGAGGGCCCTCTGGGTCAGGACAGACCTGGATTCGGGTCAGCTGTGTGACATCCTCCAGGTGACCCAGGCTTTCTGAGCCTCTGTTTTCTTCCAAGTGGAAGAAAATTATATTTGTCTCCTTAGTTTGTGGTGACAGTTAAGTGAGAATCATATGTAAAACACCTAGCCTAGGGCTTGGCATCTCAGAAGGCACCAGAAAATTCTAAACTCTGCCTTGTCCAGTTGCAGATCCTAGAAAATCCCTGAAGAGTCTGTGTGCTTGGCTGACTGGGGACTTAAAGCCTCAGACTCTGATATCCCTCTTGAACATCCGAGTTTGTCACAGCTGCACAGAATGGTTGTAGCATTTTCAGGAAACAGTTTGAGATGAAAGAAAGGCTTCTAGCCTTACAAGTAGGTAATGACTTCTGGATGTGAACGTTCGTGCCTGCAAAGAGGACTTTCAGCCAAGAGTGACGTGCATTTTGTGTTGGCAGACACAGGGGCTCCTGGCATCACCTACCTGGCATAAGAGAAGCCCCTGTGGATAAATTTTTATTTTAAATTTTACATCACATTTGCTTTTCTTAATTATGAAAGTAGGGAATTTTGAATGATGAAAAATATAGAAAAATGAGTCCCACAGTTGGAGAGCCTGAAGACAACCACTGTAACCATTTTGCTGCAGTTTCTTTCTTTTTTTTTTTTTTTTTTTTTGCGGTTTGCGGGCCTCTTCTGTTGCGGAGCACAGGCTCTGGACGTGCAGGCTCAGCGGTCATGGCTTACAGGCCCAGCTGCTCCGCGGCATGCGGGATCTTCCCGGACCAGGGCACGAACCCGCATCCCCTACATCGGCAGGCGGACTCTCGACCACTGTACCACCAGGGAAGCCTGCTGCAGTTCTTTCTTGTGTACTTTCCCTCTAACATCTCCTTCATTAAAAAAAGAAAAAAACACACACACACACGTACACACACACACGCACACACACACACACAGAGCAGAGACTGCCCTGTCTTGCTTAGCAATTTATGTAATATTCTAAATCCTTTGTTGTCATTTCAACAATCTTCACAGCATCTTCATCAGGAGGAGATTCCATCTAAAAAAAAAATAAAAAAGAACCACTTTCTTTGCTCATGCATAAGTAGCAACTATTCATCTATTAAAGTATTACCATGAGATATCAGAGGACTCACTATCTATGGAAGTTACAGCCTTATGAAATGCATTTTTTAAATAATAATACTTGAAATTTGAAATTACTCCTTGATCCATGGGCTGCAGAATAGATGTTGTATTAACAGGCATGAAAACAACATTAATATCATCGTACTTCTCCATCAGAGTCCTTGGATGACCAGGTGCATTGTCAATGAGCAGTAATATTTGACAGATTTTTTTTTTTTCTGCAAGTAGGTATTAACAGTGGGTTTTAAATATTCAGTAAACCATGTTATAAATGGATGAGCTCTCATGCTTTATTGTTCCACTTCTAGAGCATGGGCAGAGTAAATTTAGGATAATTCTTAAGGGCCCTGGGATTTTCAGAATGGTAAATGAGCACTGGCTTCAACTACAAGTCACCAGCTGCATTAGCCCCTAACAAGAGAGTCAACGTGTCCTCTGAAGTTTGAAGCCAGACATTGACTTCTCCTCTCTAGCTATGAAAGTTCTAGATGGTATCTTCTTCCAATATAAAGCTGTTTTGCCTACATGGAAAATCTGTTGCTTAGTGTAGACACCTTCATGAATTATCTTAGCAGGATCTTCTGGATAAATTGTTGCAGCTTCTATGTCAGCACTTGCTGCTTCACCTTGCACATTTATGATATGGAGAGTTTCTTTCCTTAAACCTTGTAAACTAACCTCTGCTAACTTCAAACTTTTATTCTGCAGCTTTCTCACCTCTCTCAGCCTTCATGGAATTGAAGAGAGTTAGGGCTTTGCTCTGGATTAGGCTTTGGCTTAAGGGAATGTTGTGGTTGATTTGATCTCCTACCCAGACCACTCACACTGTCTCCATAGCAGCAATGTCTGTTTTGCTTCCTTATCATTCATGTGTTCACTGGAGTAGCACTTTTAGTTTCATTTGAGAACTTTTCCTTTGCTTTCACAACTTGGCTAACCGTTTGGAGAAAGAGGCCTAGCTTTCAGCCTGTCTAGGTTTGGGCATGCCTTCCTCACTAAGCTTAATCAGTTATAGGTTTGGATTTAAAGTGAGAAGAATGTGACTCTTCCTTTCACTTGAACGCTTACAGACCATCATAGGGTTATTAATTGGCCAGATTTCAATATTGTCATGTCTCAGGAACGGGAGGCTTGAGAAGAGGGCGAGATATGGGGTAATGGCTGATCAGTGAAGCAGTTAGAACACACACATTTATTAAGTTTGCCATCTTTATGGGTTAAATTTGTGGTACCCCAAAACAATTACGACAGTAACATCAAAGATCACTGATCACAGCTCATCATAACAAGTATAATGGTGATGAAAAAGTGTAAAACATTGTGAGTATCATCAAAATATGACACAGAGATACTAAGTAAGCAAATGGCACTGATAGACTTGCTCAACACAAGGTTTAATTTGTACCTTCAATTTGCAAAAAATGCAGTACCTGCAAAGCACAGTAAAGTGAAGCACAGTAAAGGGAGGTTTGCCTGTACTGCAGTGGTTCTCAAATCCAAGGGTGCTTCAGAATCCCCTGCAGCGCTGTTAAAGCACAGCTCACTGAGCCCACCCCCAGAGTTTCTGGTTCAGTGGGTCTGGGAATTTGCATTTCTAACAGATTCCCACATGACGCTGCTACAGTTGGTCAGGGGACCCCACTTTGAGAACTGCCACTGTACTGTGACCCAGAGGAAAGGACAGTGGTTCCTGGATGATTCTTGACACCAGGCCTGAAACCCCACACCTAAAAGGATGGCAGGCTGCAGACCCAGTGGTTAGTGAAACTACTGCCAAGTGAAATCTCAGAGCCAACCACACCACTGCCAACTATTTAGGCTCTGAGTCAAAGTTCAGGCGGACCGTGGAGAATGTGGTTTTTAGCGGTGTTGCCGCAGCCGAAAACTTTGCCCAACTTGAAGTGTCGAAAGCCAGCATCAGGGCTTCCCTCGTGGCGCAGTGGTTGAGAGTCCGCCTGCCGATGCAGGGGACACGGGTTCGTGCCCCGGTCCAGGAAGATCCCACAGGCCGCGGATTGGCTGGGGCCGTGAGCCATGGCCGCTGAGCCTGCGCGTCCGGAGCCTGTGCTCCGCAACGGGAGAGGCCACAGCAGTGAGAGGCCCGCGTACCGCAAAAAAAAAAAAAAAAAAAAAACCAGCATCAAACACTGGCCCTGCCTCCTGTCTTCTGAGGGAGACTCTGCTCCTCCATATGTGAAAGTTTCAGCTGCTGTAGTGTTTGGGGCTTGGCATGGAGGGACATTCCACAGTAATGAGATGACTGTGACCTAGAGGACACCACAATGCCACACCTGTGTACGTGGTGACTTCCTCCACCAGGAAAGCTCCCTGGGGTCTCCCTCCCCAGGAGGCTGACATTTCTCTCTTCCAAGGAGACCCTGGTAGCAGAATGCTAAATGTGCCCTCCTGCAGCCACATCTACCTGGGATTTGCCACTGAAGCTATCAAAAAAAAAATAAATCATACGGGAGAGATATTGCTGTCACGAAACTCATGCATTTTACTGTGCTAGAGTATAAGAGAATCTTGCAGAGATACACAGCCAGGTAATTATTTATAGAACAAGTTTAAGGATAATATTATATATTCTAATATATAATAGTCATAGGAAGTGCCAGAAGACAGCAATATAAATAAATAGAAGAGCAATACGGATTAGAGAGAGCTTCACCTGAACAGTGATCTTGGGCCAGTCTAGAGGGAATTATTCTTTGCGATTTACTCTGAGGGCACTACTAAGCATGCTCTAGTGGATATAATATTTTAAGTTCACGTACATGCCCTGGAATTATAAGGGGAAGGCTCTACGCAGTTCACTTTTCTCAATTTAGGAAGGCAAAGTTATGCATACTCTATGCTACTAAGATTTCCGCAGAATGATAGAGGGTGTATGGGTTGGTGGTTAAAAGCCCAGACTCTGGGCAGGATTTGAATACTGGCTCTACCACTTACTAGCTGTACATTCTTAGATAATTTACAGGATGTCTTTGGGTCTCAGTATCCTCATCAATAAAATGGGAATATAGGAATACCTATATTATATAGTTTTTAAGGAGATAAAAGATTTTAGTATATGTAAAATGCTTAGAATGGCACAGTGTAATATATTGTTTACTAAACAAACACTCTAGTAGTTAACGAAGCACTTTGTATTGTTCACTAAATAAATCATCAAAATAAAATTTTAGATATATTGTGCTTGTAACTTTAAAATTCAGTTATGGAGAGAATTCCTATTGTGTGGAAGCTTCTCATTTTCTGATACTGGTGGGTAAGTGAGATGTCCTGACTGTTCAAGTCTTAGAGAAGCATCCTGGAAGTGGAGAAAACACAAGCCTTGGAGTCCAGCAGCTTTAGGTGCAAATCCTGGCTGTGTCAGTTCCAGTTAGAGGACCTTGTGCAAGACCATCAAAGTTGAAAGACTCACTAGGCTCTGGATAGATGGAGACTCACGTATATGTGTGCGGCAGGGAAAGCATGGCACAGTCATACACTCTGATGGGACTAAAGTGTGAGCAGGTACAGGTGAAGGACTGGATGTTATCTGGGCTACAGCCACCCTGCCTAACTCCTCCACCAGGTGTTGGCCACCTGCCTGGCAGGCTGTTTACCTGTTTCAGTCTTGCTCCATGAAATCAGGTACGGATAAAATAAACATGAGGAGCCACCAAGAGACCCAAGCTCTTGTCCATCTCTGTGTTAACTGACTGCAAACTTGGGCAAGTCACTTTCCCTTTCTGAGGCTCAGGTTTTCTGCCTATAAAATATCAAGCCTGAAGTGCCTTCTAGCTCCAAATCCATTAAAAGCAACACTGGGGCTTCCCTGGTGGCTCAGTGGTTGAGAGTCCGCCTGCCGATGCAGGGGACACGGGTTTGTGTCCCGGTCCGGGAAGATCCCACATGCCGCGGAGCGGCTGGGCCCATGAGCCATGGCCACTGAGCCTGCGCGTCCGGAGCCTGTGCTCCGCAACGGGAGAGGCCACAACAGTGAGAGGCCCGCATACAAAAAAAAAAAAAAAAAAAAAAAAAAAAAAAAGTAAAAAAGCAACACTGGTATTCTGAAGGGTTTTGACTGAGCCTTAATCATGCTGCTGTAAGCTCTATGGTTCTCATTGCTCGCTTTCCTATGTGCTGGCTTCATGTCTCTTCACGGGCAGCCTCCTGGATTTTCTAGCCCTATTCTTCATCTCCATAAGCCCTAGCCATGGGAGGCGAGCACCTGGCCACATTGCCCTCCCTCTGTCCAAACCTTACCTCCTCTTGCCAATTTCCAGAATGCTTATATCAAGGGGCGGTATAAAAACTCAGAATATTTTAGACAACAAAGGAAAACTAGTACATGACAAAACCATGTCTAAGGAATATATCTCAAAAGAGTATGTGAAAGGAAACCTACATGGTAGATTAGAGAAAGCCTGGACTTGGGAATTTCAAGTCTTATTTGGAAATTATAACCATTCTTTGCACCTCATCTTTGTCATCAGGGAAATGGGTTCTAGTAAGAATGACCCAGCAGAACAGATGTGCACAATGAAGGCACTAACTTGGGTTTTTCCAGTACAATGCTTGGCGCCATACAGAGTTAATAATTTTATGAGTTTTCTTTATAAGTTTTTACTTAGTTAAACATCAATATAAATTATAAGGCCACGTGAACTTTGGAATAACTCAAAAGGAGTTATTATTGTGAGGAGATTGTGCAGGGGCTGCGTGATGAGGGCTGCCTCTGACAGACTCCCTCCCCACCTTTCCAAGGAGAATGTCAGGAACTAAAAGAGCACAGGACTTGGATTCGAGAGAGGTGGGCTGGAATCCTGGCTTCTGCACTTGGTCATGGTGGGACTGCAGCTTCCTGAAGTGGGAGGGGAAACATCTCTTAGGATGGTTGGCTCCCTGTGGGATCTCGTTCACGTTTCCTTGGATGGCAAATGAAAAGGCTACGGTGAGTGCTCTGGAATAACGCTCATGCCTGCTGCCAGGATATTTTCGTGTGAAATGTAGGTTTACCCCTACATTTCAAGTCTCTCTTTCTGTTGTTTTCCATATAGCATTTGGGAGAAAAAGCACAAGTCCTTAGGGCAGTAACCACAGTTTCCCTCAGCCTCTTACACAACTCTTCATTTTTTCATTTTAAAAATGTCACTGACATAATTTAATTTTCCCTTGCAAGCTGGATTCAAGGAGTGTCTAAATGCAAAATGTTTACAGGCAGTCTTGTTCATTGGCAGTGGCAGTGTCACCGATATGTAAGGGAAATTATTACATAATCTGAGGTTTTAGCTTTTTGTCCTCTAGCTAATTTTTTTTTTTCATGATTTCACAATGGGCCTTCTGTCTATTTCTCCACCTTTGAGCAAAAAAGAACAGTTGGCAGATGAGAGACTACACCTCACCCGCCATCACCAAGTTAACTTTTCATCTGTTTCTGCAGAGGTGTCTTAGCTTTGGCCTTGAATGCTGTCATGCCATTGATATTTTGTTTTTCTGGGGAATTAAGTTGAGAGCTTTGATGTTTCTTGCATAGGGTATTTTGTTGGGTTATGTAGCTCTCTCCCTGAGCTAACTAAAATGGTGATGGGCAAACGGATCAAGTCTTTGTCTTCGCCTTAACTATCCTCCTTGCAAAGTATCCGTCCAGTCATTTGCTCATCTTGTCATCAACTCATACTTCTATTTAACAGAGACACTGACCCCGTGCTGTACCCAAGGCACACTGCTGAATGACCCACTGGATGCAGAGTTCCCGGTGAATGTTGTCTGGGGCCAACGTGCAAGGTGCTATGAAATGCAGGTGCTGTTGTCTCAGTACCAACTCTGACCACTTGTGCCCCTCACCTCCCGCTGATGGTTGAGCCCCACTGAGCGAAATATAACACCAGGACATTCTTCTGTCTTTGGACTCAGCACTCTTCCTAGTCTTGGAGGCCTTGTCCTCATGGCCTAGTGGGGTGATTGATAGGCAAAGAGGTTCCTATCTATGCCTCTGTGTGTGTGTGAATATGTGCGTGGCGTGTGGTATGTGTATTATATGTGTGTGTGAGGTACAGTGTGGTGTGTATGTGGTATGTGTGTGTGGTGTGTGTTGTATGTGTGTGTGAAGTATGTGTGATGTGTGTATGTGGTGTGTGTGTGTGGCATATGTAAGTCAAGTCCATGTGTGTTCTGTGGGCAAGGTGCTCATATAATAGGTTTTATTACTTTTAGCAGATTTTAATCGCGCCTGAGTGGAATTCATTTATTCAATAAACACTATCAGCTGGAATGAGGAATGAACGTGCTCAGGGGAGTCAAACCCCCAAATCCAGAGGCCACTGGCGGGTGAAGCTCAGGAGGCCCTGCTGCCTGTTCCCACAGATGATGCAGGTTCCAGCGGGGAGCATCACAGCTGTCACGTGGCGCAAGCAGCCCAGCAGGGATGCACCACTATCTGACAGCAAACACAGGGGGTTCCTGCACATCCCAGAGAAAGGGCTGCTGGAGCCCGGGCCTGTGATGGATTATCTGCCGGGTGAGACGCCCCAGGCCCCGCATCGTGAGCAGGAGAGGGGCGAGGGAGATGCGTGCTCTCTGGGAGAGCAGGGCTCAGCCCCTGCGGCCTTGTGGACAGCTGTAGGGGCAAGAGTGGCCTTATTTGGTAGCAACGCTGGGCCCTGATGCTCTGCTCCAAGGTCCCCTCTGAAATCTGACTCAGGGTCTGTGGTTCCTCAAGAGCGCAAGGCTGTGCTGCTCCCCAGTAAACAAGCTCTGGGCTGGGAGCTGCTGGGAGGCTGTGACGGCTGCCAGACAGCAGCTGACAGAGGCGAGGACTAATTTGGTAATGGAAAGCGTTGCAGGGTGACATTTACTGGTTCTTCTGTGGAGCTAACACAGAGCACATGGCCATGGGGACCTGGGGAGGGAGCTGGGTGTAGTGTGCCGAGGAGACGGAGAGCCAGGCCCATTTCCCGGGGGTGGGGGTTGGGGGGAGCCATGCCTTCCCTGGCCCTGGTGCTCCCGCCCCTTGGGGTATCAGGCTTTCCCTGCCACTGCTGCTCCTTGCCATCTGATGCCCCAATCCTGCCATTCCGCCTTCCCTGGTTACCCCTCAGCAAGCACCCTGAGATGTCATGGTGCATGAGAGGCAACATGTTCCCTGAAAAAATGACACCTGCCCTTAAGTTGAGCAGCAAAAAGGCAGAATCCTTTGGTAGGAAGAAATCAGGGTCCATCACCTCCAGTTCCACCAGGAGTTAAACAGATAATTCTACCAGATTAGAACTATTATGAAAGAAGATCTTGGTTTTGGGTATTCATCCTTTGACTCGGAGGTCACCAGACATTTTTCATAAATGGTGAGATACTAGCTATTTTAGGTTTTGTGAGCCGTAATGTTTCTGTTGCAATCATTCAAATTTGCTGAACAGTGCAAAGGCAGCCAGGGAGAACGTGCAGACCAGTGGGAGAAGCTGTGTTTGATGAGGTTTCCTTCACAAAAGCAGCCCCGGTGGGATTTGGCTTGCACCTGGATTTGCCCACTCCTGCTTTAATCCTTCTCCAAATACTGAGTGAATGCCTACATGTTCTAGGCCCTGAGGAAACACTGATGACCTCGAAGACAGAATGTTGCCCCAGTAGAGTTTATATTTTATGGGGGACAGAGGCCGAAACTCCTAAATAATTCTGTAATAGATGACAGCCAGGGCAGCATGCCCTAAAGAAAAGGAAAGCTGGGTAAGTGAGAGTGTTCACATTTATCCAGGCTCTTTCTCTTTAAGCTTCAACCTTTCATTCAACCCTGTGAGGCCGGGGACCTAGAGGATCTAATTTATTTTTACATCCCCTGCACCTTGCATTATATTTTCTGGTGACTACTTCCTGACATTCTGGCCAACGCAATTAGATAAGAGAAAGAAACCAAAGACTTACAACTTTGTAAGCAGGCAATAAAGTTGACGAATGTGGATGATATGCTCATATTCCTATATGAAAAAATATTGTAAACAGTAAGAAAATCCAGCTAATAAAGGGCTATGTACATTTTATAATAAAGAAGGGGTTTATTAAAATAATGAAATATGTAGCTTACATATGTAAACATATATATGTTTATATATAAACATATATATACACACATGAACAAAATATATATATGTATATTTTGTTCATATATATATATATATAAACACATGAACAAAAACAACAAAACAAAATTCTTAAGAATAAACTGGGGATGTATGTAACCTACAGGAAGAAAATTTGAAACATACTCCTGAGGGACAAAAAATACAAGTGTGCCAAATGGAACAAACGCTTATATTTTTGAATAAGAAGGCTCATCCTTATAAAGATATTAAAATTCCCAAGGAAAAATTGTGTATGTAATATAAATCCTTAATTTTTTTTTTGAAGGGGTGTGATTCTGTTGAGAAGGGACTGGTTTTGTGTCTGCATGATGTAGCTGGGTCCTTTGCTTCAGGATCTCTCACAAGACTTCACACACAATATTGACAAGGGCTGCAGACTGTCTCTTCCGAAGGCTGGCTTAGAAGGATCTGATTACCAGCTCACTCATGTGGTGGCTGAGATATTCAGCTCCTTCAGGGATGTTGCTTGGATGGCCTCCATTCCTTGATGGCCACCTTCACTTTCTTCCCTCTCCAAAGAGAAATTCACAGTGTGGCAGCTTTCTTCATGACAGCAAACCCAAGCAAAGAGGCAGAGAGAGAGTCTGAAGAAGGTAGAAGTCATATTCTTTTATAACCTAATAACGGAAGTGATGTTCTATCATGTTTGCTCTATTTTATTTCTAGCACTAAATTACTAGTCTAAACTGAAGGATTGAGGACTGTACAAGGGTGTGAATACCAAGAGCTGGGGCTCCCTGGAACCCTGGAAGCAATATTGGAAGGCTGCCTGAAAAAGCTCATTGTCATCTCTGTAACAGCTCTCTGCTACTTTATCTCCCTGTGCAACATTTACCACTATCAGGTGTGCTCCTTGTTTGTTTACTTGTTTATGGTCTGTGTCCACCCCCTTGAATAGTATGTCCATGAGTGCAGAAACTGTGCCTGTTATCATAGTAGGTGATCAATAATACTTGTTGAATATGGGAATACATCAATGCATGACCTGGAAGTACCTGAGACGTTGGCCGAAGTTCCCGGGGAACCAGGCAGGCTGTTCACCCTGAGAAGAGGTTGCAGAAACCAGCATGTATTTTGACGGATGCAGGAGCAGTGAACCAGAGCTTCTCTGATTTATTTTACAGCAGATGTTCTTTCTGTTCTCTGACCTCTGTCCTGGGGACAGCAATTTAGAAAATGAAGGGGTAGCAGTACATGATTATGCCACATACACTTATTTAATTGAAGTGATCTCATTTGTAATGGAGCCTGCAAACTGGGAACGAGCCCTGAGTGGCAGCTGCTCTTCTCCTCTGTGGGCTCTTCACCTGGCTCCGAGCTACATGAATCATTCTCTGTTCATCTCTCTTCTGCTTCCTTGGCCTTTCCCCTCTTCATTTTTCCCCTGTGCCTTCAAGACTACTTGTCTTCATCCCTCCAGCAGTTAAAATTTAATTATCCTTTGCTTCATGACCTCATGGTCTTCCATTTATTCTACTTACGTAAATTCTGTTCAAGGATCTGATTTTAGCCATCCTTTGAAGAGACTGTATAGAAGGGAAGCCTAAGCCCATCCTCAGGCGCTACCTCTCTCATTGCTCACCTACATTCTTTAGCTCACGGAAGGTTATGAAACTTTCACTGAATTGTCTATGCCTTGCAGTGTGTTCTTGGCAACCTGGACATGCACTAAATGAGCTGGTAAGTTAAAGATAATGTTCTCCACTCTTTCCAGAATTTCCATTTTCTTGGCCATGTGTGGACCCTCCTGTTATTTCTTATCCCTTTCCCCAAAGCATCCCTGGACTATCAGCTAATCCAGAAAAATAGGAACTGTTAACTTAATCACAAACACAGATGTTCAGATAATAAAATTTTCTTTTAATGTTGTCAAAGATGTTCAAACACATTGCTTATAGAGTCAAGTAGCTTTGTAATGATTATAACAAAAACAGTAGACTATATTTCACCTCTCTCACTTCTAGTCCCACCTCAAAGAGGTGGCCACTTCCAACTGGTCTAGCTGATTTTTGCTGTGATGACCCACATATTTCTATAAGGAATCCTGATGCATCTATGTCTTGATTTTTCCTTTTTAGATATTATCTATTGACTTTCTAATGTGTAAGACGAGGAATCAGCTCTCTGAGAAGCCCCACCCCTAATGCAGATATATGCACACATGCATGTACACTCACACAACCCTCTTCCCCCAATAGTGATGGTTTCTGTACATTATGAAGATCAATTTCCTTTCTGCAAATTTTGTTTTGTTTTAATGTTTTATCTCTGTTATCCATTTAGATCTCGAAGTAGTCATAGCATTCTACACGTCCCTAACTGAAGGGTAAATCTCCTCTTAACATATTGGGTTTTTTTGTTTTTTTTTTTGGAAGACATCCTTTAGGAGTCTCTATTTTCCTCCTCCTTCACCTATGCTAGGCCTGTGTATAGGGGTTCCCATGCCATTCCCTTTATAATCATCCTGGGAATTTGACTATTTGCTTTTTATTTCTTTTGGGTTAAATATGTTTTTACTTGGAATCCATCTCTTTCTTTTTCATGGTTAATTCCTCATTTATTGGAGTTCATCCTCCAGCAAAGATTATACGGGAAGCAAAATTTTGATAATTTGTTTATCTGAAGGCATTATTCTACACTTTTGCTTAATTGATGGTTTGAATACAAATAGGATTCCAGGTGAAACATAATTTTTTCCACAATGATTTTGAAGATGTTACTTATTTTCTTCTATCTTCTTCTGTTGCTGTTGAAAATCTGTTTCAGTCACCTATTGCTGAGAAGGAAACTGCCCCAGATAGTGCTTAAAATAAGGATTTATCACTTGTCATGATTCTCTGGGTTGGCTGGTGGTTCTTTTGCTGGATTCACATGGGCTATCTTATCTGATGGCATTCAGCTGGGGTACAGCTTGGGACTGGGCTCAGCTGGGACTTTCTCTCCTTCGTACTCCATCTTTAAGAGGACAGTTCTGGACTGAGCTTCCTCACGTGGTGGCAGCCGTTTTCCCAAAAGGCAAGACCCCAATGCAATAGCAGCTTATTAAGCATGTGCCTGAAACATATCTGCTGATGTCCGAGGGCCAGAACACGTGCCATGGCCAAACCCAGAGGCTTTGAGAGCTGATTATACAAAGGTGTGGTTATTGGGAGGTTTGATTCACCAGGTACACCATTTATGTAACAACCTACAACAGTCCACAGTCAGGCCCCAGTTATTCACACCCCTCTATATGCAAAACACACTCACGCCCTAACAAGACCCCCATGCTAAACTCATCAAGTCACAACAGTGACTTTGAAATTCATGATATTATGACCTATATCAGGCCCAGATATAGAGCAGGCTCCGTGGATGCTTCTCTTTTTTTTTTTGTTGCGGTACACGGCCCTCTTACTGTTGTGGCCTCTCCCGTTGCGGAGCACAGGCTCCGGACGCGCAGGCCCAGCGGCCATGGCTCACGGGCCCAGCCACTCTGTGCCATGTGGGATCTTCCCTGACCGGGCACGAACCCGCGTCTCCCCCATCGCAAAGTGACTCTCAACCACTGCGCCACCAGGGAAGCCCGATGCTTCTCTTTTTGATCTAGAGATTTGTGAATTAAAAAGACACACAACGGGCTTCCCTGGTGGCGTGGCAGTTAAGAATCAGCCTGCCAATGCAGGGGACACGGGTTTGAGCCCTGATCTGGGAAGATCCCACATGCCACAGAGCAACTAAGCCTGTGGGCCACAACTACTGAGCCTGCGCTCTAGAGCCCATGCACCACAACTACTGAAGCCCGCGTGCCTAGAGCCCATGCTCCGCAACAAGAGAAGACACCACAATGAGAAGCCTGCACACCACAATGGAGAGTAGCCCCCCACTCGCTACAACTAGAGAAAGTCCGCGTGCAGCTAAAAATAAATTAATTTAAAAAAATTTTTTTAAATAAATAAATAAAAAGACATGCAAGTCGCCTTTCACACACCTACACACAATGGAGATAGGGACAAGATAACTGCAATGGACACTGAATAGAAAGGGTAGAGATAGGAGGCACAGAGGTCACTGGTACATAGCAATTCTGAAATCTAGCTCGTCACATGTCAGGGCCCATGTCTGGTAGCAGGGAATCTTCCTTGATTAAGCCCAATTCTGCCCCTCAAAAGTAATTCTCCAACTCATAATTTTCTATGGTTTTGGGTTCCACCCTCTGGGGATTCTTCCCTCTGAAACATCTTTTCTTTCCCATAAGAAATAGCCCATGCTCTCACCAGAGCAGGCTCCTTCTTGACTGTAGAAAATTGAGAACCCCAGAGGTATCTTTTCTTTTTGAATGGTTTATGCCCCTTTTAGTCCAAACTCGTACGACACTTTTAAAATTTGTGTGGGCTTTCTACAAGTCTGATTGTGATTCATTCCATGTCTCAAAAGCCATGGCCATAATTCTTTTTGAGTGAACTCTATCCACTTTGGTCCAAGTATACAGCTGCAGTGAAATAACACTTTTAAGATCTTTAGAAGTGCTTTTTCCTAGTTGAGAGAATCTATTAGGTGAGGGTCTTTCTGGGGTCTTAACAAAGGGTCTTATGACCACATCCTTGATTTACTCTTTACCCTGGGGCCATTTTTTATTTTGAGAGTCTTGTGCCAGCTGGAGAGCCTGGAAATGTGAAACAGTTTTATTTTTCAACTTAGTAAGTCTGGATTGGAAATTCTGTTCGCATACTGAATAGTTCTCTCTTTAGCTCAATTTCATCTTTCCATATCTTATCATATGCAACTAACAGAAGCCAATTGGCACTTTCAGTATTCTGCCTAGACACGTTATCTGCATGCGTGGGTTAATTTGGTACTCCTTTTTTCTTTTCCAGGTAAACGCAAACAGCAGGTTTGACACTTGTTTCATTACTACAAAACACGGAGCATCATCTTTTAAGCCTCCCGTATCAGCTGTATCACCGCACTTGCAGCCTTCATCAACAATTAGGTCTTTTTGACAGCAGTGCCCTATTTCCAAACCACTTTTCTGTTCTAGTTATCTATCAGAACAAAGCACCCTAAAATGGGATAATATATAACTACGGAAAGCACTCTACAAACTTGAGGAATATTTTGTATTATTATTTAAGAAGACATTCTATCTGAGGATATAAAATCTGTTCTGTTCCATGTAAATGGTAGAAAGAGAGTGAATACCAATCTATTAACACTGTCTACTGATTTTTTGCACTGTGATACCTGAAAGTTTAATCAGAGGTTTTCAACGTCTTGCATCTCCCCAAAAGGAATGCTACAACAGGGCTGAGAAAAAGTCACCACATTTTAAGATGTGTATTTAATCAGAGAGCTGATTAAAAATGCATTCGTGTGGAATTTAGGAAAGATGGGTTGGTCTGCCTTTGCTCCTGTGGGTGGATTTCAGTAACAAAGATCAAGGAGGGATTTAGAACAGTTGGTTTCCAGTGTCATGTCTGACACCAAGTGGATGACCTGGGCAGTCACCTCATTGTTCTACCTGTGTTCTCATTTGTGATGTGGCAAGGTTGGGCCATCTGCTCTTCATCATCTCCCCTAATCTTAACAGTCAATGACAGAATAAGTTGAGCCTTTAAACAAATCTCCATCTGGAAATTGGACTTAACATCAAAAGAAGACAGTGTTACTATTTGGAGAAACTCCTGAGACAATTTTCTTCAAATATCTTGGGTTATTTTAGTAAGGTACCATAAGAGTCCTAAGTTTTTATTTACTAGTAAGCTTGTTCCCATGGTAAACTAATATGGGTAAATCTCTTCCTAAATATATGTTGCCCACCTCTCAGAGATTAATGTGATTCAGGTGATTAATCTAGTTTCTATTTAATTGCATGAAAGAGAGTGTTAAATTTTCTGGCTGAATTATGAAAAAACTGTCCACCTAATAAGCATGAGTGCAGTTTGCATGAGACAATCTCTATGTCTGGATCTTTATCTATTTAATCATTTTATCTTAGAGAAGTTGTGTGGTGACAGGCTAGAAAACATTCACAAAGCATGGCCTGTGTGGATTAATTGAACATCTCTCCAAAGACATGAAACTAGAGAGAATCTTTTCTGCTGCAAAAATGAATTCAACTTTCCAAATTGACAGTGTGATTCCTTTCTGAGGAGTTTATTTACCAGATGATTGTAGCTTATCAGAAGATTCAAACTGAGGAACAGAAAGACTCATACCACCTCTGAGACCTTACTAAACTTAACATTAGTTTAAATAACAACAAATATAACAGCTAAAGTCTCTTTTGGGCTATACTGTTTAAAAAATGTATGATTTGATCAAATAAATTAGTTCCACTGAGCTTTATCTTTATAGGCTACAGAAAGATAAAAAGAAATAAAAAATATGAAAATACTTTGTGAACTGTAAGTTGCTATTAATATTTGAAAGCTTATTTTCATTCATAATGCTATTGTAATTTATTTCTTTTTATTGAAGGTTTTTTAAATGGATAATGAAAAAGCTAGAATAAATGTTAAGCAAGTTTTATTATTCTATATACACCAATTAAGTTATTTTGAAAAACTGATAGGTACTAATATTATGTTTAATTTATTCCAAGTGGGGGAAGTAATTGTATCTTTTTATAAAATATGCTATATAGTAAATATTTTACAATTTAATGAATAACTCCCCCAAACTTAACTTTAAATGCATGTATAAGAGTTAATCTTCTTCAAATACCCATGCTTCCATTGGTTACTCATTTAAATGTATTTCAAATTAAAAACAAAATTATAAATGCCACAGTATTAATAATTTTCATGCACAAATATTATCAATATCTCTGTCTAGTTTGGTATATAGATTCCTAGAAGTTTCTGAAGTTAGTGGGCTAAAGTTAGGAACTTGACACAAATTGACAAATTATTTTAAGGACAGTTTTGGCCAGTTCGGGCTCTAACAGATAAATTGTGACAATTCTTTTTACAGTACATGCTCCCCACCATTAACATGCTTTCAAACATATTTCTAATTTGTTATGCAAAAGCAGTGTTTTATTGTTTTTGTTAAGGTAGAGCTGCACTGTCCAAAACAGTAGCCACTAGCCACATAATTTAAATTTAAATTAACTAAAGTTAAGTAAAATTAAAAATTCAGTTTCTCAGCTGCACAAGGTACATTTCAAGTGCTCAATAACCGTATCATGTTAGACAGTATGGAACACTGCAAAAGTTTCTGCTGTTAGAGAGACTAGACTTTATTTTCATATATTAATTAGTTATTATCCACTTTCAATTGTAAATGACAGACACAGACACATTACACAAAACTGTTTAAAAATAAAAGTAAATTCAAGAATGTTTTAATATTTATTTTGAACTGTGGCTGCCCACCCCCAGCTCCACCCTACACACACCAGTTACCTCTTTAATCATAAGTCTTTTCCTCATTTTCTGCTCTGCTCTCCATTTTGTGGCAAAGACCACAACTAGTGATTTATCACCTCCTCATAGTTAGTTTTTTTCATTAAAGATTGGATTTGACTTATTTTACTCACATAAATAATAATAGAACAATTTTTAAAGGTTTATTTTTTTTAAAATGTTTATAGTATTCCATTTTCCCATCTTCCAAATAATTACACTCAGTGTATTCACATTTCTTTTACAGATCATTGAAGTAGCTTTGTTAGTTTACTGGTTTTTATATACTTTATAAATAAACATTGCAAAATTTATATCTAGGTACTTCATATTTCTACTCTTATTCTCAAAGTTATTTTTTAAAAATATATATTTTCTAAAAACTTATGGCTAATTTCTAATATAATTTTTGAACTTTCTGTAGTTGTTTTTTTACCTGGTTATTTTACTTAACTAATTTATTGAGTGTAATAGTTTTTTTTTTCAGTTTATTCTCTTGGGAGATCTAAAGTATAATCTTTGAATTATATTTCAATATAATTTGGTATATATATATTGGTATTATCTGAGTACAATCTTTGAATTATATGTGCACTGTTTTTCTTTTTTGTTTCAAATAGTTTGGATGATATTTGTTCCTGTCTTTTTTCACTCATGGGAACATTCTGACCCATGTAAAAACTTTTTATTTAAAACTTATTAATAGTTGTTTCAGTTTTTTATTTTGATAAAGTCACATTGAGAAGATTTAATACAGATTTTAAATTCATTTTAGAAATATTCACTTGGTCACATATGAGATAATTTAAAAATAGTTAAGGTGTTTTAGAGGTAAATGGTGTTTAGAGGTAAACTACCCCCTTTGGAATAAATTAAACACATAATATTAGTACCTATCAGTTTTTCAAAATAACTTAGTTGGTGTATATGGAATAATAAAACTTGCTTAACATTTATTCTAGCTTTTTCATTATCAATTTAAAAAGCCTTCAATAAAAAGAATAAAGCATTGCCAGATTTTCATTTTTTTCCCTCCTTGTTGGATGACTAAACAGGAAGAGGGTAGAGTTGGTAAGTCAGCATTTACTCAGCTGCTTCCTGCTCAGTCTCAAGAGCAAGGTGAGCTCAGCCAGGGGCCAGCGGCTGTGTCTCTCAGTCATCTCCTGAGGGAGGGTCCTCCAGACTCCTGAGTTACAGCACTGAGGGGGCTGCTACCCATGGGCGGCTTCTCCCTGTGTCACCCTTTCCTTCTCTTCCCAGTCCTCTCCGGGATGCTTTAGCAAGGAGAACCCATACAGATGCACGGCCGACCTTGTGATGCACCCAGGTCATCAGCATCCTCTGTGCCTGCATTTCCCCCTTGTACAGGGGGGTTGGAAAACTAGCTTGAATTTGAATCTTCCAATTGGTCAGCCCTGACCATAGCAGAGAGCTAGAAGCAGTATGAAATCCCTTTTTGGGATGAATTTTATGGAGAAGTCAACACAAACTGCATAACTGCATGAACTCTACTTGCCACTGCTTAGTTTTGTTTGTTTACTTTTAAATTAAAAAACAAAATCTTCTTAGACAGCCAATATCCCAAGATATAAGCCTGCTCTATATGCTTTTTTTTTTTTTAACCACTGTGTAAACTGGAAGTCTCTGAATTGGAAGGAGGTGAAGGGGAATAAAAACTTCAAATATTTATTGTGTTCCAGGCTGTGTACACATTGAGCAAGCATGTGACCCCTGGTTACTCAGCCAGTACCTCTACTGAGTAAGAGGAGTTCGGTCTATGTTTATTCTTATTCATTTATTTTTATTTTCTTGGTTGTATCTTGGCTCATTTCACAGTCAGCTGAAGTCCCAGGATCCTTGAGAAGGGGCAGGCCATATAAGTGTCCAACAGTTTTTTCTTGCTATTCTTTGAGCCATTGGACTTGCTTTAACACACAGCTAACTAGTCCAAGAACATATTTCTCAGTACCCACACACAATGGAAAGTACAGTAGGATAATACTGCCTCTTCTTGGGTGTATTGTCCATTTCTATCTTCAGTATAATATGCTGAGAGATTCTACTTTAATATATTTTTATTTAACATATTTTAATGAGATGAGGGAAACATCATCTGCCATGCTAAATAGAAGTCTTCTTTAATATGTTGAGTATCACAAAGAATTGGTAGAAACTGCTATTGATTTGAAGCACCTGCTTTGTTGTTATATGATTTATTTCAGTTTTTCAGATAAACTCTAAAACCAGGATGGGGGTAGGGGCAAAGAGGAATGGAAGAGAAATCATCATCTTTTTTGTAGCACCTAAATTCAATATATTTCAAAGTCTTATAATTGCACTAGCAGTTTCATTTAAATGGCACAGATGGTGAAACAGGAGCAACCCTGAGACTTCGACTGTGCTCTTAGGTTCCATTTATTCAACAAATATTTATTTTGTTCCAGGTCATGTACTCATCAGTGAGGATAAAATGGTAAAAAAGACACATGGCTTCTGACCTTTTAGGGTATATGTCTTAGTGAGGAGACTAAAGGAACAAAACAGTGCAGCAACAAATTTAGTAAAAAACAGTCAATTGGATAAAAGCATTGGCAAGTTCCATTAAGTACCATGAATTTTTTAAAGTAGCTAAGATTTAAAAATAATGAACAGGAACTTATTTTGGATGAGATGGTTAGGGAAGTCTTTTTCAAGGACGTTGTATTTAAACTGAGAGCCAAACCATGAATGGTAGAAGGAAATAAATGAACAGTAGACAGAAATCCTTAAAGTCGCACATAAGAGCATAAAAGCCCAGAGGAAGGAAATTAAAATACAACTCAATGTGTTTGAGGTTCGGAAAGATAACCAGCTATATCTGGCGAGTGGTGACCAGGTAGGATTGTGGCCAGAAGTGGGGTTAATGAGATGGGCGGGGGCCAGGTCACACCCTGCACTGTAAGCCACGGTGGGATGGGCAGTGGTTAAGAAGGGTAAGGAAACCTTCAGGACGGTAACATCATGGTGGTTACAATTTAGAAACATTACTTTTACTGCTGTCTGGAGAATGAATCAGAGAAGAGTAAGTTAGGAACCCTCTGGGGAGGCTGCTGCAATCATCCAAGTGAAAGCTATGGGAACCTGAACTGAAGGTAGGAACTGGTATGGAAAACAGAGACCACATTCAAAATGTATTTTGGACACATAACTGGTGAACATATATTTATGTCAATTAAGAAAATATGAGTTGATGTAGTCATCTTAGAGAAGATATAAGGAAAGAAGAGAAAATGGTTCTGGGAACGGAGAAGCTCCAAGAAGCAGAGGTTTGGTGGAATGAAAGTATCTGGCAAAGGAGGCATACAAGAATGATCAGGAAGGCATGGAATTCACTGGGGACTGACAAGTAAGGAGTAATTGATGCAAGAAACTCCAATATTGTTTTAAAAATTGATGAGAGTACAGGAAATGGAGACTGCTTTGTAGACAAATCTCAAGAAATCCATAAAGGGAGTAGGAAAATAATCTGTTAGCCAAGAAGTGTTATGAGGTCAAAGATGGGAAATTCTAGGACAATGTCTGTCTATCGATTGGAATGATGCATTGGAAAAAGAAGTAAATGAGGTGGGAGAGAGAAGGAAACCACTTAAAAATGAAGTCCTTGGGAAAGTGAGTGAGGATGGAATTTGAGGATGGGTATGATTGGTCTATGATAAGAGAATGAACATGACTTCCTTTTTAGTTGTTGGGCAGAAAGAAAAATTTGGTGCATGTATAGACAGGTCATTAGTTTAATGGTAGGAATATAAGGGTTTATAAACCTGATTTTTTTAAAAAAAATTCAGTGATATGAGGATACATGTGGGAGGATGGTAGAGATTTCAGTAACAAGAAGATATGGATATATAATACTGGGAAAACTTAATTGTATTGCCGAGATTTAGTATCAAGAGTTTGGAGATTATGAATTTAAAGTGAATCTACTCCTGTTGATTGAAACCTGCTGGTATGGATTAAAAATCATACTAAACAATTGTGATGAGGAAAACAAATCCAGTCATTAGTGATGCTTACCATATGTTGACACGAGGCTCAGTTGGGTCACTCCACCCACTGTCAAGCTTCTTGAGTTAGTTATTACTTTGCTGGCACTCCTTTCATGCCCTGGGACAGCTGGGTTTGGCTTTTTGGCGTGCTGCTCTTGAGAGGATGCCAGTCCTTACTCCAAAAGTTCCCAAATAAATTTTCATCTGAAAAATTGTAATCAGTATCTATTGTCCTACTTCTCCTAGAAAACTTCAAAAATCCTGAAATCTGAATACTTTCTCCCCCTCCCAATAGCAGTTTTGTATGTTTTGATTAAAGCACTTATGACATTTCATCATTATCTGGCCCCTGCCAACAATCCCTCCATAATTTCATTCCACATTGGCTTTCTCTTTGAGACTGGTCCATGTTTCTTGTCCTCAGTATGTAACACATGTTGAGCCCTTTACATAAAATGCTAACACCAAATTGTTTTTCTGGTTAAATATCATATCTATAAAAAGATCTTCCCTAACTCTTCCTACTAGTATTTTTCCCCTCTGTGTTAAAAAATATCTATCATTTCTCCCTGGGAGAGAACTACCCTTCATCACCCCATAAAAATATCTCATGGCTTAGTCATGTGACTTGCTTTGACCAATGAAATGTGAATGGAACAGGCAGTTGTCACTTCCAAGTGGAAGCTTTAAGGGCCGGCACTTTACTCACCATGCTCTCTTTCTTTCACTCTGAGATTTTTGAAAGCGTGTGCTGAAGATCTAATACCTGTCAGTCTGGGACTCTGACTACTATGATGAGCGGAACATGTAGCTCTGGCTTCAGAGCTGAACAGTGAGCAGTAAGGAAACTCTTAACGGGGTTTGTAAGGATGGTTATCTATGTTAGGTCACAGTGAAACACTTAGTAAAACTGCCAGGCACGGTAACTTGGAAGACAAACATGTTCTTAATAAGATTATACCTAGCTTTAGCCAAGTAAATGCGAATTCAGATTTGGTGGCATGAGTTTGTTGGTAATGGTTGTATCTGATGAAGATCCATGAGAAAGGATGAGATTAAGAAAGAATTGTCAAGTTTACAAGCAGGAATAAAAGTAAGTGAAAACTCCATAAATCAACAACTTGAAGGATTGATAGATGGGACAGATTCTTAGTCTCCCAACTTTGAGCTTCAATAGGTTGATGAAAACTCAGCCATGTGAAAAGGACCAAATCCAGGGGATCACTTTACTCTTTGTTAAACCATGTAAAATTTTATTGAATTACTTCCACTTGGGTAAAATGGTTCAGGTAGAGAGAATGAACATGTTTTATTCCATGGAAATCTGCTAGACTTAAAGTATAAGCAATTAAGTCTAGAGGGAAAAGAAATCCATGTCTAAAACGTAATTTGGGGCATGGCTATTAAAATAAAGTAAGTATGAGATTGACATCATTTTTTTTTTTTTTTTTTTTGCGGTACGCGGGCCTCTCACCGCTGTGGCCTCTCCCGTTGCGGAGCACAGGCTCCAGACGCGCAGGCCCAGCGGCCATGGCCCACGGGCCCAGCCGCTCCGCGGCACGTGGGATCCTCCCAGACCGGGGCATGAACCCGCGTCCCCTGCATCGGCAGGCGGACCCTCAACCACTGCACCACCAGGGAAGCCCTGACATCATTTTTGAAGAGAGTTGTTTTGTCAAAAGAACCACTAGTCTGAACTAAAACAGAATAATGCTTGAGATTTAAACGGAGGCTTAAGTCTCCAACATTTCCGAAGAAGGAAGCATACTAAGATATCTGCTGAGTCCTAAAGACAGGTATTATCCATTGATCTCTTCAAATGTGGCCAAGTAGCATAATTAAAAGGAGAGTGGGACCACAGAACAATCTGATCGATGGACCAAAGGGCAGAACAGGATCTTGATGAAGTGATGCCTGTCAGTGGGGTTTCAGAGTGTTTATTGAAACTGTGCATCCCCTCTTCCATCATTGTTGTATTGGTTGTAGGGAGGGAAGGTTTGTTTTGTTTTGTTTCGTTTTGTTTCTTTTTCCAGTATATAGATTTCCAGAGCAAGAGGAACTATTTCCTTTGGGGAAGGTATGAGTGTATTTGCAGGCAAAAAAGGGGAGTGAAATTAGTATTTGTGACCAAATGGTAGATTGTGGGAGATAGTATTGTTATTTATAGCAATCGGCTGCTCCTCTGGAGTGGAGGACACTTCCTTCCCATTGACTAAAGACCTGGGCAAGAGAAGGTGAGCATTCTGTTGGTCAGTGGTAGTGATCAGTAATGACTTCAAGAACCAGTGTGTGCTTAGCTATGCTCTTTTTCATCCCAGCTCTTATGCTTGCGGGTTGAGGTAGAGCCACCATCAGCTTGGCTACTAAGAGTGGCCCCCTTGTGGATCAGCAACAGACTTGTGAGGCAAATGAGAAATAAACTGTTTTAAGCCAGTTCAGTTAGTTTCTTTGTGTGCTCCCCCCGTAGAACCATGCCTATTCTGATTCCTCCTGTTATAGCTCTTATAGCATCCTGTTCCTTTTCTACCACCATCAGGTATATCATTAGTTTTGTAACATTTTACACATTGGGGTGAGAAATAGCCTTACTTCTTCAACTAGATATGTTTAATGAAGTATGCTTTTTGTTCACAAACTTTGATCAGATACCTAGGAATAGCAGGTAGGACCCTAAGCATGTGAATTGAAGGGACAAGAAAAAGATAGATAAATTGGGCTTTTATAAACCATGAACTGGAATTTGGCACTAGTTAGGAGAGCAAAGAAAGAAGAGAGAGGGGCAAAGGTCCTAGTAATCTCTAGAAGCAAGCTGGAGCTGGCAGAAAAGGAAGAGGAATATTCCAACTACAGGGAAATCTAATACTCAGCCCGAGTTTTTCAGTTATCATTGGAAGGCTGTATGCTTGCTGTGTCGGGCAGCCCCAAGGCAGTTCTGTGAGAGGCACTGCTATTCTGCAAACAGTCAAGCCTGTATGATATGTCTGTGTTTGCTTTTCAAGACATGTAAAAGAATAAGCACCCAAATGAAAAACAGAAACCAAAGGTAATTAGGATTATATATCTCCAGGGATTTACAAAGATCTTGGGAAGAATGAAGGGATTTCCATAGTATATGAGATAGTAAATTGGGCAGAATCTCTGGATCTTAAGAGCACTGGTGACCCCAGGTGACATCTGGTTTACATTTATTTAATATATATCCCCTCTACTACTCTGTAAGCTGCCTGGGGTCAGACTTGCTCAATGCCTTTATTTCAGTTCCTACTACAACCCCTAGCTTAAAACTAAGTGATGGCATGAATGAATGAATGAGCAAATGACTGAATGAACTGGATTGAGTCATGTACATGTACATCTGTCTTCTCCATTCTATTGGGAGTTTCAGAGCTCCAAAAGTCATATTGCATGTGTCTTGACCTCCCTGCTAAATAAGGAATGTGACAGTCTTTGGGGAGTTGAGGTATTAAACTAAATTTTCCTTTCTTGGTTATTTATTTGCTTTAGTTGTCATTGTTGTTGTTTTAATTAACTCCCTTAGTCTGACTGACTTCCCTAAGTCATCAGAACCAAATGTCTTTGCCTGGAAATGTGGAGTGCTATCTCTGAGGTTGCAGGAAAAAAACAGTCAAGTGGAAAATTATGACTTTTGGGGCCAGATGGCTATAGGTCCAAATCCTAGCTCACCCAAATACAATCCAGGGCAAGTTCCTTACTCTCTGAGCCTCTGCTTTCCCTTCTTTAAAAGAGGGATAGCAATGCTCATACTGCAGATTTTTATGACAATTAAATTAGACAAGATGTTTAAAGCCCTCTGCAAAGTGTTTGATGCATGGTAGATGCTCTGTCCATTATGGTTCCCTGATGGGGCTTAGTGCTGCAGCCAGAAATGAAGAAATCCCATCTCCAAGTCCATAGTGCTCATCAGTCCTTGCATTTTCATGCTCTCATGTGAAGCTGCATTGTTGTCACTGCCACTGGGAGATCATTTTCACTTTCTACTATTGCCATTTTGGTTAGCACCTGGTAAAAAGGCTGAGGTTACCTAGTTCTGATATCATCCTATACACAAATCATTGTTTTGGTTTTTCTAAACGGACAGATGAAGAGGAAAATGAATTGTACAAAAACCAGAGGGATGTTTGAAACTTGGGCTCTTTACAGATCAAAACAAAGAAAAATGTCCTCTCGTTTTAAACTTTTTTCTTCTTAGTCTGAGTTCGAGAACTGGGGAGGTGACATGGAGGGATAAACTAAATGGGGCTACATTGTCATTCTGCAACGTTTCTCACAGTTCATAACTGATTGAAAAATGTACATTTATGACATTTAGGTTAAAAGTTAATTAGACAAAGGAAAAAGTTAATTGGATGAAAGTTGATGCCATTCTAGACATAATAGCAAGCCTGTGGAGGTCACTGCCATCCTGGACTAGGGCAGAGCAGTGAGACATGCAGATACAGGCTCAGTAACTGCGACTGTTCTAAACAGTCATTAATCCCTCAGAACTTCACGTCCTGAGAATTTTTGCCGTGTGAGGCTGTGGAAACGTCGAGGACCTGGAATTCCAGGTTGGTGACCTGTTCCCAGAGGAGGTCTGGTTGTGGGTCTGATTTCACCAACCACAGGCTGCATAGCTTCTTCTGTCTCTGGGCTCTGGGAACCAAGTCAAAGTTAAGGTGACACCACCCAGGTTGTGGGAAATACCACCAGGAACTAGGGAACTGGCTGCAGCCTGTGAGGCTTGGCTGCGTCACAGACGCAGGTGGGAGGCCATTACTCATGAGACCTGTGCTGTGAACAGGAAGTGGTGGGTTCTCAGGAAGAAACAAAGTGATTTTCCTCCTGGCTGTTCGCAAAGGTCAGTGATGGGCTTTGTGCCAACTAAAAAAGTTCCTGGGAACCTGTCCCTCTTCCCATATCAGGTCCCTCAAGATTTGGAAAGTAAGGCCCCAAGACAATGGGTTCCATTTTTACTGCTTTCTCCTATGTCTTGTGGACTAACTCAGAGATCCTGAAATAGTTAAGTTGATGTTAGTTAAAAAAAAAAAAAAAAGAGTTTAAATTTAAGAAGACACCTATGGTGCTCATATGACATGTTTGCTTTTTGTTTCATCAGCAATGTGACCACAGTCCTACCCAACTAAAATCTTTACCTGGCTCCCCTTGACCTACAAATGGTACCCACATCATTTCAGCTGATACTCAAGATCCTCCATGGGCTGCCATCTGGCACCTTCTCAGCCTCATTTCTCTGTGTCTTCTCTCATGTTCTACACACAGGTCATGCTGAACTACCCTTTCATGGTCAGACTGTCCACCAATCCATAAGCTTTCATTTGGGCAGAGGCAGCTACTCATCATCGAAACTTAACTCGGGATTCTCCTGCTCGTGCACCTTTCCCAACTTGCACACATAGAACAAATCCCTTCCTCTTATGTGCTAATATTGCACCGGGTACATGACCTCTATAACAGCACATTTACAGCGCATCACAGCTAATACATCAACTTCCTTCCTACCTTGTAATTTATTTGAGGAGAGAGAATCTATCCAACTGATGGTTAGTGGGATGACTAACCCATGGCTGGCTCATAGAAGGCACTTACAAGTTCATTGAATTAAGATAGAAAATTCTCCTTAAGCAAAATATGTTTAATCATTACCAAAGTTGGAGTTTTATAAGCAAAACATAAAGAAGGAAGAAAATAGCAAAAGAACAAAGAAATAGATGTCTATAGCTGATTTAACTTGTTTATCATCAGATCCTTTATTCCTGTTATCAAACACTATGCACACCTCCTAAAAAAGCATCACTTCCAAAAGCCATTCTATTTTCCTTACAACACAAAATAGAGACAACAAAAGTAGCAGATGAAGGGAAAGCATGAGAAGGGAAAAGACATGCTCTTGAATAAGCCACAGACTGACTCTGGGCACCGAGACCAACAGAAGCCGGGAGGGTTAAAACTCTGCACCATAGGGGCTGTGACTCAGGTCCCAAGGACAAGGGCACAAGAGGAGGCTCTGCTTGCATTCAAGTCATGAGAGAGATTTAGGATGCAAGTGGCATAACAGTCTGACAAAAGGCTCTTTCCTTCCATCTGTGTGCAAAGCTGAAGTCCATTCTCAGAGATACAAAAATCAATCACCATGTAGCTTTGTAGAGCATCCAGGCACAGGTTCTTTCCAGACTCTCCCAGGTTGTTCCTAAGCAAGAGCTGGATTGCTTTCCTTCTTTCCTTCAAATATGTTTAACCAACCATGTGAACGCTATTCTGCACAGTGGCCCCAGCGGCTGTGTCCACAGGGCATCAGCATTGGTCCTGTGCTCATCCCCTCCAGATACTGAGCTGGGAGGAAGTTCTCTGAACCCTTCCTGCATGCCCATCCCCACCTGCTCTCTGCAGAGGGAGACTGTGCATCGCTCCTTGCTCCGTTTCGACAAATTTACCTTCAAGTTTATCAACTATCTATTCTATGTCAGGGATAAGGCATACATATGTATGCATCATCTTATTCAATCCTCATGACAAGTGGAAAGGTAGCTATTATTGTCCTCATTTGAAGGATCAAGGGATGCAAGGACAGAGAGGTATAGAAATGCAACTTTGCTCACGGAGCTGACCTAGAGGAGAGCAGAGGTTCCCAGGTTTTGGACTCTGAAGCCCATTCTCTTTAAACATCACACTTTCTTGTTCTGTTTCCTCTGCCAGAGCACTGCTTTATGCTCCTGTTCTTACATGTTGTGGCCACCAAGGCAGGGCCAGGTGGCCTCATCTCTTAGCAAATATTCAGCCGCAAATGTCACTTCTAAAAATAAGTGATACTGACAAACCTTACTGACTTACCTCCTTAAAACCATAATTAGTATATCAATATAATCACCTTTACTTGCTTTTAACCAAGATGCCTATTCTATCCTTGTTGATATTAAAGCAACGTTTACTCAAATTTAAGGGAAAAAATGGACAGTGCAGAAAAGTAGAAAAAGATCACTCACAGTAACTCAGTCCAAGAATAGCTACTGTCAAGTATGAATCACCTGTGTTCACAGTTCAGACAGGCTCGAGTCACTCTGCTTCAAGGTGAACGAAGCCTAGTGGCCCATGTGACCGCAGAGACGTCAGATCGCCTGAATCAGTGACCATTCACTGAGGACACTGTTTCTCCAGCCCCTGTTGGCTCTTGAGAGGATTCAAAAGTGCACCAGAGCCCACGTGATTTGAAATGTCACTTGTAGATTGCAACTTCCTTGTAATCAAAGCATCTGAAAGACTTCTGCTTCCTTTGGAGTCCTCAAGAAAGGCTGTCCCCCCATTACCCCACAGGTCACCCCCATGTCAAGAACAGGATTTTGTCCCCAGACTGAAGGGGACACTTTATTTGGAGGATCTCTGAGAATAAGCAAAATTAATATATTTTTAATACCCACTATCTGCCCAGTACTTTGACAAGGGATTTTTAAGCTCCATGAAATCTAGGATTGGGTCTCTCCTGTTCACTGTTGTTTCCTTAAGACCTAGGTCTGTTTCAAACATAACGTAGCATTTAAAAAGCATGAAAATTCATTATATATTTACAACAAATCCATAAGATAAACATTAAAGGATATGAACCCAAGGCTTAGGAAAGTCCAGGGAGCTTCCCAAGTTTACAGTATATGGCACAGCTGTCACTGAAAGAGCTGTTTGATTCCAAAACCCATCTTTTCTTGTAAAACATCACTCTGCCTTTTCCCCAACAGTGCATTTGATATACTGGTAAGTGGCTTCACATAGTCATGTTTGGTCCTGGCAAAGGAGAACATCATATACAAAGGCCTTATTTTTGTCATCATTGCTTCATTCCTTTCTCATTTGATGCCAGCCTTCCTACATGCTGGATTTCCTGACCACAGTATTTTGTGGAGATAATGTAGTTTCTCTTCTGGAACTGTCTAGATACTACTCTTCTTATTAAAATATTAATACAATATAAAGTGGTTTTTAATTCCTCTGTCTCGATCAAGTACTGTGTGCTTATCTCTTCCTTCCTGAGAGCCTTTAATTCACATTAAGCAGTTTGAACTTTATTTCAAGGATAATGAGGAATCCCTTAGCAAACTTTAACAGGTGAGTGACCTAATAACATTTTCTTTTTAGAATAGCTCTGTGTCAGAAGGATGAAGAATGGATTGGAGAGAGGCAAGCTTGGAGTCAGGGAAACTGGTTGAGAGAACAGTACATGACTCCAAGTGAGGGAATAAGGTGCTATGGTAAAGAACTGACCCTCCCAAAGTGCAGTTTGGAATTTTCCCTTGGCTCCTGGAGCGTAAGCTCTGAGCCCTGGAATGTCATGCCTGATAGGGGTGTTTGTTGCATGGGGGCCTTGGCTCATACCCAGAGAGACTTAGGGTGGTGGCTTTGCAACACATTGTGTCAGCTCAACCTCCAAAGGGTCTGCAGCACAAGGTCAGCCATGTGGCAGCCAACTAGGTTTCCATGACTGGGGCCAATAAACACACTGGACTTCAAGGCTTGGGTGATCTTCCCTGGATGTCCACACCGTGCATATTATGACACACTGCTGTCCACAACCCCACCAGGAGGGATAATTGGAAGCTGCATGATGGAACCTTCCTGGACTCTGCCCTGTCCACTTCTTCCCTTGGCTGATGTTAATCTGTATCCTCTCACTGTGCTAAACTGTAACCATGAGTATAATAACCACTTTCGGTAAGTTTTATGGGTCCTTCTAATTCATTAGTGAAACTCAAGGTGGTCTTGGGAACTGCTAAATATGAAACTGGTGTCAGAAGTCAAGGTGGTCTTTACTCAAAATTTCACACATGTCCAGACAAAGGGAGTAGAAGCGGGACTGGAGAGAAGCAGAGTTTTTCACGAGATATTTAGAACATGTTACTGGTGAGGCTTGTTGACTGATTGGACTTGGTGAGAGGGAGGATGAGAGGAATTCATCAAGGATGACCTTCAGATTTCTGAGTTGCCCAGTAGTTGAGTGGTTTGTGATACTTACCCAAACTTGATTTTGTCTTCTAAGACATTTTACTCCTAATGCCTGGAACAGTGTCTGAGATATTTTGCATACGAAACAAATATTGAATGAAGAGTGGTCTGGGGCAGTGGGAAAGATGTGACAAATTCATTAAGGAGAATGCGAAGTGCTAGTTGATTTACAGTGGAATATTAATTGGAAGATAAACCTGACAGTTTTGACATCTATCTAGGAAACCAGATTAAAGTTTGAATGGATGCTTACAATTAGAGGAATCTTGTCATTTATCTGATTCATGCTTATAAAAAGGGTTTAAGGCAACCTTTAAATAAAGAAGTTAAATCTTCTGAAAGATTAATTTCCACCAAATTATGTTAGTGAATATTGGCTTGCTTTGATTCAGATTATTGCTGCCCAAATTATAGGCATGGCTTCTCCACTATCTGGACATCTAGAACCCTGAGAGGCATCCTGAACAAATCTTACTGTTTATGAGATCTCCTTTTGTTATTATGTATTTAGAGCACTGATTCTTTATTTCATCCATTCTTTGGTGACCATAAAATTGAATTCACAAAATTTTCCATATATTTATTATATTTCTGTCTTACAACTAAGCATAAATTCTGGTTATGGTTTCCTTGCTGGTGTATGTTTTCTCATTTTTATACTCTCCTTTCTTTAGCAGATTTAGATTATACAAAAACCTCTTTGGTTAAGCTTTTAGAATCATCATTGTCTCACGAGTATTACATATATTTTATTAACATTATTAAATTGCTATTAAACTGAAAAAAAATGTTAAATTGAAAAAAATTGGAAGACTGGATAATATCTCCTTCCACTTGTTACCTGAGAGGTCTTAATCGTCACTGTGTAATTGAGAACAATAATATTAATAACAATGATATATTATCACCTGCTGAATTAGACATTTTAGGAAGATTAAATATGATAACATAAGCCTAAGTACTGAGTAAAATATAAAATTTTATACAATTGTTAACTGTATATGTTTTAATTAGCTGAATTCTTGGTAGATGACTAAAATCTATTTTTTTGTGAATTCTGTGAAGTCCAAGGTAAAGACATTTCACTTTACTAAATAACTTCACAACTTTTATCCTACTTAGTCACAACAGTAGTCTTGTACGGTGTTGTTGTTACAGATTCTGTAGGCAGTGCCCTCAGCTGCAGGGAGACCAAGCGACTTACGTAAGCTGCACAGCTGCTGAGCAACAGAGCTGTCAATCAAGTTAGACCTGTTCCCCTCCACAGGCCACGCCACTTGCCTACACCACATTCCTTCCAGGTGGGAAACTTTGGTAAAACAGATAAATAACATTTAGTTCTTTTCTGAAACAACACTCTGCCCTTCCTTAACAGTGGAATCATGGTCCAGTTAGTCACGTGGCAAGAAGAATCAAGTTGAAATAATACCTTTGTTCTTTTTCAATGATCCCTGCTTAGTCTTGGTTTACTCAATGCTGAGTGATGATAGGCTCTTGTTTCCTAGCAACAACAATAACAGCTAACATCATAGAAAGGTGGCAGTACTTGTCACTGCATCTCATTCAATCCTCACCACAAACTTTTAAGGCATGGACTGTTATCACTACTACAGGTGATGGTCCCAGAGTAAAGATAGTAAGTAATGGACTCAAGTGGAGGGGCTAGTCTGTGGCAGAGGTGTCCCCGTGTCCAGCCAGGCAGTGCATCCAAAGCCCCATTTCTCAGCTCTGGCCTTCTGTGGCATAAACCCAGCTTTTCTTATTTCTCTTTGGTCCAGACCTGCTCACAGGGAAGGAAATCCATGGCCAGTGTGAGTGGGCAGATGGCAGTCACTTGTGCATTTTCCAAGTGTATTGAGAATGTCTCAAAGCACGTCTTAGGTAGCAGTCAGCACGGTTTGTATTGAACGGATACTTCAAGAGGAGCAATGTAACTTCACTGTTTTCTACTGGAAAAGGTTCCCACTGTGTGCAGCATAACCAGGAAATCTCAGTCCCTGGAATGATGTCTCGGTGGAAAATTAAAATGTTGGGAATCGAAATCCAAAGTGAAAAAGCCTTCCTGACTTAAGAGAGGCTGATGGTACAATGACACTGATGGTTTAAAAACAAACAACAACAGAAAATTAAAATTTCTTACTAAAATTGCACTCACGCAGGACCCAGGAATGGTGTTTCTCCCACAATCAAAGCAGCTAGGTATCTCTGCTGTTTATCCCCATATGATGAGAGCTCTGGGGTGGGGTAGGGCAAATGTGAGTTTGTTAAGTAGTCTGAGGTCCTCTCTCTGACAGTTGCTAACTGTGGGACACAGGGAAGTTCCTCATCCTCTGCAAACCTCAACTTGCTCATCCATAAAGTGGGAATTAAATAACAGCCATGTTACACGTTCTCACACAGGTACCACCTATAGGGCAACTTTGCTTCTTCTCTTTCCACTCCAAGCTCCCTGCCCTGAGAGTTACTGGGGGAAAGGGCCCGGGTTTGTCTCCCCAGTGAAATGCTTCATGGTATGCATCCCGTACAAGCACGACATATGGAAATCATCTGTCTTCCTTGTCTTTTAGAGGTAACAATTTCTAAAGATCAGGTTGAATTTACTGATAACAAGGGAAGACAGGAAAGCAGTGACAAATGTTTGGATCTAAGCAAAAATAATACACTCATTTCTGGCTTTGATTTCCTTAAATGCTCCCCAAAGTCATGGACATTGTTCCATCTAATTTAGAGATACTGAAGACCATTCATTGAACAAACAGTAAAACCCATTTTCAGTGGGTTCATTATGTTTACACCAATCCTATTTAGTCAATGTTGCATTTTCTAAGAGTGTGCTTTCTGTAGAGCAGTTACGAGTCAAAGACAAAAGAAAATTGTAAATTAATCAGTGCTTAAATAGTAAACAATATACCTAAATAGAGGCTTTAAATTTTTTTTTTATATTGGAGTATAATTCATTAACAGTGTTAATGGGAGAAAATTAGCAAAGGCAGTAAGCTTTTAAAGTGTATATTTTGGAGTAAATGTAACCTGTGATGACCATTCCTTTCTTAATTTCTTTTCGGTTCATTGGATAGATACTAGAAGAGGATATCTGGATATGTTTATACGTCTTGGGTCTGTACCCCTGGCAGGGCCGTGGAGTGATATAAGGTGTATCTCTCTAATTCAGCAGCATCTTCTCGTCCTCCTGGTTTGTGACCAGCGAGGGCTCAGCTGTGAGGACTTAGTGTCTGGAACAGCTAGACTCCTCTTCCCTCTGGAGGGTCGCACAGCACACTCACACATGAGCCACTCTTGTTCATGTTAATGGGAGCTGCCCGTGGTTCTGCAGTAAGTTAGACTTTACACAGTTCCACTCTGGAAACCCAAGATGAGCTACAGTTTACTAGATTTAGGGTACCACCCATTTTTCAAAATCATATTCCAAACCAGGCCAAATAGGCTAAACAGTGTTCTCTAATGGAGTTTCCACAAAGACAAAAGGTTCAGCCAATAGCTACCCTTTTCTGTGCACTTTCTATGTGCCAAGCACTGTTGGATGCCTCACATGTGTTATCTCCAATCCTCACCAGCACCCTGTGTAGTAGGAGCTGTTATTATTGAGAGCTGCTGTATCAGGGGGGTTAAGAGAGTGAGAACCAGATAGACGGGTGGGATGTCACAATGCTGCTGTTTTCTCACTATGGGCCTTCAGACAAGTCACTCAGTCTTCTCATCTGTAAAATGGGGATACCATCATCCACTTCTTACTTAGATTATGATCAGGACTGCCTCACCTATCACACTGCCTGGCACATGGAGAGAGCATGATAAACACTACCTTTATCTTTATTGTTCAAATTAGGCTGGGTTCAGAAAGATGAAGAATCATCGTACTCCTATAGCCTCCATGTCTCTCCCAGACAAAGAATAAGGTTGTATAACTTCTCAGTTTTAAGCTTAGAACCCACTTCTTCTGGGACCCCATTTTAACAGTATGGTGGTAGTAGATGGAGTGCTTCTCCAGTTTCCTCAGAGGCACCTCTCTGGTGATTAATCAACTCATTTTTAAAGTCCATCTTCAAAATGGACTTTGCCTCTATTCAGCATTGTTCAGAAGGTAGTAGCCAGTGTCATAACACAAGAAAAAAAAAAAAAAAAGGAAAGTCATAAAGATTGGAAAGAACAAAGTAAAACAATCTTTATTCAAACTAGATTCACGGATATAGAAAACAAACTTCTGGTTACCAAAAGGGAGAGTGAGGAGTAGCAGTGGGGGAGGAGATAAATTAGGAGTTTGGTATTAATATATACACACTACTATATGTAAAATAAACAACAAGGACCTACTGCGTAGCACAGGGAACTATTGATATATTCAGTATCTTGTAATAACCTATAATGGAGAAAAATCTGAAAAAGAATATATATATGAATAACTGACTCACTTTGTTGTACATCTGAAACTAATACAACATTGTAAATTAACTATATTTCAATAAAAATGTTTACAAAATGGCCTTGACCTACTTCTATTTATAAAGAGCCATTTTGGATTCTCAACCTCACCCTCATCATGTTTGTCTTTGTTCTGTCCTTGAGAAAAGCCTATCAAAACCAAGGGTTAATCATCTGAAAAGCAAGTAGGCTGAAGCCTCCCTATCTTTGTCCTCTAGATAAAGCTGTAAAGGGCATGAAGGCCCCAGAGTCCTCATCTCCATTATCTACCCATTTTGGGCCAGTCATCACTGGCAGCAATGAGTCTTACTAGACACCTGTAAGTGACAGCCACCCCATAGGACAGTTTCAAAGTCCTCTCTCAGTCTCATGGTGCACCGGGACTTCTGCAGGAAGAATTCTCTGTGTAGCTGTCAGTCTCCACAGAATGCATTCAGAATTCTCCAATGGGACTCTCACTCTCTGCATATATGTCCCTCATTACATCAACACACGGTTTAAGAATCAGTAGGTGCAAAGGGGCTGAGTCCCCGTGATGTCCTGTTGCAGGTTGGGTTCTGGGGAAGCTGACTCTAAGATGACAGTTTAGTATGAAGGAATTTTATTGAGGAATGTCTTGGGATCAACACCTGCGGAAGAGAGAGGAAGGAAGAAGAAGGCAGAAGGAGGATCCAGATTCAGTGGATGCTTAGGACAGCCTCAGCTTCCTTTATGGGAAGCTTACCAGCTACCATGGGCCTTCAGAAGAGTCTCTGAGTTGGGTTGAGTTGGCTAGAGTTTTATTACTTGCCCTCATCCCCAATGCCTGTGGACCAGTCATGCATGCAGATATCCCCAGAGTAGACATGATCTTGGGCCAGCTATCAGTTGGCTATCAGTAGCCAAGGAGACCTCTGAAGGGCCGTCCACCAACACCGCCAGCCCCAGGGGCAGCTAGTGCTTCACCAAAGGGCAACCTGGGTGTTTCATGATAAAGTCCATGAATACCCTCCCAACACACACACACACACACACATGCACACACATACATTCTGCATGAGCTTAAATGACCCAGCCTCTTCCCTTGTGACAGGCATCTTGCTCAGAACCAGCACAGGACACACAATTAGGGTAATTTATCCAGGTCTTTGGCTTAGGATGGTCCAGAGCTATGAGAAGATGGGGGGAGGGAAAGAGAGAGGAAACGGGTAAGAAGAAGAATGGAGGGTAAGAAGGAAACTAACAATTACTGAGCACCATGTTGTGTCATGCACTGTGGTAGTTTATCTCCTCAATTTAATTTAACTTTTACCACCTCCCTCAGAAAACTTGATGTGGTTATTTGCCATTTTCTAGATAAAGACTCGGGCTCAGTAAGTGCTTTAACTTGTCTCTTTTGCCTTAAAATCTGTGTCTAGAGCTGTGGTGAATCTGGTCCAAGTCTAAACACATGAAGACAACAACTGTGCCAGGTGCACTCGGCATCAGTTAACAGGGTCCACACCCCTGCATCCTGCTCTCCTCCCAAACCACCATGTTTGCTCTTGAATTTGGAGCTCTGTTTACCTTTTCTACCTTTCTTCTCATTTCTTGACCACAAGCACACTATTCTGTAGCTTCTAACTTATAAAATGTGCTCAGTATTTTGCAGTGAATCTCAAGTGGGAGCCCAAGAGTCAGAGCTGTACAGTGGTCACGACCTGGTGTTCTCCCCAGCCCAGTGCAATCCACCTGCATTAACCTACCTCCGTAGTGTAACAATGTTAGAAAAGGACTCGAGGAATTGCAAGGGAAAGCCCAGGTGGCTTAGGAATACAAGATGATGTGCCCTTGGAAGTCCTTTACAAAGAGTATGTTTTATTACATAGGGCACACTTACATGCACATAGGAACGGCTACCATTTGCACATAGTTCCTCAACCCACACAGACAGCTCCAAGAGACAGCTTTTCTCCTTGTTTCAGAGATAAGGAAACTGAGTCATGGAGAGATTAAGGAGTGTGCCCAGGGGCACCATGTCTAGGAAGTGGTGCAGCCTGGCTTCAAATCTGACTCATTCAGACTCTACATCTTAGCTTTTAACTCTGCCAAGCCAAGATACAAACATAAACTGTCGTGCCCCATCTTAGCTGGGAGACCAGCCTGGCAGAAGGGAGTCCATGGGAAGTGAGGTGTATACGGTACTCTACAAAGAGTTCATGTATTCATACGCATAAATGCAAGCACATCTCCCAGAATTCACAGTGTGGTTCCTATGAAATATTTGATACATGTTGGATGTATTTGGGGTATCTATCTTGATCTAGATACCTACACACAAGTTATTAGTATACCCTACTCATATCTCACACTCTCTCCCACACTGGCACACACACACACACACACTCATGCACTTGTGCTGTTCTTCCCTCTCAGGAATGTTTGCTCAGAGGCTGGCTCTGGCCTCCTGCTGAGCTTCAGGGCAGGGGCCCCTTGCACAGGTGTCAGCGTGGGTGGAAATTTATTTTCTAAACAAGTGAGAGAATGGCAAAATGAAAAGACAAACCACAAAAGCAACTATGTCAGATCTTGTTTCCAAAAAAAAAATGTAGACAGGAGAGGGATGAAGTGAGTCTATAAGGCGGTTTAAGGAATGGGTTGGGAGAGGAAAGGGAAAGGCAAAAAGAAGAGAAAAAGTAATAAAATAACTTTTCCACACTCCCCTCAGCACAAATGAGTCTAGCGGTTGCGAGCTTGTGAACCCATCTTACGAATTACCACACGTTAGCAGAGATGGGAGGTGTTAGAAGTCTGGCTTTGAAGTTGATATTGTCACATTACTGATGGCTTTGCTCAGACCAGGTCCAAAGGCTACAATCACAGGCCTTGCTTGAGTGCCTATAACCTCAGCTGACCTGAATCGTGTGACTTGGAGTGAAAGGGCAGTTCTTTCGGTTTTCATAGTTCTATTTCTGTGAGATGCATGGTTAAAAATCCTATTTGCTTTTTGCTCGTCAGCTACCATGCTGAGCTTGCATGAGAGCTTCACCAATCAGCCTGCTTTACAGGGAAGGCAGGGATAGAAATGGGCCTTAGGAACCCCGCTTTCTTAGGGTTTTCCTTAAACTCTGAAAGTGTCTCCTTCCTGCAAAATTTCACTGACAATCTGTAGTCAATTAGCTAACTAGCTCCCCCTTTTGAAACTTTTCTGATAAAAACTGCATAGTGCTATAAAGAGATGTCTAACATCAGATTAGTCTTTGTTTATGGCCATCCTTGGAATCAATTGTATCAGAAAACAAAAATGTGGATGGATGCATTAAAATCTGTCCACATATAAAATCTGCAACTGTGCCATTATTTTAATTAGGTTTTCAGCTTTTACATCTTTTTTACTTGGAGTTCTTTTGACACAGCCTGAAAAGGAAACAAATCAGACACTTTCTTGTAGACTTAGCTTAAAGCCACTACTGGCTTAAAGAGTTTGGTAGGAAAAATGGTGAAATTCATCACCAAAAAATAATTTTGTGTTGCTGTCAGAAATTTAGACTCTTAACAAAATGTCATGCTGCCTGCATTATTTATTTTGTATTGTTATTTTATTTCTGCTTTGATCCACACATTTTCTCCTTTCATCTTACACTGAAAACAAGAAAAGCTTTAACTATCTCTACAACTCGAGCAATGAACTTATTATGTATATTATATAAATTTCAGAGCAAGTAATGTGGCCATTATGTGGTATACACACTTCAGATGATAAGAGTAATAACAGAGAGATAAACTGAAAAATAATCCATGCTGAGATACTAGGTACCAGGCTTAAACCTCATTAATCCAGTTGTCCTCCAGCTTGGCCACACATTTGAATCCTATGAAGAACTAGCTTGTTACTGATGCCTGGGTCTCATCGTCCAGAGGTTCTGATTTCCTTGGTCTGGGGTGTGACCTGGGTGTCAGGGGCATAAAAAAGTCTCCAGGTCTCAAATAGGCAGCCACAGTCCATGGGTGAGAACCTATTTTAAGTGAACTGCAGCACCCACACATACTTCTTTTTTTACCAGTTTTATTGAGGAATAATTGACAATTATAACTGTATACATGAACTTCTGACAATAAAAACAAGCACCCAGGTTCTCTTCATTCATCCTGGTCCTGTTTCTTCTCCAATGTGTCTTTCCAAGACTCCAGAGTTTTGCCTACATTGGTGACTCTGGTACTGCTTCAAGGGCCAGCACTTGGCCATGTCGGCTTTTTGACCCATGGTTAGCATATTAGTTTGCAAGAGCTTCCATAACAGCATTTGGGGGCTTGAATATCAGAAATGCATTTCCTCACAGTTCTGGAGGCTGGAAATCTGAGATCAAGTATCGGCAGGGTTGGTTTTCCTGAGACCTCTGTCCTGGGCTTGTAGACGGCCACCTTCTCTCTGTCCTCACATGGTCACTCCTCTGTGTGTGTCTGTGTCCTAATCTCCTCTTAAAAGCACACCAGTCATACTGGATTAGGGCTCACCCTAATGACCTCGTTTGACCTTAATCACCTCTTTAAAGGCCATCTCCAAATACACTCACATTCTGAGGTACTAGAGGTCGAGGCTTCAACTTATGAATTTTGAGGTGAAATATATGGGCCATCAGAGGCTGTAAGACTTAGAAAATCTGGGTGGGCTCCTCTCTTTAACAGCAGAGCTGTTCTTACTTTCTTTTAATCTTTTAATCTTTGGATTTTTAGTTTGTTCTTGGCTTTCCTTGGTTTGACTCTCAAGCCCTCAGTGTTTTGAGAATTATTCTTCTCACTCTTTCCATTCCTTACATCTAAACGTCAGATACTTTTCCACTTTTATTCCTATAAGGGAAGGTCCAGGTAAGTCTGACTCTCAAATTTTCTAACAAAATTTCTTTGACCCATTCACAACCTTTGGTTATTCCTTTATCTATGGCCGAGCAGAATTTGACTTGGTATGAAACTTTGTATTTCGTTTGTGCTGTATCATGTTCTAGTTATTTCTCTAAGTGTTTATTGAGTCCTCTAATTAGTGCTTCAGAATATCTATGCTATTTCAAGTCCTCTTCTTTAACGGTGTCTACTCTCTGCAAACTGAGTTTATTACTACTGGCAAAGAAGAAAAATTTCCTCTACCTTTCAAAGGTTCTTTCAGTTGGTCTAATAATCAAATCGATATGAAACAGATTAACAGAGAAGATTGAATTTAATTTCATATATTCAGGAATCCCACATACATGAGAGGTTCAGAGACAGAAAGGTATTGTAAAATGGGATACATACACCATCCCAAACTAAGGAATGGGGCAGGGCCTGGACTTCCAAAGACAGGAGGGTAAGTCACAGGACAGTAAGCAGAACAGATAATAGGTAATTAGATGTTTGCCCTGCCTTACAGGTGGGGCCACTTAGAAAAAAGTTATCTTAACAATTATGGTAATAACTATTTTTTTCTGGAAAATTTCCCCAACTTAAATTCTTCCAGGTAGTTATGGGAGGAGCAGTAGTTTCTCTTGAGGCCACAGCATCTCAGTTGCCTTTAGCTCAAAGTAATCCACAA
The DNA here is from genome assembly GCF_008692025.1 of Phocoena sinus. Taxonomy (NCBI): domain Eukaryota; kingdom Metazoa; phylum Chordata; class Mammalia; order Artiodactyla; family Phocoenidae; genus Phocoena; species Phocoena sinus. Next base: position 5,203,580 of record NC_045775.1, on the reverse strand, counting down.
GCCAAAGTGGCACATCTTGGGGATGCCAACTTCTGAACCCTACAGTAACAAGATGAAATAATAAAATTAAATAAAGTATTATTTTGACTCCCTGAGAACATGGGCCATTTACCTGTCAGTTTCTGACATTGTGTAGATAGATACACATTCAAAATCTGGTGAGTTGAACTGAATCAAACTTAATTTGATTAAACTAATCATTTTCTGCCAAAGCTAGAAGGGACCTAAGACAATTTACCTTCAGAGATGAGCAAGATCCAGAGAAGAGAATTGGTCCAGACCCAGACCATGGTGTTAATTCAGAGCTGGGATTAGCTCTACATCAGTTAACACCTACAGTAATTAAGATATTAATAAGAATATTCTTAACATACATGCCTCAAGATTCATGAGCACTTTGATTTAGGAAGATGTCATAAAAGAACACTATTTCATTGTCTTCCTTTTAGCATCTCTCCAAATAGCACATAAGTTTAAAAAATGAACAGTGGTATGCATGTTTGTTAGAAATTTTAAAACTCCCATTATGTTCAAAACACAGAGTTTCTTAGACAAGACCATGTGGCTTGCAGGCCATGGGGAGAAGATCTCCTGCAATAAAAGAGCTGGACTGAGTTTGCTGGTGGCAACCCCTCTCAGCTACTAACAGCCATCTGGATCATTTATGTGGAGGCCAGATTGCCTGTTATGTCCACCAAGTGAGTTGTCTTGCCCTGGAAAGACAAAACACAAAACATCAACAAAAGAAACCTGTCATCTTCCTGCCTTTCTCCATGGAAATGAGCTTTCTTCCAACTTGCACTGGTGGCACAGACCCTGAGCTCATCTCTGCAAATCTGGAGGGTGACAGCTGCCAGGGGGTGTTTGGACAAGAATCTGATGGGTCGGGAGAGGGTTCCAGATGAGGAAGCCACAAGAAAGCTTTTAGTGTGTTATTTCCCTTGCAGTCACCAGGAGTTTAAGAAAATAATACCTATTTATTAGCTGAATAAAAATCCTTTTGCTTCTTCACTTTGCTAAATAGAAGATGGAAGTTTGGGGCTGTTTGTCTGAAGGCTCGCACGTTCTGCCAGTCCCTCTCTTTTGTTTCTAAGAATGAGCAAATTATTGAAAGGCTGAAAATCTCTCCTTTTAAAAAAATGAGCTGGTTTGATCTGGCATTTAATTCGGGTTTTTGTCTCTGTTTTGGATTGGCAAATCTCACTCTTAGAAAGCGGTGGTTCTCACTTTTCTTTCAAGTTCCTTCTTAAGTTTTATTAATTTTGCTGTGAATTGTTTTGCAAGGCTGACCCAGAGGAGCAGAGTGTGTGTCTTTCTGGACAACTGTTCTGCTATCAGTGGGGCACAGTAACCCCAATATTTTCCCAAGTAAGATGGCGTCCATTTATCAAATCAACTGTAGCCATTCTGCATCGCAGGCAGGCCTGTGCATTTTATACCGGTTCATAAAAGATCTGTCTCACAATGCACACAGTGGAATACCTTTTGCAAACTGCTATGTGGGGATGCATCTACCAAATTATTTTATTTGCTGTAAAAACTTATCAATTTGTAATCGTGATGATACATCTTATACTGCCTACCACACCAAGGGTCGGGGGACGGATATAGATAATCAGATAAAACAACAATCAGAAATCCCAAACAACCTTTGGGATTTACCTTGACATTTGCAACTAGGGTATGGGGCTGGCATGATGTTCCACTGAAAAAGGGAAATGTTTATGGATAGTTTAGATTAAAATTTTGCATGTGAAGCAGCATCTAAATGACTGATCTAAAGAATCCATATTATTCTGCTTTCTTAATCTAAGAGATCAGAGGTATGCTCAAGGTGTCTGCATGAAGAGGACAAAAGCTCACTCACAAAGCATATGCTAAGTTCTAAAACCAGAGCCTGGGAAGCATCCTTTGAGACTGAAGGAGGTGTGGGGTTAAAAGCAGGGAGACACAAACTCTTACTGAGGAATCACCAAGCCACCGTCACCATGATGCCAGGATACACACACATACACGCATGTTACAGATACACACACATGCACAGGCATTTACACACAGTTACATACGTCTGCTTCTACTTTCATGCATTAGGAAAAGTTTGCCTTCTCTGCCTGCAGTGACTTTTCCCCATACACACGAATCTACCCCACCTCATCATTTTTGGCTAATTCCTTTTCTGTCTGTCACCCCTTGTAGGGAGTCTTCCCAGGCTGTGCTCTTCCCATGACGGCCCTTTCCATGGTGTTCCATAAATCCCCAGGGCATTCTCTGCTAGAATTTTGTGATGGTACATTGTGATCATACTCTGGTCAATGCACAAAGGTAGATCTGCGAGGAGTCTCATTTTATTGTCTCGTCTGAGCCTTCATTGTATTCAGTCTTCTTCATCAGTGCCCCTCTGGGCACAAGGGCTGCGCTAGAATTGAAGACCTACACTCAGGGGACAAAAGTAAGGCTGGGGCCTCCAACCTGCTACCACTGGGGGCATCATCGATGTGCTCATTGCCAGGGAATGAGTGGTCCTTCAAAGGTTGGCAGGCCTGTTTCTGGGTGGCATTGGCTTAGGGACACTTTGGATGCTGCTAGGAAAGGTGGTGCCTAGGACCCAGGTGGTCTAGGTGTTGAATAGAGATGAAGAGGTATTATGGAAAGCAAAAGCCAGTGGAAAAGTTCAGGCAACTGGAAAAAAGCATGTCTATGTGGTACTGGGTTTTCTATTTGGCTAGTATAGTGCTATAATGTAGTTATGAAATGTGTAAATTCTAGAGCTAGATTGTGATAGGGAATCCAAACTTATTTATTCACAACTTGTATGAACCTGGAACAAATGTCTTCAACTTCACTCTCCTCATCTATAAAATGGGGCTAAATTATTACCTACCTCATAGGGCTGCTAGAAGGGCAAAATGAGTTACGTTTAGAACAGTGCATGAGCTGTAGTAAACTCTACATACTTACTGTTGTTGTTACTATTACTATTATTATTGCCCAATGCATTTATCTATTTACTGTTTTATTAGATCTTTAGGCTGCTGGTGTACATATGCATAAGGAAAATGAGGCTCTTTCATCTCAGCTGCATTTTTATTCTAGCAGAAGCACATGGTGTGTTAAAACCTAGATCTGGTTATGATAGAAACAAACACTCGCTTTTTTATGAAAAGTAAATTGATATTTTACTAACATACATTTGGATTAGTAATACATACATAAGATGTGTGGTTGAATGGTTAGTAGTAAATGTTACTAATACAGATTTAATATACAAAAACAAAAGGTTGTGGAAAATCCAATGATACTGTTGATTATAGATCTTTACTACTAAAGTAACAATGAGATACATAATAAATACATAAAAGAAAAAACTTACTCTGATCAAACAAAAACATAAAATAATCCCATTAATTGCTAAAAAGATGGTAAGCTACTGACATTCACTTTGACATCTGGCACCACAAACCACACAGGTGAGGAATAACCAGGGCAGTTATTTTAATAACTGAGTTTTATTCAGATTAGCCTGTGGTTTCATTTCCATGAGCTGGACCTAGATTTTTGAGATAATGCTTGAAAGCTGAAATGATGATTTATCAGGTATTTCAACCCAGTTTGCTGCCAGTTTTTGAAATTTCATGACAGAGAAAATATGCTTAAGGAGTTTGATGAAATGAGTTAGCTTTTGAAAGGATGTTTGCAAAAACTTTTATATTCTATCTTAATATTTAGCAGCAAACTGTTCAAAGCAGACTCTTTTCTAAGGGCAATATGTTTTTACACTAAATTTTTTAAACATTAATTAAATAACATTGAAATCATATTTAAATATTATGGAAAAGATAGTATAAAACACTCAAGTATATTTTTTAAATGAGAGAGAACCATAACCCCAGCATTATAACAAACTAATGTACCTTTTGGCATCTTTCTCTAGTCTTTTGCTTAAAGAAACAATTTTAGATTGCAGTGTTTATATCACACATATTATTTTTAGCATTCTCTTTTAAAATAATTATGACATTTTAAAGTAATTTGAAATAATTATAAAAAGAGTACAGAGAGATCTCCTGTACCCTTCATCCAGCTTCCCCCAATGGAAGCATCTTACATAACTATAGCAAAATATCAAATCCAAGAAATCAATATTGATAGAAGCCACAGACCTTATTCAGATTTCACAGGCACTTGTGTGTATGCCTGCATGTGCATGGGTGTTTGTGTATCATACATGTTTGTATTTTCTTTTTTTTAACATCTTTATTGGAGTATAATTGCTTTACAATGTTGTGTTACTTTCTGCTGTATAACAAAGTGAATCAGCTATATGTATACATATATCCCCATATCCCCTCCCTTTTGCATCTCCCTCCCACCCTCCCTATCCCACCCCTCTAGGTGGTCATAAAGCACCGAGCTGATCTCTCTGTGCTATGCAGCTGCTTCCCACTAGCTATCTATTTTACATTCGGTGGTGTGTATATGTCCATGCTACTTTCTCTCTTCATCCCAGCTTACCCTTCCCCCACCCTGTGTCCTCAAGTCCATTCTCTATGTCTGCATCTTTATTCCTGCCCCTAGGTTCATCAGAACATTTTTTTTTTTTTTTTTAGTTTCCATATATATGTGCTAGCATATGGTATTTGTTTTTCTCTTTCTGGCTTACTTCACTTTGTATGACAGACTCTATGTTCTCCTGTATTTTCTTTCTACACAATAGGTTTTAATGTTCTACAGGTCTACACATTATTTATAATTACCAAGCTTTTCAATATAGAAACTAGTCACCTAACGGAAGAAAATAGTTCATAAAAGGAAAAAAAAAAAAACCTCTTCAGTTGTAATTTCATTGTTTTCTGCAAGTATTTTCATCAATATCATGAGTTTCTATCCAGCTAAAGGCAGAGTTGTATTTATTACTATTTTTAAAGTTGGGTCACTGACCTATATAGTTCCTTGTTTAATGCCTGCTACCCCTAAGGACAGTATATTCCGCAGGGTTGGAGGGGTGTGTGTCTCTTTATTTGCCACTTTATCCTCACTCTGTGTGATGTTTTTAGCTGGCATTTTATGTGGTAGTCCTAGTTTACCTGATATTAGTAAGTAAACACAAAACATAGACCACCAAGTTGTTAGCATGGCGACAATTCCAGATTTATCATTTAGGATATTTAGGGTCAAAAGAAATGGCTCACCACCCTCAGGTGGACTTAAAAGTTAAGGAAGGATAAAGCCCTCTGTCTGGTTACGAAAATCCCAGGCTCTGCCTGCTACAGCTTCATCGTAGAGGTGCTCAGCAGAATGTGATTAAATTGAGGTAAGACACCATCCTGGTACTTCAAGAATGACCCGGGAATTAATTAATGCTCTTTGGCAGAGTGTAGACTGATCACTGACTGGTACACTGCATCAGCAAGCATTTATAAGAGACCCCTAAATATGTCCAGATCTTGATAGGCTAAAAGACATGGATTTTATGATTTACTTGGAAAGAAACAGAAAAAGCCATAATTACAGCAAGAAGGATACTTGCTAGATGGAAGTAAGCACAAGGAATCTCAAGGAGACTTCTGCTATTGCCTGGTGGGTAATGCTGAGCAGCCCACAATGTATAATAATTCTCTGGGAATATATAATATTCCAGACGTATATGAGTGGCTCTGTTTCACCTGTCATTTCTTTCTTTTTTTTTTTTTTTACTTGAACTATAGTTGATTTACAATGTGTGCTAATTTCTGCTGTACAGCAAAGTGATTCATGTATACATATGTATATTCTTTTCTATATTCTTTTCCATTATGGTTTAACATAGGATATTGTTCCTGTGTTATACAGTAGGACGGAGTTTGGGGTTAGCAGATGCAAACTATTCTATATAAAATGGATAAACAACAAGGTCACCTGTTATTTCTGCTGGAGCTCCTCTCCCTGCCACAGGAGGATGAACATTTAGAAGTTTTAAGAACATGTGTGCCGTGGTTGAGTGGTTGGGGAAGCATAAATCTCAAAATACTGAACGGGGCTTTCTCCCAGGTCAATCTGGTGGTTTGCTTACAAAATTAATCACATGCCCCAAATTCCTCTTCTACCTCCAGAGAAAGATCTGTGTATTTTTAAACATAAAGCTGGTATCTCATTAAGTGTTAAGTCAGCACAATCATCTTTAAAATGCAAACAGCAGGGAAGTAAGATTAGGGTCTACTAGTCACTTATTTTTTTATTAGCAAACTGCTTATTTTTCTCCTACTGCTTAGCAGAATAAAGCAGGGCTGAGGGGTATTTTTATTGGGGGATGAGTTGGGATGGCGATTTTATAACCTGGAACTTCTTGGGAAATGAGGCCAGGAAGAAAGGAGTTCACATCAGTGGATATGTGGGGACTCCCTACGCAGCAACATTTGAGGAAATTGGTTTGCTGTGTCTCTGCCTTTCTTCCCTTAGGACCTGGGTCTTATACCAGTGCAAGTCCATCATGGGTCAGTCAATAGCATGTAATGGACTGGTCTGAGAACATAAGCATTATTTATAACACTGACTTGACCAAAAAAGAAAAAAAAAAAGTGACCCAGGATCTCAATAACCAAAATTCAATTTAACTGGTGCATCATAATCAGTGTGGAAAGATGGACTCCTTCCTGTACTTGGCAATATGTGAAGCCATGCTATTTTTCAAACAGCCTGGATATAAGAGCCATAAGTAACCCTGTGGTCATCCAATCTCAGATCCTTAACAGAAAGGCTAAGTGACTTGCTGGAAGGCATGTGATTAGTTAATGAATAGGGAACCTAGACTTCAGTTGATTCCCTTTACTTTTTTTTTTTTATCATTTAAAAAAAATTTTGTTAACATCTTTATTGGAGTATAATTGCTTTACAATGGTGTGTTAGTTTCTACTTTATAACAAAGCGAGTCGGCTATACGTATACATATATCCCCATATCCCCTCCCTCTTGTGTCTCCCTCCCACAATCCCTATCCCACCCCACTACGTAGTCACAAAACACCAAGCTGATCTCCCTGTGCTATGCGACTTCTTCCCACTAGCTATCTATTTTACATTTGGTAGTGTATATATGTCCATGCCACTCTCTCACTTCGTCCCAGCCTACCCTTCCCCCTCTCCAATTCCCTTTACTTTTATCCATGAGGCATCCTTTAATTTATAGCACTTCCTGTCTGTGTTAGCCAGGGTACTCCAGAGAAAAAGAATTATGCATAATCTTGTTGGTTCTCTTTCTCTGGAGCACCCTGGCTAATCTACATATTATATATAGAGAGAGATAGAGCTAGAGAGAGAGAGGGAGAGAGAGAGAGCCTCTATCTCCATCAATCTGTCTATGTATATATGGAGAGAGCTCACAGAATATAAGGAGCTGGCTTTCATTATGGAGGCTCAGAAGTCTCAAGGTTTGTAGTTAGCAACCTGGAGACCCAAGAGACCCAGTGGTTCAGTCCGAGGGTCAGAAACCAGGCTAGTTGATGGTGTAAGTTCCAGTTCAAGTCCAAAGGATTGAGATCCAGGGGAGGCAATGGTATAGTTTCAATCTGAGTCTGAAAGCCTGAGAAACAGGAGAGCCAATGGTGCAGTTCCAGTCTGAAGGCAGAAGACCAATGTTGCATCTCAGCAGTCAGGCAGGCAGAGTTCTGTTTTTCTCCGGCTTTTTGTTCAGCTCATGTCTTCAGGTAATTGGATGAGGCCCACCCACATGGGGGAGGGCAATCGGATTTACTCAGTCTACTGATTCATGTGTTCATCTCCTTGAGAAAGACCCTCACAGACACACCCAGAATAATGTTTGACAAATGTCTGGGTACCTGAGACGGTGACACCTAAAATTATTCATCACTCTGCCCTACCCTCTGTCTCTAGTAATAACCTCACCCCGACACCCTACTTCCTACTGTGGATCTTCCCTCTGTATGCTTGTTTCTGATTCAAACAGAAATAACTCTCAGCTTCACCTAATTCTACTAGTCTCTTCCAAGTTGAGGCATCTTGACTTTGATGAGGTAAAGAAAATGCACTGGTGGCCAGAGTGGAAATGAGACACCAACAAGAGGCTTAGAGCTTAGACTTTGAGGAGAAGGGGAGTCAAGGGGCTTATAGACTCATTACTCAGAAAACCATTATGATGAAGGATCTGTATCTATGATGAACCCACAGTACATATAGGAATTACAGAAATTGACTTTATGTTTCTGAAAAGGTAGATTTGTCCTTGGCTAGAAATTGAAATGGTAACAGTCAGTGGGAAATTATTCTCCAATCAGCTATGAATATAAATCTGTACTTTAATAAGTTGAAAACAGCTTGCATTGGGGAATTTTTTAAAAATATGTTTCCCTAAGTAGTGAGTGATGTGTTTAATTAGGCACTATCTTGACTTCCCTGTGCCCTGTCAGTCTTCTGGTGTTGGAGGACACATTGCTGCTGTGAATGGCTGGGCCATTGGAGGCCCAGAGCCAAAGCTGGAGCAGTAAAGACAGACAAACCTCCAGACAGGATGAGCAACCCATGTATGGAGACCTTTAAGTTATTAGAGGACATAGAGAAGCTGATGGTGAGAAATCCAGGCTGGCAAAGTGTAAAAAGTCAGAAATAGCTGCAGTACACTGGTGAAAGCTGGGGAGAGAGTCAAGGTACCATGGATTTGGATCTTGGCTTGCATCATACAATTATGTGACCTTGACAAGGACTTGCCTTTCTTTATTTCTAGAAAGTTGGATAATAACTTCCTCCACAAGAATTATTAGGGGGAAATGCTTAGCACAATGCTTGGCTTGGAGTAGGTGATTAATAAATGCTAACTAGATCTGAATATTAAAGAAGTGGCGAGTAGCAGAGGTGGACAGCCAGAGGCAAAGTTGCCAGGGTGCTTGTGAGTTAGGTTGATGCAAATGGATGGCCAAGACTCAGTGGTTTAAACTGGGGGAGGGAACAAGACACTAGGTAATATAGGGCATTCTACATTATCTTAAATAAATTCTCAGGGAGGCACCAGAAATAAGACTTTTGTCTCATTTTATAATTGTAATTGAGAAACAAGGCTAAGAACTTTTCCAAGGATACAGTTTGTTAGGCACTGTGGTTATAGCCCAAGACAATTTGTCCCCAAAGCTCAGGATCTTTCCACTACACTTACTCCTTCTCTCCTCTTCAAACCAAACCCTGGGGTTCTAGCTCTGGGTAAGATGGAGAAGGCTTACTCCACCCTATCTCTCCCACTGACTGAAACATAGGGGCAAGCTATAGCATTAAATTCTTACATTAGAAGAAAGCAAGACTTAGAGTCAGTGACCTAAGCTTCCAATTCAGGAAACTAGAAATAAAAGAACAAAATAAACACTAAGCAAACAGTGCATTGATTTCTGCATTTTATTTGTATTTAAAATGCAGAAATCAATGAAATTAAAAACAAGAAACCAGGCTTCCCTGGTGGCGCAGTGGTTGAGAGTCCGCCTGCCGATGCAGGGGACACGGGTTCGTGCCCCAGTCTGGGAAGATCCCATGTGCCGTGGAGTGGCTGGGCCTGTGAGCCATGGCCGCTGAGCCTGTGCGTCCGGAGCCTGTGCTCCACAACAGGAGAAGCCACAACAGTGAGAGGTCCTCATACCACAAGAAACAAACACGAAAACAAAAACAAGAAAAAACAAGAAACCAATAGAGAAAATCAATGATACCAAAGCTTGTTCTTTGAAAAGGTCAATGAAATTCACAAACTTCTAGGAAGAATGAATAAGAACAAAGGAAAGATATAAATTTACTGGTATCAGGAATGATAGAGGAGATATTAATACAGACTCTCCAAACATTAAGTAGAAAATAAGCCTAGTCCAGGAACGATCACTGGTATCTCAGGAAAATTACTTAACCTTGATTCTTACATCTAAAAAATGGAAATAATATTGCCATAAATAATCATGTGAAGATTGTTATATGGATTAAATTAATACAGAGATAGATAGATAGATGGATAAAGCTCAGTGAGGTATCTGATCTATGAGCGGTGTTCTACAAACATTTCCACAATTGACAGCTGCCAAATATTTACTGCTGACCATGCCACAGGGGTCAGAGGAGGTCAGGGAGCCCTGGCGGACTGGGGTGATGAGGGGAAGATCATGCATGAATTCTTTGTAGAAGAGGTGGTGGCCTGAAATGAGGTTTAAAAAGACACGACTACGGAGATAAGAGACAAGAGGGAAGAGCCAACAGAGGGTGCCCAGACAGAGGAGTGCTGAGACAGTTCGCAACCAGGGAGCACCTGGTGGCATGAGGTGAGATGATTAGAAATGCAGAGGGACCCTTGGCTTGAGTAGAAGGTTTGGGTGCGTGCAATGTGAGTCACCTGGGACCATTCTTACATGGCCTGAAGCCCTGGATAAGGAGTCTGGACTTGACCTTACAAGTAAAGAAAGGACAATGACACGTTGAAAGTTGATGTTGCTGCTTGAAATTTATTTTTTAAAAAGATTTCTCAGTGAGATTGATTGAACAATGGTGCGAGGGGGAGACCCAGAAGTAGAAAGACCCTGTGGAAGGCTATGAACATGGTCTGAATGCAAAATGGCAAATACACAGATTAGATTGTTAGCAGCCATTTTTGGGTGTTTATGTTGCAGTGTTACCTGGGGCAGAGCCCTGAGTTTTGTCAACCAAAGTTCTTCACAGGTAAAGAACTATGACATTACCCAGCTTTGGCTGTAACAAAGTTAACACACATATCAATACTCCTAGGGCACTGTATTTTTATAATAGTTATCCTGAAGGAGGTATTTTCCAAGCCACACCGATTACAAATGTATAAACTATACGTTCAAGCTTGTGATGAGAGATGCCATGTTCCATTTGAATGTCAGATACCCTGATTAGTTTCTTTCTCCTTTGCTTATGGCGTCTGGTGCCTAGGCTGAAATATCAGAGGTGGATCCAAATTTCTTTCCTTATTGGCTACAAGAGCTAACACTCATGGCAGTAGCACTGAGTGTACACGCAGGCATTGGTGAGCCTTCATCTTGTGTCCTTCTGCACTACAGCCCTGTATAGCAATATTCTCCTATCCTCTCTTCCTGCCTTCCTTTATGGAAGCCTTGCTCTAAACCTGCCACCGTGCTAGGTGTTTGGGGCTACAAAGTAAAGCAAATCCCTCTTGGGTCTGTCCCAACCAACTTTAACATCTACTACACTCTTGGTGATCTTATTTGACTATCCTCACCACCATCTTGTTCTTACAAAGCCCTGGGGATGTAATTTCCACATATAGTATCCTAAGGTCACCTTAACCCAGTCTGGGAGCAAGTGGTCAGCACCTGATCCCGAAGTCCCAAAGAGGATGAGTTAACGCAGCCCCAGATAAAGGTGCACTTCCCTGCTCATCTGGAACCTCTTCCTGCATTTTGGGTTTGGGATCACATACCGACGGCTTGCAGCTTCAAGATTACATTCCTGTTTACTTCTTCCTCCACATTTCACAGATATCCTTTATTTTTTGTTGGTGGATAAATACCTGCAGGTTTTCACACCTGTTTCCCTTTCAGGAAAATGTGAATCTAAAAAAAATAATCAGTTTCTTTACTGACAGGTGGATGTTTAGTAAAGTTTCGTGGTAATTAAAACCATATTCTAAATATTTAAATCGGCAACATAAAATATGGAAATAAGTTTATATTCAATAATTTGGTGCACATTTTTTCAAAAATATCAAGTGTTTCTGTAGAGCTTTTTGTTTGATTAGGGAATTTGTGAGCCCTCAAAGCACTTAGACATGGACAAGTTTACAGCTTGAGCTGTTCCTAAGTAACCTATATTGGCATCAGACTGAAAAAGAAAAATATTTCAGTAAAAAAAAAAAGAAAAGAAATTGACAAGTTTATAGTATACGGGTTTGCTATTAAAATTATACAAATCATACCTAAAAATTTAACACTAGAATAATATCAACTACTTGTAATGGGCAGAGGGTATGATTTTTAAAAATTTATATGCATCTAATAATTCATTATTCTCAACTTTCATGTTCCATCAAGCATTTTTTTGTAGTTTGTGTGACCATTCTATTCCAGAGCAAATTAGGAGGTAAACTTGAGAGGGATAGAAAGTTGAAATAAAATATGGGGTGGATGCCATCACACATAACAAAAGTGTGTTCTTCTACGTGAACTTGGCATGCTGTCTTGTGACACAAATCACCTCGTGTTTGCCACACAAATCCTACTGTGCAGAGATGTGAAAAGTCCACCTCTTCTGATCCAGGATACACAACAAAGTGCAGGCTTTCAGGATTTGTGTTTTCTTTTCTTCTCCTTTTCCTCTGGAAGTGAGAATCAGATGTCTTTTCCAGGAAATCACCTTTAGCCAATCAGAGCACAGAATAGTGTCTCATTTTTTCTACCCCCATTAGTGGCTATACCAAATACCACTTAAAACTACTTTTCCTCCCTCTCCCTCTCTCTCTCTCTTTCATATTTCACTAAACACATAATCTCTTTTAAAGTATCATAACCAATCAGTGCCATTCATATGTGGTAGGAAACAGTGCGGTTCCTCCAGAAGAGGTGCATGGCACTTCACACCATCCAACTCCCAGAGAGAGGATGCCACACTTTGAAGCAGGGATTCTTGCTGACAGACTCTGGCCATACCCATCCTGACACTGGACAAATTAGTCGTGCTGGGAGCAAATAAAAGGAAGAAACAGGTGTGAAATCACCTTCCTGCCTCCTGGGATGAATGCATTGTACACTGAAGGCAATGCACCTGCACTATTGTTTGGGAGGAAAAATTAGCATTTAAGAGCAAATGCTCCTGAGCCTTGATAGAGACAAGCGACTCCTGTGTAATTGGAATATAAACGGGTCCCTCTTTTTTCTTTTATGATGGTTTATATTATGTTAGCTCTTGGAGGAAATGGCTTTAAAGCTCAATTTAAATATTTAGCTGCTGGATGCTTTAAATAGAGAGGAGAAAGGAGGCAGACGAGGGCTCTGATTTCTGGACTGGCTTCAGGGGATCCCACACCCCGCTGTTTGTCCTGATTTCTCTGTGACTGTGAGGTCCTTGGCTTGTTTCTGTGCTCACTGATCTCCTGGCAGCTCTGCCCACCCAAAGCCAGATGACACCCTTCAGAGGGTCGGTACCAACAGTATCACGGTGAAGGCCTGGGCCTCCATCCTCAACATGTAATTCAAAATAGAAATGTTAATGTCCGTGGCAGGGAGTCCCAGGAATTCCTACTTTTTCCCATGATCACTACTTTAATGCCCTTGACCTATGATCATTTACAATTTTTTAAACTGGTGGCCTTGTTTGATTTTGCTGCAAACACACAAGTTTGGTGCCCCTTGGGTAACAGGTCTGCCCCCAAACCTAGAACTCCCTCCCCTGTGCTGGCCTGAGCACCCCACAGGCTAGCCTCTCAGCCTCCCACTGACCCCTGCTCTCTGCCCTCTTTCCTCCTGTCCCCTTAGCTCTGCCCTGGTGCTGAGTGAGGTGGAGGAGAGGAAGACAGGGATGATGCAGCTACAAATTCATATTCATTAAGTCGGGCTACTTCTACATGACAAATAATTATCTAAGATCACTTTGGAAATCATCTTCATCCTGCCTCTTTGGTTGGACCTGAGTCCCTGCCTGGGGAAAGCTGCTTCCTTCTCTGGTTTCTTCCTGAGTCAGGGTCCTGACTTTCTCTGGTAAGTTCCTGTTCTAGAAACTGTCAAAACTGGAGTTTTGCTCCTGGAAATTTGCCTTTCTGAGAAAAATGAGAGATGTTTCTGCTGATCTGGACTTCCAAGTGTGACCTTCCCCAACAGGTCTTCTTTTCCATGATCTCAGAATCCCATTGCCAACTGCTCACCTGAACTTCCACTGCTGTTGCTGAGTCCCTTGAACATGTATCTTGTCCTTCAGAAGGAACTCTCTCTTGGCTCTGTGAGGTGCCACTAACACCTGCCCAGGTGGACATGTCTAGCACCTGTTCACAGTCTGCCCATATCTGCTCTGGGAAATCAGGTCTAGCCTGGCAGTGGCTTAATAAGTGACACTGCAGACACTCTGCCAATCTTTACCTAGCTAGTATCTCATTTTCTCAAAACCCTATTGCTGTGATAATGGATTATAAATTAGGTTGCAATGCTCTACTTGATAATATTTCCAAATCTATCAACAAACATTCCTCGGATCTCCACTATATGTTAGGCATGGTATTAGACATTTGGGATGAACAAATGGAGAACAGTTGCTTTTGTCCTTGAGGACCTTATAAACTACAGCTGGGGGTGAAGCACATATATATGAAATGAATTCACATCATGACATGATGGTTTTCCTACAGCCTCCTTCTGGGGCAGCCTTGCTTATTAGTAAAGTGACTAGTCTTTCTTCTCTTATACAAAATGAGCTGTTGGGCTCCATGGGGTCCAAAGTCTTTTTCATGTAAAAACTTTATGATTCTGAGTGACAGTAGAGTGACTTAAAAAAAAAAAAAAGAGTGCACTAAGCATTTAGAGCAGCACTGGAAATATTCGATATCTATCCAATAGCCATGCGTGGCTACTGAGTACCTAAAATGTGGCCAGTGCAACTGAGGAAATCTGATCTCTAATTTCTATGTATTTAAACTAGTTTGCATTTAGGTAGAGTAGCCAAGGAGCAGGCTTACTTTATCCTCCCGTGTTTACGAGCCGACATGGGACAGAAGAGTCTTAGCATAACTCACTTTGGAAGTCCTCATTTTCTGAAGTCAAAATGGCACGCTCAGCTAAAAATATGCACCCCTCTCCTTATTCATGCTGCTGGGGAAATGAGGAAAAAATCGAATACAGATACACAGGGCAGTTTCCATATTTCTGTAATTTCCCCCGAAATCGCTCACAAAGTGACGATTATTCTCCTCCCATTAAACACAGGGCCATCTGGGGCATACATGTGCGAGAAAGATTAAAATGTGACTGCGAAGAACCTATTCTTTAAACATGGATGTGTGCCTTTGTGTTGTTTAGAGGACAGAAAGATTTTCTGAACTTCTATGGGAGCATCCCGGCATCTTTATCTTTCACATCTGCCGCTGCATGGAACTGACAGTAATCGTGGCTATTATCATGGTGTCTTCCCCCACTTAATACAAGGCCATCTGGGGTTTGTGTGGTAGGGGTGGATTAGCATTTTTTTTCAAGTGCTCCTCTCCTTTAGTAAAAATATTTTACGGAAATTATTTCAGAGAAAGGATTATGATAATAATGATGATAATACTAATAATAGGTTTATTATGTGAGATCGCCTTAAAAAAAAAAAGCCTCCAGGAAGCATAATCCAGAGGAGGCAAGGCCGGGAATTGAACACCTGGCCTCTGGGAGCAGCCGCGAGCAGTTGCCTCAACGCACAGGGTCATCAACTGGAAATGTGGCTTCGAGGACGGAGGTAAAACCTCAGACGTGGAGTCAAAGGGCTGCTCCAGATTCTAGCTCTTTGGGAAAGCTTAAAATAATCACCCTCTCTGATGGCCTACTTGTAAAAAAGAGATGATAGTACTTACGTTTTGGAGTTGTGAAAGCACAAAATCAAATAGTGTGTGTGAGGATACTTTGCAGAGTGCTTGGTACATAGTCTCGATAAATGTTCAAGGAAAAACTCAAGAATATTAGATAGAATGCTTTCCAGTGCCCAACTAAGAGGCTTTTCAGTTTCCGTATTTCTTGACAGATTATCACAATAACAGTTAATATGATAATTGACGTTGTAGCATGTCTATATTGTGGCATATATTTAGCTTAAGTTCTATTTAAATGCCAAGAGTTTGGGCGAATCTAAAGCCTTATTTAAATTGGTTCCTAATATATGCCTATAACATAGTGATATATAGTGATAAGAACAGAATTTGAAGTCACACAAAATGTCCTGGAATTATTGGCAGTGTGTCCTTGAACAAGCCATCCTCTTTCTTAGCTATGTGTCATTTACATTAACGTCTGCATGAGGAAGGTATAGCACATGTTTAAGAAGAAATTAAGTTACATCATTTATCTATTCTAGAGTCTACATGGTAGGTACTTAATAAATGATGTTTTATATTTATAAGTGCAAATGATTTATATATCTATATGTGTGTGTATGTATGTACATATATATATATATATATATATATATATATATATATATATATATATATATAGTGTGAATGTTATTCAATTCTTTCTACCACTTCAGTTCAGCTCTGTCTCATGGAAATTATGTGAATATGTGCATCCAACTGGTGTGAGTAACTTTCTAAGTCTCAGCTTCTGTAATAAGGTATAACCTTCGCTGTTTTCTCAACTATGCTGCTTTCCATTTCTGGAATATCATTTTCTTTACCACCTACACCGTTACTTTGGATGCCTGTGTGAAATGTCTTCTCTCTGAGATTCCAATTTGTGGGGCCACCTTCGAAGAGGTAGATTTAGAATGGTTGTATGCATGAGAAACCAGACTTTGTTCAGAGGACACTGAACTAAATAAAGGTACATTGTTTCCTAATAACATATGTTAGCCTATATTTTAACTTGATGAGAAAATTTCCTTTTAAGATTATAAACTCAAATCTGTTTCTTTACACAAATATTTATTTTACTCCATTGTGTAGGCACGTGTCTTGGATGTTACAGCACTGTCTAGAATAGCATATTTGCATCTGTTTAGCAAACTTAAAAAAAAATCGGGGCCTGGAATCCTACATTCTTGGCATCTCTTCCAAGAAGAAAAGCACTTCTACGAAGCCGTGAACTGTGCTCTTCATCTTGAGTCTGACCAAGGCCTGAGCAAAGACAGGGTGACAGAGCTGGAAGGGACCATGAGCTTCATGTGGGTCTTGGGACCTTTTCCTGCAGATCCATTCCTTGCTCTTTTCCTGCTCTGCTTGAATCCCAGGAGGTGATCCCTGTGGGCTGCCTTTCCCACTCCCCTGTAGCAGCTGGATTTCAGCTCAGTTGGTCAATATGGAGTCCAAGTGGGAAACTGGAAGATGGGAAGAAGCAGGACATAGGTCCTTTTGTTTTTCTCTCCCAAAATGACGACCCCCATGGTGGTTGTCTCTTCCACCATAGAAGTGCTCCATGATCTGAATTTCTACTTGGTCCCCATGCTCCTGCAAATCACATCTTTACTTTATTCCTCTGTCCTAGACCAGGTAGTGTCTTGCAGTCCCCATCACTCATTTACCACATCACGCCCTGTTGGGATTTGCCGCTCTACCATGACCTGTGTAATCAAGTTTCTACACTAGTCACCTCTGAGATACTCAAAGTGAGTTAGTTTTCTGATCTAAACCCTGACTGATATACATCATTTTTTAGGGATTTGCAAGCTCTTCCCTCAATACTATAGGATTTTTCAGAGCTCCTCAGAGCATCTGTTGACTTAGATAAGAAGGGAGTAGTGGTGGGACCACAGTAGACATGGAAATAGTTTCTGCATGCAGGAAGTTCACAGTCTAGTAGGAATAATGCTAATGTGTTTTTTTGCCTGTGACTTTTAAATTGGAATGATAGGTGATCTCTGATCTCACTGTCTGCTAAAATTTTTTGTTTGCTAAAGATATGACCGAATGAATTAATCAGCCAAGCAATTAACCAGTGGAGAAGGGGTGCTGCATCCGTGGTCATAGGGTTTTGCCTGTGGTAGGGATGAAAAATGAACAGGTAAAGAGCACTGCATGAACAAATGAATGAATGAATGAATGGGTCAGTGAATGAATGAACAAAGGAAGAAAGAACACTATATCAGTAACCTTGGGTTATTGTCCAAACTCTGCTATTAATATGCCAGGTTAGTTTGGGAAAGTCCTTCCTCCTTCCTGGACCTGCCTTCTCACCTGTAAAATGCGGAGTTCTTACAGGCCAATAGATTTTACTGTGAACGTGAAATGTGACCAGCTATAGTGGCTGCTTGTTTTGCTCAAATGAGAAGGATGCTTAGTGAGGCCCTTGAGGTGCAGTGGACAAAAGTGTTGTGGTCTTTTGGCGATGCCTGCCATGGGGACACACCTGCTTATCTGCCTGATGGGTAGTGTTCAAGGGTAGACCTGGTCCAATGTTCTGTTTCTCTATTCCACCTGGTTAGTTTACAAACAGCCTTGTGTAAATCTTTCTCTGCACATAGAGTTGGCTGGAACTTACTGCTGCTCAGAATGTAAGAACATGATCTTTGCTGAATTATAAAAAGAAGCATACCTTTCCATTGTAATTGTCCGTCTTCTACACTAAAGTGAGAAAAAGGATGCTTCATTTGCACTGTTAGATCCTCAGTATCAGCCACAGCTTTTAACTTGCACTAAAAAAGAGAATTGTCAGCTGAATTTGATTATTTGTGACTCATGGAATCCATCAGCGATAAGCCAGGAGGCAGGATATAAATATAAATATAAAATGTGAAGGTCAGTATTGGGTGCCTCTCTATCTTAGCCAGTGGACCCTGAAAAGCAGATCTTAAGAAAGAGGCATGGATGCAGGGAAGTGAGGTCAAGAAAGAGTGAAACAAGGGAGGAGGGAGAGCTATTTCAAGGGCCTGTGATCAAGCTGATCACTGCTGGGGACAACTCAGGACCTCAGGCAGGGGCAGGGGTGGAGGACGATGGGGTAGTTCTGAGCTATCTTCCATCCTCCAATGTTCAAGCATTGCTCCATGGGTATGAATTTCCTCAGGCTTGTGATTGGGCAGGTCTGGGTAGAGTTGAGCAGTCACCTTAGGACCCACAGGGGCAGTGACAGGGAAGCCCCAGGGCAGAGAGCAAGGAGTAACAGAAAGTGTCCCCAAGTGCACCTGGATTCAGAGGCAGGGTTGAAGACATAACGAGGGCAGAGAGGATGAGATAGTCACAGAAAAGAGCTGCTACAAAAGCTGGAGGTGACCCTAGGGAGCCGAGAACACCCATGTCCATTTCTATTTTGCATTTTATATCAGCAGAGCTGCCATGTCTCAGAGAGAGATTAGGTGCACAGCCCTGTGGAGACGTCTCTTGTACCCTTGGCCTTGGGCCAGCAGCTTACCTGGACTTGAAAGTTACCAGCCCAGGACAGGTTTTTATAAAACTTAGGTCAGGGCCAATGAGCACAGGATCATACCAGCTCTTCCCTACAATTCAAGTGGACTCAGCTCTCTTAGGGTTTGTCCCAGGTCCCCTGAACTAATGTTCATTATCATTGGCCAGCTGTTCAGACAACCTACAAAGCCATTGTGATGCTAGCAGGGTGGTGTTGGTGCTGGAACAGAGAGGTGGGCCAAAGGAATCAAAGATATCAAAAGGGTGGTGGCACTAGGGCTGCCACAGAACTGTGTGTAGCACAACTTACATGCTAGTGATAAAACTACTACATGAATTTAAAAATGAAAGATAATATCGTCCTTGTGATTAAGGAAAGCTAAGGACTTTTAACAACTTACGGAGCACTAAATATGAGGTAGGAACCGATCATTTGGTTATCTCAAAATTAAATTTTTCTGTTATGAAATAGAATGGGGAAAATAATTGTAAGATATAATTGACAAGAGATTAATATCTGAATTATGAAAGGAACTCCTAACAAGTGTATGAAGAGGTTTCCAGTTATTAGTAATCAGAGAAATAAGAAATGCAAGAAGTTATGACTTCAAAACTATTAGCTTCTCTTCCTCCACAAAAAAAGTCATAAAAGAGGATAATGTCAAAATTGACAGGGATGGGAATAGAGGCACATGTTCTCCAGTGGGGAATCGAGACTGAAGGGCTATTCTGAAGACCAATCTGATACTAATCAATTAACTCAAGTATAGATGCATCCTATAACTCCAGCAATTCTTTCCCTAGGAGTATCCTCAGAAAATCCCTAAGAAATTCTCACATATCCCTTAGAAGACATGAGCAAGGATGCTCATTTGTTACTTTCCTGATGGTAGAGACTAGAAACCACTTGTGTCCTCCTGGGTAGGACGCTTAAACTGTGGCAGGTGTACATCATGGAGGGGGAAGTGGCAGTTGGGCGGGGCTCGAATGCTGGATGCTTAGATGTGCACATAGCCCCTTGGATGGACTTAAAGACGTGATGCTTAATGGAAATGTAAGAAAAAAGTTGTGTTGGGTGCAATACAATGGTAAACATGTCAATAATTTCCATTTTGAAAAATCACATACTAACAGAAAGATACTCATTATATAATATCAAAATGGTTGTATTAGGTGTGGGAATATATTATGAAGATAAAAGATAATTATAAATAAAGAGAAACTTGCATGAACCGATGTTGATAGTGTACAGTGAACTGAAGAGTGTAATTAACTTCATCCTCTGAATTTCCGTCTTTGAAGTGAAAAATCAATATATAACTACACATAGTTCTAGATTTCCCCTTCCTATAATAATAAAGGGGGATAATGAAGCAGGGAGATAGATGCTTGCTTCTATGCACAGAATGTCTGTGACTGCGACCGCTATAATTGAGAACTGATCCAGATGTTTGAGTGGTCACCCAAATACCACCAGCAGTGATGCCATTATGCTGTGACTTTTTTGGACATGTGACTAACTATTGGTAAAATTTCCATAAGACGAAACATACTCTTTCCTTCAATTATGACTTAATTATACTCTTGGAACATTCAGTATGTAATAAAGCTTTGCGAAGAGAGCTCTGTGTTTATAGTTGTAAAATGAAATTAGATTCTAGTTTCAAATAATTTAAAAAAGATTTTCAGCTGCAAGAATTTCTGTTGAGGGATTTGAAAGTTTCACAAGCTATAGATACATTTTTTATCTGCACCCAGCATCCCTGGCCCTTACCTACCAAATGCCAATAAACCCCAACCCCAAACTGAGACAGGACAGGGACACTCAAACTTCCAAGATTATTCCTAAAGATAAGTATGGCCCTCATTGATCTCTGGTGGGACAATGGAATTCAGAATGACTGTTATAATGGAAAGCCAACTTCTTTTTTCCCTATATTGAAAGTTTTTTTTTTTTTTTTTAACATCCAGATCTAGGAATCTGACTTTCCTGAAAGCGATCCTGAAATGAAGGTTGGAAAGATGGCAATGTCCCCTGTGAAGTGGTTTACAGGAGATGATAATTGTGTTTCCATTTCCCTTAGTCAGATATGTCTTGGTGGTAACTGTCATGATTGATCATCAGTCTAAGGAATAACAACAGAAGCAATGAATAGTTATTCCCCAGGGAAAATCCAAAATCCTGGTTCTATCTGAAATAACTCAAGCAGCATGGGAAAGGCTGAAAATAATCAGTGACTAACAAGAACATGAATTCCAGGAAACTGAAAACAATGTAACAGTATAAGCCATTTCTGCTTTTAGAAGCAGAATTAGTACAGTATTGGTCTATGTGAGTGTTTTTGAAACTTTTAAAAAAGAAAATATTGTTTTCAAATGAGCTGTTAGGTAGATCCCTAAAATATAAAGCAGACTAACCAAGTATTTTTTTTTATTACGAATGTATTTTATAAGTTCATATTTATAATATTTTATTATGAATCAAACAATTACAACATGAAACTGTTTTATGGCATAAGCATTTGAAGTCAGGATTATTGATGATAGCTCAGTCTCATCTTTAGCATCTCATTTATTCTGGTATTTTGTTATGGCTGCACAAGATGAAAATATCTTGATATGTACAGACAAGAACATGCAAATAGTGATTTTTTAAAAGTTGGCCTTGTATCCTCAGGACTAAATTTATGAATCTGTTGCAAAAGTTTAAAATATAGATGAGAAAATTTTTGTTTAAAACTTAAATCAATTATCAGCGATATCTACATTCTCTTATAGCGGAACCACAATGTCTAAATATTCTTAGAGCCAAACCACAGATTTAAAGCTAGAAAAACAGTAAAACTAAACAAACTAAACCTAACTAAAGTAAATAAAACAAACAAAAGACTACTTAAGCCCCAGAGCTATCGGTAGTAAAATGTAATCACACAGGGACCTGTCATAGGTTCTCATATTCTTCTACAGATAACAAAATTCAGATGGGAGTCTGAACCACTCAGGGCCCTGGGGCTCCTGACCCTTGCCTGGCATTGACTGAGAATCCAGGCTTTTATTAGGCTGCAGAAGTGCATGGTATACATATGGACTTCTGATAAGCACAAACCGTTGCATGGGTCTGAATCTCCTGAGGGCTGGTGTAGAGCCGTAGTCTTCACCTTTAATGCTATATCTGACATACATTTAAATATATTGATGGAATGCATGTAAAAACTTTGCAGAGCTGTTCCAAAAGAGATCAAGCTGGAGGTACAAATTAATACATTGGTCACCTCTAGTGTGTTAACATTTGGTAAAGAACTACACCATTTAAAAATCACTAAATATGCATATTAAAAATGAAATTCTGTTCTACCATTTATGCAACCGGAAGCAATCATTTATAGAATCTGTTCTACTTAAAATTAACCCTGCATTTTTAGAGAGAACCTTAGAAACATATTCTTAGCACCAAAGCACAGAGGAAACTGGAAGAAAGCAGACCTCATGATCATGTCTCTCCCCAACTCTCAGCCCTCTGACCCTTTTGACCCTTTATCTCTTTATGTCCTATTATAATATTAATCATTGTCCCATTTGCTGAGTAAGATGGCTTTGAGAATCAAATAATTGAGTTCTGTGAGAGCGCTTTGACAGGGACGTCCAGCACTATGTGTTCATTAAAGATGCATGACTTGCCTCATGAACAAGATCTAAGGCTTTGCCTGCTTGTCATAAGATGGTAGATGTCTTTCTAATACAGACTCTTCAGTCCAAAAATAAGTTTAATTATAATGCAATCGTTCTTAAGGCACTTTTGGTTATTTTTAAATATTATTACTTATTCTACTACAACATATTATCTACTTATAAATATGATTTTTTTTAATAGGGAGAAATCTCAAGAGAAAAATCACTCCTACACCATGGCTAGAAGACAACCAATGTGAACAATTTGATTCACTCCTTTCCCCTCTTTTATTTCTTATTTGTAGTTTTATATTTAAGCATGGCCATGTTTATGTACAATTTTTATTTCACCATTTTGTCTTAATGTTAAAGCAAATATTTTCTCACATCACACTGTAGATTTTTGTAACTCCAACTTCAAGAGTACACAGCAAGCTGCTTTATTTTACCCAGAGGCAATATATCTGACTTACGTCTCTACCTTTGCCATTCTCCAACTGTCTTGATCTGCTCACATGATTTTTTTTTTTTTTAATTCATAAACAGGGAATGGTGACTTTGGGGAAAAAAAACACTTTTGAGATCAGTCAATAGCTATTTTATACTATCTTAAGTATGGGGTGAGAATTTCTGGGGAATATTAAGCCTCATTGTCTGATACATTCAACATTTACACATCAAGGTAAGATATGTCAGACCACAGGTATGGGCCATTGTAGCCACAGGGTCAAAACATGAAAGAACATAATAGCAAAGCAAGAAGACTGGAATTGGTAATGGTACCATTGGAAAGGACAGCCTGGTATAGTGGTTGCTGTGGGCTGAACTGTGTCACCGCAAAATTTATATGTCACAGTCCTAATCTCTAGTACTTCAGAATGTGACTGAGGTCGTGGGAGTGGGCCCTAATCCAATATGATAGGGTCCTCATAAGAAGAGATTAGGATACAGACACACACAAAAGGTAAACCCTGTGATAGGACGTGAAGGCACAGCGAGAAGACGGCCGAGTGTAACTCAAACAGAGAGACCTCAGAAGGAGCTGATCTTGCTGGCACCTTCATCTTAGACTTCTAGTTCCTAGAACCATGAGGAAATAAACTTCTGTTGTTTAAGCCTCCAAGTCTGTGGCACTTTGTTATGGCAGCTCTAGCCCCCTAACATAGTTGTGAAGTGCAGGGGACGCAGACCACGTGGGATGAAATCTCAGTTCCTTCCTTAATAGCTCTGTGCCTGACTCAAGCCATCCATTCCTCTGGATCCTCATCTATTAAATTAGTGATAAGAGTACCTGCTCCTATCCACTGCTGAGAGTTAGAGGATATTTAAACCATTACTGGCATATAGTCAATGTTATTTAAGTATTAGGGGGTTTTTTTTGTTGTTAATATAACTATAATGTAAAGATCGTGGGCACTGGCTTTAGACCAAAGTTTGCATCCTAACTCTGCTACTAGCTAGCTACATCTCTACAGGCAAGCCACTTTGAGAGACTCTTCTCATTTGAAAAATAGGAGACTGATGGCTAGCTCATGTGAATGCTGGGAGAATTGAACATGCCTTATACACGGGAGATAGGGGTTGCAATTCAGTAAACAGCAGTCCCTGTACTCAACCTTGAGCCCCTCACATTTACTGGCCAGGGATGGTAGAATTTTCCAGTTGTCAGAGGCATTTCTGAACAATGTGCATCAGAAAAAGGAATTGAAGGGGGGCATGTACCCAGCAAAATAACTCCAGCAGCTGAACATGCTCAGCACCCTATCTGAAGAGTGAATACAAGTCACAACCACCAGGACGGCCCATTCTGTTGACCTCCTCATTGGTCTCAGGGACTCACTGTTTTTCCTACAAGAGTCCACGATTGCTCCACAGGTCAAGTGGCCACTCTATGAAATAGCTGATTTTCCACGTGCACAACCGGTTTCACTGGAACCCTGCTCTACAAGAGCTTTTCTTACAATGTTACGATTTGGGGCGTTTATTTCTGTTTCATGACACAGCCTCTTCTTGAGGTATTTTTCATGATGTGTACGCACTTTTCTCTCTGTGATCCAGAAGAAGGAGGATTGAATTACAAACAGAAGCCCTGTTTCCAGTTGTCTCTCCCTGACCATACAATTATTTCTTATTATTCTAAAACAAGTGTTGAGCACCTCATACATGCAAAGCTCACTGACACTTCCACTCATTTATCTCATTGAATTATCACTACTTAATAGGACACTATCATGATGCACGCATTACGAGGTAGAGGCTGACACTCAGAGAGTCAATCAGAACCAGTAAGAAAGCCAAGTATTGCAGGATGCAAACCCAGCCCTAATTCCCACTGCCTATGTATACCATGTCTCACTCCTTCCCATGATTTATGCCTTGGTTTACTTGTTTGTTTCACCCGACCTTAAGTTCCCAATGGAATTCATATAGAAATGATTCACAAAGAAGTGATTTTCACCCAGGACTAATTATATAGAAATCTTTGGGAAAAGGATGCTATAACCAGACATATTTTGCTTTAATTGATCTGATTGACTTCCAGTTCTTTGTCCTCTTTCTAACCAGCAATGTTGGTGCTCATCTTTCCTCCACTTTATTGCTTTCAAGTATTTCAGGTGAAGGTCTGTCTGGGCTGGCTCCCGATCCTCCCACCCCAATCTTTGTCTCTCCCCAAGTGAAGTCACTTCCCTCTTTGAGGAATTTGCCCTGTCAGATGAAATCCCTTGCCTGGGTGAATGGTGTGCATTTGCACACCATAAGTTCCCCCCAGTTGAAGACGGAATATCCTCTTGGCTTCCTAACAGGCTGTGCCCAGCTTCTTGTTCTGACACTGATGAGCTGGTAATGGCTGAGACTCAGAACATCAGTCCACGCTTGGGACCGAGAGAATCAGGAGCACAGCTCAGGGGATTCAAGGATGTGCAGAGTGAGAGTCAGAAATCTGCTTCTTATTTTCTTTAGAAGGAGATTCCTGGAGCCACCTAGGAGAGAATGTTTCTAGGAACTGACCAGAGACCCAGGCCTTTTCTATCAGCCTGACCCAGTCTTCACTTACACAGAAAAATATATAGTATTTTTAGAAAGAAAAACAAAAGCTTTCCATTTGGTCCTTCATGCAAGTTCTGCTTCCTACCAGCTTTGTGGCTATGAGCTCATTAGGCACCTTCTCTGAGCCTCAGTTACCTCAACTCCAGGATGAAAATAATAACAACATAATACCAGCCTGCTATGGGTTGAATGATGCCCTAACGAAATTCATATGTTGGAGTGCTAAACCCCCAGTACTTCAGTAGGTAGCTTATTTGGAGATAAAGTCTTTACAAGTCAAGTCAAAGTGGGGTCATCAGGATGGATCTAAACCTTTATGACTGATATCTTTATAAGAAGGGGACATTTGGACCAGAACACACATAGAGGAAGGAAGATGTGAAGACAGAGGCAGAAGATGGGCATCTACAAGCCAAGAAGAGAAGCCTGGAACCTTTCCTCACAGCTCTGAAAAGGAAGCATCCATGACACACCTTGATCTTGGACTTCTGGTCTCCAGAACTGTGAGCCAACAGCTTTCTATTTTTTAAGTTTTTCAGTCTGTGGTACTTTGTTACAGCAGCCCTAGCAATCTAATACAGAAATTTCTGTAGGATTAAATGCAATCACAGGTGTAAAATGCTTAACAGTTATAGAGGAAGCTCTCGAAAATGTGTTATCATAATTATTGTATTCATCATATCATCAGTGACATCTTCATCATTGATACTGGAAAGGAAAGTTGTGCCCTAGGCTGAAGCCCACACCAAGACCTTCATCCATCTCCATTTAAGAGCAGGATATCTGTAAGAGTATGTGTGTGTTGCATATTTCCATGGTTTTGTGTGGTGGAGTAAAAAGTTTCTCTTTACTTCTCTTGCCCAGTTATTTGCCCACAAAACGAGGAGTTCAGACTCTGAACCTCGAAACTTGTGAAGGTCCCTTTTGGCCCTATTATCATGTGGCTATGATTGGGTAATGATTGGGTTGTATTTTCCCATCAACATAGGACTCAATTCTCCAGTAAAAGAGTCAGTGTAAGGGCATCAAATTCAGAACAGGTTCTCGATCTCTCATTAAATTTTTGTTGGCCTTTGGACAAGTTAATTACGTTGTCTGGACCATCTGCAAACACAGAGCCTGAGCAATCAGTAAGCCTTCTAAGAACCTATGACTCACATTTTGATACTGATGGTCATCTAATTTAGGTAATAACTTTCCTTCCATCTGTGGGCAGCTCAATCTCACTGAAAAATGTGTTGTATGTCTTACCAAAAAAGTATTTTTTTTAATGTAGTTTAATCATCCTACTGCCATACGATTAGCATTTTCAAGTGGATCTGAGTTAGTTGAAGCAGATGGTTTATCTTCTCTTATAGTGTTTCGACTTGGACATTATATCATTTCTACATCTAACTCCGTCCTTGCAGTGCTCA
This sequence comes from Phocoena sinus, assembly GCF_008692025.1. Classification (NCBI taxonomy): domain Eukaryota; kingdom Metazoa; phylum Chordata; class Mammalia; order Artiodactyla; family Phocoenidae; genus Phocoena; species Phocoena sinus. Next base: position 5,176,443 of record NC_045775.1, on the reverse strand, counting down.
AGGAATCATTCCAAATTTTGCGCACTGTGTTTTGACTTATTTAATGCAGACGTACTTTACCCGTGGTAAACATGATTACCAAAATACTTTAACTTGAGAGCTTCTGCTTTCCTCTCCGGTGTAATTAGTCACACTGCACTCTCTCTGCATTTAAGGGAGAGGGAGGGAAGAAAAGCGCCACACACAGCATCTTGCAAATGTGTCTTTACTTTTATGCAGCTGCTTGCCTCCCTCTTTTGAGTTTTTGGAGTGTCAAACTCTTGAAACAGGGCAGAAAAGTGGAGAGTTCCCAGAGTTGTCACCTAATCAATCAGAAGAGGTGAGATAAAGCTTCGGAAACTGGGGAGTCGCAGCTGAGACAAAATGGCCTTTTGCTGCCTTTGTCGGTGCCCTAAGGGTCTCAACAACAGGATAAATGTTTCTTCTTCATGATTAGGAGTCAGCCAAGTCCCTCTGAGTAGTAAGAGTAACATAAAACCATCAAGCACCAATTTACACCACATCTTAAATTTGATCTGCCCAACAATTTTATACAGAAGAGGACACCCCCTGTAGTTATGCCCATATGAACAGGGCAGTTGGCCTGATCTTGGTCAAGTCAAATAATTACGCTTTCCTTGCAGGATTATTGTGAAGTTTTGAGTTGATGTTTGTTCAGTTCCTAAGAGATTCTGGCACAAGGCAGGTTTTCAAAAACTAGCGTCCGGGATGTATTTCAAATGAAGAAACTAAGGTCAGTGAAATTGTATGCTTATGTTTATCATATAATAACACATAGATTCAGATTTAAATCTGTTTTTTAAATTGAGGTATAATGTGTGTATAGTGAAATGCACAGATTTTAATTATACATTTAATTTCTAACCTCTCTGGCAGAAGCAAACTCCATTCCTCAGACACCTCAAGCCACAAAAACAGCAGCGCACCTGTACTGGGCATCCTTGGAGCATCTTGGGGAGGACCCAGGGCTGGGGAGGGAACTTCTACATGTGATTCTCATCCAGTATGCTTCCTTTCTTCTAAGGGGTAAGATCTTCTTGTTTTTGCCTGCTCTACAGTGCCTTCAAATATTTATCTGTATCTGTATTTATGTATCTATGTACCTATCCAGTTTATTGATCTGATGATAGCTTATTCCACAATGACCACATTACCAAACCAATTTAATTTTTTTCACGTATTTTTCTTTTTTAAATGTTCTTTTCACTAACATCATATTACTTTTTCCAAAGCATTAGAAAATCAGAAGTAACAGAGACACAATCTCTGTATCAAGAAATGAGTCAATTTAGATTTAATACTTACAGGTAAGTATAAAATAAAGAATGGCAAAAACACGACTAAACATTGGAATACACTGCTATGGTGAGAATAACATGGGTTGTGGTAAGAGAAAGCCCCCAGAAGCTGCTTCTACCACATAGAAGCTGCGGGTGAGTCCCCTTGCCTGTGAGCCTTAGACTTTTCCTTGATGAAATGAGACAATAATGCTACACCTGAGAATTAATATATGCATCATGCATTTGTACTAATTACAAATTTCACGTTTTAAAAATGAAATGGCATCTGTCTCAGAGCCTGTTCCCACCTGGGTGCTGAGAAATTCAACCCGCCATGGGCTCTGAGTACCTTCCCCCTCCTCTCTGATGGAGGTGCTCAGAAAATGAAGTCCTGACTTGACTTCACAGAGACTGCGTCCAGGTTCAAGACGGAAACATGAGTTTGTTTCTACGCCATCTTCCTGAATGTTGGGAGAGGGAAAAGTGAACCCCCCCAGTCTAACTGGAGGCATCAATTCTTTTAACTCTTATGTTGATGAGTAATTGTCTGAGTTCTTTGTCTCAGATTAAAGGGATACAATGAAAAACAAAATAGAATTTATTAAATGCCTACTGTTTGCCAGGTGCTAGACTAATCTTTATTTTTCTCTTGATCAAGAGATGGATGGATAGATAGATAGAGATAGATAGAGAGATGATAGATAGATAATTTCATTGAATTCTCATAGATTGCTCTAAGCTTGATATTTGTTAATAAAGAAACACAGGCTCATAGAGATGGATTATTTTGCCCAGAGACACATGACCGGTGGGGACCAGAGCCAGGATTCAGAGATAAGTATCTCTAACTCCAAAATCTGTGCTCTTTCCACCATGCCTCCTTGAAATCTCACCAGCACACATTAAACTCTGGGGTAATTGCATCTCATGTTTGCAAAAGACCGCCCATTGATTTTCACACAACCCAAGAAGAATTAGGTAATTTGCATTTTCAGTGCATCTGCCCAGTTGGGCACTTACTTCTACTCTCTGCATAGTGAATTCATATGTCACTACAGAGGAGTTCTGAAGGGAGACTACCAAAAGTGCATCAATACATTTCCAGAGATTGTGATGCTGTCAGTCTGCAAAGGGCACTAGGAGTCTGTGACTCTTGCAATGATTCAAATAACTCAACTTAAGAAATATTGTCCCAACAAACCCATCAAAAGTAGGTACCCCCAAATTCTTCCCTATTGCTAGCCAAATTAAGTTATGTATTTCCTCTTGTAATAAAACTTTCCTTGGTTTAAAGATATTCCGATTCAAATGTAAAGGCTACTGTGACATATAAAAGAAAGTCAGCCTCTGACCTCCCAGTTGAGACTGGGAAGGTGAGGTCAGGGCAGTAATCAGCCATAGAGGAAAATTAACGAGGGAGCTTGTAATACCATGCATCAGCCTGGCAGGGAGTGTGTTACATTTATTTATTTTAACATCCACACTGTTGTGTATTAAACACTGCAATAGGAAATAAGGTTATGGAAATGGACAAGATAAAGTCTCTGCCCTCCAGGAGTTCCCAGCCTCGTGAGATAGATGGGAGAGCAGATAGTCCATACCTAGCAGGATCAGTTCTCTGACAGGAGACACAGAAGCAGGGGGGAACAGAGTTGGGAGAGTGGTAAAGTCTCCAGTGAAGGAGACAGCTAAGGGAATCACATGGGAAGAGTTGGAATTTCAAGTCAGAGCGACCTAAGTCATCCACGGAGGAGAGGCAAGTTTGAGAGGAAGCAGGAGTGATGAGAGACAAGCCAGAAAGAGTCATGAGGATCATGTCAAGGGCCTCGTGGCCATGCTATGGCCTTTGGTTACATCCTGTAGGAGAAAGAGAAGCCGAGAAAACCATGTGTATAGATGACTGGAGGACACCTCTCATTCTGGAAGGTCGTGGAAGACTTCTAAGACGACACTGGTTTTAAGACCTGAGAAATCTTTAGGGGTTCTATAGGAGAGTGGGGACAAAATAATATGCTAGGCAAAGATTACAGTGTATGTGAATGCCCTGCATTGGCCTGATTTCTTTGATCAATTGTGGCACGTTGATAAAAGAAAAGCAACTTAGCTGCAGCAAGAGAAGGAGGGGGGGATTCATAAGAGGTAAGATTCTTCCTGTTATTATCATCTCACTTAGTCCTCATGAAAATCCTACAAGGTAGTATGATGGTTAATTTCATGTGTCAACCAGACTGGGCTAAGGGATGCCCAGATAGCTGGTGAAACATTGTTTCTGGGTGTGTCTGCAAGGAGGTCCAGAAAAGAAATTAGCATTTGAACCAGTAGACTGAGTAAAGAAGATCACTCTCACCAATGTGGGTGGGCATCGTCCAATCAATTGAGGGCCTGAATAGAACAAAAAGGCAGAAGGGTGAATCTCCTATCTCTCTGTTAGAGCTGAGACATCCACTTGGACCTGGGCTACATGCCAGGCCCCTGATTCTCAGCCTTAGGACTTGAATTACACCACTGGCTTTCTTGGTTCTCCAGCTTGCCGAATGCAGATCTAGGGACTTCTCAGCATCCATAACGGCATGAGATAATCCCTATAATAAAGCTCCTCTTATATATACCTACATATATATCCTACTGGTTCTGTTTCTCTGGAGAACCCTGACTAGTACAGGTAGGTACTTTTATTCCCATTTGACCATTTAGAAAATCAGAACTCAAAAAGAATAAGTAACTTGGGAGAAGTAGAGACGGAATTAAGACATCAGTGCGTTTGACCCCAGAGTCTGGACTCTTTCTTTGATGCCATGGAAGTTTACAATGTCCAGCAGGATCTCAGCATCTTTACTCCCACTGTGGATATTGTGTCTCTACCATTTTCATAGACTTTCAGAGCTTTCCATTCTATTGGAATGTGGTAGTTTAGATGACATCGAAAGAACATGTTCCATCTATTCTGTCACTGTAAAAAGAAAACAGTCAAATGATTTTGGCATCAATCCAAGAAAGGAAGAAAGAAAGAGATAAAAGATAAAAGCAAGCATGTTTCCAGCTTCCACTGCGAGTTCTCCATTAGGCCCACGAAACCCCCTCCACAAAGAAATGGCCAGTGGCAACACTACATAGGAAAATGGAGCTGGGGAACACCTGGCCACCCAAGAGCTCACACTTTCCCAATTCCTTCTCCAAGCTCAAGGCAGGAGACTGATTAAAGCCAATAGGACTAGTGGCACTTGATAGTTTGCAGCTGAAGACACACTTTGAAATTTACAGAGAATGACAAAAGAGCTCAGTCCAGGTCCCTAATGGAGGTAAGTGATGGGTACTGTAGCCAGAATTGACCATCTCAGCCCACAAAAGAGCCCTGTAGGAGCTGATTTATTCCAGGAAGACACACAATAACAGGCACTTCCACAGCAAAGTTGACATTCGGTTCCCTGGACCATGTTGCAAAGTTGGATGCCCTTGATATTTCTACCACTTACTTACGTGTGTCTGTCATTCTGGCAAAGTCTCGGTTTTTATTTAAAGAATTGACTTTTCCAGTAAAACCACCTTAGACAAATCCTCTAAAGCATGAGGATTTCTTAGGTTTAACATAATAATAATAATAAAAAAAAAAAGAATTGAGGGAGTGAGGGAGGGATGACCTAGTGGCAGGACTACAAAATCCAAGGGCAAAAATGGAAGTTCCAGGGTGAAAATTGGGGTTGAGGGGTGATAAAACTTGGCCAGAGAAATTGTCTTTATAGCTGGAGTTTCAGAATCATATTCAAGTAATATTAGTAAGTGACTGCTAATTAGTAAGTGAGCTGGCCACTTTCACGTATACCCTCTTAATCGTTCTTCCCCAAAATTCTGTGAGGTACACAACATCAGCTCAATACTGTACATGAGATAACAGAGGCTTGAGACACTATAACTCATTCAAGGGCACACTTTCGGCAAGGATCTGGGTCAGGCCTGAAACCCAGTTCTCTTGATTCTAAATCAGTGCTTTGCATACACTACCTGATCTCTTTCCAGAAGAATTCTTGAAAGGGAGAACTTCCTTTGGCTATGGAGGTTTAAGGGCTAACTGATCCCTCAACAAACACTCTGCTCTCCTTGCAACTGGGAGAAACACTCTCCAGTCCCTTCCCATTGGGGAAAAAGAATTCTTCCTGGAAGAGTATTCCACCATTGTAAAGAAGGTCATCCTTTTGTTTGAACTAGGAAGACTTACCCACATTCTTTCTTATTTTGAGAAGGCAAAGAGTTTGTGGAGGTGAGGGGAGTGACAAGGGGTCAGGGTGGATGGTGCCATACTGGTGATGCTACACATCCATCAAGGATTCATTGATTAGCTGTCAGTAGGGGTGGGACCTATCCTGAGTATTTTTTTAAAGATATCCATTGGCCATAGGTAGGACTTTTAGCAGGAGATCAGGTTGGAAGAGCCTGGTCATTCTATCAATGGATTAAGAAGTCTTTCTTCTTTAACCAGTGAGAGAAGTCAGATTCCCAAGGTAAAAGATTTCCCTGGCCATCAACCATTGATTGGTTTGAAAAATGGGACAGTTCCTAAATCTAGCTGGGCTCAAAAGTTAAGGCCTGCACACACATTAAAGAAAAATTCATTAAAGAAAAAATACATTCTTCCAGGGATCAAAGCCAGAACCCCTCCTGACTTCATGAAAAAGTGTTTTCTTATCACTTTCCAGCCTGTTCTGGCTGACATCCAGGCTTCTGTATGGGTGAAATGATTTTCTGGAAATAGCCAAATGGTTCAGCACATCCTTGGACCTATTTGGGCATTTTTAGAGCAGGCCTCTGGTTGACATCTTAAAACACCAATTCAATGTCCCCTTTGAAACTATTTTCTGGAGTCTGAGTCTAAACAAGTCTCTCTTTAAAGAACAAAGGAAGGAAAGAGTGAAGACAGGTTAGAACTGAGCAGAGGAAGAGGAGGAGGAAGAGGAGGAAGGGGAGGAGGAGAAGGGAAAGGGGGAGGGGAGGGGAATGGGGAGGGGAGGGGGAGGGGAGGAGAAGGCGGGAGGGGAGGGGGAGAGAGAGGAGAGGAAAAAAGACAACAGGAGACAGCCCATCTCCAGCTCTTGGCCCTGGTTCTGGCACCCAGGGGCCCAAGGACGCAGTGACTGCCCATTCCAGAGGCACAACCCTCATGTGATCATCTCCCCAAAGTGGTTTCCATCCTGTATTTTCAGTCTGCAAATGCCAAAAAGGCCATCTGGTAAAACGAACCCAGGAGCCAATCTAGGCCCCTGTGAGGCCTGCAGGGAAAGTGAGATGCCAAGGTCAGTCGGTTCTGCATCCCAAATAGCTCTTGAATCTGCCTTCATCCACACTGACCCTCAGTGGCTTTGCTCCTTCTAAAGGCCTCCTTGGTCTGAGCAGCCCTGGCCTCCAAAATTGTTCCTTCCCTACTGCAAGGTGAGTGATCTTTCCAGAATGTTTATCTGTTTCTGTCAAGTGGCCTCTCCTACCCTGCTCAAGTCCTCTGGCCTGATTCCAGATTGCCAGGGTCAAATGGAAGCCACCAGCTTAGTCTCATGGTTTTGTCCTTTGCAGGCCTTCTAAATGTGTCTGTGGCTCCGTCTCCCCATGGAAGAGTCTCTCTAGCATTTCCATGGGCCTATTTCTTTTTTAATCTCCTTTTACCTCCTGTTCCTTCTATTTGAAGTATCTCCCACACCACTTCCCCACCAACCCCTTTATCTGTCTCATGAACTCCTCTGCACCCTGGGCTATCACCTGGACATTTCTGCACTCAGAAGCCTCTCCTGGCCCCATGCCTCCTGGGGTGGGGTCCCTCCTCTGTTCTCTCATAAGCCCCAGAGCTGGTCCTGTCATTGCATGTAGCTCTCGGGCTGTAACTGCTGATTTATTTTTCTTCCCCCTCAGTTTTCTCTGTGTTTCCCGTGCTATCTGTGTATCCCAGACACCGATCACAATTGGTGACATGTAGAAGGTGGCCAGTATCTGTTGAATAAAGAAAGGAGCACAATGAAATAAACATAAGTGGGAGAAAGAGAAGAAAGAGATATAAGGCATGCTGATGATTAAGAAAGCAAAGGACTTTGTGCCATCTTGGGAAGGTTTGAAACTATGGGTTGTAGAATGTCACAGAGACAGGGTAACAGAATGCTGCCAGACCCCTCTCCTAGGGCTGCGTAGGAATAGTTAACCTCCGCCAGGCAATGAGGTAGATCTTCCTGGAATAACCCACTTGTCATGGCCGTGGTCTCTTGCCCACACCCCGGATGCTTTATTTGCTTCCTCTATTTCTGCCTGCCCACTCACATGTGATTTGGCCTCTTTCTCATCAGGGAAGCTATTTTCTCTCACAACATATGCTTTTTTTTTTTTTTTTTTTTTTTTTTCTACTTATCCTTCTGAAATGCTCACATCTCTCTTTGGCATTTGTCAAAATGGCGTCACCTCGAGACAGTTTTGCAAATTCACTTAACAGGCCTGCTGAGTTAAGAACTGCCCTTGCAATTTAATGATCCAGCCACCAGGTGGCAGGACAGTGTTCAAACAGCCAGTCGTGGGCTTTCCCTGAATTCCACTGGATGTGGTACAGGTTTCCACTCAATTCAAGAACCCCTTCTGTATCAATTTACATTCACACCAACAGTGCAAGAGGGTTCCCTTTTCTCCACACCCTCTCCAGCATTTATTGTTTGTAGATTTTTTGATGATGGCCATTCTGACTGGTGTGAGGTGATACCACATTGTAGTTTTGATGTGTATTTCTCTAATAGTTAGTGATGTTGAGCATCTTTTCATGTGTTTATTTGTATGTCTTCTTTGGAGAAATGTCTATTTAGGTCTTCTGCCCATTTTTTGATCGGGTTGTTTTTTTGATATTGAGCTGTGTGAGCTGCTTGTATATTTTGGAGATTAATCCTTTGTCAGTTGCTTTGCAAAACAGAAATAGAGACACAGACATAGAAAAAAAAATGTATGGATACCAAGGGGAAAAGGGGTGGAGTGGGAGGAATAGGGAGACTGGCATTGACACGTATACATTATTGATACTATGTATAAAATAGACAACTGATTGGAACATACTGTATAGCACAGGGAACTCTACCTAATACACTGAGGTAACCTAAATGGGAGGGAAGTCCAGAAGGGAGGGGATATCTGTAAGTGTGTGGCTGATTCATTTTGTTGTGCAGTGGAGGCTAACACAACATTGTAAAGCAACCATACTCCAATAAAAGTTAATTTAAAAAAAAAAACCCATCTGCCATCCTTTCAGGATCAGCCTGAAGCCTCTGCTTGGGCACATCCAGGGACAGGAGATTATGTGGACAGTCTACTCTATATCCAAGTAAATCTCAGAAGTAGAGACACTGTGTAACAAGTCAGTAATATTTTCTGTGCAAATACTAGGGTCTGGCATTTTTATAAAATCTGGTGATACAAAGCTGTGCTCTGCTCTTAAGAGCTCACATGACCTAGTAAGCTCTCTTTTTACAAAAATGGAATTCTGATTGAAAAATCACAGACTCCTGACTAGATTTCAACTCTGATGTGTCACTAATCCATATTCTTCAAGCCCCAAAACATCTCTGTTCTACTCTCCTTTTCTTCTTGTACCCCAAAGGAGCCTGCCAGAAGAAATTAAAAGAAAATAAAAGAGGCTATGGAGGCTCTGTTCCCTAAGATGTTTTCTTCTTTTTCTACCCATAAGGGAAAGATTCAAATGTCCCTCCACATAGGTCCACTTGGTTTGCCTTAAGTTAATTCACTCACCAGCTGCTAAGGCTGGTTTTGTCCTTGGGTGAAATCTGGCTGCTCACTCAGTCTTGTGAGCTGCAACTGGGCCTGGCCTCGTGAGAAGCCATGTGGCCTCCATAGCTGGCACCATCATCGTCCCCAGAGTCAGCCTGGATTACATCAGCCTCCTCTGATGGCCAGAAGCAGATTTCATTCTTTTGCCTCTTTCAAATGTATGCTGAATTCTTGCTGCCTTCTGATTTTGCTTTCTGTCTCAGGGACACATCTTCAGTTCCTACCTCATTTTCAGGCAGAGGTGCTGTGATGCTTTTGAACGGTGTGGTCTTACTTCTCCCTGTAAGCTCCAGGTCCCTGCACTGACATCTGTTGGGGTTACAGTTCTGAGGAATGGCTGTCCAAACTTTTATCTTTCTGTTTTCAGGTCAGCCCACACATCTTGAGCAGACAGTATGAACTGAATGATAGAAGTTTTGGCAAACTTAAGAGCAGGACCCATCCTAGCAGATGCTTAGGAGAGCACCAAAAGCTCACCCAGGATGGCTTATGTTCAAGAGGCTTATTAGCATTCCATGGGCTTGACCCTCTCTAGGTTGACACGATGTGGAGGAGCCTTTTTGATAGAATTAATGAGACTGAAAAAAGATCTTCTTTTCATCTTTGATTTCATGAGATAGCACCATTCAGAAGTGCCTTGATTTGGGGGAAGGAAACTAGCACAAATCAAACACCTGGCCATACCTATGTCAAGCACTCTAAGGTATGCCTCTGTAATCCTCATGGTAACCTTGTAAGTACCCTGTTATTATTCCTTTTAAAAAACATGAAACCTGAGACCTAAGAGTAAATAATTTTTAACCAATATTGCACAGAAAATAGAGATTCAAACCAAGATATAATTCTAGGTCTGTTTGGATTCAAACCTTGTTCTCCTAGAAAGCAGCATATTTCTTTTCTAAATTAACTTTGATTTCTGCTGGATGGAACAGAATGGATTATATAAACGAAACTTGCTTAATGTAGAAATTTGAAAAACATAATCAGAGTCCCCAAATCGCCCTTTATCTGTTACTTAGTAACAGTCACTATTAACATTTTGTTATATGTTCTTTCTCGGATGATTTCCCTAGATAAGTAGTTCATTAATTAGACAGATAGGTAGATAGATAGATAGAAGCATAGACAGATAGATAGACGGACCATGATATGTTTAACCATTTTTCTTTTAGAAATTTAGGGGTTTATTTTCTTCCACAAATAATAACTCTTAGATTACACTTGTAATTCTTTCTTCAGGAAATGCTGGCTAAAAGTATGCATGTATTTATGGTTCTATATACCAATATCAAATTGAGTTCTAGAAACAAATTAACAGCAGTTCATAGCAGTGTGAGCACATCAATCTCATTGTATCTGAAGAGGCAACAATATAATAACTTCTGTGGTCTTTGCTCATTTTATAAGGAGAAAATTCATCTTACTATTTTACATTGCTGACAAGATCAAACAATTTTCTACTTTAATTAGTTTGATCATTTTTCCAATATTTACTTTTCTGTGAGTTATTTGTATTTTTCATTCATTCAAGGTTTAGATATTTCTATATTCAAAATTATAGATCTCTTTTCTCATTTAATGGCAAAAATCTACACTTTTCCCCTTTAGATCTGTGTGTAATTTCTTCCTTCCCACTGCCAGAAACAAAAGAGCTAACTTTCCTTCCCCTTCATGGTCCCCCTTGGAACCAGTGCTTTACTCCCTCATTTGGGGTGCAGACATCGGTGAAGTAGGAAATGCCTCCAAGAGTCCCAAACTGTAAATTAAAACTAATTGTAGCCAAAGCTTTGAACATTTTGACCTGTCATTTCACACCTGCTCCATCTCTCTTCCTCTGTGAAGACCAAATTCAGAGTTTTCATTTATCTACAAAATCTTGTGAACAAATTTTGGTTTACTGATGAGTTTTTATTGCTGTTACTTCCTAGAGAAACTGCAAAGATATTGTATATATTGTATAGTCTTCTCTTTTAGATACAGTGGTTAATTTTTAGGAGCTGTTTTAGGTAAACTTAGTAATTTAAATACTTAATCAGTTTTTGAGATTTATTTTGGGTCCTTCCAATTGCTTAGAAGATGAGGCATTCTCTAGAACCATGTTGTGTCTTTTGAGGATTTTTCATAGTACAAAATATAACATGTATGGTGACTAGTAATCAATTAGTAAGCGTTCCTTGGATTAATTATTAAAATATCCTTTTTTCTTCTCCATCTGTCCAAATCCTAATCATTTTCTAAGCTCACGTCAAGCCCTCTCCCTGCCCTGATCAGGCTACACAGAAAGGTCTTGCTGTCCTCTGAAGTTTTATTTTCCTGTGAAAGCCCCCTTGGCACAAAGCAAAAACCAGCCAAACGTCATTAAACTTCCCATGTGTTTGCATTTCATCTTTTCAACTAGCTTCATTAAGTTTGCATCCATTCAATTCAATTTATTCAATGATTTATTAAGCTCCTCCTAAAGAAAACTTTGCAGACTTATGTAACTTTACAAATTTGTAATACATATGTTTGGAATATGATTTTATTCTTGTGAAATAGGTGAGAGGTGAAGAAAGCATAGAGATTAGACTATAAATTTGTGTGGTTGGGCTACTCACACTAGCCTGCAGGAGTCTATTGCTGAATTTTCAGGAATTTTGTAAATTGGCTGTTAAATGTGGCCATTACTAAAAATCAAATGTTCTACTATATATCTTTTCCCAAATTTGCATTCAGTGACATCATGCCAGTAGCTTGATATTGGCTGTGGCTGGAGTATTTATACCACAAAAATTGGCAAACACTATAAATAAAAGCTTGATTTATTGCTTTGTTGACTGACTAGGCTTAAGAAAGTGATGGAAAAAATATAAGTGATGCCTATTAAATTTAAAAGTATGTTGTGCAGGTCATCACTACCTTGTGAATAGCACAAAAGAACTGAAGAAATATTCTTCAGTATTTAAATATTGTTATCCAGTTAGGCAAACCATTGAACGAGTGAAATTCTGACATTCACAGTGAGGAAGCTGAAGGAGGTTTCAGTTTAATGAATACAATGGTGTGAGAGTGAGAAATTGTTTAACAATGGATCACGTAACAGACAATGATAATAAATTTAATGGGAAAAGAGCTATCAGAAAGGGATGCAACTCAAATTTCAAATCATGGTTGAATTGAAACCACAGATTGGCTACAGATATGAGTTGGCAAAAATTAATGAAAGCATTCTGTAAGAATCAGTTGTTTATGTAGAGTCTATAATAAAGAGTATTGTATGTTTTATTACTATTTGTATATGATGTGCTACACATCATTTATATGAGTAAAATTTATAATGAAATTACAATGTATATACATGTACCAACATTATTATTTTTGGGGTGAGGCTTTTAAGCATTTATGTGTGCACCATTGCATGTATTCACTGAGAGATGCAATCATAGTGAATTTTGAACCAGGGAATGGAGAGCTCTGGCTACGCTCGTGACATCATCTTCATACCCACTATGGAGATGCATCTTTTCCTAGTACCTCATGAAATATATGTAGCATATGTCTTTTTTTTTTTTTTTGGATGCCCCATTCAGAATGAGCTTTTCTCTCTTTTGCTTGTAAAATACCTAACCATGCTTTCATTTTCTTCTGAAAAACATACAAGTCAAATCTTCTTAAAAAAGAAACAGGAAAGAAGACTTAAGCTTCATAATTATCATAGGGAGCTCCCAAACAGCATCTTCCGATTTGCCCTACTATGTACCGTTCTGCAGCTTGGGAATTCTCATACCTCTCATACTCTGGCAGCTCTCCTCCCCACTAGAAATCACATAGGGTGGAACTTCATTTCAGAACAAGAGACATGTAAGGAAAAACAATTCACATTTTGTTAATAATAAAATAAAAATCCTTCAGGACTCTCTACCTCTCACTCATACACCCATCATGCTGCCCACTTGCCATCCCAGTATGCTGGTTACTTTATCCTGAGGAAAATGATTCTCTTCACCTGAAGCTCTTTTGCCTGTGTTTGGGGCATTTAATGTTGGTTTCTCTGTATTAAATCATGAAGAGAGGAAGGCCTGCTGGGAAGACACAGTGCCGAGCTGCTGTGACATTCTCCATCACCCACATGGTCTCACCTTGAAACACAGCATCCCTGAGATGGTACCAATTGAGGAAGTCTTATTTGAATTACCTTCAATAAAATGCCTGATTCAGGTCTCCCCTCCCTTTCTCTACTCTCAAAACCTGATCCCTAACTTTCTTCTATAAACCTGAAAAGATACCCATTTTTGATTTCTAAAGTGTTTTCCACAGAGGGTAAAATAATTTGACTTAATGAATAAGGAATGTCTGCTGAAATGCATTTATCTGCATTTAGTATGTTTAAACACCAGGAAAGATCAAGAAATTAATTTTTGGGTACGTATGTGCAGATGAGATAATCAGGATTTAATAAAAACCCACTGTTATTAACTAATCAGTTCAGCTTGGTGACTATTGGTCTGTTATGGCAGGACAAGAATAATTAAGTGACACTTAAAGGTATGGGAAGAGATTTAGTCAGAAATTGATGTGCCTACAGAATGCTCCAAATGGCCAGTGTTTAATGGTCCTCTCTATGTTACCATGGCAATTCACTTTGGTAACTCACATCTCTTCAGTGTAGATAAACAAGGGGCAGAGTGTTCTTAGGAAGGTGCAGCCCCCTTTAAGCAGATCTATAAGCATCGCAGATGAACAGAACTTTAAACATTCCGCCATGAATATTCATGAAGTAAGTTGTTTTTTGTTGCCTGCCTAGTCAGCAGTCACAAAACACATGGTGTGTGTTGGCAGCATCTTGCCTAGGTAGAGGGGCTATGGGCTGAGGCAATGGCAGGAACCAGGACCTGTGAGGCTGACTGACATTTCCATCTGTAGCGAAGGCTGGTAATTAACAGGAAGGAGTATGCCTGCAGCATTGCACCATCTGCTAGGGAAACGGCTCAATAAGAAAGGAGCTGGATAGCATCTCAGCGGTGGCGCGATCTGGTTCCGACATGAGGCCGGGCATCTGTTAGCTGAGGAGATAGACTATTAGGAAATTCGACTGGGAATGAACAACATGGAGAGAGCACTCTGACCTAGCCCATAAAAGCAACTCTTTAGAAATGGTGTCTTTTTATCTTACTTACCCACGTCTTCTGAAAATGGTTTGCTGAGGGACCATTACAGAACTGTTTGAAGTAACACAATGGTTTAAAGTGCTGTTTTATTCCAACATGAAATTCTTGAAATCAGGATACAGCTGTCATCTTTTGACAATAGAGCTAATTTCATAGCAAGGATATGAGGTTAAATTCCTTCTTTTGTTGTTTCGATTGGGGAACAGGGGGTGGGCAGACAAAATGATCGTTTAAATGCGATGTTATTCAAAATTGAGAAGGCAAAAAAACCCTGGGATGCCCTAGCAGAAAGTGAGCAGGTCAAAAATCACCCAGAAATTCTTGTAATGTCTTCAGGTTTCTGTCTTGCTTTTTCTATACTATGCTTGTTTCTCAGTGCAAATCTTCCTCATGGTGGAAAACCAAACTTTCAGACTTGGGGCACAGCCATACTTTACTAGTCTCAGGACCTTGGTTGAAGACAGTATTGGTATTTGGGGTACCAAATCTTGAAAGGGGAGTCAAGTTCATGATAGAGTTACTGTGTATGTAGAGCAATGTGAATGAAAGAACATTTCCAACACTTTCCACCCCCATATTCTTAGGAGGTACATACACTTCTTCTGCAGTGGGACTCATCTTTGAGTGGGGACCAGCAGACAGGAAAGCTTGATCTTTCCATCAGCTTATAGGTTAGTGCCACTTCTAAGAATATAAATATGTTATTCATTTTTCAACAATTAGAGAGAAACTATCGACTTGAACCATCTCAATCAGGTTGGAGGTTAGTATCCGTGAACACTGTTGCATTGACTGGGACTTCTGACTCGTTTACAAAGTCCAGCAGATGGCAGATGACTTGAATATACATATGCGTGTTACTGTTACTAAATCAGAGCCGTCGAATGATACTTACTGAGACCTCATGGTACCATATGGAATTGAAGAATATATAGACCTTGCAATTTAAATTCATCTGAGAAAGGTGGACAGAGGCTTCAGATTCAGAGCTTTTATTTTTCTCCCTCTCTCTTGTAAATGCTGATTATTTTGCTAATCCATGGGAATACTGGTGTCGGAAAGGGCCAGTGCAAAGCAAATAGAAAAATCTCATCTTTGCTAGATATGAGAAAAATAAAAGCAACACTAACTGTGAAAAAACCCAAATTTTATCTAGTTGTGTGCTGGTAAAACTTTAATTGTGATCTCCCCGGTGGGGATAAAGAGGCCCTGATTTATAGCTTTTGCCAAATTTCATGGGGTAAACACTCCAACTTTGTCTGATTTCAAACTAGCCACATTGAGACTTGAGAATAGATGTACGCAATCAGCTCTTGGAAGCCAGTGGGGACCAGTTCCGACACACCACTGATTTTATCCCTATATGCCTAATCTATAAAGCATTGGAAACACCAGCTTTGACTTTGTTGGTGAAAGTGGTCCACTTTATTTAATACAGTCACTCTTTTCACATACTGAGAACATAATAACTTACATCCGCATAGTGTGGTCTAGCATATAAAACCCGTTCGTAGTCATTAATTCACTTGATCTTCACAACCTTGTTGCCTAGGCAGAAATTGAGGCTAAGTGGCATTCCAAAGGCCTTATCACTTAGAGAGTGGGAGGTGTGAGCTAAGTTTCAATATAAGAGTTTGCCTCGAGATAGATTCCTGATTATCCCTGGAAAAGACCAGCCTCTGGGTCAATACATCTCTTTGACTCCCCATTTCTGTTTTGTAATGTGTTACTTTGCTACATTCTGGCCACTGATACCTCACCTCAACTGCAGTATTTGAAGTTGTGTTAGAATATTCATAGCAGAGCTGTGGCGCAAATTCGGTATTTCTCCTGGCTGGACTGGAACCTCAGAGTGCAGTTCTCACCCTCACCTCCTTTCCTTGTCCAATCTATCAGCCTTGGGGTTCATTGAAAATCATCACTTTCAGAACCTGAATAGCAGGCTGTATCCCAGGAGCTCATTCAGTTACTCATTACTCCCTATGAGTTACTTATGACTCGTAGGTGAGACCAATAAAACAACTTAAAGAGACATTAAAATGAAATCTGAAGTATTGGAAAGTATCTTGGCCATGTAGGAACCTGGGTAGTATCCCAACACTGCAGGTGTAAGAGACAAACCTCAAGGCTAGAACCCTCACTCAATCATTTAACAGAGCAGCCAATATTATTGAATGGACTCTTATGCTGAGAGCATTTTGCTACATAGAGTGGATGCAGAGATTAATGAAAGAATCTCTGCTCTCAAAGATCTCACCCTAAATATTGTTCTTCCAGAGGAAATAGTTTTGGCTGTGACGTCTGCAAATTCTCTAAGCAGTCATACTGCTTAAAGTCACATAATAAATCAATCAGACCATTGCTTCTCTGGGAAGAGTGCCTTACAGGTTAATTGTTGGAAAGTGCATGTCTCAAATTCAACATGGAGAAGAGCTGCATAATTTGGAAGGTCTACATCATGACACAGGCTATTTGGTGAGATGAAGATTCAAGGTCAGAAAGAGCCTCATCAAATCCAGGGCTACTGGACAGCTGAAATCAATTATACCATATCTTCCCCCATCCCCGTGTATGAGGATAACTCTGACCAATGAGACATGAATTTAAATTATTTTGATGGTTGTACTGATGGCTTTTGTTGACCATTCAAACTCCCACATTTTCATGTTTATCACTTGAGCTTTTACTGGCAAACATCCCAGCGCTGATCTGGGAGGTGGGGAGTGGCATTCACTTAGTGATTTTCAGGGAATTTCAGGTCTCTGAGCACAACACACAAAATGTAGAGCCCCTGGGGCTATGGTCTACAAAATGGATCCAGACCAGCCTGAAGTTCAGCTATGCCAAATGGGAATTATACTTACAACACTAGCTTAGTGAACACAGTGCTCTGAGTTATCAATACCTAGTCTACTGCACTATTGAAGTCAAAGGTGATTTCATCCTCTTCGGGGAAGAGTTGGAATTCTCACAGTTTTCTTCTCTCTAGGCCTTTCTCAACACCATAGATGTGAGCCTAAAACTAATCTTGGTGTTAGAATATATACTTCACTTCAACCTGGGACATCAGAATTATTTACTAATTCACCCAAAATTGACATAAGTGCCTATCCATGGCAACTTGTTGTAGACAACTGAACTAGAGAAAACACAAAGCAGACAAACCCTTTACACACATGCACACGCGTGCATGCACACACACATGTTCCACATCAGATGACGATAAATGTTATGAAGAAAATCAAAGTAGACATGAAGAGTGCTTGTGTGGTGGGGGTGGGTTGCAGCTATTTTAGACAGAATGGTCAGGATGGGCCTCTCTGATAAGAGGTATCTGACCCAAAAACTCTGTGAGATATATTGACAACCAACTACTGAATATCAGGAGGAGGAAGCGTGACCCAGGAGGAAGGATTTAAAATGCTCATGCTTTGGAGTAGTTGCCTGGAGGGACCTGATTCCAGTGGATCACTGGAAAGATAATGAGCCACACCTAAAACTGTCTTTCTCAATATGTAGATGACAGCTGGTAAATTTCTAGTATACTCGGAAACAACTAAACACAGGGAAAATGGAACAAGGGCTCAGAGACATCCCCACAATGCCACCTTAAGAAAACTGATGCTTTTGGGGAGTTTGGTGTCTCACCCCTTGCATCTATAGCCCCTATTTTGTGACCCAGAATCATGAGTCCTTGCAGAGCAGGACTGCTGTCTTCTTTGGGTTTTTGCCTCTCCTCCCATACAGTGCCTGGTGGGCAGAAAACGTGTGGTTTCTCTTTAACAAATTATATCTAACTTATGCAGGGCTTTCTCTTTATTAAACTTTCTTTCATTACTTTTTATTACAAGAGTAATATGTGTTCATTTTAGAATAATTTCAAAATTTAAATGAAGAAAATAAACCACCTCTTATTTAAAAAACTGCTGTTAATATGTTTCAAATATTTGTATTTTATATATTTTAAATATTTCTGTATATTTCAACTACTTGAAATGGATCATACTTTACACACAATTTAGAAATTCGTTTGACTTTTTTCACCAAATATCTTAAAATGTCTTTTTATATGGATAAATTATCTTCTACAATATCACTTTTTATGTCTGTATAGTATTGTACTATATAGTTGATCAAAATTTATTTAACAAGGCTTTTGTTGCTAAACATTATGGTTGCTTAGAAATTTTTCTTGTTATGACAATGTTGTGTTGAACATAAGTTTTGCTAAGTCTAAAGGCCATCCCCATGTTTGTTTGTTTTTTTTATGATATCTTCCTAAAAGTAGATTTGATAGGTCAAAAGATTTCAACCTGGTAATATCCCCCAAGAAAGGTTGTATTCCTTCTGAAGTTGTTAATCCAACAAATGCTTGTTAGTGGTGTTATATGGTCCTCTGTTCCCACAGTGGACAATGAGGGGATGTATCATCAAGGATTATTTGTATAATTTTTCAGCTTCACCAACACCCATTACCCCACACTTTTCTAATTAACAGTGCTGCACAGCTACTCCACAAGACTTCAGAATGGTGAAACATTATATCGAGTACTTTTTATATCAATTGTACTGATTACTAAAATACTGCAATGATGGAGGCTATCAACAAACCCACTTTCTAACAGTTGAGAGCCATTGTGTTTGGCCCTCTTTCTCTTCATCAACAATGTGAGTATTTTACTGCATGACTTTTAAAAATCCAGTCTTCAAGATCAAGCAATGGAATATATGTAAGTGGATGTTGTGCCTCTCCATCCCCCAAACTGGAAAATTCTCTCTACACCTCCTTGTGATAGAATAGTCTCTTAGGATCCCTGGCATATGCTCCCTCCCAGTGGTGCCTACCTGGGGCCAAAGGATGGACATTGTTTTGATCTGTGATGTGGCTGATGCCCTAGTTGCCTCATATAACTATGTTCCATGATTCTATGAAAATGAGGTCAGTTGTCAAGTGTAGGGCCAGGAATTCTGATGAGGTGTGCAGTTGTGCTGGATGGTGGGCATAAGTCATCTTACATAAAAATTATTTCTTGCTCAGATCACAGCACAGCCTCCCACAATCAAGAAATCCAGAACATTCCTCAGAAATCTATCCTCCCTAGGCAGTGATAACCCATGAGTGACTGTACTTTGGAAAGGGGAGTCCTCAGAACAGTCACATTGAAACCATTGACCACATAACTTGTGGGGAGTAAGAGAAAGCTTCATTGTTTGTTGGTAGTGAGTCAAACCCCTCACAGGGATAAATAACAAAATAGATGCCAGCATCCCTGAGAATATAACCAAATTACATCTTTGGAGGTCAACGGATTATAAAGCCCCAAAGCCTGGCTCCAAATGCTGTAAACATACATCCTCTTCCTGCCCCACCCTTCTGGGGACTTTAGATAAAGCTGGCAAGGATGGGATATAATGGGGACCCATGGCACAGGCATTTTCAGAAGAGCTGAGAACTGTTCTTAGCACTGGACGGTCCTGAAACAAAATGTGGCAAAATCTCCATTGTTTCCTAGGATTGGATTTCTAGTAGACAACACAAAATTTCACTCCCAATGATGTTTGCTGTGGATTGACAAATAGAGCTTTCTCTACAGCTGGTAGAATGGGCAAACCTGTTTCTCCCTGCCCCCTCTTCTCCCTTCCCCTCTCTCTCTCCCATATCTATTTTTCTGCCAGCAGGTTTCCTTCAGCATTCAATCAAGGGCAATATGTCCTCAATCAACATTTTTCATTTTTTATGCAACACTGTCCTTTAAAGCTTTTTGCAGCTGGTTGGCAACGGAATTGCTGCCAATATCCTCTGAGAGCTTCCCCCGTTGTGTGCACATCGGTCTCCTTCCCCGAGCTCTCCAAGTACCCTGGAGGCAACTTGACTTGGAGTGCATCTGTGTCTGCTTACCAGGCTGTGGCAGCACTCAAGGTTTACTGCTTTCAGGAACCTGGCCATCAAGCGGCGAGGAGGAACACAGGAGTCCAGCAGGCACGAGGGATGCAGTTGTGAAATGGGGAGTGTTTTGTACAGAAAAGAGAAATCTAGTGTTTAATTTGGGGAATGGTAAGTACGTCATTACAGTGACAGAAAAGCATTCTGGTGGCAGAAAGAGCTGGGCAGGGACTCAGGAGATCTTGGTGTTCTTGGCACTACACTTACTCATTCTCGGTTCTTAAACAGTCAGCGGACTTATTGTGCAGTCACTTAAAAAGAGGAATATATTGGACTAGTTCTCTCCAGTAGCACTTTCTATCTCAATATTCCAAAAGTTTCTTTCTCCTGCCAAGGACTTATGGTAACAGTATGAAGATTCCATGAAGTGGTTGCTATCCAAGGTGTTCTGAGTGGACGGAGCCCTAAGAAGTGAGCTGTGTAACTTGTGTGCCTGAGATGCACTTCTTCGGGTACTCTAAATTTGAAGCACTCTTAAAGTCCTCTTTTTCTACTCAAAATTTGAGAAAGAGCTCCTCTGGGAAATCAGTGCAGATATGGACCAGTCCCAACACACCTGTGTGCTTTATCTGTGAAATGATTACTCTCCAGGAGGGCCCATGAATCTTCCACCTATGTGCTTTGTAAGTGACTAACTCCATGTCCAGCAATCACACTGGACTCCAATACTTCAACCTGCACAAGAATCTGTGTGTGTGTCTGCATCACTGTCTGGACATGTGGGGAGGAGGGAGGTATATCAGGGTCAGAGATTCATGGTGCACCACACGGGTCCTCAGACCTGGTGAGACCCTCAGCTATACATTTACCCATTTTGCGATCTCGGAAATTTTACATATTCTCTCTAAGCCTGGCTAAACATTCAGTAAAAGAGAAACTCTTTTTTTTTTTTCTATCTCAAAGACTGGCTGCAGAGATTTTGTAAAATACTTTCTATCTTTCCTAGGATGTGTCAGAGGTGTCTCACACTTCATGTGGTTAATAATCTCTGCCCCAAACATAAAACTTGATCCTACCTCTCCCCTAATCCATATCCCTCCCTGTCCCAATGTTTGAAATTCTCCATCTCAGGAAATGACACAAATGTCCAATTGGCCAAGCAAAACTATAAGAGAAACCAATTCTTTTTTTCCCCCCATATCCCATCTACCAGTAAGGCCTATTTATTAAAAATTTTTTTTTTCCTAATCCATCCACTCCTCCCTTTCTTCACTTCCACCACCTTGGTCCAAGTCACCATCATGTCTTTCTCAGATTAGTGGTATATGCTATTAGCTGGTCTTTCTGCTTCCATGTTTGACCCTCTACAATCCATCGTCCGTATGCACACACACTGATATCTTTAAACCCAAAATTATATTTTTCACACTCCTCCCATTCCAAACTTTCCAAAGCCTTCTTATTAGAGTAAAGTTTGAGCTCCTGACCATGGCTGAAAGAGTCTTCATAGAGTCTGTCTGTCTCTCTGTACTCTGTATTACTCACTCTGTGATTTGCTCTGGATTCCAGCCAGTCTGGTGCATTGGTTTCCCTAATACACACCAAGCTCTGGTGATGCCATTGTTGGATTTCTGCTCTTGCTATTCCCTTAATGTCCTCTCTCTGTCCTCAGACCTTCACGTAGCTGACTCCCTTGTGTCATTCTGGTCACAGCTGATATGTCAAAACTTCAGTCACTTACTAGATGGCACATTACCATGCTTTATGTAAAGAGCTGTTACTGCTATCTGAAAATCTTATGCATGTATGTATTTATTTATGTTTCTATCTCTCCTTCACTACAATATGAGTTGCAGTAGAACAGAAGTCTAAGCAGTACAGTGCTCTGAATTTCCACTGTTGAAATAGAGTTAGATTAAAATTTTTGTTATGAAGGCTGGAATATGGAGGACTATTTTGCACTCACACACAGTACAGTCTTTTACATGCATGTGTGAAAACAAAGGCTTAAGAGTAAGCTGGTTTTAGATTGAATCCGCCCCTGCTACTGCTGGCTGCGTAATCTTGGAAAAATTACTTAATCTCTAAAGCTCAGTTTTCTCATTTGTAAAATGAAGATTAAAATCAATACCTTCTCCATAAAGTTCGTAGGGATTTAATGATAAATATGTGTATAACTTCTAGCAAAGTCCCTGGTACATTTTAAGTAGCTAAATTTCAGCTATTTCTACTTTTTCTTATTCTTCTTGCTCAATCAGTTCATTATTGAGTGTGGTGCTAAAAGAGCAGAATTCGGTGGAAACTTCTGATATTTTTTGTTATTTATTAACTATTTCTTTAAAAACCTCTGTGGTGCATTATGACACACAAATCTGAGAGAAAAAAAAAAAAGCATAATCCAAATATGGCATCAAAGTATTACCTCATTGATCTACCATTTTTGAAAAATCTGACCCTCATCTGTAAAATGAAGATAATGGGAACTATCAGATAGGGCTGGTGGATGAAATTAGTTTAATGCATTCAAAACTTGTGACCACTCATGAATGTTAATGCGATTCCTTCCTTCAGTTTTGCTTTCAATCTACTTTCACAGATTTAAAATTCCTTTTAAGAAAAGGACCAATAACTTGAAGGTGCAAACAACTGATTGCATCCAAAGTCACTGAGAATTTACTAAAACAATAATATTTAGAGAACCTTCTATGTCTTTTGTGCTGGTTGAGTAGGTAGGTCACCAGGTGGTACAAGACATGAAGTCCTCCATTTAAAGGACCATCAGGTCAAGTCTGATTACATCCAGGAATTTAAAGATGTGTTAAACTTGTCAACTGTAAATGTTTCAGAAAACTGTAAGTTTCATGTCAGCTTTTTATTTCCTTCTGACCTTGCACCTTACTTTGTAGCTAGGTTGAAATAATCTAAACTCGTTGTTGATGGAAATAACACTGAATTAAGGGCCCAAAGGTCCTGCTTACTAGCTGTGAGAGCTGGAACATTTAAAAAAATTCTCTGATTAGCAGCTTCTCCACTCATAAATGGGGCAAGTAATATCAATTCTGCTTTCTTCCAGAGTTTTAATGAAGATCAATTGTCCAACACTTTAAAAAGTTTGTAAAAGAGATTTTTAAATGGTGGAAACTAAGTAATAATGTTAAAAATTAGATTTATCTATTTAAAGTCAGAGAGTAAAATTAAGACATGGAGAGCTGTATGAAGCATAATTTTCATTCATCATAAGGCCAAAATTCATGACAAGGTTAGCTGTTTAACAATAAAATCAGCTACAGTGAGTTCTCTGTCATTGAAGTAGAAAATATAATTTACATAACTATTTTAAAAACAGTTGGATTGATCTTTCTATGTATCTTTAACCATGCAAGATCTATTAAATAATGTGTGTATTATAATAGCAATGTAAACACATTATAAGATTTAGAAATTAGATACAAAGATAAGAACTATTAATGGAAATCTAAATAGAGGTATATACCAAACTTGATCTTGTGAAAACGCCATTATCTCCAAATTGATTGGTAGGTTGAATGCAATTCCAGTCAAGATCTCAAGTTTTTATGACACTTGCTAACATGATTCTAAATTTTATATGGAAGAGTGAAGAAGGGTCAAGTGCAAAAGATATTCCAAGATGGTTTAACAGGTTTTAACTGGATTTACCCTCTCTTTGTAAATAACTGTAACACTGGACAAACTATATAAAGCAAATTAAAAAACTTTGTTTCCAAGCACTAAATAGGAGGGTCAGAATGGTGAGCTCCACATCCATCAAGTTCCCTGACTGGGACCCTTTCCCTGTGAAGTTATGGGCATGCGGAGACTGCAGGGACAGGTGATCTGGTCAAGCTGAAAAGGAAGAGATTGGAGTTCCAGGATGCTCAAGGAGGGAGCCGCCTATGGTTTTGGAAGTGGGGACAGAATTCTGCATGCAGATCCACCTCAAGAACTGATAAAGGGTGGGCTGGGCATGTGAAGGCAAAGCATGACAAGGCCTGCAAGAAATCAGCTGCTCTCAGGCTGATAGCTAATGAGGTATACCAGATGTCATCATGTACAGGAAGTTTTAGAGTTCTTGCCTGCGCAGACTGGATACCACTGCTGGACATCTCAAGCATTCAGTGAATACCCCAATTAAAGCCATTACTTAAGAGGAAGGTCTATATTCTAGGGAAAGAGCCATACCTCAAAAATATAGATCATAACCAAAATAGGCTACCCTAAAAAAGGATAAAACCATACTCATTATAATTCGAGGAAATTTTTGCTGGAAGACAGAAAACAGAGCAAAATTAAACAAAACAAAACAAATTCTCAACTTCCTGGGAAGAAATACACATAATCCAGCTTGCTGACAACATGCCATCTATAAAATTTACAACAAAATAGGTAAAGAGAAATACTAGATGTGCCAAAAAGGAGGAAAATTAAGTCTATATTAAGGGAATAAAGCAATCAATAGAAACTTTAAGATGTCATCATAAGAATCTAGAACAAGAAGAACAATTTAATCCACCCCCCAAAAGCAGAAAATAATAGAGAGGAAAGCAGTGAAATAAAAATTGGTCAATGCTTAAAAATCAATAAAACCTAAAGTTGTTTCTTTAAAAAAACAAAACAATAAAATGGATAAACCTCTAACTAGACCTCTAACCAAGAAAAAAATAAGATACACAAATTATCCATATCAGGACTGAAATATGGAATATCACTATAGGTCCTACAATCACTTAAAAATAAATAATGTTATAATTTCTGCCAATAAATTTTAAAAAATGATGATATGGACAAATTCTTTGAAAGTCCAAAATTATTATGGCTGAAAAAAATTAGATATAGAAACTCTGAATAACTCTATTTTTCTTCAAGAAAATGAATTTACCATTAAACCTCCCCTCCAACAACTACAACTACAACAACAACAACAAAAACTCTAGGTCCCAATAGGTTACTGGAGAAGTCTGTCAAATATTTAAAGAGATTGTAAAAAGCCCACACAGACCTGCAGTAAATAAAGGAGGATGGAACATTCATCATCTCATTTTATAAGGTCAGATTATTCTAAATACCCAAACAAAACAAAGACTGTAATGGAGTCTTCTGAAGTTTGACTGTTGATGACATCTCACTCTTCCCTTTTCTCCTTGTGCCCTACATCTTGACAAGCTGATAAGAAAAGCTGGGTGTTCTCTACTTTGGCACTAGTGTGAAATTCAAACCACTAATACCCCTTCCCATGCGCCAAAACTCTCACCCCAGCCTCACCCTGTAACTACAATAAAAACTCAAACCAGTCTCCTTTCCACACTCCTTCTCAAGCCATTTCCGACCTGCATTAGAGGTATTCCCAGATCCCCTCAGAGAACTCAATTATGTAAGGAATAAGTCTTTCATGCCTTCTTGGTGTATTTGTGAACGTGTGTGTTTGAGTGTGTATAACCATCAGTCTCAACATCTAAACCAAATTTTGGCTGAGGGGTTCATATGCTTCTGTAGGTGACCATAAAAACTGCATTATAAAACAAAATCTACAGACCAATAACTTTCATAGATATAGATATGATACCTCAATAAAATATTAGCAAATAAAATCTAGCAAAAAAATATAATGTATAGTGGCTAAGTGAGGTTTATCTCAGGAATGCAAGGTTGGTTTAACATTTAAAAATCAATCAATGCAATTTGTCATATTAACAGAATAAATAGACAAAAACATATACGATTAACTCAATAAATGTTAAAAATGCATTTGACAAAATCCAACATTAATTCATCATAAAAACTCTCAAATGACTAAGAATAAAAGAAAACTTTATAAAATTAATTAGAGCTTCTAAAAATATATTTAAAAAATATAGCTAGCATCATTCTTAATAGTGAAAGACTGGGCATTTTTTTTCCCTAAGATCAAGAAGATAACAATGTTTTTTACTCTCTCCACTTCTATTTGATATTGTACTGGAAATTAGAAAAGTAAAAGTAAAACAATTTTTATTTGTAGTTAACCTAATCATCTATGTAAAACAAACAAACAGCAACAAACCCCTCTGAGTTAACTTGCCAAATTATGCAAAATCTACAAAAAAAAAAAAAAAAACCCTACTAGACCTAGTAAATGAATTAGTGAGATTATACAAGATAAGGACACTATACAAAAATCAATTGTCATTGTATATACTAGCAACACACAATTAGAAATGGAATTTTTAAAAAGCAATACCATTTACAATAGAATAAAAATATGAGATACTTAGGGACAAATTTTAAAAATAAGTGCAAGTTATACTTAAAATCTATTAAACATAACTGAAGAAATTAAATATATATTAAATAAATAGATATATTCATGTATTTAAAGCCTCAGAACTGCTGATGTCAATTCTCCTTACATTTTCAATAAAAATCCCAGAAGAATTTTCTTTTTAGACTTTAAATATTAAATTCTAAAATATTTGTGAAAAATTATATGTCAATGTACTGATGTCAATTTGACCAATGTATCAATCAGAGAGTCCATTAAGAGGCTTATACATTTATGGAAATTTATATATGAAAGAGGTTGTGTCTGAGATCATTGGGAAAGAAGAATTTGGTCAATACATTAAATTGTAAAAAAGAGATGAAATTGAGTATCTTCACACAATAAAAAAAATTTAATTTCAGAAGTATGAAATGCTATTTTCACTAACAGAGAAAAATTATTTTAATTATTAGTAAAATGTGTAGGTTAGTACTATTTAGACATCCTGGTCTGAAACAAAGCAAAATAGGTTGCTTATTAAACAAAGATTAATTAAGTCAACAATGCTAAAATTGGAGTATTGGGTGTGTTTTATCTTATTCAAACAAACTAAACAAACAGAGAAGAGCAATGTATAAACAAATGGTGGTGTCATAAGCCAATGATTACAGTTAATGAATTCTGTGCCTTTACTTACAAGAAAAATATTTAAACGAATAAATATTTAAATTAATTAACTAATTAATTAATTTAAAAAAGGGAAATATCATTTAAGGGAACGGTTCACTCCTCTAACAGGACAATAGAACTATAAGCATATTCTTTTATTTCTTTCCATAATTTTTACCGACATGAAATTTTTTCTTTGCACTAAATTATGCTATATTTGAAAATTTATATACTGTCTCCGTTTAATGTCATGTCAGAAAATTATAGTTTGTTTTTATTTTGTTCTATTATTTTCAATGTTTCTGTGGTAGAAAGTAGATTAGAAAGGTCTCAATTCACATGTACCTGCAGGACTCTTGTTGCCAAACGTTGCTCTAAAGTCTTGCAGAGAGCTCTATGAAACTCCAGATTGATCTGGTAAGTGAATTCTGTCTTGAATCTTGTTGATTCTCTCTTATTTTTCTTACTTGTAATTAATGTGTTTTGTATATCATCAAAGGGATCAGTCTGTTGGGGATTTGCACCTGCATTTTGTCCTGCAGGAAGAAACTTGTTCCATTCACTTTCTGGCTTTCATATCAGCCATTTGGTTCCTATAAAATATCTCTAACAAAGAACCCTGTTAATTGCTTATCCTCTTTGCTCCTCTTGACTGGAAGCCCCAAGAGGGCAGAGCCATGTGTACCTCATTCTGTCTAGCATTCGAAGTTTAGCAGAGCTCACTCATTTGCAGGCTGTAGGCGTTCTGTAATAATTATTGAATTACCGGGAGGGAATACTTCAAAGAGCATGTCAGGTGGTTTGAAAAATTGTCTGACATCAATCTGATAACTGTGGTCATCTGTAGCCTGAATAGAATAACTCTCCTCTGATTCCTGTTAGTGGCAAGACTAAACCTAGATTAACATGGCTTGCCCTCTTGTCTTTGCTCTCAAAACTTTTTACAAGAGCTAAGTTAAAAGTCACAAGAAAAAACATGTTTTGTTTTGTTTTTTCAGTTTGATTGCACAGCAATATTTCTTTGTTAGGTTTTTATTTGTGTAGAGATTTTTAAAACCACATTTAGAATACAATTCATCTGTATATAGCTGGCAGGTTCTGAATTGGGGGTTAATTTTCATTACCAAAGAAAAAAAAGCTTTTATAAACTATTGAAGTTTTTCTTGCATTTATTTTAATAGGACTGAGATCATATTTTTCCTTGTCTTTGAATAGGTAAAGGGCCATTTTCATTCTTCAGAGGACCTAAGCAAATTAATTAAAGTGAGTAATTATGTCTGCTCACCATCTATATGGCTCTGATCTTTATCACATTTTTCTCTCCTCTTTGACCACACATATTCCTAACCTTGTCTGCATCCTAGCAGTATCCTTTCAGCAAAGATTATATAAATTCCACTGTTTGGATTGCATTATTCTCTCTGATATAAGTGCTTTATTGATTTCTCTCAGCCTATTTGCTCAGATCTTAGGTAGAAGTCATCAGGTTCAAATCTAGATTTGATTCCAAAGGCTATGTTTATTCTACAAAAACCTCCACTGAGGAAATTAGTTTTCTGGTTTACTGCTATATCACTGATAACTTACACAGTGGGAGATGCTAACAATATCTGATCAAGTGAGGATTAAGAAAATCTTTCCTGCTTATCCTTTAGAGGGGAGAAGGCCATGCTTGAAGGTGGGCTCAAATCCTTGAAGAGGAACTTTGGTGCTTGATCTCACCAGGAACTCCATTAGGTGAAGATTGCAGATTTATGGTTAGGATGCTGTACCCATGAAAGACTGGGACGCCATCTGTGACCTACATTTCAATGTTTTGGTTTTCTTGGCAAATACATCTGACTAGCAATGGTAACTTGCCTGTTTTCTTCCTTGGTAGATGTCTCTGAGAGCTGCCATTTGAGGACTCTTATTGAGTTCTGCACTTAAGATTTCAAATCTAAAAGTCACAAGCTCATTATAGACATATTTATTCCCTACGAGTGTTTTTTGTGGACCTAAGCAGATGGTTTGGACACCACCCAGGCTGTTTTGTCCAATCTTTTTTATATCAAAACAATATTTTATTATCTTGATGAGACTGCAGAGTACAACAAATAATGTAAATGCTATTTACTGGCACTTAGAAAATTTCCATTTGAAAAAGTCACCAGAATTAATCCCTTCTAAACATGTGACTATCAACCACTTTTTTTTCTCAGTAAATATGTATCACTTGCTGAAATATATCAAAGTTAATGGAATAGACCTTTCTATTCACTGATGACATCATTGATATTGTTCATTTAATCACTTAGTCTATACATAATTATTGAATGCCCATTATATAAAAGGCATTGAATTAGACACACTGGAAGGAACACAAATAGAATTTACAAAATAGTTCTTCTATCAAATATTACAAAATGGGGTAGAAAGGAGAAGACATATTCACACATGACAACGGCACGAAGAGGAAAGCACATCTACACCTTCAGAGAGTGTGAAGAAACTTGTGTCCTAGTACAGAGAGAAAGTGATAAAATCACTACCAAGATCTGGACCTCTATCAAGACATAAACAGAAACATCACTTACATGTGGAATCTAAAATACGACACAAATGGACCTATCTACGAAACAGAAGCAGACTTACAGACATAGAGAACAGACTTGTGGTTGCCAAGGGGGATGGAGTGGGGGAGGGATGGATCAGGAGTTTGGGGTTAGCAGATGCAAACTATTACATATAGAATGGATAAACACGGTCCTACTGTACAGTGCATGGAACTATATTCAATAACCTGAGATAAAACATAATAGAAAAGAATATAAAAAGAATGTGTGTATATATATATACATATGTATAACTTAATCACTTTGCTGTACAGCAGAAATTAATACAACATTGTAAATCAACTATATTTCAGTAAAAAATTAAATTAAATTAAATTTAAAAATCACAACAGCTGTTAATCCCTACAAGCATTCGAAGAGTTCTTAGATCCCACTTTGAATATATCATATCATCAAAGGTTAATATTAATGAAAAGATGTAAATAAGAGGATGTAGACAATACAAGGCATCTATTCAAACATTTAACATTTTTCTGCCTCCCAAATGTTACAGTTCAACTCAGTTCCAAGTTGTAGTATAGCACTATTTCCGAGGTATTCAGAAGCATACAATGTACAACTCAGGATAATAAAAAATGCTACGAATAGTTTCCTCTCCTTAGTTAGATTCAATATGAGGTTTTCAGGAGTGTGTTGCTTGTTTTTTCAAAGAAAGGAGTCCTGTAGGTAACCAGGATGATGTGGGTCTCCCACCATTGACCATCAGGGGTGTCTTTTGCTACATCAGAAGAACACAACACCCTGAGGAATGAGAGTGAAATCAGCACACACCCCATTTAAAGTAAACACAATTCTGAAATTTTTCTACTCTTTAAAATGCTAAGAAGCAACTGACTGAATGGTTTTGAGAAAGTTGCATTGGTGAATGTCACACATCACCCTCTCCCTACGTGGATCTTGATAAGGCTGCCATTCCATGGTCCATGTGCCTGGATGCCATCCTGTGGCCCATGTGTCTGATGCCTTCAGTCCTCCACTTGCTTCACACCTCTAACCCCTGCATCAACACAGCCCTCTGCTAGCTATTATCTTAGTTTGTGGAGACAATCCATTTGAAAATATGCAGTTTCAGCTTCCATCCAGTCCATGAATGGAGTCACATTCATTAGATCTCCCCAGACCCTATTATTTTTTTCTGATGTGTCTTTGGACATGTGCATTATGGGACAGATTTTTCTCTTCCCTTTCAAGAAAGACTTCCCTGAAAACAAAAGAAAACAACAAAACAAAACAAAAAAACTCAGAAAAGAACAAAGGCTTAATTTCTCTGCAGGCCCATTTCCTTATTTCCTGTCTGCTGTATTTTCATTTAAAGTATTTGTGAACCTGGGGTAATGTTTATTCTTATGATGAATACAGCTTGTGGGTAAAAATAAAAGGACAGTATTCAAATTCTGTACTAGTTCTTAGATCTACATTCTTTTTCGAGTAATAAAATATAATTGAAAAAGATTTTTTAAAAGTCATCATTAATATTGTTAGTTCAGCCATTTACTGCCTTCTTACGATATACATCTCATTTATTTTTGAAGATCGCTGATAGATTGTAAAAATTCATTCTGCAATGTAAATCTTAAAAAGCTAGAATTAAGATGTCATCAACCCATGAAGTGTGCTGCTTTGTGAACAGAGAAAGACATGGATGTTTTTATGACACATTTTCCTTCTTTAAACAAAGTAAAAGGGGAAAAGACTGATTAGCAAGAATGGTTTGATTTTAAGAACTATCTTTTCTAAGAAAAACCTCTTAGTTCTATGAAATTGGCAGATTTTTGTGGCTGTTAAGAAAAAAAAAAAAAACTAATAAGAGTATGTCAGTAGCCCAATTTATCTTCCAAGCATGTGAACATCAATCTACTCCTGAGCAAATGCCCTTGACGAGATTGTATTAGTCCAAGGGCATTAATGGTAAGAGAGACATGACTTGACCACCATATTTCTCAGTATTTTCTTGTAATGCTACAGCAATGGTAGCTACTACCACACAATTAAGCACTTGATTATACACTCAGCATTTTCTTCTAGCTTTTTACAGAATGTCATTTTTTTCCCTTTCTTTTTTGAGGAGCTTATTTATAAAGTTCTTAGTTGGAGCTGTAGTGGATATTTGACCCTGCTCTTAGCATGGAGGGCAGTAGCAGGCACATGTAAATCCTCAGGCTTTCTCAACATATATGTTTCCAAATAGCACTATGTATTGGAGATGCTCAAGACTACTCTCAGGTTGGATGATTTGCCGGAAAGACTCACAGAACTCAGAAAAGATGTTATTTTCATGGTTATGGTCTATTACAGTGAAAGAATACAGATTAACATGAGCAAAGGAAAAGGATACATATGGCGGAGTCTAAGAGAATGCAGGCACAAGTTTCCAGTTATACTCTTCCAGTGGAGTCGCATGGATGGCATTTAATTCTTCCAACTACAATGTGTGACAACACAAGTGAAGTGTGGCCAACCAGGGAAGCTTACCCAAGCCTTGCGGTCTAAGGTTTTTATTGGGGTCAGCTGTGTAGGTATGCAGTGCTATATAACTGACTTCAGTTACTCAGACCCCAGCCCCTCAGATGTCAAACTGATACAGCATGGCCCAAAACCTCAGGCATACAAGCATTGTCATCCAACACAAATCCCTATGTTAGCATAAACTACCTGGCATGGCCCCAAATCTCAGGTATACAAAGACACTCTTAGCAGGCGGGATATTCCAAGGGCTGGGAGCTATCTCCCAGGAACTGGTCAAGAGTCAGTCTTGAAATTCTTTAGAATGTGCAGGGTTTGGGAAACCCAGGCCTGCCACATTATTCCTTACTGCACACATCAGATATTTGATTCTTTAAATTCTTTTCTCTAGATGCTAATTTGACTTTCAAGGGAGGAATGTAGACTGAAAAATCAACCCTAAGTCCAGAAAAAAACTAATCTCTTTCAAGTCCAAGTCATTGGTTTGGCCATGAAAGTGATAACAAGGCAAATTTAGAAGTGATGTGATAGGTAAAAAAAATAAATAAACAAACAAAAACAGTTAGGCAGCTTTAAATGTCATATCTACCTTACTAATTGTGTCATTTGGGGCCAGTACTCAAGTTCTCTGATTTTCTCTTTTCTAATCTCTAAAATAAATCCAGCAGGGCTTCTTTGAAAATTAAATAAAATAATGTAAAATAGAGAAAGCACTATCTTCAGTGCTTGGAAGTCTAGGTTCTCCAAAAAAGCATTAATATTATGAAGGCTGACATTACTGGCAGGAAGAGAAAAACACTGGGAAAGAGAATAAAGAGTATTTTCAGCGTATTGCAAAATTTTTCACATCATGGTATATGTAGAAAGTGACCATTTTTTACAACACAAAGGAAGGAGAGCCTGCTGATAGACAGGGGCTCCTCCCCTGCCACGCCCTGCCTGGCCTGATAGAGAGTTAAGGGAATCAATACCTTGGCTTATCTGTAGACAGGGCACACACTGTGAGAAGTTCTGTATGATACTCCTGAGAGATTTGTTGGACCTAAACTGTGATCATAGTCCATTGTAGCAGGTGTGGTTATGACAGTTTTAGAGGTAAAAAGAGGCTCTATCAAAGTATACACAACCCACCAGACTCAGCAACTTGCAACAATCCTATTGTTCATGACAAGCCATTCTTTTCCCACGGATATTCTCTAGTTTGGGGAGAGGGTCAACAAGAGGGAAGTAGGAAGGAGAAATGGAATACCATCTGCACATGAGCTGAAATGGATGGATAGATGCATAGATCTATTTTAAAAATTATGCCAGAAGAATAGGGATTAGACAGTTTGATTTCTTGATTTTCTTCTCATCTAAAAATGCTGCTAGCAATTTGTAAAAATCTGGCATGAGATAGTTAACTTCTGTTTAAGTTTGTTTTGTTTGTTGTTGTCATTTTTTTTTTTTTTTTTTTTGGTGGTACGCGGGCCTCTCACTGTTGTGGCCTCTCCCTTTGCAGAGCACAGGCTCCGGACGCGCAGGCTCAGCGGCCATGGCTCACGGGCCCAGCCGCTCTGCGTCACGTGGGATCTTCCCGGACCGGAGCACGAACCCACGTCCCCTGCATCGGCAGGAGGACTCTCAACCACTGCGCCACCAGGGAAGCCCTGTTGTTGTCATTTTTAATTAGGGGGTTGTGCCATATTAGTATTTCTTAACTCTAGGTACATAGAATCACCTGCAAAGCTTAAAACAAAACAAAACAA
Organism: Phocoena sinus; assembly: GCF_008692025.1. NCBI lineage: Eukaryota > Metazoa > Chordata > Mammalia > Artiodactyla > Phocoenidae > Phocoena > Phocoena sinus. The sequence continues at coordinate 5,142,587 of NC_045775.1, read as the reverse complement.
GACAAAACAACCAACAAACATGAAAACAACAAAACAATGACATCAAGGCCCCAGCTATATCCCTAGAGATCCTGACTTAATTGACCAGAGATGAGTCTAGGGATAAATACTCCTTCAAGTTTACCAGGAGATTCTAATGGCCAGATACTGAGCTAATAAATCAGAATCCTCTTATTCTGTATCACTAAGGAGATTGCTAGCAAAAATGATAAATGACACAAAGGAAAGAATAAAATAGAATGCAAATACTAACCTTTGAATGAATGATGGGTTTCTGAATGCTTTTCTCCATTCTGAAAACAAATTCATTACAATTCTGGAATATGGTCAGAGTAGGGAAGTCTTCACAGATGAGGAAGTGTTTGAGCTTTATAGAAGATATAAAGATCCAGTGATAAAAAAAAACCCACTGATACATCTAAGGAGAATATGCCAGTATAAAGATTTGTACACCACACGTGGTGACCATACATTCCTGTTTGCCAGGAACTCTCCTGGTTTTATCATGGAAAGTCTCACATTCCAAGACACCCCTCATTCCTAGGTAAACAGATGTAGCTGGTCACCCTATACACAAGATTTTGCCCTTTTAAAACTGGATATAGGGCTTCCCTGGTGGCGCAGTGGTTGAGAGTCCGCCTGCCGATGCAGGGGACACGGGTTCGTGCCCCGGTGTGGGAGGATCCCACATGCCGCGGAGCGGCTGGGCCCGTGAGCCATGGCCACTGAGCCTGCGCGTCCGGAGCCTGTTGCTCCGCAACGGGAGAGGCCACAACAGTGAGAGGCCCGCGTACCGCAAAAAAAAAAAAACAAAAAAAAAACTGGATATACTTTTGACTAAACTAATGCATAGACAGACTCTATAAGAAGCACCCTCATAACCAGTGGCTCTTTTGTTGACATCTCTTCATGGTGATCTTAAAACTAACCAGCTGATTCCTTAAACATAAATAAATACATAGATGAATAAATAAGAAGGAAAGAACAAGAGCCCTCTGTGTAATAAGTATTTAAAGTCTGAGCTGGCTGCAGTCTCTAAGCTGGAGATGAATTAGTGCCAATCTTCTCTCTCTCCGTTTAAGAAGCTATCACATATCTGCACATCTCTTAAAGTTGTGGCTATGCCTTTTGTTCACATAAAGGTTAAGAGAAATCTGCTTTCTGGATGAATGATCACTTTATGCCTTGTGTGTAGACCTAGGAGTCATCTACCATGTGATCTAGCAATGCTTGTATTTTATTTTGTACTTTTTTAAAAAAATTGCTGACAATGTCTGGCTGTAGTTTTATATAGAACCACAGGCCAGTCAGAACTTAAAGGGGACTTTGAATAACATCAGTGCAGAAGCAGCCACTGCCTTAAGACGATGAGCAAATATACTAGCTAGCTTTCACTGGGTTTTGTTGCAGTAATAAAAAATATGTGTGTGGCTTACGAAAAATTACTTGTTTTGTTTTGTTTTCTTGGCTGCACAACACAGCTTGTGGGATCTCAGTTCTCCAATCAGGGATCGAACCCAGGCCCCAGCAGTGAAAGCCCGGAATCCTAACCACAAGTTCACCAGGGATCTCCCTTGAATAATTAAATAGTTACTTCATGCTTACGTTGCTGGATGACCTCTATGGCTTGCCTGCATTCCACTCTGCACACCTTGTTTGGGGACCCAGGCTTGAGGAGCAGTCACAAGGGAACAGGCCATCTGTTGGCAGAGAGAATGTATGAGAGAATGGGGGGAAACACAAAATAGGTTTAAGCTGTGGCTTGAAAGAGGCATAGGACATGTTGGCTCACTTTCCACTGGGCAAAAGTGTCACATGGCCATGGGCAACCCCCGGTGGGTCAGGGATGTGTCCTCCCTGCACAGGAGGCACTGCAAGGCCCATGAGAGTGAACTGGGACCTCAACTCTTCTCATAGGAAGGGCAATGAACAGCCAGACATGGTAGTACAGTCTATGCTAGATAGCTATTTAACCTACCCCAGCTTTGTCTTCTGCTAATTAAAAAATGAATTATAAAACCCACTTTATTTTGTTGTTGTGAGAATTAAATTGGTATAATTCATGGATGGCATCTAAACGCATTCATGTTTCTAGAACAGTGTGCAACATATGTATTCTTTTTCTCTTCTAGCTGATGTTCTGATGCATTTAGAGGCCCAAAAGTTTTTAATGAACGTTGGGAAACACCTAGTTGGAAGGGCAATTCAACATCGATGAGCTAAAAACCAATATGTAAAAGAAGTATGAGTGAATGTGGGGTGCAAATGAGAGTCAGGGTGCTGTCTAACTCCAGGGTTCAGGACACACCAAATTGATACCATCCTAGGAATTCAACCTGATAGGCTCCTGCAAAGCTACTAAAAGGCCACTGCTCCAGCAGAACCCACAGAATCTGTTGGAATTTACCTCCTCCTTGCTTAGGCATGTTATTGAAGCTGGTGGAGCCTCAGTTTCAATGACTGTAAAAAGGGAATAGTTATGCCCACTTTGAAGAGTGGTAAGGAAGATTAAGATCATGTAATTATACCATGTACCATATTGTAATAATCACAAATAATTTTCAAAACAGGGCCCAGGTCTGAAATCAAGTTAGCACTTTATTCTCTTTGTGTCTGAAGTCTGGGACAAAGATCCACCACCTAGAGTTGTACCAACCAAACTTTTGAGCTGACTTCTGGGAGGTTCTCAGAAATCCAGCTCAGTATACTGGAATCTTAGCTTTCTAACGGATTCCAGAAATCAAGTCTTTTAATCCATTGATTTTAAAGAATAAGAAAATTGAGATCCAAACAGGGGAAACAGTTTTCCAAATTTCATGTGTCTAAAGAGTGAAATTTTTGGAACAACCGGAACACCAATACTGTTGCCTGGTGTTGTTCCACTTTGTGACGGCTCTGCAGAGGACTGGTGATCCTCATGGCCCTGATCTAAAGGGGCTTGGTGGGGGGTGGGGGGCTCCCCTGGTGGCGCAGTGCTTGAGAGTCCGCCTGCCGATGCAGGGGACACGGGTTTGTGCCCCGGTCCGGGAAGATCCCACACGCCGCGGAGCGGCTGGGCCCGTGAGCCATGGCCGCTGAGCCTGCGTGTCCGGAGCCTGTGCTCCGCAATGGGAGAGGCCACAACAGTGAGAGGCCCGCGTACCGCAAATAAATAAATAAATAAATAAAAAACCAAGGGGCTTGAGATCTAGGAAGGGAAGAAGTGGGGAAATCGGTCAGATGACTTTAAAATTGTTAGAGCGTCTGCATTCAGGGTGTTCTCAGCCATCACAGCAAAGCATCTGAAAAAAAATTAATTTTTTACTTCTGACTGCTGTACAGTATCTGGGGAAGTAAAGCATATCTCTGGGGAGTGTCAATTATGCCTAGGAGGGCAAAAGAAGCAAAGGAAAGCACAGAATGTGGTTCCTAAAGGGGGCTGCAAGGATGACTCCCAAAGTTAGGATATACACTCAAGTCAGTGTAATTTCCGATTTTCTTCTGTAGAATGAAAAAGAGGGATTTCTTTCCTTTTTTTTTTTTTTGCTTGCCTCAGTCATACCACTAATTATTTAGTGGTCTTTCAAACCTTTTGTAATCTCTCCTCGAGAAAGCCCTGAAAGATATTAATTCTTAGCCATGTGCCTCATAAATGAAGGCCATTCTGCTATACTTAATGACAAGGCTGAGGCAGCAAGATGTCATTTGCTTTTTTCTCGGTTTTTAAATTGCTTTCTAAATGAACTACAGCTGTGAGGGCCAGGTGCTGTGATCCCTTTAGAAAGATCAGGAAATGATGAAATCCAAAATTTCAAAGTGTGATGGATGTCAGCTCCCGATTTGGTGTGTGTGAGGTCACCCCATGCACCTGGTACCATCTCCACAACAGAATTACTTTTCTGTGGAGGAAAAAAAAAAAAAAAGAGAGAGACGGAGAGGGAGAAAGAGAGAGATGCACATGTCTAATGCGAGTGCAACAATAAGAGAAACAGTTTATAATTATCTCTTTGTTTGCTCCTCATCTAGATGGAAATGGTGAAATGTGCAGTCTCCCCGCCCCCCCCCTCCATTATAGGTATCGCTGCCGCTGTATTAAACACAAGATTTCTGTGAATCGGAGAGTCGGTGTGGTGACTCAGGAGCCACTAGGAAGTGAATGACATGTTATGGTGATGGGAGGATGTGGGGAGAGAGGGGCGGGGGGCCAGGGTTCTTTAAGACTGCTTTTGACTTAATTAATTAACATCAGTACCTTTAATATTAGGAGCGCCGTTTGCTCTGGGGAGCTGTCAGCCAAATCTGGGATTCAGTCGGGGCTGCCTTTGAAGGTGGTGAGCTGAGGGCAGGCATGTCCACCCCTGCCCTAAGGACAGTGACAGGCACGCCCCTCAAGGCACTCGTTCTTCCTGTCGAGTTCTTGAGTCCCTAGGTGAAATCTGTTGGGGAGACCTTGTTCTTGCAGTCGTCCGACAGAGGAAATAAGGCGTGATTGTGCTCATTCTCTCCAACACTGACCCCCTGGGAGATGTATTTGTCAGAGCTGGATGGCTGCCAGGGTCCACACCATTTGCTCTGGGACGCTGCCCAGTCTGCCCCTGGAGGGAGTGAGGGACTCCGTCTCCTGCAGCCCTTCCACTCAGAACCTCTCCGTGGGGCATTGAACACGACTGGGCAGGTGGTACGGGGTGAAGTGTGAGGCAGGCCTGGGGCTGTCTTGTCCCTAACCCTACAATACACCCTTAGATGCGTTGCTTCAACCTTCTGAGCCTTAATTCTCCACATCTGTAAACAGGGGCGGGGGGAGAAATAGACCATATTTTGGTGAGGATTGACTGACACTGCATAAGTAAAAAGTGCCCAGGAGAGTGTTTTGCACAAAATTGGTGATGTGGAAATATCAATAGTAATCTCACAACACCACTGTCTGTGCTACTGAGTCCATTAGGTGCAACATGGAGCAGGAAGGACAAGGGTGAGACCCCAGAGAACATACAACTCCCAAATCCAGTGCTTCCTGGATGTCTGCCTTTAATTTCCTTACCCTCTCTGGGCCTCAGTTTCTCCATCAGTTCAATGGGGACAACAGAAAATTCTACCTCACTTAACCTTACAAGGATAAAATGAGACGTTAGACGTCAAGGTGCTTTATATTATATAGAGAAAGACATGGGGCTGAAGGGAGTTGACAGTCATGTTGGCTTCAACCCCTCCTCCCACTTACTGGTGGCTACTTCCTTTTCTTTCCCAGCGCCTAGCTGATGACGTCTCTTTCTCCATCAGTGCTCACAATCACCCTACACATCGTTAAAAGAATTAGGCAGGTGCTAAATGAGTCCCGGGAGAAGTAAGGGATGATGAAAAGAGTGAAGGAGAGGATGCTGATCTAACATCTATTCAAAGACCCGAAACACATCATGCCAGCCAAAAGGAAAAGTTCTTCAAACCCAAATGGAGGAACCCAGTAGCAATACCCTACTTGAATAGTTTTAGAGAAAAACATAAAACCATGTCCCATAGTTGTAGCACAAATAAGGGGAAATTGAGGTTTACGTGAAAAGCAGAAGTCCTAATGGCTTAGTTGCCAGTTGCTGCTTTGGAAGACTTTGCTCTCAACAGGCCATAAGTGTGGGATTGTGTCCTGTACCATAGCTAGAGGTATCCATGTGGGATTCCAGGAAGATTGTGTCTTGTGCCATAACTAGAACTATCCATGTGGAGACACCAGGCCTCCTCCACCTCCCAAAAGATGACTTCCTGGGGTTGTTACTAATCGTGTCATCAGGGAAATGGGCTCCTATGAGGCATCCTTAATTTGGAAAGAGGCTGGTGTGAAGGAAGCCAGCAATACTGCCTGCTGTTCATTCTGGAGTTTGAACCAGAATGCCTGAAGGATCAAGAACAACAAATCAACCAATGGGAGGTGGACCCTGTGCCCTGAGCTGTAGCTCCCACTTCCACTTGGATGTTTTACCCCTCATCTCAGCATTTCCCAAGCCGATGTCACCATCCTCTCTCCTAGATCCCATTCTTTCCAGACCTCTGTCCAACATCTTCAGTTCCACACGTTTTCTACTTCAGCAGGTATCTCTCTTTCTTTACCTCACCACAGGCTCAGTGTGGGAGGATGATCTTCCAGTTTGTCCATGTTTAAATCTACCTGTTTACCACCTTTTCTTCTAGCCTTGTAACAGACTGAGGCTCAGATGGTGAACCGAGGGTTAGCCGGTGCTATAACACACAGGCCTGCCCACTGGATCACCTGTTGTGAAGCAATGAGCTTGTCTCAGGAGTGACCACTTACTCTTCCCGCACATTGATTACAGATGACAAAGTGCCCCGGCTGGGAATAGACCTCAAGATTTTTGAAACCCAGATGAAAGGACAGATAGAAACCCTTTTTAAAATTTGCAAGCAGTTCTCTGCATCCTACCAGGTGGAGGCCAGTCTTTGATGAACTCTTCCTTTCTTCTGGGAAAACCACCCTAAGGACATTTAGATATGCAAATGTAGATCAAAGACTCTCTTCTGGAATGGATTTAAGCTGCTGTGAATAATAATGTGGAAGGTTCTCTTCATAAGAGACAGAGCCACACTTCTGTGGGTTACCTTCTCTTTTAAAAGAACCTTCTTTCCCAAGTCCAGATTAAGACAAAGGACCTTCAGTTGGAAGTTGATTATTGCTAATTTTAGAAGAGACGGTGTGTGTGTAATTTTGTGTGTGTGCATGTTCATGTTCAAATGTTTGTCCTTGGAAAATTAAGAGTAGTGACCCCCCCAAGATTCCTTAACAGATGTGAATACCTGAAGGGAACAATTTAGAGAGAGACATGAGTGGAAGGGCACCACCTAATCTAGACTTGGAGACAGTGCTCATGTAACTTCTAAGTCTTCAGTTTTGGGGGGATAACTATCCTCCCCCTGTCCTTCATGCTAATAGTTTCAGGTTTACATTATGTTACTCTTTTTAGTGTCTATTCCTCACAGTCAAAAAAATCTTTTAAAGTTGGGATGCCCAGAAGTGAATAGGCAGCTCAAGCAATACAAAGAACTCAACTGTGACCTTTAATTTTTTTTTAGAAATTATACCTCTAGTAATGTAGCCTGAGAATATGTCATCTTCCTTGGGCACCAAGTTTCAATGTTGACTTACCCTCAAGTGACTAAATTTATGAGAGATCAAGCTCTTAAATGTATTCCTCACCTTTCTGAGATGAAGGTGCTTTCTTAGAATCAAGTATAATAATACACTTGCCTCTGCCATATCAAACTTAATTTTGTTAGATTTATTTCTATTCGCTTTGCTCTTGCTATGACCCAGAGCAGGGCTTGAAGACACAGCCCTGCCATTAAACAACTTTATCTAGGTTGACGTTGATCTATTAATCTGCATCTTTTAGGGCAGAGCTTTTCATCCAGTGATAAATCTTTCTAAGTTTACCATGGCCCAGATGGGACAGCTGTATTTAGGCCAAAATATCATTAGAGATCTTGCAAAATGCTTTGCTGAAGTTCTGATCCATCCTGTTTCCCTGAAATACCTGTCTAAAACTGACAAAATTAGAAATACAGTATCACTTCATACATACGTAAACACAGTCTGTATATTATGTTTACACTATTAAGGGTCATACACACATATGATCTTACCTGGAATTCACAGCAACCCAGTAAAGACAAAGAAGGCACCCCTGCCCCCATCCTGCCTTCTTACACTTGAGGAAGTTGAGAGTCCTGTTGATCAGTCACAACCAGAATCAGAATCCTCTGACTGGCAGGCAGTCTACCTCCATCCCACTGCATACCCAATTTCCCTTTCAGTGTAATCAATTGATTTCAGACCCAATGCCTACTACTACAGCCCCAAACTTTCACAAGACAAAGTTCAATCATCAATTTGGCTTATTTTAAACAGTATCAATAAAATACTCAGAATCACAGAATCTCAGAGTGGTGGGGTTTCTGAGGGTTCACCTTGCCCAGACTCCCCTACACTCCACAATCTCCACTACAACTCACGGGGCTAGGGAGGCAGCCCCCTTTGCCTTTATGTTGGCTGTGGAGGGGGCTGAGGATTTTATGAGGCTGCACATTGCTGTCCGGCAGGTGGTGGTTCCTCCATGTGGCAACAGAAGGCTGCTTCTTCTACCTTCTCCTGTAGGCTCTAGATCATCCCTGGCTACCTGACCAGATTAAGCCTTTCTATTCTAGGTATTTGAAAAAAATTGTTTTTTCTCTCTTCTCCAGACACTGCTTCTCCAATGATTTAACCAATCCGCCAATGGCCCAGTTCTCAGACCACCTCACAGGCTCCCCCCTCCTCTCAATGTGCTCCAGTTTTTCAACATCTTAAAATGCGACACCCATAATTAAACAGAATGCTCCAGATGTGGCTTGATTGGCACAAAATCATTTCCTCTTTTGTTCTGGACTATGTTGTTTCCTAATGTTGTTTACTGCTTTTTCTGTAATCGTTATTTCATGCTGAGGATACTTCTGATCCTGAAATTCCCTAAAGCCAAGGACCTTTTGTTTCCCTACATGCAATGAACAGCCTCAGTTTTTCCTCATTTGGGTCCCTATACTATTGGTTGCTTAGACTTAAACACAGATTTCATATTTGTCCTTGTTAGATTTCATCTCTAGTTTTGCCCCATAATAAATTTCTGGTGAACTCTCTGACCTTCTGTACATTTGCTGTTTAATATTTCTATGTCTAATTGATGTATCTTCTGTATTTTCAACAAAGTTATTCACGAAAATACTGAATAACATTCAAAAATGAGTCCTTCAGGCTATATTAACTTTCTTGTTATTTGTTATCTCTTTTTAATATTCTTATTTATTATGATACCTTTTCATGAAGGTTATGTAAGAGATTTGTACCAATCAGCACTGTTTAAGCCACCTTTGGAGTTATAGAAACACACAAATAGCTTAGTTTCTAATTGAGGAGACAAGTCTAGCACAACTGGAAGCAACCAGTGGAGGAAAACAGATGATAAGGTAAGATATTCATTTCAATAAGCATCAAACATTTTAAATATTTAGAGAAAAAGGTTGCTAGACACTGGGGGTTATTTTTATAAGTCGGTAGAATTTGAACCTTTCCAGTACAACGTGTTAAGTGTTAGAAGAACTATGGTACCAAGAACCAAGTACTGCAGAGTTGGGAGCAGAGCTGCAGTAAAATAAGTGAAAGTTCAAAGTAAAGGCTTCACGTAAATGGTATCTGGGAAGGTGAGGGAACAAGGACCAAGTCAAAGAGGGAGAGCAATTTAGTTCTAATGATCCACCTTCACACATTCATTTATCCATCATTCATTAAAAAAAAAAAAAATGTAGAGCTCCTGCTCTATGCCAGGCACTGTTTCAGGATGCAACAATGAATGAAACAGACAGAAATTCCTGCCCTACAAGAGCTTACAGGAATGTACTGAGAGTGAGAGTAATACAAAGGCTTGCTTGGTGGGAGAGTAAATGTGTTGAAAAGGAAAGCAGGGAATAGAGACAGGACAAGTCAGAGTAAGTGGGATACTTGCCATTGTAGATGGGCACCCAGGGATGACCTCACTGAAATGCTGCAAGAGGTAGGGCTGAGCCATCTTCTATGGGGGAGAATGTCTTAGGCGGAGCCAGCACCAAGGACCTAAGGAGAGATATGTCTCTGGTACCTGAGTGGTAGTGGGGAGGCCGATGTGGCAGGAACACAGATAGCAAGAGGAAAAGTAGCAGAAAATTTTAGAGGGGTAGCAGGTGGGCAGGATGCCAGTCAAGCTAGACTTAGGGTCAATTTTAAGAACTTTGGCTTTTATTCCAGGTGAGAAGGGGAAGCATTGCAGGGCTTTGAAGAAAAGAGTAGGATGATGTAACTTATATCTAGTGAAATATTTCACAGTGTTGTGTTGAGAACAGATTGTAAGTAAGCAAAGGAAGAAGAAGGACGATGAGTTAAGAGATTGTATCAGTTAGATAGTGCTGCATAACAAATACCCAGAAGCTTAAACAATAAGCATGCATTATTACTCTACAAGTTATCAGTGTAGTTCTTTGGGTTTGGTTGGGTTCACACTGTTAGCTGTGGAACAGGTGGGCTCCTCAGCTGACCTCAGATTGGCTTAGTCTCATGTTTGCTGGTTTACAGGCTGCAGGCTGGCCCAGGATGGCCTTGGCTGGTACAGCTGAGTTCTTCTCCAGCCAGTTGGCCCAGACTTACCCACATGGTGACAGCAGAATTTCAAAAGAAAATGTGAAGTAAAGCTCAGGTTTAGAGTTGGCCTGTGGACACATTTCGAGCAAGTCACAGTCCTGACTCAAGTGTGTGTGAGGAGTACACATCTCTTAGTTAGAACAGATGCAAAGACAGATTGCATATGTCCTGAATACAGGGAGAGTTGAAGATTGTGGCCAGTTTTGTAACCATTCTAAGGTAGAGGCTCTTGCAGTATCCAGCTGAGAGTTGAGAGCAGTTTTCAGAAGAGTGGTATCAGTGGAGGTGATGAAAGTTATTGGATTCTGGGTATAATTTAAAGGTAATGGATTCAAATGTGAGAATTAGTGTAATAGAGAAAGGAAGGATCCAATGGTGACTTGAGTTGTAGGCCTTCACAACTGGAAAATTAGAGTTGTCAACTCTTGAGTTGGGGGGAGATGGTAAGAACTGCTTTTTCTGTAATCGTTATTTCATGATGAAGATACTTCTGATCATGAAATTCCCTAAAGTTTGAAAAGGGCAATCAGGAGCTTAGTTGTGCATGTGTTAAATTTGAGAGGCTTATTAAATTTTCAGTAGGAAGTAGACTATGTGGGTATGGACTTAGAAGAAGTTTCTGATCGGTTGATTTAAATTTGGGAGGCATTGCATATAGATGGCATTTAATGCCATGGAGCTTTAGGAGATCATCAAGACAGGGAGTGCTAATAAAAATAAGAAGAGATCAGAGGGTGCAGCTCTGGGGCACTCCAACTGGGAATGAGAAGGAATAAGTAAAGGAGACTGAGAATTAGGGATGAGAAAGAGGAGCAGCTAGAGACAGAACAAACAGAACATGCTTGATTAGGAAGGAAAACAAAAGTTGGAGGCAGGCAGAAGACAGGACTGATGGAGAGATTGAGGCCATCCCAGGAAAAGCCTTGTATTTAGATTTGGTTGGAGGGAAAACTTACTATGGTGTTTCAAGTACAACAGAGGTTTCTTCCCTGTCCTCATGGGATGAGGACACAGTATGAAAATCCCAATCGACCAGACCTGTTCAGGACAGGGGGAATTTCACAAGGCATCATGGACCTGATTGTGACAGCTCCAAGGATCTAAAATGATCTCCGATCATCAACATATAACTGATGGGCCAAGGCTAGGGACTGTAGACTTGCTTTGCTCAAACTTGAGTTCCTGCATGTCTCCTAGCATTACTGTAGTTGAGCAGGAAGTTATTACATGTGGTAGTGGGGTGAGGTGAGGGGTTCAGGGACAATTCTTCTGCAGTATTCCAGCTTTCTCTTCTCTCCTCAGAAGCACTGGCAAGTGATATCCTGAGTTCCCCTGCAGAACAGCCAAGGACTGGGGAAATACATTTGTTGAAAAGGACCAGCGATTTAATTTTATTCATTCTGTATCAAATTTCTACATCTCACAGTTTGGGCACAACAGGAGGTGACACTGTTAACTGTTACTCTCTTCACTTCCTTTTTTTCCCCCTCACTGAACATAAACATATCATTACACAGTTACACTCCACTATATTTAGAGTTGATTTTGAACTGTCTATTAAATCAAACAGGGAAGCTAGGCTGCTCTACCTGGAGCCAGTGGGACTGGCTGGGGAGATAGACCAGTCCACTGGGGAGGGTAGGACTAGAGTGAAACCTGCATTGCCAACCATCATGGACCCCCCAGGAGCCTCCACCCTGTGCTTATTTGGAGACAAAGGCAGACAGTCTAACTGGGGCAGGGCCAGCATCCTGCCCTCAGACCACCCTGAAAACCTCTTGTTCACCAGTGACAGAGGCTTCAGCTTCACTTCCTTGTATAGATGGAAGGGATTTCACAGGGATATAGAGCATATATTCCAAGAAGTGCACTCATTGAAAACATGACTTAAAGTAGCCCAAGATGCCAGGGACGTGGCATGTTCAACAAAAATACAAGTTTTTATTGTTAACCAACTTTGGAAAGTGATTCTTACTATGTTTCCTTCTCTAATGCTTGCAGTGTATAGTGGCATTAGGGACGGAGAGGAGCTGTGCACTAGAGAAACTTTCCTGAAGTTGCTCATCCCAAGACTTCCCCATTTTGTTTTACTAAGGAATCTTCTATTGTTGATAATGCCTGTTAACACTTATAGAACTAATAATGTTAGAACACACTTTAGAAGACACTATTATAATTCAGACCAGTATGGTAGTTTGCAACATTATTTGTGGCCCTTATCACAACACTGTATGAGCAGAGCTCGGAATGTTTTCTCCATCTTACGATCTGAGAAAACAAGAAATGGAGAGGTCGAATGGCATCCAGATCAACAGAGATAATGGTGGTGGAACCCTGATCAGAATGTAGCTCTTATGTTTTCTACCCAGTCTTGCTTCCTTTAGACAAGATGGCACATGCTGGTGGAAGAAACAAGTGGAAACCTTTCCACGAGGGTGAGTATCAGGGATTGGAATTGGGCTGACTAGGTAGTGCTGATAATGAGTGGCTGTAACTAAAGACAGAAAAATTGGGAAAATAAAGATTGGGAGGACATGAGGGTCATGCTACCAAGTCACCCGCTGCCACTGTCTCTATCTTTAATTCTTCTTTATGCCCTTTGACTGAATCTAATTACAACACAATCAACAGAAATATGGCCACGTGGTCAGCCTTACCTCCCACTCATCCAGTACCCATACCATTAATCATCAGTTGTCTGCCAGCTTTGTCGTGGGATATATTGTCATCTACTCTGTGGACATTTCTCTATATTCTCATTTGTAATCTTAATATTCTTTCCATCATCTCAACCTGCCATAGATTTGCCTTTTCTAGCCTTAAAAATGAACGTTAGAAGTCTCAGATAATGAGAAAGACCTAAGAAAGTTTCCAGAAATGAAGGGACTGTTACTTATTTGGAAAGGTATGTTTAATTTGTACACCAAGCTCTTTATGAAATGTTCTAGTCTAGAATGGTACCACGTCAACTTGGTGGACTAGGCAGTCATAGGATTCCAGGTGCTTCAGGCTTTCTTAATGAAGAGAAAATGCCTCATCTGCTATTAGTAAAGAGAAGAAGGATAATATTGAGAGTTTCTGCAATATGTTAAAGTTCTGGTTTGGGGTGCTGCCATGATTATTAAATGAAGCCACATCTCCATTTTAATTTGGTGATTGGCATGCCAAAATTTGTATGGTTCTCATAATACATGTTGAAGACATAATGGCTTCATTATATTACTCTACAAATATTATGATCTATTTTGTGCCAGGTGCTAAGGATTCAAAAATGAATTGCTTCCTTTATGTTGCTCACAGTCTATCAAAGGAACTCATCTTCTTCTCAACATCTAAGAATAATTAAAATAAATGTATGCTCCAGTCAACGAAACTTAAAACAAAATAATGGTCATACAAAAATATATGAATTCTAAATTTAAGGGATTTCAGTTAATCAATAGAACTGACCCAGAGCTTGTGTATCACATGACTCCATTAGATACTTTGCAGAATCCATTAGTAACATGGACCTCAGTCTCAAGGTGCTTACATTTGCTCAGGGAGAGGAACCATAAGTTCGTAAAACCAAAACACAGAACAAATTTTTAAAAACCTGAACTTAAATAAAATGACATTAGATATAAAAAAAAAAGTCACCAAAGTTTAAAATTTGCTGCATAGTGTCCCAGAAAATAAAACTTATAAGTTTGGTAAGAAAGAGCTTTCTTTGTTTTATTTTGGATGAGAAGTTTTCATGCAAGAAAAAGAGGTTGTAAAGAATAAATATTTTGTGACTGGGAAGAGAAAAAATTGTCAATGACAGTTGAAGAATGGTAAGTACACAAGGTAGTGTTCATTCCTTAAAGGATAGAAAGGCCTAAAATTTCAGTCTCATTTGGTATCTCCCTTGCTTGTACACTTTGCTCAGCATCACAGCCATTCCCTTTTCCTCTAACACTTGCATTATTCCCTCTGTCTGGACTAGTCTTCTCTCTGATGTTTCCATGAGGAGCTCTCTCCTGTCAATCATACATCACTCATCACAGGGACCATTCTAACCCAACAGTTTGAAACAGCTATTTTCTCAATGGGACTCACATTGTATCCTATCCTCTATTACTCATTTAATTCTATTCATAGTACTTATCACTGTCTGATAGCTTTACCTTCTTTATTGTTTGATCGAATATCTGTTCCCTCCCTGTAGAACTGTGCTACCTAGTACAGTAAACATTAGCCAAACCTATTAGAGTTAAATTTAAATTAATTAGAATTAAAAATTTAAATTTCTGGTTCTCAGTCACAGTAGCCAGGTGTCATGTACTCAAAAGACACATGTATATAGTGGTTATGATATTATAAAATGTAGATATAAAACACTTCTATCAATGTAGGCACCTCTGTTCTTGAATGTAAATTCTATGAGATCTAGGGACTTGTTGGTCTATATACCACCATATCTCCAGTACCTTAAAGTAAGACTTGAGAATAGATACTTTTTGATTGAATGAATGGACCAATTTCCCAGAGCAAATGGATCACGTAGAGCAGATAAAAGAGATGAGGCTGAATCCATAATTTGATCCAGATACTGAAACTCTTCACATGCTTAAATAAGGAGTTTATACTTATAGCTTAAAATCAAATGGGAGTCACTGACAGTTTTGAAATGAAGAATAACACGATCAAATATCTAGCTTAAAATGATTCTTTCTGCAGCATGAGCAGAATGATTTGGACCAAGAGGGAGTGATGGCAAGAAGACTATTATCATTGTAAAAACATGAGATGTAAAGTGACTAAACTGAATTTGAGAAGGAAGAATCCATAAAGTCAGTGCCGATGTTGGTCAGAAAAGGCTATATTACATAGAGGTAACAACAACTTCAACATCTCAGTGGCTTTATACTAAAAAACAACAACCAACTTTATTTTGGGTTTACATGACGTTTCCTGTGGACTGGCAGATGGTTCTGCTCTGCACTGTCACCCAGGTACCCAGATGGATGGAGGTCTACACCACCTAGAGCACAGACTCCTTTGTCATAATGGCAGGGAGAGAGGTTGGCCATCACACGTGGCTCTGGAGTCCCTCACTGCAGAAATGACACCTGTTATTTCTATGAAACATTACTAGCTGAAATCAATCACATGGCCCTAACTGCAAGTATTCAGGAAAAGTAGATGAGCAAAGATATTTATCTATGTATTTATTTTGTGAATGAATCTGTCCGCCATGTTGATAATAAGATATGAGGAAATAAGGAGAGTGAGTTGAATCACATACATCTCTGAACTTTCTATTCATATACAGTTTAAATCTGTACATAGCAGAATTCACAGGGATATGTGATGGTTCAAAGATATATTATTTATAATAATAGTAAGTAGTACTGAGCAGAGCATCCCATCAGATGACATATAATGAAAGGATGAATAATATATGGGTAACACTGATTATGTGTGGATCACTAGGAAAACTGCAGTGAACAAGGCAAACATTATCCCTACTTCAACTAACCTTAGATTCTAGTATATGAAACATACAACAACTAATCCCATAATTTGCTACTTATAATTTTATGTGCTACAAACAGAACACACAGTGTTATACCATAAGAATAGTCTGTTATTCGTAGTGCTAATTAGTAATCATTTTTGTCATTTCTGCTTTTGCTCTTTTAATGTTTCTTTTCATTTATATTCTCTCTGTGAAATTAAAATATTCATCAGTTGAAAGTAATAAGAAAAGGGAATTAATAATATGGTAGGGACTTTAGTGGACAGCTCAAACAATCTACTCACTTATTAAAAATGATTCACTAATATCCTACCACTGACTTTTGCTAAATCACTTAGTTTTTATTCACTTAAGTATCTAACCATTGTGTCAGGATTAATAGTTTCCCTGTCTTTGCTTACTGTATGTTGATATTCCAAAACAGGTTACAAATTGAGGCAGAACACATCATAAAGAATATGCTAAAGTTTCCCTGGGGCATGATTAATACCGGGATGATGACATTTCAATAATTTTTCTGTTGTCACGTTATTTGAGAACTAAAAATATTGAGCAGGTATCACCCATCCAAAAATGTTCTATCCTTTAGTGACCCAGCATGTTTTCCATTTTCTTCTCTTCCTTTTAAGTGAAGATACTTTCTGATCACCCATTTCTGGATAGTGGCACTGGAGTTCCAGGAAGAATCTTATCTTATTCAGTAGGCACATGATGAAGAGTGCTGGTATGTCACTTACCTTCAAAAGAATATGAGCCCAAATTACATTCTCATCTCTGTGAATTTCCCTAGTAAGATGCAGTGACCTCAATGACCCTGAACCCTTTCTTCAAGCCCAGGGCCCTCTGTATTCTCCCTTGCGCTGTGCTAGAAAATTCCTCAGCCTTCTGTGACCCACAGCAATTGGAAGGGCATCATGTGTACACTTCTCTTCTGTAACTGCAGAGGAGTAATAGCCCCTTACGGCACCACTGGCATTCCTGTTTCCCATTCAGCATTGTCTCCTTCCAGAAGAGCCACATTCAAACTCTGTGCTGGCTTCAGCTTTCAAACGTTCACGAAAGGGTGCAGGGCTGAAGCTGCAACACCAGTCTGATGATACATAATGCATTACACAGCACTGGGGCCATGTTTTGCTTTGACTGAAGTGCCAGTGACTCAGAGATGAGTTTTTCTTTCTTTTTTTTTTTTTCCTTCCCCCTATTTTAAAGGCATAAAGTATTGTGGATATAATATTTTCTGGCCAGGCTGTAACTATAGCTTCCCCACCAGCTGTTGCCAACATGATAGTGGAACTCTGCAATAATATTAGGGGTGTATGGGAAATCTATGGCCAATTTAGTCCCTCAGGCAGTGCTCAAAACCTCTGGGTGAGGGCTGCCATGGGACATAACTTGCCATAGATGAGCTGCCTGGAACTCTGCAAAGTGCGTGCTTCCACACCTCCTGGGATGGTCCAGAGCTGCGCCTGCACTCACAGGTGAGAAGGCAGTAGGCGACACAGATGCCAGGAGCCACAGAATTTTGGTTTTCAGTATAATGACTGATTTGATGGCTCTTTTACTTATTCTTTAAAGGTCATTTGGATACTGTGCTCTCAAAATGTCGAAACCAAATACTCCTTTCATCTGGTAGAAAGCCATTCTTGGCTCTATTGTGTCAAGGTACCCTGGTCTGTTTTGCCACAGAGAAGTGAAAAAGTAGAATACTTAATACCTTTCTTTAAAAAAACTTGGGGGGCTTAACACCTAAGCAGGAACATGACCTAGGCAATAGAACTTTGATTCTCAGGGGTAACAGGGGACAGCCAGTGTGGAGCTGTTATGTTATCCATGGTTTTTGGCATTACATCTGCACATGGAAACACCTAGAGTTTATGTAAACTAACCTGTGTTGCCTGGTCAGAAAGAAGATTGGCCATCTAATCACCAAGACAAATCCGTTCAATACAACCACTAACTAGCAAAAGACAAAAATCACAGATTTTCAGTCCTTGAGATCAGACATTTGGATTATCTAAAATCCTTACACAGCATTGATTCTATTGTTCGTTTCACATGACAGGGAATTGCAGAACTTTAGAGGAGGATGGGACTTGTGAAGGACTAAAACTAACAGCTTATATTTGTATACCCCCTTAGAGTTCTCAAACTGCTCTAGAGCATCCCTTCCTTCCTTCTTTAAGACATACAGATCACTACTTACCCACCTGCAATAGTAAAGGAGTGTCCCGCTCTCAGGAAGCATGATTTAAGGCAAAAGCCAAACAAGTAACGATGATCATCAGTGTGATGGACGGTGTGTTTGGGGAGGTACGTGGGGCTATGGGGGCACATGACAGGCACGCTTCACATGTCCAGGGGCAGAGCTGGTGTGAGAATGGAGTCGCAGGGGAAGAGCGCTCCTGGCAAAGGGAGCCGAGTGGGGCTCCTTGCCTCTCCCCCCGCAGAATTTCCTCAGCGTCAGGCGGAGGTGGGTGTGAGTAGTGCGAGAAGTCAGCAGCTTCTCTAAGGAGTTGCTTTAAAGTGCTCTCCTTCTGTGTCCGCGGGGAGAAGGAAAGCTGGAGGAAATGGCCCCCGTGAGGTTTTGCTCACGCCTCGGTGGCTCTGGGCTGATCCCGGACAGCAAAGGAAGGAAGGACTTCCCTTTAGAGGCAAGCTCCATGCCCCCAGGGTTGAAATCAGGCGGTAGGAATGCCTGTCCTGTGATTCAAGGAGGAGGGCTCTGTCTTTCTTTGACCCATCCCCTTATCTATTCAGTTGTGTGCCACCCTCAGAAGCCTGGACCACTGGACCTAACATTTGAGCCCTCCTCTGGTGGCCGTCTGTCTGCTCCAGCTGCCCTGTCTGCTGTGAGGGAACACACCCCATTGATGTTTTGGAGGGTAGGTTAGAATCAATCTTGACAGAGGATCCATTTTTAATATTAGAGGGAGTTTTCCTCCAAAAAAAGTGCCCACTTCTAATTTAACAATTTTTAGCCAATACTTTATGCTGACACTAGGTATTTTATGGAAGTGAATTTATCCTGTTTGTAGAGTCTAACTCTACGTAGAAATTGTTGCTTCAAAATCTTCCCTTAGACTCTCCATGTTCCTGAATATGATTCCCACAGCACTCGGCGCAGAAGCAGGGCCACCTGCTCTGCAGTAGGTGATGGAGTAGGGGACACCGAGGATTGGAGAGGAAACCCTAGCAAGAGAGTCTTCCCCCCAGATTGTCCCTACAACAAACAGCATGAGCACAAAGGCCCAAGAGAGCATGACCACTGCTGGAAATGGGATTTGGTTTTGCATGGATGATGCTAATTGTAGGAAAAGGAGAGAGACCAAGACAGCATTGGTGACCCCAACCTGGGCCCTACCAGGGAGAGCAAGTTATGTCATTGATGAAAAGGACAACAGAAAGGCAGTCAGCATATATTCAATACTAAGGGGATAAGACTGATTCGATTCATGTCTTGGGGAGATCTCTTCTCATATGAGTCATACAAATATAAGCAGGGTTTTTATTCCCACTTTACAGATGAAAAACTGAGGATGGGCATAGGGGGAAGTGTCTAGCCAGGATCACAGAACTAAGGAGTGATGGGTGCAGGATAAAACCAGGTTTTCTCATTCCCAGGCCACAGCTAGCATTCCGTCAGCTTCACACACTTAAAGCCAAACCAGCGGTATCACTTCCAATTCATAAACCTTTAATAACATATTTTAAAAGTGCTTTATAAAGAACACCAGTTCCTCAACTGTTAATAATGGTTATATCTTATAATAAAATGGTACAGATTTTTCCCCCTTTGGGGACAGTGCTATCCTTTGCTTGTTTATTTAGGGGAAACATAGGTTTTCACCCTTTTTCTACATTGACTAAGTAAATTTTTTCTTTAATTTTAAAACACTTACAATAATATACTAGACTACAGAGTATTAGATAAAATCCAAGACTGAAACTTGATCTTTTTCTCTTTTTGAAGTTTGATCATAAAAGTAACTTATAGTAAAGAGTTAATAGACATTCCTTTTTGGAGTAACTTTATTTTGTTGTGGAAAAATCAGTTAAATTTAAAATTCTGTGGAGAAAATTCACTTATTATGGAAAGAAGAAATCTGCTGAACCACCCAAAAATAACTCAGGCAGTGAACATTCCCCAGCCTGCCTACACTATTGATACATTTTGTTTACTACTTTGATTCCATCAGCCAAATATACCTGGTTTCAGATGGGGTGGTGTTTGCTAGCTGAATTAATGAAGAATACAAAATCTTTAGAAAAAATACCACATTTGATGCACTATTTAGCTGAGGTTATCTTATATATCAATGTGTCTTTAATGTTGCTTTCAATTATAAAATACATAATTAAGTATGTGAATTAAGGCAGAACTCTTAGCACAGATCAATCCTCATGTGGCCTGACCTGATCGGATGAAACAAAATATGACATTTTGAGGATGATTTTTTTTTATAAGCTAAACAAAATTCAAGGGCAACAAGCTTGGACTTGATGAATGCAAAAGAATTTGCTAGTGAATAGTTTAGGCTAGACATTTATTCTGCTATCCACAATAGACACAATTGTTATTGTTATCCATAATAAGAAATAACCAATACTTTTGATTGCTTTTCCAGTTTTTAAGAGCTTTTCCCATGCAAAATCTCTGTGAAGCCTTTAGGTGATGCCTTAATCCTCTCAGGAGACACACATCTGATTAGACAATGTCTTTGCTGGAAGAGGGCGAGGACTCTGGGCTTAGCACCGGGTGTACTGAGCTCAAATCTGAGCTGTACAGTTGGAGAGCTCAGGGGTGTGATGAGTTCATGTATTTCTGTCTGTAAATTGGAGATGACAATACCTATCTCATAGGATCATGGCCAGAGTTAATTTGGCTAAACGTATACAATATTCCTGGCATATTTTACTCACTCCAAGAGTGACCCATGAAAATGTTCATAGAGTAGGGGTCCTGATGACGAAAGCTCAGCTTCTTTCTGCACCAGTGCCAAGTCAAATCTCGGGAACAGAGTTTTGGATGAAGTAGAAAAGATTAGCTTTATTGCTTTGATAGGCAAAGGGGGACACAGTGGGCTCCTGCCTCGAAAAACTATGTGTCCCAACCCGGGCAGATATGATGAGGAGTTTTATAGCAGTAGTTCAAGGGTGGGGTTGCTGACAAGGTGAGGATGTGCACAGGGTCTCAGGTGGTCGGTCTGCTAAGCCTGATGAGTTTCTCTGGTCCCTTTAATCTTGTCTCAGGTGGTTTCTTGACTGCTCCTCTCTTGATTAGCAACAGTTCAGATCTGCCCTTTGGAACTCAGGGAAGGTCATGGAGGCTGGAGTCTTGCCTACCACAAACGGGGGACAAAAAAGGCTTCCGTGCCCAGGAGCCCCACAGGGTCCTCCCCAGTTTCAGGCTGAGCCTTGAAGGGCAGCAACCAATTGGGAGGTGATTATCTTCAATTTGGCAAATGTAAATACTCTGTTTTCATGCAGTTGTGGGTGTGGGTGGGGGAGGCCTGGAGGCTGGGGCTCCTGATCCCAAAGAGTTACAACAGAGTAATAGGATCACCTTTATACAAATTTTCATTTCTCTTGGTTAGTGCCACAGCCGTAGATCAGATAAATCATTTTAGTGGCACCATTTTGGACATTTTGATCAAAAAGGATGTAAGTTTGAGGTGAGCAGCCTTGATTCGTGGAGTTTACATAGAACCCATAGGGGTGGGAGCAACCTGTACTTGATGGGAGAGAGCGCTGAGATTCAGAACATAGTGTGGAAGAAGATCGTGAAGCAGTTGGTAACCTTAAAAATGTGTAACATCTCACATGACATGGTTGATGCCAAGACTGAACTTGAATGCTTCAAAGGCAGGAAAAATTATCTCCCTTTCCCCCTCACCCACCGAGTGTGGGAATCAGCAATTAGAGCAGGAAGAATTGGGAGTTAAAATCTTATTTACACTTACTTTCAACAAGTAACAATATGCATACTAATATTACTGTGAATGTGTATTAGATCATGTCAACAGGGGAAGCTGAGACAGACAAAGGAGAGGCAAACCTGAGAGGCCATCGCCAGGAGAAGAATGGAGTACGGTGCTCATGTCATCTGTAAACAAAGGGCAGAAGCATGTCTTTGTGTGCAGCAGTTCTAAAACTTCGGAGTACTTAGGAAACACCTGGGTCCCAGCCCAGATCTTGAGTGCTAGAATCTTCCTATCTTGCCAACCTGACAAGGTTGCTCAGGCTGCTGAGAGAATCCATTGTGGGAGCAGATGTAAAACATTGTGTTAACTGTAGTACTCCACAAACATAAGCCTTTAGTACTTTGCCTCTTTGGGATCAAGCAAAATAAACTGAATCATCAGGAAAGAAAGTGTGTGGAAATGGGGAACTGCTCCTGGATTGATTCATTTATCTCTTTCTTTATTCATTTACTTTTTCTTCAGTAAATATCTCCCGAGTGCCTACTTGTTGGTTTGCAAACTGGGCCCTGTAGTGGGCAAGGAGAGACTGAAGGAAGAGGCATCACTCCGGATGGGTACGTGGTGAGTTTAATAAGCAAAGGAGCTTACACACAAGACCGTTTTGGGAAAACTGTAAGGCAAGTAGACCTTCTCACCCTCTGCCAGAATCTTAAGTTTGTAGAGAGGCCTTAACTGGGTTCCATCACATGTACTTCTAGAACAACACTTGACCTCCCAAGGCTGCGTCCTTGAATATGGTTCCCACTGTAGGAACGACGGGTGGAATTTAGCCTCTGAGGACAGGGAGGGAGTGAGGAGATTCACTGCCCGGGACCAGCTTGCATGTCAGCTGGACATTACGTCCTGTGGATGACCTCCCACAGTACTCGGGGCCTGTCACAATTCTTGGTGTTGGAAACACACTAGTGAATAAAAGAGACCAAATTAGTGCCCTCGTGGACTTACATCTTAGCAGAGGGGGCAGCCTGTAAACCATCAGGAATGTGCATGGGGTCAGTCAGGGTGGAGAATACAGAAGATACTCCCCAGGGATGGCGAGCAGAGACCTAACAGAAGGGAGAATGGGCTGTGCAGATTCATAGGCTCAGCATGGCCAAGTCCCTGGGGCAGAGTTGTCCTTGGCTTGTTTGAGGGTCAGTAAGAGAGCCCACAGAAGTAGCAGGAGGGGTTGTGGAAGCTGAGGCTGGAGTTCAGGGGCTTGGCCAAGGGAGGGGCCTCCCAGTGCTGGTATCTGGTAGCACTCTGGACCGGAGGCGAGGAAGAGCTTTGTGATCTAATTACATTATAAGAGGCTCCTTCTGGCTTCTGGAGGACAGCAGAAGCAGAGAGGTCAGCAAGGCACCCCCGACAGCACTCTGGGTCAGCCTGACGGGGTTGGAAGTAGGATGGGTCGAGCCCTTTGCTTTTTCTGTCTCTGCCATGTTTCTCTCCCCTTCCCTTCTCTCTCCCAATCTGTCCTCGAATATAAAATGGAATAATATCCCTGAACCAGCAATGCAGGGAAGACGAAGAAAATCACTCCCGCAAAGCATGAGGAGCTGGTGCTCAGAAGAAAATCTGTATAAATACTGGCTCTAATTATAACATTAATATGGCTGGGATCATGAAGGCAGAGACAACCGACATATGGCAAAAGTTGCAGGCCCCAGAACTGCAGATGAGAGCTGCCTTCTGAACAAGAAAGAGAAAGCAGGTTGCCTAGGGAAACAAGGCCCCTGCAAAACCTGTACCCAGCAAGTCCCTTCCTCCCTGCAGGGTACCAGCTCCCTGAGAAGGTGAGCCTGGCAAGCCTCCTGGGGGGATGGTGCAGCCTGGGTGGGATTCTGAAAACTCTATCCCTATTCACTGATGTACCACACACTTGAATCAGAATCCCCCTCTGTACCCTGACACCCAATTAAATCTCAGAGACAGAGTTTGGGATGAAGTAGAAAAGAATAGCTTTATTGCTTTACCAGGCAAAGGGGGCCACAGAGGGTTACTGCCTTCGAAACTATGTGTCCCAACCTGGAGGGGGTAGTGAAGAGTTTTGTAGTCATGGTTCAGAGAGGGTGTGGTTAGCTTGTGGACATTCTTCTGACTGGTTGGTGGGATGGTAAGTAGGAATCGGCATCACCAACCTTCTGTTTCCAACCAGTGTGGGATCACATGCTTGTGGGCACCATACAGTTAACTTCTCCCGCCTGGAGGGGGTTTCAGTATCTGCAAAACAGCTCAAAGATATTGTTGTATGTAACCCTTGAGGGAGAACCAGGACCCTGCCCCAAGGCTGCGCTACTGTTCCTTTTGAACCGTCCTCCCATGTCTGCATCCCCTTCTTCCCTAATTAGCAAATGAACCTGCTCCTTGGAACTCAGGGAAGGTCATGGTGGCTGAATGAAGCCTATTTCCTGTAATCAAGAAATGGGGACACAGAGAGGCTTTTGTGCCCAGGAGCCCGCAGGGCCCTGCATCTGCGCCAGGCCCTGTGCTCGGTAAGGTGGATGAATAAGACATGGTCTCCCCTCAAGGCTCGTGGAGGCACTTGAGAGCAAAGGCAAAGAGACCCCGTGTAATGTGATGGGTGGGCATGAGTCTGTGCTGTGGCAGCACCCAAGAGAGGGTCAGCTCAGAAGGGGAGGCCCCAGGGGGATGGGGGCACGGCCAGCGCGGGGCACAGGTGTGGCTGCATTAGGGAAGGGGTGGCTCTGAATCAGGCCTCCTTTTCCTCCTCTTATGTCTCCTCTGGGTCAGGGTCCCACAGGGGGGTGGGCACTGTGAGGTGATGGAGAGCAGGAGGCACAGAGTCAGAGCCCAGGCTTGGAGGCCCTTTGCTGCCACCCAGACGGTGGCTTCCCCAGCTTCCCAGGTCCCTGAGCTTTTCCCAATCTTAACGCTACATCTCAGCAGGAGCGGCCTCTCCATTCCTCTCTAAAGCCGCATAGCCTCCTGTTATCCAGGGCTCTGCAGAACTTTAGGAGACCTCTTCCTGGACAGGCCTTCAGCTTGGGAGCTTCCCACACCCCCAACCCAAAGGACCTGGCAGCCGTGATGGAGGGTGCAGGGAAGGGGTCCACTACTAAGGCTCTACTTGGGGGTTATTCTCCTTAGAGACTCTTCTCATCTTTTGATCCTGGTTCGTTATCCAGACCAAAGACCTGTGCCAGAGAAATAAAGGTTTACATTTAAGCAATTAAATATCATTTTGGGTCTTTCAAGATAGAAAATTATTTTTAAGTTATCCTGTTAAAGGTTGAAAAGGTGGGATGAAATTAGAACTGTCATGCACTTCTTTGGAAGGGAATAAAAATCTCAGGATTTTTTGGAAAGCAGTTGGAATGTGTGTGTGTGTGTGTGTATGTGTGTGTGTGCATTTTGAGAATTACATACTTTAACAAGGTAATTCCACTTCAAGTGACCAATAACAAAGGGATATTGGTGCTTGCAAATATGTGTGCAGTCAGATGCAAAGACCCTCAGTGGTTTGTAGGATGAAATGATGGAGCTTCCCATGTATGAAAATAGAGGAATAATTAAACATGCCAGGGCACATTCTCAGCAGAGCAGAATATGTAAACTGTATCTTAAGTAGTTGGTGGAAATTTGAGAACTGGCTAAAATGTCATGGGGAATAAAACACAAATGGCAAAACCTTTGAGATGGTGTAACTGCAGTAAATATACTGCTACCGTGCAGGACACTGTGGGGCTCCTGGGCACAAAAGCCAGACCAGTTGGAACCAGAAGGTTGATGATGCCGACTCCCACTTACCTCCCTGCCAACCAATCAGAAGAATGCCCATGAGCTGATCACGCCCTCTCTGAACCATCGCTCTAAAACTCCTCACTACCATCTTCAGGTTGGGACACAGAGTTTCGAGGGCATGAGCCCATTGTGTCCCTCTTTTGCCTGGCAAAGCAATAAAGCTATCCTTTTCTACTTCACCCAAAACTCTGTTTCTGAAAATTAATTCAGTGTCGTGGTGTAGAGGCCAGATTTGGCTTCAATACCACAACGTTAATAAAGTTGTTTTAGGATTGTAAGACTGACTCTATGCCATTTCCATTCTCTTCTTTGTATTTTTCTCAAGTTTTAAATTTCTTACAATGAGATTATAGTATTAACAAGTCATTTTAAAAGGCATTATGAAAAAAATTGGAATGAAACTCCACAGAGCTTTCAGGGCCAGTCTTGGGGTGGGGTGGAGATCTGGGAGGGGATGGGGGAGACCCATCTGGCTCTTCCATCCCTGTGGCCCTGAGGCTTCAGTTGGTGGCCAGTGAGCAGGCTCATCTAGTCCTTCAATGGACATTTATGGTGAACGACTCTGTCCAGTAATTCATTGTGCCTGGCCAATCCTGTCTAAAATTAAGGCCTGTTAACAGCGCATGTGCCACGCCCACCTTGATCACTTTGGCCAGGAAATAACATCTCACCTTCACTTTACCTATTCACCTGGCTTACTTTCTCGAAAGCCAGAGACACCTCTTGGGCAAGCCGCTTCTGGAGGGCTGCTCACACCCCATACACTGTGAAAAGTCTCACTCACCTGCCTGTCCACCCTCCCCTCCAACCCCACCGCAACACACACACACACACACACACACACACACACACACACACACACGGTCATCCTGAGTTGAAGGGCGCTCTGGCTAAGCTCCCTCAACCATCAGCTGCTGTTTATTTCTTCGCCTCCTCTTTTGGTTCCTGGGAGGATGTTTCAGCAGACTT
Source organism: Phocoena sinus (assembly GCF_008692025.1). NCBI lineage: Eukaryota > Metazoa > Chordata > Mammalia > Artiodactyla > Phocoenidae > Phocoena > Phocoena sinus. Next base: position 5,116,204 of record NC_045775.1, on the reverse strand, counting down.
TTTAGAGATAGAGAGAAAAAATACAATAGCTCATCAATGACCCTTAGCCAGGCTGACTGTGAGAGAACAGAGGCAGGGACAATTGTGAATCTTCTCACTGCACAATTTTCTAGAGAAAGTGTTCTTTGTTCCCTCTCCTTTTATTTCTCTGACTCTGGAGCATGGAGAAGGCTACTGTTACCTGCCTTCAGGGGAGAAGTTTTAGGCTCAGTTTGTCTCCAGCTGAAAAGTGACTGTCCCCTGGAAAATAACTGCCATAAAGACATTGAAATAGTAATGACAGCTCATGCATGCGAACGCTTTTGAGTTTGGAAATTGTATCTGTACCTGGACTCACTCAATCCTCAATCATCCTTTGAATGGTTGGCACTAGTATTACTTCTAGAAAACGGGGGCTTGGGTAAGTGAAGTGACTGGATGAAGGTCTGAGTTCTATAAAGACTTAGGTTAATACCAAGGGTCAAATTTTTACCAAATGCATTTTCCCCAAGACTTTCTCAGCCTAATCCTGTGACTTTCCCGTGAGAATTTCATTATAGTCTATTTTTATGTCAGTTTGTAAACTTACCTACAGAGAACTACACTCCTCATCTCTTCCACTCTTCACAGGTGCTCCCACTGTCTTGCCCAATCTTGCCCAACTGAGCCTTGGTCTGTGATCACCATTTTTTCATCCAAACAAGGTTGCTATGGCCCTACAAGAAGACATTGCTTTGGAGTGTGAATCAGGTGCATGTATCCAAAGTCATTGCTCTGGTGCCCTGGCTGGGATTTTCTTGTTCACTCACAAAGTGAGGGGAAAGTGGTGATATTGCTTACCAGTTTTTATTTTAGGGCACTTCCAGCACAGACACATGTACACACACACACAGAGTGTCTCTGTTTCAGTATTCTTTCTTCAAAACATTTGAGGTGACTGATAAGAATTTATAGCAGAAAAAAAAAGTCTATAAGCAAAGCCTTGGAAAATACAAAGTGGAAAGGGAATCTAGCACATAAATATTCAAACTGTTAACCCCATACAATCATTTCTGTTGAACTACAACTTTAGTTCTGAGCTTACTCTCAGCCAAACCAAAAATAGGAAATATGTCCATTACATTAATCACATTCTGTCTAATGATGATGGCTATTTATTGAATGCATGCTACAAGCAAGGTTCTGTTCTGAGCACTTCACAGGTCCTAACTCACTCGATCCTCAGTGATACCTTGTATGATGACACTGTTAGTGATGCCACTGTATACTTGAGAACTTGGGGCAGAGAGAGGTAGGGACGTGTTCTAGGACACACAACAAGGACGAGCTAGTGGTATCCCAACTCATACCCTCAGATACCAAGGATGAACCCTTATTTCCGAGCAAAACTTTATAAAGAGAGCAACAAAAATGCAACTTTTACAGGAAAAACTGCACATTTTCTGGCATAGGAAATTGAAGAAAAATTCTAACTTGCTTCTTTATGCAGAGCAAACAAAATCTCATTGTCATCTCCCTGGCATTACTGGTTCCATTTAGTGTCCTTGACTGAAAGGGGAGGACATATTCATCTTAAATAATTTGACACTGTGGGCAAAATTTGACACACCTGCTCATTTCAAATATTGTTCGATATGAAGGCTAAAGTACAAACTCATCAGGAACATATAGACTTTTTACAAATTTTAACAAATTACAAAATGATCCCATTCCCTAAATTGGAATGTGGTGTCCAAAGTCTTTAGAAAGGCAGATGGAGCAGAAAGGTTTTTGAAAGGAGAAGAAGGACCCTGTTTCCAGCCCATGTATTGTACATATGTGACACTGCTGCCCAGATGTCTGTGCCTCAGAGTGAAAAGCTCTGTATTAAAATCTAACATTACACCTTACCTGTCAAAGTCATAAATGGAATCTACCACACTGCCCTAAAAGGAAGTGTTTCAGGCAAATCAAATTTCTAAACTACTCACCATCTGCTTTGGCTAAGAGAAAGTCAAGAATACTTACTTCTTGGGAGGTATGGCACCAACCCAGCAATCAGTAAGTACTGAGAGTTGGATTTTAACTCTGAACTCTCCATATAATCCAGACAGCTCCTGGATGGTCCCTCTCAAATATTTCCAATAGGCATTTTCAAATATACAATATTTTTCTGTGTTTAGGAACATTTGCAACGATATATTAATAGTCATCCTTAGAAATGGAGAAGTCGCTTATTTTGTTATGAAGTAGAATTACTAATGTACTCTATGTGCAGAATTTCCTATACTCAACTCTTGAACAAGCCAGCAAGGTATTAGTATCAGCTGCATGTCCACGGCCTTTTGTGAGGGACCTTTTCCCCAGTATGAAAGAGGACAAGCCAGCCTTCTCCTCCAGGCACAGCTTAGCTTCCTGCATGCCCTCAGCTGGTGGCTGCCATCTTGATTGAGCATATGAGGTCTCTATGGGGACTCAAACCCTGGCCTCAATTCCTCTGCATTTCCATTGAGGTCTGACATTTTACAGCCAACAACCCCACTGCTGCTTCTTTCTCTGTGTTTAAAAAGAATTACAGAACAGAAAGATAAGCTACCAAATGGGAGAAAATATTTGCAAAATTAAAAGATAACCTACCAAATGGGAGAAGATATTTGAAAATCATATATTCAGTAAGGGGTTAATATCCAAAATATATAAAGAACTCATACAATTCAACAACAAAAAAGAACAAACAACCTGATTTAAAAATGGGCAGAGGATCTGAATAGACAGGTTTCCAAAGAAGACATACAGATGGACAAGTCACATGAAAAGATGTTCAATATCACTAATTATTAGGGAAAAACAAATCAAAACTACAATGAAATATCACCTCATGACAGTTAGAATGGCTACTATCAAAAAGTCAAGAAATATCAAGTGTTGGAGAGGGTATGGAGAAACGGGAGCCCTCATATCCTGTTGGTGGGAATATAAATTGGTGCAGCCATTATGGAGAACAGTATGGAGATTCTTCAAAAAATTAACAATAGAACTACCACATGATCAAACTATTCAACTTCTGGGTATTTATCCAAAGAACACAAAACACTAATTTGAAAAGTTATATGTACCCCTATGTTTATCATAGAATTATTTACAATAGCCAAGATATGGAAACGACGTAAGTGCCCACTGATGGATGAGTGGATAAACAAGCCATGGTGTGTATGTGTGTGTGTGTGTGTGTGTGTGTGTGTGTGTGTATTCACAATGGAATATTAGCCTAAACAAAAAAGAGGAAATCTTGCCATTTGTGATGACATAGATGAAACCTGAGTGTATTATGCTAAGTGAAATAAGTCAGATGGAGAAAGACAAACACCATATGATTTCACTCATATGTGGAATATAAAATAAATAAACAAAACCAAGTTAAAACAAAACAAAGCAAAACATAGGTACAGAGAACAGATTTGTGGTTATCAGAGAGAAGGTGGAGTGGGTAGAAGGTAGAATGAGTAAAAGGGGTCAAGTGTATGGTGACAGATAAAAGCTAAACTTTTGGTGGTGAGCATGCTGTAGTGTATACAGAAGCCAAGTGTAACATTGTACATGTGAAACTTATATGATGCTATAAACCAGTGTTACCTAAATTTGAAAAACTTACATGAGATACTGTAACAAAGCACTATATTTCAACACAGAAATAATAGACATTAACTTTTGGCTCAGATTATTTTAATTACAAATAGAATTTTGCAATTAAGTTGAATTAATTTGTATATGTCAAATAAGTCTCCCATTTGCTTCCCTCCCTCCCAGAAACAAGTTCTACTACAGATTTAATGGATCTCTTCATCTCATGTTTCAGACTTCTTCACATCTTTTTTTGGTCACTAAAAACAGTAGTAACACTTTGACTGTTTTTATATTTTGCATACCTGGAATCATACTGGATGCATCACTCTGCTATTATAAAAAGTATTTCTTCTTGATAACAACATACAATTAGTCATGAATTGTGAATTAAAGCACTGCTGGTTTTTAGATATTGGTTATATCCTATATCGAACATATCATCCAGTATACTACTAAACTCCATATTTCAGTTCTTATTGTTTGTAAATTATATTGGACTTTCTATGTAGAAAATAATTTAATCTGTGAATTATTATAAGTTTGTCTCTTCTAATAGCTCCTATTTCTTTTTCTTGTGTTATTGCATTGGCTATGACTACTGAATAATAGTGACAATACCAGGGCTTTCTTTAGCTCTTGATTTAAATGAGAATGCTTTCAAAATTTTGTCAATATGTGTAAGATTTGATATGTATTTTGAGTTGTTATGCTTTATCAGATTAAAGAGATTCTCTTCTACTCCTAGATTACTATCAATACTTCTTTAAATAAATTTTTCCCCAAATGGTTTTACTTCTTCTATAATATGACCATATTGCTTTTATCATTTAATCTCTAAAAGCACAATGGTGGTAATTCTTATGTTGAATGATAATTGTATTCCTAGGATAAAAACTTCTTGGTTAAGAAATAAAATGTTTCTATACACTGCTTAATCAGTTCAGGCTGCTATAACACAAATACAATAGACTGGGTGATTTAAACAACAAAAATTTATTTCTCACAGTTCTGAAGGCTGGAAGCCCAAGATCAAAGCATCTACAAATTTGGTGTCTAGTAAGGACTCACTTTCTGATTTGCAGATGGCTGTCTTCTTGTATTCTCACATGGTAGAAAGTATAGAAAGAAAAAGAGAGAGATCCCTTGTCTCCTTAATTTTTAATAAGGGAATTAACTCACTCATGAGCTCTACCCTCATGACCTAATACTTCCCAAAGGTATGTGCTGTAAGAGTAATATACAAAGGGATAGGTAGACAGATAGACATGAGAAATTTCACATTTCTCTCCATTCTTCCCAAATACTAAATTTTGGGAAACTTTGGTGCTTTTTCCTAAGTTCTTTTCCCTTTTGTCTAACAGCATCTGTTACATTCTTTACAGATGTGATCTCACATATTCCTTAGGTTTTAAGTACCAGATCTAGACTGATGACCCCAATTATTTTCTACAGTTATAATCATAAAGCCAACTACCTCCTTGATATTTTAGCTTGGGTGTCTTACAGATATCTCAAACTTTATATGTCTAAATTAGAATTCATGATCCCACACCCTCATCCCAATCCTGCATATGCAAGCCTTTCCCATCTTAGTAAATGACTTCATCAGTTAGCTAGTTGCTCAAGATAGAAACCTAGGAGTGATATTTGTTTCCTGCCTTTTTCTCATTTCTAAGCCATGAGAACTATCAAGAAGTCCTATAGTATCTTCCCTCAAAATATGTCTTAAATTAGTCGACTATTCTCTATTTTCTCTGACACCACTGAAACTGACAATATTAGTAAGACATTCCTATTAAAATCAGAAGATAGGTAAGAAACCCTCTGTTCCCCAAATCATATTACATCATTGTCAATTTCTTGTCAAGCAACACTTATTAAAAATAAATAAGAAATATTACTTTTTACTATCCAAGAGGAAACATTATTTCTTGCAGAGGAACTTACCCTTAAAACAAGCTTAGGGAAATAACTTTAAAACAAACTATTTTAAATATTATGAAATTATTAAAGTAAATAAAAAATACATACAGAAACCAGTGGCTTTACTCAAAGCTACTTGGAAAACATGATGAAAAATTTAAAAGATGCCTTCATATGAGAGTAGCAAAATTTTGCAATGTTTCACATATACACAATCTCAATTATGTATATAATATCTTGATGCCTTGTATATGGTAGATTTTAATAAGCATGTGCTTGATTGAAAAGATAAAGGAATAAATGAATGATATCATTATTATAAAATCAACTTAACCCCCATGCTAGTCCAGTGGGGATTTTAAAACCTTTTAATGGCTATATACACAATATTTCACCATGAAGATTTGGATGTTTTTGTTATTTAAATTTTTTTGATCATTTGGTAACATTTCAATAAAAATTTATGTGCAATAAAATATTATTTGGTATTTTGTATTGTTATTTCGGTTGATTCCTGGGACACAAATAACTGGCTCAGAAAGGAGGGAAATATTTTAAGGATTTTTGATACAGTCATGCTGTTCCTGTCCCATTGCCTATGCAGGACAGGCCACTCCTTCCTTGTCCCGTTTGTGTTCATCTAAGACTACTATGACCATGGTCATCACCGAATACCTGGAAACAGAGAGAAGATAAGCAACAGTGTTGGCCAAAATGACTCCATTTCCTTTTCCTGGACCATTTCAAGCATGGACTATGTCCCACAACTGGTAAAAACCCAAGAACCCTCAATATGGTGAGTTACAGAATATAAAGAGCTCAGGCAGAAATGCACGCTCATCGGCAGTTGGTGGACTAGAAAACTGCTGGTTTGTCGTGTGCATTCCTGGACCATCTATCATGTGAAATACTCTTCATCATTCCTTTGTGTGGAAAAGGTAAATATAAACCACCTCCCTGCTTTTTTTTAAAAATTGATTACAATCTGATTAATCAAAACATGGCCTTGAATAAGTTATCATTAAACGTCTCCATCATTTTCCATTCTGGCAAATTACAATTACTTCGGAGCATAAAAGAATGTCCAGATCCCACCTGAGGCCAATTAAATCAGAATTGCTGGAGGCGAGGCCTGGATGACACTGCTGTTTAAAGTTCTCCAGGTGATTGGCGTATCTACCAGGGTTGAGTGTGCCCACCACCTGCCATAGACTGTTAACTGAGCATCAAATGTGCTTGTTCATCAAATGCCTTGCTCATTAAGGGAGCCAGCCTCCTTGGCTGGCTGGGGTTGCCAAAGAAGGCTGCCTGGTGGCGGTGTGACTGGACTTCAAACTTGAAAGACATTTAAATTGGACTAGATATGGGAGAGACGTTATACATAACAGGCAAAAAGAATGGCATGAACAAAAGTAGGTCAGAGAGATAAGAGCAGATGTTGCTCTAGGCGGGAGGGCTGGGAAAGGGATGACTTCAAACTAAGTGAACTAAGAAAAAAATGAGAAAAGTCAGTGTGGGGCACAACTTCACTGGAAACATGGAGTTTTCAAACTGGTGGTCCATGGCCCCCGTCAGACCTATAAACATGTTTGTTTATCTCACACGATCATTTTTCATTTGAGGCAACATTTAAAAATTGGGAGTTTTCACATTAAAACGTACAATCTGCCAACACTGGGCCTGGGTTTCCACATGGCATGATTGGCTGGAGCTCTTTGCTTTAGGTGGACAGGCACTCTCCCATCCCCTCTCTACCCACCCCTCACATGCTCCAGTGACTGTATCACTTGCCTGCTCTTGGAAGCAACTGTGTCCCTCACTGATCGCTCTTGACACAGCCTGTGTTGGAAGAGGTGGAATGATGCAGGAAAAGGAGTGCTGAACTGCACTTTCCCATCCAATGACCTTGGACAACTTCCCTTACTTTCTACTCTTCAATATGGCCATGAGAACACTGAGATTCTTTGACTCCAACTGGAGTTGCGTCAATCCCACCAGTAACTTGCATTCATGTAGCAAACAGGTGAGCCCCAAAGGGCATGGGCAGCAGAGGTCAGAAGGGAGAACCACAGAGAGAGAGTAACAAGCCCTTAGACACTAGTTTTTTGCTGTAAAAACAAAAAAATAGGCTTTGGGTCAATGTACAGCTGCATAAATTCATCCTTTAGTCTCTACCAGGACTGAAAGAACTACCGATCACACCCAACTACACTACACAAAAATAATCAACCATCTCCTCAGGATCCTGTAGTTGACTCGAAGGGATGAGACTGAAAAGAGTCTCAGTGGACCACATATTCTAAAATGAACCCATGTGTCACATCTGCCTGGGCACCAACAGTCTCTGATGCCCCCCTTCCCTACCCCATCGTACTTGAAGTTTGGAGCTGTCAGGAGCTCAGCAGAGCAGCTATGGGTTTTTCTGGCTTCCTGGCAGGAGCCCACAGAATTACAATCATGCGTGATTTTGTAAAACAAAGAAGCAGACAAATCATTAGCACGATTAACTACCAAAAGTTCCCTAAAAATAAATATTGTCAGTGATGAGCACCTACCAAAGTTCTTTGTGAAGGCACAAGAAAGATTGGATAACCCAGCTGGTACTTTATCAGGAAGAAAGGTCAAGTGGAAAAGTGATGCCTGCTGAAGTCAAGTTTCATTATCCTTGCTTCGTGCTAGGATTCTCAAACACGAGGTCTAGAGATCTGCAGTTCTAGAAAATTCCCAGGTGGTGTTGATGCTGCTTATCCAAGAATTACACTTTGAGTAGCACTGCTTTGCACAATGTTTAATTCCAAACCAAACCAAACCCTGGACAGCAAGGAACCTGGTGGATCTCAGCCCATAGTGGGCATATAATTGTGCTGTGTCCCCTCAGTCTGTTTGGTGCTTCCAGCCACAAGCAGTTAAAAGTCACGAACATGGCTCTCTCAAGGAATCTTTGAAATTCAGGCAAGAAGATGCAGCAATTATTAGCTTTGCTTATATCGTCCTCTTCACCTGCAAGTCCAAATCTATCTATCATGCATATCTCAAATGAAACAATGCTTTGTCAAGGGAAGACTTCCTAAGATGTTACTTCTTTCATTGGAAGATTTTCCAATCCTCCTATTGGAAAGAATCTTTCCATCCCTGAACTTCCACAGTCTGCACCTGCAGTTCTCAGCGTCCATCTCTTTCTATCTTGGATTCTTGGTATCTTTGTACATACATTATACACAATATCTGCCACCTTCTGCACCCTAAAAGATGCTGGGTAATCAAGTCTGAGACGGTAACCAGCATACATCTTCTGCAAAAGCACCAAACAACCTAGACTGAGCACTGACATCACACACTCAAAAACACAGAGACACACACAGACACACACACACACACACACACACATCCATCTAAATGAAAAAAAACATACCTTCCCAAAGAACCACAGCCCAACAGACAATCTGAGAAAAGGTAGTTGGAAGCTTAAAGTATAAAGCTATTTTTGGAGGAACGTGAATCTCAAAATGGAGGAAATCTTTAATTTTCTCCTCTGCTACTGCATCACAACTCTCTTTATGGCGCCTACATATATTTTTGTACCTATATGAGGCTTGAGGCATGAGTGTATGCGTGTGTGTGTACCTTCTTGCGTGTGTGTTCCTCTCTTTGGCTGTAAGTTCTGTTTTGTATTATGTTCATCTGCATTAAGTCTGTTTGATGTGATTCTTACAGATGGCATGAAAGGGTATTATTGAAATGATGTTTCTAATAGTCTGGACACCTTCCAGCACATAGAATCATAGTACCAAATTCTTTAATCTAATTAATCTTGCAGACTATTTAGCTGATTGATAAGTTGGGGTAGAAAGAACTTCTCTAGACCAGGGAGACAAAAATGGCACATGCCTTAAGTATCTCACCTCCTGCCACTTTCAGAAGTTACCATAAATTAATTCTGATGATATATTTCCTGAAATGTACTGGAATTATCGACTGCAGAAATCTTATTGGAAAATTTATCCATCACCTCTAGTATGCGTATTATAAACCCCATCCTGTGTAACCACTGTATTTCTTTCTCTCTTTTCATGCCTTTTTAAGTAAACAATTTGCAAATTTCAGGGACAGACATTTACAATGAAACATTTTTATTAGCAGTTCCAATTTCATATTCGATTCATGCGTTGATTAACTAATGCACAGCCATACAACCCATTTAATAAATATAATTGATTATTACACTCACCTGCATACTATTACAAACAACTCACTACTTACTCTGTTTTACGAATCAAGACTGTTGACTACAAGGGAATAAAAGGAAAACACATGGATAATGACCAGGTTGATTGCTGGACAAACTACTCCAATTTTGTGCCAAATTGAGATATGTCTGTAACAGCACCTTGAGAACACAGAGGAAACTACTCCAGTTACAAGACGCTCTTTCCTTTGTATTACCTAGGGAGCTCCTCCTGTTTAGAACTACTCATACACCTTGTAACCTCAGCCCTTTACACCTAATAGGCACTTAATATGTGTTTGTAGGGATGAATACAAAACTCATACTGCTCTTAACCTTCTACTTAGTATTTATGAAAATAAAAATGATGTAACGTTAAGTGTCTCATAATCTCATAGAATTTGAATCCTGACATTATTTTGTTTATTTAGCCAGTTGTTTATCAAATTTGTTTTGTGGGCACTCAAAATGTTTGGATAGAGAAAAGTCCAAACATGTCTGTTACTAGAGGAAAAAAAAAAACTTTTTCAAACCATGGAAATCTTTTTTTGCGATACCCGGGCCTCTCACTGTTGTGGCCTCTCCCGTTGCAGAGCACAGGCTCGGCAGCCGTGGCTCACGGGCCTAGCCGCTCCACGGCACATGGGATCTTCCCATACCAGGGCACGAACCCGTCTCCCCTGCATCGGCAGGTGGACTCTCAACCACTGCGCCACCAGGGAAGCCCCAAACCATGGAAATCTTAACGTACTCAGATATCTTACATTATCCAGATAGTGCCATATTTGCTAAATTCAAAAAGAATTCTCAAGCAAGGCAAGGAATTTCTCTACTCAAAATGTGTTATCAAGACTCAATTACATTACAGAATGCATTCCATTCCAAAAATATAGCTGACAGCATTTTTTAAGCAAATCCTTCATTTTTGCACCAAAGCCAATCAATTTTCATTATCAACTATTTTAAGAGCAATTACCTTTTAATATGATTGCAAAATTATTCTCAAGGCTGAAGTTAATGTTGTCTGTTTTAGACATTTGATTTCCATGTATGATTATTTAACTAATAACTGTAAAGGCATAGGCTAACAAACAAAAACTGGATAAAAATGGATGAAAAAGAGTTATCAAAAGCGACTTTTCTTTAGTTTTAGTTCCCCATACACAACCATATTAACTGCATTGATGATCTAGAGATACAAACACTATAAAATGTTTCACTGAAGCTTTGTCTTATAACTTCAACTCCAGTTTTAATGTTTTGAACAATTAATTCTAAAACTAACCCTCCATGACAGATGTCATTCAAATGGCAGAAGCTTATTGGGTAGTTAAAAGGATAAAATCAAGTAGTCATTCTACTAATCCCTTTACAAGGAAACAGCTTTCTGCATAAAAAGTGGAACTTATGTGGCCATTAGCAGATGCTACATCAAGCGACCAAAAATATACACATTTAAATTCTTAAGCACAATCTATGAACACTACACAGATGGTTTCCAAGAAACTGTACCTAAATTGATTACGATAAAAATGATCTGCTGCAATTGTTTCTGTCAAAAGGGAGAACAGAATTTGTCCCAATGTGTCGCTCTGCCCACTCATGCAGAGAACCCAGCTGCTGGGACAGATGTTGCTCTAAGCACTTTATTTTAGGGTCATTAAAATGGTTACAGGGGTTAGTCATTCACTGTTTTATAAATCGTGCTTACTAGCTGAGCTCAACAGATGCTGGAAAACTTCTCTGTAGTTGATCAGAAACAAAGTTTCCCATCAGATCCCATCTACCTTGTGTTTATATGCAGAAATTAGGAACAAATGGGAATGCAGAGCTAAACAAAGAAGTACATATATATCGTGGTGCATTTGATCCAGGAAGACATCTTTACCCAGCTCTAGTAATAATACTGATGCTCCCCTCATAGCCTCCTCAGGCTGGCAATGCAAAGCTGCCTCAAATGCATGGATACATTCATTTTATTTAAGAAATTTGGGAACCTATATTAATATTGTATGCTTGCATTTTTAAAAATCAACCCATGTCTGTGCCATTGTCCTTAGCAAGTTGCCCCACAGAATTTGTCCAACAGTAATACAGATCACTGTCATCCTCCTGAGAACACTCGTCTTTAGAAGATTGTTTCTAAGCCTTTCTGAGAATGTTGTTTTGACTCTCTTCATTAGAGTTAATGGTATTCCCATTGAGCTCTGATTTTACATCATGATGTATTGAGATGACACCTAATACATCAGCAAAACCCCAGGAATATCAGCAGAACCTATATGAAATAATGGGCATGCATACAATTCTGGGAAGATATTCATGTATAACTCTATGTGATCCATGTTGACGGTGGTTTAAACTATTACTATGACTGTAATGTGGGAATCTAGGTTACAGAGCTGTTAAACGATACTGACAGAAATTAACAATGATCGAAGGAAACAACAAACTCTTGTTACACAGGAAATTCAGAAATTCCAAGAACACAACTTGCTCAAGACCAAAGGCCATAGAAGGAGAGGAGATGAAAGTAGGAAATGGGAGACCCCAAGGACAAGGCTGTGAGCTACTCCAGAGGGGAGGGTGTCCTAAAATAGATGGAGCTGGAAGTACTGTGAAATTAATCTGATTTTCACAAAAAGAGAGACAGGCAGTGACTTCAGCTACCTAAAGAGACTCCAGGCTCTTAAAGAGTTGAGATCAAGAAATCAATGTAAAGAAATAAAAGGTCTAGCTTTAGAGTGGAGGCAGGTTAGTATTTTGTGAAGCCTAAAGCTTGTACATGTAATTGGAGTTTAAAAAAAACAGAATATAATTTTTTAAAAAGCACTTCATGGAGAGTCCATAGATGTTTCCCATCCATCATGGCTGTGTTTAAGTATTATTTAGGTACCAAAGGAAAGAAAAACTTAACTGCGGGTACTTGCCAGAATTGACATTTCATGATCAAACAGTTTTAGAGGTGGATTTGTCCCTTATTGGGTACCTGGTTCAAACTTCTGATTTTATAGAAAAAAGAAATCTAAGTACAGAGAAGTCAAATCCAATAGTTTACCACCTCTTAAGTCTTGAGATAGTATAACCCCCACACACACAACAATGTATTTTGTTGAAATGAGGTTGCCACCATTCAGGAACTTTGTCTTAACCTTGCACTTGCTCTAAATTATGCCCTACTGTTGCTTTTCTTGTCCACATTTCTCAGCAACATATTTAGACCCTACAGGCAATTTATTACAAATACTACATGTTGGAGTTGGTGACACATAGCTGAAATCTTTCTCCTATGCATCTACTTTCTATTCCTATAAAAGATCAACATTTTCCCATTTTTTTAAACTCTGAGAAGGTTAAAATAGTATTAAATAAGCCATATTTTATAAGAGGAAAATAACAACAACAAAAAGAAGTCCAAATATACAGTATCAAAAATGTCTTTGTTATTATGACACTGGGAAACTGTTTCCTTACACTGCTTGTTTTTGGTTTCCCTAGTTTTAAGTTTTTTTTTTTTCAAGTGCATTATAATCCTATTGAATCATGGACTTTTCACACAGTTGATTTGGTTCTTCACAGTTTACATTAAAACTTCGTATACAGTAAATCACTGTACTTGCACAATACTTTAAAAATAAATTTAGAGGTGGAAGATGTTAAAACCCTTGGTAAAAGCTAATATTTTAAGGGAAATATTCTTTAAATATTTTCCTCCTTCTGGTATTATTTGGGCATGCAGGACTGAATTTAAACTCTTTGACCTTGAATTCCTTTGTACAATATAGAAGCTGGATTCACTAAGAAGTAATTCCAGCTTGAATTGAGAAGTTGTTATTATGGTCTTTTTTAGAAGATGAAACTTTCATATGATGGAATATCTCAAGTAAACTTTTAGATAGGGGACATATGCTGAGCTATTTCCTAAACACTAGTAAAGTAGCATAAAAAATGTATGGAACTATGTCATTAGTGAAATTAAAATCTGTGATCAATATTATGTCTTAGAGTTACCAGCTCCCATTCATAACTACCTTAGAAGTGGCCATTCCTTTCTCTGAGCACAAATATGCATAACATGTATATGTCACTTATGTGTGTCCCATGTCGTCCACTGAATTCTGAATTCCCTAAAGTCAGGGCCTGAACTTTACTTATCTCTATATCTCCTATAGATAGAACAAGCAGTTTGTCTTACCCAGTAGGTGCTCAATCAATAATGAATAAAGGGTAAGCAAAAGATATAATTGCAGCTTTTACTTCAGAGAAAACCATAGGCCCATGATGAAAAAGATCATGGGAACAAATTGACATACAGAGGTAACATATGGCAATCAAGTTCAGCTTAATTGTGTGACCCATATTCCAGTAAATATGGTGGTATAAGGGCATGCATTCAGACAGTTCATACTCTGAAACTGGGTAAAACAAACATAAAAAGTATGCAGTCTAATTCATCAGTCAGTGTGCTACAGAAGGCATTTCTAAAATGCAAATTCTCAAAAAAAGTGACCTGACTATTCATAATTGGGTGAACAAAGCAATAGTTGAGAAGTATCCCACCATAGTCATGCCCTCCCTCCTCTCACACCAGGAAGGGGATACTCTCTCAACCTAGTAATGTTGGAACTTAATGCAGTAATATTTTAAAGAAATTATTTTAAAATTCTAATTTAAATATTTTAATTGATCTGACTTTTATGTTGAAAACTGATTGGAATAGGTCAAGAGCTGGTTCAATAAGACCATGTAGGAAGGTGTTGTAGCAAAAGAAGTTGATGATTTGGTTTAGGCTTATGGTAGTGGATATTGGAGAGATTTGGTGGACGTGCTGATAGAATTTAGTGATGGATTAGACATGGACAGGCCGAAGGAGTTGCTGATGATACATTGGCCGGAGGAATGGAAGGCATGGAAATACTGGTTTTTTGGGCAGAGAAGACCAGAGGGAAAGAGATGAGGAGCAAGATCAATAATGGAGTTCTCTGCACGTAAATTTTGAAATGTATATGAGACTGCCCAAGTGGATATACCAATGGAGAGTTGTGGTTCTGGAGTTAAGAAGAAAATTCTGACCTGGAGGTATACATTCGGAAGTCTTCAGTCTATAAATAGTATTTTTAAAACAAGCTATGCCTTCGAATTTGCCAGGTGGTAAAAACTTGAAAACTGAAAATATATAACAAAAGATAAACAAAGGAAATAGCCAATAATATAGAAAAATAAGAAAAAGGAAAATGAAATGATGGAAGACAAAGCAAATCACTTTTTAAATTAATTTTTATTGGAGTATAGTTACTTTACAATGTTGTGTTATTTTCTGCTGTACAGCAAAGTGACTCAGCCATATGTATACATGTATCCCCTCTTCTGGGGATTTCCTTCCTATTTAGGTAACCACAGAGCACTGAGTAGAGTTCCCCATGCTATAGAGTAGGTTCTCATTAGTCTCAAAAAATGGGCAGAAGACCTAAACACACATTTCTCTAAAGAAGACATACAGATGGCCAGCAAACACATGAAAAGATGCTCAACATCACTAATTATTAGAGAAATGCAAATCAAAGCAAATCACTTTTAATAATAAAGATAAAAAGGAGAAAAATAAACTTTTGGAAGAAAAAGACTTTACATTGGTCAAAAAGCTAAATTCTTGAATTATAAGAGGTAAACTCTTAACCAAATGACCTAGAAAATTTGAAGGTAAAGGGATGGTGTTCAAGTAAAATTCCTATCATGTGTTGTATGGCCAGAATCACCAGAATCAGTCATTAAGACCAGTGTCAGTTTCAGTCATCTCAGACTGATGGTCCTCCTGCTCTTTCATCTTTGGGAAAACTTACCCGAAATCCAGAGTTGATTCTGTTGGCTGCAACCTTGCAGTCCTTCAGCTCATCAAGATGATGGAAAGATAGTTTCTCTGCTCTTACTTAAAGATGAGGATGATGGTCTTTAGGTGCAGGAAATATTTTTTAACCTCATGTAGAGTTGATTAGTGAAGTGATTTGGGGGATCCAGCAGTTTTGGAAAAAGCAAACTATACAGAAGTTTGAATAGATTAGAGAATTTTGAAAAAACAGTCTGTCTTTATTCTTAGGATAATTACAGATTAGTTGCTTATTGTTTGTCTTATATTTCAGGTTGGAGACAAAAAAAAAAACAAAGGAATAGGATGTGAATTCATCAATGCTTGAAACGTCTTCATCATTTGTTACTCCATGGAACTTCTTTTCTGTTCTCTTCTCATCTTTTTTCTTTTCTTTCCTTTCCTTTTTACTTCCTCCTTCCTTCCTTCTCACTTTCATTCCTTCCTTCCCTCATTCCCTCCCTCCTTCCTTCCTTCCTTCTCCCTCCCCACTTTCTTTTTCTTCCTTTATCTCTCCTGTTTCATACTATGAGTTCTCTCTCTCTATCTCTTGCTCTCTCATTTCTTGGGGTTTTGTTTAGGGGCTTTCAGATGCAACAAGAACAGAGGAAAACCCAATTCAAATATCTAGCCTTACCGAGCTTATGAAAATTCTACTCAGTGGTCATTGCCCTATGATGTGGTAGACTTCGTTTTAGAAATCAAAAGTACTGACAAAAAATGCTTAAAGTTGATGTTTTTAATAAAACAAAAATAAGAACTCCAAAGGTTAAAGTTACAAATTCACTAAAATAGGACAAACATGTAAAAATTAGATTTACCTTACAGTCCAGTTGGGTCACATAATATTATATGTATGTGTGTTTGGTGGGGCTATCTCTTATGTTTCTTAGAAAGTTAATTATGCATTTCTTGAAGAAAGAAAATGTATTTTTATATTTCAGCATAGGGCAGGTTACAGAATTATTGTCAACATTATTTTTAAATTGCATATTATAACAAAATACATGTCTATAGTGTCTAAACCATGTGCATTTTGTCTCAGTCACAGCCCCGTAATATATAACAACCTGGCACTGCTCTTATACCTAACAGAGAAGAAAATGGTCTCCTTAATACATTTCTTTGTTCATGGTTATAAAATATTCTGGAATATTGGTTGGCAAACAAGCTTCTCCTTTATGGCATATTTACTTTGAATATCTTTTAATGCAATGAAAACAGACATATGAAAATGTCTCCAACAAGATCACAGATTTCAATAGTAATATAGATGGTAGTGAATTTCCCTAGAGTCGAGTCACATAATTTTCTTATGATATTTTGAAATAAGATCATAAAGAATTTCTTTTAAGTTTTAAAGTAATAAATGAATGTTCATATAATAAATAATGAAATAAATACAGAGAACAGAAACAGTACTGTATTCATAGCTTAAAATAGATTTTAATTGTTTTCTAAGAAGATACAGAAAGTAATTTGGAAAATACAGTTTACCAAACCCATCACCAGAGGCTTGCCATTGTTAATATTACATTGTATGTTTTTCTACTCTTACAAACAGGATGTCAGGAGGCACATTAGCATAAGACTCAGAACAAAGCAGCCCATTTCTCTGATCCCTGAAGATCCAAGGGATTGATAACTTGAGACAGATGGCCTGTGGTAAAGGCTCCAGTTTGAGGCCAGAACCTCTATGTGGGTGAAAATTCTCCCTGCCAGACTGCATCTCACTTTCCCATGATGCGCCTGGAGTCTCTGCACTGGAGGAGGTTTGATAGCAGGTACTAGGGGTTCTGGGTGGAAGACAGACATGAGCCTGGCATAATGACCTTGAGGTGAGACCTGGGGACAGACTTGGATGGAATGCTAGTATTCCAGTGGGCTGAGTGTTGGCTGAGTCTGGTAGGCATGGCTGGGGGCAGTGCAGCTTCTGTTTCTTTGGCACATACACATGCCAGTCTTATTCTCTGCTTCAGTATTTCTTTTTCCATTAATCACAGAAGATCTGAAAGGCCTCATTTGCTTTTTTATTTTCATTTTTTTTTAATTGGACAGCTGATAACATAAAGAGAGATCATGTCGTGAGATATTAAAATGACTAGCAAAGTCAGAAATGTGATCAAATTTAATGACTTACATAATTCCCTCTTCATAATATAAAACAAAAATCTGGGTGAGTTCTGTATATCTGTCTATCTATCTATCTATCTATCTATCTATCTATCTACCTATCTATCTATCCATCCATCCAAGAAAGCTTCTAATGTCTTTTAAGGTAACTGTAATAAAGAATTTTTAGGAACTGGCATCAGTTCCCAGAATTTCTTATGGGATGGTTGAGGTAGGCAGATGATGAAGCAATAATCTAGAAATACGTGTGTTTTCTATGTTTAAATGAGGCAATATATATGAATTACATATAACATTGCTCAGCCATTGTAATTTCTCAATAATTGGCTAAATACTGCGCACTATACTTCAGCACAAAGAAATCATTGGGCAATACCATGTCTCTGTACATTTGCATTTGCTGGTTGCTGTGCTCAGAATATCCTTCTCTCCCAAAATCATTTTGACTAATACCCACACTAAAAGTCATTCCTGACATCCCAAGTCCCAGGCTTCAATATGAACAAACCTTCCCAACTTACATATTTATCTTGATTCTAGTGGTCAAAACGTTGTATTCTAGTTGGTTCATAGTTGTTTTTTACCCCATTATACTTAATTTTGCATATGGTTCAAGATAGGGCTGAATTTCTTTTTTGCTCATATTACTAACCAGTTGTTTCAGCGCCATTTGTTAAAAGACATCTTTATTGTACAAATAATACATTTATTCTAGCAGAAAACAGAAGGAAAAGAAAAAAAGTGATGTGTGGAAAATCCATCAGTCTATGGCAGGGGTCCCCAACCCCCAGGCCATGGACCAGTACCAATCGTGGCCTGTTAGGAACCAGGTTGCACAGCAGGAGGTGAGTGGTGGGTGAGCAAGTGAAGCTTCATCTTCCACTCCCTATTGCTCCCCATCGCTCGCATCACCACCTGACCTATCACTCACGTTACTGCCTGAACCATTGCTTGCATTATCACCTGAACCAGCGCTCACATTACCGTCTGAACCATGCCCCCAAGCCCCTGTCTGTGGAAAAATTGTCTTTGACAAAACTAGTTCCTGGTGCCAAAAAGGTTGGGGATTGCTAGTTTACAGTATTTACCATTTTCCTGGGGTTTCTTTTATATTTATGAATATAGCTGTATCTTTCTTAATCTCATGTTCTCCTTTCTATCTCTCTCTTTTTCATAATAGTCCATTTTCTTTGATTATAACATGAACAAATACATTTTAATATTTGTGAAATAAGAATGCACCTCACAGTTGTTTTTTAAAGCATAAACAAAACCTTTTTTAAGACCGCATAGAACAGGTTGTGATTTATCCTGGCTAGACCACTGTGAACTTAGCCAAGTGTAAAGGTTTCCACTTATTTCACTGCTACCTAAGCTGAGTTATTCTCACTGAAAGTGCCATATATCATTAAAATTTAAGTTAGTTTGAACCTCTATTTGTCTAAAAAGTTTTTTTAAAGTATTAAAGCAGATTTGAGAACTCTCATCTTCAACAATGAAAGAGTACTTGATATTGGTTTTATTCTTCAACCAAAAATAAGTAGAAAAATAAAGAAAATGCATGGAATAACTCTTTCAGATATATTCCTTAGATCAGGAAAACAAGTTGTCTCACTGGAGACATTTTATGGATTTTTTTGAAATAAATGATAACCCAAGCTGAGAGTGGCAAAAGTATTGAGTTGAGGAGGCAGAGATGGTAGTTTGTAGAGGCTTAGGTAAATGAAATTTAGAAGGCAATGTACCAGAGAGAAGGGATCTAAGAGTTCCAAAATATATAGAGTAGCTCCCTTGAATCCATTGTTATAGCCCAAGTTTTGCATGCATAAAGTGAAATTTCACAAGCTGGACAAAGAAAAACAAAGGAGCTATAAGCTGATCAATTTCCAGAGCTCAAACAAGATTGGAGGGAAACGAAGTGAAATAGTCTTTAAAGACAGCAACAAAGCATAACATCCAATTTTTAATAACATAGGCTCAAGTTAAAAATCACTAGTTTACAAAGAAGCAATAAACTATGACACATAACCAGACAAAAAATAAACCAGTACAAGTGAATCCAGTAATAACAGAAATTATGGGATCCTGACCACAGCCATAAAATTGCTAGTATAAACATCTCAAAGATTTAAAGGAAAGCATGAAAATAATGATGGAAGAAATTAAATATTTGTAAAAGAACCAAATGTAATTTCTAAAGCTGAAAATCATTGTAAATGAAAAATTCAGTGAATGATCTTAATTATAAATTAAATACCATTGAGTAAAAATTCAGATTTAAAAACAGATGTTAGAAATTATACCAATTGAAGCACAGACATTAAAAAATGCCTAAAAAATTTAAGAGAAGCTCAGTACACTGTGAGACAATATCAAATGGTCTCATATAAAAAATTTTGTGTTCCAAAATAAGTTAGAAAAAAAAATTTTTTTAAATATTTGTATCAAAATTTTTTGATACAAATTGTCAAAATTTGATGAAAAGTTTGAATCTGTATTATATACACCTGAAGATATAAGAATGAGCTCAACTCAAACATTTTGTTCAAGTATCAAAGCATGATGTTGCAAACACATACTTCAAGAAGGTTTGAAAAGTGGTATCATTCACATAATGTGTTATCTGGGACGTATAAGGCAGGCTTCCCAAGCTGGGCTGAAAATGGCTTGAGAGAACAGGAAAGGAAAGGAGAATGACTTCGTGTTTTTATTGTTGTTAGAGAGTAGGGTGGGGTGAGAGTCCGTTAAAGGAGGAGCACTTGGACTTTCTTATAAGCTTTTCCAGAAGTGGGCAGAAGGGAAGAGGGAGGAGTGGTGCTTAAAGGATGTCAGTATTCCAACATCAAAAGTGGAGTCAGACTATTTACTACAACCCACAAAGCCAAGAAACTTAAGAAAACCCAAGCAGGATAAGGATAAAGTAAACCACAACAAAAACACATCATAATAAATTATTGCAGTATAATTTGAGAAAGGGAAACTTTTTAAAAAGCAAGTAAAGAAAGACACATAAGAACAAAGATAAGAGTGACTACAGACTTCTTGTCAGAAACAATGCAAGATAGTATACAATGGATGAAGATCTTTAAGAAGTCAAATAACAGAAGAAAAAGAAAAAAAAAAAAAACTACAATTTTCTTTACAGCAAAGACTCCTTTAAAAGATGTAGACCTGTTTTGGGAAATCTCTAAGTAAGACTGTGCATGACCTATCTTTCTACAAATGACAAGTATAAACTCTGAACATAATGTAGTTATCTGAAGGCATTGGAGAGTTAAAAGAAGCATTCAGATTTGAAAGGGTAGTACATAGCAAATGGAGAGAATTATGCACAGTAGAGTTGCTATTATCATAGCTTTTAACGTGGTGAAATCAGCTGCAAATGGAGAAGGAGCAAGGGAAAGAAAAAGAGAGAGAGAATGAGAATGAGAGGAGAAGAAAAGACCCAGAAGGAAAGTAGCCAGTTAGGGAACCTCCAAATTTTGTCTGCACACATCTCTGGCTGAAGCATATTCAAAGGAGCTCAGCTTTAAAAAAATGTATGTCATTTGGGATCAGAGCTAAAGAAAAAAAACAGAATTTTCATCTTGATTTCAACCAAGATAACTGCACACCAAAACAAAACAAATGATACACTTAGAAGAAAAAAAACAAAACAAAAAAACAGAAACCAGAATTTATACAACTCATACTCATATCTAAAATAGGCACCCAGCTATCTGATCAGGAAAATAAATATAAGACATAAAGTACTATTATTTGGGGTGAAACAAGAGGACATTAACAAAGGTACTACAGAAAGTAAAAGGATGATACAGAATTATTATGAACAATTTATGATAGTAAATTTAACAAATTAGATGAAATGGAAAAATTCCTAAAAGGACACTAATTTTTGAAAAAGTAACCTAAGTAGAAAAAAAAAAAAGAGTAGATTTCTATCAATTAAATAAATTGCATTCATAATGAAAAACCTTCTAAAAAAAAAAAAAGCTTGCCCAGATGGCATCACTGGTGAATTCTATCCAAAATATAAGGAAGAAATAATTGCTATGCTACAAAAATTCCTTCATAAAATAAAGGAGGAGGAAACACTCCCCAACTAATTTTATGAATCCAGAATTACCCTGTATATAAACTAGACTAAGTCATTACAAGAACTGAAAAATTCATTATGTACAGATACCACACACTTAACAAAGTATTACCAAATTGAGTATAGATACACACAATGTCATGGGTAAGTGAGATTTATCAAAGAAATGCAAGGTTGGTCTAACATCCAAAAATCAATAAGCACAATGCATCATATTAACAGAATAAAGAGAAAAAGTATGTACTCATTTCAGTAGATACAAAAACGTATTTAACACAATTCAACACCAAGGGAAAGCTATGAAAGAATTAACAGAGAAATTAGCTCTATAAGATGGGTGCTGCAATGATGAAAGGAAAGGCAGAAATTAGACGACAGAATGAAAAAGTAGGTGAAACAGGGATGGTGAGGGGTCAGGGACAAAGAAAGGGATGTGGAGAAGCTGAAAGAGAAATCAGAGTTGGGCAAGTGGCGAGGAAAAACTAGATAGATAAAATGTGAGAGTTTGAGGGAAAAGTGAGAGAAATGAGAGAAAATAATACTCAAGGAGTATAAAAGACACCTAAGGATTCTGAAGACTCCAATTTGAATATCCATAGGGATTTTTGTGTTCATTTCATACAAAATTTATTTCATATTATGCCATTCATTCACCACTGTAATAGAAGTAAGGTGCTGACTGTTTATATTCTCTAATATACAATTTCCTAGCTGTCATTATCCTGATAAAATTCTCCCTGGCTCATGCTTCCTAGAGCAGTGTTCCTCCAGTGGCCTCCGGGCACTTCCATTAGAACCACTTGGTTGCTATGACTAAAGAGCCAGGTCCTCATGCCCCATCCCATACATCCTGACTCAGATTCCCTGGGGTGCAATTTAAGAATTTAAATTTTAGCATGCACGACATGCTATTCCAATGCATGTTAATGTCTAGAGAAGCAATATAAACACTTAAAGACGCAGAAAACATGAAACAACAGATCACTTAATGATCTCCTTCAAGGATTTCTACAGTCTGAGGTGAATCTACCACTCGACCTGTAAGTCACACAGAAATTCTGTATGGAAGTTAGACTCCAGGTATTATTGTATAAGCACGCTGACTGGAGGGCTGTCACTATACATGCTTGTGTATCCTCCCATCTTCTAAGCTCAAGGTCCTTCTCCAGCACCATCAGCTGCACAAATCCAGCCCAGAATGGTCATTTCTCCTCTGCTCTCCTGTGATATTACAGCCGGCACCCACTCTCCAGCCCCATTGTAGACATGAGTCAGATCTGGTTATAGTGCTGTTTGTGTTGGTTTACTCTCTCCTAAGCTTTCTGGAGGCTCCTGCAACACAGGAAGTTAGCCCTGTTGATCTGTGTATGCTCACCTCCCTGTACTGCATCAGTACTTGGAAACAGCTTATTGATGGTGACAGACAGCAGATCATCAGTGGGAGTTGTTAGCTATCCTGTTTATAGAATCTTTGTTATGCTTGATACACTTCACCGAGGCTCTCTACCCAGACACTTGGGCATTTCTCTGCAGTGATACTTCTTTTCCCCAGCCATGTAGACTTTTAATTTTCAAATATCTTGCAAATCCACCCTCAGCACACCATCTCCATGCAGTTGCCTCTGTTTAGCCCTCATTATCTCTCACCAAGTTTGCAAATTTCTACCTCATCTCAGCTTCTAATCCCTCCGAGCTCCTCCCTGCCAATCCTGTCTGTGCAATAGCTACAAAAGGTATCTTTTGAAAATATTCATATGGTGAAGTCGCTCCCCTGTTTAAAGTGCTACAAACACTCCCACTTACATCTGTGTCTTACAGATGAATGGCTCCTGCCTGATGCTGAACCTTTTTGTCCAACTCCACAACTCCAGGTCACTTACTATGTCCTGGCAATAGGACATTTCGAGACTGTTTCTGGGATGAAAAAGAAACCTGAGTTTGAATCCCACCTCCTTTACTCACTAGCTGTTTAACTTGAACAAGATACTTAATTCTCAAACCTCAGTTTTATCACATACAATGTGGGGATAATAACAGTACTGTTCTCATAAGGTTGTCACAAGGAATATTTGAAATAGGGCCGGTGGAGTGCTCAGCCTGGCACTTGGTGTATAGTTAGTGCTGAATAAATACTAATCATTACTATCACTTCTTGCGTTTGTGTCCCTAGGCAATTTCTTCTGGTTAGAATGGCCTTTGTATCCTTGTCTATCTAGCAGACTCCCACTTTTTTTGTTTGTATTCAGCTACTACCTACTCAACTCCTGCTTTCTCTGGGACACATTGATCACTCATTCTCAGCTGTGTAATCATCATTCAGTGTTTTATCTTTAGTGTTCAATCATCCAACTCACTATATATAACTGAGTTAAAATATACTCCTCCCCTTATAAAATGTGAGGGAAGGACCCTACTGTGTCTACTTCTGTATCTCCAGAAACTACAACAATAGTGCCATGACCTTCCATCATCAAACAAATTGGTTGAAAGATTGAATGAATGACTGTGGAATTTCATTTTATATCTACCAACGATCATTTTCACGTCTTTAAATATATTTACAGTAGCATTAAAACTTAAGGGATTTTCAGAGCAGAGGAAAAACAATCATTTATTTCTTTCAAAATACAGCTTAACTGGAGGGATGGATGAGTAGAGAGACAATAATCAGAGTGAATTTCTACATATTCTCTAGTCCATATGGACCCCCACTATCAACTCCAGTGGACCCCAAACTATTGATGACTCTGTTCCTGTGTATGTTGTAGTGATGATATTCTTGCTCTGAGTATACAGGTGGAAGTGAGACTCATACCACAGTTCCATATTGGAGGGAGCTGCTAGCCAGCTTGTGAAAGGGGCTCTTCCATAAGGCTCATCTTTGTAACTGGAGCACAGAAAACTATACTAAGCTTTTCTTATTGTAGGTTTTCTAATATGTTGAACTGTGACAATTTTGGGAAATGTGTTTACCACCCAGTTTGGGGCAATGTGTTAGGTTAAAAGACCTATTGTTTGTGACTTGGAAGCATGGGTTTCCCAGGCCTTTGCAAGCAGGCAATCCTCTGAAAACAGCTTTTGTCTATTGCCATGCTGCAATCACTTGCCTCATTGTTGAAATTCAGTTTGAGAAGAAAAAAAAAAAAGGAAAGAAGAATTGTCATCTGCAGCTGCAAACTCCAAAATCTTCTGGGGCTCAAGATGCATTAGAATTGCTGAAGCTGTTAGAAGAATCTTTACTTATTGTGATTGGACTTTTTCACCTTCAGTTCACTTCTTGAGTCTTCTCAAATCCCATGAGGATTATGCTTTTTGTTGTCTAAACCCTATCATAGTATCCGTGATTCGTAGCCTTGAAACAGACTTTAAAAAATAAATCCAACACAAGTTTATCAAATTACTGCTTGCTCCCTTATAAATGGTCTCACATTTTAGCAAATAACTGGATTTCATATGAATTTTTGAAGACTATTAACCAATATCTCAGCAAAATAAGAACTAGCCAAAATACTTTAATTGCACACCAGACCCTTCTCCTCGCTGTCATGTTAATTGTAGATTTCCCTAATTGAGAATCTATGGGTGGGTATCTGCCCCGGAAGCCTCCTATGTGTTAAGACATCTGGTTTGCTAACCATCACACTGCCTTTCAGAGGCAACTAACTGCAAACACCACTTCTCCCTGGGATCTTCCCCTCAAGCGCAGAGTTGCTTAGATCTGGAGCTGGCTGGCTACGAGGCTAAGGAATTGTGCAAAGAAGAGTGTTAAGCTGCTGGTTCTGATGTTTGTAATGTATTTTGGCTGTTGCAGGGTAATTGTTTTAATAATGCAACCTGCAAGCTATGCCAATCCACTGGTAAGTTTTTGAAATCATAATTTTAAAGAATAGAATGTTCACAGAATATGCCTGTCGAGTTCAAGAAAAACTGAGAGTGTTTGGATAATGTGTTTAAAGGCACACGGGGTCCTCACATATCCTCCCTATTGTGCAGTTTACCAGGATGGCTGCAGACCTCAGAACACACTAGGACAATATTCAATGAATATAATTTTATTTTTATTTAACTAAAAGACATTTATTTTATTATTGAGCTAAAAATAAAATTTTAGACTCGAAATAAAACCGTACTTATTTTCTATTGCTCTATTTGTGTGACATTGGACAAATTATTGAATGTTCTTTCTCCTCATTTGTTTCACTTGCAATGGGGAAAAATCTGTCTCCCTCAAGCCTTTAGACGGAGCAGGGAGAGAGATCAAAATGAGAGAGGTGAAAATGTCCTGCCTAGTGTCTGATGCACAGCAGTTCCCAAAGAATGGTGCTTTCCCTCTTCTGCTCAGAAGTTCTACTTCATCAAATAAATATGTCCTTATCACTTAACAGTAAAATAATTTAGGTTCGAGTCCTCCCAAATGGCCTAAAGTATACCGGGGCAGAGATGGTGGGACAGTTGAAAATGGTAGATTCAATGCTCATACAATAAACATTCTCCACCCTCAATTAGCCAGCCAATGCAGAAATGACCACTCTCTTTGAGGATAATCCTAGAAAATAATTTAGACAGAAATAGCTATGAGATGAACCGAGATAGAGCCACAGAAATTGTCATGAATGCTCACCAAAAGAGTAGAATTCCCAACATGTAAGCGTAATACCCTAAAAGAATCCAGAGCCCCATCAAATAGAAACATTAAAAGTGTTTTCAATGAAAACATGGAACAAGTATGTTTTCCTGGTCTCTGTGGGATTTCTAGGAAACCCCTCAGAACACCTCTGTAAAGAGAAATTTAAACAGTGGATCACAGAATGGGACAGATGATCCATGGAAGTTGGTGGCAAAGCCAGCTAATGCCTTAGCTTCATGCACGCTGCTGCATATAGATTTTACCTTCTGGTGCAGTAATTTTGATGATAAATTCTATGTAGTTGCATTTTTCCTTGCCAACTCCCCTCAAAAAAAAATGAACCTCAAAAGATGAATAAAAAAAGTGATCCAATACTACTCAACAGTTAAAATTAATAAAGAAGTGCTATTTGCACCAGTAGCAAAAATCTCTAAAGCATGTTGCTTTAGCAAAAGAAAAAAAATACACATATATTGGAAGAAAATGCCTATGTAATGTGATATCATCTATTAAAATTTTTCAAACCTAGAAAAAATTTTTTTTAATTTGCATGATAAATAGTAACCCTTTAAACACTTGCCTAGGAGTATAAACTCTAAATGCATGTCAGTGATCATCTCTATGGGAGAATCAGGGAAAAGGAATCCAACTGCAGTACACAGGCACCTCGCCAGCTATGTAATGTTTATAAATACACACACACACAAAAATCATCTGTAGCAATTAGGCCTACGGTGGCCACTTAATAAATTTAGGAGTGGTATATAGGTGTTCATTATTTTATGCTCTGTTTTTGTCAAAATGTTTATAATAGTTCACAAAACATGGTAAAGTAATTAAAGATTACTTTTAAGAAATGAAAAATGAGGTTTTACTGTAGTTGTTAAAAGAAGTATGAACAATTTTCTTCTGGTCCAAACTCTGCTGTCAGCTGCACTGCGACTGTAGCACACTGATCTGTGCGCCACATTGATTGGAGGCTGCCCCTTGCCTCCACAGAGCATATTTATCCACTAAGAGGGAACTGGGTAAATGTTTCTCTTGGATTCAAAGCTATATTTTAGCATGACCATCAGGGTTCATTGAGAGCTAGCTCAAATCTCCTCTTTGTACACCAAGCCTGTCAACTGTCAATATCTATGACCTGCTCAGTCTCATGAAACTGGTCTCTGGCATCACAAACTGTCTTTGAAACTTCCATGCCTTAGTCTGAAATTTCATATCTTCTACTTTTTTTTTTTTTTTTTTTTTTGTCACCTGAGCCATTTATTCAATGGCAGGGCCATATTGTGCATTAGCCTTTTGGAAGAGACAGGGAAGGTGGGTTTTTCCATCTCAGTGCATCCCTCATTGTACAAACGCACATAGTGCACTTAGCTCAGTACACTCTAGTTATCTGCTTACTCACCTACCTGCTAGTCTACTCTCTCTGCTCTGAGGTCCTCATCAACAGGACCCTTATTTATCCATTTGGTCACAGGCTGGCCATATAAAAATAGGTGATTATAAAAGGCTGAGCAAAGTAATGTTTGCATGAGATGTTGATTATGTTTTGACGACTATTCAAAGGTGATAATCCTGGAGATTTACCATTTTATATATCACCAACAGGTATCAATTTATAAAATATGTGCACTTGAATGAGTTAAAGTACCAAGAACAACAGCTGTACATCACGAGTGCAGTGATGCAGAAGTGTTGGTATTATTGGTCAGTCTGAGCTACGTTGTCATTTGCGCAAATCTGATTTTGGAATGCTAATCTGGAGACATGGAAAGCCGTAGAGGTGCCACCCTTGAATGTCCTACCTATTCATGGCTGTGTGAGAAGCACAGTGATTCCAAGAGCAAGCTTTGGAGGCAAAGTTGGGTGAGGCTGGGAGATACTGATCCTCCCCCAACTCAGCTTCAACCAGTTCAGCTGTGATGCTAGTACTTACCTCCCAGAATTATTCTGAAGAAGATTGTGACAAGGCAGGTGAAAGTCCTAGCATCAACATCACTCATAAGTGAAGGGTAAGGTGGCCAGACCACAGATCACTGTAATTCCACCAGCTGAAAGTGAAGAGAACACCTTGTAGCAGTAGTTACCTCAAGTGTGGACAAGTTCATGTTTCTCCCCGTTATGACCCAGAGGAAATAGTGTTGAGCTTAGACTTATGGGTCTGGGTTCAAATTCTGGTTCTAACACAAATAGTGAGCCTTTTGCAGAGTCACTTAAACTATGTTAGCCTAAATTTCTTTTACTATTAAATGAATGTAAGGTGATCTCCTTCTCAGACTGAATGTGAGACTTAGAATAAAAAATAGGTGTAAAGTACCCATAGTATTTCAATGCACAGGTGACAGCTGAGATTTTACATTAGATGATTATTAGAACATCTTCTTTTGCTGTTACTACTACTACAGATGAGTGAACAGATACTTATTAGCTATATTTTATGTGCATGGCACTGAGCTAGGAGCTAATGATGTAGGGGCAAACAATACAGATGCGTTCCTTGCCTAGCTGACCTTTAATCTGTATACTAAGTACTGTATGTTTTAACTTACCCTACATTCATTTAATCCTTAAAGTAAATTAAAAAATAAACGTTATCTTACCTCTTGTATGGTAAGGAGACAGAAATCTAAACATATTATGCCAGACACAGACAACAATGCAACACGTTTATAAAGCCCATCAGAGTGCCTTGAACATAATAGACACAAAATGAAATAGATGTCAAAATATGTACGGAGAATTCAGAGACAAATAAGAAAATCTGTTGGAGTTTTGTAAAGAGAAACTATTAAGAGTTTCCCCAAATCTGACATTAGGCATTACTGTCCATTACATCCATTTTTTAATTTCTTGGACATGGGACTCTATAGGCAGGAAGATAAGTGTTATTCTCTAAACCTAAATGAGTAAATGCTAGGAAGAGAGCCAAGTAATGGATATCCTGCCCATATTGGGACAAGGGTTGCATGTGCTTTTACTCCAGCACCCAGAGCAGATAAATGTAAACCTTCATTCATCAAACCAGATTTTGTCTACACCCCTGAAGCTTTCCAGCACTTGGCTGGCTAAGATCAGGGGGTGTGCATTTCACAGATGAACTCAGGGCTACTCAGTATGGTTAGTACTTTGGCCAGTGCTTTGGGGTGGAGGTGGGGGTCAGAAAATTCTCTTTTAAGAAGAAAGCTGCAATTCTGAGGTGGGAGAGCAGAGGGAAGTGCATTCTTGGTGTCCCTGAGCTGACAGCTGAAAGAGGCTCGATCTGTCACCCTCCCACTGCATGCGGAGAGCTTTGAGCTGCTGGTCCACGCGAGCCCCTCGTAAACCGGGAGGAAGAGCCAGCCTGCACCTCTCAGGGTGCCCTGCATTAGGCTGCACCTGGGACTGTGTAGGTGTGTTTTTCTCCTCTTGTTGATTTGGTTACCGAAAAGGGCTTTTGATGGAGACCACATCCTTTTACCGAGTATCAGGAAGGTTTATTAAAAGTGGCTCTGAGAACACAGTAAAACCCCCAACTATCTGATTCAAGGCACTTGCCTCACTTTCCTTTCTCTGTCACTGAGGTATAAACACACCTTCTGCCATCAGCTGTACTTTCCAGCTAGAAAGGAGATTTCAGAAAGTGAGATAAGATAAACATGCAAAGGCAGATAATAAATCAGAACATACATAGGATTCATTTTAAAAGATATGCTGAATTCTCACTCAAAGTATACGAAAGCATGTGCTGCTGGCTTACAAATACTGATTTTTTTTAACCCATTCTATGGCAAGTAACAAGAATATACTATCTAAGATGACAAGGAGCTTTCAAAGAGTCCTTCCCCTTAGTTTGAATGCCGTCATTACAGTGTGTGCTGGGGCTGCGACTGGACTTTTGCTTCCTCTCCCTTTACTTTATCACCTTCCTCTCACCTCTGAGATATCAGTTTGGATGTCTCTTCCTGGTGGATAGTTTCCTAACAACTCTGTCTAAGGGAGGGGCTGTACTCGGGTCCTCAGGGACGCACTCTGTCTGCTAACTTGGCCATGAACCCTGTCACGCTGCCCAGACTCTCATCGGTAATGCCCCATGGAGTAAACCTGGTGAGGACAGAGACCATTTCATTCTTATTTATTAGTGTGTCCCAAACACCAGGCACACCACATGGCAGAGGGCAGGCTCTCAATGAATGCTTGCTAAAAGAACAATGTACAAATAAATCCATGAAGAAAAAGCTCCTCAGGGACCTTCAAGATGACAGAGGAGTAAGACGTGGAGATCACCTTCCTCCCCACAAATATATCAGAAATACATCTACATGTGGAACAACTCCTAAAGAACACCTACTGAATGCTGGCAGAAGACCTCAGGCTTCCCAAAACGCAAGAAACTCACCACGTACCTGGGTAGGGCAAAAGAAAAAATAAAAAACAGAGACAAAAGAATAGGGACAGGACCTGCACCTCTGGGAGGGAGCTGTGAAGGAGGAAAAGTTTCCACACGCTAGGAAGCCCCTTCACTGGTGGAGATGGGGGGTGGGCCGGGGGGAAACTTTGGAGCCACGGAGGAGAGCACAGCAACAGGGGTGCAGAGGGCAAAGTGGAGAGATTCCCACACAGAGGATTGGTGCTGACCAGCACTCACCAGCCCAACAGGCTTGTCTACTCACCTGCCAGGGCAGGTGAGGGTTGGGAGCTGAGGCTCGGGTTTCAGAGGTCAGATCCAAGGAGAGGACTGGGGTTGGCTGCGTGAACACAGCCTGAAGGGGGCTAGTGTGCCACAGCTAGCCGGGAGGGAGTACAGAAAGAAGTCTGGAACTGACTAAGAGGCAAGAGACCATTGTTTCAGGGTGCACAAGGAGTGGGAATTCAGAGTACTGCCTAAATGAGCTACAGAGATGGGCGGGTACTGCGGCTATCAGTGCAGATCCCAGAGACAGCCATGAGATGCTAAGGCTGCTGCTGCCACCACCAAGAAGCCAGTGTGCAAGCCCAGGTCACTGTCCACACCTCCCCTGCTGGGAGCCTGTGCAGCCTGCCACTGCCAGGCTCCCATGATCCAGGGACAACTTCCCCAGGAGAATGCACGGCGCACCTCAGGCTGGTGCAACGTCATGCCAGCCTCTGCTGCCACAGGCCCGCCCCGGATTCCATGCCCCTCCCTCCCCCCCGGCCTGAGTGAGCCAGAGACCCCGAATCAGCTGCTCCTTTAACCCCCTCCTGTCTGGGTGGGAACAGACGCCCTCAGGCGACCTACACGCAGAGGCAGGTCCAAATCCAAAGCTGAACCCCAGGAGCTGTGTGAACAAAGAAGAGAAAGGGAAATCTCTCCCAGCAGCCTCAGGAGCAGCGTATTAAATCTCCACAATCAACTTGATGTACCCTGTATCTGTGGAATACCTGAATAGACAACGAATCATCCCAAAATTGAGGTGGTGGACTTTGGGTACAACTGTACACTTAGGGTTTGCTTTCTGCATCTAATTTGTTTCTGGTTTTATGCTTATCTTTGCTTAGCATTTAGAGCTTATTATCATTGGTAGATTTGTTTATTGATTTGGTTGCTGTCTTCCTTTTATATATATATATATATATTTTTTTTTCTTTTTCTCTTTTTGTGAGTGTGTATGTGTATGCTTCTTTGGGTGATTTTGTCTGTATAGCTTTGCTTTTACAATTTGTCCTAGGGTATTATCTGTCTTTTTTTTAGTACAGTTTTTAGCAATTGTTATCATTGGTGGATTTGTTTTTTGGTGTGATTGCTCTCTTCTTTCTTTCTTTCTTTTTTTATTACTTATCTAATTTTTAATAATTTTTTTTATTTTAATAATTTTATTTTATGTTTTCCTTCTTTCTTTCTTTCTTGCTTCCTTTCTTTCTTTTTTTCTCCCTTTTCTTCTGAGCAGTGTGGCTGATAGGGTCTTGGTGCTCCGGACAGGTGTCAGGCATGAGCCTCTGGGGTGGGAGAGCCAAGTTCAGGACATTGTTCCACCAGAGACTTCCCAGCTCCAAGTAATATCAAATGGCGAAAGCTCTCCCAGAGATCTCCTTCTCAACACTAAGGCCCAGCTCCACTCAATGACCAGCAAGCTACAGTGCTGGATGCCCCATGCCAAACAACTAGCAAGACAGGAACACATCCATTAGCAGAGAGGTTGCCTAAAATCATAATAAGGTCACAGACACCACAAACACACCACTGGATGCGGTCCTGCCCACCAGAAAGACAAGATCCAGCCTCACCTACCAGAACACAGGCAACAGTCCCCTCCACCAGGAAGCCTACACAACCCACTGAAGCAACCTTAGCCAGTGGGGGCAGACATCAAAACCAACAGGAACTATGCACTTGCAGCCTGCAAAAAGGAGACACCAAACGTAATAAGTTAAGCAAAATGAGAAGACAGAAAAAACACACAGCAGATGAAGGAGTAAGATAAAAACCCACCAGACCTAACAAACAAAGAGGAAATAAGCAGTCTACCTGAAAAAGAATTCAGAATAATGATAGTAGAGATGATCCAAAATCTTGGAAATAGAATGGAGAAAATACAAGAAATGTTTAATAAGGACCTAGAAAAACTAAAGAGCAAACAAACACTGATGATCAACAAAATAAATGAAATTAAAGATTCTCTAGAAGGAATCAACAGCAGAATAACTGAGGCAGAAGAAAGGATAAGTGACCTTGAAGATGAAATATTAGAAATAACTACCCTAGAGCAGAATAAAGAAAAAGAATGAAAAAAAAAATTGAGGACAGTCTCAGAGATCTCTGGACAACATTAAATGTGCCAACATTCAAATGATAGGGGTCACAGAAGAACAAGAAAAAAAGAAAGGGACTGAGAAAATATTTGAAGAGATTATTGTTGAAAACTTCCCTAATATGGGAAAGGAAATAGTCAATAAAGTACAGGAAGCACAGAGAGTCCCATACAGGGTAAATCTAAGCAGAAAGACATCAAGGAACATATTAATCAAACTATCAAAAATTAAATAAAAAGAAAAAAAAAATAAAAGCAGCAAGGGAATCCCCATAAGGTTAATACCTGATCTTTCATCAGAATCTCTGAAAGCCAAAAGGGAGTGGCAGGACATATTTAAAGTGATGAAAGGAAAGAAACTGCAACCAAGATTACTCTACCCAGCAAGGATTTCATTCAGATTTGAAGGAGAAATTAAAACCTTTAAAGACAAGCAAAAGCTAAGAGAATTCAGCACTAACAAACCAGCTTTACAACAAATGCTAAAGGAAGTTCTCTAGGCAGGAAACAAATAGAAGGAAAAGACCTACGATAACAAACCGAAAATAATTTAAAAAATGGTAATAGGAACATACATATTGATAATTACCTTGAATATAAATGGATTAAATGATATAACCAAAAGACACAGACTGGCTGAATAGATACAAAAACAAGACCCTTATATATGCTGTCTACAAGAGACCCACCTCAGGCCTAGGGACACATACAGACTGAAAGTGAGGGGAAAGAAAAACATATTCCATACAAATGGAAAAAAAAAGAAAGTTGGACTAGCAATTCTCATATCAGACAAAATACACTTTAAAATAAAGAATATTACAAGAGACAAAGAAAGACACTACATAATGATCAAGGGATCAGTCCAAGAATAGCATATAACAATTGTAAATATTTATGCACCCAACATAGGAGCACCTCAATACGTAAGGCAAATGCTAACAGCCATAAAAGGGGAAATCAACAGTAACACAATCATAGCAGGGGACTTTAACACCCCACTTTCATCAATGGACAGATCATCCAAAATGAAAATAAATAAGGAAACACAAGCTTTAAATGACACATTAAACAAGATGGACTTAATTGATATTTATAGGACATTCCCTCCAAAAACAACAGAATACACTTTCTTCTCAAGTGCTCATGAAACATTCTCCAGGATAGATCATAACTTGGGGCACAAATCAAGCCTTGGTAAATTTAAGAAAATTGAAATCGTATCAAGTATCTTTTCCAACCACAATGCTATGACACTAGATATCAATTACAGGGAAATATCTGTAAAAAACACAAACACATGGAGGGTAAACAATACACTACTAAATAACCAAGAGATCACTGAAGAAATCAAAGAGGAGATCAAAAAATACCTACAAACAAATGACAATGAAAACACAATGACCCAAAACATATTGGATGCAGCCAAAGCAGTTCTAAGAGGAAAGTTTAGAACAATACAATCCTATCTCAAGAAACAAGAAACATCTCAAATAAACAAACTAACCTTATATCTAAAGCAATTAGAGGAAGAAGAACAAAAAAAACCCCAAAGTTAGCAGAAGGAAAGAAGTCATAAAGATCAGATCAGAAATAAATGAAAAAGAAATGAAGGAAACAATAGCAAAGATCAATAAAACTAAAAGCTGGTTCTTTGAGAAGATAAACAAAATTGATAAACTATTAGCCAGACTCATCAAGAGAAAAAGGAAGAAAACTCAAATCAATAGAATTAGAAATGAAAAAGGATACAAAGGATCATGAGAGATTACTACAAACAACTCTATGCCAATAAAATGGACAACCTGGAAGAAATGAAGAAATCCTTAGAAAACCACAACCTTCCAAAACTGAACCAGGAATAAATAAAAAATATAAACAGACTATTCACAAGCACTGAAATTGAAACTGTGATTAGAAATCTGCCAACAAACAAAAACCCAGGACCAGATTGCTTCACAGGCAAATTCCATCAAACACTTAGAGAAGAGCTAGCACCTATCCTTCTCAAACTCTTCCAAAATATAGCAGAGTGAGGAAAACTCCCACACTCATTCTAAGAGGCCACCATCACCCTGGTACCAAAACCAGACAACAATGTCACAAAAAAAAGAAAACTACAGGCCAATATCATTGATGAACATAGATGCAAATATCCTCAACAAAATACTAGCAAACATAACGCAACAGCACATTAAAAGGATCATACACCATGATCAAGTGGGGTTTATCCCAGGAAGGCAAGGATTCTTCAATAAATGCATATCAATCAATGTGATAAACCAGATTAACAAACTGAAGGAGAAAAAACATATGATCATCTCAATAGATGCAGAAAAAGGTTTTGACAAAATTCATCACCCATTTATGATAAAAACCCTCCAGAGAGCAGGTATAGAAGGAACTTACCTCAACATAATTACAGTCATATATGACAAACCCACAGTGAACATCATTCTCAGTTTTGGAAAACTGAAACCATTTCCACTAAAATCATATACAAGACAAGGTTGCCCACTCTCAGCACTATTATTCAAAATAGAATCAGAAGTTTTAGCCACAGCAATCAGAGAAGAAAAAGAAATAAATGGAAAGTTTTACTTTCCTTTTTCCTTCTTTTCCAAATTGGAAAAGAAGATGTAAAACTGTCCCTGTTTGCAGATGACATGATACTATACATAGAGAATCATAAAGGTGCTACCAGAAAACTACTAGAGCTAATCAATGAATTTGGTAATGTAGCAGGATACAAAAAAAATGCACAGAAATCTCTTGCATTTCTACACACTATTGATGAAAAATCTGAAAGAGAAATTAAGGAAACACTCCCATTTACCATTGCAACAAAAATAATAAAATACCTAGGAATAAACCTACCTAAGGAGACAAAAGACCTGTATGGTGAGAACTGTAAGACACTGATGAAAGGAATTAAAGATGATACAAACAGATGGAGAGATATACCACGTTCTTGGATTGGAAGAATCAACATTGTGAAAATGACTATATGACCCAAAGCAATCTACAGATTCAGTGCAATCCCTATCAAACTACCAGTGGCATTTTTCACAGAACTAGAAGAAAAAAATTCACAATCTGTATGGAAACACAAAAGACCCCGAATAGCCAAAGCAATCTTGAGAAAGAAAAACAGATCTGGAGGAATCAGGCTCCCTAACTTCAGACTATACTATAAAGCTACAGTAATCAAGAGAGTATGGCACTGGCACAAAAACAGAAATATAGATCAATGTATCAGGATAGAAAGCCCAAAGATAAGCCCATTCAGATATGGTCACCTTACCTTTGATAAAGGAGGCAAGAATATACAATGGAGAAAAGACAGGCTCTTCAGTAAGTGGTGCTGGGAAAATTGGACAGCTACATGTAAATGAAATTAGAATACTTCCTAACACCATACACAAAAATAAGCTCAAAATGGATTAAAGACCTAAATGTAAGGCCAGGTACTATAAAACTCTTAGAGGAAAACAGAGGCAGAACACTCTGTGACATAAATCACAGCAAGATCCTTTTTGACCCACCTCCTAGAGAAATGCAAATAAAAACAAAAATAAGCAAATGGGACCTAATGAAACTTATAAGACTTTTGCACAGCAAAGGAAACCATAAACAAGATGAAAAGGCAACCCTCAGAATGAGAGAAAATATTTGCAAAGGAAGCAACTGACAAAGGATTAATCTCAAAAATTTACAAGCAGCTCATGCAGCTAGCTCAGTACCAAAACAATAACCCAATCCAAAAATATGCAGAAGACATAAATAGACATTTCTCCAAAGAAGATATACAGATTGCCAACAAACACATGAAAGGGTGCTCAACATCACTAATCATTAGAGAAATGCAAATTAAAACTTCAATGAGGTATCACCTCACACGGGTCAGAATGGCCATCATCAAAAAATCTACAAACAATAAATGCTGGAGAGGGTGTGGAGAAAAGGGAACCCTCTTGCACTGTTGGTGGGGATATAAATTGATACAGCCACTGTGGAGAACAGTATGGAAGCTCCTTAAAAAACTAAAAATAGAACTAACATATGACCCAGCATTTGCACTACTGGGCATATACCCTGATAAAACCACAATGCAAAAAGGGTTATTTACCACAGTGTTCATTGCAGCACTATTTACAGCAGCCAGGACATGGAAACAACCTAAGTGTCCATCAACAGAAGAATGGACAAAGAAGATGTGGTACATATATATAATGGAATATTACTGAGCCATAAAAAGAAACAAAATTGAGTTATTTGTAGTGAGGTGGATGGACCTAGAGTGTGTCATACAGAGTGAAGTAAGTCAGAAAGAGAAAAACAAATACCGCACGCTAACACATATATATGGAACCTTAAAAAAGAAAAAATAGTTCTGAAGAACCTAGGGGCAGGACAGGAATAAAGACATAGACATAGAGAATGGACTTGAGGACACAGGGAGGGGGAAAGATAAGCTGGGATGAAGTGAGAGAGTGGCATGGATATAGATATGCTACCAAATGTAAAATCGATAGCTAGTGGGAAGCAGCCGCATAGCACAGGGAGATCAGCCCGATGCTTTGTGTCCACCTAGAGGGGTGGGATACGGAGGGTGGGAGGAAGACGCAAGAGGGAAGAGATATGGGTATATATGTGTATGTATAGCTGATTCACTTTGTTTTACAGCAGAAACTAACACACCATTGTAAAGCAATTATACTCCAATAATGATGTTAAAAAAAAAAAAAAGAAAGAAAAGAAAAAGCCCCTCAACCTAGAAAACTTATTTTTGTGGTTGGGGATGGGGAGAAAAGAGGCAGATATCAAAACAGTGATTTTAATATATGAGTGTAGAGGGATAAGGGGGCTTGTCGACTCATGAGGGGGCAGTTGCAGGAGGGTACTCTGCTGGTCTTTACTTGGTGGAGAAGACAGGCTGGAGACGCTTGTGGGGGTGGGTGGGGAAGGGGATGACACATGGGGCAGGTTGGGTGGCAAGAGGGTAGAAGAGTGTTCTAAACAGAGGGTATAGTACATGTGAGCATGGAAAAGAGCAAAGAGTGTGGGAATTCTGTAGCTACAGTTTTGTAATGTTTCCATTTTAACCTCAAGCAGCCAACCGTGGTGATAAGGTATACTACATAATGCAGTATAAATTAAGAGGTCTAGTATCAATTGCCCAGACCACTGGCAAAGTGGAAGAGGCAGAACAGTAACCCACAGCCATGGCACTTACCAGCTATGAGGAACTGAGCAATTTATAAGCCTCCATTTCCTTATCTTTAGAGTGGGCTTGATAATTCCTACTTTGAAAGACCTGCTTTAAAGATTAAATTAGGAAAGAAATGTAAGTCCTAGCATCATGCAATAGGTGCTCAGTAAATGTCCTTTTCCTTCTTATTTCCACGCCTCTTTTCCCCCCTTTCCTTCTGTAATTCTAGTCACATTCCCTCCCTCAATCATTCTTGGTGCTGTTTCTTCCCTTTTGCTTTGCTGTAAGGTCCAGACTGAGCCTGCTGTGGAATGAGTCAGATCCCTCCTGGCTCTGGAGTCTGTCTGAGGTCCTGACCGTAAGCAATCTCCTTCTCAGTCCCCACCCTGGAAAGTCTGCATGGTTGTCCCACTCGTTTGCTGGTCCCAAATGCCACTTCACCTCCTGAGTTGCTGCATACGCTTCCCCAGCCCCATCTCTGAATTATATGTTTTTATTGTTCCTGAGCCTAACACTTAATGAGGTTGAACAAGTGCTTTCTGCTGATGAAAGAGCCTTTTTCAAACCAGAATTACAGAACAATTACAGGACGAAGGTTGGCTGCCCTTTCTGTGAGGGTTAATTGTTAATTGAGCCACCAGAGAGCATGGTGTGTTGATCCTCTCAAGTCAATGGGGAAGAAAAGTCCCAGCAGCATAAACATTTTTGCTTTTTAAAAAGTTATTTTTTAAGGGAAAAGACTTTTGGAAAACGTCATTGTTTGGAATAAGCTAAGACATTAAACAAACACAACTGAGTCATTTTAAATTAATAAAGAACAGAAATAGGCAGGGACACCCACATTTGTAAATCATCTAGTCTGTGTTCAGCACTTTGCCTTCCATATATTATCTCATTTAATCAATATTCATCAGATATTCTACAGAAGAGATCTATTTCATAAATACAATGACAATTTATCCTGAAGTAATATCAACTGCTACAAAAACACTTTTTTATGAGGAATTAAATAGCCAACAAAATGAAACATTCATTGTATTAATGAGGTTTTGTAATATAATGTTGAATAACCCTCAAATCTCAGTGGTTGAACCCACAAAGGTTTATTTTTTGCTCATGTTATATATTGGCTGAGGTCAGCTACTGCTCTGTCATTTCTTCATTCCAGGACCCAGGCTGAAGGAGCAGTTCCAATCTGGGATGTGGCAATCTCCTGGCAGAGGGGAAATGCCACAGTCACACCGTGACTTGGCTCTCAAGCTTCTGCTTGGACAGGCCCATGTCACTTTTGCAAGTGTTCCATTAGCCAAAGCAAATCATGTGACTGAGCCCATGTGAACGGGACAATGAGAACACTCTTCCCATGGGGAGGGAGGGAGAGGTCTCTGTGAGCCACAGAGCAGAGAATATGTATTCTCCTTTGACAGAGGAGGGAAGTGAAAAATGTGAAATTATATTAAATCTTATAGCTGAAGTTAAAAGTCTCCTTTCAGCTGGTAAAAACCACATGCCATCAAGTTCTACAAACTACGACTTCCTCTGCTCCAATCAACTTTGCATTCCCCAATGCCCAGATAAAAGGCAATACAAATTTGTCAGGAGAAAGTTATGGAGAGCCTGAGTTAAAACAATGACATAGGAAAGAAGGGAAAAGAATGGATTTGAGAAATATTTATGATCTGTAGTGATCAATAAAAATTCATAGTGGTGAAATTAGTAGGAATCCAAGGTTTGGGGCTTGTTTACTAGTCATTTGGATATGGAAGGTTTACACTTTAGGGAAACTAGGTTGCCAATAATTCTTTGCTGGTTGATTGGATTTTGGACCACCTCACTATTTACTGGTATTCCCACAAGAATGGACCATTTCAATAAAGGGGCATATGGCAGTCACTTTGCAGTCCATATTCTCATAAAAGCTGTAATCACTGGCATCATTCAGGAGACAGTGTTCACGAATGGACACAAGCAGGTGGGGAAGCTCCTCGTTCTCAGCATCATACAGGTAAACCTGAACGTGAACTCCATCAAATCCAGGACCGTTAGACAGCAGTCTAATAGCTGCATAAAAATGCCTAATCTCTCCTTAGAGAATGATGTTTCAATCTTACCAAAGGTACTAATATCTCACAGTCAAAACAGTAGGCAGGAATTTGGAGTTTTAAATAGTGCAGAAACAGATTTTCTAATTTTACTTCCAACATATGTTAAATTTGGATTAAAAAGTAATAATAGCATAGCATAGATTAGAATTGCATTCAGGGTTTGTCAAGGCAGTTCTTTTCCCTTTTTTGCCACCCTAATTTTTCCCCTAATTATAATTTGCTAACATTTCTTATAATAATGAAACCAGTTGAGAGCTAAGCATTTGCTCAAGTGAAAGTTGAGTTTTCTATTGATTTCCCTAGAGAAAAGAATGTCCCCAAATGGGTCATGTTTGCCACAAAGGTTGAGAGGTATTTTAAAGTCCCAGAGCTGAGACGGTCCTGGGGAAGAGAATGCAGTAGTGATTTCAATTTCATTTAGAATAGTGGTAGAGCCACAGCCTACCAGATGGGATAATGAGGCATTGTTTTATAAAACTAAGCATAAGGACTGAAGTCTACTCCAAAATCTATCAGAAATGGGTAATTCACTTAAAAGCAGTCTATCGGGGTCTCCTACATCAGACAAGGCTCTATGTTAGGTGTTGTGGGTGCTTACAGAGAACTGAGACAGAAGCTCTGCCCTCAAGAGGCAAATTATTTAGTTCAGAAGGCAAAGCATATAAAACAACAAAAAAGATCTTCATATCTGGTAGAACTAGGTAAGTCCCAAAGGATATTTTTAGGGGATTATATGTTCATTCCTCAAATATTTTGGGAGACCTACTAGGTCTAAGCACTGTGTCCTATACTTGGGATACAAAATAAAATAGGCAGAGCCCCTGTGTCACATAGAGGCATGCAATCATAGTTCAACAAGGTGTTGTTAACACAGAGGCATAAATGGAATACTAGTAATGTGTATAGCATATGTTTTGATAACAGAATGAACAGGATTTTGTTTCTGCCTTACCAATTACTGTTGTGATAACCACAAGCTTACATTTCCTGGGATTTATTTTTCTTGTTTACAAAATTCAGAATGGTTTGCTTACTTCAAAGAGCTAGTCTAACAATATAATAAGATTGCACACATGAAATTCAGGTGTAAGTCAACATACCTAACAGAAATTGCATATGGCAGCCACAGTACTATTTCCATGGGAACCAGAGAAGAGAGAAATCTTCTCTTTGTGCCCGGTGAAGTCAAAGCATCATGAAAATAAAAACAGCATCACACACACACAAAATGGGTTTGGAGGGCATTTTTCCCCTTCAACTTCCTTGTAAAGTCCTATTTTATCCCTTAAAACTCATGGTAAGCGTTTCCTTAATATGAGAAAGCTTTCTTCCAAGAATAGTTAATTTCCTTCTCTTTTTTCTCTATACCGGACGTAAGTCTATTGTATCATGTATCACACCGCAGGGCTAGGCAGTTAAACTATTTCTGTTCTATTAACCTGTAACATTTTTGAAGGAAGAAACCTACCCTTTGTTATCCTTGTGTCTCTCACTTCTGGCTCCACTTAGCATAATATGATGCTTGTTGAATAAACAATGAAGGAGCTGGACTATCACTGAACTTTTGGGTTCCAGAGGAAAGACGGGATCACAGGAGGAGTAAGCACTGGCAACATTTCTCTTTCTGCTTTAGGAAGTGCATGACACTGGCACTGAAAAATACGGGCACACTCTCTGCCCATGAAAGCTGCTCCCCTCAAAGTTACGTAATGAATCAAGTATGAGTTAGTTGATCCTTACCTTGCAGCATGCTAGTCTTACAAACAGTTTTGATCCCACCACCGTTCTTGAAACCATCTATACAGGATCAAATACAAACTACTTACTCTCTTTTCTGAAGTCTTTCCCAAACTTATGCTGACATATTTTCACTCTTTTCACCTAAAGCTCTTCCCACAGGTCTCCTGCCCTTCATACCTTCCCTGTGGTTCCCAAAATGGCTCCTGTACTTTCAAGTGCAAATTTATGTCACAGGCATGAAAAAGCTACTCTGCCTTCTGGGCCTATTTGGTCTTCAAAATCCATTTCAAACAAAAAGTCTAAAAAAGTTCTTCCTTGTAGAATTAGCCACACCCTTCCTTCAGCTGCCAAAGACTTTTGTTTGGCATGTGTAATATTGCTTCTTTCAAGGGTGGGTACATCAACTATGCTATCAGTTATTTGAGGGAGAACATAGTGTTTTGTTTTTTATTTACACCAGTGCCTAATGAAATGCATGGCTCCAATTAGATGCTCAAAAATGTTGGAAGAAAGGAAAAATAGAAAGGCAAAAGGATGAAAGAAACAAGGCAGGAATAGAGAAAAATGGATGGAAGGAGAGAAGAAACAAAGGACCATTTGAGGAAACCTGACATGAATCTTTGATAATAACAATGGCATTGGTATAATTTTATTGTAGTATAGTAACTATTGTGTATTGAGTACCCACTGTGTGGCAGGCACTATGCTAGAGATTTTATATACATCATCTCATTTTCTGGATGTGGCTCCCTTAATCTGATGGATTTCTAAGTTTGGAATTTACATCTCCATACACTTTTCATAAATCTTAAGGACTAACTCAACGAGCAGAGAAGTCTTAAAAGTTAAATAATTAATAAATTAGTCATTATATGTCTTATAATTTCTATCAGGTCCTATAGACGGGTCTTCTACATTTAGATAAATAAATGTTGACTAAATAAATGTAAGGAACACTATACTGAGTCTCTGAGTGATTTACAGAAATGGACTCAGGGCATCCATGTTATCTATTCCAAGATCCCCATGGTACCAGTTGTGATAGCATGTCTACAAGACAGCTGTTTATATGTCTGATTTTGCTCCCTCAGCTAATTACTTCTCTGGGGTACATTTCTGGAAGTAAAGTTGTTGTCTAAAAGGTATGAACATCTTTAATGCTTTTATGTATAAATTGAAGTTAGCTTCCACAAAAGTTTTACCTAGAGTGAATACATAGAGAGTCTGTTCACACTCACAAATCCTTAGCACTTTTAATTACTAACAATAATGATTTATTTATATTTATTTTAACATTATTCTTTCCTAATCAGCTAGATACCAATTATACCTCATTGCATTTTTCCTCTTGTGAGATGAACAATGTTTATATCTGTTGATCATTTGTATTTCTATTGTGAATTATTTTTATATGCTTTAACTATATTTATATAATTGTACTTCTGTTTTCATATATACATGTAAAACTGTTTTTTTTCGACGTGTACTTTGTAATTTTTTTTCACGCCTTGCTATTTAACTTTGCTTATGGTAGTCTTGACATATAGACGGCTTTAAAAAATATAATCAGATCTATCACGCTGCATTTGGTGCTATGCTTACAAATGGTAAATCAATTTAATTTCAGATCCAGTGATGGGAAAAGCTATGCCAGGGAAGAATTATGAAATATTTTTTTTGAGATGAAATCTTTAGCTCTTTACATGTCAGACAAGGTATGGTGATTGGAAAGTGCTCAGGAGACGTGAGTTGGTGATGCAAGCCATGCTGAGCAGCAAGGTGTGCTCAAGGTTACACTCAAACATCAGACCCAACAGGAGTGAAGCCAGCTACTCTGACTTCTACTACAGAAATCCACTGACCCTTAACTATACTTGGGCACCTTGCCTTTTCTCTGGGAAAGCACCACACAAAACATTAGACTTAACATATTAAAATTGACATTTCCAAAGAGTACAGTTTGTTTAAATAAAATGCATTCTACCAGTAACTCCAAGAAGAGACAGTATGGACCTGGAACTTTGGAAACCTGGCAGTAGTTTTGATTTTGCTTGACTTTGGGCCTCAGATTATTTTATTTCTCAACAAAGAGTTAAAACCTAACCATCCCTAGAATCTTAATCTATAAACTTTCCAAAGTTTATGTTTTCCAAAGTCTTAAATGCATACGGTGCAGTAACACTTCTCTGTGATCTCGGAGGATGAAGGACATGGGCCTTGGGTTATCCCTCTGCAGGTCTCTCTGCCTTTCCTGAAATGTCTCTCTCTGAAGAGGGCATGAGTGTGGATGGGAAAAAGTGGGCTTTGGAGCCAGAATAATTTGAAACTTCCTCTGCCTCTTATGACCTTGAGAAGTTGCCCAGACTTTTCTGTGAAGCTCTCTTTTATCTGAGGCAAGGATGTTGTTATGACAAAGTAAAATTGAGAAAAGTCAGATGCTTGGCACATGGTAGAACCTAAGTAATGCACCTTGAGATGCAACCTTGACAAAACGGAAAGAACGTGGAAAGACATGGAACTTACTGCTTACCCTACCCTCTTGGCCTCATGCTTTACACTTATAAATTTGAGTAAAATAATATCTATCTTGTAAGAATGCTATGATGAGTGAAGGAGGTTATGTACATTTCTCATAAATCCCAAATGGATTCTAAGGCCTGATATA
The DNA here is from genome assembly GCF_008692025.1 of Phocoena sinus. NCBI lineage: Eukaryota > Metazoa > Chordata > Mammalia > Artiodactyla > Phocoenidae > Phocoena > Phocoena sinus. Next base: position 5,071,284 of record NC_045775.1, on the reverse strand, counting down.
TCATCCTATTGCATTTTCCTAATCCATTTGCTTCCTCACTCACCAAGACAGCAATATCATACTTCTACTTTTTAATCTAACCTTCAACAATAAGCTGTCCCCTTCTTTACTCCCAAATAATAACCTTACTTCTTATTCCATTGATGAAGCAGAAATCATTCATGAGAACAATATCGTCTTTCTGAAATCCAAACTACTGACCTATGGCATTGGCCCCCATATCCCGCCTTCTCCATTTTTTACCCTGGATTTTACCATAAATGACCTTTCATCCCTGATATTTAAGGGAATCTCCTCCAAATGTTCACTCAATCGGATTCCCAAATGTCTAATGAAAGACTTTGCTTCTTTATTCAACCCTTTTTTTCTGAAGCATCAGTATTCTTCATTCTAATGGATACTCCCATCAGCACTTGTGGTGTAGTGCTAAGATGCCTCCCATCGCGTACACAAACATTCCTACAATTCTCTGCTTGCCTTTACCATGAACCACCTAGGATGGGCTGTCTATAACCTTTGTCTGCCTTTGCTGTCTAGTCGAGGCTACTAGTAACATACTAACCCAGGCTTATATCATATCGGGGCTAGAGATGAAATACACATTCCTTCCTACCAGGTCTCCATGCTTTTATGTTTTCCTTCTTGCAATCTGTGCTACAACAAACAAGAAATAGAAAATAATCTTTTAATTTTTCAGTTTTAAAAAATTTCTAATTGTGGTAAAATGCATGTAACATAAAATTTACCATCTCAACCATTTTTAAGTATACGGTGCAGTAGGGCTAACTACATTCTTATTGTTGCGCAACCATCCCCATAGTCTAAATATTCTCAGAACTTTTTCACCATCCCAGACTGAAACTCTGTACCCATTAAACAAGTCTTCATTTACCCCTCCCCCCAGCCCCTGTCTGCTTTCTGCCTCTATGAATTTGACTGCTCTAGGGACCTCATATAAGTGGAAACACAACGTTTTTTTGTTTTGTTTTGTGACTGGCTTATTTCACTGAGCACGTTGCCCTTAAGGTTCATCTGTTGCAGTTTGTGTCAGAGGTTCCTTTCTTTTTAAGGATGAATAATATTCCATTATATGTATCTACCATATTTTGTTTACTTACCTGTTGTTGGGCACTTGGTTTGTTTCACCTTTGGGCTATTGTGAATAATGCTGCTACGAACGTGAAGACACAAATATCTCCTCGACACCTCGCATTCAGTTCTTTCAGGTACACACCCAGAAGTGGAATTGCTGGATCGTATGGTCATGCCATTTCTAAGCTTTTGAGAAAACGTCCTACTATTTTTCATGGTGGCTGCACCGTTTTACATTCCTACCAGCAGTGCACAAGGGTTCCACTTCCCCCATCCTCACCTACAGGAAATGACCGTTTAAAAAGGTGAATTAGACCAAAGCACCCTCCTGTTAAAATATTGCTAAAAAAATTCTCATATATTGGTATAGGAGAATTCTCATATTGGTATATGAGAATTTTTTAAGCAATGTTTTAACCAGAGGGTGCTTTGGTCTAATTAGATCTAATTTACTATGTTCCACAGGACCTTTATGATCTTCCTTTTGCTCACATATCCATCCTTGGTTCCAAGTATCCTCTCTCTTTCCTTTTTCACCACACTCAAGGCATACTGTTCTTGCTTGTAATCTTCAATACTTCTCCCTCCTGTTACACTCAAGATCTTTACCCTCACTATGTTTTCTAGCTGGATGCTCTTCTCCAAAACCTTCATTTACTCATGTTTCAGCTCAAATGTTTCACTTCTACCTGAAATACTGGCCCTTATCCTTGCCGTGTTATAGTTTCTTCCTAGCAATTACCAATATCAGAAGGTACTTATTTAGAGAAAGATTCTGTGTTGTTTATCTTCCTCACTAGAATAAAAGCTTCAGGAGAATAAGAACACTTTTCATTTAAATACCACTGTATATTCTTCTCCTGGAAGAGTGCCTGGCCTAGAGTAGACTTGATGAATATATGTTTTATAATGAAAAAATACACTTAAATAATACATGGTAACACTTTTAAATAAGAAGAAAATGACAATGATGATGGTTTTATTATGACGATAATGGTTCAAGCTATTCACAACCTACCATTTCTTTGGATAACCAAGGAATGATTGCCATGTCTGTACCTCCATTTTGAATAGGGGAAATAAAACCAAGATAACACAAAGTAGGAACAAATTTCTCTAGAATTATGCAATTCCTATTTAAATAAACTGAGGTAAGCATGGGATCTGAAATAGATGAGGATTTACAATCTTAATATTGAGGAAATCGTAGTCACCTCTGAATGATTGTAGCCAAGGAAAACTACATCTATTTCAGCAGAGGACTAGAGCAGGGCTATGAGTTACAGGGTTGCCCCCAGCAGCCCTGGATCTGCTGCACAGGCTACCTGACGAAGCCCAGTTGAGGTGATGATTGTCAAAGCACAGGGCACATCCAAAGGAAGAGGCTGAGAGCAGTGATGTCACACGTCACTTCCAGGCTTATGCAGGTGCAAGCTGGGCAATTTGATTTTGATTGCTTTTTCACTCCAATTGTCAGTAAATAAAATCATAAAATTAAGGATCTGGAATACCTGAGGTAGTAACACAAAATTAAGCACCGATATGTTCCTCTCCTTGTCCCACACCCTTTTTATATCAAAATCAGGTGGACAACATCTTGGTCAGACCAAAAGAACATACAAAGGTGGTCCAAGAATACATCACACTGATCAGAGAAAGCATGAAAGGAAGAGGAAAAAAATCAACCCATAGCTCATTAATAAATAAGCATGTGTGGTGTATACTTGACAAAAATGACTACAACAATTCCTGTCCTAATTTCATTTTTGTCAGTTTTTACATTTCTAACTTATATGGAAAAGTTAAGACAGCTCATTGAAATAAAATTCTTATCTTCATGGAGAAGGTGATTTCTTAAAGCATAACTATTTCACATTCAGTTTTTGACATCATATACTTCAGCTGTTGACATAAGACCCTTATAACACTTTTGGCAGCTCCTCCCCTAGCTGCATGTTGCCCCACCATTCCAGCAGGGATTTAATTGAACAAGCATCCCTTGAACTCCTACTAATATGTGAGGCAACTTCCTGGGGTGCATAGGGCATGTAAAGACCCCTAAAGAACTTTGATGACCTCACACAATGAATTCTGGAGATAAACAGTCAAAAAACATTAAATGGATATTTATGCATATATTTCCTTTGTCCCCTTCCTTTTCCTCTAGAGGTCTGTACACCCCATTACTGAGACCTTTGTTGGAATGATAGGAAGTTTCCTTGCCAGCAGAAAACCACAGAAGCTGGTAAGGCTGGATTGATTTAAAATAAAATAAAGAGAGGCTCATTCAGTGGGCAATGTCCACACCATGAGGCTTCCCCTCTGCTCAAAACACAGCAATTTTAAATAAGAGACAGAAAGTGGAACTTTGAGAACCTAGAGATGATGTGGGGGCAGAAGAACATGTCACACATCAGAAATGCTATGATAATCTCAAAGGAAAAAAATATTGCATCCATGAGAAGAGAATATACCGTATCTACAAATGTAGAAGTGGATGCTGTTTATACTTTAGCAAGGATAAGGAATACCACACATACACACACACACATTTAAATATTAATGGATGAGAATTTAAAGAAATCTAGAAAGTAAAACAACAGCAAATATAAATAGATTCAATGGGGAGAAAAGATAATAAGATTAATCTACAAAGTCAAAGTTGAGGGGCTGTATAAAACTTTTGCTCTTGTATTCAGTGTAGCAGCTTGAAGAAGACTGATACTTTTATTAAGAAATATTAAAAAGTCTGAGTTTCAAAAAATTAAATTATTTGAAGGCATCAGAGAACTACAAGTAAACAAGACTGAAGGAAGGGAGAAAATTTCCACAGTGGATAACCCAAAGAAAAAATCTGACATTTTAAAGTCGCTTTCTTTCTGGACACTTATTTGTTACTTCTTTTCTAGGGCAATACAAATTAAAATCATAGTAATATATCTATATGCATAGAGTAACATATGTACTGTTAAAAAAAAAAACTGATCACACCAAGTTTTTTTTTTGTTTGTTTTTTGTTTTTGCGCTACGCAGGCCTCTCACTGTTGTGGCCTCTCCCGTTGCAGAGCACAGGCTCCAGATGCGCAGGCTCAGCGGCCATGGCTCACGGGCCCAGCCGCTACGCGGCATGTGGGATCTTCCCGGACCAGGGCACAAACCCGTGTCCCCTGTATCGGCAGGCGGACTCTCAACCACTGCACCACCAGGGAAGCCCAGGACATTATTTTTTTAATTTACTTTATTTATTTAAGAAATATTTCTTGGATGCCTACTTAACTACATTTAAAATCCAGAAAACTTTCTACATTACATTATTTATTTGCATACACTTTATTTAAGGACTTTAAAAGTAAATTCTTTGCAAAGATATGTATATGTGCATACATATGTTATATATATGTATATGTTTATATATATGTTATATATATATATATAAACCTTTAGATATATCACTAGGGAATGACTACATAAGGTACAGTTTCTGACCTCATGGAGCTAACATTCTAAGAAGATGAAACAATTAGACATAACATGACAATTGGCAAAATAGTATTGTATATAATTTAATAGATCAAGTGGTGCTAAATAATGAGTTAATGATCCAGCATTGTGAATATTATGTTTTTTGTTGTTTTTGTTGTTTTTGGTGGTGTTGTTTAATAGACTTTATTTTCAAAGGACATTAGTTAAAACAGGAAGAGTACTGTGGCTATCAAGCCACACAGAGTCACAAAAGAAACCTTAAGTGCATATTGATAGGCGAAAGAAGCCAGTAAGAAAAGGCTACATACTGTTTGGATCCAAATATATGACATTCTGGAAGAAAGCAGAAATGGAGACACTAAAACGGTCAGTGTTTGTCAGGATCTGGAGGGCTGGTGGTGAGGAGGGAGAGGGAGGAATACGTATAGCACGGGACATGTTTAGCACAGTAAAACTATTCTATATGATACTGTAATGAGGTATACATGATATTATTCAATTCAGCAATCTCACAGAATATAAAACGCAAAGAGGGAACCCTAATGTAAACTATGGACTTTAATAATAAAGTATCAATATATGTTCATCAAGTGTAACAAAAGTGCCGCACCAATGCAAGATGCTAATAACGGGAAATACGGGCCAGGGTGTGCGGGCGTGAAAGTATATGGGGACTCTCTGTTCTTGTTCAATTATTCTGTAAATTTAAAACTTCTCTAAGAAATAATGTCTCTTAATGAAGAAAAACAACTAGTGAGTGAGTTGAGACACTATCAACATGATAATAATGATTTATTTTAGGTTTTTTGAAGTGACCCTTTGCAGTACAGTTTGAGGACTGGGAAGATGGTGCCTTGGTCATCTTCTTTATTTGGTAAGAAGACATAGTAATTTGAGTTTTGTCTTTATTAAAAGGTTTGCCATTAGACATAATTTTGAGCTCTCTGTGATTTGTACTGTGTTTCTTCAACATACAAAACTACTATAATTGCTAGGAATGTCAAGATGAGATAAAAACAGTTAAATGCAGAGCCAGTCAAATAAGAATGGTCTGCATCCAAAGTCTATCTACATTTTTGTTTCTTGAATTTAATCATACCATTGACTCTTATGTAGCATATGTCTTACTATAAGACTGATTTTGATCAAATCTATTGTTTTGTTTTGGTTTTGATGTGGTGACTTGATCCTCGATTCTATCCATTCTTTCCACTGAAATGATCCAAGCCTCTGCTTCTGATTACAACATGTAATTGTAGCCCAGAAAGTGATTTGGTCAATAAGGGTTTTTTTTTACTTCAATGAAAATTTATGTTTTTCCAGTAAAAGTCATTGCAATGGAAAAATTATATTGTTATTGGGTATCCATGTGGATTTACAGGATTGAGGATAAAGTTATGGAATAATAGTTTCCTTTGTGAACTGATTGATCTACAATTGTTTGAACATTTTATGGTCTAAGAAATGTTCCATATTTTGGCTAAACCATCTTTAATAAAACCACCTCCTTCTGCAGTAAGTTCAATGTTTTTGAATCCAAATATGTGCAGCAGAGATATTTATCTGATACATTTCTTGTATGATGCAGACAGACAGAAAAGGGAGAGCATATGAAATCTTTGTCTTATAAATCCCCATGATTCTCTAAAGGAATTCAAATAAATTCAACCAGTATTTATTGAATGCCTACTTACTGCCTGCTACTACTCTGAGCTTTAGAAAGTGAATGGACATAGAGTCCATAGTTACTGCCCTCACACAGCACATATTCAACTGGAGGAGGGTAGACAATATAATAGTCCCTTGGTATCCACAGGGGATTGGTTCCAGGACCCCCCATGGATACCAAAAGCCATGGTTATTCAAGTCCCTTACAGTCAGCTCTCTGCATCCTCGGCTCCAAATCTGTGGATCCAGAGGGCCACCTGTATTGTTATTGAAAAAAAAAAAATGGTGTGTAAGAAGCCCCACATGGTTCAAACATTTTTTCAGGGGTCACTTGTACACATACATAACCACGAATATCTTTAAAGATAAGGGCTACAATAAGAAGAAAGAACATTCGTGGGAAAGAGGATAACTGAGGGTGAAGCGCTATGGCCTCTCGGGAGACAACACTTAAGTAGAGATCAGAATGATGAGGGGCTGTTGTAGAAAACTGGAAATATTCTTACTCGTAAACTAATGTGTTAGCTTCCCACTGCTTCACGGACGCTGGAAGAAGGCATGTGACTCCAAGGTCAAAGATGGAGGACAATTTGTTATTCACAAAGTTATCTAAACCAAAGAATCAACATTTTTGAAGCTATTTCCTCAAGCCATGATTTTCACAGGGAGGGGCAAAGAAAAGCAGATGGCACCTGAATAACAGCGGGTTGCATTTTAGAACAGAAACTCTGAGCTTAGGCCGCCCCAATTTGTATAATAGGCAGTAAAAATGCCTGATTTTACCGTCTCTATCTTCCAAATATTTACTACACAAGGATCCTTGAAAAGATATTCTGGAACAGAGTGTAATTGGCTCCTTGCTTACAAGATGTGTGAAAATGTGAGAGATCCATGAAAAATTGATTCCTGATAGTAGCTACCCCTCACTTCTACATAGTCTTGAATTCTGGCCAGTTTTCCCAAGAGTATGCCATTCTATCGGCTACCCAGATTAATCTTACTGACAGAGTCTGGGATCAAATCCAGTCAATTTGCTTCCTATATTGTTTAATTACTACTACTACTACTATGACTATTGATACTAAGAACAAGACTCCAAGTAGCAAAATAAGGCCAGCTTACAGCACTGAGCTCAAACATGCCTCATGATATCACAAATACAACCAGTAGAACATTCTGTGAACCGCCAGTGTACCTTAGAAAACCAGTTTCCTACAAAGAGTTCTTAGAAAATTCTTCTTAAGTTTCTGCATTGATCTTTCTACTCAACCGAGGCATTAATATAGGTACAGGAGAACATCTTAGTAATCGCACAAACCCTGCCTTAGTCTGCAAGGAAGAAGGTAATGGAGATTGTATCATCAGTAACACCCTTGGTCAGTAAGTTGGGACTGACTTGAAAGCCTTCCAGGGCTGAAGTAATGTCATTGACCACTTCAACCAAAGTGAGGGACAATTTTGTGCCACTTTTTCTAATTAAATGACTCCCATCCAAGGTTGACTGCCTGCAGCCTGCACATAATTAAAGACTCAGTTACCCCTCCATGAAGTTCCCCACCTGCAGTCATCTGAGTGATACCAATCCACATTGGTTTCCTTAAACACGTGAAGTTCTCTTTTGACCACCCTAAGTCACCATGCTTCTATGGGGAAGGAAAGTTAGCACCTCGGTCCTATACAAGTATAGTTTGGGGTGTACATGATGTCCCTGGAAAGAAAGTATGATGTAGAATTGCTAGGAAGCCCGTGCTTCCATAAGTCAGAAGGTTTAGGATGGATCCAAACTGACCTCCCCACCAGCTCAAAGGCATTAGACGGCCCAGTTCAATTAAATAATTCTGTTTGATGCTTGTTTGAGGAGCAGTGGAATGACGGAAGCTTTTCTAGCCTGTCCTCTTTGCCCACTTCCCCATAGGGTCATGTGTTTGCTCTTGGTGACTGAGCAATGTCTAAGGGAATGGAGGTGTGGGAGATGTTCGAATGGAGGGGTTGGCAGATGCTCTGCATGGGAAGTGCGGGATAAGGGCCACCCTTGTTTGTTTCTAATAGATTTCTCAGTAAAGTTAAGGGGAATAGCGTTCCTATAGTCATTAGAGTTGCCTAGTGAAAAGTGGCAGACCTAGCAGTCATTTAAATCTAAGGCACGGGCAACAGTTTGGGGGGAGCTGCATCAAGACATTTGCCTTGTGAGGAAGGTTCTAAGGACAATTATGAAAGACACAGGTCACTGATGTCCTTCTCTCCCCATTCCTATTGAGGATTGGGGGGTTCCCACCTCAGGTGCACTGCACAAAATCTGCGTGTCCTATTTCAGTAGCTAAACCATCCCAGTTAGAATCAGCAAAGAACAGGCCCTTATTATAGGCATCTACATGATAAATGGAAATGAAGTTTCCCAGAAATGGAGAGCTGCCACTTTTATGTCTACTGCTGGGGCTGGGTCAGCTGTGTTCTTCAATACTGTATACCATTTCCATTTGACAAACAAAGCAGTTTGGCTATTATCCTTCCTCTTCCAGGAAGTCATATATCCATCAGCATCCTATCTTATAACTGACACTGTAAGCCCTGTGAAAGATTTGAGATTTTATTTGCAAATTAACATGTTAGACTGCCAGGTGCCTAAGCCCCAGTTCCCATAAGACGATGCAAAGGAGGGTGGAGGGCACCTGCAAATGCAGTGCCTTGAATTAGAGAAGAGCAAATCTGAGCTTAGGGAACCCACATTTTTCCTAGTAGGCAGTAAGCATGCCTGCCCTTTTCCCCAGAGAGAGACACTATCTCTACATTCCAGGGTCTCTTGCTACACAAACTTTTTTTTTTTTTTTTTGCGGTACGCGGGCCTCTCACTGTTGTGGCCTCTCCCGTTGCAGAGCAACAGACGCGCAGGCTCAGCGGCCAAGGCTCACGGGCCCAGCCACTCCGCAGCATGTGGGATCTTCCCAGACCGGGGCACGAACTCGTGTCCCCTGCATCGGCAGGCGGACTCTCAACCACTGCGCCACCAGGGAAGCCCCACAAGCATTCTTAAAATGTTCGCCTGACACAGGGCAGTCAGTGCTTTCCTCATAAAATATGCATAACACAGGAGACCGTGGAGAATTGTCTCCCATGAAATCTTATGTCAAAAGGCACAGCAAGTACGGACACCTGGAGGCTAAAAGATAGGGAAAAAATTGGCATGTTGCAGGAATAAGAAGAAGCCCATCTTTCTAGAACTAACTGACAAGTGGTAGGAAATGAAGCAGGGGCCATATCATGGACTGTCTTCTAAGGCCCTGTAGTGAGTCATAAGGAAAAACAGTAATTTAATTTTCTGCCTTTCATTTTGTATAGAAGGTGTAGGGACTAAAAATGTTTACTCTCTCATATAAAATTCCAATAATTTAACTGTGGTCAATTTTAATCTTCACCTATTCTACTCAAACCCAAACTGCGATATTCTTCTACCATGTAGCAGAAAAATTGATGGGAAAAAAAAACTGTAATCAAGGTGAATATTCCAGGGATTGGGTTCAATGACATGCTAACAGAATGACCTGTCTTTTCTTTTCCGAAGATTCCTCAGTTATAGATACAGAATTTCAATACCTCAAAGAAAGAGAGTGGGAGAGAGGATCTATTATACCTTGTAGCAGGGATCATAAATGTCAGTTGTAATGAAGAAAACTCCTTATTTAATTATGGGAGCAATTTTTTTGCCGGGGGGTGGCTTTCACTGTTGTGGCCTCTCTCTCGTCGTGGAGCACAGGCTCCGGACGTGCAGGCTCAGCGGCCATGGCTCACGGGCCCAGCTGCTCCACGGCATGTGGGATCTTCCTGGACCAGGGCACGAACCCGTGTCCCCTGCACCATCAGGCGGACTCTCAACCACTGCACCACCAGGGAAGCCCCATGGGAGCAATTTAAGTGAACGGGTAACAATTTCTGTTGGCACTTTACAAAGTAATATCAATCATGGTGCACTTTGGGGACAATAGTTGGTGATGTAACCTAACTCTGCACGAATTGCATTGCAATTGAAATTATTTCATCAATATGTTTCAATCTTCTAGTTGTAATCTTCTTTTCGTTTTAGAATTTTTTAATGCACGTACATATTTGGGACTGGAGGCACAAACTCCCATATGTATGAATTTTTCCAGATAGAAAAGTTAGTCTTACTTAAATGTGGCTGCAAGCCTAAGCTGCCAGTGGAGGCCCAGCCCTAACTGAGATTTAGAAGGGCAACCAACCTTTGGAGCAGAAGTGAGGACTATTTTTGTACAGCAAAAGCCTTGGTTTTATGTTTATTTGTAAGATTTTGGCAGCTATTTTGGGATGTTTCTGAGTTGCAATAAGAAACATTATGTCCGTGAATTTGAAAAAAGAGGGAAAAATTAAAAATAAAAATGATTTTAGCGTATGGATTTTTTTAAAATTTAAATTCATTATCAAACAGATTTTGATATTCTTGTGTGGGTTTTGTGTAGGGGGATGTGTCTTTTCTAGCTGGCTGTTTCAGGAAGATGCTTGAAGGGGAAAAGTAAAGATCGTTTAAAAAGATTCTATGTTCTGGTTTTCCAAAGTACATTTTTTAACTTGTAAGAAAGTTTATGAATACACAAATGATGATTTCACACTGACCAAAGGAAAGCAAACCCTGGGTCACGGGGATGTCTGGGTTGGCTGGGCGTTAAGGAGAAGAGCTTCCAATCTGAATTCAGATGAGCCCCTGGACTGTGGCATTGAGCAACTCGCTTTTTCTTTCAAAGCCTTGGTTAGACTTTTGGGGGTTAATTCTGGGACAGCTAATGGATTTGGGAATGACTAATTAGAACATACCTAGACTTTACCTCTATTAAAATACTATTACTGATTGTATTTATAATAACATCAGCTGTAATTTATTGACAACCTGCCAATTTAACCAGAACACTGTTAAACTTATAAGGTTTATATCTACTCCACACAATAACTCTGTGGATGAACATCAGTAGCCACTTTTTCAGAAGAAAAAACAGACTAAGAAATACCCCTTCCAAGTGAAAGAAATAGAATTCAAAACCAGTCTGTCTGGATCCCAAATCCACGCTTGTTTTATTGCATTTTGTTGTATATCTTTACTGAGTCTTCAATTTTTCTTGAACCTAAATTCTAGAAAGATAACAAAGGTAAATTGAAGGAAAAAAATTAAAGTAAGTTATTTTGGAATTATTCCTTTAGAATCCATGGTATTCGTATTTATGAATTTACAGCAGTTGCTTTAAGAGGCCCATCTGATATCATCAATATGTGAGATGTAAGAAATTAACAGGTAGCAGGAAAGCATGATTTTTAATGTAAATTTACTAACATAGAACTTTGTACTAGCATCATATATATTGACTGGTTAATTTCAAGGTAAATGTTACCTAGTAGCATCTTTGCCAGAGTACTTAATAAAAAAATCAAATTGCTTTATGCTAAGTATCCATTTTGTTTTTTTAATACTTCCAAGAAAGAATTTGGACCTATTTACTTCTCCTGGTTCATGCCCATCTGGAGTCCTTAGTGAGTCACAAAAAGGTAGGGATAAAATGTGGTGTCCATTCATTTCATAACTACTGAGCACTTGCTGTAACATGAGCAGTGATAAAAAAAAAATGGAAATACTGAAGTAAAAATCAACAACCTATCTTCCAACCATTTCAGAATTCAGGAGAAAATGACAGATATGTAAACAAACGTTTGCAATGTGATGTAAGAATTTTAAAATGCTTTACAAAGACAAATGTATGACTCAGAGAAGGTACTTTGCAGCTTACAAAATGCTCAGCCTCTCTCTTGTTTGGAACTCACAATAATCTTTTGAGGTAGGCTGATCTCCCCACCCCACCCCATCCCATTTGTAAAGGTGCTGCAGAGAGCAGAGCCATTGAAAGCTGAAGAGTCCTTTTGGCCAAATGCACAAAGCTAGAAAGTAGCGAGATTGGCAGAATTCTAAGGACCACCTCATTTTCCCACCTCCCTGGTGTACAAACCCTGCATATTCTCCACTCCTGTGAATGTGTTGACTCATCACTTTCATGATCAGGTGATGTTATTTGGCACAGTTTACCATAAGACAGAAAGATTACCTGGGTGGGCCTGATGTAATCACACAAGCCTTTTAAAAGCAGGGAGTTTTCTCTGGCTACTTGTAGAAAAAGAAGTCAAAGATTCAAAGCACAATAAAGTTCTGATGTCCCCTTGCTGGATTGAGGATGGAAGGGAATAAATAGCAAGGGATTCAGGTAACCTCTAAGAAATAAGAAAGTAGACAGGCAACATGAAAAGCAGGAGTCTCTGGGCTTCCCTGGTGGCTCAGTGGTTAAGAATCTGCCTGCCAATGCAGGGGACACAAGTTCGAGCCCTGGTCCAGGAAGTTCCCACATGCTGCGGAGCAACTAAGCCCGTGCGCGACAACTACTGAGCCTACGCTCTAGAGACCTCAAGCCATAACTGCTGAAGCCCGCGTGCCTAGAGCCTGTGCTCCGCAACAAGAGAAGCCACCGCAGTGAGAAGCCCACACACCGCAAGGAAGAGTAGCCCTCGCTCACCACAAGTAGAGAAAGCCCACGTGCAGCAATGGGGACCCAACACAGCCAAAAATAAATAAATACAATAAATAAATAAATTAAAAAGAAAAGCAGGAGCCTCAATCCTACACCTCTAAGAAACTGAAGTTTTCCAACAAAAATGGACTTGTAAGTGGATTTTCCCCAGAGTCTGCAGAGAAGAACTCTGCCTGGCTGACACCTTGATTTCAGTCTCATAATAACCTGAACAGAACACGTGGCTACAGCATGCCGGATTTCTGGTCTACAGAACTGTGAGCTAATAAGTGGGTTTGATTTTAAGCCCCCAATTTTGTGGCAATTTGTTATGCAGGAATAGGAAACTAATACAATCGACCTATGTCTTTCAACTTTGAAGAGTACTAGATCAGCCTTTGCTGAGTGTTTGTATAGGGCTGGGCATCATTCTAGACATTTTTCCATATTACCTCATTTTTTACATTGAATTCCGAGCTATGCTGTGAGGTCAGTATTACTCCCTCCGTCTTACTGATGAGGGAACTGAGACTCAGATTTTAAGAGACTTTCTCAACATCTCACTTACAATAAGAGATGAGATGGAGTTTACACCAGTCTGCCCTGATCTTCATCCCTGTCTCTTCATATTCCACTTTGTCTTCTTAAATGCCATGATCAGTGTTATTTATCTCCACCGAACCATGATGAATATTTGCTCTGTGACAATAAATTCTTATGTGTAAGGAAAATATACGTATGAAAACCCAGACATATCTGCAAGAAAGATTTGGCTAAAATAAGTGTTAGGTTTAAAAATAAGAATACATTCTGTATATACTTCTTCTTTTCTCTCTTTCCATTATTTTTTATATTTAATTGACTTCTTTACCAATGTTAAAATGCATAGCAGGTGTTACAATTAGGTCATTTCACAGATGAGGAAACAGAGGTTCAAGAAAACCATACATTGTTCTTTTTACCTTACTTTGTTAGTTTCCTTATTCCAGTGAATGGGGATGGGTATCAGTGACAGATATTTTTTTTCCAGTCGGCTTCTTTTTGTTAGTTTCACAATGGTGAAATCTCCAGTGAAGTGTTGGTAATGCTAGGAGAGTTGCACAGGAAATAAGAGTGATGTCTCACATTATTGTCATAAGTAAACACTTTACACCATCATAAGAGTCTTTTATGAATCCTCATCCCCAAACCTGACAATTTAGATGAAGAACATCATTTAGGGTTGCTAGATTTAGCAAATGTAAACACAAGACACCTGATTTAATTTGAATTTCAGATATTTAAAACAAATTTTTTAATTAAAAGTACATCTCATGTAATATTTTGGACATACTTATACTAAAATATATTCTTTATCTGAAATTCAAATTGAACCAAGCATCTGTACCTTATCTTGTGACCTTAGCACCAACTTTACAAGTAGCCCCATGTTATGTGCTAGAAATGGAAAGATAATGAAAGTACATTTCCTACTTTAGAAAACACACAATCCAGCAGGGACAGAGACAGGTTAAACAGACATAATATGGCATAAAATTACAGTGATAGAAATATACAATAGCAATGAGTTTTGTTTATTAAGAACTTACCTTGTTCTAGGCACTGAGACAAGTGTTTTGTTTATCTCAGTTTAATTCCCATTGCATCCTAGAGACAACCATTATTATTATCTCTACTTTGTAGGTGAGGAACCTGAGACCGATAAAGCATAAACAAATTGATAAGACTTTCTGACTAATACAGTGGCCAAGTTGAGACAAAACCCCAAGTCTGTTAGACTGGGTGCAGTACACACTGCTGCTCCCAAAACCCTGCAGGAAGACAATTAATAGAGCTAAGTGGACATAAGCTGTCACAGAAAGATAGAAAGCACAGTTGTAGATCTTGACCACTGGGTTCTGAAATATAAATAATTATTCATCACATGGATTAGGGGCAAGTACCTGAGTTTAGGAAGAGAAAACATCAGGCAAAAACCAGTAAAAACAGAGGCATAAAGTTGTGAAATATGTGATGGGTTTGGAAAACAGTGAAGAGGTATTTAGAGGAGAATGTCTACAGAGAAAAGCTAGTGAGGTAAAGCTCCAAGTCAGTTTAGAAGAGGCTTATGAGCCAGGCCAAAGAAGTAGAACTTAATCCTATGGATACTGAGAGAGGGTAAGGGGGTAAAAATAATTTAATCTTTATTTTATAAAATTACTCTGGCTGTCAGAGAGGAAGATAGGGTGGGGAAAGGAATTCTAGGTAGAAGACTTGGTAAGAGTGAGCTAAGTAAGGGAAGATGCCCAGCCAATGAGAGTGAACGCAGAGAGGAAGGGATGAAGGGAAGGGGTGGAAGCTTATTAAGGATGGAGCATCACCAGGGTGCAGTCTCTAAAGACCCTGCTAAGAGGAGCTGAAGATGACTCTGCAGATTCTTGCTGGCTCAAAGAGGTGGATGGCTGTAGACTCAACCCAGCTTAAACACACCCAGTCTGCTCCCATTTCCCCCAAATACAGTACGTATGTTCCTTAATGCACTGAAGGTTTTGAGAAGGCAAGTTTGACACTTTTTTGCAACTTCATGAAAAAAATCATCATTGACCTTTTTTATTGTTAAGGAAATCTAAGGAAAAAGGAAGCTGATTAAAGTGAGGACACAGATGACTGAATCCTAATTCTGGAGAAAGCTGACTCTATGTAAGCCTTTTTGTTTGCAAAAACTAAAAGCCAAAATATGACAACTCATATTGTCACTATAGTACATTACAAATTGGTGAAATAAAATAAAACACCATGGACAGAATCCAAAGGAATACAGCTCAAATTAAAATATCAACCAAGCATTCCCTGTGTGTCCCATTTGTCATTCATTTTGGCCATGGGTCAACCAAACCCATGGGACCCAAGTCTAGGCCCCTCTACCCAGTCCCATCCCATCAAGGACACGGAGTGTCCCAGGAAAGTACAAAGAACCGAACTGAACTGAGGTCTTTTCTTGACATTTGCTGTTACTCCTTCCCCAAACTCTGGAGAGAAATCCAGGCTGCAAAGCAGCTGAGTGCTTTTTAATAACTACTATACAGAGTTAAAAATCTACAGCCGGTGCCCATTCGTCATTTCTCAGAACAGTCCTGGCAACAAGATGTTGCTTTTGCACAATGTTCTTCTTTTCTTTCCTTTTTTTTTCCTCCAGAGAAGGGATTCAAAATAATGTGTTCTTAATATTATTCCTGCCTAGTATCTAAGAGTGAAGATAAGGTTGACTGCAGGACTCCAAATAAATTTCTTAGGCAGTAAGAAGTTGGCTGGTGGGTATTTGGGATTACATTGTCTCCTGTATATTTCACTTTATGTTTCCAACCGTGAATGAGGTTGAATTACTATGTTCACTTCAGGGACAGCATGGCCTTTAAATTTTAATAGTAGATGAATTGTTGAAAGGATGACAGCAATAGTGACATACTTCACTGTCTCAAGTGTGCAAGGTGTATGTTTCTCAACACCAAACACATTGGTCTGAGGTCCAAGTAAGCTGGCTTTGGGCACAGACTCAGAAATCGAAGCATCTTGTGTTCTGACTCTAATGATCTTCTAAGTAAATGGAATCCCTTCTGTTGATGAGAGCTGGCCTCACCTCTTGCTGACCCCCTGGGGCAGAGACTTAGGAAGAAGACATGTAAAAATAACAAACAGGGGCTTAGAAAGAGCGGAAATCAGGGTTTAAGAGCATGGTCTGAAATGGTAGTGGTAGGTCTCTTTACAAGAAGCAACTCCTTCTTTTTCTTTGTTTCTCACATCTATCTGGTTAAATTTGCAGCTGAGACCTGATTCACATTTCATATTTGCCACATTAATTTTGAGTTCCATTGCATTTGGTGTCCTATAGCGTTTGTTTCTGGCCCAAACGTAGATTCCTCCCTTCAGCTCCAGGACGTTTATATAGATTGTTTCATGTAAGAGGGAAGAGGTGCAGGCAGGTAGATGGCAACCATATATATTTTTTAATACAGAGAATTACATGTCTTATACACACATACTCATGTCTGCACCATGCCTTCCTTAGGTTTCAGAGGATGCTTCTTTAGTCAAAGACACATAACAGCACCACTCTTTCTCAGAGTGTCGTAATGTAAGAAAGAAGTGGCACTTACACTATTGGCAATACACTAAAACAAAGGATAAAGTAAATTTTGAAGTCAGCCTATTGACCACGTGCATTTACCTTAAATATTTGATCTTCTATGAGTTTAGGTAAACTATGAAATATTGCATATGTCAGAGAATCCCAAAGGATGAATAGCAATTAAGTATATTTTTAAAATCTACACAATAGATTCGTGTTTCTGCCAAAGTGGCATCAGTAAATTAATTTTCCCAAGAAAAGGAATGGGATAGCATCCTTCTTATGGTCACAGTGTGGACAGACCTGAAAAGCTGTTGGCCTGAGAACACAGACAACATTCTCTAGGCCGTGTGTGCTGTGTATCGTAGAAACGTTTACTTTACAGTCATAAAAAGGAATCCTATTTAAAGCCATCCCACTTAGTGTTGACTCAGTTTTCTCAGGGGACCCTGACTCCTGCTCTTTCTAAGCCCCTGTTTGTTGCTGTTGATATGAGTGGTTTGGCGTAAATTATATCTGAAGTACCCGTGCATTAACAACTATAAGACTATAATCCTTGGAGTATATGGAACTGATCATCTGAGGAACAATGAGAGTAGAATCGCATTATTTATGCAGTGAGAAGTTTAGGCACCTTGGCTAAAAGGCTATAAGGAAGATTTATATATTTAACCCAGTCCAATTTGGCCTTCCTACTAGGGTCCGTTCAAATTTCCTATATCTGAAACCTAAGAATATCAGTTTTCCTGCTTACAAACATCAAAAAAATCATCCAAATCTCCAAAAATGAGCTCACGGTCTGCCTTCACCTCTTACCACAGCAGAGCATAAATCCAGCTTTCAGCTTCTATTTTCCACTTCATGTTTTCCATGTCCTCCAGCCAAACAAAGCAACACGGTGTCTCTTGGACATCCTTGAGCTCTCCTGCTGCTGGGCCTTTGCAGATGCTCTAGTTATAACCTTCCCCCACAAGACACCGCCTTCCTTCTGCCTTGATACATCGGCTGTCCCCATCTTTGCTCTTCTACCCATCCTACAAGATCTGTTTCAAATACCATTCATCCCTGAAGAAATTCCTAATTCTCCAACCAAAAGCATTTTTCTCTTCTTTTAAAGCCAGACAGAGAAAGATAAATATCATATGATATCACTTATATGTGGAATCTAAAAAAAGATACAAATGAACTTAGTTACAACACACAAACAGCCTTACAGACACAGAAAACAAATGTATGGTTACCAAAGGGGAAAGGCAGGGGGCGAAGGATACATTGGAAATTTGGGGTTAACAGATACACACTGCTACATATAAAATAGATAATCAACAAGGACCTACTGTATAGCACAGGGAACTCTATTCAATATCTTATGATAACCTATAATGGAAAAGAATCTGAAAAGGACTATACATATGTATAACTGAATCACTTTGCTATATACTTGGAACATGGTAAATCAACTATACTTCAATAAAAATACATAAATAAATAAAAATAATAATCAAATAAAGCCCCAGAGAGTTTGGCATGTGCCTTCTGCTGCCTCTCTTCTGCATTGTATCTGCCCTTCACTAATGTCTTTCCCTCCCCATGGATTCCTGTTTTGAGTTTGCTCTATATTCTGTAACTCAGCGTCTTGTTCTTAGTAGCTGTTAATGCATATTTATTAATGAAAATAAATATGTGGTAACAGATTTGATGAGATTCTGTGAGCAGAGCAGTGGATGTGGAGCCCACATGGTGCAGTGGGAAGAGCCCCAGCTCCCATCTCTCCATTTCTAGGAGATGCGGACATTGTGTGTGATTCTGTTTGCTCGCCTGGACTGTGACCTCTGTGATGAGCAGCAGGGGAACTTTTCTTCTTGGTACTCCAGAGCTTTGTCCAGGACATACTATGTGGAAAGTATTCAAATATGTGTGGTTCCAAATTGTCCCTTACTGACAGTTTTGTCTGGGAAAATCCCTCCAATTATCTAAGCCTCAGATTTCTTTCTGGTAAAATGAGGGACTTCTTTTCAAATTTTTGTTTCGTAGAAAATTTTTTCCCCCGATGCATGTAACTATTAGGTCTTTCTTCAGTAATAATGTAACTAACTTTTACTGTTAGGTGGGCTGGATTTGTTATTTTGTGTTGTTGGTTTAATTAAACCCTCCGGTATAAGCATGTCCAAGCGGTATTACATTATTAAAGTTTCAGAGGACATAGAAGAAATCAAAAGGCAGAGGAACACAGATCAGACATCCCTACAAGAACCGGTGTGCCATACTCTCCCCACTCTTAAGATCGGTCTTTGCTGACAAACAGTGCTAGGATGGATGGATGAAGGAAATGATTAGCGCTCCAGACCTAGTTTTGTGACATGAAACTCAGAAAGAAATCCCCTCTCCAGCAAATTAGCAACCATTATGCACCCTTAAGATAAAAACCATAATTCTGTAGAGGTATCCTTGACCTGTCAGACTGAACATCCTTTCTCTGATGATGATTAGGTGGAAAATACGTTGTCCAAGTGCTGGTTTCTGTGCGCTGCTTTAAAAAAAAGATTTTTTTTTAAAGGCAAATCACTAAGCTACAGCTGCTATTGTGGCCTAATCACTAGTTTTCTACAGTAAATGACAAGCCAGCGTCCCTTGTAAGTGGCAGCCGTAGTGGTCTTCTTGCTGCCTTTACACTTGCACAAAGCGAATTGTTCTTTAGAGTCTGACACAGTGGGAGCCTTGCAGAGCCCAGTTCTAGACTTGAAAAGTTCAGGTTGCCTTTTGCACTGACATTTCTGCTTTAATGCTTTTTGCTACAAAATTATGTCAAGCTCTCCAGTTAGCTCAGAAGTAAGACCCAGGCTCTCCATCATACAAAGGGAAATATGCATCTGTGTTAAAGAATCTGGAGAATGGAAGAGGAGATTTTACAAGCATCTAGGAAATCTGATTTGAAATCTCATAAGGGGGTTGCTGAAAAGTGCCGAGATGTGGTATGGCATCCAGACTTGGAAACGAAGGGAGAGGGCTGATTCATCCAAACTGTTTTCCACAGAATAATTTTTTTTTAATGCCTTCCCTCTGGCCCTGCCATATTTAGTGCAATGCCACTTATATTTGAAGTCTGTTCTCTGCTACGATGAAATAGCAGAGAAAAATAAGAAAGAGAAAAAGTAGAAATTCTCTGTCTCTCAGGAATAATATTTAATCCCCATTCATTTTAAGCAAAAAATAAAAAAATAAAAATAACATTTTCAATGTTCTACTTTACTATTTATAAGGGACCACAATTTTAAGCACTACATGATATCCATGCCATATGTATGTAGGTATAAATATTATAATGTGTAATATTTCCTTTGGGGCCTCGGGTGAAGAATTTGGAAAAAAAATAGCATTTTATGAAAAAAGAATTACCTCAAACATTTAGGTTTTGCTATATTATAATGTGTCGCTATAAATTGCAGCAGAGGATTGATTTCAAATTCTTTTGTGACATTTTTTAAATAATAGTAGAAAGTTTATAGTCCTCCCCTAAACAAATTTCCCCTTCTAAACATGCATCCTTATGTTGATGATATAACTGTTTCCCAGTGACCTTAGCTTAGGACCCTGTGCCCTTGCTTCTCCCTCCCCTCTTATGTTTCTCATGCTTTTTGGGGGCGTTCTCTGGCTCCATTCATAGCTTTTAACAACTCCAGTCTTCATTCTTTATTTGCCTTGTTTAAAAAAGGTGGAACCAACTTACCTACCTATGCTTATTTTCCATTATGCTCCAGCGGAAACTCCAACCCAGTTCCTATATAGCAAGATTGAAGCTGGAAGGAACCACCAGAGCACCTGGTCTTCATTCCTTATCCATTGCTAACAAGCCCTCAGGGATGTCAAGCGTGCCTAACCATGAACTACACTCTGAGCATCAAGCAACGTCGTAAGACTGAACACTCTGTGACTCAACACCAGCTGTCCTGGCTTCTCCATGTGGTAAATGGATCTTTTTCTGCTTGACCCTGAAATCCGGGCTGCTCTGCATGCCCAGGTTTGGCTCCTTGTATCTGAAGATTGAATTTGTTCATTAATAGTGTCCAGTCCTTTTCTAGGGCTGATATGCTGCTTCCGTTGTGCAAAAGTTGTCTCAAAATCAAGACAAATGCCCTCAAATCCAATATTCAGTGCCAGGGGCTTTGATGCCATCTGAACACATCTGCTCTGAGGCTGGATGACTGCTGGGTTGCTTCATCTCCCAACCACACTTGCTCTTGGATTTATCATCTTTCCATTGTCCACCAGCCATGATGCTCCTGACCCTGAATGCTTTTCTACTCCTCAAGTATTGCTCATTGCAATTTCTTCCAGGATCTTCCTGCTCACACGGGCTTTAAAAAGGGAAAGTCCCTCAGTCACCTTCTGGAATTGTGAAATTCACCTTCTCAAAGAAGTATCGCTTTACTAAGTAAATAGAAACCACTTCCCCAAAAGAGATACAATTCAGAAAGTTTCTGTGATCTGTAGTGGAGCTCCCTGATTATGACCAGAAGACTGGGATTTGAGTCCAATTTTTTTATTTGATTCAATTAAAAAATATTAATATCTATATTGGTGAATCTCCAAACTGTCTCTCCATCTCCTGTCTACCTCTCAAGCCCTGTCCCTGTGCCCTTCAGATAGAAGTCCAGCTATATCTGGGCATGTTACTCACCTTCCCCACACATCTTGGGTGCCTTCCTCTGGTTAATGGCCATAGCATCCTTCTAAAAATATGATCATCTTTGATTCCTCTCTCATATTTGTCACCCATGTTAAATCAGTTACCAAGTCTTATTGCTTCTCTTTCCTCAGTTTAGCTCTGATTCACCTTCTCTTTCCAGTTCTTTTGTTATTACTTAAGCTTAGGCAATTATTGTCTCTAATCTATACTTTTACAGTAATCTTCAATTGGTTCCTGGACTTTTATTCTCACCGTTTATACTTTCTTTTACGTATTACTTCCATATTCATTGTCAATCTCAAAAATGACCTACAAAATAAGGACCATTTACAAGACAAAATACATACTTCTTAGGTGGTATTAAGGATCCCCCAGATTCGTCCTCAACTTATCTCTTTAATATAATCTTCTGCAAGTATACTGTCATAAGGTTTATATAAACGTTTTCTCAAACATTATTTTCTTTGATAATTGCATCAGCCCTGTGAGTTGAGCTGACATCTGTTAACTTGGTTTTATTATTCCGTTTTACAAATGAGGAAGCAAATGTATACAAAATTGTATGAAAATCCACGGGTCTGCATTATTTACCTGTCACAACGAGAATCAGCGGCAGAAGCAATCTATAACTCACATCCTAATTGTTCTATCCCTTCATAAACTTTCCAAGAAATGTCAATTCTGAAAATGTCTTGCCCTCTCGCTAGGCAGAACTAGTTCCTCCCTGTCCCAGGATCCCAAAGGACTTTCTACAAACACCTACTAGTATATGTATCAGAGGCAAAGTGATTTTTTTTTTTTCATCTTAGTCAACAGTGAGATGCTTGCAGGCAGGAGCCATGCTTTTTTTATTTTATTTTATTTTATTTTTTTATTTTTGCGTAGTGTTTTGTCATTTAGCAGTATCTGGCACATAGTGACAGGAAGTGCCATATAAACAATAATTCTCTCTTGGTATTATTAGGTAGTTCGGGAACATGGTGGTGTACTGGCTTCAGTGAAGTACTGCATTCCTGTGCACTTACAGAAATCACAATCATATCGTGATTGTTGTACAGAAGACTATTTGTTCTATAGCATCTCTAAATGTGAGTCTTGCTAAACTTGAAGCCAGAATTTACTTTGGAAAATCAATTGGCCATTCTAGTTGTACAATAAAAAGTAAATTTTGTATGACTAATCCGAACTCTTGCTCTGAGTCACAGGGCATACGGCCTAAAGTCATGTCTGGCTTTGAAAGAACACTGCACTCTATGCAAATGCCTTTATTAAGAATTTAGCTATTACAGAGCATGAGCTCTTCAAGTATTTAATAGAAATTGAACAAATAAGTTTATCCAACCTCTGGATAGACCCATAAAATTACTAATCTTGAACATATTCATATTTTATGAGTGCTAAATAACATCTTGAATATGTTTGCTGGTGGAAGATATTTTTAACTGGGAATTATAATGAGGAATTGGACACTTCTTTTTACTAAGATTTAATATGTTCAGTCTAAATTTTGAGATGATAAACAAGTGTGAAGTAAAGGAGTAAAGGATTATGTTATAAACTATATGTAGTGAAAGAGTCCAGAACCAGTACCCGTGGCAAGATGATAAATTAGGGAGAAAAAAAAATTATATATATATATATATATATATATATATATATATATATAATATGGTTACGCATTTTCTGCTCCAGTTCATTGGATTGAGCATAATATAGAATATCTTATAACTGTTTGAAATGGTAGTTTCTGATTATTATCAGGCATCATCTCTTTGTTATTTATAAAAGCCTCAGGAAGTAGGAATAGTCTCATAGGTGTTTATTAAGGGTGATTATCACGGCACTTCTTCTGAATAACTTTACTTTTGTGTCTTCCTTATTCTCTATGTATAATTAGCTCATTGAGGTAGAACCAACTGTTAATATGGCCCAGGTCACCAGTTCAGCCACATAGCCCATCTGAATGTGATAGTGAACTTGAAATTCTTTTAGTTCTAAGATTTAGGCTTTCGTACTTTCAGAGCCATGGGCCAGCATGTAGCGTGTGTCCTCATCCTCCTTAAATAATTACTCTGAGAAAAACAGGCTGGATTTCCTTTTAAAAAAGTGATGTACAAGTCAAGTATATGCCCTATTGGAGTCTAGCTCTTAATTTCAATATTCTGATCACAACCTCAGATCAGTAGATCATTAGCACAAGTGTCTTTTCTTCTTTCTTTTTTATATTTTATTCTTTCTTTCCTTATTTTTTAAAAAATTATTAGGATTATTGCTGATTTTGAATTGTTAAACAACTGAAAATATTTCTGAAAAAATATGATGGTATGTATTCCAGATTCAATAGACTAACTAAATTTGAACACACCTTGAGGCCAGGGTAAGATAGTTGAAATTAAGTATACATTTCTCCTATTCTG
Source organism: Phocoena sinus (assembly GCF_008692025.1). Lineage (NCBI taxonomy): Eukaryota > Metazoa > Chordata > Mammalia > Artiodactyla > Phocoenidae > Phocoena > Phocoena sinus. The sequence continues at coordinate 5,047,278 of NC_045775.1, read as the reverse complement.
TCTTGAAACTCCCTTTCCCTCTTATACTGTATGTTAGCCCGGATCTACCTTCATTGTTTTAAATTCTTTTCTTAGGCCTTCCGCCACTTGCAACTGAAGTTCTTCAGTGCCTTTAACTGCAGTGCTTTACTGGGGGCCATGTCTAACCCAGAAAACCAAACAAGATCTACAAATAGAAGTGACATATGTGGTTTTTACACTTGAGGAGCTCACAGTCCAATGGGGGAAACAGAAACAAACAAACCAAAACCCCACAAATATAGTGAGGAAAGTTCCAACAGAAATATTCAATGTATAATGAAAACACCAAGGAAAGGGGTGAGCCTGGGCCTTTGGGAAGAGAGGAACAAGAACCAGCTTCATAGAGAAGAACAGATATCAGAGCAGGACTAAAAGTTTGACTTCTCCTGATCTTCCCAAAAGCACAAAATATTGTGAACCAAGAACTCTCCAGCTGCCATTGAGAATATCTGTTTTCATGAAATCCTTCCTTATGTATTGTCTGAGCAAACATTATTGAGATACTGGTTTAATTGCCAAGTAATAATTCTAATGCTTGGTCGCAGAAGCAATTGGAGTTTCAATGTCATGTAGATATTTATAACAAACAATAGTGCTTGATGTAATAGAGTTCAAATTATTCTCAATTGTCCTATTGTGTGAATTATTTATGAACTTTTACACATCTGTAAATTCAGAATAAACTGCTATTAAACATTCCATATACAGACAGAAAAAAAATTATCAAAGATCTTTCCACATGATTTACTTACACTTCTTAGATTTATTTCAACATAGCATTTCACATGTACAAATTATAACATTTTATTTGTCATATGCTTAACTAGTCAATATTTCAATTGTGTATACTTATTAGTGTCCACAGGTACATTCAAAACCTTTGAGAACCACCAGGTAGACACTGAGTAGTATACATCTCCCTATATAGTAGGCATCTATATTATTTTTCCTGTTTTTGTTTTGTTTTGTTTTGTTTTGTTTTGCGGTAGGCGGGCCTCTCACTGTTGTGGCCTCTCCCGTTGCAGAGCACAGGCTCCGGACGCGCAGGCTCAGTGGCCATGGCTCACGGGCCCAGCCGCTCTGTGGCATGTGGGATCTTCCCGCACCGGGGCATGAACCCACGTCCCCTGCATCGGCAGGCCGACTCTCAGCAACTGCGCCACCAGGGAAGCCCTAGTTTTCCTGTATTTTTTAAAAAAATTATATCATGGAAGAAAATAACTTTTAGATTCTTTTGAGAATAGAGTAGGAGAGAATGAGAAGGAGCTAAGATTTGTTTAGCATCCACTATGGGCAAGGCTCTTTACATAGATTATCATATTTAATCACTGTAAGACAATCACTGTAAAGTATATCATTACTCCTTAGATTATCACTCATTGAATTTTCTTACCCCCATCTTGTCAGAAAGGATACGGGATTCATTTTCCCGAGATCCACACATGCAAGGTTAGGTCCACATCCACGCATGGCTGGTATGTAGCCATAGCAGAAGCTGAACTTAACTTGGGTAAACTATATGGCTTGTGCTAGACCTTTGTTTCCCACGTGAGAGGGCGTGTGCTACAACCCCTGCCTCTGGTTCTAAATCTTGCTGAACATATTTGGGAACCCTGTGCTAGACTTGACCACTGCTTCCCAAGAGTGCATCCATGGTGAGCAGAATAATGGCCCCAAAGATGCTTGTGTCCCAATGTAAGAATATGCAACATGGCATGGGGCAAAAAAAAAAAGACTTTGCAGGTGTAATTAGGTTATCTACTTTAGGACTGGAAGACTATCCTAGGTTACCTGGGTGGGCCCACTCTAAACACGTCCACCCTTCAAAGTGAAGAGGCTTCTCTGGCTGGGGTCAGAAAGATATGGCAGAAGGAGAAGTCAGAGATTCCAAGTCTGACAAGGTTATGATGCAGTATTGCTGACTCTGAGATAAAGGGGCCCATGTACAAGGACCAGAGAGAGGCTTCCTAGGAGCTAAGGATGTCCTCCGGGTGACAGCCAGCCAGGAAACAGGGACCCGAGTCCTAAAAGCAAAAGAAAATGGATTCTGCCAATGATGCGAATGAGCTTTGGAGTAGATTCTTCTGAGATCCTCTTGATAACAGCCCAGCCAGCTGACACCCCCATCCAGCCTAAAGAAACCAGGAACAGAGCAATGTGAAGGGCCAGTCCAGACTGTGAGGTAATAAATTTACATTTTTAAGCCACTACGCCTATGGAAAATTGTTACAGCAGCAAAGGAGACTATACAGCACCCTACCACCCAGGTAGTAGCTCAGCCTTGGTCGGTCTGCTGGATAATTTCTTCTTTTTCCCTTTCCCAGCATTTATCCATTTCATTACCACAGAGCTGCATCTGCCACTGTTAGGTCATTATATATTTTAAACACAAAATTCAACTCACAAATGCTCAACTCACAAGGCCACAGTTCCTCCTTCCCTGCCTTTAACAAATTATTTTATCACAAAGTCCGCTCTTGAAACAAACTCAACACTCCTGCTTTGAAAGACTATGAAATTAATCCAAGAACTGGCATTTCTCATACACTCAGTTATAATCAATAAAAATAAACCAAATCTAGTCATTACTTTTTCAATAATTTATTTCTTACTATAAAAATAATATCAATACATTCTCATTTAAAATGGGGCTGGTGGGGCTTCCCTGGTGGTGCAGTGGTTGAGAATCTCCCTGCTAATGCAGGGGACACGGGTTTGAGGCTTGGTCTGGCAGGATCCCACATGCCACGGAGCAACTAGGCCTATGAGCCACAACTACTGGGCCTGCGCATCTGGAGCCTGTGCTCCGCAACAAGAGAGGCCGCGATAGTGAGAGACCTGTGCACCGTGATGAAGAGTGGCCCCCACTTGCCACAACTAGAGAAAGCACTCGCACAGAAGTGAAGACCCAACACAGCAAAAATAAATTAATAAATTAATACACTCCTACCCCCAACATCTTCTTAAAAAAAAATAAAAAAAAAATAAAATGGGGCTGGTGTATGATAAGCGCCCAATGAAAGTTAATAAGCAGCAATAGTAAGAGGGGTTATAACAATAGTGTGATTGGAGCGTTAAGGTCCTACTCTGTAGGACTCTGCTACCTCCTAGACAAACACACAGTGGCAATGGACCAAAAGTCTCATTCTGAAAAGAACAGAGAGTCTGATTTCAGCAAATATTTTCCTTTCCTCCAGCCAGATGTTGAAAAATATTTTCCATGACTTTACTACAGCTTTCTATAGTTTTATATTGCTATAGAGCAAATTACTACAAACTTAGCAGGTTAAGACAACACATGCTTATTCTTTCATAGTTCCTCTGGGTTATGAGTCTGGGCACAGGCTGGTAAGATTCTCTATTTCAAGATCTACCAGGGTGCAATTTGGGGGTTGACTGGGGCTGTGCTCTCATCAGAGGCTTGATTGGGGAAAGATCCAATTAGTTTTCATACAGCTTTGGGACTGAGGTCCCTTTCTCTTGCTGATTTTCAACAGATGACTATACTCAACTACTAGGAACTGCTAGTAGTTTCCAGTCATGTGACCTCCTCACAACCTTCACAAAGACTCTATCACAACATGGAAACTCACTTCTCCAAGGCCAGGAGCAAAATCTCTGTTGCTTTAAATCTCTCTTATAAAGGCCTTGTTTGCTTGGGTCAGTTCCACTCAGGATGATCTTCTGTGATTAACTCAAAGTCACCTGAGAGAAACCTTAATTACTTCTGCAAAATCTCTTCACCTAAGCATGAAGGTGAAATCCCACCATATTCACAAGCTCCACCCACATTCAAAGAGAGGTGATTAAACAGGTAAGTACACTAAGGGACAGGGTCTGGGGGCCATCTGAGAATTTGCCTACCACACCTTCCTTAACCCATAACTGGGGAGAACTTCTAGAAAGAAACAATGTTTACTGAGTAATAACAGCCCCTATAGAATACCCACATACCTCATTTCATTGTACTTCATTTTATTGGGCTTCACAGAAATTGTGTTTTTTTTTACAAATTGAAAGTTTGTGGCAACCCTGTGTCAAACAAGTCATGGGCATCATTTTTCCAACAGCATTTGCCCATATCTTGTTTCTGTGTCACATTTTGGCAATTCTTACAATATGCCAATCATTATCATTATATTTATTATGGTTATTTTGTGATCAGTGATCTTTGATGTTACTGCTACATCTTGCTGAAGGCTCAGATGAGAGTTAGCATTTTTTAGCAATAAAGCATTTTTTTTAAATTAAGGTCTGCACTTTGTTTTTGAAACATAATGCTATTACACACTTAATAGACTATAGTGTAGTGTAAACCTAACTATAATATGCACTAGGAGACAAAAAAAATTCATGTGACTCACTTTATTGTGATATTCATTTTATTGCAGTGGTTGGAACTGAACCCACAATGTCTCCAAGGTATGCCTGACAAAGTTAGAACTAAGAAATTCTGGTATCAGTAGATTTACTGGCTATAGATCAAAGTGTAACTCTACTCCCAGACTTCTTGTTCCTAAAGAAGGGAAAATAAGAGAGCTCAAAGGGGAGAAAAGAGTATATCTCAGATGTTCTTAAGCACTTAGTAGTTTCCGATATTGGTTTTGAATTTGGGCTCCAGACTCAGACATGCTGTATTGGAATGCCAGCTCTGCTACTGACCATGATGTCTTGGCCAAGTGTTTTCACTTCTCTAATAATACAAACTGAGCATTTTCCAGGTCACAGGTGCTAAGCTAAATTCTTCGTTTAAAATAGCTAAATTATTAGTTATAGCAGCTCTATGTGGCAGTTGTTTTTCCTCCATATCCTCCTTGTAGGCACAGAGGCTTGGAGAGAGCAGATATTTGACAGGACAAATTAAAAAGTGGAGGCAGAACTTGAATCTTGTGGGTGTGACTCCCAAGCCTTCTAACTTTCCCACCAGCTCTAGTAGTCTATAAGCTTCAGCCGCCTTTGCAAACCTGGTGTAGTGAGAGCGCCCACCTCTGAGGGTCATAGTCATCGTTTACCACTGATTGAGGTAAAACATGGCAAGCACTCGACACAGTGTCACGTTTGCTTCTAGGTCAGGAGTTGGCAGACTTTTCTGTAAAGAGTCAGAGAGTAAGCATTTTAGCTTTGCAGGTCATACAATTTATATTGCAAGTACACAGCTCTGCTGTCGTAGTGTGAAAGCCCCCATAGACAGTAAGTAAGCAAATGGGTGAGACTGTGCTCCAACAAAACTTTATTTACACAGCAGATAGAAGTCCGATTTGGCCCTTAGCCCATAGTTCACCAACCTCTGCTCTAGGACAACAAATAAAAAATCAAATGTCTCGACTCACTATCATCTGTTTTTGCTGGAAAAATATACTTTCCAAAATCAGGCTGTAACAATTCCTTAAATATGCCTCTTAATATGAATTTTATTAAATAAATACTATAGTTTTATTTTTTACTATGCATAAGATAATTTCTGACACACTGATATAAAAATAATTTACCCATTATGCTAAGTGAAATATGTCAAAAGAGAAAGACAAATACTGTATGATATCACGTATATGTGAAATCTAAAAAATACAACAAGCCAGTGATGATAACAAAAAAAGAAGCAGATTCACAGGTATAGAGAACAAACTATTGATTACCAGTGGGAAGAGGGAATGAGGGAGGGGCAATATATGGATAGGGGAGTAAGAGGCCCAAAAAAATAGGTATAAAATAAGCTACAAGGATATATTGTACAACACAAGGAAGTGTAACCAATATTTTATAATAACTATAAAGGGAGTATAACTTTTGAAAATTGTGAATCGCTATATGGTCCACCTATAACTTATGTAATATTGTACAGCAACCACACTTCAGTAAAAAATAAATGAATGCAAATACAAAAAATGAAAAGTAAAATACTAAATTTTTTCTGAAAAATAAATAATTTACTCATTAAAGGTTTTCATTGTTTTGTTCAACCACAAGGCAGATCTTATTCACCTTGGCTTTCTGTAGGCCATGGGACTGTTGGTTCCCTTGTATGTGGTCCATCTTACTGATGTGATTTTATGTTGTGCTTTTATGTTCTTTACTGTCTCATAAGAAGATTTAAACTTTCCATTTCAATTTCCATTTCCAGGCATTGTTTTCTTATATTTTGCTCACTCTTGTTACATCTTTCCCTGAATCCCTGGTAACTCATTATATTAGTAAATATCCAACAAGAAAAGAAAAGCCCACATGGTAATTTGAACAGAAAAAGTTTAATGTAAAGAATTATTAAATATAACAAGGGATTGGAATAATGATGGAATAACTAATCAGGAGTAAAGAAAACTCAAAAGAACAAAGAAATAGAAGATATAGGGAACCACCTGTAGCCCTAGGGCTGAGACAGAGTGTCCAGGGAGAAGTGTGCCTCCTTTCCCCAGGCTGAGCTCCAGACTTTGTTGTAGAAGACACAGCTGTGGTTCTCTGGATGACAGACAAGTCACTGTGGTACTGTGCTGGCAGAACTTGCTGGACATCTGCCCTTGGTGACTTGCAGTATATGCACCCATTGGGTTGCAGGAGAAAGCTGTTTGTGTTAAGCTGCTCGACAGAGGCACACTGCTGAACTATGCCCAGGGCTGGGGGCACACCAGTGGAAGCTGGGCTCCCTGCAGGAGCCTGCCAAGCAAACACCAGAACCAGAAAGCAAAATCCATTCCTCCCTCAGTGTCTCCTCAGTACCCTCTACTGACGAAGCTTAACATCATGCCAGCCAGCAAAGGAAAAAAAAAAAAAAATTAAAGGGCCCAGATTCATTTTTACAAAGCGGAAAAAAAGTTTGGGTTTGGAGCTGAGCAATACATCGATAAGCAACACACTTTCTAGCTCATCTTTTGTCTCTTATACATTAATGCTCATATATTTTGTCAACTTAAAGTAAATGAGTTTTTACATTTTCTTGGTGTCTTTATATCATTGTTTTCTCTAACAGTATTCCACTGGGAAACACTGCCAAATCCCTGGGAAATTCTGCTGCTAACGATGGTGCAGTTTCTCGACAGGAGCTGATACTGCTCACCCTACATCTATGAGATGGGCAGACTTCCATCAAGCACTGCCATTGTTGCACCAGGCCTTGGGTATCCCAGGGAACATTCAAGTCCCTATGTCCTATGCCAGGATTGACAACAATCTCTATGAAAACTCACAGGCAGATGCAACTGCACAATGAGGGAGAATGTATTTCTCTCCAGCAAAAATGTAATTCAGGTAACCAAGCAACTCCTGATAGGCCTAGTCCACCAGAGTGCTACACTGAATGTACAAACTTAAGAGCCCAGTTACAGTTAAATAACCTCTGATATACCTGCAAAATAGACTATTAAGCAACCATGAATAACTATTTATGAAAATCTAATACTGTGATATACCCACAAAATGAGTTTAAGTTAAAAAGTAAGAATGGGGCTTCCCTGGTGGCGCAGTGGTTGAGAGTCTGCCTGCCGGTGCAGGGGACACGGGTTCTTGCCCCGGTCCGGGAAGATCCCACATGCTGCGGAGCAGCTGGGCCCATGAGCCATGGCTGCTCAGCCTGCGCGTCCGGAGCCTGTGCTCCGCAACGGGAGAGGCCACAACAGTGAGAGGCCCACGTACTGCAAAAAAAAAAAAAAAAAAGTAAGAATGTATTTTATTCTGCATAAAAACATACATGGACACACACACACACACACACACACACACACATATAATCAAAATATGAACACATTAATAAAAACTATTTCTCATAGAAATAGTTTAATTTCCTTCTTTATATTTATATATATTGTTACAAATTTTATTTAATGAACATTTCGTTTTGAAAGAAAAACAATATTAAAACAACATTTGGCATCTTTTCTCTTTGTTTTTTCCTTCCTTCCCTAAAAGATTGCAGCTCTGTGAAGAAAGCATTCCCTATGATGTTGGTACATGAGAGTCACTCAGTGAATTCTCATTGCACTGAAACTATTTTACCAACTAAAAATGAGTATAATGTACCATCATTATTTTTATCAACTATGAAAACAAAAATCATTCTTTCAGTGTTCCAATCCCCTCATTAGCTCATGCATATCACTTTAGAAATTCCATTTCAAAGGTCTAGAGCTTTATTTTCAATGATAAAGAGACAATACATTGTTTTATTTGATGCTAGAAATTTTTCAGATATCTATTATTGTTCTAAGAGTTTCAAAATTTTTCCATTATATTTTTAGTTGATATGAAGATGCCTTTGCCATATACCAATTTTGAAATTAATGCTACCAGGTGACCTTGGAAGAAGAGTTCAAAACTCATCTCAAAATCTACGCTTAGTAGTGAATGCATCAAGTTCTTTCTAAAAGCTCATATTTATTTGAGGGTCATGACTGGAAGGTATGGGGGAGGTCATGGGCTTACGGGCTCTACTCTTCTACCTCTGAAAGCCTTTGTCACTATGGTCCATGAATGAGAAACCTAAATTATTTTAAAAATGAAAGAGGACACATAAAGTCTTTAACAAAGTGCCCTTCGTACTCTTCAGCCAATCATGCTGCACAGCGTAATCAGTCAGTTAAACATTTCTGAAATGGATTTTTTTGGCACGTGCAGTATGTGGAGTGAACCTTTGAATAACTGGGATCCATAAATCATCCCTTGTAATACAACTCATTGGCCTTGTTTTTACCTACCCTTTTAAAGGATTAACAAGGAACTGGCAAGAAACACAGAAATGTTGATATGGGCTTCCAGCTGGGGTTGATTACAGGCTACAGTCTAATACTGTAATGTTTTGTGGTAGTACAGTTTAACTAGCAATGGCTCACCTACTGTCTCCAGAGACTCACCAGTGAAAAACTATTTAATATCATTTTGCTCTTAGTCTTTGAACACAGACATTCTCAAATTACTTTTCCTAGCAAGCTGCTATTCTCTGTGACATAGCTAAGTGTACATTGGCACTGAATTAAAAAAAATACTACCTAAATCTTTTTAAACAGTTTTATTCATTCACTCATTCACAAACATTTTTTTGAGCATTTATGGATGGCAAGGATATGCTGACCTATGAGGATAAAAAAGAAAAAAAAATGTCTATCTCTGCGTTCAAAGAACCTGCAATCTGGAGGGAAGGCATGTACAATAAGTATAGTGTAAAAAGGATGTTAAAATAAGACTCAGATTGAGAGCCCTTGAGGCTGAGAATAAAAGGAATCAAGACTACTCAGTATCTGAAGCAAGAAATCACTGATGAAGGATTTTAAAGGTGGTTATTAAAAATGGTTTTTTTCATTAACTATCACATTAGCGCTGATAGGAATAATATTAAAAAGAACCAATTTTTACCTAAAAGTGTAGTTTTTCTTAAATCTGAAAATGACTTCTAATTGACAAAAAGGGTCAGAAGAAAATCCATGATATCTGCCAGAGAATGCACTTAAGAATTGGGGGTAAAAAATGACAGTGGGTTTATAAAGGGAAGGATAGGAAATGGTAAAGTGTCCTTCTCTGCACCCTGGAGAATACAGTGAACACTCTCCGGCCACTCACTGTTCCTCCAGTTTCTAGAGGGTCGGCTTTGTTCCTCAGAGCAAAGCATTCTACAGCAATGCTACCTAGAACTTCATCACTCAAGATGCCTTAGTTGCTATGCAGAGATTCTTTTGGAGAATCTAGGGCTGCAAATATAATGCGAAACAGAAAGTCAGTTAGCAACCAAATACCTTTAGCAAAGCTGAATGAACAGCACCTCTGCCCTCTAAACTGGATCAATGTCTAAGAGCTGCATTTATCACAAAAGGCTTCTTGTATCAGAGTATATTCTTTGTGCTAAATATATCTATGTTAATCTGCAATGCAGCCACCTTCTCAATTGAAATGCAAAATGTTCCAAAAGAACATATGTCCAGCACCTTCTTTAGCTTTCGCTTAAGAAATAATTTGTGTTTTCCTTTTTCTATTCTTTTCTTTTTCCCTCTTTTCATTTCTCTTGTCTTTTCTCTTTAATCAAGACAGCAAATGTCTACTCTCTGCTGTAGAACAGCCATGTTTTCTTGAGCTCCAGAGCCACAAATCCACCTATGGAACACAGTACAGGACACACCAAATTAAGGGCATAATGATTGCCACTCTTAAGAGATAAGCAACTTTTTGAGATAAAGAAGTGAAGATGACTAATGATAAAAAGCTGTTAAATTTGTAAATGAGATGAATGGACTGAAAAAGGAGAGGTTAATATTCATCTGTAGCTTTCTGGAAAGCCTTCAGAAAATTATAAGGAAATCTACTTCAGGAGAGTTGTGGGTTTTCTGTATGACAGCAAGCAGGGAGAAAATGGGGAGGGAAGACTAGAAAGGGCAGTCTGGTTAGAGAGGCTGAGCTGGCAAAGGACCAGGAACCAGAGGACACTGGCTCGTCTATATTTGAATTGTTTTAGGTTGAATTATGTTCCTTCAACGTATGTTGACGTCCTATTTCCTGTACCTCAGAATTTGACCTTATTTAGGAACAGGGTTGTTGCAGGTGTAATTAGTTAAGATGAGGTCATACTGGACTAAGGTGGACCTATAATCCAATATGACTGGTGTCCTTATAAAAAAGGGGAAATTTGGACATGGACAAGCACACAGGGAGAAGGCCATATAAAGATGAAGACAGAGATTTGGCGATGCTTCTACAAGCCAAGGAAACCAGAGATTGTCAGCAAACCATCAAAGCTAGGACAGAAGAATGGAACAGACTCTCCCTCACAGCCTCAGAAGGACGCCCCCGCCCTGATCTCTGGTCTCCAGAGCTGTGAGAAGGTAAATTTCCATTTTTGAAGCCAACCAGTCTATGGTACTTTGTTACAGCAGCCTAGCAAATTTGTACAGGGATGTAGGGGCACAGTCTCACCTATAATACATAGTTTCTGTTTAGGGACCGTTGTTAGAAAGAGCACTCCCTAGAATCATCCATGCTGGATGACAATTTCCTTTGCTTGAAGTCACACTTTTGCAGAAGTTGGGAGGAATTACACATTCCAAAATAGTCTTTAAATATGTAATATATGTTATTAGAGTGCCAATAAAGTCTAACCCAGAAGTCTCTACACCTCATTAACGGGCCCTCAAAGAGAGCATTAATTAAATCCTGGAAACTACAGGGTTTTGAACAGTTGGAATTTATATTTTAAAAATAGGCAACTCTGTTTCCTCCCAACTCTAAAATCTATAATTCTGGTTGTGACACACTTATCACCCACCAGTTCTTATGTTCATTTGGATCTTTCCAGATTTCTTAGAAAGTGCCAAGAAAACATTCACATTCTGGCATACATACCAAACTGGACATGGGCATGAGAGTTTTAATAAAATAAAAGAAGCACATGGTCCCCACATATCTATCAGATCCTGCCACCTCCTACTGTTTGAGAAGAAAAGGACACTACTTTTCAGAATTGTTAATTAAAAAAGTGTTTTCTAAATTTTGGTTCATAAAATTTGTGAGGTTTTTTTTAAGAGGTGATACAGAAATTTTGTGGTCCTAATAGGCTACAAGGTTTAAAAGAAGTAGGGCCTCAAGAAATCTTGTGGCTCTATAGCCAGTGTTTACTAGCTACCAAGACAATATTTTGTGCCCACTCCCTTTAATAACCACAATTTCAGTGCAGTTACTGCTCATTTCTCCTCTCATCCACGTTCCTTCCTTGTTACCCTCTGCAGGAGAGAAACTAGAAAGTTTGTCAATCTGAAACAAAATCTGTATTAGGAAACATGAATAAAGTCAGATACGTCATCAAAAATATTGACCTTAAACTTAATTTTAAGGGTCATTTCTGTTTTTTGTAATTGTTATTTAATTATTTTCCATATTTTTCAAATCCCAGGCAACTTGCTATTTCATGACTTTCTCTAAATATTATCTTCCCACTGCCGAAGAAACATGATGCTTAATAAGAAAGTTAATAAATAATACATGCCAAATGAATGACTTTTAGACAAATTATACATCCTCTCTGAGCTCCATTTTCTTCATATGCAGGTGAGAATATTAATATCCACCTTATGGCATTTCTGCAATGACTTAGTGATGTGCAGCTCTGATAGGGATTCTCAATTGTGAGCAGCCTGATTTAAACAGAAAACGGGATTTATTTAGACAAGACAATGGATGAGTTCTCAGCAAAATTACTGGCCAGCTAAAGAAACATGATGAAAAAAAAGGTGGTGTTGAGGGAGGCCAGGCAGTCAGAATCATAGTAAAAAATCACTCTTCAAAATGAGATAGATGAGGCCTTCCTGGGCAGAGCTGCTGTTGGCGGACAATGACTGCTATTGCTGGTTATTGCTTCCATCCACTTATGCACCTAATGTTGCTGTTGCCACTGCTGATGCCATTGCTGCCAGATTGAAACCTTCTCTCTGTTTACTCCTCTGTATTGCTATGTCTTAATTCAAATTCCTGGTTGGCTGTGTCTGATGGGCTAAGTCTGATCACATGCTCCTACCACTGCAGCAAGGAAGTCTGGGAAATTGAGTATCTGACATTCTGATTTACTATAGAAAGAAGCAAACTCCACCGCACAAAAAGATTGATGTGGTAGAGAATTTTGTAACTTAGAAAGTAATTAAGAAACAAATTAACAAACAAAAGAACTTGCCTGTGTTCACAAGTGTCTATCACTTTCTGTCATATAAGGTGTAGATATATTAGTTAAATATGTGACTATAAAGGATACAAGAAGGGAATAGAAATAATTCCCAGGTGGGAAAAATCAGGTACAGTTTATTTGGAAATCTGGGTTTGTGTCGAAATTGAGAGAGGTAACATTTGCCCATGCAGAATGGGAGGAGTCTGCGTCGTTGAAGATGAAGACACACTGGATGGAAAATGGTCTGACTTTTAAAAATATCAGTGTATATACTGAAAAGGAAAAAATCATTTCTCTGAAACAGGCTACTCAGGAGGTAACTGAAAAAAATGAAAATTGAGTCTGGAAAGATAATTTGTAGCCTAGTTGTAGGATATCTTTAATTTTACATTAAGGACTAAGGGAATTTTCAAGGATTTTAATTTGGAGATGGAATGGTAAGAACATTTATTTAAAAAAATATAGAGCACATCCTGAGAAAGATCAGGAGACTCTTTAATGACTTATGTGTGATTTGAGGAAAAAGGATATCAGGGGAGACATTTAAACAACTGAGCTTTGAAAATAACTTTACAGCAAGACCCAAAAGATTCAAGGTCAAAAGCAATTTGTTACTTAAGGGTGTCAATCTGATTGTAAGTATTTGAAAGTTTTCTTTAGTTGGTTTCTGCTTTTCACAACAAAAACTATCAGAATATCTTTATTGTGATTTTATCTCTTTTTGGCTATGGGATACAGATTACAGATTACAGGCAGGCTGCACTGTATATCAGTATTTCTTTTATATTAGTTCTGTATCTCAATGAAGACATAAATATATTTAGAATGGTAACTTGTGTCAATCATGGAACTTAAAATCCATCAACTGATGAATGGATAAACAAATTGTGCATTGTCTGTAAAATGGAATACTATTTAACAATAAAATGGAACAAAATCACATGTATGAATCACAAAAATAAATGCTGAGAGAAAAGTACCAGACGCTTAAAGCTATATATTATACGATTCCATTCATATGACTTCCTGTCAAAGGCAAATCCTGAGAAATTTAGTCTTTCTCTGGTTTTACTATCAGAGTAATCATATCCACATAATATTTTTTAGAATCTGTTCCCTTCTCTTAGAGATTCTGGAAGAGTTTGTGTAAAACTGATATTATTACTTCCTTAAATAGTAGGTAGGATTTTCCAGGGAAGCCATTCAGTTCTGGAGATTTCTTTGTAGGAAAGTTTTGTAATAATATTAGTTCAAATTCTTATTAGATGTAAGATTCCTTAGGTTTCCTAATTATTTGAGAGTGAGCTTTGATAGTTTTTGTCTTTCAAGGAATTTGTCTGTTAAATCTAAGTTCTTAAAGTTTTTCCCTTATCGTTTAACATCTGTAGGATCTGTAGTTCTGTTCATTCTTTCATTCCTGATACTACTAGATTGTGCCTTCTCTTTCATTTTTCTTTATCAGTTGATGAGTGGTTCACAATTTGATTAATATTTTAAAATAAGCAGCTTTTGGTGTTATTGATTTTTCTGTTGTCCTTGCTCTTTTCCATCTCATTGATTTCTGCTTTTACCTTTATTATATTCTTTCTTTAGTGTGGTTTGGATTTAATTTTTTCCTGTTTTTCTAGTTTTAATGTGGAAGATAGATAACATATTTGAAACCTTTCTTATGTGTTATGTGAGCATTTTAATGCTATATTTTTTTCCTCAAAGTGCTGCATTAGCTGCATCTTAAGCATATAATTTTTAGTAAAAATATCAAAACTTGATATGCTATATGATTCTGGCTTTTATAACTTCATGTTTATTTCAATTTGAGATTTCAAAGGAGCTAGATGTATGTTTACATAATTGTTTTGGCAAATTTCATTCTCCAAAGATATTTGCAACTATTATCCCCTTCCCAGTTGCTCTTCTACAATGTGACATTGACTTCACCCATTAACAGATGGATTCAAATTCCCCTCCTCAAGAATATGGATGATAGGTACTTGTTTGACCAACAAAATACTATAGAAATTACTTTTTATGACTCTTAGATGAGTTATAAAATGAGATGCAGCTTCTGTATTATTTACCTAAACACTTGTATTTGGAGCCCTGTGATACTATATACAAAGTCCAACTACCTTGAATCTGCCATGCTGTGAGAATTAAAAAATCATGGTGAGGTCACATGTAGGCATTCAATGTTTGGATCTTTCTAGTTCAGGAGACATTCATATGGCTGAATAAGCCTTCAGATGATTCCACCCTCCAAATCATCACTGGAATTTGAATTTTTTCCAAGTGAAGACCAGACATTATGGTCTTCATTGTGAAATCGTTACTCCTGTGTTTGACCCTGAAACACAGAATCTGGGAACATGGTAAAATTATTTGAAGCTTCTAAATTGATGGTGGGGGGGAGCATAATTTTTATGCATCATTAGTGGACAGAACAATTGTATGCTCGATTTTATATTTCAAAGTCAAGTAAAATAGACAACTTTTTAGAGCAGTTTTAGGTTAACAGCAAAATTGACCAGTAGAGAATTTCCATACAGTCTCTTCCACCACACGTACACAGCTTCACACACTATCAACATTTGAACCTGAGTGGTACATTTGTTACAGTCAGTTACAATCAATGAAACTACATTGACATAATTACCCAAATTCCATAGTTTACATCAGGGTTCACTCTTTGTGTTGTATGTTCTATGGCTTTGGACAAATGTATAACAACATATACCCACCATTATAGTATCATATAGAGAATTTTCACTACCCTAAAAATCTTTTGCACTCTACTCATTCATCTGTCCCTCTCCTCTCCCTAGCCTTGGCAACCACTGATCTTTTCACTGTCTCTATAGTTTTGCCTTTTCCAGAATGTCATACAGTTGGAAACACACAGTATGTGACCTCTTCAGATTGACTTATTTCACTTAATAATATGCATTTAAGATTCCTCCATGTCTTTTTATGGCTTGATAGATCATTTTTAATGCTAAATAATATTCCATTGTCTGAATATACCACAGTTTATTAATCCATTCACCTACTGAAGGACATAATGGTTGCTACCAAGTTTTGGCAATTATGAATAGAGCTGCTATAAATATTCATTGCAGATTTTTATGTGGACATAAGTTTTCAACTCAGTTGGATAAATACCAAGGAGCCAAATTGCTGTATCACATGGTAAGAGTATGTGTAGCTTTGTAAGAAACTGCCAAGCAGTCTTCAAAGAGGCTGTACCATGTTGTATTCCCTCCAGCAATGAATGAGAACCCCTCTTGCTCAATATTGTCAGTATTCTAAGTTTTGGCCATTTTAATAGGTGTGTAGAGATATCTTATTGTTGCTTTAATTTGCATTTTCCTGATGACATAAGATGTGGAACATTTTTTCATATGCCTATTTGCCACCTGTATATCTTCTTTGGTGAGGTGTCTGGTAAGGTCTTTTGCCCATTGTTTAATTGGGTTCCTTGTTTTCTATTGTTGAGTTTTAAGAGTTCTTTGTATGTTTTACATAAGAGTCCTTTATCAGATTTGTCTTTTGCAAATACGTTCTCCCTGTCTGTGGCTTGTATTTCATTCTCTCAACAATGTCTTTCACAGAGCAGAATTTTTTTATCTTTAAAAAGTCCCCCTTATTAATTTTTCTTTCATGGATCATGTCTTTGGCATTATTGTTATACCCAAGGTCATCTAGATTCTCTCCTATGTTATTTTCTAGGAGTTTTATAGTTTTGTTTCACATTCAGTCTATAATCTATTTTGTGTCAAAGTCAATTTGAGAAAATAATTTACCAATGCACAGTCAAGATGATATTTTCATAAGGACTCCAAATTTATGGACTCTTGTAAGGTAAACAGGAAATGCCATTTAGTTGTACTGAGCTGAGTAACTAGTGTTGATACACATACCAGTTAGCCCTGGGTAACTCTGAATATACAGATAAAAGCATTTTCATTCAATCATTCTTCTATACAACATTGATTCAGAAATATTTACTAAACTGTCTTCTTGTGTAAGGCTCTTTTCCAGGCACTGAGGATATAGCAGTCAGCTCAACAAATGCATATTTTTATCTTCATGGAACTTATATTCTAGTTGCAGAAGGCATAAAATAGACAAAATAAAAAAGGAAACTGTAATGTATATTAGCTGTAAGATACATAAGTGGTAAGTGCTGTAGAGATACATAATAACAACTCTGGGTGAAATTGCAGTTTTGAATGTGGTCGTAGAAAGGTCATGGATAAGATGGCATTTTGAGGAAAGATCTGAAGGAGATAAGGAAGACATCATACAGTTATCTGGAAGAAGAGGAAGGGAGAATGTAGGCACAAATTAAACCAGAGGTAATGGGTTGAGAAGATCATGTAGGACTTTGTAGGCTTTTAGTCTGAATGAAATGCAAAGTCACAGCAAATAAAATAAGTATGGATGTTATAGAAATAAGATGAGTAGATTTCATAAATGTTCCTGTATTTTCTCATAGTTGGACTCAGACTGGATTATACCACCAGCTCTCTTAGGTCTCCAGCCTACAGATGGTAGGTCATGTGATTTCTCAGACTCCACAATTGTGTGAGCCAATTCATCATAATGAATCTCTCTCTCTCCCTCTCTCTTGCTTTCTCTCTCTCATATATGTTATATGTAATATATGCAACATATAATATATAAACAATCTCTCTCTCTCTCTCTCTCTGATGGTTCTTTTTTCCTGGAAAACCCTGACTAAAATAGAGTTAAGTATAGATATATTTCAGACATGGTGTGTGGAATAAGATGATTCTTGCTTGATTGTCTTTATTTTCTCTAGGTAGAGCCATAACCACTCTGAGTGTGTGTGTGTGTGTGTGTGTGTGTGTGTGTGTGTGTGTGTGTGTGTGTGTGTGTGTGTGTTGGGAACACTGAGTGTTAAGAATTAACACTCTTGGGCTTCCCTGGTGGTGCAGTGGTTGAGAGTCCGCCTGCCGGGGCAGGGGACACAGGTTCGTGCCCCAGTCCGGGAAGATCCCCCATGCGGTGGAGCGGCTGGGCCCGTGAGCCATGGCCACTGAGCCTGCATGTCCGGATCCTGTGCTCCGCAATGGGAGAGGGGCCACAACAGTGAGAGGTCGGTGTACTGCAAAAAGAAAAAAAAAAAAAAGAATTAACATTCTTTTTGGAGAACACTTGAACAAATTACCTAGGAAAATGTAATGTAAATCTGACTGCTAAACCATGAGCATGATGGGGACCTTCTTGAGACCTTTGAAAGTATGTCAATGGAGTAATTATAATGATGGACATCAGACTCTAAGGAAGTGAGGCTATAAGGGGTGGGACAAATGGTAAAAAGTTGATGAGGTCATTTATTGGAGGGAGCAGTACGCCAGAATGAAAGGACGAGGGAGCAGAGAATGAGAACAGAATTCATCAGAAAGTATGTGTATGTCTCTGTGTATGTGTGTTTGTGTATGTCTCTGTATGGTATGTGTCTGTGTGTCTGTGTATGCCTGTGTTTCTGAGTGTCTATGTGTGCATGTTTCATCCAGTAAAATCCAGCTGCTCAGGGTGCAGGCACAGAGAAGGCAGAGATTTGGACTTAATGATGTTCGGGTTAGGTGTTCAGCAGGGAAATACAATGAAAGTAGAAAGCTTAGGGCAGTTGAAGGCGTATCAGAGGAGTCACTACTATGACTACTCTAAGCTGGGTTAGGAGGGAGGTGAGGATATGAGGATATTTACACTTCTCTCCACAGTGTATGAAAATGCTGATTCCTTGTACACTCATTAGATGGTACCAATTATTTGAGTGTCACCCTGGGAGGCAGACGAGGGCACTAAACCTATGGTTTCATTTGTGTTTCCCTGTCTTCTCATGATGCTGAGCTTCCTCAGCTACTTATTAACTTTGATTCCTTGTCCTATCAAATGCCTTTCATACTGTCTCAACATTTTCCTAATGATACTTGTGTCTTTTAGAATTAATTTTAGGAGTTTAAATACATTAGGGACATTAATTCTTTGTCACCCATGTTACAAATGTTTTCTCTACAGAGTATCCTTTGACTCTGTTTTGGTTATGTTTCGATTTATAGAAGTTGTATGTTTAAATATTAAATTGCCTTTATTTGTTCAATAACTTTTGTTTTTCCTATTGTGTTTAGAAAGACTTCTCCCATAAACGCTTTAAAATAATCACATATATTACTTTTAATACTTGCATTTTTGAATATTTTTTAATTTTGTAGTTTATTTATATATGGTATAAAATAGGGATAATACTTATTTTTCCTATTTTATTTAACATTTAACCTATTTTCTCAACATCATTTATAGAAAAGCCTTGTTTTTTCCTCATTTATTTACAATACCTAAGTACTCTAGATTAAACTCAATGCATTCTTAGATATCTTTAGCAACCTTCTGTTCTTCTAGAATAGCCATATTTTGTTATGATAGTAGCTTCTTAGAATATGTTAATATCTGATAGGACAAGTCCATCTCAATTATGTATATATTTCACATTGTTCTTGACAACCCTCACACATTTATTCTTCCATCTAAATTTTATATCCAATTTTTCTAGTTCCCAAACATACCCTCATTAAGATTATGATTGAAATTTTATTAGATTAAATTATTTGTTTTGGAGAATTGGCATTTTAATTAGAAGTAAGGCCTGTCATTCTTAGGTCTTCTTTATATTTCTCAATAAAATATAGTTTATTTCAAATGGGACATACATATTTATCATTGCATTTAATATTATGTACTTTGTAGTACATAATCTTGAATAACTGGTGTTCTTGTATTTTTCTTGATTTTAGTGGGGCTTCTTTGAACAATTCTCCATTTAATATCATATTTGTTGTTAGTTTTTAATAAATATTCTTGCTACAGGCTTTTTTCCCCTCTTTTTAAATTAGACGTTTCATTAAAAAACAAAGAAAAATAGTGTCTGCTATTACTTTTATTGCCCTGGCCTTTTGGTTTATGTTCCCCTTCTTGAGCATCATAGGTTGATAGTGTCTTCATCTACACCTCCTTTAATGCAGGTGCTTGGCCATGGTGTGAACTGCCCTGAGAGGTGCTCCTTGAGACCATCTGGCTCTGCTGCCGACACACTTATCCTTACCCACAGACCTGGAGAACCTTCCATCAAGCAAAACTCTTTGTTGGAATCTTCCATTTTCCACAAAAAGAACGAGTTGTTTTCTCTCAGCTTGGTAGAGCATATTGATATTCTTTCAGTCAATAACACAAAATGCCTGCCCTTCTGGTTCTCCCAAGTGACAGCCATTTGAGGAGTCTGGCATGCTCTTCTTGTCATAATCCCATCTGAGGCAACGGGTGTCCCAAAGGCATAATCTAAGAATCATGTTGACTCTTCACTTTTCAAGATTCTCTAGGCTTTTTCTGTAACTTGTCAGATGAGAAAAACAGCTACTCTCCAGAGGCAGACATCTTTAGCTACCTCTACACCTTCATCCCAACATGTAGCACCCCCAGCATCAGCACCAGAATTTTCTTTACAGGGTTATTATGTCCTCCCCACTCTCCACTGGCTCTCACTGGAGGCCATTAAGAAACAGACCCATGATAAAAAGGAATGAAATTGGGTCATCTGTAGAGACGTGGATGGATCTAGCGACTGTCATACAGAGTGAAGTAAGTCAGAAAGAGAAAAACAAATATCGTATATTAACGCATATATGTGGAATCTAGAAAAATGGTGCAGATGAATGGGTTTGCCGGGCAGAAATTGAGACACAGGTGTAGAGAACAAATGTATGGACACCAAGGGGGGAAAGTGGTGGTGGTGGTGGTGGTGGTGGGATGAACTGGGAGATTGGGATAGACATATATACACTAATATGTATAAAATGGATAACTAATAAGAACCTGTTGTATAAAAAATAAATAAAATAAAATTCAAAATAAAAAGAAACAGACCCATGGAGTTTGTCTTCACTGTTGAAGAATGATTAGTGAAGATTAGTTCTATCATATTCTAAATGTCATATACATAAAGATTTTGCATGACATATTTATCCCAGGACTTTAGGACTGGAAATGATTTCTCTCTCCTGTGAAATAGAATGCATTTTTAAATTAAATAGTGAGTGTTACATAATTCATGAGATTTGATTATTTGCTGTGGTTGATAGGAAGCTCAATACTTTTCTATCTTTATCATCTTTTCTTCACCCCTTATTTTCCCTTATTTTTTTTTTTTTTTTTGTTTTCCTTCTCTTTCTCCTTCTTACGTAGTGTTGTTGCCTTTAGGAGTTTTAATCATAACTGTTCTTTTTTTTTTTTTTTTTTGGTGATACACGGACCTCTCACTGTTGTGGCCTCTCCCATTGTGGAGCACAGGCTCCAGACACGCAGGCCCAGCAGCCATGGCTCACGGGCCCAGCCGCTCCGCGACATGTGGGATCTTCCTGGACCGGGGCACGAACCCGTGTCCCCTGCATCGGCAGGTGGACTCTCAACCACTGCGCCACCAGGGAAGCCCTGTTCTTTTATTGTAAGTAGCCTTTGTGAAAATCAGGTATGATCAAGTCAGATCATGTATAAATAAGGAATAAAAATAAGTGAAAGTAACTTCAAGATTTATGAAACTAGGGAAAGGAAACTGGTGTATTGGCTTTTTGTCACCTATAGTAATTGTGTGGGGTTCCAAAGCTTGGCATAAATCTGAAAAAATTACCAAGTCTTCCTATTAAAAAAAAATTTTTTTTTGAAACTGCACTCCATCTCTGCCTATGTGTGGGAGGGTCAGGGGTTGATATGACTCTTTAATCCAGGACTGACATACCAGAAAGTGAATTAGAGGAAGGGCTTTTTATTTACATATTTTGTTACTATGATGTGGAGAGACTCAAAACCCAAAAATAAATGTTATTTTATTTTATTGAAACCTATTTCCAAGGAACTTCCAGGTCGCTCTACACGGTTTTACAAGTTTATTCTATGGGGTAAAAAAAGCAAAATAAAATAAATAAACAAAAACCATCAAAATTTCCTTTCACATGCTTGCTACCATATTCTCTTGTGATAAGTCCTGAAACCCCATGCTATTGTTTCTTGGGTATTTTTTAAGCACAGGAGTCCCATTTGCCCAGAGATCTAAAATGCTCACCATCAGGGCTGAGTGATTCCTCACCTGAGCTCTCCTCTGTCTGGGTTCACTCAGGAAAGATGGAAGGAGGAAGCAGCTGTGTGACCTGAGAGACTTGCCATGTCACAGTGTCGGTTCCAGCCTCTCAGCTCCCTCATTCTGGGCCCTGGGGGAATGACAGGTCGACCTGCCACACCTGTGCTCAGGTGGAGCTCCATAATGCCTTAAAGGGCCTCTCACCAGTCATCCAACCTTGTGCCCCTCTCCAGGGAGGCCCAGACACTGAGGAGAGAGCACCTTATCTTGGGCTCATCGCTTTGAAACAAGAGAGCCTATGTCAAACAAATAACCCCCAGGGATGACTATTCATACATATCCACAATTGCTCTGAGTTTGGCAGCATTTCCAGGGTTAGGCTTGCTAGGATAATCCTGTGCCCACCGGCTTCAACCTTCCTCTGCAAAACCAGAACAAGATGTAATGGGGGTAAGATTTGTGAACTCTTTTCTCTTTTCTGAGGTACTTTTTATTCCAAGTATATTTCCTTCTCTGAGATTCACAACTCATGGAATGAGTGGCTATCACTAATTTACGGGAGTGAAGGAGACAGCCTAGAACAAAGGTTCATTGGAAGACAGTCTTTGTTCCCCAAAAAGGGGGAGGGGAGTTGTTCTAAATTACAAAAACTGTTTTTAATATGACAAGGGCAGAGCTATGAGGTATGAGCAAAGAAAAGCTTTTCCATCAAAGGGGGAAATATTAAAGTACAGGCCATAGGTAAGAATGATAAGGTTTGCCATATGTAAGACTTGGTAAGAGGAGGGAAGATTCCTCACTCCAGGGAAGAAGGTTTGTGATGTGACAGTGCATTTGCTGGGGGGGGGGGGGGGGGGGGGGGGGGGGGGGGGGGGGGGGGAGGGGGGGGGGCTGAAACATACAGACCACTAGAAACAACCTCATTTTGTGGGGGAAGGAGGCCTGGATCTCTGAGGCACAAATGGAAGAAGAAAAAATGTAAACATAACAAAGAAGAATGTGCTCTATCTCCTTAAGGATGCTTCTCTTCCACGATTGGCTGTCACTTTTCTTTTGAGCTCTTAACCTACCTTGCCCTGAAGCTGGAGAAATGGAGTGCTCCTGAAACTCTGTGGTGCTTACCTTGTCTGTACAACACTTTGGAATGCAGACAGTCCTCATATACCTTGAGCTTTCCATTCTGCTTTTCCCTGCCCTGTGAGACGTGACCAGAACATGTTTCATAGGACACCTCTACAATTCTATCTTCTCATGACTTTTTTTGGTCTTGTTCTTGTTAGTTTCTTTTGTTCTTGTAATTAAGTCACAGAACTAAAAATAATCCAAAAGAGTGGAAAACATTTAAGAGTTGTACTAGTTTGCTAAGGCTGCTGTAACAAAGTATATATAACAAAGTACACAAACTGGCTTAACTAACAGAAACTTACTACCTCACAGCTCTGGAGGCCAGAAGTCCAGGCAGGGCTTGTTCCTTCTGAGGACCACGAGGGAGAATCTGGACCATACCTCCTCCCAGCATCCAGAGGTTTGCTGACAATCCTTGGTGTTTCTTGGCTTGTAGAGCATCACCCTGATCTCTGCCTAATGTTCACATGATGTTTTTCCTATGTGTGTATCTGTGTCCAAAGTGTCCTTTTTCTAAGGACATCGGTTATATTGAATTAGGGGCCCGGTATGACCTCATCTTAACTAATTGCATCTACAGTAACCTTATTTCTTAATAAGGTCACAGTCAGAGTTCATGGAGATTAGTATTTTAACAGATGAATTTTGGAGGAACACAATTCAGCTCATAACAGTTGTTTTGGCTTATTTTTAACTTTAGTGTAGATTACAAGAAAATACAAGTAAAAGAAAATTTTGGTCCTGATATTAAAGGAACATTAGGAAAGCTGCACAATTAAAAGAAAATTTGGCTTACAGCCTGTCTGTAAGGAACAGAAGATGAATTCATCCCTCTCCTGACCTTCCGTGGCTCACTAAAATCAGGATGCCGAAGCAGCAGATCCCCAGTCACCCCAAATGAGGTCCAGTGATAGGTCACTCTTTTCTGTATTTTATAATAACCTTGTTCTTATTGCTTTTATTCTTAGAGCTCCATTTTCCACATTCAACTATGAGAACATGTGAAAGAACAGGTATTTCCTCCTTCTCAGTAGCAGACGTTTCAAAAGGGAGATTTACTTTGCATCTTTGACAGACAGATACAGTGAAATATATCTCTCAAAAAATTAAAGGGATATTCTCTTTTTTCTGTACTCAGGACCAATAAAGAAAGCAGGGGAACGCTTATTTACATAAAAAATAATAAAATTCATTTGTGGCATAGATAATTTTATTGCCTTTCTTGATATTTCACAAAAGTTAGAGTAGAAACAGCCAGCACCAAAAATTCAAGAACATTTTCAATTTATGAAACACTGTAGCCTCTAAACAAAGCCTCCCAGGAAAAATATTAAAAGTCTGTTCTTTTCCATGATAGCTATATTCCCAAATATATGTTTTAAAAAATAAATCTCAGAAGGCAATTCTATTTTAGTACCAAAGCCTTTCTTATGTATCCATCTGAGGAGATGCAAGTAATATTTACTACATGGTCCTCTGCAGATGGCAAAGTTCTAAACAGAAGAGATAAATAGTCCCTGCCTTGTAGAAGTGTACATTTTCTGTGTGTTCAAACTTTGATAGATAACCTCCAAGCCAGGCCTTAGACACCGACATGTGCTTGATAGAACTAAACAGTCACTCTTATTGTGACCAAGGTCATGCTCCAGGGAATCTGTGGATCTCAAGCAATTACTGGGTCTGGAGAAAGAAGAGGAAGGGGATCAGGGGACCAGGAGACAAAGTAATGATCCCACCTCTGCGGCTTCCACCTCTGATACACCCACTTCTCTTCTCTGAGCTGACTCTTCCAAAAGAGAAACAGCAACACCCATCATGTTTAAGGCCATTCCATGTTTACAGTTGTCTGCATGGTGAGGCTGGCTCTAATTTTTAACTTGTTTTTAGCAAACCACTTCCTTATATTTTCCATAGATTGAACTACAATCCTGTTAAGAATTAGATTCAACAGTTTTCTGTTTGCTGATTCATTTTTAAGGGAAACAGACTAAGGATATTTCTTACACTTAAGACATCATAGTTTAGGAGGAAATAGACTTTCAAAGTGACTTTTCTGTTTTATTTTTCTCTTAAATATGTGAGTGGCAGCATTAAATTGCTAATGAACACCATGCCTAGTCAGATTTATCTAGGGGCAAAATCCCTTAAGATGCCTCATCCTATAAACATCTCAGAAGGAAAAATCCGATCACTAGTCAAAGTAATGTGTCCAAGGGGTGCCGTGATTCCCCTAGATTCTAAGGTCAGCAGTGTTCTCCTCTCCGACTCTTTCCCTTCCGTCAGCGGGAATTACAGTCTACGGGAAAAGGCTGGCAATCCTTCCATCTGTGTTACAAAATCGGTAGCTTTGGAAACAGTTTCCTCACTTGAGTATCACAAAAAGCTCCACAACTGACAAATCTTCCAAGTTCATCTCCAAGCAGATAGCACAACGATGCTTGAATCAGCACTTTGCTTGGCATTTGAATGGACTTAAAAATAGGTTGATCAAGGAAAGGGGAAGCAGATTCAAAAATGCAGAACCTGATAAACACCACTGGGGGAAATAAAAGCTAGAAGGAGAGAACAATAGTTGTTTTGCTCTGGTCACCTCATCATCATCTCAAAAGGGAAATGGAAGTTTGTTTATGAGAATCCATCCCCTGGGACAAAAATCCCTGGACAAAGCCATGAGATTCCCAAGGGATAGTAAGTTCCAGTCAGTTTCCTGAATCAGTTCCACTTCTCTCCTGAAGGTAACATTCCTCATTTTACAGTCTACAAATAGCAGTTTCTAAATAAACATTACATGACAGGATGGGGGAATGGACAATTGATACATGAGTTGATAATTTGAGACTATCTCTGAGGTTGATGTATAGTAACTTTACAGTAGCATAGGAAAAAATAGACATAAAATCCTCTTTAAACAAAATGCATTTGAAAGAAATTAAAGCACTAGTGAATATAAGAGAAGCTGAACTATTCTGTGGATTACATTTGTCTTTTAATCCACTTTGTCCTCTCCATGAAATGTAGCATACAGACATCTGCCAATATTTTAAAGGCTTCTGCTGGTGCCTGAATTATATTTTTAAATTAGACCCTAAAGCTGCGTTCTAATGCATTACTTTCATTTACTAAAGCATGCATACAGTCTCATTCTGCTCCCACAGCATCCTTTATTTAATCAGTCTGAGAGCAGTACAGACCACCTCCATCTCCACGTGAATCTCTGCCAGACACTGCTGACTTTCACATGTCACCTCCCTGGCAATACATGACCTCTTTGAAGGAAAAGAACATAGAGACATAACTGAACAAAAGATGGGTGAGGGTAAGAAAAAAAACCTTTTGATAATCAACGGAATGTATGCAAATCTGACTCTCTGCAAATCTGACTCTCTGCATCTGATGTGATGCACAACATAGAAATCGCCACAGTAAACTCCCTTAACCTTCCTTTGTAAAGGTCAACATAGTGATTGATAGGTTTGACACAAAATTGAAGGTCGAGGGTAAGAAAAGCAATCTATTATTTGTTACTTTTACAAAGGGAAAGGTATTATATGTGCTCTCATGGCAATAGCAGCAACGACAGTGGACGTTCCTCCTTTTGAACCTGTTTTTTTTTTTTTTTTTTTTTTAATTGTTGGTTTGGGTCTTGGCTTTGGTGTGTAGACGGAAGACAAATTGGACAACCAGGAAGAGATTGGAATCTCCCAAAGGGCAGAAATGCAGAGCTTTGGGAGGCAAAGCCATCACAGGGTAGTGGATTTGAACTCAGGAGGACTCTACTATCTCAGTAGATGTTAATTGTTCCTCCTCAAGCATGGATGGTGCGAATTACATGGACAGTGGGGGCTGGCAGGACTGGGTTCCATTCCTGATGCAGCTACTTGTTAACTGTGGGAAGCTGGAAATGAATGGACACTCACTGATCCTCAGTTCCCTCATCACCGAATTCTATACAGGAGTGGAGACCACATCTCCTTCATAGGCTCTGTAAAAATTAGATGAAGTAGTGATTTAAAAACATTTGACAGGGTAGTTTTGTATTTGGTATTTGATAAATGTTAGCGCCTCACTTGGGAAGTCCTAGAGTATGCTGAATCAGCAAACCATTCCGATTATCTGGTCCAGAACAACAGGAATTTGTCTCTTTCTTCCGCTACACGTGCTAAGAGGGTTGTCAGGGTTTAGGGAGGTGAAGATGAGATTCCCCTTTCGGAGCACTCTTTAGTCATTGCAGCAGAGTGAAGAAACATGAGAAGATTGCACAAAAAACTTCCTATCTCAGGCAAGAAATGACATACATCAACCACTTTTGCTCACATTTTATGGGTGAGATATAATCCTTTGACCCTGCCTAGCAGCCAGGAGGACAGGACATGTTGGGGGAAGATGGAATATTTGATGATCATTCTCTCAGCCATGGATGATTTTCTCTCATGAAGAACTCCTTCCCATACTATTTATAAAAAATATTTTTAAGATTGCCTTAAAAGCAAAAAAAGTACATTTAATAAATAATATATGACATTTTTCATAATATAGGTATTGTCAGCACACCACCACCTACCAGTTTATCATCAAATAAAGAATTTGACTAAACTGTGTCACCATAATTTCAGTCAAAAGTAAAGAAATATCAGTTCCTTCCTCACCTACAATACGACTCAGTTTTTATCTACTTTGGCTGTTCAATGGATACCAAAAATCTGATTTCCATTAGTCTTCCTGAAAACATGAAAAGAACCCTCATACCTCCTTTGCCAATTTTTGGCAATACAAGGGTTTCAGGGAGTCTGGGTTGGAAAGCATGCTATTAACCACATAGTGACCCCAGCCGCCTGATAAGTCTGACCCGCTTTTCTGACTTGGTTTTCACCTCAACATTTGTAAAATAAGGTATTTATACTGCATACTCTAGGGACTGTTCAACCTCTAATATCAGAGCATTCTACAGTTATTTTTATTTTTTTTACGGTATGCGGGCCTCTCACTGCTGTGGCCTCTCCCACTGCGGAGCACAGTCTCCGGATGCACAGGCTCAGCGGCCATGGCTCACGGGCCCAGCCGCTCCGCGGCATGTGGGATCCTCCCGGACCGGGGCACGAACCTGTGTCCCCTGCATCGGCAGGCGGACTGTCAACCACCGTGCCACCAGGGAAGCCCTACAGTTATTTTTAATAGGAATTTCTGTCTGAAACGTATAATGCTGATGGAATTTCTTCTGGCTTCCACCAAATGTGTTTGATTCCATAGGGACCCAAGAGATCTATCACCTGCTTCCTGCCAGATTAACCACTTCTGATACCTATGATGTGTCAAGCAGTGACCATTCCGATGACATGATGTTCACAAATAACTTCAAAAACAGCCCTCAATACCATTGACAATACATACTGCTATTCTTTGCTGTTCACAAACTTGAACACTTGAAGTCATGTCTTGGCTTCTCTTTGGGACACTCTCCTGTCTCTTAAATAAAAATCCATGCCTTAAATGCTTTCTGGTTATCATAAGAGGAAATCATGCAATTTGCCCAAGGAATTCGGAGCCTACATCGAGTCAACCAACATTTCCTAAGATTTCACTGTTTCAGGCCTCCTGTTAACACAGGGATAAGGAGGTAAATAAGATAAATCTTCTCAAGGAGCACACTGTCTACTCTGAGGAAGAAAAATTGATGAAAACAATTACTATACAGCATGAGAAATATAAAGATGGGGGAAGAAAAGAGTGATGTGTGTTCTTTGGAATCAGGAGGTTTTATGTTACCCTGGGGCATAGGTGCTGTGGTTTCTGAGCAATAAGAGTGAGGGAGTATGTGATGACAATTAATTCAGCATCATCCCATGCCCTGTAATCAATCATGTCATTGACACCTGGTCACATTTCAGGGCGTGGAAAGGAATCTCGCAGGGATTAAACACATTCCCCTTAAAATCACTCTTAAGCAGATATGTGGGATATTTCGAATAAAATATGTGTCACAAATGCTAATTTTCCCAAGAAATAATTCAGAGATTCTTGGGTAGGGGGGATGGGTATCTTGACTTTCAAACTGTCTTCTTCTCTTCCTTTGCTAACTTATGTATTTTTCTTCCTTATGTCCCCCCCTTGCGATTTTGCAGATTTCTTTCTTCATTCCATTACCTTTGCTTTAATCTGCCTATTCCTATAGTCTTTCTTTTTCCTTAGATGAATTGCCTCTCAAAGGCTCTCCTTAGATCACCTTGCATTCTAAATATCATCTAAATATATCAAATGAGTTATACCCTGATATTGCAAAGAATCGTGAATGAAAGTTAGCAGGCATTTCTCTGCTTGCTATGAGCTTTTTTGAAACACAAATTCAGTTATTAGGGGCAGGGGCTATGGCACCAGACATAATATGTATCCCTGGAATGTCGATCCAGGTGCCAGAGAATTGCAGGCCAGTAGGAAAATGGTGTAATCTGTGATTCCATCTGGCCCATGAATTTCCAGTGGCCTTGCTTATAGATTGTCAGAACTGTTCATTAAGTTTGTTGTGAAACCAAAGGCTTAATATCTGTAATTTAGAAGGTTCAATAGGCAGTTAAATTGAGTGAAACTATTTTTGAATGACTACTCCAGTTTCAGAGAAATAGCCGACATTGCAGCTCAGAAGAGCTACATTTGAGGCAGCACCAGGAATTTAAAATTATTTATAGGCCCTTTAGAAAAAGGCTTCGCTATGCTAACTTGAGAAACTTTTTTCTCCTTTTATTTATTTTTTTTTAAACAAAAGCTAGAATGCTGACAAAAGGAAACATTTCTAATGCAGACTGGTTATTAGCCCCAGCCACCTAACTTTAAATGTTTCAAAGGTGGGTTGTGTTTTCTGTTTTTGTCTTTCCCTGTTCAATCTGTGGTTATCTTAAAATGTACACACCACGCTGAAATGTGTTTGCATGTAATGTGCCATAATACAGTGCACTTGTATCATGTTCTGGCATGTGGCTATGATGTGCTGAATGGGTGGTCAAAATGGAATTCCTAATATGGAGGTCCTACTGTGTCACTTACAAGCAACCCCTGGACATTTTATCAGTCATGGACACAGTTATCCACACCTGAAACAAAAGAGAAGATTCCTGAACTCAAAATGTGGCACAGACAGCAGATGAGAATATGACATTTTTCCTGGTGCTTAACACGAAAAGAAGATGCAGAGGTCAGGGTGATGCCCAAGAACACATGGGTGTGGACACGTGCCATCCTGAGGGGGAGGCATGGAGAGCAGCGGGTCCTCACGGGTGCTGGGGTCACTGGCTGCCTGGCACTCAGAGGGCTTCCCAAGAGGCTCAAACACATTTCTACAATGTGCACAGGGGCACCAGGACCTCATTTTTAAAGGCTGGATAGATTTTTATGTACTAATACCAGGAGGATTCTGATTATAGTAAACATTGCTAGTTCCCTCCCCAAAATCCATCTCTCCTTCTCCCTCACAGATCCAACACAAGTTTTCTTCAGAGTGGCTGTGTGCCAGGATAAAGGTATAAAAAATTACATTTTACCTTTCTTTCAACTTGGGCGACACACTTATGGCAAAGGAGATGTACGTATAAGTGAGCTGGGAATTTCTGGGAAAGTTTTACTTTCCTGGAATAGATTCTACCACCTTTTTCTTGTCACTTTCATCATCTTCCTTCCTGGAATGAGGGCATGAGCTGGAGATAGAGCATTCCTTTTGCCATCAAGAGGCAATCAGGAAGATAAAAGCCACAAATAATGATGATAGTGCAGAAGCAAGAAGGAGCCTGGGACATTAATGGCATTGTAGACTTTCTATTGTGACAGAAAGATGTGAAGCCAGCACCGCTAATTGTGGTGCAAAGAGTCTCAGTTAGGTTTCAGATTCAAATGCCTTCTTAGGAATTATAAGAGTATGCAGTTTCTGTGGAGCATCTCCAGCACAAAATTCAAGTAAACAAGCAAATGAATAAACTGAAGGCAAAATACAAAAAAAAAAAAAAAAACTGTAACCAAAATGTTCAAAATGTTAAGTGTAAGTAATCATTTCTGATAAGTGAAGAGATATAAATTAGTGTTTAAGCTATAATTACAAAGGAACACCATTCTGTGATTATTATTTATTCTGGTGTATTAAATTTTGACCAGATATTGCTGTTTGGTAACTAATACAGAAAATGATGAAATGAATTTAAACTTTGTCCTGCAGTGAATGCCTTTTTGCAATTATATAAGAAAATGAACCTTGGGATATTTTCATATTTTCTAAGCACTCATACAATTTTATGAGTTTTTTACTTTTGCATTCTTTTTCACAGATGCCTGCATTTATAGAAATCATTTTCAGTAATTATCTGATCACTCAAGTTCATTATGTCCTAACCTATCACCTCCTCATTGAGTTTCTTCAATTCCCACCTATCACTCAAATGACTGATCTAAAAGAACGTAAGTAGAGTTAAAAGAAATGCTTTTCTTGAGCAAGGCACTGTCACAACATTTCTGTAAAAAAATTATAAGATAGTTTGGGAACCAGGACATGTACAAATGAAAAAGTAAACTAGTAATACACCATGGTACATGCTAAAAGTATGCTGATAATAACATGGGATTTGAAAGGAGTCAAAGATTTCTGTGCTTGAGTTGGACTTTTCAGTAAAGGGCTATTTAAACAAGGACTGTAGGGGTGAAGGGAGTGACTGAATAGAAGAGATTGTTCTCTAGGGAGAAGGAAACAGTGTCAGCAAAGAGAGTGTAACAGGGAACAACCAATTTTGACTCCATGTTGGACCTGTTTCTTTGACTTAAATGTTGCTTTTCATTGCTTTTGTTATTATAATCATACATAATAGCCTGCCTTAGGGAACCCTGCCCCTCTGCCTGAATGTTAAACTAAAGTGCTTTTGCTCAGGTCACAGGGAGACAATCTGACCCTGCCCACCTGTGAATGGCTGCAGAAAAGAAGAAATTAACACATCACCTCCCTGATGCTGGCCAAGCCAGGCAAAACCAATAGCCTTTTTACTTCCTCACCTCCTCCCGCTCTCTGTTCTATAAAAGAAACTGGCATCCAGACCCCAATAAGATAGTTTTTTGGGGACCCTAGTCTGCCATCTTCTCAGTCTGCTGGCTTTCCAAATAAAGTCCATATTCCTTGCCTCAACACCTCGTCTCCTGATTTATTGGCGTCTCCTGATTTATTGGCCTGTTGTTTGGCTAGCAGAGTGAGGTTGGACTCAGTAACAAGAGGGCACAGGTTGGACACAGGTGGATCTCCACAAATCACCTGTTTGACTGCAGCACAGAGAGCATGGATGGGAGAAGTGGAAAGAGCAGAAGAGCTTTGATGGACTCAGATTATAATGGTCCTTGGATAGTATACTTAGGAGAATGGACTCTGTCCTATAAATAGTGAGGAGCCTATGTGTGTATAGGATTGCCTCTGAGTTTACAAGAACCTAACTTGCTTTTCATCCTTAAGGAAAGTAAAGGTTTATACCTAAAATGCACACAGTCTTAATGAGATTACTATATTACAGACATCTGGGTGTCAGGGAAGACATTTTGGGGGGCCTGGTTACCCCCAGTAATAATGAGAGGGATATCATTCCACTGTCACTGCAGTAGTCTCAGAGGGACTGAGTGGAGAGTCAGGACTTCCACCATCACCTGAAGGAACAAGGCCCACTCCCCACCCCATGTCAATGGAGGCCACTTGGGGAAGAGCAGCAATGTGCCCTCCTTTTTCCACCCAGGGTTGTATCACAGAGACCTACTGGAGAATGAACTCTCATTCTCACCCAGTGCTAACAAGGAAGCCCCCCTCACTGGATGTCAACTGAGGCTAAGTACAGCCTGGACTTCCACATCCACCCGATAGTGGTAGGTCACAGCCCTTTTCACCAACCAAGATTCTGTAAAAGGAGGCCTGCTAAAACCTAACACGTAACTAAGATCCAGAGTTTTAAACTGTAATGCCCAAAATGTCCAGACTTCAATAGAAAATCATTTTTCATCCTGTGAAGTAGGAAGATCTCAAATTGAATGAGAAAAGACAATCATAAGACACTAAAACCAAGATGATGCAGAAAGATCTGACAAGTATTTTAAAGCAATTATCATGAAAATACTTCACCAAGTAATTATGAATACAGTTAAAATGGACACAAATGTGGACAATCTCAGCAAATAAATAGATGCTATAAAGAAGAACTAAATGGAAATTATAGAGCTAAAAAAAATTTCAGTAGCCAAAATAAAAAACTCAATAGATGGGTTATAAGAACACACTAGGGAGGACAGAAGAATCAATAAACTTAAAGATGGACAACACAAATTGCCCAATTCTAACAACAGAGAAAAAAGTAGACTGAAAAAAAAAAAGGAACACATATCAGGAATATGTAGGACTATAACAGAAGATCACATATTCATGGAACTAAAAGAGTATTCAAATAATTAGTGACTGAAAAATTCCCAAATATAGAAATAAACATAGATCTACATTTGCAAGAAGTTGGACAAACCACAAATAAGATAAACCTATAAAAATCCACACCAAAACACACAATAATTAGGCTTTTGGAAACTGAAAACAAAGGAAAAAAATCTTTGAAATTGACAGGGGAGAGATGACACATGACCTACATGGAAAAAACAATTCCAGCCAGAGTGGATTTCTCAGCATGAACTGTGGAGGCCAGGAGGAAATGGCACAGAATATTTCAAGTGCTGAGAGAAAGAACTGCCAACTCAGAATTCTATATTCAATGAAAATATCCTGCAGAAATGAAGGAAAAGAGAAGACATCCTCAGATAAAGGAAACTCAGAGAACTTATCACCAGCAGATCTGCTCTAAAAGAATGGCTGCAAGAAATTCCCTAACAAACAGAAAACATGTGATAAAAGAAGTTATCTTGGAGCATCAGGAAGAAATAACATGGAAAGACCAAATATATTGGTAAATGTAATAGAATTCCTTCTCCTCTGAAATTTTCTAAATTACTTATGTAAAGGAAATATTTATGACAATTATTATAAAGGGGAGATGGTAAATGGAGTTTAAGGGATGTAAGAGTTCTACATTTTCCTAGACTGGTAAAATGTTAGCACTAGTAGACTGTTACAAGTTATAATATGGTTATACTTAGAGTGACCATTAAGAACTATACAAACTTTTATAAACTGAAGCACACTACAAAATGAAATTCTAAAATATGTTTGAAATGAAATTCTAAAATATGTTCAAGTAACTCACAGGAAGGCAGAAAAAAGAATATGGAATGTGAAAAATAGAGGGAAGAAACAGCAAAACAAACAAATCAAAAATCATTTAATTTAAATGTAAATGGCCCAACAATACCATTTAAAAGACAGAGAATGGAAAAATAGTTTTAAAAAGTTGAACTAACAAAACACAACAAAATCATGACCTAACAACATGCTGTCTGTAGGAAACTCACTTTAAATACAATGATGTAGCTATGTTAAATGCAAAAGGATGAAAAATGATATACCAGGCAAGTAGTAATCAAAAGAAATCAGGAGTGGTTTCATTAATATAAGATGAAATAGACATTAAAGCAAATTATCAGATATATAGAGAGACATTTTGTAATGATAAAAAAGTGTTATGAAATGCATGTTTGTGTTTGCTCCAAAATTCATGTGTTGAAACCCTAATCCCCAATGTCATGGTATTTGGAGAAGATGAATTTGAGTGGTAATTAGGTCATGAGGGTGGATCCCTCAAGATGGGATTAGTGATTTTATCAAAATAGAAAAGTGAACTTGCTTCTCTCTTCTCTCCACCATATGAAGGGGCAGATAGATGTTATCTGCAAACCAAGAAGAGCACTCTCATCAGGAGAATAGTTGAGTACCTTGATTTTGGACTTCCCAGCATCTGGAACTGTGAGAAATAAATTTCCATTGTTTAAGCCACCAACTCTGTGCAAAATAACTCTATTTGCAAAATAATGTGAATGTAACTGAAAATAAACAATTCAAAAATTATAGTGGGACATTTCAACACTCCTCACTAAATAATTGATAGAAAAACTAAACAGAAAATCAACAAGGATATAGACAACTCAAAAACATGATCAACCACCAGAATCAAATTAAGATGTTATGAACACTCCACCCAACTATAGAAGAATAAACATTTTTAAGTGCCCACAGAGCATATAAAAAGATAGAAAATATGATAGGCCATCCATAAAATAAATCAGAATAAATTTAAAATAATTGAAGTCATGTATGGGTTCTCTGACTATAATCAAACTGAAGTAGAGATCAATAACAGTAATACAACAGGAGAATCTCCATATGCTCAGGAATTAAACAACACTGATAAATAATTTATATGGCAAAGGGGAAGCTTCAAGGGAGATAAAATAATGCAATAAGCTGAATGAAAATGAAAATATAGCATATGGAAATTTGTGGGATACAGCTAAAGCAAGCCTGAGAGGAAAAATTATAGCACTAAAAACTTCTATTAGAAAAGATGTCTTAAATCAATAATCTAAGATCCCACTTCTAAAAACTAAAAAAAGAAGGGCAAATAAACTCAAAGCAAGAAGAAAGAAGGAAGGAATAAAAATAAAATTAGAATCAATGAAAGTGAAAACAGAAACATAATACAGAAAACAGATACGCAAAACTGAAACACAGAGAAAATTTATGGGGAAACAAAACTGGTTCTTTAAAAAGATCAATAAAATTGATTTGTCTCCAGCTAGGCTGACAAAGAAAAGAGAGAAGACACAAATTACTATCATCAGGAATAAAACATAAGATATCACTACAGACCCTGTACACATCAAAAAGATAAAAAGGGAATATTACTGTCAACTTTACACAAATAAATTTGATAAATTAAATGAAATATACAAATTTTGAAAACTGTAAACTATCCTAACTTTTTCAATATGAGACCAATAATTTGAATGGTTCTGTGACTAATAATGAAAATTAATACATAAATTAAAATATTCCAAACAAACAATTTCTAGGTCCAGATGGTTTCACTGCAGAATTCTAATGGAAGTTTAAAAAATTAACACAAATTCTACACAAAATAGACAAGGAGAGAATACTTCCCACTCATTCTACAAAGCCAGTATTAACCCAATGCCAAAACCAGGCTCAGACTGCACCAAAAATGAAACTACAGAACAATATCCCTCGTGAGTACAGATGCAAAAATTCTTAACAAAATACTAACAAATGTATTCTACAGTATGTGAAAAGAATTAGGTATATAGATGGATTGGTAGGCTTAACAGTAAAGTTATCAATTTTCCCCAAGTTGACATATAGGTTTAGTGCAATTCCTATTGTAATCCTAGTAAGATTACTTATAAGATAGACATGATTAATCTAAAGTTTGTATGGAAAAACAAAGGAATTAGAATAAACAATTTTGAAAAAAAGAAGAGAAAATTGGGAGGACGTCCTCTTCCAATTTCAAGATTCATGATACAGTTACACTAATCAGGACTGTGTAGTATTTCTGGAGGGTAGACATAAAGATCTTTGGAACAGAACAGAGTACATAAAAATAGCCCCACACAAGTACAGCCAACTAATTTTTGACAAGGGTGCAAAAGTAATTCGATGAAGGAAAAATATTCTTTCAGTAAATGGTGCTGGAGCAACTGAATATCTATGGGCAAAGAAAACAAACAAACAAACCCTTGATTTAAACCTTGTCATACAGAATGGGTCATCATTAAATGTTAAATATAGAACTGTAAATCTTTTAGCAGAAAACACAGGAGAATGTCTTCAGGACCTGGGCTTGGTGAAGTATTCATGGATGTGACATCAAATGCATAACCCATAACAGAGAAAATAAATAAATTGACCACAGTAAGATTAAAAGTATTTGTTCTGTGAAAGACCCTATGAAAAGGATAAAAAGGCAAATTGCAGACTGGGAGAAAATAGGTGCAAACCATATCTGACAACGGCATCATATTTAGACCATATTAAGAACTCAAAACCTAACAGAAGAAAAAAATACAATTCAATCTGAAAATGGGCAAAAGACATGAGGATACCTGTCAGTGATAGCAAGCAATAACGTTAAAAGATATTCAACATCTTTTGCACAGCACTAGCCATTAGGGAAATGAAAACTAATACCCAGAAGAGATATCCCTACACACATATTAGAACACACAAAATAAAAATTAGTGACAATACCAAATGCTGGTAAGGATATAGAGAAATGGAATCTCTCATACCGTGGTAAGTATATAAAATGATGCAGCCACTCTGAAGACAGTTTGCCTTTTTATTTTATTTTTTAAGAAAACTAAACATGTACTTACCATTTGAACAAGTAGTATTTTGGATATTTATTGAGACGTAAAAACATGTCAGCATAAAAACCTGAATGTGATTGTTCATAGCAGCTTTATTTGCAATAGCCAAAACTGGGAAACAATCCAAAGCTCTTGAATAATAGCTAGATGGTTAACAAAGTGCTTTATCCATACAGTGGAATATTGTCCAGCAAGAAAAAGGAAGTGACTATTTACACACATTAAGTTGAATGGATCTCAAGTGCAGTATGCTCAGTGATAAAAGTCAATCTCTGTGTGAGAAAAGGTCACATACCGCGTGATTGCATTTATATTCTCAAAATGATAAACTTATAGAGATGGAAAACAGATTAGTCCTTGCCAGGATTTAGAGGCTGTGTATGTGGTAGAAGGGGCTTAAGGGTTAGGACTATAACAAGGTATCATGAGGGAAATCTCTGTGGTGATGGAATAGCTCTGAATCTTGACTGGGTTGGTGATCATACAAATCTACACATGTGAATAAAATGGCATAGACCTATACAGACACATTGTACCAATATCAAATCTTACGTTGGATACTGTACTAAAATTATGCAATATTTGCAAATTATATGCAAATATATGCAAATAACCATTGGGAGAAATCATTAGGTGAAGTGTACACAGGATCTCTCTGTACTAAGTTTTGCAGCTTCCTGTGAATCTATAAATATTAAAAAAAAAAAAGCTTGTGAAGGGAGTAGGACAGCTGGCTCATGAACAATAGAATGGATGCATTGATATGTTCTAATTCAGGACACAGAACCCTATCCTCTTACAGACAGTCTGACATAGATGCACAGATTGGTGAGCTCATTGTGACTTGACCTGAATGGAGCATGGACCTTCACGCTTGGGCGCTTTAGAACCATGGCCAGATGCACAGCTCTGACTGCTGAGTCTTTCTGATGACCTGAGAGGTGCCTGTGGGTTGGGAGCTGCTGTCAACATATGACTCCATGCTGCCTGGTCTGATGCCACCTGGGCTGCCATGGCATCCATCATCTGTATGTTTTAGCTGGGATTTGACTCAGATTTCTCATTTCTCTTCAATTTAGTTCAATACATAGACATTGAACATTGACTACTCTCCACCAAGCACTGTATAAGGCACCTAATAGCCCGCAGCCACTTGCAGAAGCAGTACACTTATTAATGGAGGACCCTGACTCTGGTTCCACCACCTCAGATTTGATGTCCTCCGATGTTGTTGGCATTTGGCCAAGCATCAATCTATTCCTTACCAAACCAAACAAAAACAAAAAAGTTAATTGAATTTGCTTAAAGATCTGAAACAAGCCACAGCTCATAAAATGTTTCTGTTCATCTTTGACTTTAGCACAAGTGACATTCCTCATGAGATACAGAATGAAAAACCACAAAAAATGCACGTAACTTTTGACCTAATTATAGTTCAGAAAATCCTAAAGAAACTCTTCAAAATAAGGGATCAAACTATATGCAAGATGTTAATCATCAGTAGTAGAATATAAAACATAAACTACATATCCGCAAAAAGAATTGTTACAAGAAATATGGCACATTCCCAGTTATGGAAACTATGTAACAATATACTAAAACATTGAATGAAAAAATGAGGAAAATTTTATATACAATATAATTGTATATATGTATATATGTATATATATTTTTTGAGTGGGAAAAAGACTGGAAGAAATATATGAAATTTTAATGGGTCTTTTGTAACAGTAGTGGAATAATGAGCCTCACAACAGTCTTTTCCCTTTTCTACTCTCTTTTATTTTCCATTATTATTCATGAAACCAACACACAATATAGTAATGCAATTTTTAAACATAGCAGATAAAATTAAGTCTCTTGATTACCATCCCTAAATTTATTCCCACTTCTTGACAGATGCACAAACACACATAGACACACATCCTAGAGGCAACTTCTTTCAACAGTTTGGTATGCTTGTTCTTGAAGTCCCTTTTGAGTGCATTTATAACACATATTATATGTTTACATAAATGACACCATGTTATGTAGATTGTTTTGTTACTCGATTTCTGTACTCGACACTGACACTCTATGTCAATATATATATCTTTATGTTGAGATCTGCCTCATTATTTTAGTTGTCAGATCATATCATCTTCTAGATCTTTTAACCATCTTTCCACTGTTGGACATTCAGCTGCTTCAGTTGTTTTGCTGGGACAATATTCTACAGTGGACACTCAAGTCTAAGTCTCTGTGGTTCACAACTGTCCTGTAATGTGGTTACATTAATTTTATAATGAAAAACACACTTTAAAACAAAATTATTTGATTATATTAACAAAAAGGAAATCAATCATGCATTCCATAAAGCATTAGAGGGGAAAATGTACTTTGGATGGGAAATTCTAATTATTGTATACTAGATGTGAATCCAAATGACTCTCAAGTGTTTTCAGTATCATTTAAATATATTTTAATTTGAATTTTAGGACAATGTCTTCTGCAAAGACAATGCATTCTTCTCAGGAACTTTCAGTAGTAAAATTAACCCAGAGATATGGTTTTGCCAAGAAATTAAAAAATATATATATTATTTTCCTCTTTAGACTCTGTAATGGTGATTTTTCTTATTTGTCTATAGTTTGGGATATGTTACTCTATTGTATTTGTAGACACAGAGAAATCTATCTAATTGTTGGTCATCAAAAAGACTATATTTCAACCTTCTAAGCTCCAGGCATATTAAGATTTCTAGAGCTGAAGTAATTTTATAATTAATCTTGCCTTTTCATCTACTGACCCAACTGTAGGAGACATTTCCCAACAAAGATTAATAATCATTTGGAGAAATTTTAAATTATTCTTTTATCTAATGGACACAAAAATGACTTTAGTGATAGATGTGTTTAATATAAAAGAAATTGGAAAATAGGTATGTTCTATCATAAATTATCTATAAATTAATGCACACTCAGTGCCTTCCTGGTTAAGACATCTACGAGACTATTACATGAGTCTATAACATGAATAAACAGACATTGATTGAAATAAGATAGTTCAGAACTAGCTAACTAATAAAAAATGAAAATCTGAGCCTAAACTTACAGAGAATGATATTATTTGGCTTACAATCTAAGCTAAGTAAAAAGATGAAAGTAAAGGCAAGTTATGAATTGCACAAAATCCGTAATAATCCTTTTCCATCCCAAGTTCTAGTGCATTGCTTATGTTCTCATCAAATCATGCCTGGATGATGACAATGACCCTTGGAGGGATCTCATCACCCCTGTTCTTAGGCATTCAAAACCGACACATAATGGTAAATTTGTTCACGTGACCTACATAGGATGCAATTCTCAACATCTGCTCAGATCACAGCAGACGTGTACCAGGGCTTTCAGCAGAAACTGCAGAACACTTAAGAGGACCACCAGCTCCTTGAGAATCCACGTTGTCCCAGCTCCTGGCCACACTTCTTCCTCTTGCCTGCCGCCATGCAAGTTATGCACCCCAAACCTGGATCTGCTTGTAGCTTTCCACCTTCTATGTTCCCTCTCCCTTTGATTTCACTTAAGCCCTCTCCAGCTCAAATGCCCTTCTCTTGCTGCCTCAGCCTGGTGAGTATTCTCTCCAGCCTTTAAGACTCAGTCACTGCCTCTGGGAAGCCTTCCCTGACCTTGACCTCCAGGCTGGGTTAAGTGCTCACTACAGTGATTACTTGTGCATAGCCTACAGCACTGTGTCTACAACACTGCTTTATAGTACATATGTGTCTGACACCTGTGATTATAATTCCGTATATTTAAACCCTATAATAAGTGTCTGGCATCCAGTTATAATTCAAAAAAATGTTTTTAATTAACTCATAATGAATGAAAGAGCTGGCTACACATAGATGCTAGAGCTTTTTTCACCGTTTTTGGTGTTTTCCAAAAGTTACGAGTCTTTTCAGACCTGGCTCAGATTGTCCGTGCTCTCTGGTACCTCCAAGGCTATTTTAGTCCATAAACATGGAACTTCTCTTCTCTGAATTTGCTTTCTTCTTTGAGTCCGTGCCAATTTAGCAGCTATCCACTGGAGCCAGTTCATGCTTTAGGAAATGTGCACACTGTTTCTTAAACTATTGGTAGCTTGAAATGAGCCATCATAGGAGTATTTACACCATGGAAATTGGCAAAACCTACAAATGAGGGGTATTTGGTTTTGGGGAAGCAGATGTTACATTTGCCAGCTCAGCACTCTGTGTGTGTGTGCATGTGTGTGTGTGTATATACACACATGTATAATTTTACTTTTACTTTATATGTATTTTCCCACACTAACAATACTGTAAGTCCTAAATGATAGGAAATGTATATTTTCTGTTTATATAAAATAAACTATGCGCTTACTTATTTCTAGAATATGTTTTACCTACATCTAAAATATGTTGTCTGGCTAAAATATTGGCTTCAAAAACCTAGATGTAAAATAAAAACAAGAATATGTGATAGCAAGAGAAAATACATGTCACAGACATTCAAATTCACATAACTACTGTGATTAAATATTAAGGATTAAATATTAAGGATTAGATATTAGCTCTGTGCCTCAAAACAGCCAAAAGAGAAAATGGCATTTTCCATCTCACTTTATTATCTGCTACCAAATAGTGACTAAAAGGGTAATGCAGACTGACATTGAGCAAAAGCATACTAAAAAGTTATTTTTTATTAATGCTGGACATGCATTAATGTCCAGCATTAATCAAATTAAATTAATTAAATTAATTAATTAAATTTTAATTAATGCTGGACATGCATTAATGTCCAGAGTATTTTCACTCAGTCTTCACAACAACAGAGGTAATTCCGATTGCCATCTTGCAATCAGGAAGGCCCTGAAGCTTAGAGAGGTTACGTGCCTTTTATCAGGTTCACACAGGTTAGTCCGTGTGTAAGTCACTATGAGTGGTTTCCATGACTCTGATCCATTGTTCCCAGTCATTATGTTGTACTCACTACCTTGGCTACTATGACAATGTCATCATGAACATTTTATAAACCAGACAAAAATGCCTTCTGTATAGTGATTATTTACAAAAAACACCCTAAAAAAGTAGCATGAGTTTCATAGGCAACTCAGGGAAGACAGTCCTGCCAGGACTCTCTAATGATGTCCGTGTGCACAGCGGTCCTGGGGTTTAACCTCATAGGAGGACAAGATGGCAGAGCTCTGAAGCCATCATTCACGGGTCCCTCCTCACACGAACTTCAAATGCTAATTGCTCAGCTGGACTTTTGGCACCAAGATGAGAGTCAGTCAGTTCAAGGTTAAAGTTTCGGTGGCATAAGTTTCAGTTAAAAAATGAAACACAAACAAACATTTTATGTACAGGCCAAATGTACTCATGGTAAGAATGTTTCAGTGTAATGCATAATTTGAACCTAATAAGGTTTCATTTGGATTGGACTTGATTGCTTTTGAGTCTCTCACTGCTTTCCTGCATACAACAAGTAGTAGAATGGCCCAAGCTTATGAGCACCGAATTTTGTGCTGGCTCTTCAGAGCTCTTGCTCAAATGATTAACAGATACCTACATGTAGTGGATTGAACACAAACGCTAAGTTCCCCCTATTGATCCTGTCCCATACAAGGTGCTGAGCAAACAAGATTCAGTCCCTGTTCCTCAGGACTCAAGTCTCATCAGAGAGAGAACCGCAAAAGAAAATAAGCTGCAGAGTGGAAAGGACTATGGCAGGTCCATATTCAGGATGATCTGGCAGCCCAGGGTGTTAATGTGGTGGGGTGGGGACAGGGCAGGTGTCCTATGGAGATAATGGAAGACTTTGGTGAGCTCTCACTGAAGATGGATCCAAAAACTAACTTCGGCTTGTTTGTCGTTTTCCTGAACATCAATATTTTTCTGATGATTGATAATAATGTGAACTGGATGAAACAGGTTGTACAATAATAAACCTAATTCTTATAATATAATAAAAGGTACAAAATGATGTGTGCATTAAAAAGGTGCAAGTAAATATTTATGGTCTTCCTGTGTAGTCTACATGATCCCAGAGGGAACTGAGGAAGCTTCCTGGAGGAGTTGGCATTTGAGGAAGGTCTAAAGAATATCATATCAGTGCATGCAAGACACTCGAGAGCCAGGGTAATGTTGTGTCATAAAATAATGTTTAAAGATGAATAACTGGAGTGGTGAGCATGGAATTAAGATAAAGGCATAGATGCAAAGGCCAGGGGTGAATATGATGAGCACAATGCTCTCAAGTGTCCCACACTAGGATGTCAAGAATATCTGTTTCCGAGTTACACAATTTGGAGTCCTTATGTTACGTACAATTTGTGATTCATGTTCTCTGCTACCAACTCCAAACCTCCTGTCCCAAATAATTCCAAATGATAGACATTCTTGCCTCTCTTCTTTTAAAGCATCACATATACCACCTTATTACTATGTCTAAAGTGATCGTGTAACTGGTTTGTGTAACTGGTT
This sequence comes from Phocoena sinus, assembly GCF_008692025.1. Taxonomy (NCBI): domain Eukaryota; kingdom Metazoa; phylum Chordata; class Mammalia; order Artiodactyla; family Phocoenidae; genus Phocoena; species Phocoena sinus. Next base: position 5,003,553 of record NC_045775.1, on the reverse strand, counting down.
TTTACCTCTGAATATCCTGGGCTCAGAGATGATGCTTGAATGTGTCCAGAGCCAAACACAGTGCCTGGCACCTAAAGGGCACTTGGTAAGTTTTTGTGGTTTGGATGCTATAGAATGGTTCTTAATAGGTTTATTAAACTTCATAAAATTACTTGCAGATGTCCATCACCACACCCTTATTGAACCACTAGGGATTCAGGATGTGGCCCAGAACCACACATGAAGGTTCCTTGACTAAACTAAGTGACTACATGAGAGAAGCAGTCTTTCATCCTTAGCAGGGATTGCACCAAAAAGCCAGTTGTCATGTGGTATGACTCAAATTACAAAGGACATTTGGGAGTGTCCAGATGCTCCCTTGTCTTCACAATGGGTGTGGAGATGTCAAGGTAGGCATTCACCATGGCAGAGCCAGGTGTTCTGACCCTAGAGGTTGTAGGAGAAGGGTTACCACTATGTGCTAGGAGCATCGAGCATAAATCACCTACTGATTCCAAGCCAGGAGGTTCCTCCTTCCTGAGTCCTCCCCGCAAATCACTTACACCTGGATGTCACTAAGCCCAGCTCCACTCTTCATGCACTTTTCCTGCCCTTCTCCTTCCTGGAACTCGCAGGGTGTGCTGGCATCGGGCCTGCCTTTAGGCACCCTAAATAAGCTGGGATGGGACCATTTGACAATCACCCAGGCCAAACTGGCACCTGCGATCTGAGTCACTGCCTTTTCACTGTTTATTAAGTGATGACGGTGACAGCTGAATAGTGAAGAGGAAGGGCCCTTTCTCTGTGTGTTCCGGCAACGTAATGCTCCAGTGAAAAGGCGAGAGCATCATTAACATGGGCGGTGGAGCTGAGGCGGGGGGGGGCCGCCGTCATCACAGGCCAGAGGACGAGCACAGGAAATGATGCACAGTGGGGTGGACTCTATAGGGGCTACTTCATCCGGAGCATTAAGAGGACAGGGCCAAAGGCAGATGTGGCTTTCTTCAGTTTTGCGTGGAGTCAGACATGTCTGGCTCCTAGGGACCAATTTCTGGATGTCAGGAAAATATCGATACCTGTGCATGCACACACACACACACACACACACACACACACACACACACCTTTGAACAGCACATATGTGTGTGCTGAAACCAATGCCAAGTTCTCAATGTAAAAGCACTTGTAAAAGAAGAGGGCTATGGCAGGTGCCCGGGGATTTAGACGCTGAAGACCTGACATCAAGCCTGGAGTCCTCAACTTTGCACTATGAAATTTTATCTTGGATAAATCTCTTGGATCCTCTGTGTGTAAGTTTTTTTGCACACAAAATAATAACCCCTGCCTTTGAGGATGGTTGTAAAGATCAATGAGCTAATTCAGGCTTCCTCAGCCTCAGCACACTTGACATTTTGAGCTAAATAATTCTTTGTCTTTGCATTGTGGGGTGTCTAGCAGAACAGTCGGCAGGGAGGCGAAAGGTAACAGTGAGGAAGGAATGATATTTACATATCATCTAAGTGGGCATACTGTACATTAATAAACCAGTGGCCAGTTTCAAAGTTATGGGATAGGAAATTAGATTAATCCAGCATGAGACATTTTGGCTGTATACTACTGTGAAAACGCCATATTAAATTAAACAAATTCTGTTCCTTTCTTCCTAGTAAAGGGGAGGGAAAAAAAGAAAATGAGTAACACATTAAACTACCAGGATATTAATTATACAGAGCTACATATTAAATGTTATGCATCTAAGGAGCTAATTTCCTTCACAATGTTATTATTATTTGTTACTTGTATAGCACCGTTGATGTAAACATACTGTTTTATAAATTCCCCCATAAAGTTTATTGCTCTTCTGTGAGCGTGCCGTATAATTATGCATTTACCTTCTAATAAGCAACGTGAGAAGCACAACTCACTCACAGCAAAACCCCGTTGCATTCTCATCTATCAGACTTTCTAAAAATCTCTGGGCAGCCACTACAGTCGGTTGTGCTGTGCTAGAAACAGAATCAATATCATCTGAGTAAATAAGAATCTTAAGAAAAATCTATTTTTGTTAATTTTTTTTCTGTTTTAAGGAAACAGGCCACTCTTTCTCAGAAAGAGTTTCACACCGTGGGGTATTTTTTGGAGGAGGGTATTTTTGGTTTTTTGTTTGCTCCTCTGCGGGGCTGATCTATCCCTGTCAAGTCTGCAAGGCAAGTTGTGTGTGGGTGGGAAGACAAACCACACTGAACGTTCTCGGCGCCAGAGTTAGGTCACCTTAAATACCACATGGCAAGTTTCTTCACAAGGGAAAAAATGCAACAAAAAGGAAACACACACACACAAATAATTGAAATGAAATGTGAACTACGGTTTTCTAAAAGCTTAGATTCTTCAGCTCAAATCACTCATGTCAGCAATAGCCCTTCCTTCCCCCTGTCAGCCCTGGGCAGTTGGAAGATCGGGGGCTAGATGTAGGGTGCACTCTGGGGCCAGCAGCTGGGCTCCCTCTGATGAAAGAGCCATTGATCCACCTTATGTGATTGGCCTTAGACCTTTCCTAGCTCAGCTACATTAGCAGAAAGATCCTTGGGGAATGCAATTTCATCACCGCATTGGTCAAAACTATTAGCAACTTTGTGGATTCTTCCTTCATGTTCTTTGCATGGTTTGGAGCTTTAAGCACCTAAGAGCCTGGAAATGTTTCTTTAAAAAATGCATCAGTTGTGTGTATTAAACATAGCAGCAGGCAAGAAATCATCTTCCACTTGTATCAGTAGGATTGTAATCCTCAAATTTGACTGTAAAGGTAGCTCCACTTATTTATTTGCCAACTAAAGAATCTCTCACCATCTGTCTCTACAAAGATTGAGTCATTAGCCACTGCAGTCACTGACCTTAACATACCCTGAAAGGAGTTGTTCAGGGTGGAGATCAGGAATGAGGCACTGTGTGCCCTGGGGAAAAAAAAAAAAAAAAAAAAAAAAAAAAAAAACTGGCAGAACAGGCCTTCAGATAGCTAGATATTTTCAGGAGTAAATTTTATGAACGCTATTTCTTTCATCTTCCCATACCTAGAAAAACACTAAAATCATTAATGGACACATCTTTTCCTTGTGACTAATAGCAACCTTCTACCCAGATGTGTGCTTGATTGCATGTACAGTACCACCTTTACCAAAATCACATATACACTGACATCCCCCCTTATCTCTTTGGAGCAGTTCCTCAGAGCTATCTGAGAGGCTGTCTCTCAGGCTATAGTCCTCAGAAAGTCCTCAAATAAAACTGAACTCACAGCTCTCATGTTGTGTGTGTGTGTGTGTGTGTGTGTGTGTGTGTGTGTCTGTGCTTCCCAGTCCACCTATTAAAGAAAATGGCTCCAAATGCAAATGACACATCTCTGGGGTTGCAGAATCTGATGATATTATGCAGCAGGTGAACTTGTCAGTTGGATAAGATTATAAGACCTGAGAACGTTCTCCCAAATGGTTTCTTTGCAAATTCCAAAGAGTAGAAGCCCATCATAATGGGTATTATTGATCTTAAAAAAAAATGGTGAATTGAAATAGGAAAACAAAAAGAGATTTTCTTTTAACAATCCCCATCATAAAAGATTTTTAAAGTATCTCCCTCTTTTTCTAATCAAGATGTCTCTGGAGATATCTTAGTCTGGAGAAAGACTTTAGAAAACTCTAAAACACTTTGTCCATATAATAGAATTCATCTAAAATATGTTTAAAATGCTCTATGTATCAATGATTTCACCTAATTCTCTTTCTAACAGTAGGTCTATTTTATACATGGTTCAATCCAGTCCTGATGGGAATGGTCAATAATTCTCAGCCAAGTAGAGGAATAAGTCAGAATATGGGGTGGGGGAAATGATGCTTAGGTAAGAGGCACATTTCATTCCTCCCTCTCCTTGGGCAGTGAGCTGCAAATGGGAAAAAGGCCTGGAATACTGTTATTCTCTAAGGCAGATGTCTCACTCAGAGATGTAACTTCAGAGTGGGTTTTTAATAGTTTGGAATAAACACTTCAGGAACTTACCAAAAGCCTAATCACCTCAGATAGAAATTGAGATAATTTGATACTTGATATTGTGAGAGGTACATTTTTAAGGAAAATAATGTAAGACAGAAAGTTTATCTAAGTACTATGAGATAATAACTTAGATCAGAAATTGAAACATTTTACAGTAAAGTGATTTAAATAGAAAGGAAAGCGAATTCATTGCTGGTAATTTTTTGCCTCATGTAAGGAAAGCAGCAATCAAATTCAAGTCATATGAAAATCACCAGATGCTCCTTTGATTGCGACCGTTACCTTACCAGTGAAAATGACATGTGTGAGGGTTCTGTCCTCGTGGTTTGGGGGCTCATCACACAATGCGTAGTCCTTTTGACATCATGATATCCAAGATCCAGCCTCTTTTTAATATAAAATTTGCTTAAGAAATTAACTGTGTTTTTATGAAATAACTAAACAATAGAAGCCAGATCCTCACATGCCTTTCCTGTTCTCATCAACTTGAGATGATGTATTTTGCTAACTGTTACCTTGTAGAATCAAATGTTTGGCATTGGGCTTCCCTGGCGGCGCAGTGGTTGAGAATCTGCCTGCTAATGCAGGGGACACGGGTTCGAGCCCGGGCTTGGGAGGATCCCACACGCCGCGGAGCAACTAAGCCCATGTGCCACGACTACTGAGCCTGCGCGTCTGGAGCCTGTGCTCGGCAACAAGAGAGGCCGCGTTAGTGAGAGGCCCGCGCACCGCGATGAAGAGTGGCCCCCGCTTGCCACAACTAGAGAAAGCCCTCACACAGAAACGAAGACGCAACACAGCAAAAATTAATTAATTAATAAACTCCTACCCCCAACATCAAAAAAGAAAAACTGTTTGGCATTTTCTAGGTTACTCCCCAGTTAAAGTCTCCTGGCCTATTGAAGGAGTATTTGTTAGCACATAGAGGGTGAGGAGTGCTGAGATAAGGTTGCTAAAGGAGTACAGCAGGGGCACCTGATCCAGACTCAAGAGGCTGCAGTAGGCTTCTTAGAGAAAGTGATTTTAATCTTAAGTAAGAGTTAGTTTGGTGAAAGTGAGTTGAGGAAGCAGAGCTTCAGGCAGATGGGTTAGCAGGTGGGAAGGACTGGAGTCAAAGAGGATCTAGAATATTCTAGGACCTTAATGAACTTCAGTGGGTCTAGTTCAGATTAATGGGTGGTGATGGCGTAGGAGGAGAGTCAGGATGCTTCATGATGGGTGAGTCCAGAGAGCTGAGTAGGAGCCAATGCTGACGTGTAAGGACCTTGTCATAGCTGTCACGTGTCATATTTCTCTTTTACCCTTGGAGGGCTCATGTAGAGTAATGGAGGAATCCAAAGAAAGGAAAGTGGATCCTGTTCCATGAAGACCATCTTTGCCTCCACAGTGACCTCTGTTCCATGACCTCCCTGCAGAGGTCCACATGCCTTTCACGCTTGGGACACAAGCGGTCTTAAAGGAAGAGATTTTAATTAACAAACTTAATAACTGAAAGGACGTAACCTTAAAAAGAAGAAAAATGCTTGATTGTTTCTGACTTAAATCTAGAGATTAATGTTTGATTGATAACATTAACACATCACTACAAGAGTTTGTTTTTTAACCTTATACATATTTTTCATTTTAAAAATCAAACCATGTGTCTAAAATGTTTGGAGAATTGTGATGAGAAAAAAAAAAAACTCTCATTCTTCACTCCACTAGCTCAACTCAGCAAGCATATAGCAGTATTCAGTGAATTTCCTTTGAGCTTTTTCCCCTTATGAGTGGGTATTACACCACATTTGTACTCATATTGAATACAGTTGTAACCGTAATTTTTCACATAACATTACATCATAGATACTTTTCTTATTAATAGAGGGATTCCATAACCATCATTTAAAATTAAAAAGGTAATGTTTTATCAAAATATACACCATAATTTATCTAACTATTCTCCCATTCTTTAGATTATGATCACCATTTTGTTATTATAAATAATCTATTTATGTGAACTTTTCTCACCGGTTTCAAATTGTTCCTTTGGGATTGATTCCTAGACCTGGAATTTCTATTCAATGCATATCAGTACACTTATGTCTCTTTGTTCGTATTACCAAAATATTTTCCAAATGGATTAGACCAATTTACACTCAGACCAACTACTCCAGAAAAGGAGCTTTCTGGGAAAAGTGCAGGGACTTCTCATCCACACTCCCCATTCTACTTTGTGTCATCATTCCTGGCTGAGAGAAGACCCTTGACTGATGCAGATGCTACGATTGTCAAGGAAGGGACACATTGGGGCATATTTTGCTTCTGGGCACATTTTCACCTTTAGGTAGTGTCAGCCACCAACTCTCCATGGCATCTCTGTGCATCTCAGATTGTTTCCAAGAACACTTACATAGCAGTCTTGGAAGTTAGTGTCTGCCTCCAAAGCAAAGGGCAAACTTTCTGACCAGGATAACAAAGCTCATGTGTCCCTCAGGGGCAAAGGTGGGCAGGTTTGCTAGAAGCCCACTTATATGATTGGGGCTTCCCACACTCAGTGTTTCAAGGCTGTGCACAGACTTGTGTGTGCATGGCATGCACCTGGACCTACCTCCACATGACCTCATTGGCCTTGGGGGACAACAGGATCCATGCAGAACCAATGTGGACAAGAAGCTCATGTGGCCTGTGGTGTCATAGATAATAAGTTCTCAGTCCTTGTGGGATCACACTTGCCTCACCACTGAACCTTCAGAAGGGTGCTAAGTCAGCCCAGCACTCGCACTGGGCCCTGCTGCATTGGGCAAATCATGGAAGGATGGCGCACCAATGTCTGTGCAAAAGAGGTTCCACGTAAGGACAGGGAGAATGGTCTGGTTTTGGGGGAGAACTATAGCACCTATTACCTGTTTTATTAATTTCCTGGGGGCCTGTATAGCAACAATTCCCATTGCTTAAAATAGAGCTTAAGAGTTAAGGGCTGAAGCTCTGGAATCAAACATACTTAGATTCAACTGCCCATTTCATCATTCAGCCCTGCCTGGCCCTGAGCATTTTACTCTCCTATGCAAGTCTCAGTTTCCCAAGTATGAAATGGGAGTAATGAGAATCCCATAGATGAGGTGCTATATTAAAGTGCACGCATGTGGACCGGCTCATTATATACACTGAAAGTCTATTAACAATTATATTTTGCTGCTCGAATACAAGATTTGAACAGCTTTTCAGTCTCTAAAGACTGTTAGTATTAATTAGAACCAGATAATTTGGTATGCAGAAAAATCTTAGTTGGTAATTAACCCAGTTCTGTAATTTTACTGAGGAAAAACATGGACTCCAGGCCATGAGCTGCCTTCTGCTGCACTGGATACAGAGTTATCACCAGGCAGACCAGGCCCCAGGCCTGTCCACATCAGCTCAGTTATCTCCCTGTTGGAACTTTAATTTCCCTATATGGTCATCACACCCGAGTACAGTGTAGGTAGGAAGCAAGGAAAGGAAAGATAAAGTCAAATAAAACCTAGAGAAGCCAAGGATTGAAACAGACCCACTCTTAAAATGAAGCAGACATGAAATAGCTTTAAGTACTCTTGAAAGCATTTTTATGATGGAAAATTAAAACTGCACATTCTACGTGTTGAATTAAATAGCTTACTCAGAAGGGAGGTTCTCAGGTTCTCATTCTGAGACAATTTACTTTTCTTAATACAAATAAAACTAAATTCAGAAGTTGCCTACTAAAATCACCTAAGACAGCATGAAAAGTGGCAATAAGGTGGAAGGTATAGTGGCAAGCACAAACATCCCATAAAAAGAAGACATACTAACTCAGAAAGTAAAATACTATTAACCGTAAATGTTCAGTAAAGTAGTAGAACACATCTCAGGAATGGCTTATATGTTGTTACATATATAAGAATTACACTGTTGTGTAAGTTATATAAGCTCATGACTAGGAAAGTCTTATGTAAGCTCTAAGTCCTACAGAGATAGAAACTAATATTAATCAATAATGTAAAGTCATATAATTAATATTTTAAATAATATCGCACGAACATTTCATTAGTCAGGATAGAATATGCTGCAGTAACAACCCCTACCTCTTAGGAGGCTAATGCAGTGAATGTTTCCATTCCTCAGTCATGAAAATTCTGCTCTAAGTTTGGCAGTTCTCCAGGGTAATTATCCTCCATGTAGTAATTCAACAATTCTTGTTGCTTTATTCTAGTGGTTCCACCACTTCGATGTGAGGCCTCCTTGGTCACCTTTTTAGGCAGGACAGTTTAAAGTTTGTGGCCAGTCTTTTATCTTTTGGTTCAGAATTAGTACACATTGCTTACGTCCACAGCCCAGAGACAAGAACTAGCTGGTCAAGGAGACCAGGACATACAAAAACCAACTGAGTGCTTGGGAAGCCCCACTCTCTCTGCCATGGTCCTAAGAAAAATCAATCAGTTCTGTTCAGTAATGATTTCTAATAAGGCATCTACTGGTGTAATGCATCTAGAAAGAGCTTCATGTAAAAGTTGCTTAGAATTTGGATGAAAAGTGTTGCTAAGGAAGATAAAGTCTCTTTATCAAAATTCAAATATTTAAAATGTGTCATTACAAAGAGTGAAGCAAGATTTTACTGTGTCTTGAAAGTTGGATAAGATCACATAGACTAGTTAATAAACACAGGACATTTTTCCACTGGAGCATTGTGCACCCAATACACGTAATGATCTAATATGGCTAATGTGGTAAAAGGAATTTGCGGCAACGTGTGCATAGACTGATTCCATTTCCATACATACGTGCACCCATACACATGTACTCAGACTACATCAGTCAGGATCACTTGCAGTTAGGTTGTGCCTGTGTAACTGAGTTCCAGCCAATAAAGCGTGGGTAGAGTCGCTTTACACCATTATACGATTTCTAAGTTTGGCCCATGAAAACCTCCCTTTGCCATCCTCCATACCCTTTTCCTTTACTGGCTGTCATAATAGAAACCCCTCCCCTGCCACCTGCAACCTTGGAAATCATATATGGTGGCTGATGGAACCCCCCAAGTTGGAAAGCAAGTTGCAACCTTAATTGTAAAGGAGCCACCACCGAACAGGAACATCTGATTTATACTTTACCTGAGCAAGAAATAGACTTCTATCATATTTTGAGCCTTTTTACGTATTAGGTATTCTTGTTATATAGCTATCTTACTCTACCTGAAAGAAGTTAAGTCAAAGTTTGTAGTTGTACCACAGAGGAGAGACACTGATAGTAGTGGTGAAAGAAATGCTGTACTTAGTGCCTTTTCAATTTAAAACTTAAAAAAACTTAAAATGAAAGATAAGAACAAAATAAAATTGATGTGATATGCCTGCCTTCCTGTCCTCATTTCATTCTGCTAAATATTTAGCTCTAAAAGAAAAACAAACAAAAATCCATTGAATTGAACAACACATATACCAATCATGTGACTAATAGAGTTACTTAAGTTCTTGGAGCCTCAGCTTTGCCACCTGTATTCAAGGTCATTTGACTTAGTGACCGCTGTAGTGTTTTTCACGTAGAATATTTAAATTATAAGTTTTTATATAAGCTCACCAACATGGAAGTCTTGAGAAAGAAAAATTTCAGTGCTCATTAATGGAACATTATTTGAAATTAGGTGGCAATGCTATGTTTCTTTAATTTAGAGTTAGAGGGTGATTAAAAAAATTGTATTTGGGGGCTTTGAAAATACGTAAGTGTCTGTGTTTGTGCAATACACGTAAGCAGAAACTCTAGTGATTAAAAAAAGAAAAGAGAACTAGAGGATGTAAAAACAAACCATGAGGGGCTTCCCTGGTGGCGCAGTGGTTGAGGGTCCGCCTGCCGATGCAGGGGACACGGGTTCGTGCCCCGGTCTGGGAGGATCCCACATGCCGCGGAGCGGCTGGGCCCGTGAGCCATGGCCGCTGAGCCTGCGCGTCCGGAGCCTGTCCTCCGCAACGGGAGAGGCCACAACAGTGAGAGGCCCGCGTAACGCATAAAAAAAAAAAAAAAAAAAAAAAAAAAAAAAAAAAAAAAAAAACAAACCATGAGTGTGAATTTTTTCTAAAAATATTAATAAAGAAAAATAGGAAGAGCAGTTGCCTGACCACAGTGTAATAGTACACACACATACACACACACACACACACTCTCTCTCTCTCTCTCTCTCAAAACTCTCATTCATTCTCTTTGGTGAAATGATGTGGGACTCCAGAATTATTCTTACTGTAACAATCTCCTTTGTTTATCATTGCCTATTGAGAAAATTTCTCTCACTTTCTACAAATCAATAATCCCACTGATGCTGTTGAACCATGCTGAGCTGGGCTGAAAGTCCGATGAGAGGAAATGTTACAAAACCAACACTCCAATCCGTTTTCCAACCCTCTCCTCACCAGTGGCTGTGCAAATAATCCCTTGCCCAGAAGAGCGTTTATTGCAGGGAATAGACACAAAAGGAGTGCTATGATATGTGTACTCACCCTGTGCCCGTTCTCTTTCTAATATCGAGATTCCCACAGTGTGTTTTCCCAATCATGGTCCTGCCTGAGCACTCTGCCTTTTACCTTCAGGATAGCCCTTCTCTTTCCCTCACCTACTGTTTTGTGCCAAGATGGGTATATGACAGAATGTAGAAAATCAAAGACTCCTAGAGTGAGGACTCTAACACTAAAAGACGTACACTGTATTGAAAGCCAACTACTGAAACAATGGGCCAAGGACATTTCTTACATTCCTGCTCCTCAAGTTCAAGTATATGAAATGGTATTTATACCTATTTCCCAGACCTTTCTCCATGCCTACCACAGAGACTGGCATGGAGTGGAATCTCAATAATAATATAATATTTAAGAAAATAATAAATAAATACATTTTCTTCCACTAATTATGTAACCCTTTCTACTTCCAAGAATTAGAGGGTATTTCCTTTAAGCATCAACACAGTTTTTTTGGCACTCAGCAAAACTGAAGTGCAGACATGGCAATATACAGTTCACAGGAAGTGGATATTTCACACTACGGTTAGTCTTTTTGTAGTTCCTGATTGACAACTCATAGGACTTTAAAAACCATAAGAATGCTGTAACCAAGAGCTCATGGCTGGCTGATTGGGCTTCTGGGATTAAAGCAACAACAAATAATCAAACCTCTTACTCCTGCTGCCAGAGTATTTAATAAATTGGTTTGACTTTTGATTCTTGATGGTCCATGACTTTGAAAGGGGGAAGAAATGAGGACTCAGTAAGATTATGTAAAACAGAATCACCTATATTTAGTGATAGGATGAGTTTTCTGTTGTCCTTTAGTTTGAACATGCTTGTGTCTGTCATTCTGGAAAGTTTTCCTAAGCCACATTCTGAAACCATTTGATGAAAAAGAAATTTAGAAATCATTGTCTTCTTTGCCAATCTATCCTTTCCTTATCATTGTACATTTATGCTAGACAGGATGACCCCAATTTTAGAGACATCATTGTCACAGTCACTACCATCATCACTATCATCACCGTGTCTTCATTTACTGAGCAACTACTATGTGCCTGGACCTCAGAACATTACCCATATTGCTTGACTGCTGCACATAAATCTTATGAGCCATGTGCTGATATTCCCATATTTTGGGTGAGGAAACCAAGGATCAAAGAGTTAGATTAATTTCTAAAAGTCATAAATTTAGTAAGTTAAAAAAACCAGATTGAAACCCAAGTCTGTAAAACTATAGATCCTATGGCTTACATGTTACTCAGCTTCACTTTATCTAATTTTACACTTCTAGCAGTTAATCGTGGGGATGGAAGAAAAGATTTAATTTATAAAAACACTTTTTGTCTAAAAATAAATACCTGTCAACCTCTATTTGTCAAAAGAGAGAAAACACAAATGAAAACTGCCAAAAACAGAAGTGACAGTAAAGAGACAAAGGCAAGACGTGGAGCTGAGCTGAGAGTTTCATGCAAAGACCTGCCCTTTAGCTCAGGAGAGCCATCCACAGGTCTAGTCTGTGATCCAGATAGGCAAGGCCTTACTTGAATTTTTGTGCCCAAATCCCACCTGATTATGTTTCAGCCTTAGTTTTTTTTTTTTTTTTTTTTAAACATCTTTATTGGGGTATAATTGCTTTACAATGGTGTGTTAGTTTCTGCTTTATAACAAGGTGAATCAGCTATACATATACATATATCCTCTCCCTCTTGCATCTCTCTCCCACTCTCCCTATCCCACCCCTCTAGGTGGTCACAAAGCACAGAGCTAATCTCCCTATGCTATGCGGCTGCTTCCCACTAGCTATCTATTTCACATTTGGTAGTGTGTATATGTCCATGCCACTCTCTCATTTTGTCCCAGCTTACCCTTCCCCATCCCCGTATCCTCAGTCCATTCTCTAGTAGGTCTGCATCTTTACTCTCGTCTTGCCCCTACGTTCTTCTGACCATTTACTTTTTTTTTTAGATTCCATATATATGTGTTAGCATATGGTATTTGTTTTTCTCTTTCTGACTTACTTCATTCTGTATGACAGTCTCTACGTCCATCCACTTCACTACAAATAACTCAGTTTCATTCCTTTTTATGGCTGACTAATATTCCATTGTATATATGTGCCACATCTTCTTTATCCATTCATCTCTTGATGGACACTTAGGTTGCTTCCATGTCCTGGCTATTGTAAATAGAGCTTCAATGAACACTGTGGTACATGACTCTTTTTGAATTATGGTTTTCTCAGGGTATATGCTCAGTAGTGGGATTGCTGGGTCGTATGGTGGTTCTATTTTTAGTTTTTTAAGGACTGTCCATACTGTTCTCCATAGTGGCTGTATCAATTTACATTCCCACCAACAGTGCAAGAGGGTTCCCTTTTCTCCACACCCTCTCCAGCATTTGTTGTTTGTAGATTTTCTGATGATGCCCATTCTAACTGGTGTGAGGTGATACCTCACTGCAGTTTTGATTTGCATTTCTTTAATGATTAGTGATGCTGAGTATTCTTTCATGTGATTCTTGGCAATCTGTATATCTTCTTTGGAGAAATGTCTATTTAGATCTTCTGCCCATTTTTGGATTGGGTTGTTTGTTTTTTTCATATTGAGCTGTGTGAGCTGCTTGTATGTTTTGGAGATTAATCCTTTGTCAGTTTCTTCCTTTGCAAATATTTTCTCCCATTCTGAGGGTTGTCTTTTCGTCTTGTTTATGGTTTCCTTTGCTGTGCAAAAGCTTTGAATTTTCATTAGGTCCCATTTGTTTATTTTTGTTTTTATTTGCATTTCTCTAGGACGTGGGTCAAAAAGGATCTTGCTGTGATTTATGTCTATGTTTTCTTCTAAGAGTTTGATGGTGTCTGGCCTTACATTTAAGTCTTTAATCCATTTTGAGCTCATTTTTGTGTAGGGTGTTAGGGAGTGTTCTAATTTCATTATTTTACATGTAGCTGTCCAGTTTTCCCAGGATCACTTATTGAAGACGCTGTCTTTTCTCCACTGTATCTTCTTGCCTCCTTTATCAAAGGTAAGGTGACCATATCTTTGTGGGTTTACCTCTGGGCTTTCTATCCTGTTCCATTGATCTATATTTCCAGTTTTGTGCTATTACCATACTGTCTTGATTACTGTAGCTTTGTAGTATAGTCTGAAGTCAGGGAGCCTGATTCCTCCAGCTCCGTTTTTCTTTCTCACAATTGCTTTGGCTATTTGGGGTCTCTTATGCTTCCATACAAATTGTGAAATTTTTTGTTCTAGTTCTGTGAAAAACGCCAGTGGTAGTTTGATAAGGATTGCATTGAATCTACATATTGCTTTGGGTAGTAGAGTCATTTTCACAGGGTTAATTCTTCCAATCCAAAGACATGGTCTATTTCTCCATCTATTTTTATCACCTTTAATTTCTTTCATCAGTGTCTTATAATTTTCTGCATACAGGTCTTTTGTCTCCTTAGGTAGGTTTATTCCTCGATATTTTATTCTTTTTGTTGCAATGGTAAATGGGAGTGTTTTCTTAATTTCACTTTCAGATTTTTCATCATTAGTGTATAGGAATGCAAGAGATTTCTGGGCATTAATTTTGTATCCTGCTACTTTACCCAATTCATGGATTAGCTCTAGTAGTTTTCTGGTAGCATCTTTAGGATTCTATATGTATAGTATCATGTCATCTGCAAACAGTGACAGCTTTACTTCTTTTCCAATTTGGATTCCTTTTATTTCTTTTTCTTCTCTGATTGCTGTGGCTGAAACTTCCAAAACTATGTAGAATAATAGCGGTGAGAGTGGGCAACCTTGTCTTGTTCTTGATCTTAGTGGAAATGGTTTCAGTTTTTCACCATTGAGGACAATGTTGGCTGTGGGTTGTCATATATGGCCTTTATTATGTTGAGGAATGTTCCCTCTATGCCTACTTTCTGGAGGGGTTTTATCATAAATGGGTGTTGAATTTTGTCAAAAGCTTTCTCTGCATCTACTGAGATGATCATACAGTTTTTCTCCTTCAGTTTGTTAATATGGTGTATCATGTTGATTGATTTGTGTATATTGAAGAATCCTTGCATTTCTGGGATAAACCTGAATTGATCATAATGTATGATCCTTTTAATGTGCTGTTGGATTCTGTTTGCTAGTATTTTGTTGAGCATTCTTGCAACTATGTTCATCAGCGATATTGGCCTGTTGTTGTCTTTCTTTGTGTCATGTTTGTTTGGTTATGTTGTCAAAGTGATGGTGGCCTTGTAGAATGAGTTTGGGAGTGTCCCTCTCTCTGCTATGTTTTGGAAGAGTTTAAGAAGGGTAGGTGTTAGCTCTTCTCTAAATGTTTGATAGAATTCTCCTGTGAAGCCATCTGGTCCTGGGCTTTTGTTTATTGGAAGATTTTTAATCACAGTTTCAATTTCAGTGCTTGTGATTGGTCTGTTCATATTTTCTATTTCTCCCTGGTTCAGTCTCCAAAGGTTGTGCATTTATAAGAATTTGTCCATTTCCTCCAGGTTGTCCATTTTATTGGCATAGAGTTGTTTGTAGTAATCTCTAATGATCCTTTGTATTTCCACAGTGTCAGTTGTTACCTCTCCTTTTTCATTTCTAATTCTACTGATTTGAGTCTTCTCCCTTTCTTCTTGATAAGTCTGGCTAATGGTTTATCAATTTTTGTTTATCTTCTCAAAGAACCAGTTTTTAGTTTAATTGATCTTTGCTATTGTTTCCTTCATCTCTTTTCATTTATTTCTGATCTGATCTTTATGAATTCTTTCCTTCTGCTAACTTTGGGCGTTTTTTTGTTCTTCTTTCTCTAATTGCTTTAAGTGTAAGGTTAGGTTGTTTATTTAAGGTGTTTCTTATTTCTTAAGGTAGGATTGTATTTCTATACACTTCCATCTTAGAACTGATTTTGCTGTATCCCATAGGTTTTGGGTCCTTGTGTTTTCATTGTCATATGTTTCTAGGTATTTTTTGTTTTCCTATTTGATTTCTTCAGTGAGCTCTTGGTTATTAAGTAGTGTGCTGTTTAGCCTCTATGTGTTTGTATTTCTTACAGATATGTTCCTGTAATTGATATCTAGTCTCATAGCGTTGAGGTTGGAAAAAGTACTTCATACGATTTCAATTTTCCTATATTTACCAAGGCTCGATTTGTGACCCAAGATATGATCTATCCTGGAGAATGTTCCATGAGTACTTGAGAAAAATGTGTATTCTGTTGTTTTTGGATGGAATGTCCTATAAATATCAATTAAGTCCATCTTGTTTAATGTATCACTTAAAGCTTGTGTTTCCTTATTTATTTTCATTTTGGATGATCTGTCCATTGGTGAAAGTGGGGTGTTAAAATCTCCTAATATGAATATGTTACTATTGATTTCCCATCTTATGGCTGTTAGTATTTGCCTTATGTATTGAGGTGCTCCTATATTGGGTGCATAAATGTTTACAATCGTTATATCTTCTTCTTGGAATGATCCCTTGATCATTATGTAGCTTCTTTCTTTGTCTCTTGTAATAGTCTTTGTTTTAAAGTCTATTATGTCTGATATGAGAATTGCTACTCCAGCTTCCTTTTGATTTCCATTTGCATGGAATATCTTTTTCCATCCCCTCACTTTCAGTCTGTATGTGTCCCTAGGTCTGAAGTGGGTCTCTTATAGACAGCATATATATGGGTCTTGTTTTTGTATCCATTCAGCCAGTCTATGTCTTTTGCTTGGAGCATTTAATCCATTTACATTTAAGGTAATTATCGATATGTGTGTCCCTATTCCTGTTTTCTTAATTGTTTTGGGTTTGTTATTGTAGGTCTTTTCCTTCTCTTGTGTTTCCTGCCTAGAGA
This sequence comes from Phocoena sinus, assembly GCF_008692025.1. Taxonomy (NCBI): domain Eukaryota; kingdom Metazoa; phylum Chordata; class Mammalia; order Artiodactyla; family Phocoenidae; genus Phocoena; species Phocoena sinus. Next base: position 4,987,228 of record NC_045775.1, on the reverse strand, counting down.
AATTCCTTTAGCATTTGTTGTAAAGCTGGTTTGGTGGTGCTGAATTCTCTTAGTTTTCTCTTGAAGTAAAGCTTTTAATTTCTCCATCAAATCTGAATGAGATCCTTGCTGGGTAGAATAATCTTGGTTGTAGGTTTTTCTCCTTCATCACTTTAAATATGTCCTGCCAATCCCTTCTATCTTGCAGAGTTTTTGCTGAAAGATCAGCTGTTAACATTATGGGGATTCTCTTATGTGTTATTTGTTGTTTTTCCCTTGCTGTTTTTAATATTTGTTCTTTGTATTTAATTTTTGATAATTTGATTAATATGTGTCTTGGCGTGTTTCTCCTTTGATTTATCCTATATGGGACTCTCTGTGCTTCCTGGACTTGATTAACTATTTCCTTTCCAATATTAGGGAAGTTTTCAACTATAATCTCTTCAAATATTTTCTCAGTCCCTTTCTTTTCTCTTCTTCTTCTGGGACCCCTATAATTTGAATGTTGGTGCATTTAATATTGTCCCAGAAGTCTCTGAGACTGTCCTCAATTACTTTCATTCTTTTTTCTTTATTCTTCTCTGCAGTAGTTATTTACACTACTTTTTTCTTCCAGGTCACTTTTCCGTTCTTCTGCTATTGATCCCTTCTAGAGAATTCTTAATATCATTTATTGTGTTGTTCATCACTGTTTGTTTGCTCTTTAGTTCTTCTAGGTCCTTTTTAAATGTTTCTTGTATCTTCTCCATTCTATTTCCAAGATTTTGGATCATATTTACTCTCATTACTCTGAATTCTTTTTCAGGTAGACTGCCTATTTCCCCTTCATTTGTTAGGTCTGGTGGGTTTTTGTCTTGCTCCTTTATCAGCTGTGTGTTTCTCTGTCTTCTCATTTTGCTTAACTTACTGTGTTTGGGGTCTCCTTTTCACAGGCTATGGCTTTGTAGTTTCTGTTGTTTTTGGTGTCTGTCCCCAGTGGCTAAAGTTGGTTCAGTGGGTTGTGTAGGCTTCCAGGTGGAGGGGACTAGTGCCTGTGTTCTGGTGGATGAGGCTGGATCTTGTCTTTCTGGTGGGCAGGTCCATGTCTGGTGGTGTGTTTTGGGGTGTCTGTGACCTTATTATGATTTTAGGCAGCCTCTGTGCTAATGGATGGGGTTGTTCTCCTGTCTTGCTGGTTGTTTGGCATAGGGTGTCCTGCACTGTAGCTTGCTGGTCATTGAGTGGAGCTGGGTCTTGGCATTGAGATGGAGATCTCTGGGAGATTTTTGCCATTTGATATTACGAGGAGCTGGGAGGTGTCTTGTGGACCAGTGTCCTGAACTTGGCTCTCCCACCTCGGTGTTGGCCTCAGTTTTTGATCTGCCGTTAGCCTGTGTGGGTTGAGTGAGGGATTGCCTGCCTCCCAGAAAAACCTGAAATCCAGGTAGCGTGTTTTGGAGCAATCTCTTCCATGTCTTGAACATTATATTTCATGTGGAATGCTTCTGGACAACTCTCCCTGGGCTGTTCTGGCTTCATTCACTTCCTTACCTTTGGACAGTGGCTCTCTATTAGTTTAAAAGTGAGTAGTCATTTTATTCATTGCTGGGTTGCAGGGAAAGTCATAGCAGGAGCCCCAGAGCACCTTCTCCTATCCCTAAATGAGCACTGGGTAGTAAAGAGATGCTACTAGAATTCAGATAGTCATTCTGAAGCTGAAAGCCTAGCAAGGGCAAGGCATTTTTCTTCCTTCCAACCACTTACAGCAATACTCAAAACAAACCAAGAACTGTTTTCATTCTAGCAACAACTTTTCTAGGTTTGTTCGAAGACCTAAATCAAGCAAGGCCAGGCTTTCATAACTGGCAGTGGTTTGGGCTGAAACTGAAAACTATGATTCAGATGATGCAACCCTACTGAAAGTTTTATGTATGTATGTTCTGTAATGAAGCAAACATAAAATTGAAATCATGAAATGACTAGTGTTCACTGCCTTTCCATTTTCCAAGTAGTTATTTGACTGCTTCTGGAGTTTAGCAGCTTACTTCTGCTAAATCTTTAAAAGAGAAATTTATGAAGACGAAAAATAGAAACATTTCTAAGTTGCACTGAAAGTACAAGCTGCTAAAAAGATGCAAAAGTGTAAAATGATGCTGGAATAAACACTGTTCTTCTTTGTATTAGGGTCTTTTGGATATATAAGTAAAATGTTAAAGCAACGTTGGAGACATCTTAATTTCAGAAACTCTCCATAGCATAAGAAACACATTTTATTTATATTTTTCATGAGTTGGATCATTATCAAACAGTATCTATTTCAGACTGACACTTGAGAGAGGTTGACAAACTATGGAGAGGGCCAAATTCAGCCCCACAAGTGTTTTGCTAAATAAAGTTTTATTGGAGCAAAACCATACCCATTTTTATGTCTTTATCTATGGATGTTTTCATGCTACAAAAGCAGAGTTGAGCAGATGCAAGAAACTGTATGGCCTGCAGACATAATAAAATATTTACTATCTGTCCTTTACAGAAAATGCTTGATGACCCTGCCTTTGAAACAGTAGACATATGGTAACTGGAGTCAGCTTATACAGATTTCTGAAACAGAACTAAATCCAAACCTGCATATTCTGCTGTTACTCTCATATACAACCCATTTGTAGCTGCTAAAAACATTCCTTTATCATTTTCTTTACCTCTTAAAAAGGGCACTAAATAAAAACTAGCATAACAGAAGACTTGTATGTAATAGAATCTCCTATGGACCTCAGAACATTTTTGAAAAGCAAACACAATTCAAGTAGAGTTTATCCCTTTTCTATTGGCAAAATGTGAAGCATGGACCCAACCTCTGCTCTCTGGCCAGCTACATCAAGGATCTGTATGAGAGAGTGCCAGGGGAAAGAAACATAAAGGCAGAGGTTCTCAAGCATGGCTTCACTTTAGAAATACCTGGGGAGACCAAGCAGCTGCCAATGCCAAGTCCCACTGTAGACCAACTGAATCAGAGGGTCTGGCTCTGAGGCCAGGGCAGCAGAATTGTTTAATTTCCCCAGGTGATTCTACTGTGCAAACGGCATGGAGAACCCCTGAGTTCCAGTAATGAACGAATCTGTTGGTAACTAGGAAGGCTCTACGTTTTTTGGCCTTTCCTTTCAATCTGTAAATTGAGAGGAATGAAATTTGTAAATTGAGAGGGATGAAATTTGTAAATTGAAAGGGAAGTTCTCTGAGGTCATTCCTATCTGTGATTTTCAGTTCAATTCAATTCAATTAATTTCCCCAGAAGAGGAAACATGGGAATTGTGACTCACTTTATTACCAAGAAACATGCAGAATGGATAGAGAAGAATGGAAGTGGGTCCATTGCCCATGGAACTTGGGAAAGAAGACTTGATGATGGGTGTATTGCCACTTGAGGGCTCAATCCTCCAGGCAGGAGAGAAGCAGTACTGGTCTCTCCAAGCCCTCTCAGGTTATTGAGGCCAGGCCTGTAGGGACTCACCTATAAGGGAGTGAGGGGAGAAGAATTGGGAAGAGGGAAAAATTGACTGTGGTGCAATTACAACAGAGCCTCAGCTGATCCCATGAGAGGTCCTGGACCTGGATGGCCAGTCAGAGTCGTTCTAAACTGAGCCAAGTGCATCTTCTTTGTTCCCCCATGTCAACTGTTACTGGAAGTGGGCTGCCTCTAGGCAGAGGGCATTTCCTTACGCTAGATGGATCTATTTCTAGTAGACAATTAATGAGGAAGGACTTGGGGTGATCCATCAGCATCCAACTCTGTAACACCAGGGATAATGATTACTTCAGACCTCACGGGGAATTTGGGGCAATCCACCACTGCAACCGCGGCACACTCACAAGTAGAGGTGGTAGTAAGACCCCGTCCACTTTTCCCATCCTGCTCTTCCCTTCAGCAATGAGTGTGAAGACCCTAAATACAAGTGGCAGAGTCACATCACTAAATCGTAGCACAAAAAGCAGTTGTCCTGGAGAACTGTCCAATCTACGATAGGCATGGTATCAGTGTGAAATAAATTTTGATTTAAACCATTGAGACTTGTTTTTGTTACCACAGCATAAGCCTGGCCCCAAATGACTACTTCAATATCGAGAATTAATATGTGTAAAACCAAGTTCCTGATCCCTCACCTCCTTCAAACCTACTCCTTTCTTCAGTCTTCAGGATTTAGTAAATGGAAATTCCATTCTTCGAGTTTATAAACTAAAATATCACCTACCACACTGAGACTATTACAAATCCAGTTAGCTCCTCCTTCAGAATAAAGTCAGAAGTTAATCATATCTCCCACTTCCAGCATTACCTCTGGTCCAAAAGGATTACCTCCTTTCTCTCCCAGATTATTGCCATAGCTTCCTAATTGATTCCTTGCTTCTGCACTGACCACCCTCTATTTTTAGCAAAGAAGACAGGGTAATCCTGTAAGACAAATTACACTCTGCTCAGAACCCTCCAGTGTTCCCCATCTCACTCAGAGTCAAAGCCAAACCTTTCAAGGAACTACATGGCATTATGTGATCTGGCCCCATGTATGTCCTAAATCTCATTAGGTGTTGTACTTCCTTTGGCTCCTGCTGCTTCACTACCTTACTTGCTGTTATCAGCACACCAGGAATGTTTACCACTCAGATCATTCACACTCACTGTCCTCCCAACCTGGAATGACCTCCCCCAGTGATTCACTGGTTCCCTTATTTCCTCCAGGACTCTACTCAGAGGTGAGGCTTTCTCTAGCTGCCATATATATATCTTTATTGGAGTATAATTGCTTTACAATGGTGTGTTAGTTTCTGCTTTATAACAAAGTGAATCAGCTATATGTATACATATATCCCCATATCTCCTCCCTCTTGCATCTCCCTCCCACCCTCACTATCCCACCTCTCTAGGTGGTCACAAAGCACTGAGCTGATCTCACCATATATATTTTTAATACATAAATCAATTTATGATGCTTAATAGCTCTCTAGATCATTTATCATCATCAGATAAATTATAAACATATTTTAAAATAAAAGATTAGTTCCACAAGTGTAGTACTTTCTGTGTTACTCATTGCTGTATCCGCTATACCTAGAATAGCCACTCTCTTGCTAAGTAGATATTTGTTGAATAAATATATGAAGTCCTTCATTAGTACTAATAGTTTATAGATTATATTGAATTTTCTACCTAGAACATATTTGCCTTTAAGAGCAATTTTATTTCTTACTTGAATCTTAGTAACTCTCATTTCTTTCCTTTTTTGTTTTCATATTGCAATGGCTAAGATCTTCATTAAACTCTTCAGAATCTTTTACCAGGAAAGGGAAAGATGAATTTTATCACTGTTTTTATGCATCTATGGAAATGATTATGTGGTTTCCTAATAATTAGTGGGATTTCTGATGTTTAACCATCCTTAGATCCTTATAATAACCTGCTTTGAAACCTGTGTCAGAATTCAGAGCTTGAGAGACATGGACCACATATTCTGATAGAAAGAGGCCTGAGACCATCCCTTAGAGATAGCTGTTTTCATATCACAGACTGTTCCACCGACAGGTATGGTGCTTTTTAAAGCTTTATCAGGCAAAGTCAGGGCTTTCAGGAGCCCAAAATATATTGTGAATCAGCAAAACAGACTCGTGGTGGAGGGTGGCACATGGGAGAGCTCACCTTAAAATATAGGGGTGAGGGATTAATCAGGATCAACAGATTGTTGCTTTATGAAAATGAAAACCCAAATTTGCCAGATCATCCGATATTTTGTCAGGCAGACTGGAAATCTGGGCTTTTCCAATGTGAACTAACTTCTAAATTAAATTCGTATAAATGTATAAAATAAGATCTCATATGGTCTAAGCATAACATGACTCTAGGCTAACGTAGGGCTATGAATTTGAGATCTCCAGTGTGCCAGCAAGAGTGTGTGCCCTCTATTTTTAATAAACATTTTAGCTCTTTTAGCTCATTTCCTTATTTCTAACTTGTGGATTATAACAACTGCCTCACTGGTGGTGGTGAGTAAATAAGTTTCAGAAGCATGAAAGAAATGTTGAAATAAAAGAAAGTCCATTATGGTTCCCAGCCTGTGAATGCCTCATACCGAATGAGAAGGGGGAGGAGACAATTTAGTTCAAATCCATCATCCCTTGAAGAAACTAACTGTGAGAATAGCTCATGAGATAGATCAATGCAAGTAGCTAGTATAAGGAATAGGAGCTTGAATATATTTCCTTCCTACTGTTCAGTCCGACCCAAATACTACTGACCATAAAAAAATGGAGACGATAAATCTCTCCTTGCAGGGAATTCCCTAGTGGTCCAGTGGTTAGGACTCCACGCTTCCACTGCTGGGGGCCCAGGTTTGATCCTTAGTTAGGGAACTAAGATCTCACAAGCTGCATGGCACGGCCAAAAGAAAAAAAAAATTGATGTTGAAAAGATGCCCAACATCACTAAGCTTAGAGAAATGCAAATCCAAACTACAGTGAGGTATCACCTCACACCAGTTAGAATGCCCATCATCAAAATTCTACAAACAATAAATGCTGGAGAGGGTGTGGAGAAAAGGGAACCCTCTTGCACTGTTGGTGGGAATGTAAATTGATACAGCCACTATGGAGAACAGTATGGATCGTCCTTAAAAAACTAAAACTAGAACTACCATACGACCCAGCAATCCCACTCCTGGGCATATACCCTGAGAAAACCATAATTCAAAAAGAGTCATGTACCACAGTGTTCATTGCAGCTCTATTTACAATAGCCAGGACATGGAAGCAATCTAAATGTCCATCAACAGATGAATGGATAAAGAAGATGTGGCACATATACACAATGGAATATTACTCAGCCATAAAAGGAAATGAAATTGACTTATTTGTAGCAAGGTGGATGGACCTAGAGTCTGTCATACAGAGTGAAATAAGTCTGAAAGAGAAAAACAAATACCGTATGCTAACACAAATATATGGAATCTTAAAAAAAAAAAAAAAAAAGAAAAGGTTCTGAAGAACCTAGGGGTAGGACAGGAATAAAGACACAGACATAGAGAATGGACTTGAGGACACAAGGAAGGGGAAGGGTAATCTGGGACAAAGTGAGAGAATGGCATGTACATGTATACACTACCAAATGTAAAATAGATAGCTAGTGGGAAGCAGCCACATAGCACAGGGCGATCAGCTCAGTGCTTTGTGACCACCTAGAGGGGTGGGATACGGAGTGTGGGAGGGAGATGCAAGAGGGAGAGGATATATATACATGTATAGTTGATTCATTTTGTTATACAGCAGAAACTAACACAACATTGTAAAGCAATTATACTCCAATAAAGATGTTAAATAAACAAAACCAAAAACCTCCCCTTGCAGGAAATTCCCCAGTGGTTCAGTGGTTAGGACGCCATGCTTCCACTGCTGGGAGTTCGATCCCTAGTTGGGGAACTAAGATCCCACAAGCTGCATGTTATGGCCAAAAAAAAAAAAAAAAAGAAAAAAAAGAAAAAAAGAAAAAGAAAAAAGAAAGAAAAGCAAAACAAAGAAAGAACAAAAACAACAAAATACTCTCCTTACTGGGTGGCTGAGTGGCTTACACCAGATGCTTGACATGGAAGCTTGGATTATAGTTCTGGGTATGGTGTGAGTGCTGCCCCTTTCTGTCCCTTTTGGTCCCTTTTATTCCTCCATGTCTACAAGGGTAAGCACTGCAGGGCACGCAAAGATGAATGGTACCAGGGTCCAGTCCTCAGGGAGATCCTAGACTAGGAGGGGGATATCTCAAGCCACATGAAGGACATTGCACTAGATGATGCAGTGGGGGGACCATGACTGCCTGGCCCCTGACCAACCATGGCCCTGCCAGTGCTCGGCCACTATTAGCAGGTCTCTGTGCCTTAGTTCTGCATGTAAAACAATGATCTGTAGCAAGCCCAGTGTCAAGGGGACTAGGAGATGAACGCGCTGAAAGGCATTGGCACTTGACACTTAGTGAGAACTCAGTGATGATGAATCCTTGCTATTCTTATTAAAGACAAGCAAAACACCATGGTGAGGCACCTTGGCTATCCAAAGAGAAGATGTTTGGAAGGCAGGGCTATGTAAACCAGAGCTCTAAAGATGGATGAGATTCAGCAGGCAGGGATAGTTGTATGACGCAGAAAGTTGTGAAAACAGGGACCAGGCTGAAAAAAGGCACTGGGCTGGGAACGCACAGGAGATGGGTGGGGAGATGCTGGGTTACTCCAGAAGTCATCCAGCTGTGGACAGAATCAGGACATCCACCCAGGTTTGTCCTGGTTCATTTGTCACCCTCATAATTCCACTGTACTTCTCCGTTGTATACAGAATTCTGGCTTTAAGCTTTATGTCAGAGGCCCTATTCCTTAGAGTTGAATCAGAGAGCAGACATGAGTTGGGACACCTGAGGGCACCAAGATGGACCTGGCTGAGCTGGGAGCCATGGAGGGCACACCTGCAGTGATGTCAGTCCTGCGTTCACCTGCCCAAGCGAGCGGAAGGCCTCTGAGGATGCTCTGCAGGCTGGGAGAAGGGGTGCATCTGCGTCAGCCCACAAATGAGGCAGTGAGAGGCCACTGATTAAAATGCAGAGCCCTGCGAGAGGGTGAGGCGCCACAGCTGGACAGCAGCTTCTCCCAGTCATTTGAGAAAGCCTCTCTCACAGCTGGAGAGAAAATAGCCCCGGTGCCACTGGCTGACCATTGTGGAAAGCAAAGAGTCCTTCTTCTGGCGGAAGCAGAAGTTCACCCAGCTGTCAAGTATTTGAAATGTAAAAACCCCAGGGCTCCTGGGGGAGGGGAGAAGACAGAGGCCACGTCAGAGGAAATGCAAGCTGCTCTGGGGGTTGAGGAAACCGTGGGCAGAGGAGTTCACTTTGAGCAATCAATAAGGCTTTCAGAGAGCAGGGGAGAAAAAACAGTTCCGGAGAGAGGGCAGAGAAAGAGGGCCAGCCGTACTCTGGGCCAGGAACTGCCACTGTCACTCCCTCGGGCCTGGCAGGGCGCGGGTCCGCCTGGGGATGCTGTAGTCTCTCTTGGATCCTTAGCTCTGGGAGAGGAGAATGAACTGAGGTCAATTAAAATATGGTGCCAGGGTATCTTACTCCTTCTGTCCCATGTCCTGCAGAAAGATGAAGAACCCAGGCACCAGGACCCCTTACCACCTGCCTGTTTTGTGTCCCTGCACCGGCCCTGGGGTCCAAGCCTCCCCACCCCTCCCTGTTTCTGGGAATGCACTTCTTCCTCCCCTACCTTCTCCTTGCTCTCTGGGCATCCCCAAAGCGAGTTCAGTATCCTCTCTCTGTTCTGTTTTCTGATTCCCACCCCCAGGTCCCCCACATGGAATTAAGTCATCCTTCAGTCTTTCTTCCCATAAACCTCTGCAATGGCTCTTATCATTTAACAACTATATATTAATGACCTGGCATTTGTCAGACCCTGTGCCATCTACTAGGAATACATGGTGAGCATGCACCACCTTCGTCCTAGGGAGCTTCCAGTCCAGAAGTGTAGACAGACAGGGGAGTGATAAGTGAGGTTAAATGATAAATTCTTCAATCCAGTTCCTCTAATCCCTAAGACCATGTGACACAGGACACTGTGGCCAAGCAGGACAGTACCTATAGGATAGTGGAGAAAATAGAAATGCAACTGCTTTCCTATCAGCCCCAGCACACTGAGCCGTTAAAAGTGCCTATAAAACCCAGGCTTACCTGCAATCCCCAACTTACTGTATTGTTGCATTGTTCATTTACCTGTCTGTCTACATGTCCCCACTGTAATAAAAGACTGTGCCATTAGTGGGTCCCCTCTGCCCTTAAACCTACTTGGTGGACTAGTTCTTCTTTTGTTCCTAGACGAAGTTTAACACAAGCTTCATTACATTTTGGGGGTCACTTTTAAGTGAAAAAAAATCAGGTTCCTTGATGTCACAAAAACCATATAACGGTTAAGTCATGGCTGTGTCCATTCCCACATCGTAACCAACCATAGAAGTGAGTAAAGTTGAGGTGTCACCCCCAGCTAGACCTGCAGGCTGCCACCTGCCTTCTTGTGCTGCTAACTCTAATCCCTGGCTTCTTCAAGGTTGGGGAGTTTGGGAAGGGAGAGGGGAGTTGATGACAGTTCTTACCTGCATTTACTCTGAAGCTGGTGTCCACATGCTGTGGCCCAGCAAGTGCTTGAGGCTGACCCTTTCTCTCTAGGGGCTTTTGTGGGTCATCACAATCTCTCCTTACCTTGGAGGATTCATACCTCCAGTTCTCTTGATATGGGAAATGTAGCCCTATTTTTATCAATCAGAATCCAGACAGGAAAGCAGAAACACAGGAGTTATTTTAACGGAGAGAATTTAATCTAGGGAATGGATTAGACAGGAATCAGGCAACATGAAAGTAAAAAAGGAAATTGGAGTCCTACAGTGACTGTCAGTGTAGGAGGTCTGGGAATGAAGGAAAGAGGTCAGGACTCTGAGAACATGGAAGCTTGGAGGAGGACCCTGCTAGAGCTGGAGCCCAGCCCTCTAAGGAGGTGCCACTCGCTGTTACTAATGGTTCAAGAGCTTGAAGGAAGTGCCAGGAGTTGGGACTCAGACCTTGAAAGAGGGAGTGCTGCTTAGGGAGATAGAATGGTGAGGCTGGTTCTAGAAATGTGGACAAAGCCAGAAACTGAAATAAAGAGCTCCTCAATAGACACTGCAGGGGAAGAAGCAGAATTGCTTGCAAGCTGCTGACATGAAAGGTGTGCAAAGAGAAAGATGGTGCCCCCTCCCTCCTCCTGCCTTGCAGTCTCCCTCTGCTAGCACCTTAGGCAGAAGGGGTCAGGGAACCCTGGCAAAGAAGAAAGGTGGTTTGGAGCCCCAGTCCTGAGGTCACAGAGCTAATTACAGAAAGCGGGGGTGAGGAGATGAGAGACAGAAGCTTAGCAATCAGTACTCCATCCCAATGGACACTTAACTTCCTTCCTCTAAACCTAGGCATCAGTGTACTCTTGGATCAAGGTCTCTTGCCCCTCTAAGGAGCTCACGTTGACAACAGTTAGTCTAACACACATCTGTTCTTGGCTCAGGGCTCATGCCTTGTCTGTTGGGAATAATCACACATCCTTCACCCAAATGGTCAAGCTCTGCAGCAGGCACTCACCATGGTACTGCCTCGCCTTTCCTCACCCTTAGCATCTTTCAGGAGAGAGCCAGATGCTAGCTCACCATGTTTGCCAAAATATAAACTACAGATATCCAGGCTTCCGAGTGATTTTTTTTTCAGCACCTATACTTTGAATTGAGATAGGAGGGAAATTCCCTCATTCCCCATGGTACTCAAAACTCACACTAGAAAAATCTCTCCCCCGCCACCTCCAGCTTCTTCCAGACCCTTCAGATCATCAGATGGGGGGTGGGTGATGAGGGGTGATGAGTCACACCCTTGGTTTTCTCTTCTTTCTGAAATCCAGCCTCAAGTTATTGCACCTCATCCTGGAATATGACATCTGTCTATCTGATAGTGCCTCAACTGAAATTTCCACTTTAACACTCTGTTAAATTTTAATTAACAAATTCAATTCAGAGGAAAGCATCATATGCTACATAAAAATGTCATTTGTACAGTCACTGCACTACCATATATGAAGCAATATCAAGATAACAAGAGGAAGAGACATCAACCTTTACCATGACTTATGCACAGACTAAAGGGAAGATAGGAATACATAGAAATAATTAGAATGAAGGATGCAAAAATTAAAAGGGCTGTGAAGAAGCATGCACCAGTGGAGAAACACTGGAGTTGGGTTTTAAACAAGAGATTGGCCACTTAGAGAAAGAACTGAAGACTTTCTAGGCAGGAGCAGCAGTGCCTGCACAGGATTGAGGTTTATAAAATAGAAGAATGCCTTAAAGACAAGTAAGACCCAATATAGTGATTAGGCTGCCACAGCCATAGGTGCTAGGAGCTTGGATCTGCTTCCATGGCCAATGGAGAAGCATCTAAGTTTAGATCAAGGGTGGTGGTGCTGTTTCATTTGGGTTTGTTTCTTTAAATGAGGACAGAACAACTTGAATTTGAGACACTGGTTAGGAGATTGATGTGGAGATTGATGTTACAACAGTGGACATTTTTTAAAATATGCATTTCTGAACCAAGGCGGTGAGAAGATCTCAGATGGGATCTTGTGAGGATTTTAGAGACTAAGTCAGATCTTGGTGACACTGGACTTGATACCTGAGGGACAAAAAAGGGAAAAATCACCCAGATATTTTGTATTTTGAAACTGGCTTTCTGGCCCCAGCTTTGACTAAGGATTAGGGAAATGGGGAGGAGGTGATGATGGGTCTGTGGTACCTGTGGATGTCCAGCATCACTGTTGTGAGAAGTCGGGACGGATGTCAGGAAAGAGCTTGAGGCTGAAAAGAGAGCCCGGGAGTTATTGCCTTCAGATTTCGGTTTGAATTGCTCTCGATTTTGTGGCACAAAACCATGGAAAAACTGGATATTCGAATATGACCATTGAAATCGCTGATACATAAAATATACACATAATTAGGCATGTGTTTACTTGAAATAAAACTCCATCGATGATAAAGAAACTCTATAATACTTTGCCCAAATGAACATTTGAAAGACCACTGAGAAAGACTGATCCTTTATAAGACATCTCACCTTTTTTTTCCGCCCTCCTAAGGAACATGTTATTTACAACCACAGAAAAATGCATTCAAAACCCAAATTTTGTTGCAATGCAGTGACATCTAGTGTTCAATTTGACAAATATCAAGAGACAATTCCCCAGGGAAACCTTGAAGAGCATTTCCAGTTGAAATTCTGACCTGAGTTTTAAAGGAAAACTTTTAGAGGAAGAGCGAAATCTCCTTATCTGTCTTACTTCCAGCAGGTGGTAAAGCTCCATACGTGTACGGACGCACAAGCACATGTGCACATCAAAGTCAGAGGCTGTGCTTTTAAACTAGAACCATGAGTATTCCCCATCTGATGAAGGTCTTTCTGAGATTTTAACTTAATTATAATATAATGATTAGAACTTGGATGATCAGTTTGATTTCATGATAGTCATTAAAATAGTTCATATAAACATAATTATGCCAAAATTTCTTTTCATCCTGAAATTGCAAGTGTGGTTTGCAGGTATATTATGAATGGCTAGATTCAGAAGGACAGAGACAAGAAATGTGCCTGCTGGTCTTAGGGCATTTTCACAAGCAGAACAGCATTCCGGGGGTCTTTGTCTTGATGGCATGCATGCTTCGTTACAGGTTGTGTGACCTATGCTCCTGTCCAGTGCTGTCATTAATCTTCATTGGGACCCAGAGCAAGTCACCTGAGCCTGTGAGCTGCGTCTGTCATGAAGATCGAAACAGAATAACATTTTTCACATGTTTATCCTAAGACTCAATGAGGTGCTTGTTTTCCTTTTAACACACAACTTTTTAGTCTGCTTCTTAATTGATGGGCTTGGGTTGCTTCCAACTTTTGATTCTGATCGTATGACAGTGAATATCCATTTTTATACAATCTTTAAAGATTACTTTCCATTTAGTAATTACCAAATATACATGCACCCCAATGTTCTTAGCAGCATTATTTACAATTGCCAACATATGGAAACAACTTGTGTCCATCAACAGATGCATAGATAAAGAAGATGTGATATATATATGCGTGTGTGTGTGTGTGTACACACACACACACACACACACACACACATATTGGAATACTCCTCAGCCATGAATAAAGAACAAAAGTTTGCTACATGCAGCAACATGGATAGACTCAGAGGGTATTATGCTAAGTGAAATAAGTCAGAGAAAGACAGATACTGTATGATATCACTTATATATAGAATCTAAAAAAAAAAACTAATGAATATAGCAAAAAAGAGCAGACTCACAGATATAGAGAACAAACTAGTGACCAGTGTAGGGAGGAGGGGCAATATAGGGGTGGGGGAGTGAGAGGGGCATACTATCAGGTGTAAGACGGGCTCAAGGGTGTATTGTACAACAGGGGAAATAGAGCCAATGTTTTGTAATAACTGAATTGAAGGTGCTTATTTTAACTGTCAACCTTCACTACTCTTTTGAGATATGTGCTATATCTCAAATATATAAGGAAGTATATATAGAGAAATATATATAATAAATAAATAAAGTCAAACTTAGAGAGAGAAAAGTTCAGGAGGTTGTCAGCTCATACGTGAAGACCTGGGGGTGTAAGTCAGTGCTGCCAGGCTCCACATCACCTCTGTTCTTTGCAAACCCCATAGCTGCCAGTTACACTGAGCATCAGTAAATACAAGGTGCAGTAAAACATCATTAACTAGACCCTACAAGCTTCTTCACGGAAAGTGTAATTAATAATGTTTTATATATCTGTCTACATCTACATCTCTTTATACATATCTATCCATCCTCAAGAAAATATTGACTCAATATTCCAGTGACTCCCAGGAAGAGGATATTGATGTTATGATGCCAACACTAAAATGAATGGGTCTTGTAGTCTCCAAAACAGAGATGCTAATCCTAAGAACTTTATTGAACAGGGGAGTATTGTTTTTTTCATGAATCTGGATAAAATTTTGCAGCTTATTTATCTTAGCAGCATATTGGGAGGTTACTATACTCAAAACTAATGCTGGGAATAAGGTTCAAGTTGAATGAAGTGAAATAAAATGAAGGCATGCCTAGTATGTATCCAATACTGTCACTGGGATTCTAACCCGTGTCATGTTTCACCTCCCAGCAACAAAGTTGTCATTCTTCTCCCACCACTTCACATTAGTAAAGTTTTGGGTTTTTTTTTAAGTTTGTATTAATAATATCCAACATTTATTACCATGAAGGGGAACAACATACACTGCTGCTGAGGGTGAAAAGGGAACAGCTTTGAGTAGACATTGGACATTATCTCTCAAGTCTGGAAGTCTACATACCTACCTAACAATTCAACTTTTTTTTTAAAAGTTAATTAAATAACATTTATTTTTGGCTGCATTGGGTCTTCATTGCTGTGCACGGGCTTTCTCTAGTTGTGGTGAGCGGGGGCTACTCTTCCTAGCAGTGTGTAATCTTCTCATTGTGGTGGCTTTTTTTGTTGTGGAGCATGGGCTTTAGGCACGCGGGCTTCAGTAGTTGTGGCTCACGGGCTCTAGAGTGCAGGCTCAGTAGTTGTGGCCCACAGGCTTAGTTGCTCTGCGGCATGTGGGATCCTCCCAGATCAGGGCTCGAACCCGTGTCCCCTGCATTGGCAGGCAGATTCTTAACCACTGCACCACCAGCAAAGTCCCACAATTCAACTTTTTATTCTACAATTTTTTCCCAACGTGTGCAAGTAAAACTGCATGTATTTTTCTCACTGTTTACTGAAGTATTTAAAAGACATTGGCCCTTGACAGCAACACAGTAGCCCATCAAAAGATGTTCTGAAATATTGATACTTTATAGTCCATCCATGTGACACTATGCAATTCTCATAAAATTATATATTTGTGTGCACTAGCATATACAGAGCTATAAGACAAATATTAAGTGAAAAAGTACAAGTTGTAAACCTAGATCAATAGTATGTTGAAAGCATATGCATATGTTTGTTAACCACAGTTATATAGTGTTTACTATCTTCCAGACAATATCCACTCAATTAATTCTCCTAATAGCTCCATAAGGAAGGTGCTGCTATTAATCTCTAGACAAGGAAACTGAGACATGGAAATGCTGAGTAACTTGACAAAGTTACACATCCACCTCTCTCTCTCTCTCTTTTTCTGTCTCTCTCTCCACATAAGCATGCAATGGTGTCTCCAGAGGTATAAACTTTTAGTAAATAAATTGGTTAACTTAAGACAGTGAGAAGAGTTGAGGTCGTAGGAGCCATTTACCCCTCTTATACTTAGGTGCTGCCTATTTTCTGACAAGTGTATTTTTACATATGACTAGGATAATAATCAAAGATGGATTAAAAATGAGTATGGGATACGGGGTCTCAACTGAGGAGTGTCTCAGGCTCTTCAGCAGCTTTTGGTGATGGAGATCGTATGCCCCTCTCCCTAAATTTGGACTGGAAACCAGGTCAGCGTTTGAATCCCTGGACATAGCGTGCTAACTTTGCCATTTGCCCGCAGGGCAGACAAAGTATTTAGGGCTTCCTTCTGATAATTGATCAGACCATGAATCTCTTTCCATGGTTTCCCTTCAGCTGTCTTTTCTCTTGTCTGTACCTAAAGCTAGGTTTGGACAAGGAAATTTTAAGGAAGGTAATCCTGTTACTAGTTTCCCAACCTGGCTGATAACAGAATTCACTTGGAAAGGATTTTTTCTAAAAAAAGAAAACAAAAAATACACATTCCCTATTCAATTTTTCATTCAAATTCAGCACACAGATGATGGGGTCATGGAATCTATTTTTGGAAAGTTCCGCAGGTGATCCTGTTGCCAAATTTAGGAAGCAGGTGATGATGCCCTGGGCCACATGTGAGTGGCAGGGCTATTGCACACAGAAGCAGGAAGTTTTCAAAAACATATGAGGGGCTGGTTCATGGCCCATGAGGTCAGTTGGCCACAAGGAAAATAACTGTGATGTGAGCACACACAGGACAACTCCCAGACTCCCAAGGGAAGGCCTGGCAAAAGAGAGCTTACCTCCAGGGACATGGGGATCCAGTTGTCATTTGAACTAGCTATAGAACCCTCCAGGAGGTATGAAACACTTGCTATCTGGGATCCCTTTGTTTTGAATTTAGGAAGATGCATGGAAGGAGAACTTTCTTTTCCTTGCTCTGGTAATGAGTCAACGTCCTTGTTTATGATTCTTCTGGATGGAGGCCCCGTGGACTTCTTGCATTTTTACCTTCACACAGGAGCCCAAAATTAGCTGAAGCAGGACTTTACCTGAACGAGACCCAGGTTTATCCTCTGGAATTCTTCCTACTGTCAATGAATAATTGACACTCCTTGTGCTGTCAATGGCTAATCCATAGCCAGGTCACTGTGTGGTGAGCTCAGAAGGGATCAACTCTTGTTAAACCATCTCAAGCTAGAAATCGGCATCTGATCCTCATCTCAGTGCCTTTCAGTGCATCTGACTTGGACCATGTTCCTCTCAGATCCTTAACCAAACACTTAGAAGTGGCAGGCACTAAAGAAATAACTCAAAGGCAAAGTGATCATCAGATGCAAGCTATTATATAGAGAATGGATAAACAACAAGGTCCTACTGTAGAGCACAGGGAACTATATTCAATACCCTGTAATAAACCATAATGTAAAAGAATATGAAAAAGAATGCATGTATATATATATATATATATATATATATATGTGTGTGTGTGTGTGTGTGAATATCCTTGCTGTACAGCAGAAATTAACACATTGTAAATCAACTATACTTCAATAATTTTTTTTAAAAGCTATAAAAAAAATCATTAAGCTGAAGCTTCACCCCCAAAGAGGGTGTTGAGGTTTTAATCACCTCAGTTTCCTGGTTTTTATGCACCCATAGGTTCTGGGTTCTGTGTTCAGGTGTCTCATTTCCCTGCCCCCAAGGAGACCGTATACATGGAAGAGAGACATGGAAGGGGAGGACAGGAGAGGAGAACAGTAGGGGTGTGTGGGCAGTGTCATGAGTCCCCCCCCAAGGCTGTCAGGCTCTGTGCTCCCAAACAGAGTCTCTGTGGTCTGTTTGGATACCTGTTAAGATCCTGCTACAAAGTCAATCTTCCTTAGCAAGAGAGCTTTAGTCTTCTAGATAGCATTGGTCCATAGGAAATGGCCCTATTCGTGAACATCTGATTGCTGAGAGGGGTTCTCATTTACAGGCCACTAACAAGATTAAAGTGCAAATTTAAAAAGTGCTTAGCCTAGATGTTTAAGCAGCACCAGCCTTGCAAGTTTCTAACTGCTGTTTCTGTGACTTTGTAATTGCTGTTTCTGCTAACAGGAGCCATTTCCTTCTCCTGCATTGAAATGGATCAGATAAATCACATTAGGTAGGTTTACAGAAGCAGGCAATGACAGGTTCCTCAGAACTGAAAGCTAAATAACCTGCTAGGGTCTGCCTTTCTTTCATCATGCACTCTATCTTCAAACTGAATACCTATTTAGAGCTGCTGATAACACCCCAGGCATGCTCCTAGCCCTTGTCCTCAGACATAATGGAAGGTTCCACCAATGCCATGGAATTTAAACATTTTTGATATAGTCTATTAAAAAGAGGGATTGTAGCTAATTCAAATTCAGCAACTTCTAATAAAAAAAATTAAAATGTCCATGAAATCCCATGCCGCATTTGCAAAGGACACCGGGTAGAAATCACACAAGGATGCTCTCTGTTCTGTCACTAAATTATCTCTTCTGGGCAGGCAGAACTGATAAGAGAACTCATTTTACACACACCTCAGGAACAGAACAGGAGAAGATCTCATGATCTCCCAAAATAGAAGGGAAGTTCAAATTTCTGAGGGATAAAAGCTCCAGTATACTTTATGAACAACATTAGAAATTCTCCTTTAAACAGAGGCAAAGGCTCCCTTGCAGCCCTGGGTGCACGTTACCCTGTTTGTATTGATATAAAGCTGCACTCTCTTGTCAAGGTAAACGCCACACTCCACTGGGCACCATCCTTTCATGACATGAATACGGTGAAATTGTGCAAGAAACCAAAATGAGTATAAGGTGATTTTATGTAGTATAGTCTTTTGTAACATGGTATTTCAGAGCATTTTACCTATGTTACTTGATTAAGTGCTATAAAAGTCTTACTTTATTCTTCTCCATAGGTTGAGGTCAAATTTAATAATGAACAAATGGAAAAGTTACTACTTTTAATATTTCATAATTCATTATCTCATTGGATCTGAAAATACAAAGTAGAGGGAAATGAAGAAAAATAGCTAGAAAAAATTATCAGAGAATTTAGATAAGTAGAAAATAGAAATGGATAGAGGGCACAGACTGAAGAAGGAAACTATCAATGTCTACAGAGTATGAAAAGTTGGAAATCTGTAAATGAAAAGTCAAAATCTGCTAATAGAAAAATAGTTGAATAAAGGCAAAAAAAATCTATGCTGAAAGGTCCCATAAAATGAAGAAAAATGACTACAGCACAGGAGGATGGGGTAACATATTCTGTTCCTGACTTTGCCTCTCACTAGCTCTGTGGCCTGCAAAGATCTTTTCAATCTTCTGATCTTCACCTTTCTCAGTTATAAAATTGAAGTCATAATATGTACCTCGTGAGCTTATTAAATGAGATATGTACAACATCTTGTTCACTGTCTCACATTTTGTGATAAAAGCTGCATCCTGTAAAGTCATAGTGGATGTAATGTGGTAGGTGAGCCAATGACAAGAGTGGTTGTAACTTTTAAGTAATGTTCATTATTGTTAACTGGGTTGACAGATTCCTTAATTACATTACTATTGTAATTATACAATATCATGATTATAAGATCATTAAAAAATAAATTAATACCAGTGATTATAATGTCCATTAAATAAGAGAAACTATAGGAAGTAAAATCTTGTCTTTGAATAGTTTCTAAAAGTACATTACAGAGCTCAGTTTAAAAATCATTGAAAGGGTTTTGGAGACAAACTTCTTCCATTCAACTGTTGATTCTTTCACTTATTTACTGAAGTGAAGTAGAGTCACTTCATTGTAGAGAGCAGAGCCTGGTGGGATAGGAAAAATGCAGATACTTAAAATAAAAGGCTGTAAGTGCTCTAATCAAATGATACAAGGTAGGGCTTCCCTGGTGGTGCAGTGGTTGGGAGTCCGCCTGCCGATGCACGGGACACGGGTTCGTGTCTTCCCGGTCTGGGAAGATCCCACATGCTGCAGAGCAGCTGGCCCCGTGAGCCATGGCCGCTGAGCCTGCGCGTCCGGAGCCTGTGCTCCGCAAAGGGAGAGGTCACAGCAGTGAGATGCCCACGCACCACAAAAAAAAAAAAAAAAAAGAAAGAAAAGAAAAGATCAGTGATTTACAAGAGTTTGTGGGGAGAGAGAGATAAATAGGCAGAGCTCAGAGGACTTTTAGGAGAGTGAAACTATTCAGTATGGTACTGTAGTGGTGGATTCATGTCATTATACATTTGTCCAAACCCATAAAATGCATGACACCAAGAGTGAGCCCCAACGTAAACTATGGACTTTGGGTGATAATGATGCATCAACGTCTGCATCAGTTGTAACAAATGTCCCACTCTGGTTGGGGAGGTGTTGATAATGGGGGAGGGTGGGCACATACAGGGGCAGGAGATATATGGGACATCTCTGTACCTTTTGCTCAATTTTGCTGTGAACCTAAAGCTGTCAAAAAAATAATAAAACCTATTAAGAAAGAAAAGAATGGATCAGTGTAGGAGGAAACTGACTGACGGCAGCTGTAATTGGATGGCTATGAGATAATACATGCACATGAGGGAACAGAGGCCTTAAAACTCTACGGTGAAGCAGAGAGTAGGGACAGACAGTATTGAGATAGGCAATATATCTGACACAGACTGATAGGATTTAGACATGGAGTACGGAGTGTGGAATATGGAAAGGAGCATGATTCCTGGGACTCTGGGACTCTTGTTTGGAAACCTGAGAAGTTTTAACCAGCATCAACTCAGAGAGGCACTATGAACAGGGAGTAAGATTGGGCCAGTTGAGGAAGACTGTATAACATCAAAGTTCTTAATGTTCTTCATTGTGCTGGTGAGCATGCTGACATTTTCGAGTACATTATCTTATTTAATTCTCAATTGAACTTGGCACGTGAGAATTAAACTTCTCAATTAAGCATGCCCATATCCATTTTTCAGAAAAAGAATTATGGTTAGTAAGGTTAAATAACTTCTTCAAAGCCGTCCTGTGCTCTAGGACACACTCCAACACCAGCCCATAGGCTGGAAGTACCATTTGAAAGTTGTTTTCATTTGTTGATTGAGCTTTCATTGGGAGAAAAGTCTCTCTCTGCTGTTCCAAAATCTGGGAAAACTGATTCTGCCTACAGAGGGACTAAAGTGTCAATGAGCGTCCCAGAATCAAATGTGTGGTCCATTCCTTGCCGGCCAGGGACGGGGTGTAAGGGAGGCTGCTCACTGACCACTGGGCCTGCCTGAAGAAATGGTACTGCATTGGCCCCAGGAAACCTCTGCTCAGTCCCGCTGGGAGAATATTTAGTCCAAACAATCAGTACAATAATCTATCAGCATAAGCATCACACCAAACTTTACATCCACTAGAAGCAAAATGGATGTAAATCTGGGAAAGGGTGAGAAACAAGGGGAAAGAGAAAAAAGATCAGTGATCTGGGACTCAACACCAAGGATGCTGAAAGCATAAACAGAGCAAGTTCCAGACCTCTCTGAGCTTCTGCTGTATCACGTCTCAACATCAGCACCATCACCACCACCACCACCACTACACCATCATCATCGTTATTATCATCACCATGCTGACAGGGGTCATGGCTGCTATACTCCAACTCAGGACCCAGAATTTTGCCTCTACCTGTTCCTGGTCACCTTTTCTTTCATCCTTGCTCTTAACTAAGGTAAAAAGTGTAAGAAAGGCATCTATGACTCCCACACTTGGAAGCCCTTTCTGCCCAGCAGTGGGCATTGCATTGTTAATTGTCAAAGGCCAATTGTGTAGAAGAGAAAACATCTCTCCCTTTAGATAGCAATGATTATGACAAGTCTCACTTTAAAAAGGAGTGACTTCGTACTGATCCTCTCCCCATCAACAGCAGACTCCAAGCTGGTGATATGCCCTCAACCATGTTTCCAGGCAGTAGAGAGCATATTCCTTTCCCTTTGCAGTAGAAATGTAGCAAAAATGGGGAAAACAAGAGCAACACAGAACTTCTACTTTCATAATTAAAAATAGATCGATCCCCAAACACCAATACTGAACATGAGTTATGAGAAAATGAAGAAAATATTAAAACAGAAATGCTCAGGTATCTGCTTGGCAGGAACTGGATGGACAACCATTTGACAAACACCGTGCAGACTGGGCCTGGCGTACTCATGACTGCTTTTTAGGCTAAGGTAACTTCACATTGCGTTATGGTGTGAAAAATACCAACCTGTCTCGTCTCTATTATACTCAAGCATCATTTTTCTATAGCTTCCTGCTATTTTGCAGTGAGAGGGACTTGCAAAAATAGTCAGGACTTTCTATCCTGGTATTAGGGAAACTGGGATTTGGAGAGTTGTCATTCTCATGAACTTTTCAGGGATATACAGCATCAAGATGACTGTCCTGAGAGCGTATCTACTGATGAGTAATCCAAAAGAGACTGCTGAACTACAGTTCAGTACTTGAATATTGTGCCTGAAGTCTACAAAAACATCTGAAGAATTCTTTGAAAAACCCAGTAGGGGATACTGCAACACTAATGCAAGTCCAACTTTTTGTACCAGATCTCCCAACAAACATGGAAGAAAGAGCAAAAGGTACCCAAGCCAGGTGACCTTTGTTTATGAGGAAACATGAGTTTGATTCATTTCTGTTTTTAATGATTCACATTTACAATAATCATACTAACATATATTTTAGTAGTACATTCATTTTCAAAAGGTTTTACGTACATTATCTCAAATGTAAATGTTTATTACTTCATTAGATATGAAATACCTGAATTAAAAGTCTTATACATTAATATTTAGTGAACTAATCATTGGTTTATTTCACTTCTTCATTAAGGGCACTGTGGGTCTTCAACTGAGTGTCAGCTTATAAGAAATGCATGCTGGATACAGAGTTCAGAGATCTTATGCTCACACACTTCCTGTTACTGGATGTGCTGCTTTAGGTAGGTCATGACCCTGTCTCTGGTACTCAGTTTCCTCACTGCATAGAACGAAGGGGCTGACAGTGACCCAGCAGGTCTGCCACGTGAGGAACCTCAGCCTCAGCCATGAACTGAGGTTCTGTTAGCCGAAGACAACGCAAGCTGCCGTGGCATCAGCCATACAGGTGGCCTGTGTCCTGGGAAGAGCAGGTGCAAAGGCATTTTTCCTCCCTGCCCGCCTGCAGCAGTGTGGACGTCCACACGCTCGGTGACGCAGCGGTGAGTCTAGCAGTGCGCCCTTGAGCTGGTTAGGCCTTCTGCTCCCTGAGTCTTCATTTCCCATCTGCCAGGTTGAGATAAGGACCTCTCCCAGAGCCGAGCGGCACAGGCAATAAGTGAGATAATTGTAAGTCCAGGGCACAGGAGCTGGCCCCCAGCTCAAGCTCTGAGAATGGAAATTCTTCCATTCCAGGTTCCAGGGAGCAGAAAGCAAGAAAATATAACAATAAAGAAGAAGAAGAAGAAAAAAGGAAAGATGGATTGCCGTTCTTTAAATAAAGTCAGGGAGAGAGGTGTGAGAAAAATGGAGAAATGCAGAGAGTATGAGAGAGGAATAGATACAGGCACTTGGAATAGTGTTGAAAGATTCTCATAAGTAAAAGCTTCTTTTAAAATATTGGAGTTCCTCCATCTGGGAAGCTTGGGGAGAGAAGAGAAAAAAAAATTAAATTAAAGCATTTGAAAGTATATTATAGTTTTATCTCTTTGGCTCTGCGATTTCAGAAATAATATAATCCTATGGAAAACAGGCTGCCAGAATATTTTGTATAGTGGCACCCCGACAGAACGGGACTGAATGATGTCAAAAAAGCTTATATAACAGTTTTGTTTTATTCATTTACATAAATCACATTTACCGTAGGTGTTTTATTCAAAATAAAGTTTGGGAAAAATAAATTGAACAGATGAACCTAGGCAAACCTGGTGATTTTTTCATGAGTAGTGTTTGATGATAAAGGGATAAAAGCATAATGTGGTATCATTTCACCAAGGCACAATATGGATCACCCATATGGAGCAGAAGTTGATAATACTGCAAAGAAGCAAAAATAAACAGAACAGATGTACTTGTAAAATCAAGTCTGCACCCACCCCTGAGTACCTGCCTTGCACTGGAGAAGTTTCTACAAAATATCAAAACTAGTGTCAAGTCACCTTCCCACAGGGACTCTTGGGATGAAAAGATGAAGAGATGAAGCTTACGTGACCAAGGAGACAGGACGAGGTTTCCTGAAGCACGTGGGTTGCCACAGCGGAGGCTGAACCTGGACGTGGGGCTCGCGCAACACAGACCCCTTGACAGTGGCTCCTGTGCTGGCGTTGGAAACATGGGCTCGACTCCCAGCTCTCCCCTTACAAGATGAGTCGGTGGAAAATCCCTCAATCCCTAAGCTCTGGTTCCACAGAGGTGACCTCACAGTGGTGGTACCTACTTCCTAGGGATGTCATGAGGCTTAACCGAGGAAATACACGGAGGAAAAGAGATGTAAAGCAGAGAGCACCACCGAAGCAGAATTCTGCCAAAAGTGATTGTGTTCAGGGCCTTTTCTAAGTGACACACCAGAGGACGTGGGATGTGCAGCGACCTCATTTTCTCAATGAGGTAAGACGTTTGGGAACCCCAAGTTCACTGTTTGATAAAGATTCAATAGAGGATCATAATATGCCTGAGAGCTCGACTCATAATATTAATATGCTCAGCTTCTACTATTAATACGTGCACAGGGAACTGTCTTACCTCCAAGGCGGTTGTCCACCCACGGTTTCATCTGACCCAGCCAAGCCCCGTGAGGTCCACAGGGCAGGAAATAATCCCCACTCAACACACAGGTAGACTGTGGCTCACAGAGGATGTGGGATAGCTAGGACCCGACCCATCTGTGTCACGACACCGTGCCACTGTCACCCACACGTTCACAGACCCTGTGATGGCAGGAGAAGATTTTATGTCTCCTCAGCCATGAACTGTTAGGCCTGTGGCTGAGGATGGAAGGACTTGAGAGCCAACGAGGCCCCAGTACTTGGTGTTTGGCTGGGAGTGTATGAAGCCACATTTGTGATGTGTAAGGCGTAGAGTGCTTACAAACTGTAAAGTGTTAATGTGCCTAGAAAAGTGTTATCTTTCATCACCAGTTTCCAATGGGACAGTAGAGGCACATCCAGTGCCAACAGGAAGGATTCCTCGCAGACCTCCCCTAGGATGCAAGAGCATCACTTCCTGTCCTCTGCTCTGTCTCGGACCACGCTCTCTCGGGACCGGGGCTTTGTCTACCTGCCAATCTTGTGAGAAAGTGCCCCACTTCATTTAAAAGCCCAGATTCTTTCTGCTCAGGTTACCTGAGTCCCTTTGCGTATTTTACAGAAGGTGTTTGGAAATTCTTTTCCCGTAGAGAATCCATAGCCGCATATTTCAAGGAGGAGTAGGCAGATGTGCTTTCTGCAGCCCAGAGACACAATTTAAAGAAGCTGAGGACCAAGGGAAATTGGAAAACAGAAGGGAAATTCTCACCTTTGCCCATAGTAAATGTGGTCATGTGGCCAACAGCTGGAAGGCACCATATCTGGCCCCTGATCTAATCAAGTGGCCACCCATCTGCTTGGTTCCCAAAGCGGCGAGGAAAAAATAGCACCCCACGTCCCACACGCTCCAGCTGTCCTCGGCGTCCAGCGCTCAGTGATTTTTTTTTTTCTAAAAATAAAATGAAATAAAATCATCACTTTTCCAATCAAGAGAGCACTTGTTTAAGGAACGATTATGCGAGACAGGAGCCATTGTCCCAAAGCTACCTGTAGATTTGGCAAAGCAAAGGAAGTCATGCTTTCCTTTGAGGCGGGCACCCTTTGCAAGGAGAGCTGTAGAGTCTGCCAGCATCGGAATCCCCGCTGGTAAATGCACATCTGGAGGAAGGGACTTGACATCTGAATCCCACCGGGCCACCGTGCTTAAGTACTGAGCACAGTTAGCCCCTGGGAATTAGTACATCCTGGGTCACACTTCAGATTTCGTGATTTCTCATCAGATTGCCAGAGCATCCCCCTGTAGAATGTGGACATATGTCAATATCCAAGAATAGAACTGGCAGATCCTCGCAGACATGCAGCCTTGGGGTGTGCCAGTATTATCTTCAGTCACATTCTCACACATCAAAGCAAACACTTCCCTGTGGACTTCAAGTTTTAGAGCAGAAATTCCAAAAGAGGGGCTGCCATTGAAAGAGGAGGAAGGAGTCTGATTCCCCATCGCGGCAAGAAGAGCCTGCCCTCCTGCACCTCACAGGCCTCGGCACTGCCCCCGTGACCTGCCATGGAGTGATGCTCCTATTATAGAGCCAGTAACCCCCCTGCACTTATTTAATCTTGTCACTTATCCCTTCCTTTAAATTCTGTAGCACTTTGCACACACCTCTCCTGGCAACTGTTGGATTGCACTGAAATTACAGGAAATGCATTGGTCTCCTCTCCTTCACTAGATCATCCATTTTTTTTGAATTTATGTAAGAGACATTTATATAGCGTTTGTCATGTGCCAGCCACTCTTCAAAGTGGCTTACATGAATTAGCTCATTTAATCCTCCTAATAGTCCTGTGATTTAGTGAGGGTTGCTGTGGCCATTCCACAGATGTGGTAACTGAGGCGTACAGAGGGAAGCACCGTGGTCAGCGTTGCTCAGCAAGCAGGTGGCAGAACCAGGACCCGCACTCAGGCTGCCCTGCTCGAGAGTTCAGAGTCTTCATCACTGGACAAGCATCTTGAGGGCAGGGGGATCAGTCTATGTCTTTTACTTTATCCATCATCTATCCTTTACCAATTCAATGCATCCTTATTGATCAACTGCTGATGGCAATATCATTTTAGAGAGATATGTGCACACTCTGGATGATGTGTACAGGTATGTTTACACAGGAGATCACTATGAGAGTGGTTCCAGAGAGGACACCTCATGTCAATCCGTAATTTAGGCATAGCAAGAAATGGCACCAAACACTGTGGAATAAGTGAGGCAGACATTATTAAACCCATTTAACTGATGAACAAACTGAGTTCTGTGAATTAGACTTATGTGAATTAGACTTATCAAAAACTCTGGTAACTGAGTAATTGCAGAAAATTGTATTCTAGGAAGATAACATTTCACATGTAATTTCCTGGCTCAAGAGCAAACAAAAGCAGTCCGTATTTAATTTATGTCATGGAGGACCTCGATAGGTTCA
Organism: Phocoena sinus; assembly: GCF_008692025.1. NCBI lineage: Eukaryota > Metazoa > Chordata > Mammalia > Artiodactyla > Phocoenidae > Phocoena > Phocoena sinus. The sequence goes on along the minus strand of NC_045775.1, from coordinate 4,960,172 downwards.
AGAATCTCTGTCCAGAAAGCTCCTGAAAGTAGAAAACTCAGAAGAATAAAACAGAAACAAACCACAAATCTAAAGATTGGTGAACTAGCGGCATTGTGGTCACTAAGGTTTAGCTAGAAGCAGCTATTCTGTATAATTTCAGTACTTTTGGAGCCTTAAAAGCCTCTGATATTCCATTACCATTAAAAAAAAATCCATTTTGTGAAGGTAGATCTTTTCTTCTCATATATGCAAGACACATTATTCCATTAAATTTGAGGACAGAGTACAAAAAAAAAGCACTTCAGCTAATTCACCTGACAATGCTGTTCATATTCATGACGCCATTTGTTGTTGTTGTTTTGTTTCCTAATAATAAAGAAGGAGACTTATGGCTGTTGGGCTGATATGTATTTGGGGGCCCACCTCCCCATTTCACCCACACACCACCAGGGTGAACAGGAGAAAGAGAAGGAAGGGCAGGGCCCACAGCAAAGTTTCATAATCTTGAATGCAAGGGGGGAGGAGAGGAAAAGAAGAAAAGGAGGAAATACAAATCCTATCATGCACACAGCGGAGTGGGGATGGTATGAGAATGGGACAGACATGTCCTCTGCCCCCTGGGGGCGGGGGCAGAGGAACACCCCACATTCCCTTCTCTCTTTGATGCTCTTTCCATAAATGTTAATAGAACATTTACTATAATGGCAAAAATGATTGTCGTTCATGTCTGACTAACCCTCAGTATGTGCTTCCTCATGCAGTTTGACTTGATGGGGCAGGTGTAGCCATCCTCGCTGGTGTAGCCTGAGCATCGCATTGGAATCCTACTGTGTCCCAAATCCCCTTGGCCAACTGTGGACTGTGCACAGGGGACAGTCATTTACTCTCCAGGAAGTCGTAACCCCTGTTAAAATATTGATTTAGTCCTAAATATTCCAATTCCCTGAATGAGGTGGATGATAAAGGTTAATGCATTTTCTGCAGGGCTTCCTTCCAGGAGGGTTGATCACAGTCCTGGTGAAGAGAGGCCAGGTCATGCCTGGCTGTGGCCAGCTCATTCCCAGGGATCCTTTGGGAACATGCATATCCCAAGTTCATCCCAGGAAGGGGGGGAGATTTCGAGGGAATCCTTGGTATCCACACCCTCCTGCTCTGTTCTACTCCAGCCCCAGGACAGAGACTATGTATGGAGCTGGGCCTCCTTTGTCGGTGCAATCAGGTGAAGGCTGGGCCGCCTTTTGTTTTTTTGGCCAGGCCACGTGGCATGCGGGATCTTCCCTGACCAGAGATCGAACCTGGGCCCCTGCAGCGGAAGCACAGAGTCTTAACCACTGTTTTAACCTCTCTCTCTCTATTTCTGTTTCCCTGTCTCTATCTTTGTCTCTCTTCCTTTCTCTCTCTGTCTATCTATGTCTTTCTCTGTCTCTGTCTCTCTGTCTCTTTGTCTCTGTGACACCTTCTTTCCAATCAACCTTGGGACATTATGGTGAGGATGTAAGGATTACTTCAGAGGCCTGTGTTCATCTAAAAGGCTCCTATGATATTTTCAGACCCAATATTTTATCATTCTATGATTTTATTTTTCCTTTGCAAATATTTTCACAAACACCCAAATCTAAAATTGCTCAAATCTCCATTACCAAGAGACTGCTAAAAAAGAAAAAAAAAGAAAAAAATGCACCACGAACATTAAAAACTAGTTCCTTTAAAAACGTTTAAGAATAAATGAATGTTTTACAGAATACAGGATGAATCTTATTTCTTCTTTTACTTATTAATCCGGAAGAGGGGGTGTGCATGTCATTTCCAAGTTTGCAGACAATGCTAAAAATGCTATTGAACAGAAAGACGTCAAGCTGACAGGCATAGACGGCAGCAAAAAGATTCCTCAGGCTGGCTGAGTGGGCGGGAAGTGGCAGCTGAGTTTCAGTGTGGGCAAGTGTGAGCAGATGCATCCTGAGGAGAACCAGTTATAACATGAGTCCCTCCCAGGGATCAGAGGCCTGGCATAGGAAAGGCAACTCCAAGTCATCCGTATTAGCATCCTAAATAATAATTTACAAAAGATCTGTGTGTGTGTTGGCAAATATGTGTATGTATTTGCATCCACACACATTAAATAATCCCCCGGAATTTTACATGTACGTTGTATGTGAATCAGTTAGGTTAACAACTTGGCTATGTTACATGGCTATTTCATGATGAAATAATTAGATGTTCTTCTTGACCTCAGCGACTCATCATCTTCAAGGGAAGGCACACGTGTAACCCAGGTAGTAGAGCGGTTCTTGTGCTGCTTTACCCCAAAAATGCTAACTCCTACACAGCATCAGACAGTCTTTAGAAAGTAAACAGAGAATAGTAGAATATTGTGTAGGGCGGGACTTTGAACCTCACCATTGCATTTACCTGAAGGATGTTGTTGAAAATATTAACCGTTATATTACACGGTGTCCTCTTTATGATTTGAGTATTGTATAGAGATTTGTTTCTCCAGGATAGAAATAAGAGAACATTTTGCTTTATTTATTTTTGTGGATCTGTGAATTTTATAATTGCTCTTTTTTCTTCTCTGTGTTAATTTCCAGGAAGCAAAAGTCAATTTTGCAACCCACATGCAGCAAGTTCAGGAAAGCTGACAGAAAACAGGGAAGATGATTTATCATTGATTGTATGAGCTTGGTCAACTGTAGTTTGAAGCAAACACACACCATACGGTCTACAGCAGATGTGACAAGCCACGGACACTTCTCTTCCAAGGACAGTGGTCACACGTAATACAATACACTGTGGCATGGAACACATTCTGCGCTTCAATCTGTCCCTATCCTGAACATTTTCTCTGAGTTTTCAGCCCTGCTCCAGTCCGTTCTCCAGTGTAACTGTAACTTGGGTTTCCTAGTTTCCATCTGCAAGACTCTATGACATATGGTCCTTCTCACCTTGTGGCTTTTCCCACTCTCAGCTGCAAAGCTGGCTCAGCCACACAAGAGGGGACGTTTGTGCAGGTGAGACTAGCAAGAGATTCTTTAAGTTTCTCAAGTTGTCCCTGTAAATTAAATCATGTCACATGATTAATGTTTCATTGGAGGCCAGTTTAATTTCTTAAATAACAATTTGACACAATTTGTGATATAGTTCAAAGAAAACATTTGTCCCTGGGATATGGAGCTAGACAATCTGGGAGCAAACACTCATTTCTATACTAGGTATAGACTAGTTGTTAGTTACACTCTCCATAGGTCATCACAAGAATCTCCCTGAGCCTGGTATGTGTTTGCTGCAGGGAACGTGCCCCTCTGAAGGAGAGACCTTTCAGGGAAATGAGATTCAAGGGGACAACATCAATAAACTTCTATAACTTTCTCTCTATTTGACCATCCATCACTAACATTTTCCCACTTAACATCAGATATTCAAAATGATTTTCCAAATGAGCTTTGTGTATATTTATCCTTGACATTTTCTTACTGGAGTAGATAAGTTCTTTTACCAGAGTATAATAAGTCAATGTCCAACACTTTACCTATTCATTAAAGGTCGGTGTAAATAAACGAATTTGAGTTCAATCACCTTGAATGTTTTGCTTGACCATCTCCAGTTTCCCAGAGGCAAGCAATTCTATTATCACACTTGATATGTAAAACAGATGAGAGGGACATTTGGGGTTTAAAATGTGTAAAGTGAAGAATTTGTAAAAAAAAAAAAATAGTATGTATATCATTGCACAATGTAATTCAAAGACAAAAAGAGTGCTTGGATGTTGCCTAATCAAAACATTTTAGAGTTAAGGAAAGTAAGTGACATGCCTAAGTCACACAACTACTTGATGGCCAAACTGGGGCTTCCAGATCAGAAGTCCTACAAGTTAGTTACTCTTGCTGGAACAGAATGCTCTCCTTGAGAGCAGCTCAGAGATAAAACTTTTGAATGTAAGCTTAATTATTAACTACAGTGAAACATTTCCATAGTGAGGAGTGTTCCTGCTTTTTAAGCTACAGACTCATTGCACTAGTTTCTTGTCTCTGGGCAGGTCACTGCACACTGTTCTTCTTGCCTGGTTCCAACAGTCAGCAAAATTGGAAGGGAAAAAAATATGAGAAACTTGAAAATGTGAGCAAGTGGCCTTGACTAGCATCTCCTGAAGGAAAAGGAAGGTAGTGCCTTTCTCCTGGAATGCAGACTGCATTCCAAACATAACAGCGTTCTCATGGGAGATCACTGAGAAAACCTGATAGATAGCTTCCCCTTCTGAACAGCTGAGTGGGGAGTGAGACGAGCAGCGTGTACGTGGGCCAGCGGATGTGACATCTCATGGCTCATGATCTTCTTAAGTGAATCATTTGCTACAGAAGTGCTTTATTTTACATATTTTTTTCATGAAATCTGTAGGTTTACATTTATTTTCTCTCGTGACATTTGTTCTGCCACATTAAACAATTCTATACTATTTGAATATTTTCCCTTTAAAATATGTCTGGGGGGTAATAAAGCTGAGAAAACACATTTACAAATGAGAACCGTCTAGTCTATGCTGATTCCTCACTGGGTCCACTCAAGCACGCCTCTCCCAAAGCCGTTTCCTTAAATACAGAAGTACTAACATTTTGTGCAACATTAATAAAATAACGGGGACTTTGTAAGTAAACAGAAAGTTCTAGTAATAGTAAAAAATATAAGCCAGGACAGGTGTGATCTAGAAAAAAGTTATTTTCTGCGATTGTTCCTTGTATGTTACATGTTTGACCGCATAGCTAATTCAACATTGCTACTAAAACATCTTTCAATAAGTTACCTTGAATATTATACATTAATTTTTGCTGTATTCACCTCACAGAGCTACAAGATGAAATAAAGCATGTGAAAGTGATTTATAAACTTTGAAGAACTGTATAGATATCAAGTATTTTTTAAATACTATCCATCAATCATTAATTACTGAGTATCCACTGTGTACAAGTTGACAGGCTAAGTATAAATATAAAGATATAAAAAGTCCATCTCTGCTCTTAAGTAATTTATAGACAATTTGGGGGAAACCAAGCAGAGAAATGGCAAACTATCAGCACAACTCAGTGTGCAGTGGGGAGCCAGGAGCTGGCCTAGCCTGCCAGAATGGGAGCGCCAGTTATGACAGCTTCTTCAAGGAATTAGAGCTCCTGCTCTTAAAACAAATGGTATATAGACAGTATTTATTTGTGGTCTAGCATATGGAATTCTAAGATGGTCCCCAAGACCCCAGTCCTCTGGTGTCTTCTACACGCTGTATGGTCTCCTGTCCTTGAGTACGGAGGGGCTCTGATTAAGAAGGCGCATCACTCCCATGATTAGGGTCTGTGATAGGGCAAAGGTGAGGGATTCTGAAAATGTAAGTAAAGCCCCAGGTCACTTGGGACCTTGATCAAGTTTGAGATTATCCTGGGTGGGCCTGGCCTAATCAGGTGAAACCCCCTTCCTAAAGAGAGACCCTTCAGTGGGCCTTAAGGAAACAAGCAACCATGAGCTCCACAATGCCCAGGACTGAATTAGGAGGGAGTTCAGAAACAGATCTCTTCCGATGTAAGCAGCTAATGAGAAATCAGCCTGGCTGACATTTTGGATACAGCCTTGTGAGATCTGGAGCAGAGGGCTCAACTTAGCTCTACCTGGATTGCTGATGCACAGAAACTGTGAGATAAGGAATGCCAATTATGAAGTTTGTGGTAGTTTGTTATGCAGCCGTAGAAAGCAAGTACAACCACAGTTGCTCAGGACTCTTCAACTTGAAATTGTCCCAGAGCTACTGTTTCGGGCTTCACAAGCCAGCATTCTCTACAGAACGCCTTCATCATCTGAGCTGCTCAGAGACCGGCAGAAGGAGTTGCTGTCAGTCAAATCCTGCAGGAGTGGGCATTGTCCCCTAGAAGAGGGTCAGGCTGCGGGCCCAGAGGAGAGACTGTGGAATGTAATACAGTGTGCACCCAGGTTTCCACCTCTCCGGAGAATCACAGACTCCATCTCTGGAAGGGACTTTCAGGTTTCCATTTCCTTCCTCTCCACTTACCCCTGAGGCTCAGGGTGGCCCAGCTGGCTACTGGAAGAGCTGGACGTCGACACCAGGTCTTCTGACACCCACACCAGCATTCTCAGCAGTATCTGAACGTCCGCTGAGTCAAGGCAAGATCCCACCCATTATAGTCACATCCCCTTGGTATCCCCTCAAGGTCCAAAAGAACGACATGAGAAATTACCCAGCTTTCCTTGCTTATATCACACTGGTGGTTGCTTTCTTCATGATAAATTAGTAATAACTCTCAGGCACATTTGGCAAGCCGAGGAAAAATGGATTTTTTTACAGTGCATTGAATAAGCACCTTCTGCTTGAGTATCTCCTATACTTCACTGGCTTCCATACACTGGAAGTTTATTGACGTATGTACTGCAAGCTATGTTTGAATGATTGCTTCATATATTATGCTGTGCTACATTACATTGTGTTCCTTTTTTGCTTCCATAGCCCAAAGACTTATTGGCATCAGTTGTTTCAGACTCATAAAATATATATGACTTAGAAAAAACAAAGATTATTGTACTAAGCATTCCACCAGTCTTTAGAAACTGCATCCTTAATTATTTGTTGAAATTCATTTCATTTTTTTAATCATCATCCCAGTGCATGTTAGGTCCTACCATAGATGATAAACCTACAACCTGCTCAGTGAAGCAGTCTGTAACAAGACAGCATGAAACAACATTTTCGGTGTTACGGTTTGTTGACTTTTTTTTTTTAAAGAAACGAGCACCCATAAAGCAGAAAGTTTGTTTGAAAGTGTGAATTCTAAAACGAGCCTTTTTCCAAAGCAATTCCATCTAAAATTTAATTAACCTTCCCTGTCTTTATCAATAAACCATCTACATTCCACGGAGTAGACATTTTTAACGGGAAGATTTATGAGCCTGTTGAAGCAGCAGGGTTGAGGAGAAAATACAAACAATTGGAGGCTGGAATCAATGCCTGGGATGTCTTCCTTTAGCCCTTCCAGACCTGCTCCCCAGCCTCTCCACTCTGCGCTGTGCCGGAGGCCCGTCTACGTGGACCTGAGAATGGGCTCCTTCATCTCCTGCCTTCCAGCTAAGTTTGACAGCTGGGAGGTGAGGGTAAGAGATGAGGGTTGGGGGGATGGGTGGTGAGATGGGGGAATTCACATGTCCAGCTCCTTCCTGGCAGATGGCTGCAGAGTGCTAACTCCCTCTACCAAGGTCCAGAGCCCTTCTCAGTTGGCTCTCTCCACATGGTGCCTTCTCAGGGTTTAGCGTCCACTCCAGTGTGGTATAGTTCCTCACCCCAGGGTCTGCTTCATCCTTGTTTTCCCTAGACACTACCCACATCATTGTAAACAGTCCCTTTGTAAACTCTCCTCGATATCCAATTGGAATGCACCAATTATTTGTTGCCGTGACCCAAGATGGAGCAGTTATGGTTCTTGAATGTGCCATTTGCAATCCCTGTATGTGTGTCCTCTTTTTCCTCTTCTAAAAATAAGGGGGGATATTCCTGCTCAAACTGCTTCATAAGCCTTTTAGGAATATAAAATGTGAAAACATATGCTTAAATGCTTTTCAAGGTTTAACATTTTCACTGAATACATGTCTACTGAAGAGTTAGTTTGTGCTAGGAGGGTGGACGTCACTACATAAGATACAACAATGGATCAGGCATAATCTTTGTGAACTGATAACTGTAATAGGAAGACCATGGTGAAACTGATGCTGAGACTAATAAGATGCCTTGAGAGTTGAGCATAGCTCGAATCCCAACTGGGGGAAGAGGGATAGTGGACATTTCCAACAGAGGGTGCCATTTGAATTGGACGTCAAAGACGGAAGGGATTTGGATGCAGGAATGGATTTGCCAGTCCAGGATGAGACAGGATGGTGAGTAAGAGCAGGGGGCTTTGATAAGCCTGGGAGTTATGTAACCAGAGGATTCGAGGCACTTTTGCATATGTCAGATTTCAAAAACTTGAGCCACACTCATCACAGGCATTTTCTGTGCCCCATCCAGACCGGCTGAATCACAAACTCTGGGGGTGGAGCCCAGCAATCTTGGAACTAGTCCTCCAGGCAATGCCCATGCTTGGGGAAGTTGGAAAGCTACCTGAGCAGCTGTGCAGCGATTGGCTGCAGGTAGGGAACAGTGTAGCCTGAAACTGGTGGAGGCGTGCTGGACCACAAAGGACACTGATGTGGAGGCAGGAAATCACACTGCTTCTGTCCCAAACTCCATGTGTGACTGAAGCCCATTCCTCTTTGATCTTAGTTCTTTCATTTCTACACATAACGTGAGGAAGTTAAACTATTTCTTCTTTAAGATCTCTTCCAGTTCAGACACCTGTCGCCCAAGTCACTTTTCTCATACAAAATAATGATGAGGTAGTCAAGATAGAGATCTGGACTCACCAAAGACCAAGGTATGAATCCAATCTGCTACTTCCTGCTTTGTGACCCTTAGCTTCAGCTTCCCCTTCTAAGTTGCTAATAATGCCATCCACCTTGCAGGGTCACTGGGAGGATGAAATGGGATCTACTGCTCCAAGGGTGAAAACAAAACACTGCTTCTGCGTTAGTTACATCCTAGTCATTGTCATGGTCTCAGTGCACAGGGCGAATTTCACAGACCTTCTCTCTAACTGCCTCATCTGGGTGAGATTTCTCTATTACACATTGTGGTAGTCTCACACGGCCGTCCTCCATAGTCCGCTGGTCATTTCAACTAGCTGGGAGATTATGTGGTTAATGTCTATTCACCTATTTGACAAAAGGCCTTGTGATGGAAACACCATGGCATTTTTTTTTTTTTTATCCACGGCATAAGTAGTGACTACAACATAGAATCACTCAGTAAATACTTCTTGAATGGATGCATGAGAAGTCCTTGAAAACAATTTCCAAGCTTTTAAAACAATCCTACAAACAGAAACCAAAGGCCGGTAACAAAATACCTCCTAAGTCTTTACAAATGAACATTTCAGAGTACCTGGAATGAAGAAGGCTGCATCTTAAGTTACTTTCCTCAGGGAATTTTTCACCAATAAAACATGTGAAGGGGAGAGCCTTGGTCTTTACATACTGCTTCAGCCAGTCAAGCTGTTTTGTCATAATTTAATCACAGTGCCCTGTATTTTATCCTTGTCTCTATGTCCCTGCCACCTTGTCTCTATCTCCCTGCCACCCGAGGTGTCTTGCCGAGCTCCGGCTTTAACTCTGGGATCATCGCACCTGTTCTGCCACCTGCCCCCACTGTGGGTTTACAGTTTCTAAGGTCCTAAAGCCTGAGGCTGCCTTGATTTGGACCTTTCTGTTTTATCCTTGGCTGCCATGGAACATTCTCAAATTCTCTCTCATATTAATACAGATACATAACAATATCAATATGTATATCACTATATATTGATGTATCTTATCTATCAATATATATTATTATCTATCATCTATCTATCTATCTATCTGCTTCTCTGTATCAGTAAAAAATGTCCATGTCCATGTTTCCATTTTTTCTCTCAGTGGTAGAAAAGCCAGTTCCCAGTTCACTTCTGTGTGTTGGGAGATGCCTGTCACATATTAGCAATGAGCAAAAGGCATTTGCATCGTTTGACTATCACTGACTTCAAAATGCCCAGGGCTTGAGAAATCAGATGTGACGTGGAACTGCAAGACTGCACATCAGTGCTGATACTATATGCTTAGGACAGTCCGGCTTTGGCGCTTCCCAGGGAAATAGCAACCCGTGCAGAGCTGCCAGAGGTTTGGGGTTGGTACACGCTCAGCGTGGCAGTTCTCTCGGTGTGGCCCTAGATGAGCCACACCAGCATCACCCAAAACTGTCAGAAGTGCAGGCTCGGAGAGAGCACAGGGAACTAGATTCAATATCTTGTAATAATTCTAATGGAAAAGAATCTGAAAACGAATAGACATATATATGTATATGTATAACTGAATCACTTTGCTGTACACATGAAACATTGTAAATCAACTATACTTCAATTTAAAAAAATAAAATTAAAAAAAATAAGAAGTGCAGGCTCTGGACCCCTCTCCAGACCTGATGAATCAGACACTGTGGGGCTGGGACCAGCCTTGAAGGGTGGCATCTCCAGGCGATGCTGTTGCTGATGCAGACTTAGGTGTAAAAGTGCCTGTCCCAGCAGTGTTTGGTCCTGGAGAGTGTCCCACTGGTCTTGTCTATGACTACAGAGCAGAAGCTGCATGCACACCATCTAGCTAATTAGCCATGCCAGGGTGAGAGAGATAAACTGACGTCAGCATGACCCTCAGCAGATTTGGTCCTGATCTCACGGTCACCACCCCTGGACAGAGCAGGTGTGTGGACCACTAGGATGGGCAGGGGACCCAGTCCACATCTGTGTGTGGCCTCCTCGGGACTCTCGGTGACTCTATGTCAGGGGTGGCACCCAGTTGTCTGAATCAGTGGATGAACATTTACTCATCCATGGGAGAGCTACTTAGAAAGGTAATCAGAGCTCACTGTGCAGCCATCTAGAGAGGACACAGCCCTCTGTACTCACACGCCCAGGCCCTCATTTGTTCCTCACCACACTGTGGGTAGAACAGTTCTCACTCCTTCTTTTATGCCCCATCGGCTCTCCTGACTGGTTTATATAAGAGACAGACAAATGGCCAAAAGGCACGTGAAAAGATGCTTAACCTCATTAATTATTAGAGAAATGCAAATCAAAACTACAGTGAGGTATCACCTCACACGGGTCAGAATGGCCGTCATTAGGAGTTCCCTGGTGGCCTAGTGGTTAGGATTCCAGGCTTTCACTGCTGTGGCCCGGGTTCAGCCCCTGGTTGGGAAACTGAGATCCCACAATCCACGCAGCATCACCAAAAATGAAATAAAATAAAAAGAATGACTATCATCAAAAAGTCTACAAATGATAAATGCCGGGGAGGACATGGAGAAAAAGGGACCCTCCTACACTGTTGGTGGGAATGTAAGTTGGTGTAGCCACTATGCAGAACAGTATGGAGATTCCTTAAAAAGCTAAAAATAGAGCTGCCATACAATCCTGCAATCCCACTACTGGACATATATCTGGAGAAAACCATAATTTGAAAAGATACATGTACCACAATGTTCATTGCAGAACTCTTTACAATAGCTAAGACATGGAAGCAATCTAAATGTCCAACGACAGATGAATGGATAAAGATGTGGTACATGTATACAATGGAATATTAGCCATAGAAAGAATGAAATAATGCCATTTGCAGCAACAGGGATGGACCTAGAGATTATCATACTAAGTGAAGTAAGCCAGACAGAGAAAGACAAATACCATATGATATCACTTGTATGTGGAATCTAAAAAAAAAAAAAAAAATGATATAAATAAACTTATATGCAAAACATAAATAGACCCACAGACATAGAAAACAAACTTATGGTTACCAAAGGGGAAGGGGGGAGGGATAAATTAGGAGTTGGAATTGACATATACACACTACTATATATAAAATATTGATAGATAACCAACAAGGACCTACTGTATAGCACAGGGAACTATACTCAATATTTTGTAATAATCTATAAGGGAAAAGAATCTGAAAAAGTGTTACATATATATAAAATACTGAATCACTTTGCTGTACACCTGAAACTAACACAACATCGTAAATCAAATACTTCAATTAAAAAAGTTAAGGTGGGAACTTTCCTGGTGGTACAGTGGTTAAGACTCCGTGCTTCCACTGCAGGGGACATGGGTTTTATCCCTGGTTGGGGAAATAACATCCCACGTGCCTCGCAGGGCAGCAAAAAAAAAAAAAAAAAAAAAAAAAAAGTTAAGGTGAAGTCCCCTTGCTGTCAGAGCCCTGACCTTTCTCCCACTCCCACTCGCACCAGGCTGACACCTTCTAAACTGTAGTCTTGGCCTCGGGGAAGGGCTGACATGGTGGCGGGGAGGCAGGAAGAAGCACGTTTCCCCCCAGCACCAGAGTCATGGGGCCTCTAAACTTTGAAAGGATAGCAATCAACTTAACTAGAATGCGGACCCATTGCCACCTCTGAACTCCCTGCTTCCTGGGAACTTCAGCCCAAAGACAGCTGGACCTGGGCACATTAGGCAGGTCTGGATTTCACAGTCTCTCCCTTTAAGAGCCGTGTGGAATCAGATAGTTTGCTGGCCTCCTTGAGTCTCAGTTTTGTCATCTGTGAAATGGAGACAATATACAACTCGGAGGGTGAGTGTGACATGATTGACAGGGCCTGGGAACAACTCTGCCATTGCAGTAGGAGCACATAAATGTCACCTTCCCTCTCTTTCAAAAGTTACCTGACCACTATACCAGCGAGGTAGGAGTTGGTCAAATCACTTCCAAATATTTTCTCTCACGTTGCAAGCAGCCGATTCTAACCAAATCAGTGAATCATCTGTTCCTTCATCTACCCGTTCATCATCCACCAATCCACCCATCCTTTCACCTGTCTCTAAAGGGCGGACGCAGCATGTACTGTGTGTCTGAGGGGCCTCAGGAGAGGGACACAGGTGAAAACTCTCCTCTCCCACATCTGTCACCCTGCCTTTCAGATTTTTCCCTTTCCCCTTAGGGTTTATCTCCCATACGCCATCTCATGAGTCCCCAGACAGAATTTATATATAGACAGAATTTTTTGTACTCAGCGGTCTCTAATGAAAATATAATATATTATAATTAAATTTTTAAGACATTTACCTGTGTATATGTTTTAATACATTTATCTGTGCACATCTCTCTCCCCTACTAGAAACCAATAAACCCCCTCTCTCTCTCTCTCTTTCTCTCTCTCTCCCTCTCCCCGCTACACACAACATCTAATAGAATGCTCTGCGTTTAGGAGGCCGTCAGTGTTTTTTTTCATTATAATGTGGATTACAAAACCAAGAAATGGGGTTCACCTGCTGCCCTGAAAAATTCAACAATCTGGTTGAAAAGATACAAGTATGAAGTTGTTCACTACCTCAGGCTGGTGGTTGTCCTTTTCTAAGCCTTGCTTGCAACTGTTGCCTGTAACCCATCACAAAACCTCCACTTGTTGGATAGTTTTAGCTTTATGTTAAGTTTGAAGTGCTACATTTTCCTTTAAAAATACTTAAAGTAAACGCATAGAAGGATCCAGAAGTTGCAAAGTTTATTAGAACATCAAATCTTAAAGTTGGAGCAGTTTTAAGGACACCCTGAATGGCTGCAGCTCTATACCGCAGCCTGCTGTCCCTGTGCTCATGGAAGTTCTGGCACGAAGTTGTCATACTACTTGGTCACACTGATCAGGGTTCATTGGACCAGGATATGGAAGATAGGTAATAACAGATCATTTGGGAGAGCATAAGGTTTTATTGCTTCAAACTCATAAATGTGAACACTTCGCAGATTGAAGCAGTAAATTCATGTACCTTCAGAGACCCCGTTCCTGGTTAGAGAATTTCTCCCAGCGGGAACTTTGGGGTGCAGTCACGTTTCTGCTTTGTCTGCTGTACATGGTCACCTTATGTCCACAATATTTTTCTCCTGAGGTTGAGCACAGCAAATGCTGGATAATGCAAGATGGACCTCATGCTTAATCAATATATCCTTCAATGCCCCAACCCATGTGCCAGACCAGCAGAAGTGCAGTTTCCAAGTGGCTACCAAGAATTTGTACATTCGGTTTCGACATCCTACAACTTTTTTGTTTGTATTAATTTGATGAGCTCTTTCTTGGTCCATAAGATACTGTGTGGAAGTCCTCCATTTCAGGAAGATCCAGCACCCACCCTCCCACACCAGCCAGACTCAAGGCACCTTCTCCTCAGGCTCTCCGGTGTCTTTCATAGCGATTGTCACACTGTATCATGTCACCATTTACATTTATGTCTATCCAACTAGACTATGAACCTCATGAAGGCAGAGAATAGAATTCTCTTGTCATCTTATCCCTGGTAAATTCTTAATGAATGATGAACAAATAAAAGGGAGTTTAAACTCATAGCTGGTGATATTCAAATGGCCATTTTCAGCACAGGTCAAGAAGACCCAAATGTTTCATCAAAGAGCATTATTTGTCATTCCTAAGTGGTTTTCAGTCTTGGTCCTTCCATCTGAGTGATCCATCTGGTCACAGATTCTATGGAAACATAGGTAATATAGGAAGCTAGTCTTCCACGTACGGGAACAGGAAGGCAAGACATGATTTGAAGGATTCCTCAGCTGTCTCATTCAATGTTCTGCACATCTCTCCTCTCACCTATCTTTTCATCATTAGATCCTCAGTGCTTGGTGTGAAATTCCCTGCACACTGGGGAAGAAGACCTGGATACTCCAGCAGTGAAGGAGTTAGAATCACAGCAGGGCAATTGGAAATCATGCCCCACCCCCTTTACCCTAAAAATATCTTCTCTCAGTGTTACCCCTTTCCCAAAAATACCACTCAACCTCTCTCCTTTCTCATTTTTGGCTTTTGGTAGGATTAATAATAGCTACCACGAGTTGAGTTTACCATTGGGGAGACAATGTCTCAAGCACTTTGCATATATTTACTTATTTACTGTTTGCAAAAACCTAGGAAATAAATTATCATTATCATAATTATCATCATGGTTTTTGTCACTTTACAGATGAGGACACTGGGTCACAGAGAGGTTAAGTAATTTGCTAAAGGTTACAGAACTAAAAATTGACAGAGCCAAGATTACACATAGGCAGCTCAACTTGAGAGCTCATAATCACTACACTCTGCTTATAAAATTCTCTGACTCTGTTTCATCTAGATTCTTCTATTCTTTACCAAAATTCTTGAAAAAATGGTTTTTATTACTTCTCCCATTTCTCACATCTGATTATTCTGTAATCAACTCCATTGTAGGCAATTTCAGCTCCTCTTGCTTTGGGGCTCCATAATGCCCAATCCTGTGGGCAACACCCACCAGGTCATTGGGTATCCCCATCTTCATTTGTGACAGTTAAGGCACACTCGACATGAGAGAAATTGAGAGTGCCATTTCCCCCCAAGCCTACTGCTGTTTATCCACCCCTATCTCTAAGGATGGTGCCCTTGTCCACCAGGTACCTGGGCCAGGCACCGGAGAACATGATCTTCATCCACTTCTAATGATGTCAAGACTGAGGCTAGGAGACTTCCCTGGTGGTCCAGTGGTAAAGAATCCACCTTCCAAAGCAGGGGATGAGGGTTCTATGCCTGGTTGTGGAACTAGGCTCACACAGGCTGCAGGGCAACTAAGCCTGCACACCACAACTACGGAGCCCGTGCACCTCAGTGAGAGAGAAGTCCAAGCACCACAACTAGAGAGAAACCCGAGCAGACTGTGTGCCATAATGGAAGGATCCCACATGCCTCAACAAAGATCCCATGTGCTGCAACTATGACCCGACGCAGCCAAAAGAAGAAAGGAAAATAAATAAATAACATAAATATTAAAGGAAAAAGATGGAGGCTAATGATTTTCAAGCTTGCGAACATAATTTTTACCTTCCCACTCTAGTTTCACTTTCTTTTTCTTTCTTTGTTTTAGAGAAGATTGAAATTTAGTAATTTGTTCAAAGCGTCACGGGTTGTTATTTTCTGTCCATGCTCTTCCAGAGACAGAAGCATTAATTCAGTTCTCAGATTGTTATCCTGGGAGAACACACAAAAGGAGATGTTTATTAAAGATGTCTGACCTTCCAGGTGTGCTCCAAAGGTGGGCCGTTACTTCCCTGGCTGGGAACCACGTCCCTCTACTTGAAGGCAGTACTGTGGCATGGAGAGAGATCTCCCCTGTGACCCAGAGAGCTGGATTCCAAACCCCACCCTGCTGCTGTGACTAGCAGGGGGAAGTCCAGCTGGCCATCGGTCTCTCTGAACTTCAGTTCCCTTTTCTGTGACATGTTGGCACTAACTCTCCTGAATGCTTTACTGCAGGCCATACTAAGTGTTTTGTGAATTTCAAGGAGAACTCCAAGTGTAGGGGTTTCCTTGATGGAAGGCTGTGGACCGCTGGCAGTGTCCCGGACTGCCATCTCCTCAGGTGGGAGTGGACACCCGGCAGAATAGTGGATTTTTCTCTCCCATTTTCCTAATGACTTGTCCTAATACAGAGGGAAACCAAAGAACATGTGGGGAATTTGCTGAGAGCTTTCCTCTGCTGATGGAGATCTGTGCTTTCCTGTTCTCCCATGTCCCCTTATGCACTCACAAGTACACTTAGATTAAAGATTAAAGCCTGAAGAAAATGTGAGTCCCTTCTCCTGGGAGTCACCCTGCAGGTGATGCCCTCAGCCCCCTGCTCTCCACCCCTTTCACTCTCATCACTCCTACTTCTGTGTAAAGCTTTCCAGGTCACCATAGTTTAAGTCATTGCTATGGATGGAATTGTACCTGCCCCCCGCCCCAAGTTCATATGTTGAAGCCCAAACCCCCATTGTGATGGTATGTAGAGGTGGGGCCTTTGGGAGGTGATTAGAGTTAAATGAGGTGATGAGGGTGGGAGCCCCTTGATGGGATTAGTGTCCTGATGAGAAGAAACACCAGACAACCTGCTCTCTGACGGATGCTGAAAACACACCAAAGGAAGGCCACGGGAGCACATGGTGAAATGGCAGCATCTATTTACTCAGAAGAGATCCTCTCACCAGAACCCAAACCAGGCTGGCACCCTGAGCTTGGGCTTCCAGCCTCCAGAGCTGCAAGAAATAAATTTCTGTTGTTTGAGCCACCCAGTATATGGCATTTTGTTATGCCAGCTGGAGCTGAGTAAGACAGTCATCATTCTCTTGAAGCCAGATGTCACTGATGTATATGTCTACACATTGCTCTGTGAAAGCCCCTGTAGTATGTGTTTTGAACAGAACAGAAGTTTTATAGGTGCTTATGTTCACAGAAACTTCTGAATACCTGCTTTCTGCTGGCCACTGGGTTAGGCACCGAGGATAATGAGATGAACCCACCAACGAGAGTCCCTGACTCATACTAAGAACTAGAAAATGATCTATTGAATGCCACGTATCCTCCACTATGTGTTCTGGGAAGAGACTGGGCCACAGAAGCTCCTTATTAAGTTTGCTTTATTGATTGAGAAATAAGCTAGGATACCAGTCTTTTTAAAAAATGATTTAGGGATACATGAGAATTTCAGCTGACAGAAAGTCGAGGGCACAGTCCCCAAAGTCTCCCTCACTTCTGACACCAACTGCAAGGTTGGAGGTTCCCAAAGTTACCCTCAGCTTCAATAATTCCCTAGAAGGACTCAGAACTCACTGATAGCTGTTATACTCACAGTTATAGTTTATTGAAGGAAAGGATACAGATTAAAATCAGCCAAGAAAGAGATGCACAGGGCAGAATCTGAGAGGGTTTCAAGGCAAAGCTTCCATTCTCCTCTCCCCATGGACTCAGGACGTGTTACCCCCTGACATGGATATGTGTTGATACACAAGTATTGTCAATCAGGTAAGCTCCCCAAGACCCACATTTCAGAGCTGTCATTGATGCTTCATTTAGTAATCATGATTGATTAATCACCCACATGTTTGATCTCAGCTTCCAGGTCTAGTGCTACTCTGTGGTCCAAAGCTCCACCCTACCTTGCATGGTCATCTTCTTGTGTGACTGGTTCCCATCCTAAGACTATCAGGTGTAGCTGTCCCACCCTCAGGCCAGACTGTGCCCTAATCAATAATGATCCTATCAAATATGACACAGGTTACCTCCCAAAAGCCAAGGGCAAAGACCAGACCTATCTTTGGGCAAGACCAAATTCTTTACTTCACAGAGAACATTGCAGCAGCCAGCAGCTACGGGGCTCAAGGAAGATTTGACACAACCTGGAGAATATAAAGTGGTGGAAATAATACTGCATTCAGTGCCAGACAGACCGAGATTTGAGATGCAGGTCAGCCAGTCAGTAACTGCAAAATTCTAGACTGGCCCCTTTCTTTCTCTGAACCTCAGTTTCCTCACCTACAAAGTAGAGAAAATTGTTGTATGTCAAAGTTGGGGATTAGCTTAGAAACTGATTTTTAAGCATCTATCATTCTCCCCAGCACCAAGCAGGTGGTTAATAAATGACAATTTCCTCCCACTTCTTTCTTTCTCTGCACCTTACTCTTCACTGACAAGAAGCGGCTGCTGAGGCCCCTCTCCTTGATCGAGCAGCTGCTCCTGTCTCCAGCAGGATGGTTCTAACAGGAGAGATCATTTTTTTAAAAACACACACTTTAAAAAAAAATCCACTCTCCCAGGCTATGTTAGTGATTTCAACAGCTGTGAGTCAAAAGAAACTATCACAGGGTGTGATTTCCATGGCAACTGCCATGGTTACAGAGGAGAAAGGAAGGGAACAAGGGAGACTGCCTTCTTGTCCGCTGTCCTCCCATGGTGTCCACCAAGGGTCATTCCACACCCCTTCCAGAATGATGACCTGCTTACTGCTTTTAGTGAGATGATCCTTGAGTGATGTTGCTGGGCCACTTGGATGAAGACTTGGAAGGCTCCGGTTTTCCCTGCCTGTTCTCTCAATTTAGAAAACCAACAATGAAATGAATCACTTCAAGTGGTGATTGTTTTACCACTGAATCACAGGATCTGGATGACCAGCTACCAAAAATGCTGAAGGGAGTGGGGAGTGGATACGTGGGAGAGGCGTGGGGTAGGGAGGTTGAGGGGGTGATTTTGATGAGTTTGAGGTATGATTCAATTGCCTTTTAAGGCTCATCCCACCCCGAGTCAAGAATAATCATTGTCAGGGGTGTAACTACGCCTGTAGTAGGGTAAATCCAATAGGCTAGATGAAGAAACAGGCTTTACTTCCCAGAGGTCAAGTACTCTTGAAGTAGGCACAAAATACAACTATTTAACTAAGTGTTCTAGATATATAGTTAAAAAAAAAAAAAGATGTAAAATATTTTAAGTCTAGAAAGGAAGTCAGGACATTTATGCAACCAGAGAAACATGGGAACACAACAGTCACAGAAGCATCCACTCTATTAGAAAAGGCTCACCATCAGCTCCACAAAGATCCAGACAATTTATGTTCCCCCTGAAGACTTTCATGATCTGGCCTCTGCTCACTCTTGCTGAGGGCTGCTTGCTTTCTCTTGTCTCTCTGCTTCTTTTTATTCTTTTTTTTTTTTTTTCATTTTATCTAAAATGAAATGGCAGCCAACACTACCACCACCATCTTCTACCTTCAACTGTCACGTCTTCTTAAGTGTTGGTTCAAGCATCTCTCATTTGTAAGCCATCCCTCATTTATCCAGGTTGTCTTGGGCACCTGTCCCTATATAGATGTTCTCAATCTACTTTCCCCAACCTCCATGGAGTCAACTGCCACCTCTGGCATGTCCAATGTCACCCCTTCCCTGAAGCCCCCATGGTTTTCCCAGCCGGCACTCCTGTCACACTTGGTCTGTGCCTCTCCTGACTACTTAATACTCTGTCCCATGTGAACTCCTTTATACAGAGGGCTTAACTCCACTGCCAGCCTGTGATTCTTGAGAATAAATGTAGATACTTGATTTACTGTTGTATGCCCTTAATGACTGGCACCTGATAAGAAAACAATCTTTTGTTCAAAGAGCAATTTGGGAAGAATACATGTAGAATAAGTATTTGTTGGATGAATAATATAATATTATCAAAGAATATACATTTTACAGCTATTTATATAGAGGATATTTTATTGTGGTTGTACTCACATAACACAAGTTTCCTACAGTTGCCTTAACAAAAAATCACAGGCTGAGTGGCTTCAAACAACAGAGATTTCATCTCTCACAGTGTTAGAGGCCAGAAGTCTGAAATCGAAGTGTTTGCTGGGTCATGCTCTCTCCGAGACCTCTAAAGGATACACCCTTGTCTCTTCTACCTTCTGGCAGCTCCAGGCTTTCCTTAGCTTGTGATGCATCATCCAAGTCTCATCTTCCATTGGCACAAGTTCACCTTCACCCAGTGTCTTCACATGGCCTTCTCTCTGTGCATGTCTGTGTCCAAATGTCCCTCCTCTTATACGGACACTCATTATATTGGATCAGGGGTCCACCTACTCCAGTGTGATCTCATTTTAACTCAATCCATTAAATCTACATCAATGACCCTATTTCCAATAAGATCACATTTTGAGGTAGTGGTGGTGAAGACTTCAGTGTATATTTCTGGGGGACACAATTTGACCTATAACATGCTCACGCCCTGTGCAAGAACACAGTGATTTGTATGTACTTGTAGCAATTTTGGAACCCAAAGCCTTAATCCCTAAGGATTGGGAGCATGTTGTTTTGTGGTTTTATTTTCCTCTACTTGTTTTTCTTTGGTTACTTTAAAAATGTATTTTAAAGTTGGATTTTAATCTATTTTAAGTCATTCCTTTAAGATGTAGTGTACTGTATTGTAAATGTAGTTTAAATGTAGCCCCCGGTTCAGGTGGCCTCTTGGCCCTTCAGATGGGCAGGTGTCAGCGGTAATGCCAAGAGAAGGAGGGCTCACACGCGCGTGCCCGCCCAGCCTCGTATCAGAGCGGGAGAGGCAGGAATATCTTCATGGCAGATGGAGAGCGGGAAGATGCAGAGGTGCCCAGGGAGCTGGGATGCAGCGAGAGCTTGTTGGGGCTTTGGCTTGCAGGGAAGGGGACAGAAATAGCCAGCAAATCCCTTCTCTGTGGAGAACCACCCATGAGAAGGCTCGACAGACAAGGGACAGGAGCCAACAGGACACAGATCCAGGCTTGCAAACCGGACAGGTTGTGGCTCCAGATGGCAGAAAAAGAAGAAAAGGAACCATGAGCGACCACACTTTTATTCAGTTTGAACATTTTCAAAGTTCTCTTGAGTGATTACTCCCTTCTGGGACTCCAGCTGTGCAGCGTCGAGGGGTGGACTCAGGAGGGAGGCTGAGAGCTGGCATCCAGCTGACCCTGGGCCTGGACACTTGGGCTCCAGGCCGGGAGGCATGTCCTGGCTGTGTTCTCCAAGGGGCTCAGGCTGTCAGGCATGTGGCCTGGGTTTCTCTCCCTCCAGGTATGAGTGCTTTGAGCTCCGGTGACGAGACAGCTGTGCTGGGAGAGTGTCTAGTTCCTCGGCCAGTCCCCACCCTGGGTGCAGCTGCGGGAACAGCCTGGCAGGACGGTCCATGGTGCTGGCCAAGAGCCAGAGCCTGAGCCTGCTGGGAGGGAGTGTGGTCAGAGCAATGGAGGATGTTTTCAAAATATCCTTCTGCAAAGACAGAACCGTCCAGGGTAACATCAGCTCCCTCATGTGGAGTTCAGTCCGTGTGTGTTGAAATGTAGGAAGTGTGCCTTGAAAGAAGCAGGCCGGGGAGGGCAGGATTGGGAAGCCAGCCATGGCCTGGCCAGTCCCTGCCGTGGACCAGGGAAAGGCGCTGGACCCGTCTGAGCCTGGCTTGCTCTTAGACCCGGCGCGTCCCTTCCTTCTCTGGAGGGAGGTCTGAGGTGCACATGTACATGCAAAGGACACAGCTGTTGCAGACACATACTGAGAGCACATGCCTCACCACCCACGTGGTGGGTCTCCTGACAGGCCTGGGCTTCTCTCCTAGTGGAGAGAAAGACAAGTCGTGTTCACAGGGGTGGATGCCAACACACTCTAAAACAACGAGAGAGTCCTTCTCTCCCTGTTAGCTTTACAAGGAACTGTGATCACCCCGCACAACTTCTGATGGGATAAAAATTGGCTCTGTCTCTGAGAAGAGAGGTGTGTACCACACCATTACCTGAGCGTTGCACCGAGCTCTCCTGGGGAAAGAGATCGTAGACACACTTTCTTCTTGTGTGTTTTTTCTTTAAGACTTCATAGAATTCGTTTAAGCAATCCAGTAAATATAACAACAAACTTTCTAAATCCATTTTGCCTTAAATACAAAAAAAAAAAGAAAAAAAAAATATAACAGTGGATCTGAGGTGACCAGTAGCTGCAGGGCAGTGAGGGCCAGTAGCAATGGTATGGATGGACATCAGGAAGGCTGGCATAAATTCTTGGTCTCTTTTTGGGGGGACCATAGGACTTTCTTCACTTGCTGGCCACCTCTGTGGCCCTGTGTCCCCAACTTGAGCATGAAGCCTCAAGGAAAAAGTGGCTTTGAGGCCAAATGGATACACTGATGAAACTAAATGCTTTGACTTGCTTAAAATGCTGCTCTCCGTACACCTTCGATGTAAGCATGCATGGGCACATGCATGCACGTCCATCGGCAGGGGTGCACCTCTTCTTTGTCACAGAACAGACTTCTGTGGTTTAAATGATGTTATCCTTGAGCAACTATGCCTTGATTTAACTGAGTGTGCTTATTTGAGAGGCCAAAGATTCCAGTTCCTTAAGGGAAATATTTCCTGGGTTAGATGAGTTCCTGAAGAATATTCTTGTTTCTCCCCAGCACCTATAGATGTGTCACTACCTGTGAGAGCCTTGAAAATATGGCCCAATCTTAGCTTGCTCTGCCTCTGCCTCACCCAGACAGGCCCGGTACACAGGACACGTCGGTGGTTCTTTGTTGGACTGTCACAGCGAATGTGAGAAGATCAAAGGAAGTCCCCGGGGGTGAAGTGGACAAGACTTCAGAAGTGAAGTTGATGCTGTGAGTGGTCATACCACCTCTGGGAGCCTCAGAGAGTGCCAGGTAAGCTCGGCAGCCTGAGGGCAGGCAGAGCCTGAGTTTCCTGAGTCTCCACGGGGCGCGGCTGGTGCAGTGCTCAGCCCTGGGAAATACTGGCTGAGTGGAGAGTGGGAGTGAGGAAGGAAGCCAGGGGGTCCTCCTGGATGGGTGTGGCTGGCAGCCATGCCTGTCCCCAGTGACAGAGTCGGTGATCCGGGGTACATCTCCTGGTCCATCAGGAAAGACGTCCCAGGGGCAGAGTCTCCCAGGACAAAATTCAAGAGGCATCATTTCTGATTAGTCGATAGGGAGACCGATTTGCAAGAGTAAAAGTACTTTGGGAAAGGAGCACGTCAGCTTCCAGCAGAATCTTCTCCACTGACTAGGGCAGACGCCTCAGGGCTTCGGCTGGAAGCAGCAGGCTGTGGGACCCTCCTGATGGAATAAACAAGATCACCACCTTAGTGAGGCTCATTATCTTTCAGCTGAAAAGAAAAGGGGAATGAGATTTTAAGAAAGGCGTTGTATGTGACGAATCGTTCCGGCTCTTATCACATCAAGGCTCCGGGGGCCTCTGGGAATGTTGAGTGGTCTTGGGAGCAGAGCACGAACAGCCGTGCTCTCCACACAGGTTGTTTAGAGACAACAGAGAAACGTTACCGCAGGCCACCTGGATGCACCTGCCATGCAGCAGCGTTCATGGGCAGGCGGGTCGATTCCAGCGTGGCCTCTGAGTGCTGGTGTCCTGTCTCTCACATGCCCTGGAACCCAAGCCCTGTTGATCACGGGACCTCCTGTACTGACCTCCCTTTGGCCTTCCCCACAGACCAGCAGGGGTGTAGGCTCAGAGGTCTGCTCTCCCACAGTTACGTCAAACAAGCTGGAGTCCCATCAGGTTAAATTCCCCAGAAATGATGGATGCATTCTCCAGGCCAGCCCATCAGCTTCTCTGTCAGCAAATAGATGGATGAAGGTTAGAAGCTGTGTCTTCACAAAGGAAACGGAGGCCTTGGAGGGGTAGGATGCACCAGGATTACGCTGAATGGAAGGCAAGGCAGCATCTGGAAGGCAGGGCAGCCAGTCTTGCTGGCTCCCAATGCAGTGGCTTTGACTCCAGATCACCCCAACCACATGTTCACTGGGAGGGCACCGCTTCCCAGGAAAGGCTCGCAGGCATCACAACTAATTAAAGGTTCACATGAGGTTGGGGCGTTGGCATTGAGCCTCTAACATTTTCGACATTTGTCCAGATTAAACATAATCCACCCTTCATTGTATCAGAGATTTTCCCAGTGCTGCCTGTTCTCACGGTGATCCCAGTTTTGGTCTCACTTTTGCTAGACTAGCAGCATTTTGGCCCAAAGTAAAACCTGGCAAACGATGCAATTGAAATGGATTGGATTGACAGGCAGCCTCTCATCAGATTCTTTCTCAACCCTGGGGTACTCAGGAGATGGAGCTTCTGAGTCTGCAGAACTGAAGGCCAGACCCCAGCAGAGCCAGTGAGATACTTGGGGGTCTGAGGGCTCTGCAGACATCCACCCCACATCACTCCTTCACCTTCAGATGTCTACCTGCTAAGATGGCCAGGGTGCTCAAGCCATATTCCTCTATTCATTTTCCAACTTCTTTACGACTGTAAGGAAAGAAAATGTGTATTTATCTAGGTTGCATAATATGATCATTTCTTATATTCTTAAAATTAACACACACAGTCACACACACACTTTAGGTGCCAGACACTGTGCCATATGATTGTGATCCAAAGATGTAAAAGACAGAACCCCTACCTTCAAAAATTACGCAAGTTAGTATAGAAAATGGCATGAAACGGATCATTACAACGCCATTTACTAGGTAATATAAGGTTTAAAAGGGGGGAAGGGACTTTTCCAGGAAAAGAAGTACATTGCTGCCAGAGGGAAAATGGCCAAGAAAACTGGGTGATCGAGACCTCCCGGTCCTTGGTGCAGAGGGGTGTGCTGTGGGCCTGGAGTCTCAGAGCTTCCTTGACTGGCTCCATGAGGTCTGTGATTCTGCGGGAAGGCAGACGGTAGGCGCTTTGGGGTTCTTTCCAGCTCCAAGAATTGTGACCGTCTTTGGCCTAGACCTAGTATCACAGGGCTAGAATGCACCTGAAATTATTCCATCCAATTCCAGGCTCCATGTGACTTCTCAAAGAGGGGAATGGTTCGCCCGAGCTGATCAGCTGGTCAGTGACAGAGCTGAGACAGTCTGGCTTCCTGCCCAAGGCTTCTTCCTTTGTAACTCTCTTCATTTGGTGGACCCTGGTGCTATGAGTTCAGAATGACAGCATTAGTGGACACTGTCTGATAACACATCATCATAGACACTGTCTGACAACACGTCATAGTGTGTGAATGCTGACTGCTTACTTCTGGGTTCTGCAGTGCGCTGTTGACTTGTCAAGGCACAGATGATGGGTTACTCATCTTCATATACTTAGTACTCAGTGTAGCATCCAGACGAGAAGAGGTATCTAAAGATGTCTAATGAATGAACGGATGAAAGAATGAATGAAGCATCAAATTGTGCTCTTGCAAAACTGAGAACATGGTAGATTTATCTTAGAAGCTACCTGGAAGTGGAAAATCTCATTATAACCTGTATTATTTCAAGTAGAAAGGACTCTTAAGTTGCCAAAATATTTTGTGATTGCCACTGCCATGTTTACTATTTGCACTCTGATTTTCAGAGTCTCCTCCTTCTGTGTTTGTCTTCCTACTGTTGGTGTCCTATGCCTTCCACTTCCTCCAGCTTCCTCTGATTAACTTCTCTCTGGGCTTGGCCCTCTCATGTGGAGTGCCGTGGAATACATTAATCATGCCCTTCCTTTAGCTTGAGTCCCTACCTATGTGAAACCATACTCATTTATTTCTCCTTGGAACCCAAAAGACAGGCACTGCTTTCACCTGTAATTGGCCGCTCTGCTTCACTTACATGTATTGTCCATTCATCAGCTGGGCTGCTTATTCCATCATAATAAAGCAAACCTGCAGTAGCTTATTGTAGCTATCGGGTTTATAGCAAAGAGTTCAGAAGTTCTTATAGGCTAGTGACTCTCAAAGGTGAATCTGAAAATTATAAGGGCCTCAAAGGGAGGCTTGTGGGGAGGCTTGTGGGCAAAGTCATATGACCCTTTGCCCTTGACCATCCTATTACCAGGAAGTCTAAGAACTGAGTGAACTATACTGGGTTTCTAAATGGTTCAGGTCATGATAAGGATTTCTGACCCTCTAACTTTACCAGGAATTCCTGTGGTCTCCCCTGCTGCCCAGAACTGGATTCTTTAGGGAATAAGAGAGAGACAGGGGGAGAAACACTATTTCTCATTTCAGGGTGACTGCACAGTAACGTGTACACATTGATTCTTTGTCAGACTTTGTAATGCACCATGTCCCTACCCCAGTGGCAAGAGAGACAGTGCCATCCAAGCACTGTGCTGGTGGAGGTTTGCCTAAGGCAAACCTTAGGGAGCTGAGAGCAAGGAAGCTTAAGGAATAGAGAGCACCAGGGAAGGTTGCCCTTGGGTGGGGTGGGCATGGGGCAGGGCAGTGCTTGGCTGAGCCTTGAAGGGAAAATGAGCTTCTATCAGGAGGCACAGCACAAGCAGGGTGGCAAGCACCATGGGCTGGACCTATGGGCAAGAAATGGCACGTTCTTGGAAAATCAAGTAGCTCTGTTTTTCTGGATAATAAAGGACATTGGGTGGGTTGGGAAAAGATGAGCCATGCAGGTGGGAAAGACACATCTCAAACCTTGTTTGACATGTTCAGGGACCTGAATTTTATTCCGAAGGCTGTGAACGGCACTGAAAAGGTTACCTCAGAGGAGGAAGGCTTTCATATTTGGGAGTTAGGAAGTGCAGTCAGGCACCTGTGTAAGGGTAGCTTAAAAGGCTTCCATTTGGAGTCACACACTGTTTGGAGTGGGGCAATGGGGTAGAGGCTCCTAAGAATAGGGATCCCTTCAGCCACCTCCAACTGCGTTGGCAGCCCCAACGGAGCCCACGATTTTCCTGGTTCATTTATGTTTTTGCTCATTGATCTTTGTTTTCTGTTTTACTCATCTGTTTCCATATTCCTGCACAAACACTACACTTACAAGGTAATATTTCTATACTTGAGAATTTTCTCTTTATCGGTTTAACTTTTCTTCCACAATACTTCAGAAATTTATTTTACAAAAAAATTATTATACTTAGTTCTAGATATTTTGCCTTCCCCCTTTCTCATGGTTTATAACTGTGGTAGGGAAGTGCATTTGACTTTTATATAGTGATTTTGAATCCAACAGTATCACTAAGCTCTGATAGTAATGCCAATGATTGATGTATAAACAGTTTGGTGTGTTTATAGGAAATCACATCATCAGCAAATGATAACAATTTTGATTGTGACTTTTCAGTCCGTATTTCTTCTTCTCTTATTGCTCTGGCCAGGACATTCAATATGACGTTGAATAGAAGTGTGAGTGAGCATTCTTGTCTTTTTCTGAGCTCAGAGTGAAAAATTTAATATTTTCCCCTTATTAAAATACTATTAATAATATTAAGACAGTTCCCTCTCTTCTAATTCTGCTAACCATTTTAATGTTAAGAAAATTTTCTGCGTATATTTATGTTATTTTTTTCTTAAAAGTATTAATATTGTAAGTTGCACTAATAGTTTTTTGCAGTGTTGAACTAAGCCATGCATTCCTGGAATAAACTAAATTTATTTATCATATATTATCTTTCTATAAATTACTAGATTTGATTTGCTATTACTCACTTTTGATTTTTTTCAATAATTTAGATTTCAGTTTTTCAAACTGACTTTGAGTATTTTGTCCTTGTACTGACTTTATCTGTTTTTTTTTTCAAAATTCTACTGTCCTGAAAAAAAAAAAAACTGAGTAGGAAAATGTTTTCTTGTCTTCAGTTCCCTAGAAGCTTCAGCTGTGGTTAGAATTGGTCATTCCTAGGATGGTAGAGATTGTTTTCAAAACTATCTAGGCCTGGTGTTTCCCTTGTGGAAATTTTTTTTATCTAATAATTCATTCCCTTTAATGGATTCAAAACTATTTTCTCTATTTCTTACTGAGTCTGACTTGGAAAGTTATTTGTTCTAGAAAGTTTTCCATTTTGTCTAAGTTTTGTCTAAACTTATTGGTTTAAGGTGGTCGTAATGTTGTCTTATGTTTTTAATCTCTGTTAGCTATTTAGCAATATCTTCTATTCTTCAATATTTGAAATCCTCAATATTCCTAATATGTTGTCATACTTTCTTTTTTCCTATTAAATCTTACAGATATTCAACAATTTGATTGCTGTACTCAAGAAATTATAACATTATTGGTGCAACGATTATATCCTGTTTTCTCTTGCATTCATTTCTGGTCATGCCTTTATTAGGTCTTCTCTTCCATTTTTATATTTTTTTATGCTGTACTTATCTTTAAAATATAATTATTTTTCTGTAGCTTTTTATCTAAAATCACTAAGATAAATCTCTAAGTTTGACATGTTTGATTTTTGTCGTTGTGCACTCAGTTCTTATTTTTCCTATAAATTATGATTTCATCTTTAACCTGTGAGTTGGTATAATATTAGATAACTTTGACAACTTTACTCCCCAAAAATTGTCAGTGGCAGCTAGAAGGATAAAGAGTCCTCAAATTCCTTTTGTATAAGGCAAAAAGACCATAATACATCTCACTGTTATAAATATTTTATATCCTAAACACATGAACCAAACAGGAATATATGTAGGACAAAAGTAATGTTTTAACTAAACTATTTGGCGTAAAACCTATGATATTAAAATCACTTGTGTTCTGCTTTATAGTTCACTAAAAGACTTTTGTACACATTCCACCCTTTGGAACATTTGATAATTTCTAGATCAATGCATGACACATGGCTAATCAGTGATAAAGTAAGGACTAGAATGCAGATATTTTCATTTCAATTCTTATTCTCTTTAACAGCTACTTTTCTCCTTATTCCATAGCATTGACCACATTTGGATGGGAACCAATAGTAATAATATTGTTCTGGTACTTCTAATAACTAGTTATCTTTCCTTAGAGGAGAGTTCAAGATGGGTTTTGCTATATTGTTACATTATAGATAATAAGTGATAAGTCATTTTAACTTTGCAATAATATCTTGCCACTATAAATAGTACAGCCAAATCATTGCCTTTCATCTCTTTATACCTAATGCTAATTCCCGTGACATACATTTCTATTTCCATAGTATTTCTCATGCCACAGCATATTGGCTGTAAGATTAAGACAATCTCTTCCCTTGAAATTATGTTTTTCACCTCCATTACCAAATTGATTATTGCTTTCAACATTCCAATTCAATTTTATTGCTCAATTCCACCAACTGTATTAGAATGACAAGCTAAAAAAGTATTGCTAGAATCAGGGTAGTGTATAAAATCTGTAGAAAAAACTGGAAATATTGATAGAATGGGGTTTCGTACTCTATGTCACTTTCCTCCTCATAATCAATTCCCAGTTGATGTTGTGTTGCCACATATTCTAGGAATGTGCCAATATTTGTATTTCATGCCTTAGAGTAAGATCTTCTCCTATGGTTTAGGCTAGATATAGACATAAATCTCATATTCTTAGATATTTTTAGAAAGTTGTATTTAAAAGCTTTCTGTTTTCATTTTTCTCATCTTAGATGTCATGAGTGCAAAATTGGATAAACTTTTGTTGGCATTGCACTTGAGGTTTTTTTGTTGTTGTTGTTGTTGTTTTGTTTTTTTCCAATAGGAGATCTGCACATACACACTTGGTAAGAACCTATGTAAAATTCTTATCATCTATTGTTCAAAATGGGAGTCGAGTGTAGCTTTTCCATAAAGGCATTTGGGGCTATTTTACTGTGTTTTCCTTTAATCTCACCAGAAGTAAACATTATCCATTATAAAGGCTTAATCAGTTGCACTGAGAAAAGCATGAATAAGAAAACCATTAGCAGGTAAGATATCCTGACTTTGGGGCTTCCCTGGTGGCGCAGTGGTTGAGAGTCCGCCTGCCGATGCAGGGGACACAAGCTCGTGCCCTGGTCCGGTAGGATCCCACATGCCGCAGAGCGGCTGGGCCTGTGAGCCATGGCCGCTGAGCCTGTGCATCCGGAGCCTGTGCTCCGCAACGGGAGAGGCCACAACAGTGAGAGGCCCGCGTACCGCAAAAAAAAAAAAAAAGATATCCTGACTTTGGATTCATATAAATTCAGAGACTGTGCTTATCCAAATTCAGTTTTAAGCTACTAGTAATGTATATAATGGAGCTTAATAAAGTTCAGGAGGAACTAAATGCATAATTGACCAGAAAGGGAAATCTTAAGTTCTGCCTCTAAAACATCTCATTTTTAAGATTTCCACTATCTGTAATTCAAACTTTCTAAAGTCCATATCTAGTACCTTGATATAAATAATCTAACTCCATATCTCCACTTTCTCTTAATTTGCTTGATCATAAGACTCAAGTATACCGACAGTCATTTATTGTTCCAAGACTATAACCAAGCAGAAACTCACCCAAAACATTAAGATCAAATCTCTGAAGGTCGAATCTCTTCTGGAGATGACCAGAATCTTCGATGGCAGAATGTTCTGCTTCAAAGTGCCTGCAATAGACTTTGTTCATAGGAGATAATCTCAGGTTTACCATTTCAAAGTTATATGATTTTAGCCACGTTTCTCAGATAATGTAAGTAAATTTCCACCAATCTGAAATGCTGCTCTCTCTTCTCCCAGAGTTGTTGTGAAGAATAAATACATCATTGAAAATGTTACACAGAGTGCACAGTACATAATGGTCAACAACGAATGAACGGAATGCTTGTATATATGATCCTTTCTTCTTGTGACAAGGCTGTGACTTTCCTAGGAACCCCTATAAGCCCATTAAGCTGCTGTTGAACAAAGCACCAGTAACAAGAATTTATAGAATGCCTTATTGGTTAGAATTTCCGATCTGATTTTCACTCTTCACAAACAGATAGAGGTTAAGATGGATTTAGTTTCATGCTTTACAAACTTGTTGCAATAACTTTATTGAGAAGTCTGGGGGTGGGAAATGGAAACTTTGAATGTTCCCGATATATATGTGCATGTATTTTTAAATTGTATGTAAGGCCGACAGAACGTTTCATTATAATTATTTTCATAACTAAACTTCTTGCACTATAGATTCTGTTCTTTATAGATGGGTAATTTAAAATCCAATTATCGCTCATATACATCAAAATAACACATTTGATATTTATATTTATCACAGATCTGCCATTTAACACCTCCATATTATGCTCTGCTTTCCTCCCATGATCACATTCCAAAATACACTCTACAGTCCAATTTTTTTTCTTTTTTATCATGGATATGACATTCATATTGGAAAATAAGTATGTTCGATAGAATGCCAGTTATCCGTACAGTCTAGATTCATCTACATAGCCTAGGAGAGAGAAGGGGCTTAACATATATCTTCACTGCTGCTATTATTATTCTCATATTGACCTTGACAATAGTCACCCCCAAATAACTGAAGAGTTGGTCCTAATTACTAGACCCATGTTGCTTAACTATTGTCTGTTCATTGATACCAAAGAAAGCTGAAACAGAATAAAGTTAGAATAAATGAGGAAAAAAAATCCTTCTCTAGAAATATCTCCACTAGCTAATTAAGTACTCATCCAAAAGACTTCATGTATTAGATGCTCTCATGTGAAGCCCATGGTACTGGATAAGAGGTGTGGACACACAGCCTCTGCCTTCTAAGAGATTACAACCCTGTTTATTCACATTTGTTTTAGAATGTGCTGGTTTGGTTTTATAACACCTATCCCGACCAGAAGGAATAAGAACTATAAGAACTATGGAAGAACTATAAGAATTTTTTTTTTCCATGATGGTTTGGAGACTGTCACAACACTACTTGAAAGAATTGAATTTCAGACGAAATCTAGGTCCTTAGGTAGCACGTCACTCAGAATTCAAGCTCACATTTGTCTTTATGTCATGTGGGGATTCAGAAGCCATGAGGTGTAACCAGAGGGCCGACTTGGCTTGGATTTGTTTCCTGCACTGCTTTTCAAAAATCAGTACTTTATAGTAATCTTCTCTTGTTTAGCTCTTAAATCTCCAACATACTTCACAGCTACTCTCCTCTTTTTTTTTCCTAAAGTTTAAGACATGTCCTGTGATCAGTTTTCAATCAAGATCTATGACTGAGAATCCAGGGATGTCCACCTTTAAAATGTAAGTTGACTAGTGACCAAAAGATCTGAATAATGGCAAAGATGAGACTTATAAAAAGACCTAAACCAAAATCGCTGTAAACGTACATGACTCATACCCCTAAAGAGCTGTCATGTACAATCCTGTCCAGAAGGAAAAATATATAGTAAACTGACAATACCTTTATAAAAAAATTTTTTTGAGCCCTATAATAAATTGTTAACTTTCTTTCTAAATGGCCCTTTGACTCTGCAAGCCTCCTTAAAAAAAAACATTGTCTGTCTCCAGACACAAGAGTATCTTCTTAATAACCTTCCTTTCAATAGAGTAAATTACCAATATCCAGAGATAAAAGTTGGGGTCTGCACCTGTGTCTAATGAGTTTTCAGAGATTCTGTCCCTGTCAGGACCACTCTCAGACTAGGGCTTCTAGATTCATCTGGGTTCTGGAAATACTAGAGTTTACCCTCCTCTGTCATTTCACAGCTCTCTCATTTGAAGTAAGTTGTAGAAGGTCTGTGATCCTCTGTTTCTTGTATCAGTAAAACGGAGATCATGGTGTCTCCCATGTCTATTTCACTTTGAGATGGCTAGTTACTACCTGCAGAGACCCTTTTGTCTTTACTTCTGTGGATTCGAAAAGAGTGAGATTTCCAGAAACCCGACATCTATAAGCAGGAGTTAGGTATATGTGTGAGATGCAATGTGTGTTTATGCATTCTAAATGCATATGTATATTCAGGCATACATATATTCTTTAAAATTAATTTTTCAAAGATGTTCCATAAAATGCTGTTCCTTTCTGCTCTCTCACCTTGTAAATCTGTCAGGAGCTTGGTCCCTTCACTATTGATAAATCACCCACATTAATTCGTCTTCCACCTTCTCCCTTCAAACCGTTTCCTTAGCCACAATAAGATTTGAATGTGTGCCTGTACACATGGCTTCCCAAATTATAACCTCCCCAGTCTCGGGATTGTTTTCAAAGGGCTAAAAATTGCCATGCTCATAAAAACAAAACAAAACAAAAATGGCAACCTTGTTTGCCTTGCCCGTCTGTCAGAGCTTGAAAAACAAACTTCATCCCAGAAAGACAAACACACACACAGCAAACATGGAGAAGGCGCTGCTAGGAGGCGAGAGAATCTCCAGACCAGGGAGCAATGAAAGAGAATACAGCCTGGCAGGGAGGGGAAAGGCACGTCCTGCCAACAGGGTGAGCAAGAAGGAAAGGACATAGCACCTCTCTCTGCGGACCTTAGCGGGGTTGGAGAGAGAACTTTCTCTTTTGTACACACCCTCCTCCAACCCCCCAGACATCCCCACCATCAAAGCTCATACATGTGAGGCTACATCTGAATTTGGCTCTTCTCATCCCTTCCTCTCGTGTTATTTCCAGTTGAAAGGCATCAGTGACCTGAGTTAAATGGAAGCACATTTACCTAGCCTAACTCCCCCTGGTATGTCATGTCAGGTGTCTAAATATAAAGATCCAAACAGACACTGAAATCCCAATTTCACAAATCATTGTTGGAATGAATCAAAGCCAATCAACTGCATATTTCCTGGAAGGCTTCATTTTACAACCTCTGATGAGATATAAAATAAAAAGGCGACTTTGGCGGGTTTCTATAATAACAGTTTATATTAATATTCTACAGGAATCCTTTCTTCCAAGGAATCTAAAGTACTTGCAAGGAGATTGGATTCTGCCCCAGCTCTGGTTCCAGCAGGAATAAATGGCAGTGCTTGGCAGCTGCAGTGCAAACCTTAGCGATGTCTCCGCAGATGTGTGCGCTGAGCGGCACACATTACACATTTCAGTCTTTGTTCACACACACTCTGGTCTGTCAGAGCTTAGCAGCTGTTGACCCCGAGAGGATGAGGGCAGATCTATGCCCAGTCAAAGGGTTAAGTCAGTCGCCATACAAATAAGTCCTTAAGGTGACAGTGGACTTAGCCCAGCCTGGAGGTGCCCATTAGTGAAGCTCTTCTATTTGACATATGCAGTACCAGACCCCTTCACTATGTCAGTAATTCTCACTGCAACCCTCTCAGGTTGGTAATTATGATCATGCCCATTGCTCATGTGAGAAACAAAGACTCAGGGTCCAGCTTGTCCAGTGACACAGCCTATCAATGGTAGAGTCAGATGTATACCCAGTTACTTCTGGTTCCAAAGTACACGCCTAGTTGTTCCATTGTTTTTGATGCAGTCTGATCTCAACGATGGCATGAGGTAGAGCCACAGTGCTTGCTTACAAGTACGCACTCTTTTCGCTTCCCTGTGCCAAGGGAATGGGACTGCGAATTGTTAGAGCTCCTAGTTTCTAACCTGCTCCCAATCGTTCAAGTTCCCCGGCCCCCCTCCTTACTCCATCAGTGCAAGTCCCGGGGTCCCATTGGTGCTAAGATGCCCTATGGGCTGGGACCTCTTGACACTGTTATCTCTGGAACCTAAGCACAGGATTAAGTATGTTTGTAGGATGTAGTGTTTCCCTACATTGCCCTGATGGACACAGTTCTCTCTTTGATTTTGTATCTAACTTTCTAATTAACAAACACGTATTGAGCCCTTGTTGCATGTTAGGCCAGGGTGTGGACCAGGTTGACCAGGTGACTCATTTTCCTCAGGTGCAAAATTTAAAGGGATGCCCCAAACCATTCATTATTATTAATAATATTAACATTTTTAGAAATTAAAATGAATGCAAAAATCATAATGAAAACAACATTTAATATAAAGATAGAATAAGAATTAGTAACACTTTCTTTTGCCTCAAGCTCAGTAGTGCTCCCTGCTAGGCACTGGGCACCCAGAGACCCACCTGGGCCTTGGGGTAAGGACCTGTTAGAAATACGATTCTAGTACATGATGCGAATACCATCAGGTTCCTCACCTTCAAGGTGGGAAATGCAATTTCTACTTCAGAAGGAAAACGCTAGAAAGTTACCGGATCAACTGAGTTGAATAAATTGAATTAAACTTAATTTTCTTGGTTTTGAGCTAGAACGGGGTTTGGCATGAGTGCCCTTTTACAGAATAGTCTCATGTTTTTGCAAAAGCCAGTGGTGACTATTACTCACAGTAGCCACACGTAGCATGGCAATTTAAAGCCACTGTAAACCTACCATCTCTTCTGTCAACCAAACCCTCAGCCTGGCTAAGAACCCACCCTAAGCCAGCTTCTTCGCATGGACTGGGGTATCAAGTGTCACTGATACACTTAAATAAAAAACGTTATCATCGCTCACTTTGTTCCAAGCCCTCTTCTAATCAACAGCGATACAAATGGGACAGAGAGGAACTGAAGGGCTGTGACTGCCAGTGGGGGACAGCACGAGGGGAAGGAAGACCCTTCCTGGGGGATGTGGAAATAAGGACAAATAGACAAAAGCCAGGTCCTCTTTCCTGTTGCTCATGTCAGCCTGGATGTTTGTGGCACACATTGAAGTAAACCTTCCTGAGTCCATTCTGCAAAGACACGAGTTTTAACTCAGCAAATATCAAATCATCAAAGGAAACTCATTGCACTCACAATGACATTACTTCATTGCAGGATGGCAAAAAAAAATGTGAGGGATGGATGTCATGCCTACTTCATTTTACAGACGAGGAAAATGCTTCCAGGGAATTATATGACACATCCAAAGTCATCACCCTTTGCGAGAAGACCAAATTATTGTGTCAACCCTGCCACTGAGTCCAGGGCTTCAGGCAGATGGGAGATGTGGAGGACACCTGCCTATAGTGGACAGAATCTCTGCACGTTATACACAAGGATTCCTGCGGTGGGCAGTCCCGGGCGGGTGGAGCTCGTTCCCGCAGCAACAGCAGCAAATCCTCAAGGGTACGGAAGGCCACCTCTGTCCCTTAGGGGGAGATGGGGCAGGGGGATCCCCTGGGGCACTTGGTCATCACAAAATTTAGTGGGGCAATGCAGATCCCTGCAGTTTCACTCAGTAGTTGAGGTTTTCTAAGAGACTCCCATCCTGCCTTCTTGGACCACCTTCCACCACTCATAGATAAGCCTTTTGTCAAGGACAGTCTAGAACCTTCCAACTCTTCTTTCCCCCATGCCTTTGTCCATGGTGTCCCTACCTATAAATAGAAACACACAAATGTTCTTGCTAAATGGGGGCCCTGGCCACACTTAGGGGACTGCATTCAACTATCAGATACACAGTTATGATGAATGCAGAAATATTAAAGGAAATCCAATAAATGCAACAGAAACTATTAGAGTTCAGTGTTTAATTCGGGGAGCATAATAGAAGAGGGTTTCCTATGAATTATATTCACTTCATTAAGTTATTACCATAATATTAACATGTCATAGGGTGTCTGAATCTCTTTCCACAGACCCAGCATCTGTTTAGTTCTCCTAGAACTTTGCATTTTAATCCAGATCAGGGGAGGAAGGGGAGGTGGAAACAATCTCATTTCATCAGAACCTCCCTCTCTGTTTCTCCCAGGCTGTGTCTAAGTTGTAGGAGCTCGTGATTTGCACAGCATCAAGGCAGATGGGGGACATGAGACAGGATCTTGATGCTGTTGTCTAGGTAATGTGCACCCTGGGTTCCTGGACTTTGTTTCACTGAAGGGCAGCACTGAAGTGACCTTTCCACCCATCTACGGGCTCCCCGCAGGTCCAGCTTTCTTCTGCTGATTGAGCCATGTGGCGGGTGGACATCTTTCCTCTGCAAAGTATTTGGGGGTATCCGTGGGGGGGGGGTCTGCCTGCCTACCACATGGTCTTCCCACCTCTTCACATTCAGATCAGAGGGCATGAGACCCTCCCTGCCCCGAGGTCCACACAAGTCCAGGACCTGCTGCTTTTTTTTTGGCTGCTTGCAGAATGCAGAAAACAGAGGTTTTATTTTCTCCTCCGAAAATCATTCTATTGTCTTTTTACTTCTCATTTTACTGTCCTCCTTCAGGAATCCATTTCAGGGGAGTCCGCAGACTTGGCACATTCCTGCCTAAATGTCTCTGCTATGAATCTTTCCTGCTCCTCTAAAGACCTAGTATTTGAAACCAAAGAACTGGAATAATACGCTCTCCCCTTCTGCTCTCTGATGTTAAGTTCCTTCTTTGAGGCAGTTACTGAGATTAGATTAGCTGGGGCCTTGGGTGCACCACAGAGAAATATCAGGGGACAAAATAAAGAAAAGCACCAAATAGTATTTCCCAGTGATATCCTGCCCTGGTGGATTATAACACACGGCAATTCACAAAGTACTGATATGTTTACTCTCATTTAATTTTTCAGTGACTCTTATGGAGTGAATGCTATTATCCTATTTATAAATGAGGAAGCAGAGGGCTTAATAGTCATTCGTTCCCTCAAGAATGTTTATGAGATGACAGATACCACTCTAAAGAGCAAGTGGGTTACAGATTTGTAGCTAAACTGGATTGTGAGCAGGGGCTGTGTCCTCCTTCCTTTTCCTTTTCCACATTATCTGCTAGGAGTGTAATTATGTCCCCCCAAAGCTTATATGTTGAAGCCCCAACATATAGTTCCTTAGGATGTGGCTGTATTTGGAGAGAGGGTCTTTAAGGAGGTAATTAAGGTAAAATGAGGGCTCTGGGATATGCGCTAATCCGATTTTACTGGTCTCCGTATAAGAAGATGAGCTTAGAACACACACAGGAGGGCAATGATGTGAGGACACCAGGAGAAGACGGCCTACTGCAAACCAAGGAGAGAGGCCTCAGGAGAGATCAACCCTGCCTACTCTTGATCTCAGATTTCTAGCCTCAAGAACTATGAGAAAATACATTTTTCTTGTTTAGGCCTCAGAGTCTGTGGTATTTTGTTATGGCAGCCCTAGCATACTAATACACTAGCTTACTGCTTTGGTTAAGAAATGTCTGTTAGATTATGGAACTACAGGGAAATAAAAACTGCTTTATTTTTTTCATTCCATAAGTGCCTCTCACTTGCTAGGCCTTCTGCTTGGCTCTGGGCAACAGAGATGGAAAGAGTCCCTTCCTGCCTCTGAGGAGAGGCCCTCAGTCCCGGGCAATGCATGTGCCAGGGTGATGGTCACATGTCAGTGGTGTGGGCTGGTTGGGGGGTGAGCCCACCATGTGGTCATCTGAAAGAAGCATGACTGCTCAGTCTGGGTCAGATTCACATGGAGGCTGATTTCTGACAACCGAGGAGGAATTGTGAATTATATAAGTGCTTAAGGGAATCTGGGGGTTGAAACCCTGTAGAAACTGCTACTGACTACCAAAAAAAAAAAAAAAAATCTAAATTCCTCAGTATGGCTTAAAAGACTCTCAATGGCTTAGCCCCTGCCTTCTACCCCCATCATATCTTTGACTCAGCCTCACTCCTGGATCCCTCCCTATAGCCCCATTGAATCACTTACAACTTGTCAAACTCCCTAGGATGCCCCATGCCTTGGCCTTTGCTTGAGATATTTTTTCTGTAGGTAAAGTCCTCCCAGCCAAGCTCTCTAATGAATAGCCTCTCAATTTCTTAAGATTTCACTCAAAGGTTACCTCTTCTATGGCATCTTTCCATATATCCCTAAATGGAATGAACTCCTCCCTCTTTGGTCTCCATTGTAGTCTGTGCAGACAATTCTTCATAGTCCATATGACACTGTGCTCCATTGATTTATTTATAGCTCTGACATCCCTTACTATACTGTAAGCCTCTTAATCATAGCAACCAAGACTTACTCCTGTTGTATCATCTGTGCCCTTAGTAGATGCTTAAGACATTTGTTGGCTAAATGCATACTCAAAGACACCAGGGTTTCAAAGAACACTGCAGAAAGACAACAACTTGTCTCATGTGGAAATGATGTAGAGAGTTTATAGTCAAGGGCTGGGAACCAGTGCTTGAAAAGTAAGCTGGCCTCTTATGTAGGTCTGCCAGATTTAGTATAGAAAAATACAGATATCTGGCTAAATTTGAGTTTCATATGAGCAGCCATTAATACTTTTTAAGTATAAGATGCCTCATGCAATATTTTGAATGCATTTATATTAAAAAGTTTTCATTTTTTGTCTAAAATTGAAATTTGACTTGATGTCCTATATTTCATCTGGCAACCCTACTCATATGTCATGCTAAGAAGCTTCCAGGGCTAAATGCATATATAATATAAACAAAGACTTTATTATTTGGTTCTAATAGATCCATAGTTTGGATTGTACCTCTTTTCCAAGTGATAGTTTAGGCAAGGGTGTGGCTGTTTCCTTCCTTATATTCTTAACTCTGTAATCAGCACTAAAGTCAGATAAAGTAGAATTAACCTCTGAGACTAAGCGAGATTCTGCACAATGGAATCGTAAATGCATAAATGCTAGACAACATGGAGAAAAGAGAGAAGAGGGTGGGGGAGATTAAAAAAAAAGAAAAAAACAGCCAATATGGTCTTGGCCCTCATCAGAGACTCACACAGCTTTGGGGATATATTTCCAAAGCTGAAACTTGAAGGGAAATCACATGGATATTATGCCACCCTTCCCAGAATTTTAAGCAGAGGCCAAATGAATGTTTCCCCAGAATCCCCTATCAATTGCAACTACTGACATTCACGTCGGTCTCGTGGCACCTGCTTCCACCAAATGCTAGTGTTTAACATTTCTCACAGTGTTTCTAAACTTGAATTTGTTCACTGCTACCAGCTAGGAACAGATGCACCAGAGAGAACCTATTTGAAAGTGGGTGGCTTATTATGAACAACTTAAGGTCTATAAAAAAAAAATCCCAACAAGAGCTGGAAGAAAAAAAAATAAAAACTGCCAGAAGCTCTAAAAAATCTCTTCAGAAGAGAACAGAATAGTTATCTGGAAATTCTGCAAATATGTAAAGGAAACTTGTTTTAGCACCACTTTGCACTTTAGCATAATTTCCTAAAAGTTACCTCTAACTTGGGCTCTCTCACAGAATTGAGTCACCACCCTCCCAAAAGGACTTCTTCTTAAGGCTAGTAAAGAGATCTTGTAGCACAAATCTAAAAAGAGTGCCCTTATACTGGATGAAAATATCCATCATTTGCTTAGTTCTAACTATCTATGGACAGTGACATTATAATTCCTACACTTCAGTTGATTTTGTAAAATTGTTTCCCACATTTATGGAGCATCTAGTCCAAAATGGTAGCCATTAGACACATAGGGCTATGGTGCACTTGAAATGTGGCTAGTTTGAATTGATAAGAGCTTATAAAGACACAAACCAGATTTTGAAGACTGAATTAGAAAGGAACACATGAGATTACTAATGATTTTTTTATTGGTTACATGTTGAAGTGATAAAATTTGGATAATTTGGTTAATAAAATACATTGTTAAAATTAATTTCATCTGTTTCTTTCTTTAATGTGACTACAAAATTTTTTTCAATGATATTTTTGGCTCATCTGCACGCCTCCCATTAAAACCCAAGGCACTTTTTAGTCAAAGTCTAACAATTGTCTTAAATCAGTAAAGAAACTCTGTGATACATTTTTCTACCTTTGACATGGGCTCCAGGAGTCTCTGGTGTAATCGAAATGCCACAATGTCAAGGCGGAGGGAGCAGAACTGGCAGGAAATGTTGTGAGATTTTTATCAACCACTTAACCATTCAGCAAGTGAAGGAGAAATTCAAAGGACTGTTTAAATTATACACTTGGCCTGACCTTGTATTTTGATTTGTACTACCCGAACTCAGATTCCTTAAACATTCTCATGAAATTCATTGAACAACTTGTGTGCTTCATGCAGAGATTTTCATCTCAGTGAGGCAAGAGGACACTATTTCAACATGAGCAAGAGCAAATTTTTAACATGTTTTGTTCACTGGTTGATCCAGGGGACATTCCCTGAGCCTTGCCTGAGTGCCAGGAACTGGGTAGTGATTAGAGTGGAACTGGGATGGAGGGTGGTGGCAGGGGTTGAATGAGGCTGGTGAGGAAGCGGACAAGTGCAGAGCCACATGCAAAAGAATGAAGTTGGACCCAAATCTCACACCATACAAAAACAAACTCAAAATGAGTCAGCGATATACGAACCAAATTCTAAAACCCATATAAGAAAATAAAGGCATCAGTTTTCATCACCTTGGATTAGACAATGTTTTCTCAGGTATGACACCAAAAGCACAAGTGACAAAAGAAAATGATAAATTTTTGGCCTTCAAAGGGCACTACCAAGACAGTGAAAAAACAACCCACAGAAAGGGAGAAAATACTTGCCATTCATAAGTCTGGTAAGAGAATTTTATCCAGAATATATAAAGAGCACTTACAACTTATTAAACAGACAAATAGCCCAATTTGAAAGTGAGCAAAGGATATTAATAGATACTTCTCCAAAGTGATGCACAAATAGCTAATAAGCACATGAAAACATACTCAACATCATTAGTCATGAGAAAAATGCAAATACGGACCACAGGGGAATACCGCGTGCCACCCACTAGGATGGCTATAATCAAAAAAAAAAAAAAAAAAGAAAACAATAAAGAATGCTGGGGATGAGATAGAGGAGTTAGAAACTTTATATGCTGCTGGTGGGGATGTAAAATGGTGTAGCCACTTTGTAAAAACAGCTTGGCAGTTCCTCAAATTTTTAAACATGGAGTTACCATGTGGCCCAGTAATTTAACTTCTAGGTATATACTTAAAAGAATGGAAAATAGATGTCTATATAAAAACTTGTGCACAAATGTTCATAGCAGCATTATTCACAACAGCCAAAAAGTGGAAACGACCCATTAACTGATAAATGGGTAAAGAAATGTGATCTCTCCATACAAGGGAATGCTATTCAGCCACAAAAAGGAATGAAATGCTGACACATGCTACAGCATGGATAAAGCCTGAAAATATTATATCGAATGAAAGAAGCCCGACGCAAAGGGGCACATGGTGTATGATTCTGTTTATATGAAATATCCAGAATAGGAATATCCATCATGACAGAATGTAGATTAGTGGCTGCCAGGGGCTGCCAGGGGTGGTGGGTAGGGAGGGTGGAGAGTAGCTCAAGTGTATGGGGTTTCTTTTGTGGGTGATAAAAACATTCTGGAGTTAGATAGTAGTGACAGTTTCACAACTTTGTGGCTGTTCTTAAAGACACTGAATTGTAAGTTTGTAAAGGCAACTTTATGGTATGTGATTATATCTCTATGTCAAAAAATGTGACTCCAGAAAGTTTGAGGTTTGGGGGTGTCCCTCCACAAACTGAAATGTGTTTATATATAAAATATATACACATTTTGAACATCTGCTATAAACTATGGCCCTTTCTGAGCTTCCCCCATATACTCTTGATCCAATTTACTCTGCACAATATTGTGGAAATTAGGTTAGTGGCCACTTTTCGAAAATGAGAAGACTAAGGTTCAGAGACCTAGCTCTATGGAGGATAAATGACTGAGTAAATAAATATTAAATTTGTGTAGAAAATGCTCTTATTCCTATATGGTTCTGAATCCAGTTCAAACAGTTCCTGATGATAATAACACAGATCTCATTCCGTCAGAACCTGCACAAGGTGGCTTCTATCATGGCCCGTTATCTAAGCATCGCTGCTATGGGAAGCCCACATACAGGCATCTCCCTGTTTCCTCCCTGTTTCTGACTGAGCTGATCTACATTCTGACCACAATGTGCCACCATCCTTCTTTTCCATCAGTTTGCCAGGATGGGGCATGCATGCTGGCCACTGTCAGGTCCCGAAAAGGAAAGCTCCCCTCTCCGTGTCTAGGAGCCCAGGGAGGGCCCCTGAGGAACCATGTCTGCTGGT
This sequence comes from Phocoena sinus, assembly GCF_008692025.1. NCBI lineage: Eukaryota > Metazoa > Chordata > Mammalia > Artiodactyla > Phocoenidae > Phocoena > Phocoena sinus. The sequence goes on along the minus strand of NC_045775.1, from coordinate 4,917,541 downwards.
GGAGGGGGAAGGTACGGCAGGGGTGGTGCATCTTCTAACACGGGACCTCAGGTCCTGAGCCATTGTACCTCTGCTCTCCTTATCTCCTGGGCTCTTCCCTGGCTGCTAGGTAACCACTCATCTCCCTGCTGCCACCCCATCTCCTGTCTCTGTCACTGGCACTGACCACTCCCCGCCCCCGATTGTCGTCCTGAGTCTGTTTCAGCGGGTCCCTCATCGATGACTCTCCCCGAGGTTCCTCTCTGCTGACTCGCCTCGCAGACCGAGTTCTCAGATATAGTTGATGTCCCCTGGCCACACGCCTGCCGAGAGACCACCTTCCCACACTGAGGCTCTGCATCCAGAGACAGCAACTCACACCATCAATCAAATGTTTTCCCGAAAGGAGCTCCTGACGACTTGAAACTGTGCAGCCCAAGGAATGAATGCCACGTGCCTTAATAACAATGTTAGAATGTTTGTTTTTCCATAGAGCTTAAAATTAAATGCAGCACTTCCTATAAACCATTTCATTTGGCCCTCATAATGATTCTGAGAGAAAGGCATTTTATTTCCATTTTACAGTTTTGCAACTTGAGGCTAAGACAGGTGATGAGACATCCTGGGGACCCTTTATTCACTCGATCCATCTGGTCAAGGCATGAGTGAAGGCAGTTCTGAACGAGGGGATGAGCAGGCATTAAGTAACCTGGGGAGGTCTCTAAAAAGGAAATCCTTAGGGACTGAAAAGGAATGAAATTATTTAAATAAATGAAAATATGTTTTAATGATAAAATATTTGTCAGTGCCAAGCTTGATGCTTTTGGGAAATAGGAAAGTAAAAGAGAAAAACCATGCTGGTCAGTGCAGTTTGGTTCCTGAGCATCTCAAACATGTAGAAAGACCTCACAGATTCAGAAAAATAATGTAGTGGGAAAAGAATAAAAAGGAAAGGCAATCAGAATGAAGAAAACTCGCTACACAACTGTGTTTCTCTGTGTATGTGGTGGTGGCAGTAGGGGACAGAGCGGGTTTCACCTTTTTGTTAACTTCACATCTCATGGCCACTGGTGAATGAGGTCCAGGAAGAGTCCTTTGGGCCTCCCTCTGTTTAATGAATTGTAATGAATGGTTGGCAATTAGTGGATCAACATTTGTATCATAATAACAGTCTCTCAAGTATTTGAGAACAGTCTGTTCTATATGCTACAATGAACATTTCCATGCCTGTCACTATTAATTTTCATAGCAAATTATCTTTTTGTTTTTGATGCAAAGGTAAACTTAGCTCAGCCTTGTCAGAATTAAATTTAATTAAACAATAGTAGTGTCATTATGTGCCAGGCCCTAAGCTAAGTGAGGGGGGGACACAGAAATTAATACTCCGTCTTTACCCTGTAAGGTATAATTTTTTAAGGAAACTCTACATACTGAAATTTATATGAAAGGAAAATTGAAAATTAAAGGATTGTTATTAATATTATGAAAGAAGTTACAGGTGTGTGTGTGTTTTTGTATTTAACAGGAACATTCATTGTAAAGTTATTTCAAATAATGAAACACTGTTGATTAAATTTTCACAGAGCTGCCTAACATAGATCTTTTCAAAAATTCAGCTATTATGTCACTTCCACAGTTAAGGAATTTTTTAAAGGAATTTAAGTTTCATTAAGGAATTTTACTATATATTCAAAATTGAAAACTCTTGTCTATTTGGACATATACCTATTGAAAATGACTGCTAGAATACCAGGCAAAAATAGAGTATTAACACTAACAAGAGAAAGTTATCCAATTACTTTATATTGATTCTTTTATTATAGCCATCAGAAAATATTGTATGTTAAAAAAAAAAAACTCAAAGGTGAAATACTCAAAGAAAACTGCTATATCTCTAGAATGGAGTCTACTTGTACAAGTTTGGTACCATGCAAAAATGATTAAGTAAGACATCTCTATCAATTTAAAATAAAAAGTATTTTGCATATTACATGTAATCTACATATATATTTACACATATGTAAATAGAGTCCAAAAATCCACCTAGAAATGTGTATGGATAGATCCATACACGTATATATATATATACATGGCACACAGTATAGTTCTAAGTGCTGCCAAAGAAACGAAAAGTCACATTTCATCTGTTTGAGAAGCTTATGGTTAATGTGGGAGATGAGACCCATCATGGGGACAGGCATGGGCTCCCTGTCAAGCAACTCAGCTGTATTCATTTCACCTGTCAGTTCTAGGTGAGAGTCACCAGGTAACAATCCAACTTTCCCACATCACACCTCACTAGAGCCCAGGCCCCTGGACCCATTTGCAAGACATTTCTTGTCTATTCATTTGTCACAAGAGAGAGGGGATATATGTATACAAATAGCTGGTTTTCTTCATTGTACAGCAGAAACTAACACAACATCATAAAGCAATTTTACTCTAATAAAAAAAAAAAGAACACAGAGGTGTTCAATTTAGGTCAACTGTGACCTCAATGAGACATCAACCTGATGAAGGATCCCAGAAGGAAGCCGAGGCAGCTGGTGTGTGGGGACAGAGCATACAGGCCACTGTATCACCATAGAGAGAGAAAATATAGGGAAAGGGAGGTCAACCCAAGGACCCTCACTCTGCAGTTGATTGTTTTTCCAAGGAAATGATCTATCATTCTTCTGGGGGATTTTCCACTGAAGCACGTTGTTCCATAGGAAAGTACGTGAAATGAAACTTGTCTGTCTTGCTTTTATTGAGCTCTGAGAAGGAGGATATTAAGGACAGTCACTTTCCCCTACTTACCTTTGTTTCCCTACTTTCTTGCACAAGGGTTGGCAGACTGTGGTCCGCTGCTAGGTTTTGTACGGCTTCAAGCTAAGGGTGGTAAAAAATGTTCAACTAGTTGAAAAATCAGCAAAAGAAGATTGATATTTCTTGTCTGTGAAATTACATAAAATTCAAATGTTAGTGTCCATAAGTAAAATTTTCTTCTTTGACTTTGGTACTATGGACATTGTGGGTCAGATACGTCTTTGGTGGGCTTGGAGACTGCTCTGTGCACTGAGGGACGCTCAGCAGCATCCCGACCTGCACTCCTGTGATGCCAGCAGCACCGCTATCCATCTGTGACAATCAAAACTGTCTCCAGATATTTTGGAATGTCTCCTGGAAGGCAAGATCGCCCCATTGAGAACTGCATTTTCATTAAAGCACACCACGTTCATTCATTTATTCATTTTGCTGTTGTAGATCTGCTTTTGTGAGACAACAGCAATGCTGATGAGGTACATAAAGGCCATCTGCCCTGCAAAGTTTAAATATTTACACCTGCCCTTTAGAGAAAAAGTTCTCTACGGTATAACACAAAGAAGGAACTCAGTGTTTGAAAAAGGAATGAAAAAGGGAAGGGAGAGAGAATCAGAGAATAGGTCGGCAAACACTTTCAGGGAAAAATGAGTTTTTGTTTTTTTAACAAAGACCAATCAATGCACAAATGTCAGGCTGCAGCTCAGCCTTTTCCACAGAACATCCTACTAAGTACAGGTTTATTTCTAAAGCAGCACCATCTGAGTTCCTACGACCAGCCTCTTCTGTTAAACCAGGAAGCTACCATCTATCACAGAAATTGTAAGTCAGCTAAAAAGAGCCGAATGGGAGAACGTGTAAGTATTGACCCTAATAGCTCCGCTATCTGAATATATTAGCAGCATGTAATGGTTCAACAAGTTCCAAGTCGACAGACTAAAAACCATTCTTTGAAACCCATGGAAGAGAAAGAAGTTGATACTGAGTGAACATTCACCATGCGTCAGACACACACAGAGAATCTATACATATAGGTTGCCCTCCCAAGAGCCCTTTGAGGCACTAGTTCCTTATTTCTGACATGAGGAAACTGAAGGCCATAAACATGAGGGGACTTGTCCAAGATCTTGTGGCATCAGGAGCCGAGCTGGGACTCTGATCGGACCTGGATCCTGCAGAGCCTTTACCTCTGTCACTGCCGTGCTACATGTACAGTAAAATTTATTTGAATCAGCTACACCCACAAAGACAGCAAATTCTCTGGAGTGAGCTGACATTTCTAGAAATTCTGGGCACAATGGAAACCGAGTCAGAAAGAGTCAGGATCATTGAGTAGAGCCCATGGCCACAGTGCAAAGCCCCTGAAGGGTTGCTGGGGCTTGGCTGCTTCCACTTCCAAGGAGCACGAACTGATGTTTCCTGGGGTGGCCTGCCCTGTCTAAGGTTTGGGGAGAGTGTCAGTGTCTCCATAAAGCATGCTGAGGGATGTTAGAAAGACACTTTCAGACACCTCGAGAAAGTAATTGGCCTGAGAAGTCCTATGTGTAGAAGCAGGCAGTATAAAGAGAGATTTATCACTTGTGCTGATAAATTGACAGTGAAATTAAAAAGCTTAATTATTTTAGCATGAAATTTGAGAGTCTTCTTTTCCCACTGAACATATGAAAAAGTTTCAAAGCATTCTGCAGCCATAACACATCTGTGACCCAATTTACCAAAAAAAAAAAAAAAAAAAGAAAGCAGCAACAACAACAACAAAAAAAAGAATAAAACCAAGAGTTGTTAAGGTAGCAAAGAACAGCAAGATGGTAGTGAACACTTATTCCACCTTCCATCAATAAAGCAACATCTTGTGCATGTAGCAGGCCTTCAAAAGTGTGTCCTTATAAATCCTGAGTGTGTGGGGAGATGCGGAGGCTTTCTGAGGACCCAAAACACCACCAAGAAGAATGTATGAAGGTTCATAAGAGATCAAAGACCAAAGGAAGAGATGCACTGAGTTCACTAATGGAAAGATAATGGCCTTCAGGAGCTGGTGAGGAGGACAAAATAGAATGAATGAATTTTAAGGACAAAAACACACTTGAAAAACATATGGCACAATTACATTATCTGAAAACAATGACTTATAATAATTCTAAGATGTTTCTTTCATTTCATGTTGTGTGCTGCTAATGGAAGGTATAGTCTGAAGGGTATAACGGTTAGTTTTAAAAGGGTTTTGGTGACGTCTGGAGCTTAATTACAGTAGATCAGGCAGAACTTTCAAAAAAAAGTATCTTTTGAAGAAAACTGAGGTCAGATCCAATATACTCAATAAATATTCACGGTTCTTGAATGATTTGAAGTAGATTATTTTAAAGTGTTGTAAAACGTGACAAAAATCTGTTCTAAAGAATGTATAGAATATTGACATATGGTAATTCACTAATTGGAAAAAAAATTAAGCAGCACTTACTTATCTAAGATGTGAAACTTAAATTGTGCAAAGGCTTAGCTGGATTGAACCAATGGAGCAAAAAAATTGACTTTGTGTTTTTATTGTTATTTCATTTGGATTCCCCAGTGCCCAGGAAATTTTATATGAAGTAGCCACTTTTGTCAGCATATTCATTTTTAGCAAGGTTCCATTTGGTAGAGAAAATTTAAGATACCCCAAAATAAATACACACCTGAAAGTATTTTCTGAGGGAACTATTTGGCTAACCAGCCTTAATTAACAGAATATGGATTTCAAAAACACAGTTGGTTGCATATACCTTTTAATGAACACTTTTACATAAAAAGTTAATTCATTATACACTAAGCAGTGATTCTCAAAGGATAGTGCCATTTGTTGGCTGGTAGAATGGGAATATATCATCCTTTTAGGACTTTTCAAAATATAGCACTACCCACCACCCTACTCCCCCTACCCAACCTTGGAAGAAAATTCTATTTATATCTCCAAAGTGACATTCTTTGCCAACAACCCTGAACCCCATTCTCATTAGAAATCAGGGCCTTGTTGAGTCACCGTTATTGGTGAGAATAGGTCATTTCTCTCAAGGTTGTGTGGAGCATAAAGCAGGAACAAACTCAATGGTTTAACACTCTAGTCAACACAATCCTTGCTGAGGACTAGATTCTACCAGCTCATCTGAAGCTGAGAACAGAGGTTCATACTTGGCTGGCAATAGGCCTGAGAGCTGAAGCAGGAATGATCTTAGACTCAGTGTTGTTCAAAACATTTACAGAATTGGGCAGAGAGAAGCAATATTAATAAAAGATCATCAGCATGAAGATGAATTTGGGTAGAGTCCACATGGATGAGTGACATGAGTCTGTTCTGTACTAGGCATGATGTGGTGGCCCCTGGGCCAACGGGGTAGAGCATGCCAGCCCAATGTGACAGGGGATGCTCTCCACCAGGCATTCCTCTGTGGAAACAAAAATACTGTTGTCATTGTTCACAACAGTTAATTTTTATGAGAACTTGCCTAATTTTTATTTTAGAATCTAATTTTTGAAAATGGACACTGTGGGAGCCAATCTTGTAGCAGAAATACACCCTATCTATGGGTTCGATGAAACCCTTAAGTTTGTGTCCTCAGCTCCAGGTACCCTGGAGTCCATGAAGGTGTAGAGCCAGATACTGAGAGCAATTTGCCTGGGTGCCATCATACTTTACCTCCTCTACCTCCTCCCAACATCCCACAGATTGCTTTTTCTGATTCTTTGGGTTTTTTGTTTTATTTGTCATGCAGTGGGAACAATTGTAATATATTATTAAAATTAGGCCTGTGAAACTCATCCTCATGTTTACTGTAAAGATGTCATCATGGACATTGCTGATTATGTGAAACCGTGTGACCTATAAGAACAATGGAGAAATGTCTGCTTAAGTTTCATTATCAGAAATAATTGTGGTTTTAAGGGATAAAGACTTTGTCTTTATACTTTATGGACTCTGTGACTCACCACAGATCATGTTTGCATCTTGACATTGGATGCTAGGAAGCTTAAATGTGAATCTGTGTGTGAACACTTCTGGATCTGTCCTGCTTTCCTTCACTCACTTTCCTTTTGTTTAACCCAATTCACATTCTTACTCATTTTTGTTCAGTATATCTTGTTATACTGGACTGGGTTCCTGGTGAGATGAGTCACATCCATTTCAAAAGAGAGCAGAAAAGGAATATGGGACAGGTATCTTGAAAACAAATTTTACGTATTTATAGTCTGCCTTCTTCTAAGGAGCAAGTTGGTTTGTACATTAAGTGGGACGAAGAGGGGGGAAATTATTATACAGCCTCATTCTGCACTGAGGGCCTGGAATTGGACAGATTCAAACTCAAAATCACCATATAAGGAGGGAAAGAGTTAAGGGGGACGGGAAGCAGGAGAGGGAGAGCAAGCCAGATACCACAAAAGCCTCCAGATTCATCCACTCACCCACTGAAGGACATCTTGTTTGCTCTAAGTTTTGGCAATTATGGGTAAAGCTGCTATAAACATCTGTGTGCTGGTTTTTGTGTGGACATAAGTTTTTAACTCCTTTGGGTAAATACCAAGAAACACAATTGCTGATCATATGGTAAAAGTATATTTAGTTTTGTCAGAAACTGCTAAACTGTCTTTTAAAGTGGCTGTACCATTTTACATTCTCATGATGTTGGCTTGTGATTAGAATCTTTCAAATAGGCATTAAACACCCTTAGGTTGTATATTCACAATTAAGATACTTCTAACACTAACGACGACTGCTAGCATACGGATTAAAATATACATGGAAATACATATTTATATATATATTTATATATCATGTATAATTGTTTATCTTGAGATATTCTAGAAAATGTTACATAACCAAATTTCAAGGATAAATGAGACAAATCTTAATTATAGAAAAACGTTAACCCTTTCTCAAGGATAGCTTTAGCTAAATATCAAGAATGAAAATTTTCAACGGCATAATTTATAAATGTGATCCCATATATGTATGTAGTTGTATATATATGCCCTCAAACTATAGAATACATGTTCTACTTAAGCCAACATTAAATATTTTTTATTTGCACACATTACAAAGAAAGTCTCAACAAAGTTTAAAAAAATATGTACAGTAACATCGATTTTTCTGAATTTCCAATCACTTGATGCTTCAAAACATGGGAGGAGTCATATACATCTTATGAGAGTAATCACTGAGGGCAATAGTATTAAAAACCATCTTTTGTTTTGCTGCATTAAAAATGGGTCTCATATTTTCAAGCAATGTGATCTACGATTTATTTGGATCATCTAATTGAATTTCCACAGCAACCCCGCATCGTTGGAAATAATGAGAAACTGGAGCTGAGAGTAATTAACTTAGGAGAACCTGACAAGGCACTATATGAGAACTCGCCACAACAGTCCTAACAACAATGGCAGCAGCAGAAATAACGTCTTCACCTGCACTGCTTTGTTTCTGGAAAAGGAAACCAAGACACCCTTAAGCACCATTAATCTTCACAGTAAAAGAGGCAGTGATCAAGGGTCTAGTTGTATTTTAAAATGAATTAGTTCAAATACTGCATTATGATCTAATTTTTGAAATGATCGAAAATTTGTTTACTTTGACTGTCACATTTACCTCAGATAGTCAAATTCATTTTATTTCACGTGTTTTTTTTTTTTAGTAAAATAACTTATATTTGACTTTCTTCCTTAAAAAAACTATCAAAGAATCACAGATGTCTTTTCTCAGAAAGTAAAATATTGCATATTGCTATCTGAACAGGACAGAGGTTTTCTTTTCTAAAGAAAAATGAGACGGGTGCCTGTGAGGATGGCAAGAGAATGGCAAGTGACTCCTGGAATAATTTCCTTAGAAACCAGTGTCAGGTACTGGGTGCAGACCTACCATCCAAGACGAGACATTTGAAAAAGAGAAACCCAGCATCCCACACTCAGAGTTAGCTGGGCCCCCTGACTGGTACCTAATCCAGATGTTTTCACATCCTCTTACGTGCACTTGGCAAAACAGTTTTGGGAAACTGTCTTCCCATTCTAGTAGTGCTTCAGCTTTTTTTCAAGAAATGTTGATTTTACTGAGCTGAATGATGCCCATTTGAAGTCACTGATTTCCTGTCCTTTCTTTTTTTTTTTTTTCTGTCCTTTCTGATTTATTATTTTCTTCCATAACCTTGGCATCTTCCTTAACATCGCAAAACTGTGGTTTTCCTAATTTTCTTTATTTCATTCTATCATTATTCCTTCTATGTGCTTCTAATTCACGGTTTGTGAACGAGTCCTGTGAGAAAAACTGATTATCGCTGTACTTTGAAGAGCTATGGGAAGGTGGGTATAACTTGTAATATGAATATCTTGTATTTAAACTGAGCTAAAACTTGAGCTGCTTTATAACTGACCCTTTTTCTTAAGTGGAGACAATCTGACCATATTGAAGTCAGCCCACCTATCTGTCCAAGTTCAAGCTTTCACATATTGATGATAACATGGATGAATTACAGTTTCTACTGACTGAGCAGTGTGTCAGGTCACAAATCCAGCAATTGTAGCAATATGTATTATAGTCTAGCTTGCCATCATTTGTTGACAAACTAATCTGTCTGGGAAACTTATTCGTTTCTGGAAATGCTATGGGAAAAGATCAGCACAAAACAAATATATTTATATACACAGTGCATGGTTTGGGGTTAAGATGGTGATTTAGAATATCATAGTGGAGATACATCTATCACACATAATTTCAATTCACTCCAGTTATTATAGGTTTGTTTTATTTTTGTAAACTATAAGAACTGCAAAAATCTCATTACTGGCTACTCACCAGGGCTTAGCAATTCACACTTGGGATATTTAAAAAAAAATACTTTTCCATCCAGTCAACTAAATTTAAAGAAAGCATGTTTAGGGACTGCCCTGGTGGCGTAGTGGTTAAGAATTTGCCTGCCAATGCAGGGGACATGGGTTCGAGCCCTGGCCTGGGAAGATCCCACATGCCGGAGCAACTAAGCCCGTGTGCCACAACTACTGAGCCTGTGCTCTAAAGCCCACGAGCCACAACCCCTGAAGACCACGTGCCACAACTACCGAAGCCCGTGCGCCTAGAGCCCGTGCTCCGCAACAAGAGAAGCCACCGCAATGAGAAGCCCGTGCACCACAAAGAAGAGTAGCCCCCGCTTGCCACAACTAGCGAAAGCCCGTGCAGCCAAAAATAAATAAATTTATTTTTAAAAAGAAAGCATGTTTAGCTAAGAAAGACAAATGAGACACAGACTCACCTGATTGCTACAGCAAATCTTGTCACATGATGAAAATTTTGCAAGGTGGAAGCTAATGAAGGAGAATGCCAGTGCCATAGACAAAGAGTGAGCTTGGGAAAGTTTGCTGGTGCCATAAAATGGACATAGAAACAAAGAGTACATGATTCAGAGATTATGTGCTAGGGTGCAGGTCCAGAGAAAAACAGCAACACGGAATACAGTTAATTAAAGGGACCATGGTCTCATAAGAGCATAGAGGCAGACATTTGGACTGGGTATATCTTGGAAAGAAACACTCCATCATAGAAAAGTGACTCATGCTAGACCCTTTCCTAAATAGAGTTGCTGTCAACAGTTTTTCTATTCATCTTGCACCTCAGAAATCTACATTGCTCCTGATTCACGATAAGCCTCAAAACTTGTCTGATTCTCAATGATCTGATGATTTGATGGAAAGCAAGGGACTCAGGAAAAAACTGGAAGACCGCTTCAGGGAAAGATGGGTCCATCATTACCATCATATGCTTCCAGGAGAAGAAAAACAGACCAGTTTTGATGCAGCAATATTCATCATTTTAAAATCCCTTGTATTTCTCTGACAATAAAGAGATGCTATTTTGTATGTATTAAGATGTTAACCCTTCATCCCGATACTATAAGGTAAGTGGGCTTGGACAGAGACAATCTAGGAAATATCAACCATGTTAAAAAAAATAAAACGAACAACAAACAAAACCTTCCTGAACTCACACCTTAATGGTCACTGGACTCTGAGCTGATCAAATATTCACTTTTATTAGTAACCTCTGAACCCACTGGGTGATCTTCCATGGACCTCCACCTCTAGAATCATCTCCATACTCTGTTGTCAGGTCACCATATTTGGCTACAGGTCATTCAGCTACTCCTGCTTTTTCTGCTACTCTCATACATATCCCTTTATTTTTTTCTCCATTCTTCCCCATGATAACCCTACTCTGAAGCAAACAAGCCACACCCATACCTGGGTGCCCTTAGCCAGTACAGTGGTATAATCACAAGGATATCATAGAGTTTTTGAGTTTTCAAAGCACTCTCCTATTCTATTCCATACAACATGGTCACACCACGCCAGAAAAGGAGATGCCCTTCCCACTTTGCTGGTGAAGACTGTGAGATCCAGTGACTTGAACTGATGTGCTCACAGACACATAATTAACAGTAACGGGAGTGAGACGTACATCAGAGACAAGCATCAAGGAACAGCTGTGTGAAATATTTTAAATCCACTGAGTCTTGTGTTTGGCCTCCTCGTATTAAATTACTAGAATTAAATTTGCCTAAAATATTCTGACAATAACCACTACCCATGCTATGTAAACAATACTTTATTGTACAGAAAAACAGAAAATACCCATGCACACACATGCTAAAACATTTGCACACACGTCTATTAGACAAATTTATACTAAGAGTTGACTCTTGTATCACTTGAAGATGCCATTTATTTCTGAGGGAAGGAGGGAGTGGGCAAGAGAAAAAAAGAAGTCTGCAGTTTACAAACAGAGCTGGACACTCCGAAGCCTTGGCTTTCTCACACCACTGTATTTCTGCTGGACAGCACTGTAAAAACCCATGGGCAAGTGGGCTGAGCTGCTTCTGAGACAGAGAGTGATAGTTCAGGGTGATCATCTAAAAGTCCTACTACAGAAAGGCCAGGATGAAGCTCTTCCTATAAAGAATAATTTAGGCTACATTTCTACAAAGCCAGCAAATCTAATTGTTGCATTAAATTATACTTTTTTGAGGCTTACAGGTATACCCAATTTCTTCTACCAAAACCAAATTAAGCCAAAAAACCAAAAGCCTTGGTCTACTGAGTTCTACGTAAATGACAATTGTCATATGTGATAAATGGCAGGAATCTAAAGAAAATATGAGATTGGGGGAAGGGAAGAGTCTATTTATTCCAATGACTGTTTAAATTGAAGTATAGTTGATTTACAATGTTGTGTTAGTTTCAGGTGTACAGCAACATGATTCAGTTATATATATATATATATATATATATATATATATATATATATATATATTCTTTTTCAGATTCTTTCCCCTTATAGATTATTATAAGATATTGAGTATAGTTCCCTGTCCTCTACAGTAGGTCTTTGTTGGTTATCTATTTTATATATAGTAGTGTGTATATGTTAATCCCAAACTCCTAATTTATCTCTCCCCTCTTTCCCCCTTTGGTAACCATAAATTTGTTCTCCATGTCTGTGGGTCTATTCCTGTTTTACATATAATTTCAGTTGTACCATTTTCTTAAGATTCCACATATAAGTGATATATGATATCTGTCTTTCTCTGTCTGGCTTACTTCACTTCGTATGATCATCTCTAGACCCATTCATATTCCAATGACTCTTAATATGTCTGTTGCTTCTCTTCTTATCTGGGGTTAATAGGGTGAATTGAGAAAGACTCGTAGGAGTCAGTAGGATATACACATATAAATGCACACACATAATTCATGAATTGTTACTAATTTATTCAATACTATTAGTTACACATTATTAATATATAAGTATGTATAACAGATAATTATATCTATTAAATGTAAGGTAGTGTGCAAAACAGTGTAGGGGTTCACACTCCAGTCCTCTAGGGACACTTTAGACAGCAGGAAAGCTCAAATATGCTTCCAAATCCATACAACGCAGTAAAGGTGGGGTAGTCACCGTAACGGAAGACAGAGTGCTTCAAGGCTACAGGGGAAAAGTAATTTTTGTTTTGCTGGAAATAATTGTGGACATTATTGAGGGCGGAAATTTGTGTTCTTTAATTTCTTATTTGCATATAAGAGAATTATGAATTTAGCATAAATTTTACATGATGAAAAGGCTTAGATTTGGAAAATTGGTGAGTTTTTCACCACCTAAGGTAAACTGAGTCTGAGAAAAGCCATTTCTTTGATGACGAACCTGGTGGCACATCTTACAATAAAACACACTCTCTTCTTGTGGTGAAAGGCCATTATGGTTCCTGTGAAATGGCACATTCTTGAGAGGTAACTTCAAATTTCCTTCCCGAGCTGAAATTTAGGAATAAGCAAGCAGGCCTTGAAATCAAAAGCACCCGTCCGCTCCAGAAGTAGATAATTGTTACTGGCTGAAATGACACTCAGCCGAGGCAACATAGTTCTTCTGAGGCCCAGTGGGTTGCTGATGGTCAGACGATACGTCCTTAACTTGCAGGATGTAGAGCAGTGCGCTGAATCTTGCCCATTCTATTTGAAACACTTAGCTTTTCAATAGGGAGTGCTCAGAAGGAGATGAAAATTGCGCTGACATCCGAATGAAAACAAAGAGGAGCAAATGGAAACAAAACTGGTGGGCGTCGCTCTCAGACGCTGAGGCTTATTTCTTCATTGTTAAAATTTCAGGAATTTGTTTTTGAAAATTTCTATGGTAAAATACCAGGTCCAGTCATGCATAATGGTATGTTTAGTGACTGTAAGTCAACAATACAGAAGAATAGATGTGTTTCAGAATGGAGAAGGCAGAAGGAAGGGAGGAAGGGAGGGAAGGAAAGAGGAAGGGAGGGAGTGGGGAGGGAGGGAAGAAGAGAGGGAGGAAAGGAAGGAGGAAGAAAGGAGAAAAATAAAAGTGAAATGCCTACCAAAAGTGCAATAACACCATTAGTTCAAAAGCGACTTCCTTCTATTCATCAAAACAAGTCAGGAAAATGGTGTTGAAATATTATGGATCCTCACCTGCCAAAGCATGACTGATACAGTGCCATCTCTGGGTTTCTCAGCTAGAAGTCCTTGGTCTAAATGCCTCTCTAGATGGGATCATTTGCCCCTTGGAAATGAAGCAGGCAATGAGGGAGGTCTCCCTCACCTGAAGAAATGTCTCTCTGTTTTCATGACCATCCCATTGTGATTCCACTTCACCACTGTTAATCCCAAGAGCCAACGAATTGCCGAGAAGGACCTGCTGCTCTCCATCTAAGTTGCTTCATTTCTTCTCAAGTTTATTCTCAGCAGGAGCCCTCAAAGGCAAAGTCACTCCCCAGGGCAGTAAACAGAGAAGTGCAGGGAAAAAAACATCAGCATCACCTTCCAGATACTGAGCAACCCTAAGGAGACAGACACACACTACACACTGTCACAGCAGTTCTTGCATGGAGGACTTTTGGAGGGAAGACACCAAGATTCACTGACTACCTACAACATGCCAAACCTTTTCAAGATATCAAATTGATCAATGCTACAATTATTACAAGAACTCTTTGTGAATGAGGAAAATGAGACACCAAGAGGGAACATTTTCTTGTCCGTGCACACCTGGTAGGTAAGCCGTGGGTTTTAGGCTTAAGCTCATCCCAAAAATTTCTGCCCTGTGGGAAGTGGTGTGAACTTGGCTTCTTCTTCTGTTGGGTTCTTGGAGGCTGACACTCAGCTCTTTGCTGCCCATTTTCCCAGCTTGGTTCTCTGACTAGATATTCTGTTAATTCTTTGAGTGACACTGAATCCTTCCAAGAAATTTATTTTCTGCTTCAAGCATCTAGTTCTGCTTCAGATACCTATTCAGCTGCCTATTGTTTACATTCAAGAACTCTGGTACAGAGAATTATGGTTCAGGATTATAGTGAATTATTCCAGAAGAAGGGCTACCACAGCTGTCTGGAAGGATGATGCCAGCAGTTTCATGCAGAAGGGTTGGGTCTGAAAGTCAGGGGAAGGGAAAGAGAGACAGTAGTCCCAGACAGAGGGAATAGCATTAGCAAAGGCATGGAGGCAGGAAAGGAACTGTTTCAGTGCTCTGAAACACTTCCCTGGTTTCAGAATTCCTGTAACTAGTTCTGCTGATTTCCTGTTGTCTTTTTAATTGAGCTTCAGTAATTTTCCTGTTAAAAATGGATGAGGGCACCTCCCAATTTCTCTATTTTCACTTTCCATGGGGTTGAATTTGTTATATGCAATCTTTAGTCTATTTGCTCCACGCTCAGAAATCACTGAGTAGAAGGTTATGTGTGCAGCCAAAAGAACACAGTAAGATTTTTCTATGCACTTATTTTGTTGTTGCACCTATAAGTCCTTTTCAGAAAAAGGAACTTTTGAAACAAAAGTGTTTTTAAAATTCTGTTCAAAGATATTGGTGGGAAACTAGTCAAAAGCTGATATGATATTGAACAAGAAAATAACTTTAAAAAGAAAGAGGGAGAAGAAAGAAAAGAAAAGAAGTAAAAGAAAAGAAGGAAGAAAAGGAGGAAGGAAGGAAAGAAAGAAGGAAAAAAAGAAGAAAGGGAGGGAGGGAGGGAGGAAGGGAGGAAGGGAGGAAGGAAGGGAGAGAGGGATACCTACACTTGCCCGGAGTCAGGATGTCCACCCAGCCCTTCTTTCTCTTAGCTGACACCTTCACTTCTACCCTCAGGTTGAATAG
The DNA here is from genome assembly GCF_008692025.1 of Phocoena sinus. Lineage (NCBI taxonomy): Eukaryota > Metazoa > Chordata > Mammalia > Artiodactyla > Phocoenidae > Phocoena > Phocoena sinus. The sequence continues at coordinate 4,902,078 of NC_045775.1, read as the reverse complement.
TTCATGGGTAGGCACCTGATGTGAAAGAAACCCACCCACAAGCTTCCAGAAACCTGTGGATTTTAACAAAAGATGTGGGGATCATCGATTCCTCTGTCAGGACTTGGGAATTAAGTAGTCAGAGAATGATCTGGAAACTGTGTCCAGAGAGGGAGACAGAGAGAGACAGAGAGAAGGATTCCAAGTTGGAAGGACACCACAGGTAAGATTATAAAGTGTTGGGGGATCAGAGCCATGTTGAAAATGTTCCCATAACCTGAGAAATTAGATTTTTTCCCTTAGGCACTAAAAAGCCATCTGAGATTATTAATCAAAGCAATCTGTCAACCAATTTTATGTTTTGAATAAATTACTCTGAACGAAGAACAAATGGATGAGAGGACAACTGATTAGAGCCAGAGGGTCAGTAATGAGGTTCCTGCAGTGATCAAAGGCAGGACTGGAGCCTTGTGCTGGGCACTGGGTTGGGGGTTGGAGAGAGGAGGGACAGATGGAAGACACACATTTAGGAGGTGGAATTGGCAGAGTTCAGACAACCCATGGTCATAGTTTGAGAATTTCCCAAAGACACTCCCAAGTTTAATCCTCTGATTGCCAGTTTCACACATGGCCGTTGACATGTGTATCATTATCTTCTCATGGCTCTCCTGAGATGGAGCAAATACAGGATTAATGTCATCGACACAGCTCTCTGTGCCTCAGAGGTTAAGAAGGTGGAACAGATTTACAGCGATCTTGACAATCACTGATGCCTAGCTTTCTTCTTGCTCATTACCTCTGATAAGGACCTGTGGGCTGGCCCAGAAAACATAAGTAGTATAACGAGGCCCCGGAGTGCGATCTTTTGTGCTGCTCCTAGACAGTCAAATGGCTCTGGCTTTGATAGTTTTGTTCACTTGGATCCAGCCTGGACCACAGACAAGCTGCATACCGTCTTCGGAAGGATTCTCATCTGCTACTCAACCTGTATCCCTGTTCGTGGGACTTATCAGAGGTCTTAAGCAGGACTCCTGGCAGAGTGACATGAAGATACATGAGATGATGGCTATAAAACATTAAAGTCGTTGCTGGTCAGCAGGAGAGACTATGATTTTGTCCCCTCTCCTAACCCCTGGCTTGATGTCGGCCCTGGTCCTTTCCGCCCTAAACATTCAGGCCACAGGATCATCTGGTCCCCATCCTGATGTACCATAGGTCCCACTGAACTTTCCTCTCTGGCTAGCTATGGGGCACTCTCTGCCAGCTTCCTGCTGCTGCTCAGAGAGTGTCTGCCAGCCACACAAAAAAAGCTGGTAGATCTGACCCTCGACTGCATGACTAACCACCTTTTCTCATAGCCTGCCCGCCAGAGATAGGAACTGTCACATGACAATAACTCAACAAATAGTGATTCACCTCAATTCAACTCAATAAGTATCTATGAAGAATCTACTGTTAGAGGCACTGAAGATGAAACAATAAGTAAAACTGTTCTAAGAATCTAGAAGTTTACCATCAAAATGGGGGCATGTATATAAAACAAATTAATTACAGAAACATACAATGACACAACTGCTAAATAGAATACAAACACCATGCTAGGGCAGCATCAAGGGTGGAGTGTATCATTCTGATTAGCAAAAGTGTGAGAAGAATGGATTAAGGAGGCTTCATTTGTCATTGTTTTTAATCAGGTTTACCGAGGCATAATTTACAAGCAATGAAACATATTTTAGACATAGAGTTCAGTAAATTCTGATGCAACAAAAATCACAGTCAAGATATACAAAGCCACTATTACCCCAAAAGTTTCTCTGTGCTCTTCTTAATCATTACCCTACAACCAAGATACCACTGATCTACTTACTAGAAATACAAATTAGATTTGTCTTTCCTAGATTGTGTACAAATGGAATCATATAGTATGCTCTCTTTTGTTTGGCTTCTTTTGTTCAGTGTAATATTTCTGAGATTTATTCATATTCACAAAACAGTACTTAATTTCTTGTTATTGTCAATATCATTCCATTGTACACATATATTGTATCTTGTTTATCCATTCACATGATGATGGACATTTGGGTTGTTTCCAGTTCTAGGCTATAATGAATAAAGCTGTTATGCACATTTGTGTGCATATAGATATGTCTTTTGTGAATTGTGTATTTGTGGATGCATATATTTTGAGGATATGTATTTTTATTTCTCTTGTGTAAATACGTAGGTGTAGACTGGTTGGGTCAAGCAATAAGTTTCTGATTAAACTTATACGAAACTGCTAAATAATTTTCCAAAGCAGCTGTAACCATTTTATGTTCTCATCAACAATGTGTGAGAGTTCCATTGGTCCACATCTTCGATAACACTTGGTACTGTCAGTTATATTTACATTTTAGCCATCCAAGTGGGTGTGTAGTCATAGTTTGTTGTGGTTTTAATTTGAATTTCCCTGATGATGAATGATGTTTAACAGTTATTCATGTGTTTATTGACCATTCATATATCTTTTTTCGGATTAGTGTCTGTTCAACTTATTTTAATTGGGTTATTTGCCTTTTTATTATTGAATTGTAAGGGTATTTTCACATATTCTATGGATAAGTCTTTTGGAAAAAATACATATAGCTATTATTTTCTCCCAATATGTGGCTTATTTTTGTTTTGTTTTGTTTTTGTAACATGTCTTTTAAAAAGTAGAACTTTAAATCATTTTATTCATTTTTGTTTAATTGTTATTGCCCATTGCATCCTATCTAAATATCTTTGTCAACCCCAAGTCACAAGGTTTGTTTCTTAAGTTTTCTCTAAAAGTATTACAGTTGTTTTTTTTTTTTTTTTTTTTTTTTTTTGTCGGTATGCAGGTGTCTCATTGTTGTGGCCTCTCCCGTCGCGGAGCACAGGCTCCGGACACGCAGGCTCAGCAGCCATGGCTCATGGGCCCAGCCGCTCCGCAGCATGTAGTATCTTCCCGGACCGGGGCGCGAACCCGTGTCCCCTGCATCGGCAGGCGGACTCTCAACCACTGCGCCACCAGGGAAGCCCTAAAAGTATTATAGTTTTAACTTTAGTTTAACAATATATTTTGTGTTATTTTTTGTGTGCATATCATATAGTGCTGAAAGTTATCTATTTTCATATCGCTATCCAGTTTTTCCAACCCAATTTCTTAAAAAAGACTATCTATTCTCCATTAAATTATTTTTACCCGTTTGTTGAAAATCAATTAACCATATATGAGTGGTTTATTTCTGGATCCTCCTTTTGGTTTCACTGCTCTCTCTCTCTCTCTTTCTCTCCACTATGTATATTCATACTATTTTGATTGCAGGAGCTCTATAGTATTTAATTTAAGTACTTTAAGTTCTCCAATTTGCCCTGCCTAAAATAAGCACCTCCAAATTTGCAATATAAATGTTAGCATTTGCTTATCAATGTCTACAAGAGATTTTCACTGGGTTCATATTGAATCAATAGATCACTTTGCTGAGAGCTAGCATCTTAACAATATTGAATCTTTTAATACATAAGTATACATATATATATATCTTAGTTTGCAAGGGTTGCCATAACAAAATATCACATACTGAGTGCTTATAACAGTGAAACTTTGTTTTCTCACAGTTCTGGAGCCTAGAAGTCCAAGATCAAGATGTTGGCTGGCTTGGTTTCTTCCGAGACCTCTCCTCATGTTTTGTAAATGTCCACCTTCTTCCTGTGTCCTCACATGGTCTTTTCTCTGTGGACACTTATCTTTGGTGTCTCTTTTTCTTCTTACAAGGGAACCAGTCCTATTGGACTAGGACCCCACCCTAATGGCCTCATTTTAACCTCTTTAAAGACTCTAACTCCAAATACAGTCATGTTCTGAGGTATTGAAGGTTATAGCTTCAACATATGAATTTTAGAGAACACAGTTTGTCCATAACTATACATAATCCATTTATTTACAGTTAATTTTTCTTAGCAATATTTTTCAGTTTTCAATGTATAGATCTTACACATCATTTGGCTAAATTTGTCCCAAATTATTCACATTTTAAGGAATCATATGTATTTTAAAATTTCAACCCCTAGTTGTTCATTGCTAGTATATAGAAATATAACTTTTTATATTGTCCTATCTTATGACACTGCTTAATTCACTTTTTATTTCTAGAAGCTTTTTTTAGATTCCTTAAAATTTGCTACCTAGATTATTGTGTTGCCTGAAAACAAAGATGTTTTTAATTTGTCTTTTCTAATCTATATGCATTTTAGTTTTTATTCTTTCCTTACCGAACTTTACTTTTTACTGTCAGGGAACTTGCATTCTACTGTAAATCACAAGACATATGCTCAAATAGATACAACAGTTTTAAATATAAGCAATGCTATAAAATAGCATTTTACAGCTATTCCATGGTTTCCAAGGGAAACCATGGAAATGTATAATAAAATATCTGGTCTGGGCTGTGGACAGGGGTTGCATTACATAGAACATTCCAGTCAAGGAAAACAGCAACTGCCAGGTCCAGTCAACAATAAGTAAAATGTTCAAAAAATAAAAAAGCTAATGTGCTTGGAACGTATGAAACAAGAGAAAGAGTGGCAGGTGAATGCAGAGGTAGGCAGGTCTTATATTCAGGTTTTATTTGAAAAGCATAACCTAGCAAATAACATAAAAATAGCATTTTCAAATTTAATAAGAATATTGTATCCCTTCCGGAAAACCACATCGCCTCCCTACAAATAACTATAAATATATAGGTGTGTACATGTTCATTATAATACTATAAGTAGAGACCACAAACATTAATATAACATTATTATGTTCCAGGTGCTACTGTAAACACTTTATATACGTGCCTGTTTAAATATGCACATCCACATATAGAACACTTTTCCTGTATGTAATAACGTTTATTTATGTATAATATATGAATTCGCTCTCCTTATATTTATATTTCTTTCATCATATTAGAGTCATCATATATTTTCTCCACACTCAAGTTTGGACTGTTGGTGTATTAAACACTCATTATTAGGCTCAAGTGTAAAGATGAAGGAAAGAAACAGAGGCACATTCTGCTTATCTGTTCCTTCAGGTCACAGACAGCAAACCCACACATGAGAACAGAATCTAGTCATTGGAAAGGATGTCTCTGTAACAGGGGACTCAGAGTCACCTCACAATTGACCTGGCAGTGCTATTTAACTGGGTTACAAAGAGATGTACAGAACAAATTACAGAAGAATGTAAGACAAATGGGGTAGCTCCAAATTGCAGACAGGAAAAAAAATGCCTGAAAGTGTTTTTTACCATCTTTTGTTTGCAGTGTTTCTGTACTTATCTGATTATTCATTGCAGGCAAGGTAAAAATGAATATTCTGAATAAGAATGCTCTTGCCAAAGAATAAGAACAGAATCTGTGATGCCACAAAACCCTGCAGGTCTGATATTCTCTGGTGAATTCAGATGGCAGCCCTAAGTAGGCGTCAGACTGTCAAGACTTTACCTCCCCCAGGACAAAGGGGCTGTTGAATCAGTATGGCTGACTTTTGTCATTACCTCACATTCTACAGTTGTCCAAATGTATTTTTGGTAGAGCTAAAGTATAAGAGATTCTTCCTATAAACATTAATAGCATCCTGAAAAAGCAGTCCAACCCACACAATCATTTGTTCATTCAGATAACACAAAGCTGTTGATGGTGTCTCTTTACCAGGTACCTTGCTCTGCAGTAGGCATAAAAAGGGTTTGCCAGTAAGAGCTTACCTCTGCCTTCCTGTGACATACAGTTGAGCAGGAAAAGCATAATTAGGGAAGCAATGGCAATAAAGCACTACAAGTGTTAAGGGAGGTGAAGTACCAAGCACAGTGATTGCACATATCAACCGTAACAACACAACCTTCTCTAGAAGTCAGAAAGAGAGCCCCAAAGCAAGTGATATTTGAGCTAAGCCCTGAATGAGAGGTAGAATGTTGGCACATTAAGAGTAAAGGAAGATGGTCCCAGACGCAAAGGACAAATAAAACAGCCTGGAGGTGAAGGGTCCAGGTTTTGAAAGAATATGAAAAGCTAGAGCTTACAATTGGGAGTTTGTGGGAGTAGGAAGGGAGGTGAAGATGTACTGAAGGCAGTCATCCACCTGAGCTTAGTTTTAATGTAGAAAAAAATATATCAAGTCTAAATGTTGATGGAATGGAGGTGTTATAGAAGGCAATGTTGAAGATCCAAGGTAAAGAAGGGTGCTGGGAAGAAGTATAGTGTTTGAGAAGGTGGGACACGGGGAATTCAGAGTCAGACAGAGGCAATATTTTTACATCTTTGGAGGAGAAGGGAATGGAGTAAAATTCAGTCTGGAGGCTTTAAATGTGTAGAATTTGTGCAAGAATTTGGGAGGGTTCATATATGCTGAACTTTCTATGTACAATAATAAAGGAAATAAAGTCATTTGATGACATGATGGAAGTGGGGTGGAGAGGAGAAAAGAGAAAAAAAATGCTTGAAATAGTTTCAATGGGGAATTGGAATGAGACTGGACTATGGGAATACAGAAGACTATTGAGCAGGACTGATGGCCCAAGGGGAGCTGGTGCTCCTTTGGTCTGCAGGCCCATCTCCATGGTCACGGCACATCTCCTGCAGTCTCAGTGCCCTGGCACAGTCAGGAAGAGCCCTCCCAGTTTCACATCTCTCCAGGGGTGAGGACAGGATAAAGAGCCACATGGTGATTATATTAATAAAGGTAGTTGTTGAGAGATAAACCAAGGAATTTAAGCTGAAGAGACAAAGAAGATAGCATGTAACTGGTGTGGTGGGAGAAATACCCTCATCTATGATCTGGAGCGTCAGATAACAATTGAACCGTCATGTCAGGTAGAGTCTACAAAAAGAGGGAAGTACAGGGTTCTGCAGAAACAGAGTGGAATAACTGAGTTTATGATTCAGAGGTCACGGTCCTGGGGGACAGAGGTCCAGAGTGGGTAGCAGGAATTTGAGCATCATGTAATTAGAGGTGCAGGATTATCTAACAGGCCAGATAGTGAGATGGGCATCACTGTGGACGCTGAAATTGCCCATGGAATTGAAAAGTGTGGGGTAGAGAAAAAGGTTGAGTCAGGTGCTCAAACTTTCGGTGGATGAACAGTTAGAGGAGAGGTGCCATCACTCCCCAGATGCAGGGAACTTGGCTTACACATGTGGAGAATCAGAAAGGGGGCTGTACAGGATTGGTGACTTATTGAAAGTTGGGGTAAGGTCTAAGATTAAGCCATCTATGCATTCTTACAATAAACTCATTTGTATGATGAATCATCCTTTTTTATCAAACAATTTTGTAATGTTCTATTTAGAATTTTAGATCTATCTTCACAAGACAAAATGGTCTATAAATTTCTTCCTGGTAATGTCATTGTCAGCTTTAGGTTTGGAGGTTAAATTAGCCTCATAAGTGAGTTGGGAAGTGAGTTGGAAATGCTTCCTTCTTCTTGTCTCTAAAATAATTTATATAAAATTGCTATTTTTTAATGTCCTTAAATTTTTGGAAGAAATCCCTGATAAAGCTATCTAGTTTTTGTATTTTCTTTATGAGGAGCATTTAAGAACACATTCAATTTGTCAAATAGCTGTGAACTATTAATATCTTCTATTTTTTTTTCCCTTGGGTCAGGTATGGTGTGTAGTGCCTTGTTTGGAGAACCTTAAACACTTTAGTTAGAAAATTTAGTCCTTTTTACATGTAATGTAATTTTTTAATATATTTGGGTATCTGTTATTTTCCAATTTGTTTCTATTGCTTCTTAATTAATTAATTAATTTGGTTGCATCGGGTCTTAGTTGCAGCATGCGGCCTCCTTAGTTGTGGCATGCAAACTTAGTTGTGGCATGCATGTGGGATCTAGCTCCCTGACAAGGGATCGAACCCAGACCCCCTGCATTGGGAGCATGGAGTCTTAACCACTGTGCCACCAGGGAAGTCATCCAATTTGTTTCTATTTCATCTAGCTGATTTAGATTTTCTTTTCTCTCCTTTTTTGACATCTTTAGGAATTAACACGTGTAGTTTTTATTCAATTCCCCCTTCATTAACTTGTCAGTTATACATTAGGTACTATTTTAATAGTTATCCTCGTGGTGACCTCATGCAGCCTCGACTTATTACAACCTAATACAAATTTTTACTGTGATCACCTCCTCAATAATGCTAGAAACATACTACTTTTGAACTTCATGTACGTATCTTCCAGTTTTTGAATTATTGCTTTCAAGTGTTTTAATATCACACATATTTTGAGGTCCACAAGACGTGTTACTGTTTGATGTAGTCAGTATTTACTTACAATTGCCCACTTCTTCACATTTCTTTTACTGTGTGCTGTCTTGTGCATTTTTCATTTCTTTCTGAGGTAGTTTCCTTCTCCCTTATGTGCTTATTTTAATGAAGGTATTCTGGCAAAACAATTCTCTCAACGTTTGTTTGTGGAAAATGACTTTATTTAGCTTTCATTTTTAGGATGTTTTAATTAGCTGTGGAATTCTAGGTTAGCAAGTTTTTGCTTTTTTCATTTCTTTACAAGTGTCTTCCCATTGATTTCTGTATTCATTCATTTTCTTTGAGAAGTCATCTCAGTCTTATATCACTGCTTAGGGAAAAAAAAATATTTTCCTCTTCTGTTTTTAAATTGTTCGTAACTATTTAGTTTTACTATAATATTCACAGAGTTTTTTCCTACATAGGGCTATCCAAACCTCATAAATCTGTAAGTTGAAGTTGCTTATCTATATTGAAAATTCTCAATCAATTTTCTCTATATTCTCTGTCTTTTTTCCCTCAGAAACTTCAGTTGCATCATTGTGAAATCTTTTCAATGTGTTTTGCATTGTCTTATGGTTTATTACATATTATTTATTCTTTCTACTCTATTTGTTGTCATCTTGGGTATTTTTTCTAATTCACTTATATTCTGGGAGACTAATCCTGCCATTAAACTCACTGTTGAATTCCTAATTTCAGATAATGTATATTTTATTTGTATTGTTTTTTATCTTAATTAGAAATCTGGTACCTCTTGAAATTCTCTCTTCTCATTTATTTTCTTTTTTCTATTTTCTTGTATGTATTAATCATAGTTTTATTAAAGCCATTTTTCTACTACTTCTAATATCAGAATGATTTGTAGCTCTCTTTCCAGTACCTGCTTTTTCTCTTGATTCAGTCTACTTTCAGCAACTTTCTTGTCAGTGCTTTTTTTAGTCTCTTACTCTGTGCAGTTTCTTTATTAGGCAAAAACTTGCAGCCACACAAATCCCTCCTTTTGTATCTCCAGCCCCACAGTATCGCCAAAATCTATGCTGTATTTCTAGTCCTTAAGCTCCAGGCCCCTGTCTGGGCAAACCCCAGATCCTCAGCCTCTGGCTCCCATAAATGTACTTGGCCAAAGCACCCCAGGGAAAATGGTTCCAGAGCATCAGCTTAGCCCTGAGATTCTCTCCTCCCTGAAATCTTGGCCCCTTCAGGCTTCATGGCATCAGTACTTCACTGATAACCTTAAGCATAAGATATTTATATTTTACTTGGTATTTCTTACTGTTTTCATCAGGACACATTGATCTACATACACAACCCTCATCTAATCCAGAAGAGGTCTGTTCTTGTGTTTTTCTACATGTGGTGAATTGTGGATGGGAAACCCTTTGACAATGACAGCACAGTCCTTTTATTTAGCCCTGTTAAGATCTTTAATCACCCTGCATATTAACTATAACTAGCAAAGCTGACTTCAACATATCAGGGGTTATAAAAAAGGGTCACATCTTAATGTCTAAATAATTTTAAACAGAAACTCCTTTTGTATTATGGTTATGCTAACCCAGGTTCTCAGATCAGGCAAAGAGAGGACTGCAGGGCACAGCCACCTGGTAATTCCTTTAGGCTGGGAAATAACCCATTTTATTTTGCTCTCTTTCCATCGGCCCAAACTAGCCACATGATCTCACCTAAATGCAAGGAACGTTGGGGAAAGTAGTCCTTGGCTAGGAAGCTGCTTCTCAGAAATATCTCCACGGTCTGGAAGGGGCCCATGAATTTTCTACTTTCAGGGCACTATCCCCACTACAGCAGACACTTAGGAAAAGGGACCACTCTCTGGGGATAACATGGGAAGGAGACACAGATGAACGTGAAGGAGAAGGGAGAAGATATGAGAGAACTTGTTCATTTAGAATGAAAGAGAAATCAAATAGATAAATTAGAAATCAGGCTTATAAGATAAAATACTTTTGGCAAATTTAAGATGCCGTGTATGAAATCTGTACCAATAACAAGAAAGAAAAATGTTACCAATTAGGTAATGATATAATGCATTCTAATAATATCAGTTATAATAAGCTTACCAATTTCAAAGTTATTAAAATGTAAATAAACTACTCATTTTTGAATAAAGTGCGGTATAAGAGAGCTTGAAAAGTTTTACCTTCCTTCTCCCCCAGTAGGCCACCTAGACAGCCGAGGGTTGCAGTAAATTTTAGAATAAATCATGAAGTCCTATCACTGGTTCTCACGAAGCCGGAGAGAGAGGGATATTCTGCTTCATTTATTGTGACCCTGATTATGATTTCCTTTGAAGTGCTTAACTTTGGGCTTTGCATTTATCTGATTTGTTTGCTGGGTTTGGTCTAAATTACACAGTTGGGTTTTTTTTGCCTTGTGTCCCTACTGCTCAATGCCCAAAGCTCTGTAGAAGTCTCCTTTAACCCCTGAATGTAGGAATTTTAAACTCACCCAGTCATCTTCTCTCTCTTGGGTTAAAGCAAGACATGTAACAGTTTTGCAGAGCAAATCTAGACCCTTACTTTTAAATACAGCCTACAATTAAGCACCCTACATTTAAATATTCCGTGATGAAGAAATGTAAATCCCTTAATCATTTTACATATGTGTTAATTCCTTGGCTTTTAAAGATTGGAAATGTTGACAGGACTCTTGAATTCAGTTTGATTTTTAGTTAGTGTGGGATAAGGGAAAGAAAGAAGGATATGAAAATCTTACTGTTGAGACAAATTTAGTGGGCCACAATATAGGACAGTGTTGCTATTATCACAGCTAGTATTAAAATCCAAATGAATGTGCTATCAATCAATAAGCATATTTTTCTGAATATATGCATAATGAATATGAACTCACTATAACCATATGGACTCCAAGGGTCAAAATCATTACAATCCTCTGTCCTCAGGAGACAGAAATGTCTTGGTGATGTAACACATGTTTGGAAATTCTGCATTCTTATTTTATTGCAAAAATATGTTATTATAACTCAGATTATTCAGATCTTAGCACATTAAAACAATATTAGTCATCATCCAAGTACATTAGCATAACAAATATATTGCTATATAAATTGTCTAGGATGCATTTTCAGTGTCAGAACATTTCAGGGTTAGGTAAGTCCTTAGAAACATCTGATAAAGTACCATCCCCGACCTCATACTTCACTCACCTGTTTGTTTAACCACTGCTTGAGTATTTCCAGAAACTGGGAACTCACTACTTCTAGAGCAGCTCACTTTGCTCTTGGATAATTCTTTTTTTTTTTTTTTTTTTTTTTTGCCTTACTCGGGCCTCTCACTGCTGTGGCCTCTCCCATTGTGGAGTACAGGCTCTGGACGCGCAGGCTCAGCGGTCATGGCTCACTGACCCAGCCACTCCGCGGCACGTGGGATCTTCCCGGACCGGGCCACGAACCCATGTCCCCTGCATCGGCAGGCGGACTCTCAACCACTGTGCCACCAGGGAAGCCCAGCTGTTGGATAATTCTAATCAGGAATCTTTCCCTACTCCCTGCCTTTCACTTCCATCCACTGTCTGCCATGTACTTCCTAGGACCACAGTGAGGATTAAGGAAGATAATGCTTATCAAGTGCCTGCCAGTGTCTCTTGGACATAAGAAATCATCTATTAAAATTAATGTCTATTAATTTTATTGTCCTTCTACCCAACTTTCATCCATGGAAATTCTACTTATGTCTAGGATTTTGCTTAAGGGTCACTTCTTCCCAGAAGCCCATATTCCTCGGACTGGGTTGTCTTCCGTATTCTAAGAGCATGTTGGACTTATTGCCACTAAATCCTGTATCTTTATTTTCATTCTGTGTCTACTGTCAGCTTCCTCAGGGCAGGGACTTTGCCCTTCTATGGTTTTTATAGTACGTAGTCAATTATTTGGCACAAAGTAGAAGGCTAATTTGACTTCTTGAATGAATGAATAAATGAGTGAATACCTAGTACAGATGTTAGGTAAAGCAGCTATACCTACTATACCTTGAAAACTTCAAATACTGAGTAATACGACAGCACAAAATATGACTTATTAGTAGAACTTTATTAGGGTTTTACATGTCAGTATATCAGCAGATAAAAGTGAAGTCATGCTTACATTAGGCATGTTCAAGATTATTCAAATATGCAGTAGTTGGGGGAATGAAAGCAAAGCCAGGACTTAGATTCTCTGATTCTTTGATCTGATTATATGATACAACATGGTCCTTTAATAATTTTCCCAACAAAATTGTTCTTTTCTAGGACAATCAGTTCTTCTATCATTCCAAAACATATACTCATTGCTTAGTTTTGTAGATTTTCTTTTTGCCAGATTCAGTGGTTTCCTGGGTTCACATGTATCCCTTAATAGTTTTTCCTTTAGAAAAACAGGATAGATCTAGGGATACTGTAAGAAGGCTTTGATTTTATATCAGAAATAAATTCTTTGCATTTGTGTCTGTTGCTTTGTATCTCATTTTATGTTTGTCTAGAAGGGGCAGCCCTTCGTGAGCCCATGTGAAGCTCTGATCCCATCCCAGCACTTTCAAACTATATATCAATACTTAAGTGGCTGATGTCATAACTGAAATTGGTGGAATGTTTTCCAATCTCCTTCTCATTTCAGAATTCCACTCATTTCTCTTTCTTGTAGAGATCCTAGCAAGCAATAATTTGGGGTTTTACTTTTTATTTTGGATATTATTTATATTTGTTTTAGAGATATTTATCAAAAGAAATAGGCACAAACTCAAACTAGCTTAAATTAAAGGTGAAGGAAAGGAAACCACCATGAAATATCAGAAAAATCCCATGCAATGAAATTCTCTGTGTAACTCTGTCTTTCTCTAGGATGACATTATCTTTCATGGGTGTCCTGTATCAGCATTATTTTCTCTTCTGGGTTCTAGCTTCTCGTTGGGGCCCTATATTCTTATTTTCCATAGTAATTGCTAATATCTGTCTTTGAGCTGCCATGGCAGTGACTCTGCTTTGTCTTAGAACTCCAGTGCTCAGGATCATCTAATTCAGTCTTTTTTTTTGTCATTTAGCTTGGCAGAGAAAAACCTGTGTTATGCATACAACCTTGATAATTGGCTGTCGCCAGAAGGGTGGGATTGTCTGGACCAATAGGGACACCTATGACCATGTCCTCTTAGGGGGTTTCAGCCCACCCTTGACCACTCTGCTGCCATGACACATCCTTTCATTTTAGATCACTTCCCTTTGAAGACCTACCAGACAAGAAAACTCTATTATTAAATATCAGCACAAAAAAATTCCTTGATATCCACCACACTGACAGTGCTGTACCTCATTAAAAACTGCAAGTACTTGAAAGATCAGTTCTGTTACCCAATTTAAGTTTTTTAATTATTTTCAATTAAATATTTAAAATCCCATAGGAAGTTGAGTAGTTTCTAAACCAGGAATTTTATATGTTTATGAAGCACTGGATCTTTAATTTGTCCTTGTTGATGCATGGGAAGAATTAGTATTAGATTTCCTTAACTATGTTTTCAGGAATAAAACAAATATTGGACAACTTGTATGCAAAGGCACTTACATCACAACGTCATTAAAATACAGACTATTCTGGTTCTCAGAATCTCATCTAAAACTCATATATCTCCATTCTCAAGCAGACATGAGTCCTAATTTAATTCTTCATTTTTAAATTAATATTCATTACTTACCAATGAATACACTGATCAGACATAGTTATATATGGAAACTGAGTTTTCAGCTATATTTTATTTAAATGTATGTTTTTCTTTTACATGCCAGTTTTATTTCTTGTCTTACAGGAGCTATACATTGCAAGGTTATAATAAAGGATGTGAGGATAGTAATATGTATTATTTTCACTGGTTAATGGAAACACATACTGGTTGATAATCTACCAATAATAAATTGGAGTTGGCTTCTATACTACTGAATAAAGTAACTAGAAATTCTTTGCATCCTCATGAAATCCTTTCTGCATTTATTTTCCAAAATACAAAAACTTCACCCATTCATCCATTTCTGTCCCAGTCAATGACTGCCTGGTCCCTGTTCCGAGTCTTCCTCACTGGAGAACTTTATAAATTTTCCTCTAATTTCTTCAGAGGCATATTTCAAGCTCATGATAACTTTTTCAGGAGTCCTTTAGTTTCTCTTTGGAAACCCAGGAATTCATTTTCTTCTCTCTAATATTTCAGGACAAAAGTATACTCCCTGTATCCCTATTCTCACCTCACTTCTACCCATAGAAGACATTGCTTATTGAACATGGCACTGTTTCCAGATGGGCCTAGAGATTCTCAGTCCTTCTCAACATGGCCCTTTTATCATTACCATCCTGGAATTAAAATGGGAGATAAAACCTGTTTATAATTCCTGTGGCATTTATTCACTTAAGAGCATTAGCTGAGAACTGTGTTTTTTTCTGGGGTTAAATGAAAAAGACATAGTCCTGCCCTCATGGAGTTTACAGTTGATGGGTTAAATAACTGTCTGCAATCTGGCAACCATGAGTATAAGGGACAGTGACCTATACTGGAAAGAGTGATGCACTCTGTCTGGGCGGGGGCTTCACGCTGCAGGAGACGGACAATGGAGAATTGTGTTTACACCTTAAAGGAGCCAGACATCCCATGGGAACTTCAGCATGTGTCTTGTAGTTATGACAGGCAGAGAATGGTCTTCAAGAGGACAGAAGCCAGGTGTTATAGGTGGACTTCAGTAACCTAGTCCAGTTCAACAAGCCTTTCCTGATTAACTGCATCCTAATAACCTGGGTTAATTGTTTTAAAAGCCATGGTAGATAAGTTTAAGGAACTCATGAACTAGCAGAACAACAAAAATCTAAAAGGTAAACCATAATATTTCAAGGAAGTAAGTGCTTTAATTGGGTTGAGAACAAAGAGCTATCAGAATACAGAAAAGAAAGAAATCAACCTTTATGTGTGGGAAAATTGGGGGACATGTAAGGAAATAAAAGCATAGTAATCTTTTAGTGAGGAAATAGTCTACTAGTCAGAATATTATTATAATAAGTAAAATACTAAGCTTTAAGAGTGTGGTAGCAATTATAGCATAATTAAATATGGATATGTTAATATAAATTTCATACAGAGTCTGCTGCATGTGTGCTCCTTTCAAAAGAAAACAGATGTGACAAAATGCAGTCATTGCTACTTGTGATGTTTTAAAAACACCTTAATGTCACTCAGTAGACAGACTTGTATTTCAAACTAACAGAGAAGGTGAAAATACTGCAGAAAATTCTTAAAAAGTTGCCAAGTTGCTATGATATTTGTTTGACGAATCCCAAGTAGACCTGATTTTAAAGGACTCCTGTCATTCTCATCAGTTATCATTCCTGTGAGAGGATTAAATCCTTCTACAACTTTTTAATCAGACTTTCTGAGATGTGCCTCAACCTCACCAATGACTTTTTTTTTTATTTTTGGCCTCGCCACCACCTTGTTGTCTGACATATTGAGGTTCTGCTAGAAAAGTTCAGCAGCAGCTTAAATTATTTTGTGTCCTGTTAAAGTCTGACAGCTTGTGGAATTGAAGAGAGGTGTGTGCTTGTGAGTGACCTGTAACTACCTTGACTAGTGTGCATTTACTGTGGTTCTTCTACCACACCGACTGTAATGGGTTCCATGTTGAATAATAGTTTTGCCTTAGGAGTCTGTGAAAAATTTCTGTTGGGTAACAGAAAGCATAATTTTTCTTTTTCTTTTGTCAAGAAATCCTTAAGTTTCCTACCCTATGATAGAAAATACTGTAACTTCTCCAGAGGCTACTGAAACCGAGCATTAGTCCCCAGAGTCGGCAGTTAAAAAGTTATTGTTGAGCAGTGGAAAGAGCTTGAGAAGGATGGTAAAAATCACAGGCAGAATACTGAGAGTGATTCCTCCTCCGACTTTTCCATGACACAGTGACATGCAAAAAATCCATGTCCCTCCTCTTGAAAACTAATTACTCATGCTAGGCCTTGGTATGGAGCACCTGTGCTTGATTTCTTGGTGAACTGCTAACTAGCTCACGGGTTTTCAGCACCGTCTGCACATGAGAATCAACTGGCACTTTTAAAACTCTCACTGACCCCTAATATCCCAGACAAGTTAGATAAGAATCTGAGGGGTTAGTGCCCTCCAAACAGCATTTTTAATGCCTCTCAAGTGATTATAATATATAGCCAAGTTTAAAACCAAGTATTGACGTTTTGTCCCAGGTAAGTCATTTCATCTGTCTTCACCTATGTTTTTCCATTTGCAAAATGGAATGTTTTAGATGCATCCTTCCTTCCATTCTGTATCAAAGGAAGGGGAAATGAAGGTGGTTTAGTCGAAGGGATTTTCAACCTCCTTCTCAGTAGGAACAGCGTGTGTTTATGACTCCATGACAGGGCTCATAGAACCGAGGGACAGAACACTTGAGCATCCTCGAAGGTAGAGAGCTTAGCCTCAAGCTAAGACTTCCATCCTAACAGTCACAGAAGAGCAGAGGAAGCACCAATAATCCATTAATTCACTGCTCAATATTCTTTCTACCAGGCCAAACCACACTCGTCATCCTGGTTTCAACACTTTACTTCCTGGGGTTAAGCCAGGGAAGGGAACAGGCCAGAAGATGCAGGATTTTAGCTACCAATTCTGTTTAGAGAAGAATTCATGACTGTGTTCCTGAAGCTGAGCCAGAAAGAGCCAAGCACAGGATAGTCTGTGTAAAGCAGTATTGAATTCAGGGAAGGAGGACTTACGTGGCCTGAAAGGAAAAAATAGAAAAACAAAGTATGACTCACCAAGGCCTGATGCCCAAGATGGGTATGGGTACCATTTGGCAAGAAGTAAGTCATGTGGGAGTAGGGATCACGCTTGAGTAAACAGTCATTGGCTCAGTCTAAGGAATGCATTTTAAGGATCCAGGGCTCCCAGTTGAGAGCGCTTCCATTCCTTCTTGGCAGAATAAGGTCAGCATTTTGAAGTAACAGGTTTCCCTCCGTAAAGACATCCAGAAAACTCCCTCTCTTAGTTGGCTATTCCATCCCTGGGCTCCCAGAATTTACGGCTCTATTCACTTGGAAATGAATCCTGAACAGTTGAAGCCTTTTTCCTGACATTGCACCTCACCCTTGTATCTTTGCTGTCCCTCTTCGATATCTGATTCATGTTTCATTTCACCTAGCACCAACCATAAGTCTTTGCAAACCAGAAGCTCTTCATCATGCTTTTTTCGTCCAGTGCAATACTAATTTGGGGGAAAGCAGTGAAAATGAAGGAGGCTAAGAAGATATGGGTGTCCAAAGAGGGTAGAAGAAAATCATAAATGAAGTCAAGGCAGGGCAGGGGTAAAGGGGACTCTTCCTTAATCACAGGCTGTAGTATGCACATCTCTTCATGAGATGTTCCACCCTACGTTGGAGTCATGGGTTTATAGATCTCTTCCCTCCACTAGTCTACAGGCATTTAGTTGGCAGGGTCTGTGCCCTCTTCTTTT
This sequence comes from Phocoena sinus, assembly GCF_008692025.1. Classification (NCBI taxonomy): domain Eukaryota; kingdom Metazoa; phylum Chordata; class Mammalia; order Artiodactyla; family Phocoenidae; genus Phocoena; species Phocoena sinus. Next base: position 4,884,303 of record NC_045775.1, on the reverse strand, counting down.
TCAATTAGATATATACTAGCATCAGAGAGGACTGACATTATTAGAACAGGAATAGTCTTGGACATCAATATTCCAAAATAGAACTTGGTTCTCATTTGAGAGACCATAACTGTGAAAATATAATTATAGTAAGATCCAGGCACTTGAAAAAGAAAACAGTCCTCTAAAATACACTCAGAAACCTGGGGACATAGCACAGATGTCTATCCCACACTGTTCTCTGTAAGAACAGGCTGATGGGATAAGAAGTTCTCCCACCCCTGGTGAGGGCGCTCAACCATCAGCTTCCTGATGGAAGGAAAGAAGATCAGAGAAGATGCAACTGAAAAACCATGAGTCTTGCTTGGGCCCATGGCCCTAACCTTCCCCAATTGTTCAAGGTCTGTGGGGGAAGAAGAGCAGGACAAATGGGGTCCCTGGGTAACTGGGGGATCCCACAGCAGAAGGGCACAGTTTTCCAAGGTGTTCCCCAAGAGACTTTTATTCTTCTGGAAAATCCTGTCTTTACTCACCATGACACTATGAACAATAGATTCAGACAATTTAGCCTGAGAATAACCTCTCAGAATCCATGCAAACCATGTCTTTTTATGGGAAGCTGATGAGTTCTACACACCAACACCCACCTTCTGTGGAGTTATGCCTGAAAGCTGGCCAGCAGTCTCAAGGAAGCAATGGTCCTGAAAGAAAGTCTCAGAACTTATGGATCTTGGAATAATGGGGGAGTGGGGGGTTGGGGAAGAGTGTTATGAGAAGAGTCGGCCATGTCTACAGTGAAGACAGAAGCCAGTGTCCAAGGAGGACACCCAGGCGAGTGCCAGGCTGACCATGAGCTTGGTCTGCAGATCCTCATCTAGAGCCAAGACCATACCTGATCCTCTTAAAGGAAAAAAAGAAAATACAAGGACTTTGAACTTGACTGAATGGTTTCCAAAGAGGAGAGCAATTGGGTTGTAACTGAGGGGCTGATAGGATCAATGTGTTAAATATCCTGTTATAAATAGAAATGGAGCTTATAGCCTCCATTGCTCATAGGCTTTTAGTTTGGGTATAGAGAAATAAAGTAAGTTATATTTTTATGCCTATGAATTTTGGACTAACATTCTGAGACTTTGTAACCAGTTGGCATTTTGTAATGCCATCCCTTAAGACTGGAGCCGGTTTGTATTAGTGCCGAAGAGCTTGGTGTTACCTTCTATACTTTCAGCTCTGTGCCAGGTCCTCAGGATGTAGGACTGTCAAGGCAACAGACTCAGATTCCCATTTTATGAAGCCAAGATCCCAGCAAAGAAGGGAGAAGTTGTCAGTGAGATAGGGTGACTAACAGGGCAAAGGCCAGCGGTGTCCAACAGGGGATAAAAGCCAGGGAGACCTTCAACTTTATGTGGGAGTCCGGGTATCCTCCTGAGCGGTTCATCCTTAAACTCAGAGCCTGGAGTGAGTCTGCGGAACAGGAGAGAAAAGCGGATCCAGGCGAAGTGAATTTCCAAAATTTTTCAAGTTCTGTATCTTATGCAAGAGGCCAAAATTCTACTGATTCCACCTAGACAGGAATACAGACACACTGAACTCCAAGGCCTCAAGACAAAGGATGCTTCAAATTCAAAATAATCATGGTATCTTCTTCTAGAGCCTGTAGGTGGTACTTTATCTTAGCACATATAAACTTAGCATGTTTCTGAAAACATAACCTTGAACCCTCCTCAACTAATGTTTTCTGAAGTTTGGTCAAGAAAGTCAATGTATTATTTGGAAGATTTTAACTATTCTTCCAGCCCAATCGTGTCTATAAAGGGGGTTAGTGGTATATCTACTTTTGGCTTTGTGGGCCATAAACTTCTCCATCACACCTTCACAACTCTGCCTTTGTAACATGAATCAGCCATAGATAATATGTGAATGAATGAGCATGTCAGTTCCATAAAGCCTATTTACAAAAATAGGTGATGATGGACCAGATTGGGCCGCAACCATAGTTTGCCAGCTTGTCTCTAAACAGTCTAAATTGAAAACCTCAAAAATCTATTCCTGCACTAACCTGAAGAATAGGGAACTTTGATTGCAGACTATATAATTTTGCTTTGCAGAATTATTTAGCCATTAGCTGGAGATACCACTACTGAATGTTGTAGGACTATCATTGCTGGAAACATGTATTTTGGCTAGGACTGGATGGCATGTTCCAGCCTAGCTGCAAGAGAGGCAAGAAACAAATAACTGACACTCAGAAGCTGTTGTGGGAGAGGAGCTCTGTTTGATTAGCTAATTGCATAGTCAGGATGGGTTCAGCAACAAACATTTATGTCCCCTTCATACTAATTGCCCATCTTGCTTCTGCAGGGGATTTTCTCTCCATCATCATTGATGTCATTCAAAGATCCTAGGTGGCAGAAGTGATGATCTAAAATTTTGCTGGTTACGGTGGCAGAAGGAAAGAGAGTTGTGGCAAGTATTACACTAGATCTTTAAGTTTTTTTCCCAGAAGTGATACTTTATTTTCTCTCACACTTCATTGGCCACAGCAAGTCATGGATATGCTAAGATTTGATGGCTGGGGAATGCAAATTATCCTAAGCCCATAGAACGAATGAAACAAAATCTTTCTGAACAACACCAGTGTTACCACAGCACAATCAGTAGCTGTCCTGAGAGACTGGAAACACGACGTCCATGAGCAGAAGGATGGGGGCTCAGGGAGTACAGAGATCCCGGGAGGGAGAACAGGCTGCCTGAGAGGAAGCTCCTTACTCCCAGAGGGAAGGGCCAACAGCCACAACAGGTGGGCATCAGCGAGGGCTTCTGAAGTACTTGTCATGGACATTAATCAGGGTTCTCATGAATTTTTAACTGGGTACAATCCTAACTTACCAGTCCCACCTATCAGGTTGAGGAGAGTCCTTCTTGGGCCTCAGAGCTGCCCAGAAATACCCTCAGAGGGATCCCACAGAAGCCAGGGAATGTGTTACTGTCCTGGAAGGTCACTTCTCATGGAAAAACACCTGAAATTTCCTATGAAAACATGTGAAAGAAAATGGAAATGCTCCCCACACACCTGCATGCTGAGAAGGGTTTCACTTCACCATACCTTTTCATCAAACACCCCCCGCAGTTCCCATCATTTTCCTGTGTTTTACTTCTCTCCCCACTAGTGGCCATGCTGGGGCAAGGGTCTTTCTTCTGACCGAGCAGGGGTCTGGCTGCCATCCCTTGGACAGCTGGCTCCAAGTTTCCCTCAACAGGCTGGGTAACTCAGCTCTATCTGGTTGCTTCATGCTTCAGTAACTAATCCAGAGTCAGTGCCACTGTTAAAAACACCAGTTGTTAAAGATGAAACAGAGATGGGAGCAGGTGGGCTGTGTGGGCTGAGATGTTACACCTACAAAATATGCAGAGAAAAAGAATTTCTCTGTGCAGTTGCACTGCACTTTCAAACAGGACACACAGACGTGCATCTACTTGGAGCCAAAAACAAAGAAGGACTGAGCCAGAAAGGTAGCAGCGCTACAGCACAAAGGCACACACGGCACATCCCCCTAGGCACTGCCTGAGGATGCTAATATACAAAAGCCTGAAATATGCCCTTATGATTCCTCTGCTCTTCTGTATATCCTTCTGGGGGGACAGAGACCTTGACTTTTTCATCTCAGTAGCCTGAGCCCAGCACACTGCCTTTGGGTACACAAAATATGTCGACTAAAGAAAGAAAAGAGAGTGAGGAAAATAAATAAATAAAACTAGAAGTGAAGGGGAGAGATTTCTTCCACAAAAGCTTCACTTGAGGTTCTCTTAAATAGTGTATATCTGGGGGGCACCTGGATGTCTGGAGATCATTAATTACCTGACGCATGGGCAACAATCAGAAGAGAAATGATAAAATTAGTGTCTATTTCAAAAATAAGACTCATATTTGCTTTTACATTTGGTTGCCAAGTCTCCCTTGACTCCAGCTAAAGTAGGAGAGGTTTTGTTTGGTCTGTTTCGTTTTCTTAGCTGACTTTGATAATACCAAAATAGGAGATGATAAAAATATGGCACAATATATTCCAATCAGGAATGGAAGAGTATGATTCAATTTATAAAAATTCATTATTTCTTGTATTTATTAATCCCTTCAATAAATATATTTTAAGTGCCTACCATGTACTAGACTTTGTGATGACAGTCCATATTGGCTTAAAGTTTACAATCTGTAGCAAAGAGCATTGCATTTTTAAGTAATAAATACTTAAACTGAACTGATTGCTTCAACCTTATCTTTGTAATCATAGAGAAAGCCCTTATCTTTCTGGTTAGCTTTGCTTTATCAAAGGTGAAGCAGTAATGGTGTTACGTACTTAAAGTATTAACACGAAGGAAAAATGAGAAAAGACTCTGTGCAGGGCGCAAAGGAAGCTCTGGATAAGATTTTTTTTTTTATTTTCTTTCCCTTTCCCTCATTCAAAAATGAGGGCTAGATTAACCAATTAATAACCATATTTAGCCTTTTTATTACAAAAGACATAAATATCAGAATTTCTGAGGTAAGATTCTTTCTTCTGCTTCTTCAGCAAATGTAAAATTAGCTATAGAAAGTCAACACACTGCAATTGTGGGCTAGACCATGAACTCCAGATGAGATTCGGAGTGGATGCTGTGAGATTTCCCAGGACTGCTCTCTGTAGGCTGGGCTCACCAGAAAAATAGTCTGAGAAGGTGTTCCCTTTGACCTACACATGAAATGTGGGGTAAGTTCATAAAGACAAAGAGAAGGATGAAAGGTCTTCCTGGTAAAGAGCTCGGATATGAACCAAGTTCCAGGAGCCAGGTTGCAGGAAATAGCCCCACCTCCAGCCTTGATCCTGACAGTGGGTTTCCATTGCCTTGTTCACGGATGACCAATCTCTAACAATGAATGTTTATTGGAAATCTCATGTGTAAACCTGCCCTGGGTTAAGGGGTGCAGGAGATGAAGGAAACCCAGTCACATTCCCTCCCCAAGAAGCATATGCCATGTTTTACAAGAAGTGAACTTCGGTATTGTACCTTTTAGGCAGAAATTTGATGTAGGGCAAGTCTTTGTTGGACACCATCCAAACTCCAGATCATTGATGTATTCACTCCATAACTTATTTATTAAACATGTCAGACAGACCATATTAGGTTAAAAGCAACTGATAACTCAATTATTTCCCATCATTGCCTTTCACCCCTGCTCTAGATTCTCTCTTCCTCATCAAATAAAACACATTCCCATAATTTATTGGATCACTTTTAGATATTACCATACACTGTCATTCTTAAGTTGTAAAAAGTCAAGTCTAATATCAAAACTTCACTCTGTCATCCAATATAAAGTTTTCTTCCCATTTCCTAACACAGGCCAGATGTGTGATTCTGAAGACGAGCAGTGAGAGACAAGCTCAGCTTCTTTCCTCTCCTCTCCCAGTCTCCTAATGTATATGTGTGTATACACACAGACATATATTTACATATATTAATATAGAGAGAGAATTATACAGAATTACAGTATACATATTATGTGCATCGCTATAGAATTATGAATTAAGTACAGTGCAGTCTTGACTCTTACCACTGCCTCTGTCGTGAGCTTCTTCCTTGTAGCAGAGCTTTGAAGGCGGCCTCTTGGCATGGAGTCCATCTCCGGGTTCTCGGGGTATGCTCAGCATTCCTCCACGTAATCTTTCCCTTAATGCAGGCAATGTATTCTTCAACTGACCCCTTCCAACTCTTCCTTAGGGCCTATTTGGTAAGCCATTTCTGTTGGGGTCACCTTGCCCTGGTGGTTAGATCCCAAGTCTGTTTCTGCAGGTACCACTCTGGTCCAAGGGAAATACTTCATAAATTTGTATCCCCAACACTGGAAAATCGGTGTACTATCAAAGAAGCCTTCTCACTTCTCTGACATCATGGGCAGACCCAGCTAGCTACGCTCCTTTAGACCTTTCTAGTCTAGAGACCAAGGTCGGCTTCTGACACATTACATAGTTTCTGTTCTCCAAACACCAAGAGGTACATGGACCCCTCTATTGCTGGTTTCTTCTCAGAAATTCTCAGTACTTAGATTTCCTGTCTCCTCTTATAAATAGGCTGGTGATGGGCAAGGAGCTAAGAGTCACAGAACCATTATTGGTCTATCACCTTTCCAGGTAAAGCAAAGATGCTCTACAAAATCCATTTAAAATGTGGGAATACTTCTTAAATTTCCTTTTTCCTGGTATTTCTTTCCTTTAATCTTCACACACAATTGAAGAGTAAAAGCCTTCTTACATTCATCTAGAATCTCTGACTTTAGATGATTAGCAATATGTGGCTTTTAGTTATGATTCTACACATTACAAATGCTCTGTTTTTGGAGTTGACTTTTCCTTGAAACGAGGTATATTTCTTGCTTTTGTTGAAAAAGAGGTGGCAGTTAATCGCACTGGATGATGACATCAATTATTATTATAATTTTCACTTTTAAGGATATGGTACTTTTCTATACTTGAAATGATGTCTTCTGTAATAAGAATTTCCTTCTACTATGTGATTTGGGCTTTCTCACCCTATAACTCATGTTAAATTATAAATTTTCTATAACAGGAAAAAACGCAATCCCTCCACAACTCCATCAAGAGTAGTGATTCTCCTCTTGAAGAATGTTAAAAATCTTATCTGTATGTGACTTCTATGATTTAAACTTGTGTGATGTATAGCAAGACGTAGAAAATAAAATGGATCTTTGCCCAACTTATGTCTGACCCAAGGCTTTTAGCAAGAGACTGATTGTATCCTGAAATTTTAAGGAGGCCTTTCTTCTCCTTTGGGGAATATCTTTTCACAATCCATGCTAGCAAATAGCAATGTACTCTTGTGTTATTTTACCTGTGATTAATAGAAAAAACTCTGCCATAGAACTTGTCTCTATGGCATTAACAAGGATAATTGGTCCTCTTTAGGGCTCACTTTCTAGCTTGAAATAATCCTAGGCCAAACTCTGTGGCATCAAAGAACAAAGACGAGGGAGAGGACCTTCAAGATGGCGGAGGAATAAGACGTGGAGATCACCTTCCTCCCTACAAATACATCAAAATATATCTACATGTGGAACAACTCCTACAGAACACATACTGAATGCTGGCGGAAGACCTGAATTCCCAAAAGGCAAGAAACTCCCCCCGTACCTGGGTAGGGCAAAAGAAAAAAGGAAAAACAGAGACAAAAGAATAAGGATGGGACCTGCACCTCTGGGAGGGAGCTGTGAAGGAGGAAAAGTTTCCACACACTAGGAAACCCCTTCACTGGCAGAGAAGGGGGATGAATGAGGGGAAGCTTTGGAGCCATGGAGGAGAGCACAGCAACAGGGGTGCAGAGGGCAAAGTGGAAAGATTCCCGCACAAAGGATCAGTGCCAACTAGTACTCAACAGACCGAGAGGCTTGTCTGCTCACCCACTGGGACGGGTCGGGGCTGGGAACTGAGGTTCAGGCTTCAGAGGTCAGATCCCAGGGAGAGGACTGGGGTTGGCTGCGTGAACACAGCCTGAAGGGGGCTAGTGCTCCATGGTTAGCCGGGAGGGAGGCTAGGAAAAAGTCTGGAATTGCCTAAGAGGCAAGAGACCATTGTTTCAGGGTGCGCAAGGAGAGGGGATTCAGAGCACCGCCTAAATGAGCTCCAGAGACGGCCGCGAGACGTGGCTATCAACACAGACAACAGAGACAGGCATGAGACACTAAGTCTACTGCTGCCGCCACCAAGAAGCCTGTGTGCAAGCACAGGTCACTATCCACACCTTCACTCCTGGAGCCTGTGCAGCCCGCCACTGCCAGGGTCCTGGGATCCAGGGACAACTTCCCCCGGAGAACACACTGCGCGCCTCAGGCTGTGCAACGTCACGCCGGCCTCTGTCGCCACAGGCTCACCACCGCATTCTGCACCCCTCCCTCCCAGCGGCCTGAGTGAGCCAGAGCCCCTGAATCAGTTGCTTCTTTAACCCCGTCCTGTCTGAGCGAAGAACAGATGCCCTCAGGCGACGTACACACAGAGGCGGGTCCAAATCCAAAGCTGAACCTCAGGAGCTGTGCGAACAAAGAAGCGGAAGGGAAATCTCTCCCAGCAGCCTCAGGAGCAGTGGATTAAATCTCCACAATCAACTTAATGTACCCTGCATCTGTGGAATACATGAATAGACAATAAATCATCCCAAAATAGAGGCGGTGGACTTTGTGAGCAACTGCAGACTTAGGGTTTGCTGTATGAGACTGACTAGTTTCTGATTTTTATATTTATCTTAGTATAGATTTTAGCACTTGTTATCATTGATGGATTTTGTTTATTGGTTTGGTTGCTCCCTTCTTTTTTTATTACTTTTTTAATTCTTTTATTTAATAATATGTTTTTTATTTAATAAATTATTTTTTTCTTTCTTTTTTTCCTCCCTATTCTTCTAAGCAGTGTGGCTGACAGAGTCTCAGTGCTCTGGCCAGGTGTCAGGCCTGAGCCTCTGAGGTGGGAGAGCCGAGGTTAGGACATTGGACCACCAGAGACTTCCCAGCCAGCCACACATAATATCAATTGGCAAGAGCTCACCCAGAGATCTCCGTCTCAACTCTAAAATCCAGCTCCACTCAATGATCAGCAAGCTCCAGTGCTGAACACCAATGCCAAACAGCTGGCAAGACAGGAAACACAAGCCACCCATTAGCAGAGAGGCTGCCTAAAATCATAATAAGGTCACAGACACCACAAAACACAGCACCAGACACAGTCCTGCTCACCAGAAAGAAAAAAAAATCCAGCCTCATCCACCAGAACACAGGAACCAGTACACTCCACCAGGAACCCTACACAACACTCTGAACCAACCTTACCCACAGGGGACAGATACCAAAAACAATGGGAACTATGAACCTGCAGCCTGTGAAAAGGAGACCCTAAATGCACTAAGTTAAGCAAAATGAGAAGACAGAGAAATACACAGCAGATGAAGGAGCAAAGTAAAAACCCACAAGACCAAACAAATAAAGAGGAAATAGGCAGTCTACCTGAAAAAATAATTCAGAGTAATGATAGTAAAGATGATCCAAATTCTTGGAAATAGAATGGAGAAAATACAAGAAACATTTAACAAGGACCTAGAAGAACTAACAAGCAAACAAACAGTGATGAACAACACAATAAATGAAATTTAAAATTTTCTAGAAGGAATCCATAACAGAATAACTGAGCAGAAGAATGGAAAAGTGACCTGGAAGATAAAATAGTGGAAATAACTACTGCAGAGCAGAATAAAGAAAAAAGAATGAAAGGAATTGAGGACAGTCTCACAGAGTTCTGGGACAACATTAAACACACCAACATTCAAATTATAGGGATCACAGAAAAAGAAGAGAAAAAGAAAGGGACTGAGAAAATATTATAAGAGATTATAGTTGAAAACTTCCCTAATATGGGAAAGGAACTAGTCAATCAAATTACAAGGAGTGCATAGAGTGCAATGTAGGATAAATCTAAGGAGAAACACGTCTAGAAACATATTAATCAAACCATCAAAAATTAAATACAAGAAAAAATATTAAAAGCAGAAAGGGAAAAGCAACAATAACATACAAGGAATCTAGATAAGGTTAACAGCAGATCTTTCAGCAGAAACTCTGCAAGCCAGAAGGAGTGGCAGGCCATATTTAAACTGATGAAAGGGAAAAACCTACAACCATGATTACTCTACTCAGCAAGGATCTTATTCAGATTCAACAGAGAAATTAAAATCTTTACAGACAAAAAAAAGCTAAGAGAATTCAGTACCACCAAACCATCTCTACAACAAATGCTAAAACAACTTCTCTAGGCAGGAAACACAACAGAAGGAAAAGAAAAACAGCAAAACAAAAAAAACAAACCCAAGACAATTAAGAAAATGGTAATAGAAACATACATATCAATAATTACCTTAAATGTAAATGGATTAAATGCTCTAACCAAAAGACAAAGACTGGCTGAATGGATACAAAAACAAGACCCATATATATGCTGTCTATAAGAGAACTACTTCAGATCTAGGAACACATACACACTGAGAGTGAGGGGATGGAAAAAAGGTATTCCATGCAAATGGAAATTTAAAAAAAGCTGGAGTAGCCATTCTCATATCAGAAAAAATAGACTTTAAAATAAAGACTATTACAAGAGACAAAAAGGACACTACATAATGATCAAGGGATCGATCCAAGAAGATATAACAATTGTAAATATTTATGCACCCAACATATGAGCACCTCAATACATAAGGCAAATGCTAACAGCCATAAAAGGGGAAATCTAGAGTAACACAATAATAGTAGGAGACTTTAACATCCTACTTTCGCCAATGGACAGATCATCTAAACTGAAAATAAATAAGGAAACACAAGCTTTAAATGACACATTGAACAAGATTAACTTAATTAATATTTATAGGACATTCCATCCCAAAACAGCAGAGTACACTTTCTCCTCAAGTGTTCATAGAACATTCTCCAGATCATATCTTGGGACACAAATCAAGCCTTGGTAAATTTAAGGAAACTGAAATCCTATCAAGTATCTTTTCTGACCACAACACTATGAGAATAGATATCAATTACAGGAAAAAATCTGTAAAAAAAACACATGGAGGCTAAACAATACACTACTAAATAGCCAAGAGATCACTGAAGAAATCAAAGAGGAAATCAAAAAATACCTAGGAACAAATGACAATGAAAACACCATGAACCAAAACCTATGGAATGCAACAAAAGCAGTTCTAAGAGAGAAGTTTATAAAAATACATACTACCTCAAGAAACAAGAAACATCTCAAATAAAAAACCTAATCTTACACCTAAAGCACTTAGAGAAAGAAAAACAAAGAAAACCCAAAGTTAGCAGAAGGAAAGAAATCATAAAGATCAGATCAGAAATAAATGAAGGAGAAATGAAGGAAACAATAGCAAAGATCAATAAAAGTAAAAACTGGTTTTTTGAGAAAATAAACAAAATCGATAAACCATTAGCCAGACTCATCAAGAAAAAAAAGGGAGAAGATTGAAATCAACAGAATTAGAAATGAAAATGGTGAAGTAATAACTGACACTGCATAAATACAAAGGATCATGAGAGATTACTACAGCAACAAAATGCCAATAAAATGGACAACCTGGAAGAAATGGAAAACTCTTAGAAAAGCACAACCTTCCAAGACTGAGCCAGGAAGAAATAGAAAATATGACCAGACCAATCACAAGCACTGAGATTGAAACTGTGAGTAAAAATCTTCCAACAAACAAAAGTCCAGGACCAGATGGCTTCACAGTTGAATTCTATCAAATATTTAGAGAAGAGCAAACACCTATCCTTCTCAAAATCTTCCAAAATACAGCAGAGGGAGAAACACTCCCAAACACATTCTACAACGTGACCATCACCCTGATACCAAAACCAGACAAAGATGTCACAAAACAAGAAAACTACAGACCAATATCACTGATGAACATAGATGCAAAAATCCTCAACAAAATACTAGCAAACAAAATCCAACAGCACTTTAAAAGGATCATACACTATGAGCAAGTGGGGTTTATCCCAGGAGTGCAAGGATTCTTCAGTATACACAAATCAATCAATGTGATACACCATATTAACTAATTGAAGGATAAAAACCATATGATCATCTCAATAGATGCAGAAAAAGCTTTTGACAAAATTCAGCACCCATTTATGATAAAAACCCTCCATAAAGTAGGCATAGAAGGAACTTACCTCAACATGATAAAGGTCATATATGACAAACCCTCAGCCAACATCATTCTCAATCATGAAAAATGGAAACCATTTCCACTAAGATGAGGAACAAGATAAGGTTGCCCACTCTCACCACTCTTATTCAACATAGTTTTGGAAGTTTTAGCCACAGCAAGCAAGAAAAAAGAATAAAGGATCCAAATCAGAAAAAAGAAGTAAAATTGTCAGTGTTTGCAGATGACATGACACTATACTTAGGGAATCCTAAAAATGCTACCAGAAAACTACTAGAGCTAATCAATGAATTTGGTAAAGTAGCAGGATACAAAATTAATGCACAAAAATCTCTTGCATTCCTATACACTAATGATGCAAAATCTGAAAGCGAAATTAAGGAAACACTCTCATTTACCACTGCAATAAAAATAATAAAATACCTAGGAATAAACCTACCTAAGGAGACAAAAGACCTGTATGCAGAAAAGTATAAGCCACTGATGAAAGAAATTAAAGATGATACAAACAGGTGGAGAGATATACCATGTTCTTAGATTGGAAGAATCAATATTGTGAAAATGATTATACTACCCAAAGCAATCTACATATTCAGTGTAATCCCTATTAAACTATCAGTGGCATTTTTCACAGAACTAGAACAAAAAAATTCATAATTTGTATGGAAACACAAAAGATCCCGAATAGCCAAAGCAATCTTGAGAAAGAAAAACGGAGCTGGAGGAATCAGGCTCCCAACTTCAGACTATACTGCAAAGCTACAGTAATCAAGACAGTATGGTACTGGCACTAAAACAGTAATATAGATCAATTGAACAGGATAGAAAGCCCAGAGATAAACCCACACACATATGGACACCTTATCTTTGATAAAGGTGGAAGGAATGTACAGTGGAGAAAGGACAGCCTTTTCAATAAGTGGTGCTGGGAAAACTGGACAGGTACATGTAAAAGTATGAGATTAGATCACTCCCTAACACCATACACAAAAATAAGCTCAAAATGGATTAAAGACCTAAATGTAAGGCCAGAAACTACCAAACTCTTAGAGGAAAACATAGGCAGAACACTCTATGACATAAATCACAGCAAGATCCTTTCTGACCCACCTCCTAGAAAAATGGAAATAAAAACAAAAATAAACAAATGGCACCTAATGAAACTTCAAAGCTTTTGCACAGCAAAGGAAACCATAAACAAGACCAAAATACAACCCTCAGAATGGGAGAAAATATTTGCAAATGAAGCAACTGACAAAGGATTAATCTCCAAAATTTAAAAGCAGCTCATGCAGCTCAATAACAAAAAACAAACAACCCAATCCAAAAATGGGAAGAGGACCTAAGTAGACATTTCTCCAAAGAAGATATACAGACTGCCAACAAACACATGAAAGAATGCTCAACTTCATTAATCATTAGAGAAATGCAAATCAAAACTACAACGAGATATCATCTCACACCAGTCAGAATGGCCATCATCAAAAAATCTAGAAACAATAAATGCTGGAGAGGGTGTGAAGAAAAGGGAACACTCTTGCACTGCTGGTTGGAATGTGAATTGGTTCAGTCACTATGGAGAACAGTATGGAGATTACTTAAAAAAAATTACAAATAGAACTACCATATGACCCAGCAATCCCACTACTGGGCATATACCCTGAGAAAATCAAAAATTCAAAAAGAGCCATGTACCAAAATGTTCATTGCAGCTTCTATTTACAATAGCCTGGAGATGGGAAACAACCTAAGTGCCCATCATCAGAAGAATGGATAAAGAAGATGTGACACATAATATACAATGGAATATTACTCAGCCATAAAAAGAAACGAAATGAGCTATTTGTAATGAGGTGGATAGACCTAGAGTCTGTCATACAGAGTGAAGTAAGTCAGAAAGAAAAATACCATATGCTAACGCATATATACGGAATTTAAGAAAAAAAAAATGTCATGAAGAACCTAGGTGTAAGACAGGAATAAAGACACAGACCTACAGGAGAACGGACTTGAGGATATGGGGAGGGGGAAGGGTGAGCTGTGACAGGGCGAGAGAGAGGCATGGACATATATACACTAACAAACGTAAGGTAGATAGCTAGTGGGAAGCAGCCGCATGGCACAGGGATATCAGCTGGGTGCTTTGTGACCGCCTGGAGGGGTGGGATAGGGAGGGTGGGAGGGAGGGAGATGCAAGAGAGAAGAGATATGGGAACAATATGTATATGTATAACTGATTCACTTTGTTATAAAGCAGAAACTAACACACCATTGTAAAGCAATTATACCCCAATAAAGATGTTAAAAAAAAAAGACAGCCTCTTCAATAAGTGGTGCTGGGAAAACTGGACAGCTACATGTAAAAGAATGAAATTAAAACACTCCCTAACACCATACACAAAAATAAACTCAAAATGGATTAAAGACCTAAATGTAAGGCCAGACACTGTAAAACTCTTAGAGGAAAACATAGGCAGACCACTCTATGACATAAATCACAGCAAGCTCCTTCTTTTTTTTTTGCAGTATGCGGGCCTCTCCCATTGAGGAGCACAGGCTCCAGACGCACAGGCTCAGCAGCCATGGCTCATGGGCACAGCTGCTCCGTGGCATGTGGGATCTTCCCGGACCGGGGCATGAACCTGTGTCCCCTGCATCGGCAGGCGGACTCTCAACCACTGCGCCACCAGGGAAGCCCAGCAAGATCCTTTTTGACCCACCTCCTAGAGTAATGGAAATAGAAACAAAAATAAACAAATGAGACCTAATGAAACTTAAAAGCTTTTGCACCGCAAAGGAAACCATAAACAAGACAAAAAGACAACCCTCAATATGGGAGAAAATTTTTGCAAACGAAGCAACTGACAGAGGATTAATCTCCAAAATTTACAAGCAGCTCAGTATCAAAGAAACAAACAATCCAATCCAAAATGAGCAAAGCACTAAACAGACATTTCTCCAAAGAAGATATACAGATTGTCAACAAACACATGAAAGGATGCTCAACATCACTAATCATTAGACAAATGCAAATCAAAACTACAATGAGATATCACCTCACACTGGTCAGAAAGGCCATCATCAAATAATCTACAAACAATAAATGCTGGAGAGGGTGTGGAGAAAAGGGAACCCTCCTGCACTGTTGGTGGGAATATAAATTGATACAGTCACTATGGAGAACAGTATGGAGGGTCCTTAAAAAATAAAAATAGAACTACCATATGATCCCGCAATCCCACTACTGGGCATATACCCTGAGAAAGCCATAATTCAAAAAAGAGTCATGTACCATAATGTTCATTGCAGCTCGACTTACAATAGCCAGGACTTGGAAACAACCTAAGTGTCCATCGACAGATGAATGGATAAAGAAGATGTGGCACATATATACAATGGAATATTACTCAGCCATAAAAAGAAAGGCAATTGAGTTATTTAGAGTGAGGTGGATGGACCTAGAGTGTGTCATACAGAGTGAAGTAAGTCAGAAAGAGAAAAACAAAATACTGTGTGCTAACACATATATATGGAATATAAAAAGAAAAAAAGAAAGAAAAAGGTCATGAAGAACCTAGGGGCAAGTCAGGAATAAAGATGCAGACCTACTAGAGAATGGACTTGAGGGCACGGGGAGGGGGAAGGGTAAGCTGGGACAAAGTGAGAGAGTGGTAGTGTATATATGGACATACATACACTACAAATGTAAAAAATAGTTAGCTAGTGGGAAGCAGCCACATAGCACAGGGAGCTCAGCTCAGTGCTTTGTGACTACCTAGAGGGGTGGGATAGGGAGGGTGGGAGGGAGACACAAGTGGGAGGGGATATAGGGATATATGTATACATATAGCTGATTCATTTTGTTATACAGCAGAAACTAACACACCATTGTAAAGCAATTATACTCCAATAAAGATGTTAAAAAAAACCCAAAATAACAAAGATGAATGGTCAAGTGTCTGCAGCTTGACTTCTTGCACATTCGGTATATTGTGGCTTAGTAGTTTTTCATTCCACACAATACATATCTGTGTAATTTCCTGTATTTTTTTAATACTCACTGGTAATCTATGCTTTGCCTTGTCCTAATGCATGTACTTCTGAGGAGTAATAGAACTGAAAGATGCTTTGCCTTCTAAGAGTTTGCTATCTGAGTCAGAGAGAATACTAACACAAAAGATTTTAGAGATGCTGAGGAGTAAATAGATGATGGATAAATCATGAAAGCCATGCCCACTCTTGACACACTGAAAGTAACTCAGATAGCTTTGTGTATGTTATGTATTGATAAATCTAGGTCATCTTTGCTCTCAGCTCAAGGCCCTATATATCTATACATTTTAAAATATTATATTTATTTAAGATATTTACCAATCATTTTCTAAGAATCTACAGTAGAGTTGGGAAAACAAAGCATACAAATATAACAAAGTTAAATAATTAATACGAGGCCAGAATGAGCTTAAGAATTCAAAAAACGATAACAGATACAAAAGCAATAAAAGCTATAAGAACTCAGAGAAACAGGAAAATGAAGCATCCAGACTAATTGGGATGAAGTCCTGACCAAGGAGGTCCGTCTGCATCATGCCAGAAGAATGGGTAGTGCTACAAATGAGAAAATATACTTATATGGAAATTTGAAATTGCAAAAAGCCAACCTTATTCTCATTACTGGTCAATACATCTTTTGGAAACCTCAGACTCACATCTTTCCAGTCCTAGCAGGTCCGGGAAGGATGAATGTCTTCCTCCCAGCATCCTCCCAGCAAACCAGGATGGTGCCCTTGGGACATGAGACCATCCCTCGACCATTTTGTCCAGAAGGATGGGCTATGAAGATACTCCAGTCTCAGTCCAGTGATGACATGGAATGGACAGGCAGTTTCTCAAGGAAAATAAGACTGGTGGGCACTCAAAAATGACAGCTATTTACTGCACCTTCACACCAATATTACCCCTAAGTCTACTCGACCATAAAGCCCACCATGATTATCCTGGCCAAGCAGCCTCATTACTGTTCCTGGATCACATCATGTTTGTTTACAGACTGAAAAACCAAGCCTTTTGCTCAAGCTTTTCATCTCTACTAGAAAGTTACTCCTTTTTCTTCCCTCTTTACTGCACATTATCCATTACTCAGACTCAATACAAGCTGACCTCCCCCATGAGGAATTCCCAACCAGTCCAGACACTCCACTCTCCTGATTCTCTAAGTTCCTACAGCCCATCTCCAAAGGGTTACCATGGTCCCTTCACCCAGATTCCCTAATAGTTTCCCTGCTGTGGTAAATGGTATTATTGATCATCAAACTTCTCTTCCCACACCTGCCATGGAAGAAGCACAGCCTCTGATCTCACTGGCATTGGCCTTGGCCAAGTGACTTGCTTTGGCCAACAGAATGTGAACAGATGTGGCTTATACCAAGTTCAAGCACGTGTGTTTAGAGGCCTTGTAAGTTTTCACCAGCCTCTTGAGGTTTGTGCTCCTCCATGAGAATAACACTCTCCAGAGAGTGGCTTTAATTCATCCTGGAAGCCAGATGACTTAGACTGACTTGCAGCATGGCGCCAGGCCAAGCTCAGCCAAACAGAGTCCAGCAGACTCACAGCAAACTTGTAGACCTATAATGAGAAATAAGCATCTGTTGTATAAACAAGTGACATTTGGGGGTTGTTTGTTACTGCAGCAAAGCTGATTAATACAACTACAAACTGTTCAGTGGTGGAACAAATGCCAAGGACTTTAGTCTTTATTAACATGAAGCTTTTACAAGTGATACTGTTTCTCTGAAGAGTATAGGTTACTAATGGGTATTAGGAATACATCAGATTTCTTTTAATACCGATTGAATCATCAGTCTTTCTTTTTTTTTTTTTTTTTTTTTTTTGCGGTACGCGGGGCTCTCACTGCTGTGGTCCCTCCCGCTGTGGAGCACAGGCTCCGGACGCCAGCGGCCATGGCTCACGGGCCCAGCCGCTCCTGCGGCATGTGGGATCTTCCCGCACCGGGGCACGAACCCGGGTCCCCTGCATCAGCAGGCGGACTCTCAACCACTGCGCCACCAGGGAAGCCCCATCAGTCTTTCTTGAATTGGTTTCTCCAAGCACACACACTCACAAATATTGGAAAACTACACTCACAGTACCGAAGCACCCATGCTGCTCTCAGTGGCCACTGCACAAGGAGTATCCGTCACTACACACAGAGGTCTGGGACCTGCTTCCTAGCCCCAGACTTCTCCCGCCTTCAACACTCACATGTGCCATAAATACAGAGG
This sequence comes from Phocoena sinus, assembly GCF_008692025.1. Taxonomy (NCBI): domain Eukaryota; kingdom Metazoa; phylum Chordata; class Mammalia; order Artiodactyla; family Phocoenidae; genus Phocoena; species Phocoena sinus. The sequence continues at coordinate 4,866,271 of NC_045775.1, read as the reverse complement.
TGTACACACGTGCACCACACACTTCTGTACACACACACACACACACGTGCACACTCGTGCACATTTACACCCACACTCACACGTGCACACACTCATATACACGCACACCTACACACATCACTCTCACACACATCCACACCCACATACATGCATGACCCACTGACACACATACAGCTCATACACATGTCCACACTCACACTCTCACACACCCTTTCCCTCCCTCCACACGCTCACACCCAAGCATGGCACATGGGCTGAATTCCTCTTTCCAGACTAGGGTTGGGCTCCTCCTCAGTTGCTCTTTCACACACAAACCACTTTTCTTCCTGGAGGGTTAAGGATCAATCAAAGCCAGAAAATCCACGCTGATCATTTCTGCCCCTTGAAAACATGCTTCTGGGCAAGAAGCTAGGAGGGAGGAAAAGAGGAGTTAAAATGTGCACTAAATATAAAAAATAGATATACATTTATACTTATAAAGTAAATACATATATTTACATTTATAAATATAAAAACACAAAGATTTTCCAAAGAATCTTATAAATGAGATAAGGTAGCAAGATAGGATAGGAAAAGTACTTAAAGGACTCTGGCCTCTGAGAGGTCCTTGAGGAGACTCAGTCCCACTGGCCTGACATTTTTACAATTACTGTTTTGAAACTTCTTTATTAAATGTCAGCAGGAATTATACTGGGAGCACTTTGGGATCTGCGTCTTACTGATTGTAAAGAATGGTGATCTCAAGCCCAGCCATCACTCCTTCCCAATGCTGTTTGCACCAGTTTGCTGATGTTGGAGGGTGGATTCTGGGCGGTGGAAAACTTCTGGGAAAAAAATCCACCGGAGTGTGTGAGTGGGATGCAGACAACTGGGGCTGCCTGGACTAGTGGAGAGGAAGCACGGGTCTGAGCAAGCCAGGTTACAAAGGAGACAAGGATACTTAAGAAAAAGAGGTCCTCTCCTGAACGAAGACCCACAGACCAGGCTGGGAGTGGGCTGGGAGGAGAGAGGCTGTGAACAGCAGAAAGAGCTGCTGCCCTCGGGATTCTAGAAATTGGACCACAGACCCCTTTGAGGTAAATCAACCCTGGAAGGAGCACCGTTGGCTACTTATGAGGGACTCGCATTCTAAGGAGACACCACAGCCCTGCTCCCAAGTGGTCAGTGGTCCACAGAGCAAGAGGCGCTGCGCGCAGTGGTGCCTCGGACAAAGCAGGCTCTTGCTGGGAAACCCAGCCCAGGAAACGGGGGCAGAGGAAGCTGCTCCTTGGGGATCCAAGGCCTGTCTTGTCCACAGAAGCTTTCAGAGAAAGAGAGGACCCATCCCGCAGGCCAGCTGGGTACTACACACACACTACCAGGCCTGTCTGATGATTAAAATGAGATCCTTTCCCTTTCATCCCATCAGGCTCCCCTCCCGGGAGCTGGTGAACATATAAGGTGACCTCTGGCAGGAAGGAGGTGTGTGCTGAGACGCAGGGTTGGAATCAGTCCCTCCAGGCTCTGGCGCCCACACACTCCACATTCAGCCTGGTCACCTCGGTCCCCTTTCACAGATGGTGAGGAAGACAATGTCGGTTGTGATTGGGGTCAGAGATCCTACTGGATACCTGCTCACGGCCTGCAGCAGACACGGCCAAGAGCTTCTCACTCAGACGAACACTCTCTGAATAACGCTTGCTTTAATGGGATTTCACAAAATCTCCTAAGATGCCACTGAAACAAGGATAAATATTGTTCCCGAGTCCTGAAAAGGCAAAAAAAAAAAAAAAAAAATTCTATCCCATTCGGCAGGCTCTACTTACCAGTGTAAGAACATAAAACTTCTCATACCTAAGCCACGGGCAGCATGTCTTTGAAAATATTTTGAATTAATTTCTATGTTTGGTTTTAAGAGTGAATCATAATAATAACTCTCGGTTTAGAAAAGTCAGGATCTTATCACCTAAAAAATATGCACACATGGTATGTCTTGGAGTTAAAAGAAAACAATACAGTTTATATTTCTGATGCATTTGAGGAGAATGGCAAAACTGTCCGGGAGCTTGAGAAAACAGTGATTGCCTCCATTGCTTTTATGCTCAAAATTGCAACAAGGACAAGTAAAATAGTACCTACCTAATGTAATTAATACAGTTTCATGACTTAGCTTATAATGTCTGCTGTACCAGAACCATTTGCTGCTAAGAACATGAACCAGCAGGAAACGGGCATTTATTAAGTCAGGAGCCAAGCGTCAGGAAAGGCAAAGTCATCATGCGTTCCTTATTCCACAAATCCACAACAATCCTTTTCATGGAGGGGAAAACCAAGGCCCAGAGATTCCGTGGCATCGCTGGAGGTGCCCAGAAGGATACGGCCCGAGCTGGCAGGGGGGCCTGGCCTGGGAGTTTCTGGAGCCCACTGTCTCCGCTCTGGTCAGACCCCATTCTCACCTCATCACGGTCAAGAGTTCCACCCCATCATCCCCGCAATGCCCTGGTGCTTCTTAGACACAAAGACAGAGTGCAGGAAGGACGTGAACATTAATCAAGAGCCTAGTCCCTTCTCCGCCAGACACTGCGCTGGGGACCCCTGCGGCTGCGAGGGAGCAGAACGCGGGATGGAAGAGAGCACTCAGCCCGCAATCACAGTTGGCCCTGCCACGCAGATCCCAGCCCTGGTTTGATGAGAGTGATGATTTCTAAAAGACCCTTGTTTGAAGAGAAACAAAGGGCAGTGAACAGCCTGCTTTCTGATCCCAAGCTGTCACTGAGACAGCACATTATAAAAGCATTAGCACTCAAGCAAGGCTCGTGCATTCCCTGAATGAGTGGTCAGGACAGCCATGGTAATTTATCAGAACCCAGGACCATGCTGGAGGCAAGCAGTTCCCTGAAGTCCCAGAGCGGCCCAAGGTTTGTGCACACGAGATCAGAGCCTGGCATCTCTACGAACACACGCGTCCTCTCATGTTGGGGCGAGTCACAGGCCTGGCTTGGGCACAGGGTATAGGCTCAAGATTTCACTTCCAAAGCGAGCAGATGGTGCAACCCGTGTTCCATGCGCGAGAGAGATCACGCCCGGCTCACATGAGCATTTTGCCAGAGCACCAAATAGCGCATTTATCAATCTGATGTGGTATCTGACAGGGGCTGCCTGCTGGCCCCCAACCCCCTTCCCAGCATGGTGAAACCTTCCAATTATTGAGGTCACAGATGTCAAAGCTTTCCTAGCACATATTCTAAAATGTCAAAATCACCCTCTGAATCTCTTTATTGGGTCCTTTGAAATAAAACCTCGATCACTCATCACATGTCCAAAGGTACAGTTGAAGATTGGACTTTCTTTGGGGAAAACAGGTGGTCCTCAAGCTGATCTCAGGTTGCCTGCCTGTGAGTCCCTGATCCTTCGTGCTGTGAAACACTGTGCCCCTTGCCTGGCTTCTCTCTGGTGAACAAGTTCCTGTTACCAAAAAGGGGAAGAACCCTGGGCTGGGAATTGGAAAACCCAGATTCTATGTGTTGCTATTCCATTGACTTTCTAAGTCTTGGTTTTCCAAGCTTTAAAATGGAATTAGCAGGTAAAGTTAAGCCTAAATATGAAACAATCTTTACCATGATTAAATTGAATTTACTATGAATAAATAAAGTATGCTGCTGATTCTCTGTAGCTGGATTACATATCTGTCTTCTTTTTCTGTGACTTCTCCCCAAATGCAGGTCCCAGGGGATGACCCACTGCAGTTTAGGTGAACTCTGGGTCAAGCCAGGAGCAGGTGACATGGAGAGGTGGTGAATATGTTGAAAGCACAAGGGAAAGAGGAAAATGTAGGGAGGAGAGAAGCAGAGGCAAGGACCAGGTTGTGGGGAGCTTACATCAAGCTGAAGAGTCAAAGCAAGAGGAAGAGATGAGCTTGCGATGCAAGGTCCATAGCCAAAGGTGACTCATTATCTCAACAACTGACATTTTCATAGAGCAGTAAAAGTCACACAGCAGTTTCATATATATTGATTTATTTAGCAATTGCTTTTTAATTAAAAATGTTACCAGGTCCTGGGGAGTCAACAGGTTGAGAACCAGGGCCCAGCCTGGCCATCCCATCTCATGGAAATCCTTTCCTGATCCCTGTCTCACCAGTCACTCGTCCTGCACGTTCTCGAAGCTCTGGATCCAACCTGATCAGGGCACCTACTGCACTTCGTTCACCAGGTCTGATCATGGCTCTTCCTGCCCTCACAATGTGATAATATTGAAGGAAGGGACTTTCTTTCTACATCCATATTCCCATAGAAGATGCTTAATAAATGTTGATTGACGGGAACTAGTTTTCCTTCTAGAAATATGACCAGTGAATGGGCACCTTAATCACTCATTTATCTCAGTCTCCCAGGTAGAGCAAGGAAAATATCCCATCAAGAGTGTGTGTGTAACAAATATCGCATGATATCACTTATATGTGGAACCTAAAAACATGATACAAATGAACTTATTTACAAAACAGAAACAGACTCACAGACATAGAAAACAAACTTATGGTTACCAAAGGGGAAAGGGGGGAGGGATAAATTAGGAATTTGAGATTAACATACACACACTACTATATATAAAATAGATAAACAACAAGAACCTACTATTTAATACAGGGAACTATATTCAATATCTTGTAATAACCTATAATGGAAAGGACTCTGAAAAAGAATATATATATATATACATATATATAAAATGTAATATATATAACTGAATCATTTTGCTGTACACATGAACTAACACAACATTATAAATCAACTATTCTTCAATTAAAAAAAACTGTGTGTGTGTGTGCAGTTTCTGGTTTATTAAGGAGCGTGGGCATGATAGAAATGACACGCCCTTATAAATCACATCAGTAAATTATGTTAGACTTTCTGTTTATCAAACTACTTGCAAAAACTCCTAAAATATGGCATATATTACAATGTAGTGATTACAATTATATTGATTAGAATCACTAATTTGAAAAAAATATTTTTCAAAACCTTTTGCCACTGGAAACATCACAGTCTCAAGACTTCGCTTTAATTTCTCCATCCAAACAATCCAGGTATAATTATGTATCACAAAATATATTCCATCCTATCTGACTGTCAATTGCTAAGTCAACCATCTTCACTTTCCTGAAGAAAATGTGGACTTGTGTTAGCACTTAATCACCACAAACATTCACAGCTTTCCCTGTTACTGGTTTCCTGCTGCAGATTTCAGCAGGTTGGACACACAAGGTGTTACTCTATTTAAAAGTTCATGCTGAACGTTTTGCTCAGTTGGAAAGGATAAAGAGCTGTGAATGATGTGATGCTTTCAGCATCTGTTTAGGTAAACAGGGATATGACTGACCCTCCAATGTGCACCCTGACGGCAAAGACAATCCGGACAAATTTCTACCCACTTCAATGAAAACAGTTAAAAATGAGCCATACTGTATCTCTGAATGGCAATCTCTCTGCATTGTATTGCTTCTTTTTAATATCCCAAGCTGCCCACACAAACAGACAGAAACCTATTTACTTTACTTCTGCAAAGGGAACTCTCTTGCTCCTCCAAAGAATAGACCTGAAGTAGCTGATGCCTGAATGTGCATAATATCAATGCAATAACTTGAAAAATAGAACACAATTTGGTGAATCGTCTGGTTATATTGTCTTCCTCTTGCTAAAATACTGGTTCAAATGTTATCTTCTTTCCACTGAACTGACAGGATGGTTTACTCTATGTCATTTCAATGTACAAGTCCAAGAAGAAGGCTTCATCTCCAAGCAGCCACTCCAGAGGGTCCTTGGAGCTCTCTTCCCCTCCACGCCAGGTGATCAACTCCTACATATCTTGTTGGGTTTGCTCAACTGCTGCTTCTTCCAAGGGGCCTTCAGTTCCCCAAGTAAAACTTACTTCATTCCTAAATCAGTTTGTTATACCTCTTATATAGCCTTTATTTCAGTCTATGTGATAAAAATTGCATGTTTGTCTTTCCCCCATAGCAGAAACCATGCCTTATTCATTATATAATAGTTGCCAAGTAACTATTCATTACCTTGAATTCTGCAGTGCTAAAGAATAATGAGTCAGGGCTTCTCTGGTGGTGCAGCGGTTGAGAGTCCACCTGCTGATGCAGGGGACGTGGGTTCATGCTCCGGTCTGGGAAGATCCCACATGCCGTGGAGCGGCTAGGCCCGTGAGCCATGGTCGCTGAGCCTGCACGTCCGGAGCCTGTTCTCCACAACGGGAGAGGCCACAGCAGTGAGAGCCCTGCGTACCGCCAAAAAAAAAAGAATAATGAGTCAAAATAATTGTCTTGCTTATGTGTGAAAAAGAAGTTGCCCTTGGCTCTGTCCTAAAAGGTGTGGTCCTTTCCTTTGCCTGCTTCATGCATCATGATCAGCATAGCTTCAGGTGCTGGGCCTCCATCTGTCCAGCACTAAGGAACATGCGAGGATGGAAAGTCCAACGGAATTGATCTTCACCAGCTGTGATGCATGGCTTCCTGAGGACTGAGATCTGAAGTTCCGACTTTGGAGCAAGCTTTCAAAGGCAATGCAGAGTCAGATGCAATGTTTCAAGACAAGGATCACCTAATGCTTTTGTGATTGTGAGGTAGAAACAAAGAGGACCACAGTATCGTTGTGAGTAACTGGGGCCTGGGCAACTGACCAGAAGTAACTTCCCGCCAAAGTATCTAGGTGATGAGGATATACTTTGAAATATCTCTTTATGCGTTTTCCCTTCTTTAATCCGTCCCCTCCCCCCCACATCTTTCTAGCCCTTTTACAATACTTGGCCATTGTGATGGGAAGGCTGCTACAACGCTGCTGTGCTACCTAAGTAACTCACTCTGACTCTCCATACCCCCTATGAAGGAAAGGGTCCTCTTGTCTTCCAAGGAAATATTCAGATTTTTCAACCTACAGGGTAACTTTCTCTACTTGGTGTGGTCTAATATTCAGGATCTCAATGATGTTACTTTATTATCTCTTCTTTCTCCTCCCCTAAGGGAACAACAAGAACTGAGTTGCTTACATTTAGATTTCAGAGAAAAAAACATTTTCCCCTTTAGGATAAAATGAAACATAGCTCTTCCCACTCCACATACTTAGCCTTCCTGAAGACATCGTCAAGGATGCAAGTTAGATTGCACCTATCTTCGGGTCTTCAGATGTTAGCCTTTGAGATTAGTCTTAATCAGCTCAGGCTGCTATAACCAAATACCATAGGCTGGGTGGCTTAAATGGGAGATATTTATTCCTCACAGCTCTGGATGCTGAGAAATCTAAGATCAAGGTGTTGGCAAGGTTGGTTTCTGGTGAGGGCTGTTCTCCTGGCTTACATTTGGCTGCCTTATTGCTGTGCCTTCACATGGTGTAGAGAAAGAGAGAGAGGAAGCAAACTCTCTGGCCTCTTCTTGTAAGGATCCCACCATAAGGTCCCCAACTTCATGACCTCATCTAAACCAAATTACCTCTCAAAGGCCTCATCTACAAGTACAATCACATCAGGGGGTTAGGGTTTCAACATATGAATGGGTGGGGCAATCATTCAGTTCATAATACCATTGCTTTGAAAGAATATTTTAATTTTGAGGGCTTCCCCTATTTTATTTTTCCTAGGCAAACAATAAACTCTCTCACCCTGGACAGCACACAAAGCAAGTCAGAAGACCTTGTAGCATACATAGCCAGAACTTGAGGTTCAGAAGTCAGCACCTTAGTTTAAAAGGATCAAGTGTCAACAACTGAAATTGGACCCCCTCTATCTAATCTTTAAGCTTTCTCCATGGATCTCATCTACTCATCACTGCCCTTCTATGCTGGAGACCACGGAGTGGTGGCTTGCTCCTCTGATGCCTGAAAAGAAAGCTAAAGAAATACTGCCTATATGATTGGTTTTGTGTTGTTTATATGTTTGTTTTGCTTAAAAAATAATTTTAATAAAATAATTTATAAACAAACATTTCTTCAAATATTAGAACACTCCAGACAAAGTTTTCAACCTCACAGAGTGTGGCTCCCAATCTTATTTCTACCCTTCTCTTTCCTCTCCTTTCTCACCCCTAGAGCAAATTTTTGTTGAAATCTGGTCTTTCTCTTTCCAGAGTTTTTTTTTTTTTTTTAGTTAGAAATACTTCCATATATAATGTCCTTTAAGAATGTATAATATTGATTTTTCTGCTTTGTTTAAATGAAAGGATATCATACTATAATCATCATTCTGCAACTTGCATTTTTCACTCAACATTAATATTTTGAGAATTATCCGTGTTAATACAAAAAAAAGATGTAGTCCATTCCCAGTGGTGTGCTGGAGCTGGCTCATACTGGCAAGTGAAAGCTTGTTTTGTGCATCTTTTCCCAACTTCACATTCAATGGCTTCACCTTGGTAGATTGAAATTGTCCATTATGGGGATATTTACACCACTGAAATCAGCAAAATCTACAAATCGGAGCTTTGTCCCCTGCAGAGATTTTAAACCATTTACCACTAATACAACTGCATTTCTTTTCATTGTATCAGTATATAGCATTTCATCATATTAATAGACCAAATTTTATTTGATCATTCCTTTATTCATGAAAAATGAGAAAATGTCTAATTTTCTTAACTACAACAATGCTTCAATAAAATCAGCTTACATTTCTTCTTCTGCACAGATGAGAGCATTTCTCAAAGACACAATGTCTGGAGGTAGATTTCCTGGGTAATAGTTATGCATATTTTAACTTTAGCAGATAGGACTACTTTTAATCAATAAAACTTACATTATATCAATTATCTATTGCTTATTCAATATTTTTGGTGGGATAATCCCATGGGTAATTCAAACCCATCAGTTTTGAAACTATTGTTCATTCTTCCTTTGATTTTCCTTCTCTTCTTGCACTTGTGTGCTCCTTATCTGTATTCTTGCACCAATATCAACCCAGCCATCCAAGTGAGAAGCCTAGGCATCAACTTGACTCTTCTCTCTTGCTTTCACTCCATCCTCAGTAACTATTTCCTATTGATTCTACTGTAACGGTGACCCTCTCACTCATTTCTCTTTTCTGTGTGCACCAGCACTCATACCCCAGCCTCTGAGAATGGCTCATCTGAACTTGTGTGATAATTAATCTCCTCCCTCCAGTCCTTTCTCTGCTTCTTTTGTAGAACCACCTTTCTATAATATAGAAGCAATCGTGTTATTCCTGTTGTCTCAATACACCTCCAATGGTTCCCTTTAGCCTACTGCATTTGGTCCAAACTGCCTCACAGGGTATAAGATGTTGGCCACACTCAGCCCTATACCCATGTACCCAGGCTGTGCCCTCAAGACTATGTTGTTTTTGTTAATATGTCCATGCATTTACATGTTCTCCCTCTCACCTGCCAGGGCATTTCTGCATACCTCTGTTTTATAGAAAATTAGAGATTCAGAAGATATACTGAATAGAAGAGCTGAAGGCCTAGACTATATGGCAGAAGCCATGGAAATTGGTGAGAGGGGAATAGATTCCAGCAATATTGCAGATTTAAAAGTGCTTAGAATTTGATAATCAGGTTACCAAGGTGGATGGAAACAGGCAAGGGAGTTTAAGGTAACAACATGATTTCTAGCTTGGAGGACTGGGTGAATAATGTTGCCAAATGGAGAAAAGAAACCCAAGAAAAGAACTAAATAATTCAATAGTCATGATTTTCTCTGCTGTATTCTTTGACATACTATAGTGAATTTCCAAAACACTACAGAATTCCTGCTCAACTAATAAGGAAAGGCCTAAAAGAAGAAATGATATGATTGCATTCTTCCTCTGCCTTTGTTACATAGTTTCTTTCAGTATAAAACACAGAGCCGGGCTTCCCTGGTGGCCCAGTGGTTGAGAGTCCGCCTGCCGATGCAGGGGACACGGGTTCGTGCCCTGGTCCGGGAAGATCCCACATGCTGCGGAGCGGCTGGGCCCGTGAGCCATGGCCGCTGAGCCTGCACGTCCGGAGCCTGTGCTCCACAACGGGAGAGGGAGAGGCCACAGCAGTGAGAGTTCCGCGTACCGCAAAAAAAAAAAAAAAAAGAAAAAAAACTTAGAGCCCTTGTATTCTGGCTTTTGGAACTGGGTACAACACCCATCTGTTCAGTCAATCACAGAGCAGATGGAAGTGGGTGGATAAGGAAGTGTATGACCACAATCTCGGATAATAATAAATATTTAAATATGTATTTGTTCTTTGTAATGGATTTGAAGCTGAATAATGAACACACTTTAAAAATCAATAATAACAACAATACTGAGGAGTCTTAATAATCAGCGATGAGATATGCATTTGCATTCTTCTTAAATGCAAAACTTGGGGGGGTAGGGCATTAAGTCTTGATGAATCTCACAGAGTTCCGTTTCTTGAATAATGTCAAACTCCCCTTGAGCTGTGAGAAGGCACAGCCGGTGCCTGGCCCATGCTCCCCTCTGAACCAGAGCATAGATGTCAACTCTACAAGCCAGGAGGGGTCTGAGGGAATGCCTGGTCCAAGTCCCTCCCATGCAGATGAGAAACCGAGACCCAGAGATCAGTGATAAGCCCGCCTCTCTGATAGACAGCCCACCCAAGCCCCAACCTCCTGGACCCTGGTGCTTGCTCTTCTCAAGGGGAGCAGAATAGAAAATGAAAACACCTGGAGAGAACATTTCAAAGGAAATGAATTAAAGGAGGACAGGCAATCTTTGATGCATATAAAGTATTACAGGGAAGATTTTAGTAATGATTTTAGGAGCTGGGGGATTTAGGAGCTGAGAATTGGCAGTATTGTGTGGGGTTTATTCGTGCTATGAAATATAAAAACAGTGAACGTTGCTTTTGTTTTATTAAACTGCATAAAGGATGCTTTGTAAGTGCATCCCTCGATTTTGTTGTGGAAAAGCTGCTGTGAAACTTACCTCTGCAAACTAGCTGGGTGATCATGTGAGGGCACAATCTCCTCTGTGTTCCAGGGCAAGCAGTTCTCCCGGGAAATGAGCAGTCCCTAATGACACAGGGAGGAATCCACGCTCTCTTTGCCACTCTGTAGATTCTGGGTGAACCATAAGAGCCAATAAGATCGATGAACCACATATTCCTGCATGGGTGCCTGGAGAGTAGGTGTAGAACTCACTGTTTCCATAGGTATAAAAGGAAGACGCATGTGCACCCCATTTTTCCTCCAAAATAAAAATTACACACATGAAAAATTCAAACAATATAAAGGCATGAAAATCAAGTCTTCTGACACTAATCCTTACTTCCTAGTTCTCTTGCAAGATAACCTGCTACCAGCATCTAAAGATATATAGACTACCTCGTCGTACATTGATGAATGCCATTCAAAGAAAGATAATCAGATCCTATCTCAAGGAAAAATGAATATATTGGTACACTCCTACCACAGATTGTATCAGAATATTTTGTTTTATTTTCATTAAACATAAGGTTAATCTGGCTTTTTAAAGTTTGTAATTTTTTAAACTCAAATAAGCACCCTGAATTTCATAAGGTAGTTCTGCCCCTAGGGGAATTTAAAAACATCTTATCTCAAACTTACCCAAATGTTTTTTCTCTCAGGAGTCAGCATATGGTCCAGAATGAGGTACACATCCTAGCTGTGTGACTTTGCGGGGTGCTACTGTAGCCTCTCTAAATCTTGATTTCCTCATCTGTGTAAGGGGTATAGAGATGTCAGCTGATAGGTCAGGAGTCAATCAGGGCATGTCTCACAAGAGAACTCATGTAAACTATGTATCACGGAAGATACCGAATAAGTACTAGTTACTACGTCCATCCTGGAATGTCTTAGATAAATTACTCTCCTAATTTTGCTTCCTTACATCTGAACCCCTCATAAAGGTTCAGCTGACAACTCCCTAATCCAACCCATGCCCTACTCCTTGCAAGGCATAGGATTTCTAGCAAATGACCTGAAATTTCAATCAGAGTGGATCATTTTTTGAAATCAGTTTGGAGCATGCTTCAGAATCCATGCATCCTGCAGTTGAAAGCAGGTCCTCCCAAAATGTCAGCCATATTCAAGAAAACCCATACATAACCATCCTATAAAATGTATACTAGTCTAAGATCAAGGAGTTGATCTGCCACGTCACAGGGAGAGAAAGAGAAAAAGACTCAGCTGTTGTACCTCATAATGTCTATGAATTTTAAAGATGTTGAAATACCAATAACATTACCGAGGTACAAAACGCTGAGTGCATACATGTTAAAACAATTTTTGGCAAGTACAGTACGTTGCACTTCCCCTGAGAAGGGGAGTTAGGGCTGGCCTTTGTCTTTCTCCATCCCAGAGAGAAAGGGGGCAGGATGCGGAGGGCCTGCAGACACCAGTGGAGCCTGCAGGACACTCCTCAGAGCAACCACAGGGGTGTTGAGGGACCTGCCCAGACATTTGCCTCCTGCTCTGTTGGCCATACACCATGGCACTGCCTGTGATACCGTGAGGTCAGTTGCCAGGGCGTGGCTGTGTAACTAGTGTCCCCGTGCACACACACATAGTAAGTATTTTGAAAGCCCCAGTGTCTGTGGTACAAGGAGAATCAAGCCTATGTGTGGCCTGCAGGGATGAGAGCAGGGCCACTTAGATCCAAGATGCAGATGAGGAGAAAACTAAATCTCTGCGCCTCCCTCCCAGCTCAGGCTGCAGCCGCATCTTAGGACCTGAAAGAAGAGGGAAGTGTCCCAGCTGTGTCTCCTTCCAAGCTGTCCAAGGGGCCTGTGCACTTGGGCTCCCCGGAGCGTCACTCTGGGCCCTCGCCCCATGCCCCGGCCTATGTCTCTCACACAGAGACATGGAGAATTCTGATCACTGGAGCCAGGGAGCACAGGCAGCTCTGGGGTGCCAAAGAAGGAAGCTGGTGGCAGGAAAGCAACGGCCTTCCTGGCTTTGCCCGCTGTGAAACAGAACCAATAGGATATATAGAAACGTATAGACACAGATAGAGACACAGATACAGCTAAAGATGTAGAAACAGGTGCAGATATAGATACAAATGTAGATATAGATAACATAGGTATATTGATATATTGATATAAATCTATGTAAAAAGATTCCTTGTAGGAATTGGGGCACGTGCTTATAGAGGCTAAGTCCCAAGGTGGGCATCCAGGAGAGCCAGTGGTGTAATTCAGTCCATATCCTATGGCCTGAGAACAGGGGAAGCTGATGGGGTAAGTCCTGGTCTGAGTCCAAAGATGTGAGAATCAGGAGCCGGAAGCACCAGCATCCCAGGCAGAACGAGGTGGATGTCCCAGCTCCATCAGACGGAGGGAATACCCCCTTCCTCCTCCTTTTGTTCTATTCAGGCTCTCAGTGGACTGGATGGCACCCACCCGCACTGGTGGCAGTGATCCTCCTGACTCAGTCTACTGCTTCATGTAATGACACTCTCACAGACACACCCAGAAATAATGTCCAACCAGCTACCTGGATATTCCTTAGCCCAAGGACCTTGACACGTAATAGTAAACTCTGTACCCGAATTGTCTATTTTCACCCATGCTAAACCCACAAACCAAGACTGGGGGTTGCAGAAAACTCCAGAAACTGGAGCTGTAAGCTAAGACTCTCTGATGTCTAGAAGCTGGGGCCCCTCCACCACTGGCCACTTCCTCTGTCCTGTTCACTCTCCTATAAACCAAGGCCCTCCCAAATTCCCTTCTAGTCCACACACAGGAGAAAATGTGCCTCGCTGAGAAGACTGGTAAATGTCTCTGATCTTACAATTCCACTTGATGTTCTGCTGTTTCCTTCATATGACGAATTTTTGAAAAAATGTTAAAGCTAGCTAATGTGGTGTGAAGTCTAGGGCAGGGTTACATCTCTTTGTTTCTGGTATATCCCTCAAGCCTTTTAAAAATATATCTGAATTGTATCTGTTAGTTTTGCTTATTGTTTCTTCCCCTGAACCTTGGAATTTCTCCAGACTAGAGAAAAATTAAGATTTTTAAACTCCAACCTAAGCCTAGGTCTGTATGAGAGCTTGGTCAGTACCAGCTGCCAATGGCAGGGGATGTGCTCAGACACCATCCGCCCCGTCTTCTCCATCCCGCTCCCCTGCAGCCACAGACACACATGCTGGCTGTTGAGCAATGACTGTCCTCATCCAGTGTGAAGGCAGACCTGTGGCTCAGGGTCCCTGAGTCCCTCAGGGTATCTCTGTGGTTTCACAACATCCAGGACCCCCAGAGTGTCCCAGCTATCTGGCCCCGCCTACTTTCAAAGAAAACCCAGGTAGAGTGGGAGGCTGTGGACGACTCTCAGAACAGAAAGCGTTGGGTCTTCTGGCAACTGCTGGACTGAACTTGAACTTCATTGCTGCCCTGACAGTTTCCCAAACAGGAAAGAGCTCTCCAGACAGTTTCGCTGGGCTTCTCACTGCAGGCCCCTTAAAAACTCCCCCTCTCTTTTATTCTCTCACCCCTCCCCCACCCTCTCTTCTCTTGAATGAATTCAATTCAACTGCCGCTTAAAAATAGGCCTGCTTTACAGCTGCATGGCACAGGGAGATCAGCTGGGTGCTCTGTGACCACCTAGAGGCATGGGATAGGGAGGGTGGGAGGGAGACACAAGAGGGAGGGGATATGGGTATATATGTACACGTATAGCTGATTCCCTTTGTGATACAGCAGAAACTAACACACCATTGTAAAGCGATTATACTCCCATAAACATGTTTAAAAATATAATAGGCCTGCTTGTCACATTCTCTTTGCCAGTTGGAGTGAATGTCACTGAGTGTCACAAAGTCCTTGGCTACAGCTTGTGGATTAATTGCAGGAGAAAGTGGGTCCAGCGAGGAGCGGGTCCCTCTGGTGACCTCACCCAAATTTATGCCACAGAAAAAGCATTGATTTTTCTTGCCATTGTCTTCTTTCCCCTTAAGTTCTTTCCATAACTATTTAAAATCACCATCTGTTCTCTTCTTGGAAATTTAAGTAACTTCAGCACAATTCTTTTGATTTTTACCCCCAATTGTAGACAAGCCATATGTGGGGAGATCAGGTTAAATGCCAGGTATTTAAAATGGGGTAAGAGGAATTGAGAAAATGGTCTGACAGTTTCTATGGGGCCATTCATCTGTTGTTACATGTTCATCCAGCAAGTATTTATTAAGCACCAGCTAGTCACTAGGCATTTTTCTAGAAAGATCTGGAGCTACAGAGATGAATGTGAGGTCCATAGTCCCTGACCTCCAGAAGTTTAGGAAGGTGTGGAACATAATCAATTAGTCATTATGATACAGTGGGGCAAATTCTATACTCTGTATCTAGAATATAACTCCTGCATAATATTCCTTCCGCGTTAGATGACACTGTCCCCCAGACTACATGGAAAAGTCCTACTTCAAAATATGATTTGAGTGTTTCATCTGTGCAGGTTATCTGGCCTTTCTGAGTAGATTTAACTAACGCTTCCCTGGAGACCCCCTTATGATAGGTACCTATCATGGTTCACTGAAATTCACAAACAGGAAATTTATACCCACCCACTAGATTATGAACCCCTAGAAGACAACGTTTCATTTAACTTATTGTGAAAACACCAGCAAAGGGCTGGTGTAACTTCTTAATACTATTTGTTAAATTGCTGAATAATTCCCTCCATTTAAAAATTTCCTGAGCACCTGTGTTGTACCAGGCACTGTGCCAGGCAACGGCATGTGTGTGCCCACAAGTGTGTGGCAGGGAAAGAGCTGGGCACGGTGGCAGCTATGCAAAAGTGAATGACAAAACTCCTGACGTCATGAAGCTCACTGTCTAGCAAAAGATACAAGTCATAGCTATTACTCAAGTATCAGTTTTTATCCCCTGCAGTAAAACTTTAGGAAGAGCTTGAGATAGTTATAAATATAAAAAAGAATGTCTGTGTCTCATTTCAAGATTCATTTTTAGTATTCTGTTCTCAGATCTTTACATTGGATTGTCAATTTTCCCTCGGCTAAGAAAATAATAGTTGACACATGAATGCACCCTTCTTTTACATCGCTCGTTCCATCTATGGCTCTTGCTGTGAGGGGTTTTGAGCTGCCTTTGGGGGATTTTTCTCTGATAAACTGTTCTCTGCTTCCATTTCTCATCATCTTTGCCCCTCTAAAGTTCACCTCCTCTAGGTCGGGAAGATGAAACACAGTATCTCCAAGAGCTCTTCCATCACTGGCATTCAAAGTATCTATGGTAAGATCAACTCCACACTTTCTGAGCGCCTACTTTGTGTCCATGACTGTATACATTCTTCTCCCAGATGGATTCCAAGAGAAACAGAAGAGTGCCCTAAACCAGGTGTGTCAGCAAATGTTCTCTGAATGGCATAAGAGCCTTACAGAGAAACAGACCTTATCTTGGATGAGTAGAAGAGTGATTTCATTTTCTTTTTTGACCTGAGAATAGGAGCAGGTTGTATCATTAAGTTAGACCTAGAAGAATAATTCAGGAAGGGCATAAGCAAAATCATAACGTCACCCGTAACTTAATACCTCTGTTCAGGAATATAACTTTGCACCTCCATTTTAATGACAAAATTCCTGCTCGGGAGGCTTTTGGTGATTTCCAAGAAGGTTGAATACCTACTTTTTCTTTCCTTCAGGTCTGACTTTCCATCCAACCTCCTTTCTGTTCTCATTGCAGAATTTTCTCTTCTTACCCTGTAGCTACCCTGCTGTTCTGAAACAGGTATTAGAGGAAATACCCTTCTGTGCCCTGGCTGAGGACTCGGTAAAGCACAGAAATAAATATTGTAAGGAGCCCAAGTGCTGACAAGCCCAAAGCCAGGGCTAGAGTCCTTTCTCTCCATGCTCACCCTTCCAAAGTCCCTGCCTGCAAAACTTTGATAACATTGCTACCCAGCCAGGCTTTTGTTTGGAGAAGAGGCTGAACCACGGCATGCAGCTTTCCAAACAACCAGCTTCTTTGCTAGTGGGAACGTATCAAAGGCAATTAACCCTTAGCCACGGTGGGACTCAGTGAAATGTGTGAATTATGAAGCAATAAGTTCTCAAGGATAATCTTCTGAGCGAATGGGGTCCCCAAACCCCTTCTCAGATAACACCACCCCACAAAATAAGTGGGTTAAGATATCTACAGTGTAAACACAGGCAACAGAAGTGCAAAGGAAAATGCATTTTCAGGTGGATTTCAAAAACACACACTTCTTGGACAGCAGATGCTTTTTTTTTTTTTTTTGGTATTGTAAGGAATATTTTAGTAGCAGAGTGGTCTGTACTATAAATATTGAGAATATCATGCTTGATTCTGGGTGAGGAAGGCCCATATTGAAGGTGTATAATCGTTGGGAAAGTGTGAGAAGATGAGAGAAAAGGTGGGATTTCTCACCCCAGAGAGAGAGAGACCCCAAAATTAGGCCTTAAATCATGGAAAACAGGAGTCTAAAGGCTAGATGGACAGGCAACAATATTCTATTGTCCCGGTCGCCCATAGTAGGTGCTCAACGAAAGTTCACAAATGATTGGTTGGTGGGGGCATTTGAAATCTAGATGTTCTTCACTGTTGAATGGAGAGAAGGAAAGAAAGAAAATAATGTAAAGCATATTTTTTAATTGACATATAATTTACATATAACATTTTGGTGAATAATGTGTTGATGTGATACATTTATATATTATAATAAGATTACCCTCAGAGTTTTAGTGAACATCTTTATCATAGTGACATAATTATCCTTTCTTTTTTGTGGTGAAGACATGTAAGATCTAGTCTCTCAGCAATACTGAAGTGTGTAATACAGCGTTGTTGACTATAGTCACTCTGCTGTCAATTAGATCTGCAGAATTTATCTTCCAGGGGCAAGATGTTAATGCAAAGTGTCTTGACTGCATTAATGCCCCTAGAGTTTACTGAAGACTGACCTCACAGGCAAATAATTCATGGGAAGAAAAAGAAGTTTCCTATTTCAATGTTTTCAGAGATGATCTAGTATAATGTTGTTATGTATTTAGAAAGTAAGAAAAAATATAATACCCACCTGAAAAAATTGGCAAGTTGACATTCAAAATGAGTTATCTAACCCAATTTGAATTAGCTTCTCCAAGGTCATTTCTCAGACGTCCTCAGCATTCTTTTTGCATTAGAAAATGCCTTACATAGGATTGTATTCTTATATTTAATCTTAATTTCTTTTCTTTCTTTTAAATCACCTTAATGCCTATTTAATCCCCAGCAATAGATTAAAATACTGTGATTATGAAATCGCCCCTGGATTTTATTAGTTTTGTATTGTAAGTGTTACTATTATTATTATCTTATTCTAGGTTCATAGAATTGAAGGGAAAGTACAGAGAGTTCCCATACACCCCTGACCCACACACACCACAGCCTCCCCATTATCACCTTCCCCACCTGCCACCGATGGTAAATTTGTTACAATTGATGAGTCTATGGGACACAGTTTATCAACTAAAGTCCGTTGTTTACATTAGGGTTCACTCTTGATGTTGCAGTTTTTTCACTTTCCTTTTAACCGCTTAGTTTTCTTGTCCTCATCTCGGTGGGAATCTTCAAGAAGTCTCTAGACCACTGCTGTCCCTCCTCCCCAGGCTGCGAGGCCAGCGGATTAGAGGGAACCTCTCCCTCTGTGCACATGCAGACTGGGCACAGGGTGAGCCTGGGACAGGACATGAGGCAGCTGGCTTTCCAGGGGAACTAAAAGCCAGAGAGCAGCCCTGCTATCCGACTCCACAGTTATGGATACGACGTCCACGAGGGGCTGCTCTCAGTGAGCTGAGCCTCAGAGCCTGATCACATTTCATGGAAAGTTCACCTCCATCCTGTACACATGCCCTGCTCAGAAGACGGGCTGCAGCCACCTTTGCAACCCAAAGCCTCAGGCTGCTGGGGTCCCCGCTCTGATGCCTTCAGTCTCATCAGTATCTAGTTACAGGCAGAGTGACCAGCAAGGCACACCCAAATCAAACATCTTCAAATTGTACTCAACTGTGGAATATTCATTTTCAAAACTAGTTTCAAAACCCAAGTTTTCCTTAGTTCTACTTTAACTTTTTCTGTAAAGACTTTATCTTCTGCGGTTGGCTTGTTATCTAACTAGTGATTCCAAACTTCATTTAAGTATTCTGATACACTTTGAGGACCCTTCCTTTCTTCATGGCATTGCTGGACTAGCTCTGTATTTCTCGAGAAAGGGCAGTCACTGCCTCCCAACAGGGGATAGTTACCATGTGTGGTGGTGGGGAACTCACGTTTAGGGTTCTGTGGTCTCAGACAAATCAAGTATCCTCTCTGAGCCTCAGTTTCTCCATCTGTAAATTGGAGATAATTATTAAAATGGGGAGTATTATGTTTTCATATCATAGTCTCTAATACGTTTTACTTTGTTTATGACTATATACTTCTATATCCTTTCATAATCCTACACCATTTAAAAATTTAAAGTTTATATCTGAATTAGCAGATGCAAACTATCATATGTAGAATGGATAAGCAACAAGGTCCTATTCTATAGCTCAGGGAACTATATTCACTGTCAGAAACCATAATGGAAAAGAATATGAAAAATAATTTATGTGTATATATAACTGAATCACTTTGCTGTACAGTAGAAATTAACACAACACTGTAAATCAACTATACCTCAATAAAATAAATTTTAAAAAATAAAATAAAATTGTTTCCACAAAAAAATAAATTATATCCTCCCTTCCAATAATGCCATTCCTAGTAAAATGTTATCAGCAGCCCATCTCTTACCCTTGCTCCTTGAGTTCAACCCTCCAATTATGTCACCCCTAAATATTTGGGTGGTTTAATCCCAATTTTCTCTGCCTATTGAGGAGTATAGGCAGTGAAAACAATCCAAAACTTCCCTTTAATACACCTGGTTATTGGCTATTGGTAAAGTTGGACTGGTGCAGTTTCACAAAGTAAATGGATTTGTTTCCATAAAACCACATGAGTTTATGAATGTTGGGAAGTAAAATATACTTTTCAGTATATTTTTGATATACATATAAAAATGAGAGTTCTTAAAATTATTTGATTTGTCCATTTTTCAGGGCTCACACATAGATGTAAATTAATATTTTCTTTGCCTTGGGGGATTCAACTAAATTCCAAGGATTCTAAAAATGACTAGCCAATTTCACACCAAAAATGTAATCCAATTCCTTAAGTACCCTTGGAAGCTTCTTTATAAAATTATCCTCAGGCCTTATGGATGACTTTTAAAAATTACTTTAAAAGATTCAGATATTCATGTGGAATCGTAAAGTGTGAAAATAAGGGCTTTTTTTGTGTCCCCAGTAAGAAAGGCCATTGAATAGTGGTCCAGATGCAGCATCTTTATTAAAGGTGAGCAATGAGAGAATCTGAGGCTTCTGAGAAGGCTGGCAGGATCAACCTCAGGGGAAAATTACTGCAAAGTATCTCTTTTTGTATCATTCTCTGCCATTGACAAGAATTTTAACACTTGGGGTGGAATTCTTGCTTTTCAAAGATTGATGAGCACAACTCATTATGTGTTGCCTTTATTGAAAAATCCAGACTAAAAGGACAAGAGCTCTTAATTCCAAAGTAGATTTCCTTCAAGAATACAATCTTCATCCTAGATATTTAGAAATGAAACAAACAACAAAACACCTAAAACAGAAATGCCAACTTTGAAGGAAAGGTTCAACTATCAATACCCCGCTTTGAGATTTAGGTGCACCCATGTTCCCCGACCCATGTTTTCTATCACCAGGCTAACTCAAAATTCTTCACCTGCCTTAGTGGGGTTGAGAGAAGGGAATGAGGAGAGTAAGTTTTCTGGATGTTGCTCGGCACTGACATTTGCAATTCACTATGGCTTCTTGGTCCCCAACTGGTCCTGGAAGGCCAGCCAACCCGGAGGCCAAGAACACCTTCTGCCCTCTGATTTGGGCACAGCGGTGGCCACTTCGCTCAGATGTGTGCCTCCCGGCAGCTACGCCTGCCTCAGGCCTGCAGACTAGCAGGCTGCAATATGCTCTACCTGGGGCTACACCTGAGACCATATGGGCCTTCAGCTGCTGCGCCATACAGGGGCCCGCCTGCAGCAAGGCGAGGGCCAGATGGAGCAGACGGTACCTGCGCGGGGCCGTCTGACTCTGCGCTGCTGTGGACTTGGTGTGCAGAAAACGGCAGACTATAAACATTTCCATAATAATACCATAACACATGCTGATTCCGTTCCACCAGGAAGAAGGGAGAAAAAGACTTTCTGGTAAAAGATAAACCGGAAGAATACTATGGACTAGGAATGAACTTCATTTTTTTTAAACAAAAGCTGAGTCAAATGACTAAAACCAAAGACGGATCTAAAGAAATAGTTCTAAGTATGGACAGGAGCCAGGAGTCATAGATTGAAGTGTACTAAGTTGCACTGTGACTTATGCAGGTCACATGACTCTCCCTGTGCCTCAGTCTTCCCATTGCTAAGATAAAAAGTAAAGTAGCTGATGCTCTTCAAAATGCCAAAATGAGGAGTTCGTGCCAGGATGTAAATCAACACATGGAGAATCATCAAGAAAGTCTAGTTACAAAACCCATTTAGGCTGAACTAAGCAGTGTGCCTTGGAATGTGATTGCCATGCATTCTGGGGCTGGTGCAAACTCCTTATCTCACTGCAGACAGGAGACAAATGGTTCAGAGCTTGGCAACAGTTTATGAACTAGTACCAGAAATTGATACTCTGAGTAGTGACCTCTTTAAACATTTAGGACTTGCATTCTTGGATTGTTCAGGACTAAGTAGAGTAATATAAGATACTATTTTAATCTTACTTCCTTTTCACTGGCTTTTCAGTACAAAACAATAGCAAAAAAAAAAAAGTGAGATGTGTCTTTCAATGGTCTTAGTTTGCTATAAGTTGAATTACCCCAAAGTGTAAAAAAAGACCAATTATTCAATTATTACTCCATTCTGCAAATGTTCTTGAACTACTAGGATAATAGCAGAAAAAATAATAGAAAAAATGTGCCCTTGGTGTAATGTGTCAACCATTCTAGCTTTAAGAGCTTCCTGGAAAATAT
Organism: Phocoena sinus; assembly: GCF_008692025.1. Classification (NCBI taxonomy): domain Eukaryota; kingdom Metazoa; phylum Chordata; class Mammalia; order Artiodactyla; family Phocoenidae; genus Phocoena; species Phocoena sinus. Next base: position 4,844,232 of record NC_045775.1, on the reverse strand, counting down.
GATTGTTGAATGGAGACTTAAATGATGAATTGAATTTTGCTAGACAAAGAGTTGGGCAAAGTGATGAGGGAGGAGAGGCAGTCCCAGCAGAGGGAAGACAAAATCAAGTGACAAAGAACATAATAGAAGTGGAAAACACACAAGTAGTTTTCTGTTGCTGAAATGTAAGGTATGATAGTGGATAATGAGAAGGCAGGAAGTCTCTAGGTCATAGATGACCTTGAATTCCAGGATGAGGAGTGTAGACATCTACAAGTGATGGGGAGCACCCAACTTTCAAGTAGGGGTGATGATATCAGATCTGCATTTTAGATTAACCACTCTGATGTCTATGTGAAGAATGGATTTGAGAAGGAAAGGTCTGGATGCATGAAGACCAAATCCAGTTAGTAGCCAATTTTATACAGTATTTGGGGATGGAGAGAACCAAGTATTAAAAGAGGTGAGAGGGAAAACAAAGCAGATTTAAGAAATAGAATCAAATTCATAGGCTGGATTATGCACTGGATAGTCTTCTTTCTCTGATGATTCCTTCTTATCCACTGCCAACAATACCTTCAGCTTAATTATTGGTGATTTCAATACACATGGAGACGATTGTCCTCAAACCCTGGCCAACCCATCTTTGACCTCCTGTCACCCAGTGATCTTGTTGTCCACCAGACCCCAGCCACCCACTCCTATGGTTACACCCACGATTGTGCCATTATTAGAAGGTACAACTAGTTCATATTCACAGTTTCAAGTGCCCTTTTCTTTGACCACTGCCCCTCAAACTTCCAGCCTTCTTCCCCTAGTATTTCAACACTAACAGTCTTTTCATCACAATATTACCACCATTCCACAGAGCCTATCATCTTTCCACTGTCCCTCGGCCCTTTGATATCCTGTCTTCCTCACCATCTAAATTTCCACGATGAATAATTATAGTCACTCCTTATGAATAGTCAACTCTATTCTTCTAGTTGCCAGGGCCAAAAACCTAGAAGTTACCTGGATTACTCTACTTCTTTGAGAATACACACTCAACCTGTCAGAAGATCCTATCTTTCAAAATGCATCCAGAATCCAACAATACTGTACCACCTCCATCACGAAAGGCTCTGGTCTAAGGCACCTTCATCTCTCGTTTGGTTATTACAATGGCCTCCTACCTGATGGCCCTTATCCTACCCTAGCCCAGACATAGTGAGTGATCCTCTTCAAACTTAAGGCTGATCTGGTCACACCTCAGCTCAAAACCAACAGTGGTCTCTTATCTCATTCAGAATAAAGGCTAAGTTTTCAGCCCTGTAAACCTTATATGATGTGGACCCCAGATTCCTCTGGAGCCTCACCATCTTCTTCTCTACCCTTTGTTATCTGCCTTTTAACCACCCTGGGCTCCTTGATATCCCTTGATAAATATGTGAAGTGCAAATATCTCCCCACAACTGTGGGTTGCCTTTTCTGTCTCTTAGAGATGACTTCAATTTATTTATAACAACTAGGTGAGATTGCAGTAAAAAAAAGGAAATCTCTATTAGCAGACATAAAGAAGTAGCTGAAGGCCAGAGAGTGAGGCTCCAGCAGTATCCCTGCTGTAGTTCTGGAGCCTTTGTAGCCCCACAAATGTTCTTAGGTCTCATGACCACACACAAGTGGTGGACAAGGCCTCGAGCCCATGAGGTGTGGGGGACTGGAAATAATATCCTTGCATAAAACCGGAACTCCCAAAGTGTTACTGATTCAGAGAAATGAAAACCAATAAAATCTGTCCAACAGCCTAGGGAGAGAAAAGAGAAGGTGACCTGGCCCTCAGTGGAAAAAAAGTGTATTTCATTAGAAATTTCCACTAGAAACTAAACCATGCACTTCACATAGACTTGGACTCCCAAATTATATTTTCTTCATTATGAAAGAAAACTCTGATTATGAATCAGTGTTTTAAAATAGCAAATATAGCCCAGGATGGTGATACCCTCAACAGAAACAAATTGAAAATCATTCAACAGCTTCTCCCTTCCAAAGATTTCCATCGGAGGAGAAGCAAGGACCGAAACCGACCAGAGGAGTCTATACACGGCTCCACAAATGAATTCTATCATGAGTAAAGGCATCAGACACAAGAAAAAGGGCCATTAGCACCCCAAGTACTTGAAATAATGGGACAAGATGCTGAAGGAGATCTTAAGCTAAGTATTTTTTTTTAAGTTGTTAAAAGGATAAAAGAAGGTTTAAATATACCTGGAAAGAATGAGACAATATGCAAAATCAACAAGTGAACTGGAAGAAAGAACCACGTAGACATATGCTGATCAAAGTCATAGTAATTAAAATAAAATAAACTGAACTGATGAATTAACTAGTAGAATAAACACAATTTAAGAGAGTATTAGTAAACATGAAGGTAGATCTGTGTAAGCTGTCCAAGAAGCAGCAAAATAGGTTAGAAAATACAGCAGATTATAGTAGATACATTGAAAAACTTCAATTTCTGGCTGATGGGAGTTTCAGAAGAAGTGAATAGAGAGAATGAAGGAGGACAAATAGCAACAAACAGTGCTGAGAGTTTTCCAGAAATCATGAAAAACAAGACTTCTTGGTTTGAGAAAAGAAAAAGAGTTCTAGGTAGAATAAATACAAATTTACTTACCCTTAGTTGATATAAATTGATATCGTTGATCCCTTAATGAGTTTGGGATTAACATATACACACTACTATATAAAGAATAGATAATCAACAAGGACCTACTATATGGCACAGGGAACTCTACTCAATAATCTGTAATAACCTAAATGGGAAAAGAATCTGAAAAAGAGTGTATATGTATAACTGAATCAGTTTGCTGTACACCTGAAACTAACACAACATTGTAAATCAGCTATACTCTAATATAAAATTGAAATTAAATTAAAAAAAGAAAAAAAGAAAATTCAAGTTGTTTCCGATCATCTTATTACAAGATGTGCTACAATAAATATTCTTCTACAGATATAGTCTGACATAATTTTTGTCTATAAATAAATATGTTTGTAAAGATAGGATTGATGGGTCAGGGAAGAGTGTAAACTTCACCAATATTGATAGATAATAAGTACCTTTTTATTTCATTGTATGAAAGGGCTATGTGCTGAAATTTTAGACTTATTTTCTTAGATTTTAAAATATTCAAGGGCTGAATAGTGATCACTTGCCTCTTTCTGCAAAGCATCCAACACAAAATACCCAACTTCCCATTTGATTTGAATATGTCATGTGTTAAAATCAGGACGGTGACAAAACCTAATTCAGGTGGCTATTTTTGTCCTTTTGCTAATAGGCTGTTGAGTGGCTCCCAGAACAAAACCCAAATATAATGTGATATTCAGATATATCACCATCACCTCCTCTGATCCCCACCCCTTTAAAAATCATTCTTCAAGATCTAGACCAAAATCTATTTTGTCCAGGTCTGGCTGCTCTGACTGCCATTTCCCCAAGTCAGAATTTGTCAGCTTTCTCTCCCCTTCTTCAGTTCTTTACCCTTATCTAAGGCAAGTACTAACTCTGTTTATGTGTAATCTGCCTCCCCCACTAGACTGTAAGCTTTCTCGAGGCTGGTACTGACCTGTCTTATCCTGGTGCCTGACTAAGTGACAGTTGTAAGTAGCAGCCCAGGAGGATTTTATTATATGAAATTGAAAACCGAACACAGGTCTATTGCAGTTCCAAGTTTACACCATAGAATATTCCAAAATTGGCATAAGGCAAAAAATTAATAAGCCAAAGTAGACTTAGGACAATAAACAAAATATATTTGCTTACATTTTTGAAGCTTCTAGTCTCCAAGATGAACACTCAAATTAAAAACATGTTTGGGTGAGAGTTTTTATATATGACCATCAAATTATCTCCTCAGAAACTTCTGGCATGGAAAAAAGTAAAAATCATTTTGGAAGGTTCTCTAGCTCTGAAGTTGTAAACACGCACGTGTCTCTAGGCTCATTAGGTCCCATTTGTGGTGTCCTCCTCATGACAGTGGGGATGCTCTGGAAACAGCTTAATGTGCAGACCTCCCAGGATGTAACAGAAAGACCCTTAGGCCAGTCATCTATTTGTGGCAACACTGTATTTCCTAGAACTTCTGGAGAATTTACATTTGACATCATGAAATAGGAATAAAGCAAAAGAAAAAGAACAAAAATATGCTGAGAATTTTGTGGAATTTGTTTAAAATACTCCATATACTAGTGCAATCCACTTGGCCTGTCATCCCCACTCCTACTCCCGCTCCCCAATAATTCTTTACATTTTCCTTGAGTGAGTCAATGCATCTGTCCAGCAAGTAAGTCGTCCTCACAGACTGTCTCCCCGGGGCCTGCAATCTCTCAATCCTGAGTCTCTATACAATGCCTGAACCTAAGGTGTTCTTGCTATACACACAGCAATAATAAGACATCACATCTTCACTTCTGACTCTGAAATAACAAACGTCCAGATTAGCAAAATGATGTACATTCACTCAGATGTGCAAGATTCTTCCAAATATTCCATACGGTCAGACTTCACTCTGTTGAAACACTCAAATAGGTAGTAATACGTTTTTCTGTTTAGGAGCAGATCTCTTGAGGAGATGTGCCCTACAAACCATGAAAATTGTCTATGCCTTATTTCCAAAGACAAAGACTTAGCTAGGCTTTATTTGATTCAACTCAAATCAGTAATTAATTGGGAGCATAATTATTGTGTTTAATCCCAATGAAATATAATTTTCAAGGAAAACTGTTTGACTAGCAAGAATGAAAGAACTGTTATCAGCATGGTTATTTAAGCTGCATTTAAAGTTACACGATATGTACATTTTCTTTTTTTTTTTTTTTAATTGGGTATAGTTGTTTTACAATGTTGTATCAGTTTCTACTGTACAGTAGAAAGAAGTGGAGTTCCCTGTGCTATACAGCAGATTCTTATTTGTTATCTATTTTATACATATTAGTGTATATATGTCAATCCCAATATCCCAGTTCATCCCACTCCCCACCCCCTGCTTTCCCCCCTTGGTGTCCATACATTTGTTCTCTACATCTGTGTCTCTATTTCTTTAGTGCATCTCATGTAACATTGCAATTCCTCAAATGGTTCATTACAGAAATAGAGCTTCAGACCATACATTTATATTTCATTTCTCAGTAAGCATTTTAGTTTCTCATAAAGCTAATGAATTTCTTCCAAAACCCTAACTTGCCTTATCAAATATAAATGTCTTCTCCTTGAAGTAATTACCCCCAAATGGTTGATTTATACAGTCTCACAAATCATAAATTTCCAAGCAAATAAATCACTTTGCATTTGGTTTCAACAAAGATAAAATGAAAGATTTTTTTATAAAGGTGCTGACTAAGAACTTTGTGGAATTTGCTTGAATACTTCATACTTTAATTAATATATATATTGATGTGTTTCATTTCCCTGAGAGTAGCAGTATGGTAATAGGTTCTTAACAATTCAGATCTATGCCTTTTCATGGTTTGTTTTGCAATTCTATTCTACTTTTTTTTTCTTTCTCTAATCAGTAATCAGTACTTTTTGAGGTTTATGTGTACAGTATGTAATTTGATTTTCTTCCCTGGAGAGTTGTTACATAGACTGAATACAGAGATTAAAAGTACATATATTTAGAATCAAGAAAAGCATAATATGTGTTTTTGCTGCCCTTCAGTGATGAGCCCTATACATTAATCAAGGTAGCAGGCTCCCAGCAAAGCACTGCCATTTCTCCAGCTCCAAGGAAATAGCAGCAATTCTTTAATCAGCATTTCAATGTCAGTTATGGAACTGGAAAAAGAATCAGGAGCATGTAGTCTCTTGCCACAAATGACTTAATCTTATGATGAAAGGGTTCCTCTTTGACTCCCAACCCTAAAGCCTCAGATAAAGTTGTGATAGATACTGAAAAAAATCTATTCATGGTGATAATGATATTTCTTTCTTGCATTCTTAGTTAATTGGTTCTATAAAGGGGTTGCCTTTTTAATTTTTTATTTTTAATGCACCTGTAGATTTAAATGCAGAACCTTGAATCCCTCTGAATAAAAGCCACCTGTTGGGTGGATACCCGGTTTTGTGGGCCCATCATTATTTGTGTGCTCTCTGATTTAATTGCAGTGAAGTACACATGGGTTACTATGGCATTAGAATACTCTGTGATTCACTTGGAGGTGAGACACTATGAACAGCTTTCACAGAATTATAGAATTTTATGATGATGGAACTGGCTGAAACCCTAGAGTTATATATTTTTTTATCTCCAGTCTCCTTGGCTGATAGATGAAGAAACTGAGGAACAGAGAGGTAAAGAGAAAAGATCTAGTTTATCCAGCTGATTGGTTAGCAAAGCAAAAATGAGGACAAAATTATCCTGGTCACTAAAACTGTGTGATTTTTCATATGGCACAAATCCAAGTGATTTATATATGCCTTTGGACACGTTAAGGACATTTTTCCAGCAAATATCATGTTTTGATTTTGAATTTGTAGGAGTGCCAGATTTGTGACTTTCTAAAAGAGATACATTTAAAAAAGAAATTAAAGTGTTTGTTTCAAATAATGATCACAGAGGAGTTCTTTAGGCATCTCTTTGGATCTGGTTACTTACTCTAAACAAGATATAATGTGATGTGAGCAATTTCCACAATTCAACAGGAAGAATTTCAGTGGTCTGATTTGGAAAGAGAAGTGGTGTCATTCTATGTCTGTGAAGAATATTATCTGGGGACCAAATTGGATGGTACCACTCTATTAAAATAGGACTTTCTGATCCACAAAGTAGATTTACTGTCAACATTCCCTTTCATCCTTCCAATCATGGTGATGATGAAGAATGTGCTGGGTGTCATTCATTGTTCTAAGTTCTTTTCACGAGGATCTTATTCAATTGGTACGGTTACTATTATTATCACCACTTTATAACTAAACCCTGCCACAGATGCTATGATCTGTCTACTGCCCCATTCAAGTTTGGGTCTGATTTAAGCATGAGAATATTAGTAGATCTATACCCATATTAACTATCATCTGAGCATAAATAAAGGGAAATCCAGAAATTTCAAGTAAGAAATCTCACAAGGAGCATTCGCTCTAATTCTATTCACTAACAAAGATTCCCAGTTAAGTTGGATGGTTCATATCACAATAGTACAAAACATCTCCTCCATCAAAGGGGTCCAGGTAACCATTGTCAGCTGGGAAGTAGGGGATGTCTGAGTCTAATGAAGATGCCTACTACTTAGGTTCTGTATTGACTCTGAGGAAGAGGGTGGACCCAAGGGTAGGATTTATTCATAAAATTTGAGCACTGTGTATCTATAGGAAAACAGTGGCTTTTGTCCTCAGTAGTTAATAGCAATACTTCTTGTGAGTTTAAAGGAAAAGTTGGAAGCTGGGAGCTAAATTCTCCCTCAGAGACCACTTTATTGAAGTCATTTTTGAGCCTGACATTTTTTTAGAATGTTTTTTTATGTCAACTGATAAAGACAGATCATTAAATATTAGGAAGTGTCCTGTCTTTTTGTTCTGAGGTACTTCTAATGTGACCAATAAGTTTGGTCATATCGAAAGTTCCACATATTATATTTGATGAAATTATAATAAATGGTATTGTACCATTTTATGAGGTGTGCAAGCATTTGGGTTATAACTGGAGATGCATAACTGGAGTCAGGCATCCACCTGGCTAAGATGTAAAATAAGATCATCAGGTGAGCATTGCCAGCAACTGGCTGAAAGTGTCCTCTAGAACCTCCTGTTTGATGCCAGCTGACCAGAAGTTGGCCATTTCTGCCCACAGACCTAACAATCTGCCTTTCCTCACAGAGGCATTTTTACAGATTTCAGCTTTCAAATCAATTCTGGATGGAGGGAAAATAGACACCCTACAGTTTTCAAATAGTGGCTGGAGGCAAAGTTTGTTTGATGAGGGGAAGCAGCTTGACGAGACCTTTAACTTTTCCCTTCTCGGGGCTGCTTTTGTTAATGGATTTATTGGCATTCTCTCTACCGACTCTTCCCTTTTTTGATAATGTTCTTGACAATATAGGGCAAGACAAAGTCAGATCAGGCACACAAAATTTCACCAAGAAGTTACAAGAAAATAATTCCAGTCAGAACAAAGACTTCCACAAGTGAAATCTAGTTTTCCTGGGACAAAATAAAGAATAGAAGCTTCAGCAAAAATCAGTGCAAGTACGCATCATCACATGACCCATCTCTCTGACGCGGGCCAGGAAACTCAAAGAGGAAGAGATGAACGAGGTCCCCAGAGATACTGACAGAAGTGCTCTGGAACAAGACCTCTGGTCCAGGCCGCAACTGGGGAAGACTCAGCTGGATTTTGCTGAGTTCTCCAAATTATGGAACACACCTTTCCTCAAACAAGACAACCTGTCATGATAGACGTGAGTTTTATTGACTTAGCGAGGGAGAACTACATACACAATTTTTTTTTTTTTAAGGAAAGTGAGTGCACAACTTTGATTGCTGTTGGGTTGGGCTCAGACATTCTTGAGGTAGAAGAAGGAGGAGAACATTTGCATTGGTTAATATTTTGAGGCCGGGGTCAATGTGAGCAAATTGAGATTCTGAGAGGAGAAAGTATAGTGCAGTCAAGATATTACTGATTATCTTGTAGCTGTGTAACTGGTGGGAGATGAGGTCTTTCCAGTTTTCAGTCAGTAGGACAAGCCTCACCTTGCCCCCCAACGTACAGCCCTTCTTCTGTGGATCCACAGGGTGGTCCTGTGCTCTTAGAATCTGAGGCAGAGGCTTTGTGTTTTGAAAACATTCACTTTCTCTCCTAGTGCCTTAACACAGTGCTGGGCATAACTGGAACAGATAGATTGTTTGCCCAGACCCACTGACCAGCCCTCTTTGGAATTATATTGGGAGCCTGTTTCCAACCACACTGTTGAATGAGTCAGTATTTGGCCTTCTCTCCCAGATATGCCCATTCCCTGGGGTTCCCTCCCTCCTGAATCCTTGCTTGGGGCTGGTGAGGACCCTGCTGCTTCTGCCCTCGTTTCTCCCATTTCCCTACGTGCAGGTGATGCGATGCCTCCCAATTGCTGCCACACATGCTCCCTTTCTTTGTTTCAGCTCCAATTCCCACAAGCCACAGTGAAATTTTCCCCCAACCGCTACAGATGCTCACCACGGGAAGACACACAAGTGCTTCAGTAAAGTGATTATTGTGTTTTACAATCAGGGCAGCCATTTTCCAGCACAGGTGCATTTCATGGATTAGAGCCACATGCTCTAAAAATGAACCAGACCGTCCCTTTTGACCTGAAATGAACCAACCATGCTTCAAGATAAGACCAATAAGGCTCTGCTCAGCTAATTACTAGAATGCCATGGCTTAGTTCTGGGATACGAGCAACATGGGCTGTTGGGATGGGAAAGAAGGCAGGTCATAGACTGAAAATAGGACCCAGTTGTAGCAATGACCTCAGAGGACCATAATCAATACACTCAGTCCAAAGGGTGAGGTATGGTCACAGTAGTCACAGTATTCAAGGGAAAATATATCATGAGTGGGGACATAGCCAAGGAGTCCAGGTGACAGGTGGACACTGAGTTGTCTTCAGCATCTGGCCCAGAATGTAGCTTATAGTTGGCAGGCAATAAATCTGTGGATTGAGGCCAGGTAAGCATATCACAGCCCCGTAGGGTAAAGTTTGACTAGTACTAGTCAGGGCATCAAAGGCTCAGTCGAAGAACCTGGGGGTCAGGCAAATACTAAAGAGCTAGGTGTGCACCCCAAGATGAAGTCTGGGATAAAGCCTGGGTAGGTGAGTGGGGACTAGAGGAAGATTAAGACTCAGTGAGCTGTGGGTCAGCAAGGTCCCACTCACTCACACCAGGTAATAGGCATTAACACTGATTCCAGGGCCTCCCTCCTGGTCAGACTAAGTTTTCTAATGTTCTACATTATTGGTCAGGACTGACTAAGTACAAGGTGTGACTGGGTCTGCAGGTAGAAGGCATCGTTGATTACAGATTGCATGGTGGGACAAGGAAGGCGAGAATTGACATTTTCATGCTACCATCCTTCCTTTAAGTAGCCCAACCAATGTGGAAGAGATGTCACTGCAGGTTAAAGATCTTGCTCTTCTTTTGTGTTTCCATCCGAAGCTCAATTGCAAGAGCTTCCCCAACAGCAAATACCCAATTAGGTGTCTTCATCTCATCTTTGAGCACACAGTTGTCCTAGGGGATTTCGTGTAGGGGAGGTGTTCTCATGGGTAATTAGATGGGAACTGAGCAAAGGCATGTAGCCCCTGGGTGTTACTTCCATTTAGAGAACAGGCATTTCTGGTGTTGGTGATGCACAAAAACATTTGCAGCAAAGTACAAGTAACTTTGAAGGGTTAGTGATATATCAGCTAGGATTGTTTGGTTGCCTTGAAGAGAAAACCTAAGAAATAGATGTCTTAAACCCACAGATTTAATTCTTTCATAACCAAGAAGCAATCCAGGGTTGATATGGTGGTTCTCAACGTCTTCAAGGATGAGGTACCTGTAAACCATCGTTCTGCCATCTGTAAGGTGTCTTCCCCATCCTCATGGTCCAGGAAGCACATTCACACATGGGAGATGGGATGGAGGAAATAGAGAAGAGCTCCCCATCCATCATCGTGTAGAACCCCACAGTCACAGAGAACACACACTTGTGTCCCGTTAGCCAGAGCTTGGTACCGTGACCACACTGCACTGACAGAAAAGCTGGGAAATAGGGAGTTTTAACTGGAACATACTGGTAGTAGGTAGTCTACTTTTCAGAGGGGGGAAGAACAGGTGTTGTGTTTTCCTTCAGTGGTTTCCTGCCACAGCAACAATTTCCTGTACCAACAACTTTGGATTTATTTTCCAAGTCCACAATAAAGACAGGATTCTACAGTCTTAAAACTGCTGTGCTACAAGGAGTGAAACAAAACAAAAAATAAAAATGAAAAGAGCACAATAAATAACAGAATGGTAAATAAAAACCTGACATACAGTATCTCACAAAAATAGGAAATGTTTTCCTTCAAAACCTACACTCAGCCAGAAACACACCTCCCTCAAATTTAGTAGCATTAAACAAAAACGGAGTCGTGCTTTACTGAGATTTTTCAAGTCACGATAAAGCATGCCAGAATTTCCAAGAGAAGCAGGGATGGGTAAACAGCATTGCGGGGTCAACTCAACACATCATCAACTATGAATTCCAATTATTGTTATACTACTGAGAAATGCTTCCTGGACTCTTGGCTGGGAGGGGAAGAACCAGGTCATGGAGAAGGCCAAGTGGTATTCTTTAGTCCCTGAAACTTCGTTCCGAAGCTTGACTGGCAGCTGGATGGATTGAGTTCTGTCACACCTTAATGGGAATGGATGACAGAGTGTCTGCGAGGATGGTGTCATATGTGCACTATTGCTGGGGCCAGAGGTCTGGGAGATGAAATGTGATGGGGCCATCTGTCACCTGAGGCAAAGATGTTCTCCAACCTGAGGCTGTGTAAGACACCTAGGTCTCCACCTGATGGTAGACAGCCTGTTTCTTTATTTAAAAGAAAAATAACCAGGGCTGGATGCCAGAGAGGAGGTATTGGCTCCCCACCATCAACAGCAGGAAAGCTCATTAGCTTAATCTTAAAGCACTTGCAATTGAAAACAAGGCAGCTCCAGAGAGATTGGCTAATGCTACGGCTCAAGGCTCCCCTCCTCTGCTCCATGGGATTCAGGAAAGCAAAGCAGAAGACCCTGTACATAGGACTGGCTTAGATGGTCCATCGCTTCCCTGATCACTGGGACTCAGGGAGCATTCTTCCTCCTCTGAACTCTGAACCATGCTTCTGAACTGGTGGTCTTACCATTAAAACACCCTGCCTTACACCATTTCAGTGATTTTATGTGCATATTCCAACTGTATTATTCAAACGTAAGCTTATTTATAGTTCTTCATAAATCCTGCAGAGCTGGAGTGTATTTGGCATGTAGTAGTTGTTTGCTTCACAAAGTTGCGTAAGAGGTTGAATGAACCATTATGTTTGATACCCACCTTTTTCAATCCAAGTCTATAAAAAAATCTTTTGAGGCTGTACCTCCCACTGCCCTGGTGAGAACTTGCTCTCAGCAGCAGCTATGGTCAACCACAGGCCAGCTGTGGTGTGGGGTCCTGCAGCCCCGCTCAGCCATCTCCCTTTGTCTTTGTGATGGGCCTACTGTTGGACTTAACCAGGAATAAAGAGCCCCCAACACTGAATATAAGTTGATACTCACACATTCCTTAAGTTTCTTTAGCATTCCAGAACCTGCCTCATCAATGCATGACCCTAAATAATTTAACCAGGAAAACTTCAACCATTTTTGATGTTATCATGATGGTGGAACTACAGTTCATTTGAAAGCCAGAGCAGCCTCTGGCTCATCAGCTGTGCCCCTGCATCTAAATTCAACCCAAACACTTCTTGCCCCCAAAGCTTATACTCTTAGTAAGAAATGAGGTCACTTTCTCACGTCCAATTATCAGCAGACCTAGCTCTTTCCATGTGCATAAGAAGATTCCACAGCAAGACATTGGGGCTAAACTTGGGAGAAATTAGGGGAAGGAGTAGCTGCCATCATAGTATACAAAAAATATTGTGATTAAAAATTTAATAGCCTCAGAAGATTCCAGTGGGATGCTTCTTTGCTGTGAGATTGTACAGCACGGTAGCCGAGTTTCTGTCTGAACACAGATGGCCAGGTTGAAATGAAACATCAGACTGGCAAGAGTTCATCTTTCCGTTCAGTGCAATTCTATTGCTGTGTATCCAAGGAGATTTATGGTTTCCTCTGATGGGCCAACATGATTACCCCTTTCCAAAATAAGATTCTTTAGTGACAGCCAACAGTGTTTTAATGACAGACATAAAGGCCAAGGGGCCCCTGAAGCTCAAGCACCTCGTCCAGCAAGGACCGTATATCCTGTAGTTTGCTGGTGTCTCACTGCTCCAGGGGACTCTTGTAAGTAAATAGGTATTGGGCGGCAGGCGGGAGAGGAAGAGTCAAGATTTGCTACCTTGGGCCTTCCCATCTGTCAGCAAATGAAATGGCCTCACACAATGCAGACTGGTTGGAGGGGACTAGGTGAACTGGAGCAGTGACAAAGCACAGATTGCAAAGCCAAACTTTACCTGCTGTTTTTTGTGTGTTTGTCATACTTCAAAGTGGGGACAGATTTCTGTTCCTAAATACACATTAAATGGGGAGGGGAGTGGTTTGTGGGAGAAGAAAATTTTGTAGAAATGAAATAATAACAATAAACTACACCAGCGGTCCCCAATTTTTTGGGCACCAGGGACCAGTTTTGTGAAGACAATTTTTCCATGGACTGGGGGTGGAGATGGTTCAGGTGGTGATGCGAGGGATGGGGAGCAATGGGGAGAGATGGGGAGCGATGGGGAGAGATGGGGAGCGATTGGGAGAGATGGGGAGCGATGGGGAGAGAGGGGGAGTGGTGGGGAGTAGTGGGGAGAGATGGGGAGCAGTGGGGAGAGATGGGGAGTGATGGGGAGCAATGGGGAGTGATGGGGAGCGATGGGGAGGTATGGGGAGCAATGGGGAACTATGGGGAGTGGTGGGGAGTGATGGGGAGCAGTGGGGAGGGGTGGGGAGCAATGGGAAGTGATGGGGAGCAGTGGGGAGCGATGGGAAGCGGTGGGGAGATATGGGGAGCGGTGGGGAGGTGGGGAGCAGTGGGGAGAGATTGGGAGTGGTGGGGAGCAATGGAGAGTAGTGGGGAGTGGTGCGGAGTGACAGTGAGCAGTGGGGAGCAGTGGGGAGAAATGAGGAGCGATGGGGAATGGTGGAGAGCAATGGGGAGCGGTCGGGAATGATGGGGAGCAGTGGGGAGCGATAGGGAGCAGTGGGGAGCTGTGGGGAGCGATGGGGAGTGGTGGGGAGAGATGGGGAGAGATTGGGAGAGGTGGGGAGCGATGGGGAGGATGGGGAGCGGTGGGGAAAGATGGGGAGCAGTGGGGAACAGTGGGGAGAGATGGGGAGTGATGGGGAGCGGTGGGGAGTGATGGGGAGCAGTGGGGAGCGGTGGGGATCTGTGGGGAGAGATGGGGAGCAGTGGGGAGCGATGGGGAGCGGTGGGGAACGGTGGGGAGAGATGGGGAGAGATTGGGAGCAGTGGGTAGCGATGGGGAGGATGGAGAGCGGTGGGGGGTGGTGGGGAGAGAAAGGGAGCGGTCAGGAGTGGTGGGAAGCGATGGGGACTGGTGGGGTGCTGTGGCAAGAGATGGTGAGTGATGAGGAGCAATGGGGAGTGGTGAGGCACGGTGGGGAGCGATGGGGAGCGGTGGCGAGCGTTGGGGAGCGGTGGGGAGCATTGGGGAGCGGTGGGGAGCAATGGAGAGTGGTGGGGAGCGGTGGGGAGAGATAGGGAGTGATTGGGAGCAATGGGGAGCGTTGGGGAGCATTGGGGAGCGGTGGGGAGTAGTGGGGAGAGATAGGGAGTGATGGGGAGCGGTGGGAAGAGGTTGGGAGCGGTGCGGAACGATGGGGAGCGGTGGGGTGCGGTAGGGAGAAATGGGGTGTGTTGGGGAGCGGTGGGGAGTGATGGGGAGCGATGGGGAGCGGTGGGGAGCAGTGGGGAGAGATTGGGAGCGGTGGGGAGAGGTGGGGAGTGATGGGGAGCTATTGGGAGCGGTGGGGAACAGTGGGGAGTGATGGGGAGCGATGGGGAATGGTGGGGAGCATTGGGGAGTGATGGGGTGTGGTGAGGAGCGGTGGGGAGAGATGGGGAGCAGTCAGGAGTGATGGGGAGTGGTGGGGAGCAATGGAGAGCGATGGGGAGCGATGGGGAGAGCTAGGGAGCAGTGGGGAGCGAAGGGGAGCGATGGGGAGCGATGGGGAGCGGTGGGGAGCAGTGGGGAGCGGTGGGGAGCAGTGGGGAGCGATGGGGAGCGGTGGGGAGCAGTGGGGAGCGGCAGATGAAGCTTTACTCACTCACCTGCCGCTCACCTCCTGCTGTGCGACCCAGTTCCTAGCAGGCTGCAAACAGGTCTGCAGCCCAGGGGTTGGGGACCCCTGAAATACGCTAAAGTCCCCAAATTATCTTTAACAAAGGAATATGTTGAGATGCTACAAGACCATCTATAATAGAGAGAGAATACTGTTTTTCCCTAGAAGTCAATATAAGGGCTGATGTGGAGACATTATAATAAAGAAGATCTCTTAATAAAGTAAAATGATAATAATAAACTTTCTAGAAGTGAAGTTTTACTGGATTAAAGAAACAGCATGCCGGGGGTACCTGACTGCCAGGTGCAGGGCCTCACAGAAAGGACGCCTGTGTGGCGTGGAGTCTGAACTCAAAATTCCAACAGTCTCATCCCTTCTACTAGGTCCGTAGGATTGTATCCACAGGCGGAAGTGAATGGACAACAGGCCTCAAGGACACAGGCCTGACGCACTGCATAGAACTTGGACCACACGCCCCTCGGGTCAGCATTACTGTTAACATGCTAACTCATAAGAGAAATATAAAGGAAAGAGCCAGCACACATAGAACACTGACTCTGTCACTTAAAATGCTGAACAATTAAAAGGTTATGCCATTCTCGTGGAGACTGGCTCATGGATATTCAGCTTTTTTCATGTTACCGAACTAATAAGGACAGGACCTGGGATTTGAACTCAGGCTGTATGGCCCCCAAATCTATGCTCTCATGACTTTCCTACACAGCCCAATAGAAGCAAATTTAACCACAGACTAGACCATCTTTTCCAGAGTCCTTTGTGCCATCACTTACCTACTAGAGAAGCAGCCAAAAACTGTCTTCTTACATGAGAATGAATGTGATTATTTAATAAGGATGCAGTGGGCATCTAGTATTAGCAAAGACCTGGTACAGAAGTGAGTGGTATGTGAAAATGGATAAGGATGGCCCTTGCCCTCAACGGAGCTGATCAACATGGGAGAAACTGCAGAGAGCACCTGACCTGTGCCAAACACTGCACAGGGGACTTCCCTGGAGTCTGATTCAGTCTTCAGAACACGTCCATGATGTAGATATTATCCATTTTAGATGTGAAGAAAAAGAGGCTCAGAACCTGCCACCAGAAGTTACAGGGTCCCAACTAAACAGTGCAGCCCAGATTTGCATCCAGGACGTGAGCTTGGACCGCCCCTCTGATGCACACGTAAGTCAAGAGAAGGAAAGAAGATGTGAGCAGGGAAAAAACTGCTCAAAAACCATCCACGTGTTTGCTGGGAATCACGATAATGTGTTCATTTGAGAAACTCTCATGACATGACTAGATCAGCTGACACCTTCAACGTCTGGCTAGGCTCTGAGGTGGACCTACCACTGTCATTCATATTTGTTCCCTAGAGCCTTGATAGTTATGACCTCATGGATTCCCCAAGGCCCCAACAGGTAGGACGGACAACAGTCATATCATCGTGGCTGAGGCCATGGAGTGTTAGTTTGGCGTGATTTGCTTAGTCAGTTAAAAACACAGAGAGAGCTTGTACACCGTGTTGATGCCTTAAGTCAGGAAGCCGGCTTAGATGCTCTCACACCAGACCCCACGTAATCAATCATGCTTTGTGCTGAAGAAACAAAAAAGCGAGTTTTTTTTCTTGTCTTCCCTTCTGCTGCCTCCTAGCTTCTTGAACTTCCAATTACTCTGTTTGAGCAGCACCTCAGCTTGGTTTTGGGATGACTTCAGCGGGGGAGGAGGGACAAGGAGGTTCTGCTTCCCCAAGCACGGCTGGTCCTGCCTGGACCGTCCTCCCTCGTTGCTCATTGTAGCCATCCACGCGTTTCTGGTGGCCAACCCCTCGGTGCCCTTGCCTTCTGCAGCCTGGCTGACAGCTGCATCTCACCCAGCCGCATCCACTTTTTCCCACACGGACTGTCGTCCTCTCCTCTCCTGCCATTAGAAACAGCACCACGCGCTGAGCCAGCACCATGGTCTCTACAGCAGGACGCCACCCAGGACTGGCTCTGCACTCTGATGTCTTTGCAGACCCATCAGACTCAAGGGGATTTCGATGTCTCAGGGCACCAGGTTACAATCCTAAATGCACTCCTTATAGGATTTCTTTGCTCCAAGGCAAACCTGTTCCTTTCAACCAGGCTGAGCTCTGGACCCAGGGGCTTACTGATTACATCCTGAGTTTGTTTCTCTGACGTACAAAGTGCTCTCATCAGAGTGGCCCCTGGAAGTATGTCTGTGCACCTGTTCATATGAGTGTGAGCTTGTGAGGTGTGTCTGGCTGGCAATAAGGTGCCTTTGTGGAAAAGGCCAAGGGTTTGCTAGGACCGAATGATTCTAGGACTCAGCCCTCTGGCCTGCGAGGACCTATTCCTTGCGAATCCAGGCAAAGGGACACTGACCAGCTCTCACATTTTAATGAGATGCGTGACTTCCACTGAAAGTGTCAGATTTTGACAAAAATAGTGGGTGTTTTTATGTGTTCAGTCATTCAAGTAGTACACATAATGATTTTTAGAAAATTGTCCAGATGGACCTAGCAGAAAGATTTTCTTTTACCGAAAGTAATGTAAAACCACGACATGGAGTAACCTTGGGGTGCGTACAGAAAACGTCCTCCACATGGAGCATCTCTGAGCCTCTGCTCAGCCTCCCCTCCCCACCCCTGGTCCTCCCCAAATCCACACTCATGGCTCAACCCTGGCCCACCCACCTGAGGACCCTCTCTTGCACCCCGAACCCTCACAGGGCTGCTTTCAGCCCGGGTCCTAGAACCAGAAGTGACCAGGGCCCAGTCTCAGCTCCCACGCTGGCCATCTGCTGACTGTGGGTGGATACTTGAACTTCCTAGTGCCGTTTTAATCTGTGAGGTGCAAGGATTACTTCCCAGGTCACAGGGTTCTTCTCGGGACTACTTCAGGACATAGTCCCCATGATGCAGTAGTGACCGCCCCGTGTTTACCCTCTGGCCGGAGTGGGTCTCTGATGTCTGCGCACGTGATTTCATCTCATCCTCACCACGATCTCCGGAGGTAAAGCCCATGTCTACACGGGGTTTCACACGGAATGAGGCCACGGCTCTCCTCTGGATGGGGACTGCCACGTGCTCTCAGTTTTATTAACACTTGATACGGGTTTTTGTCATCATCTCTACCTGTATGTTGGTCACGCTTCCTCGGACAGACCCATAGCTCCTTCGGGGAGCACGCCTTCAATCCTGTGCACCTCAGGGCCTCGGGGAGTCTCTGGAGTTCAATACACAGCTACTGACTGACAGAGGGAAAAGTGTGCAGGAGCGCATCCAGAAAGGCCGTTGCTGAAGCTCCACGCAGAAGACCTGTCATTATCCGGGTCAAGCATTCATCCTGGGGGGTCAAGACAGCTGGGTCCCACTGCCCGCTCTCCCGCAACTAGCCCTGCAGTCTTAGGAAAAGCAGGTAACCTTCCTGAGCACAGTGTTCTCCCGTGTCAGGTGGAACTGGACTACACCACTCGGGTAGTGTCATTGATTTAAGTGAGGTGGAGCCTCTGGGACAGCCCCCTATGTGGTCCCTGCGTGTCGAGTCCGGGAAAACTCCTCTTATTTAATCCTCCCAACTTTTTGAAGCCTCGTTTTGCCCATGAAGGAGCTGATGATGAGAAAGGTGAAGACAGTTTACTTTATTGCCGTTATACGTGTATAAGTCTGTCTCCA
Organism: Phocoena sinus; assembly: GCF_008692025.1. NCBI lineage: Eukaryota > Metazoa > Chordata > Mammalia > Artiodactyla > Phocoenidae > Phocoena > Phocoena sinus. The sequence goes on along the minus strand of NC_045775.1, from coordinate 4,825,546 downwards.
TAATTCAACTACTGACTCCATAAGCAGAAAAAACCTCAGCTTTCATGTCTGCATCCTTTCTGGCTCCCACCACGGTGTTTGGCTCCCAGGAGCCACATCATTTGTTTAATCAATCAAAACATAATAAATAAAAATAAAATAACAGCGGCCACAACGAACGGTTAATGATCCTTCAGTATGTTTCAAGCTCTGCGCTAGACATAAGAAATTGAAAAAAAAAAACAAAAAACAAACATGTTCTGTGTGGTTGAGGAGATCAAAATACAGTAGTTAAAAGTGTTATCCCTGTTTCAGGTTTCAGGTTTAAATATTTTGAATCTTTTCTCAATGCCATACACACACACACACACACACACACACACACACACATATATGGGCATTAACTCATGCTAACATCACCCCTGGCACAGAGCAGGCATTTACATTTTGGTTTCACTTTTACCCTTTGCATTTCAGAATGTATTGAAATAAAAACAACAAACTACAATAGTTTGATTCCATCGTATACATCACTTTTAAACGTGCTTTCCTTGCAGGGGGAATGCTGCTTGTTTATCCACTGAGACATATCAGCAATGTTCTTATCCAATCTGACCCAGCTGTTGAGTACATTCTCAGGGCAGCAAAATGGACTAAAGACACTGGCTTTAAGGATAAATAAAAACGAATGTTGCTGCCCTTCTCTGACTTTTTAAGGCAACAAAGAAACATGTGTAAGAGCCTGTTTTAAGTCCTTTCTAGCAGCTATCCCACTGCAGAAGCGGTTGTTTTAGTCAAAGGGAACTGGCGTTTCTGTCAGTCATAATTCTGTCGCTCACCTCTCCGTGTCTACTCTCACCTAAGTAGGTACACGTCTCAAGAGTACTCAGCTAGGGTCAGGTCCCACAAATGTGTGCTGCTTCCAGGACTTTCAGAAAGAGTCATTGTTTAAATCAAACCGTAGTTTTAAAGGTTTACTTAAAGCAATAGCTTCATCTCTTAGTTAAAATTAATGGCTTTGTGAATCCTGTTTTTCAGAAACTGTTACCACCTATTCTAGTGTGATGAGACCCTCGCATGAGAGAATAAGGAATTTTGTAAGGAGTCCGTTTTGTTCTCAAATGGAAACACATTGACTGCATCTACACCACAGAACAAAGAAGCAAAAAAATCTAAATTCAAGCAATGACATTTTCCTACATAGAACTCTGTGTTTTAATATTATTTATTCATCAAAGATTAGCTTATTTTAAGGTGAATTCACTCTTTGTTCTATATTGGAGGCCGAAATAATAAAATGTTAATAAATAAAAACTAGTTGACAAATACTTCATGAGAGGATCACAGCCACCAATTTTTTTTTTTCCAAAGCACACAACAGAGCTTATATCATTTTATTTTTATGATGCTATCTTAATTTGGGGGGGAAGGTTAAATTATTCTGAAAGCTATGAACCATCTACATATTTATTCTTTTTAAAGGTTCTGTGGTGTGTTAGCATCTGTATTGCCAGAAAACAAAATTTTCTTCAAAGTTATTCTTGGGCAGGCCTGGGACTCAACCCATATGTCTCACAGTTAGTTGCAGCTCAAGGCTTTAATTTATGTGACTTGTTCCAAACTTGTCTGCAATGTAATTTGGTTCGGTGAATGTGTGGCGCCACCTGTTGGCGGACCCTCAGAATTTCACTTCCCTTTATCAAAAGACAACGTTTCACAAAAATTGTTTTTTGAGGACCTTCAAGATTTCAGAGCGTATGGGTGAAACTAAATTATTATACTGATTAAATTATTTTATATACAATAACTGAAAAGGCATAATCCTTCCACTTAAGTCCTTGTGTTGGGTGATGTAGCAGAAAAAGACAAAGATGTATTTTTCCATCCACTCTAGCTTTCTCTTGAAATACTTGCCTCGGCTTTTCTTTCTGAGCCGTCTCTCAGGGAAATCAAATCCGTATCTGTGCAGTAGCTCTCAGGAAACAAAGAAAAGGATGCCGGCCCAACAACAAATACAGCACAAAGCTGAGCGTGGCTCTCTGCTCTTCCTTTGGCCATTACCTGAAGACACTAAAGACTAAACTGTTCCTGGTGGAGAGACGCCCCCGGGGAGAATTTCATGGTGCGTGATCCTCAGGTAACAAATAACTTTCAGAAAACACTGACAGCCCTAGCATTTGATCTTTCTCGTCAAACCACCCTAACTCCTAACTCCCCATTTACAAAGTAACCACAGGCACCAACGGCAGAGAAGCTTAGAGTCTTGTCCCTTTCCTGAAAATTAGTGGGAAATCAACAAAAGCAAAATTGCTATTCCTATTGGTATTAAATACCCCAATTCGTATCTTCCTTTGCGTCTCCCCAACAAAAATTGTGGGGCTGGGGTGAGCCACGGAACTGACCTGCAACATTTCTGTTAATCCATCTGCCCAAACGATAGCCACTTCTTCCTTTTACATCTTGACTGTGACAAAGAACAGTTGGGTAGCTATTGACGGTGAAGCACAGCAGTCAACTACCTTGTAAATTAGAAGCTGTGGTTGTAAAAACGGATTTGTATATCACCGGGAGTGGAGAGTGTGTCTGCCTTGTAAATTTAATTAAACAGCAGGTGCAAAAATCAGGTCATATGGCTTTGATGTGCCCTGTGCGAGGATGACAACGAGACAATGATTCTAATAGGAAGATATTTGCATACATTTGCATTGGGTAGCAGAGAGCACTGCAGCTCTCACCGACTTTCATATTTAATGTCTAGGAAGTTGAATAAGATTTGAATGAACACTTTCTGCTTAGACATTGCAGAAAGATACAAGGAAGGTTTCAGCACTGAAACAGACCCTGTGGACTGAAAGCTAAGATATCCTGATGTGCGTTTTTGAAATGCAACTGGCCGTACTGGAAACTGGAGTATGTCTAGACACGGAAGAAAACAGAACTAGCAGAAGAGAGTACGAAAATATATTCTATTTCTATTTTTTAATCTTTTACAGATAGTGTAACAGTGATTAACTCTTCCTTCTTGGACATCTATCCAGGAGGGGTCACAAGGTTCTCTGTGCTCCCCTAGTCACTGCCCTAAAGAAATATGGAAAAAAAGACTTTTCACATACAGCAATTAGCATTTTAGATACATTATTAAAGCAATGTATTTTCCTGCCTTATCAGGTAGACCATACCTTTGATAACAGCAAACCAGAATGTTTAGTATAAACACCATCTTTCCACTCCTTGCGATTGCTTGCTCAGGTATTGGAACATAGTAAATAAACAATCACTGCCAGAAGCCAGCATCACCCAGCATTTGGCACAGGAAAGACTGCACAGGAACAGAGGTACAGTACACTAGCACGGAGCAAAGAGATCCAGGAGAAGTCACCTGGGAGAACCTGACACTCACCTCTCCCCCTCCTGTCTCAGTTTTCTTCAAACCACCTTCAGAGTTTCCCTGCTCCTCGTCAAGAATTCCCCCACCTCCTTCTGCATCCACCCTGTCTCTCAGGTATGGAGCTTCAGATCTGAGACTGCCCGGGGGGTTGATTCTCATCTTTCGGATCCCCTTTCTTTTCCTGAGTAGAGCTGATGTTATCCCAGGCACAGCACATTTGTGTATTAACTTGGAATTCTACCTCTTTTGTGGACGTTATGATATGATGTCAGATGAAAAGATGTGACTGTGGGTTTCCAGCAAATTTTTTTTACTATTATTTATTGAAACCAAATCCTACCACGTTGTATATTTGGGATACTTCGGAAGAGTCAGCTTTTAAATGAACAATTCTTTAGCTGTGACATCATACTATCTATTCTTTGTCCTAATTAACTTGCCTGCAGTTCATCAACGTGGTAAAATATCTTACAGAAAGCAGGAAATCATGTGCTCTTATCTTTAAATATGTTTTTCAGAAACTGACTCTGCTGAATTCCAATTGCTTATCAAACTTCTCATCCTCCCCGCTGTGTTGCAAACTCCATGAGGGCAGGAACTGATTCATTATGTCACCAGTGCCCTTAGTATTTACTCCAGTGTCTGGCATATGGTAGGAGTTGATAAATATGGATAAATGAGATTGTGAGAAAACTAATGAAGAACAAGTATAGATGTCTAGCCTGGGGGTAGACAGCATGTACCAGGTGCTACGAAAAGGACAAAGGGCAAATGCACATGGTCCCAGCTCCTAAGAGGCAGGTGTTCTGAGAGCACCTTGGCGGGTGCCTGGGGGCAGGATTCTGGAGGCTGGTGTCTGAGGAAAGAATGTTTGCTATGATGCCCTTCGCACCAGCAAGTACTGATAAATAGTTGAGAAATGGAATATTGCCTGTCACGTCAGTAAACAAAGGATGTCACAGTCTCCAGCGATTGCAGCCACCTCCAGCAGGCGAACTGGTGAGCTCTGAGGGAACTCAGGAAGGAAACAAAGAATACCTGCCATCTAGCAGCCATCACACTGCAGCCACTCCCTAAGGTAAGCCCTGCAGAAAGGCAGGAGGTAAAAACACAGGATACTGGGCCCAGATAGCTGAGGTGCATATCAAAGGAATGATCTCAGTGAGCCCAGACTCTTGCATCTTCCCATAGACAGAAAAATGCTAAATTCCTTAACTTGAGATATCTAGTTTTCTTTTATTAACAGTAATCTTTTGTTCCTACTACCTGCCCTTTGTTGCAAAACTCCTATATATCCTAGCTCCTCCCCTCACCTCCTCAGAGGAGTTTTCTCAGGGTTACTTGAGATGCTGCCTCCCAGGCTTGAAGTCCTCTGTATGTCCACCAAATAAAACATAACTCTCAACTTCTAGGTTGTGAATATTTTTTAGTCAATGTGGTGACTGTTGGGTATGAAACCCAATACCTGCTAGATGCTTTGTATCCTTGTAGAATTAGCTGAATAAACTGAACCTGGCTGATTCAAGAAGCAACATCTCATATTGCTTTGTTTTTCATCTGAGGATCCTAAAGAAGGAGGCACTCAGAACTTCTCACCCAGGCACATTGTAGCTCAACTTGCAACACTGAGTGCAAGCGGGTCAATGGGCTGACCTTTGTGGCCTTCAAAGAGTTCACCTGAGGCCCGAGTTGTTAAGAACCCCCAGCTGGTGGCCTTCTCCATGAGCAGCCACCTCCTTCCTTTGCAGAAGGCTAGACATATATTCTTTACTTTTCTTTTTTTTTTTTTTTGAATTTTATGTATTTATTTTTTATACAACAGGTTCTTATCACTTATCTATTTTATACATATTAGTGTATATATGTTAATCCCAATCTCCCAACATATTATTTTTGAGTCTACCATGACCCATGAATAGGAATGAGAAACCCTGGAAGAAGGTTCTCTCCCAAGATGGTCAACTGCAGGGGATGACGTTACTCAGCACTGCTCCTTCCCAGATGCAAACGGCGTCTAGAAGCTGGTTTCCCCACTGCTTCATCTGCGCCAAAGGCTTTGGAATATTACTCAGCCATTAAAAAGAATGAAATAATGCCACTTACCACAACATGTATGGACCTAGAGATTTATCATATTAAGTGAAGTAAGTCAGAGAAAGACAAACATGATACAATTTCACTTATGTGTGGAATCTTAAAAAATGATACAAAATGAACTTATTCACAGACCAGAAACAGACTCACAGACATTGAAAACATATTTATGGTTACCAAAGGGGAAAGGGCGGGGAGGGATAAATTAGGAGTTTGGGATTAACAGATACACACTAACATATATAAAGTAGATAACCAACAAGGACCTACTATATAGCACAGGGAACTATATTTGATATCTTGTAATAAGCTATAATGGAAAAGAATCTGAAAAAGTTATTTATACATATATAACTGAATCACTTTGCTGTAACCTGAAACTAACGCAACATTGTAAATCAACTATATTTCAATAAAAAAATAAACAAATGAAAACAAAACTGCAGCCTTTCCTGGTTACACAAGGGCCCTCTCCAATCAATGAGCTGCTGCCTAGGGAAACACACACGTCTTTACCCAAGGAAAAATGAGACATCCAAAAACTTGAAGACCTTGGTCTAGAAAGTAGCTATCTGAAGAACCTAAACCTGATTCCTGAATTTAAAGTGAATGCAACACACGTAGATTAAGTTGTTGTCACAATGAAATAATTGTGGAAAGTCTGTGTTGTATAAGGGTTTACTATTCTTCTTGAAGGATGACTTTTAACACTGTTGAAGAAAATAAAATTAGCTAATGGCCAAATAACATTTCCTTCTCACGATATCCCAAATCCTAAGACTATCGCATAATTCAGAACAAGCCAGCCAATGAGACACCTCTGAGTTTCAATTTTCTCATCTGTCAAATAGAGGGCAAGTTGTGAAGATTATAATACATGAGAAAATGTGAGAAGGAAGCCAGGAGTGCTTGGTACAACCCTCCCTAAAACACCATGGGCAGCACTGTTCCCATACACAGTAGGAGCTGTGAGTGTATGAATAAATGAATGAATGTGCACATTTGTAATCTCTGATTCCCAACACATCTCTCATCTCCTTTGCACTAGTCGGTAAGACTCCTGGATCTTCATTTTGGATGTAATTGAATCCAATATGGGCTCTTTGTCAACACTTCCTCAATCCTGTCTTAAGGGCCAGCCTACCCAATTATGGTGGGCCACCTGATGCTTCCGAGGGCTCTTGGGAGGCTGGGATGACATCTGGAAAACACTTGAAAGTGAATGCATCCGGACCCTCTCCACTGTGACAGTAGAGAAAATATGTATTGTGAATCACACACATTGCTGATAGCTGTAGAATTTCTCAGCGGAGGCTCAGACAGTTATGAGTCTTTAGTGGGATGGGTCCTAATGAACTGAAAAGTCAGTGCATTTCTAGAGTAAAGACAGATTTTAAAGAGAGTCTGATACCCTAAGGAATCCTGCTATTCTTGAAACACTAACACTGCTCTCAGGCTGCCTTCCCAAACATTGGCTTTGACAGCTGCATTTTTCAAGCCAAGTCATATCTTCCCATCATGTTCACATTCAACACTTGTTTTTATCCTCTGCTTTTAACCATCTCATAAGAAAGTGTACTCACTCCGCAGGTTCATTTAATTCAAGGTGACTATTATTTCTATTTTACTTCACAAAATCATTTGGTTTGGGGGAGCTTATTTTCTCTTCTTCCCACAACGATTTTCAACAGGTCTTTTCTAGATGAACAGTTATACAGACACCTGGGTCCACCCCCTGTCTCTGTGATGTACGGTTTCCTTCTCTAAAACTCCATTTGATCTTTTGAGACCTTTAAAATGAAAATTACATTGTGCAGTCACTTACTTATAATTTTGTTCACAATTAGGATTTTAAAAGAGGTGCAGGCAGATTTTTTTTATCACCAGCTTGCTTTACAATCAATGCTCTTACTCAACATGGCCGAGGAGGTGGGGCAAATAGGGTCGCAAAGAGGTTATGGGTTGGAGAGACACGTGTATGTGTGAACAAGCGGATGGATGTTACTGCGGCTCAGCCCCAAATGCCCATCCCAGGCCCACACACCCTTGCTCCTCACACTGCACTCACATCCCCAGAAATACAGACTACCCCCTCCCCTTTAAGCTGTGGTCACTGGCCTTGCTGTATCTGAAAGTTGTTTCCCCACATGTAGCTGCAAGATAGACAGTGATGTTTCCTCTCTCCCTCCTGGGTGCAAAAACCATGTCATATATCTGTTTCATTTAAGAGTTTAATTGTTATAAGCAAAACACCAGAAAGTTACAAAATAGTCAACATGGGAAATCATAGCATTGTTGTGGTCTTAGTTCCAAGCCCTGTCTCCTCCCTTATTTCAAAAATGAGCTATGGAAAGAGCAATAAGGACTTTTGTCTTCATCTGGCCCCTACCTCTCAGTGTGATTTGAACACGCTAACAGAATGAGAATAATTTGTGGTCAGAATAGAAAATTTGCATCAATAAATATGAATGGCCCCAGCCCATAAAAGAGCAGACTTGATGAGAAGTGGCAGTGGCTGATATGCAACAGACATCATTTCTAGACATCATTGCTATGAAAGACTTGGATGGCAAATATCACACTTTGGATTTCACACTAGTACTGCTGTTTGGGAAGAGAAAATGGTCAAGGATTATTTTTAAAAAATAGGCAAAGCACTCAGTAGGTTGTCTTTTATCTGTCCATGGTTTCCTTTGCTGTGCAAAAGCTTTTAAGTTTAATTAGGTCCCATTTGTCTATTTTTGCTTTTATTTCCTTTACTTTAGGAGATGGATCCAAAATTATTGCTGCAATTTATATCAAAGAGTGTTATGCCTATGTTTTCTTCTAGCAATTTTATAGTATCCAGTCTTATATTTAGGTTTTTAATCCATTTTGAGTTTATTTTTGTATGTGGTGTTAGAGAATGTTTTAATTTCATTCTTTTACATATAGCTATCCAGCTTTCCCAGCACCACTTATGGAAGAGACTGTATTTTCTCCATTGTATATTCTTGTCATCTTTGTCATAGATTAATTGACCATAAGTACATGGGTTTATTTCTGAGCTCTCTATTCTCTTCCATTGATATATGTGTCTGTTTTTGTGCCAATACCATACAGTTTTGATTACTGTAGCTTTGTAGTATAGTAGGAAGTTAGGAAGCATGATTCCTCCAGCTCTGTTCTTCTTTCTCTAGATTGTTTTAGCTATTCAGGATATTTTCTGTTTTCCATACAAATTTTTAAAATTATTTATTCTAGTTCTGTGGAAAATGCCACTGGTATTTTGATAGCACTGAATTTGGTAGCATTGAATTTTATCACTGGTATTTAGATTGCATTGAATCTGTAGATTGCCTTGGGTAATATGGTCATTCTAATAATATTGATTCTTCCAATCCAAGAACACAGTATATCTTCCCATGTGTTTGTGTCATCTTCAGTCTCTTTCATCAGTGTCTTATAGTTTTTCAAGTACAGGTTTTTGCTTCCTTAGGTAGGTTTATTCCTAGTCATTTTATTATTTTCGATGTGATGGTAAATGAGATTGTTCCTTAATTTCTCTTTCTGATAGTCCATTATCAGTATATAGAAATACAAGAGATTTCTGTATATAAATATTAAATATTTGCAAATGCATAAAAGATAAGGGATTAATACCTAACTTATATAATAGCTCATACACCTCAATATCAAAAAACAAACAGCCTAATTAAAAAATAGGCAGAAGAACTGAATATATATTTTTCCAAAGAGGAAATACAGATGGCTAAGAGTCACAAGAAAAGATGTTCAACATTGGCTAATCATCAGGGAAATGCAAGTCAAAACCACAATGAGATATCACCTCACATCTGTCAGAATGGCTATCATCAAAAAGAACACAAATAACAAATGCTGGCGAGGATGTGGAGAAATGGGAATCTTGTACACTGTTGGTAGGAATGTAAATTGGTGTAGCCACTGTGGAAACAGTATGGAGGTTTCTCAAAAAAGTAAAAATAAAACTACTCTATGACCCAGCAATTCCACTCCTAGGTATATATCTGAAGAAAACAAAAGCACTAATTTGAAAAGATACATGCACCCCAGTGTTAATAGCAGCATTATTTACAGTTGCCAAGATATGGAAGCAACTTAAGTGTCCATCAACAGATGAATAGATAAAGGTGTATATATGTGTATATATATATATATATATATATATACACATACATTTATATATGTGTGTGTGTGTGTGTGTGTGTGTATATACACATCTTTATCCATTCATCTGTTGATGGACACTTAGATTGCTTCCATATCTTGGCAATTGTATATATATACATATAAATATGTATATATATATATATATATATATATATATATATACAATTCTTTATATACATGTGTGTGTGTGTGTGTGTGTACAGGGCATACCCTGCCCTTCCAGCCTGCATAACTGCAGTTCACACAGCAAAGAAAACCCTGGAACGAAGAGTCATAGACACATGGACGTGGATGGTGTGTGGTTGAGGTGCATGAGGGTGAGAGGTGGAGAGGAAACACAGAAGAACACCCACAACATCTACTACAAAACTTCTGTGTAAGTTTTGAAAAAAATTATCCACTGGAAGTAGCAGGATAGGTATCCTTCTTAACCAAGTTAAGCATAAAATTACTTTTAGCATGAATGAGACAATAATGAAGTTAGGGCAAGTTCATTTTGCTATTCCTATACATTATTAAAATGTCCCAAAAATGGAACATTGAGTGTTCAACCCAACTCCTACAATCCTCTTGAAACACATAAGGAAATGAACTCTAACAAATGAGTCCCTATGTACTTTCTCTTTCTTCCCTCCTCCTTTCCTTCTTCCTTTCTTATGAATGTCAGAGAAAGGGACTAATATTCATATTTTGAAAAGTCACAATACATTCATCATATATACCAGATTTTGTAAAACTGTCCAAAACTTAATTTTTCTGTGATTCTACTTGACCTTGTTTTCAGTTCATTACATATATGCTCATCATCAATAACCTGAAATCATTTGACCATTTTTTAATTATTATGGTTAATTTTGTTAGATACATATTATAGACAGGCATTATTCTAAGCCCATTTAATGGATTAGTTGATTCCTACAGAAAGCTATGAGATGGAGAGCACCATTAGTCTCAGACAAGAAAAGGTTGAGTGCAGCCCACGTTCACAGAGCCACTGCGTGGCACAGCTCGGATCTAAACACAGGAAGCCTAGATCCGGAATCTGTTCTTCACCACTTCATTCTGGTTCCTAACCAATGACTAAGAATCTTTGTGGCCATCAGTTGTCACAATGTGCTGTAGACAGAAGGACCTTGAAGGATGTGGGATTTGTTTTCATGAACGTGGCTTCAGACAATTACACTTGCTCACCTCTGCACCTACGTTTTGGTGTCAGTTTCCTCTGTTCCTCTTCATTTTCTGCCATTGTTAGTAGGCATTCTCTTTAAGGACCTAATATTGAGAAAGCCCCATTTGACAGAATTTTGTGTTAGAAGTCATAATTTCATTTCCCAAAGAGCAACAAGCATGGTATTTGTAACAACTATTGGGGGATTCTCTTAAGACATTTTTTGTTTTACTTTTGTGTTCACATCTAGTCTTCAGTGTTAAAGTGAACAACCACAGTTTCTGGATGACAAAAATGAAAGGTTTGAAAATAATATTCATGAAAATTTAATTTGAGCAGAGATCCAAATTTAATTAACAATATAAAGAACACCCATAAAATATACCACAAGAAATTACACTATATGAGATAACACTTTCTCCATCTCATTGATAGTTGCATCTACAGTGTTTAGAGTAGGGCCTGGCTCTTACTATGGATTCATGAAGTATTTTTATTAAATTTTTTATTTCAGTGCACCATTAGATTTACAGAAAATTGTAAAACTAGTACAGTGATCTCACATATCTTCCATTCCAAGTTTCCCCTATTATTAACATCTTACATTAGCAATGGCATATTTGTTACAATTAATGAATTGTTTTGAGCTAACATTGATACGTTAGTATTAACTAAAGTCCATAGATTATTCGGATTCCCTTAGTGTTTACCTAATGTCCTTTTTCATGTTTTAGGATTCGTTGTAGCATGTCACATGACATTTAGTTGTAATGCCTCCTTAGGTTCTTCTTGGCTGTGACAGTTTTTCAGACTTGCCTTGTTTTGATGATCTCATCAGTTTTGAGGAGTACTGGTAAAGTATTTTGTAGAATGTTCCTTATTTGGGATTTTTCTGACTGATTCTTCCCTGATGAGACTGGGATTGTGTGCTTTGGGGGTAAGATCACAGGGGTAAAGTCCCATTTTCATCACATCTTATAAGTGGTAAAAGCTATCAATGTGACTTATCACTGCTCATGCTGACCTTGAGCACTTGGCTGAGGTCAAGGTTGTCAAGTTTCTCCTCTGTAGAATTAATCTCCACCCCACTCCCACACTTCCCTCACTTAAATTGTCCCTTTTGAAAGGAAGTCGCTCTGTGCAGCTCACAACAAAGGGATGGAAGGTTCTGCTGCACATCCTTGATAGTGAAATACCTGCATAAGTTCTTTGGAATTCTTCTACAGTGGGAACTTGTCTTTTCTCCCCCATTTTTTAATTATTCAATTATTTATTTGTATCAGTAAGGATTCATGAATATTTATTGAACACTTTGGTTTATATTATTTACTCGAATTTTTCCAGGATTAGTCATCAGGAGTCCTTTCATTTGGCTTGTGTCACCATCATGGTGGGGTTTTTGGTTTTATTTTAGCCCTTTCTTATTTTCTCATACTACAAAATGCTCTAGGCTCACCTTGTATATTTTCTTCCCTGGCCCTAAAAATCAGACATTTTTCCAAGGAGCTCTTGGTCCTTTTATCGGAGGATGGTTTTAGAAAACAAGATCTGGGCACTAGGTGTGCTTGTTGCTTCTGGAACGTCATTCCTCAACACCATCTTAACTGATTGAGCAAGAAAAAAACGTGTGTACTAGCTCATGTGTATTTCTATATCTGTAAATATTTCTATAGGTACCATGTGTATCTTTAGGCAGTATATTTTCATGAAGCTTATAGGAGGAAATTTTAGAGATTAATAAATAATAAACATAGAGACCTTCAAGGTGGTGGAAGAGTAAGACACGAAGATCACCTTCCTCCCCACAGATACACCAGAAATACATCTACATGTGGAACAACTCCTACAGAACACCTACTAAACTCTGTCAGAAGACCTCAGACTTCCCAGAAAGCAAGAAACTCCCCATGAACCTGGGTAGGGCAAAAGAAAAGAGAATAAACAGAGACAAAAGAATAGGGATGGGACCTGCACCAGTGGGAGGGAGCTGTGAAGGAGGAAAGGTTTCCACACACTAGAAGCCCCTTCGCGTGTGGAGACTGCAGGTGGTGGAGGGGGAAGCTTCGGACCTGCTGAGGAGAGCACAGCCACAGGGGTGCGGAGGGCAAAGCGGGGAGATTCCAGCACAGAGGATCAATGCCGACCGGAACGCACCAGCCTGGGAGACTTGTCTGCTCACCCGCCAGGGCGGGCGGGGCTGGGAGCTGAGGCTCGGGCTTCATTTGGAGCACAGTGAGAGGACTGATGTTGGCGGCGTGAACACAGCCTGCAGGGGGTTAGTGCACCACGGCTAGCGGCAGGGAGTCCTGGAAAAAGTCTGGAACTGCCTAAGAAGCAAGAGACGATTCTTTAGGGGTGTACGAGGAGAGGGGATTCAGAGCACTGCCTAAACGAGCTCCAGAAATGGGCGTGATCTGTGGCTATCAGTGTGGACCCCAGAGACAGGCATGAGACGCTATGGCTTCTACTGCCATCACCAAGAAGCCTGTGTGCGAGCACAGGTCACTGTCCATATCTCCCCTCCTGGAGCCTGTGCAGCCCGTCACTGCCAGGGTTCCGTGATCCAGGGACAACTTCCCCGGGAAAACACACGGTGTGCCTCAACTGTTGCAACGTCATGTAGGCCTGTGCCACCGCAGGCTCGCCCCGCATTCCATACCCCTCCCTCCTCCCTGCCTGAGTGAGCCAGAGCCCCTAAATCAGCAGCTCCTTTAACCCCATCCTGTCTGAGCAAAGAACAGATGTCCTCAGGTGACCTACACACAGAGTCAGGGCCAGATCCAAAGTTGAAACCCAGGAGCCGTGGGAACAAAGAAGAGAAAAGGTAATCTCTCCCAGCAGCCTCAGGAGCAGAGGATTAAATCTCCACAATCAACTTGATGTACCTGCATCTGTGGAACACCTGAATAGACAACGAATCATCCCAAATTGAAGCGGTGGAATTTGGAAGCAACGATATATATATATTTTTTCCTTTTTCTCTTTTTGGAAGTGTGTATGTGTATGCTTCTGTCTGTAATTTTGTCTGTATAGCTTTGCTTTTACCATTTGTCCTAGGGTTCTGTCTGTCCATTTTTTTTTCTTTCTTTTCTCATTACTTTTTAATTTTTAAATTTTTAATAATTATTTTAATAACTTTCTTTTATTTTTTCTTTCTTTCTTTCTTTCTTTCTTTCTTTCTTTCTTTCTCCCTTTTCTTCTGAGCCATGTGGATTACAGGGTCTTGGTGCTCTGGCTGGGTGTCAGGCCTGTGCCTCTGTGGTGGGAGAGCCGAGTTCAGGACATTGGTCCACCAGAGACCTCCTGGCTCCACATTATCAAATGATGAAAATTCTCCCAGAAATCTCCATCTCAATGCTGAGACCCAGCTCCACTCAACGACCAGCAAGCTGCAGTGCTGGACACCCTATGCCAAACAACTAGCAAGAGAGAAACACAACCCCATCCATTAGCAGAGAGGCTGCCTAAAATCATAATAAGGTCACAGACATGCCAAAACACACCACCGGAAGTGGTCCCGCCCACCAGAAAGACAAGATCCAGCCTCATCCACCAGAACACAGGCACTAGTCCCCTCCACCAAAAAGCCTACACAACCAACTAAACCAACCTTAGCCACTGAGGGCAGACACCAAAAACGACGGGAACTACAGACCTGCAGCCTCCGAAAAGGAGACCCCAAACACATTCAGATAAGCAATATGAGAAAGCAGAGAGAAACACACAGCAGATAAAGCAGCAAGGTAAAAACCCACCAGACCAAACAAATGAAGAGGAAATAGGCAGTCTACCTGAAAAAAAATTCAGAGTAATGGTAGTAATGATGATCCAAAATCTTGGAAATAGATTGGAGAAAATACAAGAAATGTTTAACAGGGACCTAGAAGAACTAAAGAGCAAACAAACAATGATGAACAGCACAATAAATGAAATTTAAAATTCTCTAGAAGGAATCAATAGTAGAATAACTGAAGCAGAAGAACGGATAAGTGACCTGGAAGATAAAGTAGTGGAAATAACTACTGCAGGGCAGAATAAAGTAAAAAGAATGAAAACAATTGAGGATAGTCTTGGAAACTTCTGGGACAACATTAAATGCACCAACATTTGAATTATAGGGGTCCCAGAAGAAGAAGAGAAAAAGAAAGGGACTGAGAAAATATTTGAAGAGATTATAGTTGAAAACTTCCTTAATATGGGAAAGGAAATAGTCAATCAAGTCCAGGAAGTGCAGGTCCCATACAGGATAAATCCAAGAAGAAATACGCCCAGACACATATTAATCAAACTATCAAAAATTAAACACAAAAAAAAAATATTAAAAGCAGCAAGGGAAAAGCAACAAAAAACATACAAGGGAAAACCCTATAAGGTTAACAGCTGAGCATTCAGCAGAAACTCTGCAAGTCAGAAGGGAGTGGCAGGACATATTTAAAGTGATGAAAGTGAAAAACCTACAACCAAGATTACTCTACCCAGCAAGGATCTCATTCAGTTCAATGGAAAAATTAAAACCTTTATGGATAGGCAAAAGCTGAGAGAATTCAGCACCACCAAACCAGCTTTACAACAAAAGTTAAAGGAAGTTGTCTAGGCAGGAAACACAAGAGAAGGAAAAGACCTACAATAACAAAGCCAAAACAATTAAGAAAATGGTAATAGGAACATACATAGCGATCATTACCTTAAATGTAAATGGATTAAATGCTCCAAGCAAAAGACATAGACTGGCTGAATGGTTACAAAGATAAGACCCGTATATATCCTGTCTACAAGAGACCCACTTCAGACCTAGGGACACATACAGACTGAAAGTGAGGGGATGGAAAAAGTTATTCCATGCAAATGGAAATCAAAAGAAAGCTGGAGTAGCAATTCTCATATCAGATAAATTAAACTTTAAAATAAAGACTATTACAAGAGACAAAGAAGGACACTACAAAATGATCAAGGGATCAATCCACGAAGAAGATATAACAATTGTAAATATTTATGCACCCAACACAGGAGCACCTCAATACATAAGGCAAATGCTAACAGCCATAAAAGGGGATATCAACAGTAACACAATCATAGTAGGGAAATTTAATACCCCGCTTTCACCAATGGACAGATCATCCAAAATGAAAATAAATAAACACAAGCTTTAAATGATACATTAAACAAGATGGATTTAATTGATATTTATAGGACATTCCATCCAAAAACAACAGAATACACTTTCTTCTCAAGTGTTCATGGAACATTCTCCAGGATAGATCATATCCTGGGTCAAAAATCAAGCACTGGTAAATTTAAGAAAATTGAAATCATACAGCTATGTTTTCCAAACACAACACTATGAGACTAGATATCAATTACAGGAGAAAAATCTGTAAAAAATACTAACACATGGAGGCTAAACAATACACTACTTAATAACAAAGAGATCACTGAGGAAATTTAAAAATATACCTAGAAACAATTGACAATGAAAACACAATGACTGAAAACCTATAAGTTGCAGCAAAAGCAGTTCTAAGAGAGAAGTTTACAGCAATACAATCCTACCTCAAGAAATAAGAAATGTCTCAAATAAACAACCTAACCTTACACTTAAAGCAATTAGAGAAAGAACAAAAAAAACCCAAAGCTAGCAGAAGGAAAGAAATCATAAACACCAGATCAGAAATAAATGAAAGAGAAATGAAGGAAACAATAGCAAAGATCAATGAAACTAAAAGTTGGTTCTTTGAGAAGATAAACAAAATTGATAAACCATTAGCCAGACTCATCAAGAAAAAAAGGGAGAAGACTCAAATCAATAGAATTAGAAATGAAAAAGGAGAAGTAACAACTGACACTGCATAAATACAAAGGATCATGAGAGATTACTACAAGCAACTATATGCCAAAAAAAATGGACAACTTTGAAGAAATGGACAACTTCATAGAAAAGCACAACATTCTGTAACTAAACCAGGGAGAAATAGAAAATATAAACAAACCAATCACAAGCACTGAAATTGAGACTGTGATTAAAAATCTTCCAACAAACAAAAAGCCCAGGACCAGATGGCTTCACAGGCGAATTCTATCAAACATTTAGAGACGAGCTAACACCTACCTATTCTTCTCAAACGCTTCCAAGATACAGCAGAGGGAGGGACACTCCCAAACTCATTCTACTAGGCCACCATCACCCTGACATCAAAACCAGACAAAGATGTCACAAAGAAAGAAAACTACAGGCCAATATCACTGATAAACATAGATGTAAAAATCCTCAACAAAATGCTAGCAAACAGAATCCAACAGCATATTAAAAGGATCATACACCATGATCAAGTGGGGTTTATCCCAGGAATGCAAGGATTCTTCAATATAGGCAAATCAATCAATGTGATACACCATATTAAAAAATTGAAGGAGAAAAACCATATGATCATCTCAATAGATGCAGAAAAAGCTTTCAACAAAATTCAACACCCATTTATGATAAATAAAAACTTCCAGAAAGTAGGCACAGAGGGAACTTACCTCAACATAATAAAGGCCATATATGACAGAAACACAACCAATATCATTCTCAATCGTGAAAACTGAAACCATTTCCACTAAGTTCAGGAACAAGACAAGGTTGCCCACTCTCACCACTATTATTTTGGAAGTTTTAGCCACAGCAATCAGAGAAGAAAAAGAAATAAAAGGAATCCAAATCGGAAAAAAAGAAGTAAAATTGTCAGTGTTTGCAGATGACATGATACTATATTTAGGGAATCCTAAATGTGCTACCAGAAAACTACTAGAGCTAATTAATCAGTGAATTTGGTAAAGTAGCAGGATACAAAATTAATGCACAGAAATCTCTTGCTTTCCTATACACAAATGATGAAAAATCTGAACGAGAAATTAAGGAAACACTCCCATTTACCATTGCAATAAAAAGAATAAAATACCTAGGAATAAACATACCTAAGGAGACAAAAGACCTGTATGCAGAAAACTGTAAGACACTGATCAAATAAATTAAAGATGATACAAACAGGTGGAGAGATATACCATGTTCTTGGATTGGAAGAATCGACATTGTGAAAATTACTATACTAGCCAAAATAATCTACAGATTCAAACTACCAGTGGCATTTTTCACAGAACTAGAACAAAAAAATTCACAATTTGTATGGAAACACAAAAGACCCTGAATAGCCAAAGCAATCTTGAGAAAGAAAAACAGAGCTGGAGGAATCAGGCTCCTGGACTTCAGACTATACTACAAGGCTACAGTAATCAAGACAGTACGATAATGGCACAAAAGCTGAAATATAGATCAATGGAACAGGATAGAAAGCCCAGAGATAAACCCACGCACATATGATCACCTTACCTTTGATAAAGGAGGCAAGAATATACAATGGAGAAAAGACAGCCTCTTCAATAAGTGGTGCTGGGAAAACTGGACAGCTATATGTAACAGAATGAAATTAGAACACTCCCTAACACCATACACAAAAACAAACTCAAAATAGATTAAAGACCTAAATGTAAGGCCAGATACTATAAAACTCTTAGAGGAAAACATAGGCAGAACACTCTGACATAAATCACAGCAAGATCCTTTTTGACCCACCTCCTAGAGAAATGGAAATAACAAAAATAAACAAATGAGACCTAATGAAACTTCAAAGCTTTTGCACAGCAAAGGAAACCATAAACAAGACAAAAAGACAACCCTCCGAATGGGAGAAAATAGTTGCAAATGAAGCAACTGACAAAGGATTAATCTCCAAAATTTACAAGCTGTTCATGCAATTCAATATCAAATAAATAAACAACCCAATCCAAAAATGGGCTGAAGACCTAAATAGACATTTCTCCAAAGACAATATACAGATTGCCAACAAACACGTGAAAGAATGCTTAACATCACTAATCATTAGAGAAAGGCAAATCAAAACTACAATGAGGTATCACCTCACACCAGTCAGAATGGCCATCATCAAAAAATCCAGAAATAGTAAATGCTGGAGAGTGTGTGGAAAAAAGGGTACCCTCTTGCACTGTTGGTGGGAATGTAAATTGATATAGCCACTATGGAGAACAGTATGGTGGTTCCTTAAAAAACTTAAAATAGAACTACCATATGACCCAGCAATCCCACTACTGGGCATATACCCTGAGAAAACCATAATTCAAAATGTGTCATGTACCACAATGTTTACTGCAGCTCTATTTACAGTAGCCAGGACATGGAAACAACCTACAAGTCCATCAACAGATGAATGGATAAAGAAGATGTGGCACATATATACAATGGAATATTACTCAGCCCTAAAAAGAAATGAAATTGAGTTATTTGTAGTGAGGTGGATGGACCTAGAGTCTGTCATACAAAGTGGAGTAAGTCAGAAAGAGAAAAATAAATACCGTATGTTAACACACATATATGGAATCTAAAAAAAAAAAATGGTTATGAAGAACTTAGGGGCAAGACAGGAATAAAGATGCAGACATATAGAATGTACTTGAGGACACGGGGAAGGGGAAGGGGAAGCTGGGACGAAGTGAGAGAGTGGCATGGACATATATACACTACCAAATATAAAATAGATGGCTAGTGGGAAGCAGCCGCATAGCACAGGGATATCAGCTCAGTGCTTTGTGACCACCTAGAGGGGTGGGCTAGGGAGAGTGGGAGGGAGATGTAAGAGGGAGGAGATATGTGGATGTGTGTATATGTATGGCTCATTCACTTTGTGATACAGCAGAAACTAACACACCTTTGTAAAGCAATTATACTCCAATTAAGATGTTAAAATAATAATAATAAACATAGAGGAGAAAGAGAGAGAGAGAGATAAGAAACCCAACTTCTAAAGTGAATACTCCGAAGCTAAAGGTGGAGAGACAGACTTGAGAAAATGCTGATGATACTGTAAAATACAGAGAGATCATAGCAGTAAATAGAAGAGCAGCTTACACCCTACAGTAGAGTATAGTGCACAGGTCTCCATGAAAAGCTGGCACGTAGCAGGACTAAGATACACCAGGACACAAAGTCACAGGTCTGCTTAATTCAATTTGGTGAATTCCTTACATATATGTGGATAAGCTCTGACCTGTTTATTGCAAGGCAGGCAGATGTGTAGAAAGTGGGAAAATGTCAAGAGAGAGCTACTTTGCATGGCAAAGCAGACACAAACTTGAAGGCAGCACCGATGGCTTCCACTATAGAAGTTGTCTAGAAGAACATGAGGAAAAGTGAACCGTGCTCAGCGAATAGAGAGGGTCGTGGGATAACGTCTAAGCAGCAGTCTCCCTTTGTGGCCATTTTGCCACAAAGGTAAGAACACCCGGAGTGTGAGGTGCTCAGAGGGAGGGCAGCCAGTGGCAAGGACAGAGCAGATAGAAGGTAAACAGAAAAGAAAATGAAAACCCAAACTTCTTAAAAGGCAGTAGTTTAAAAAGAAGCACCTTTCTGTCTGCAGAATGGGTATTTGTCAGCATGTGGTCTTGGCAGGAAAAAAAATTCAGAGAAAGTGTGCTGGTGTTTGAAGAGGCACACGTCACTCGCCAACAGAAGGGGCCACCTCCATGAAGTCGGGGTGTTCACGGCAAACACCCTGAAGCCACCAACCATGGTAATGACTTCTCCCTGCATTTCCTGGAGTGGATGGGACCATAGCCTCTCTTGGAAAACAGTTTGATTGCAGGCCGTTGCTACAGAAGAGTTGTCCCCACTTTACGGCCTGTTAAACCTTGAGACTCTGATAGCCTTAGAAGCAAACGGGTAGGGATCTAAGGGGAATATAAACTAAATACCTGATTTCTGGTATAAATGGGGAAACAGTGAGTTTGGGGGCATCTCATTTTGCTTCTCTTATACACATTCAAAATCTCTCCTAAATTTCAAATTTTAGCATTTATTACTCTAGAGCACTTCTGGAAACATACTTGACAAATTATTTGATTGAAGTGCCCATTTCCACATGATCTTTTATTTTATTTATTTTTGCGTACGTGGGCTTCTCACTGTTGCAGCCTCTCCCATTGCGGAGCACAGGCTCTGGACGCGTAGGCTCAGTGGCCATGGCTCATGGGCCCAGCCGCTCTGCAGCATGTGGGATCCTCCCGGACCGGAGCACGAACCCGCGTCCCCTGCATCGGCAGGCGGACTCTCAACCACTGTGCCACCAGGGAAGCCCTCCACATGATCTTTTAAAAGAAGGTGGAATGATAAGCCTAATCCGTATCAATTCCAGTCGTGCTCTGAAGCAAACAGAAACAGTAAAGTGTGCAGTCGTTCTCCTCCAAGTCAGCTCAAAGGATACATGTGATTAACGTGATAGCAGGAGCCTCTAACTAGATGTCTAATCATAGTGGAGGGCCTGGAATGAACCCCATAAGAAATCATAGCACTCATGTTACACGGCCTCACACAGGGAGTCCTTCTCCATCTGGCAACAGCCAAGACAAAGCTGATCCAAGTTCCCTGCAAAGGGATGAGCTACGTCCCTGGGGGTAAGGGAAATACATGTGCTGATGGCCAGCTATTCCACTAAGTGCTTCTCTCATATTACTTCCCTAATCGTTAATACAGCCTTGCAAGGTAGGTATTAGTGCCCCCATTTTACAGGTGAGGAAGCTGAGACCTGGAGAAGTCTAAACGGCAGAGCAGGGATTCAATTCTAAGTCAATCTTATCCCCCAAAGTCATGTTTTTTTGCTTTTATTTACTGCATTGTCTCCCAAGTGTTTCTCTTCTCTACCATTTTGCTTCTTAATTATTTTCTCTTGAGGAAATCCCCAAACAGGAGGCAGCACATCTCCATTCTCTGATGAGTCGTTGCATGCATACATAAATGCAAGTCAGCATTAGTCCTCACAAAATGCCAATAACAAACTGTTTTCCTGTAAACTAAAGGCCAAGAGAAAAAGGGTGCACTTGGGTTTCTATTTACATTTATATTTAAAATATTGGTGAATCCAAGTATTTGCCCTTTCTTGTCTAACTTTCAGTCTCTGAATAACACTGTGTTCTAAACCCAGGCTCAACCCCAGTCTCTCCTCACAGCCACACCCAGCTCTGGGCTTTGGCAGTAGTGCTCCTCTTAAACAGACTATCTTAAAGTCTGAAAAAAGAAACAAAAAACGCTGAGCTCTTTCCTGTGTTGAGGAAGCCTCAGGTCACTTACAGTGGTCTAGCTCTTCAGTCCAGCATGAACTGATTACAACAGCAGGAACCTGGCCGCTGGGGTCCACAGTCTCTTGATGCTTTAGGTAAACTGGCCGTAAACCCCAGTATCAAAACCTCGACAGAACACCACACTTTCTGTGTTTCGCGTCTCTCATCGGGTCCCCTAATATTTGTGAGTCAGAGAAAGGAGCTGCACCCAGATGCAGCTCCCCCTCTCTCTGACTCTTTCTGGGCCTCTTCCTTTCCATCCTTCTCACCATTGCCCTCACTCTTTTCACTCTCCCCTCCCCCTACAGAAACTTCTCTTTCTTTTCTTTTTTTTTTTTTTTTTTTATAAATTTTATTTATTTTTGGCTGTGTTGGGTCTTCGTTACTGCGCACGGAGCTTTCTCTAGTTTTGGAGATCGGCGGTTACTCTTCGTTGCGGTGCACTGGCTTCTCATTGTGGTGGCTTCCCTTGTTGCGGAGCACAGGCTCCAGGCGTGCAGGCTTCAGTAGTTGCGGCACGCGGGCTGAGTTGCTCCGCGGCATGTGGGATCCTCCCGGACCAGGGTTCAAACCCGCGTCCCCTGCACTAGCAGGCAGGTTCTTAACCACTGCGCCACCAGGGAAGCCCCATTCTCTTTCTTTTTTAAAAAAATTTATTTTACTGAAGTATAGTTGATTTACAAACTTTTCTTTCTTAATCAGACTCTTGGTAACTCAGTGGCTAAGCCACGTGGTTTATCAGAAATATTTCCTATTCTTTTTATGCCCAAATCCCAACAGTGTTATTCATAAGATAAATTCTGATAAATAAAATTAGGTCTAGAGAAAACCAATGGAAAAGTAAAATTATCATGTATCAGAAGATTATAAAAGATGGGTTTTAGCAATGTTTCCAGGATTTTGCATTATCACTGACCTAAAATGCCACTGGTATTATACTTTTTTATACTTGTTAATGAGCCCAAAACCCGTTCCAGCAGCAGTTGGATCAGCTTGTTTTCTTGCTTCTCATCTGCCTTCATTTGTTGTATGCTGGACTGAGCTGTCACATGTTTGGAATGTCAATAGTAGAAAACATATCAATACCATTTTTAAATGGGGGAAAGGACACCTATGATTCCAGCTTCATAATTCAAAGAACTTTATTATTTTTTTTCCTTCCCTGGTGGTTTTCTTTTCAATGCCTTCCATCAATTTCCTCAATACTTACAGAAGACATCCAAACAATATATAGCCGTTCAAAGCCCAACATAATCCTGCTAAAATATTAAGGTCTTTCCCCCATTATTCCCACTCATAAATCCCTCAGACCTGTTAAATGGCTGGCTCTGGTTTTTCTACATATTTCCATATTTTACTCAATCCTTACTCTTTTCCAGCTAAATAAAATGTTGACCGTATCTTTTATAAAACTCTCCAAGAGCACATCTCGAACTTGCAATGCTCATTTCCTCGGTCAGAATGCATGGTGCTGGTGTTTGTTATCATGATTGCAATGATCACTGCCAATATTAACACTTAATGGACACTTAAAATGTTCCAAACACAAGGACAATATATGTATTATGTCATTTAATGCTTATAAAATAAAATGAGGTAAGTACTATTTTTATTAATGTTATTTTTTTTTATAAAGTAGTCACACACACAAGGACACAGTAAGACATTCAGTGGATAAGGATCTGTACCAGGACTTAAACCCACATGTGTCTCACTCTTAACCATCATCTACATCACCCCCTCTGAAACTGATAGTTTCTCTGTCTTGGCAAATGCTTTTCTCTCTGCTCGAACCTCGTTCTTGCTTCATCCATTCTTACCGATCCTTCAAGGCCCAGTTCAGCCCCCGTAGCCCCCGAAACCTACTCGTGCTCAGGTTTATTTGGAGAGCCACATGTCTGCTCACAGGGAACACTGTTCCAGTTCCTTTCACAGCCCTGACCACTCTGTATTGTAACTGTGTGTGTTCACTGCCCATGTGGCCAGTTTTCTACTGACAGTAGAACTCTCCCTCAGCATTCAATGAGATTTTTCCCCATTGACAGAACACAGGGCTCAGGTTGGATGTACCTAGTGACCCACGCTCCATGCTTCTGGACTGTACCGAACAGTTTCCCCCCAAGGGAGGAGCATCTGTGATGAGGCACACCAGGACCGTTTCAGCAGATTGAAACCTGAGACAGTCTCAGGGCCGTCTGATGATCCCTTTGCCCCTGGAGGACAAGGCTGACATGAATGCAGTTCGGGCTAATCCCTGGGGCAACCGATCCTGTGGTGAAGGGGAGAGACGGTGACTGTTGAATGACGGGAAACTCCATTAACTATGGAGATGGTTGGGGGACCCCAACCTGTGCGGTAAAAGCACATGTAAGGTCACTGCAACCTCCATGGACAGAAACACAGGACAAGGTGAGGATGTGACTCCTTACCCAGAACGCTACTGCTAAGGTACTGCCTTCATGCAAAGAGTACCTGGAAAACAAAGAGGAGAAAAGCACAAATACAGCTGGCCCCCAGACCAAGCATAGAACCAAGAACCGTGGCCTTTGCAAGAATTTCTTTGCTCTATAATATGATTTTTTTTTTAAACCTACCTTATGCTCTTTTCTCACCTCGTACTTCTGTAAATTGGATGTATTGGGACAGAAAAAGGTAAGATTGAAGAGGGTTATGGACACAGGGACGGGAGACAGAGATGGTGCTGGGTCTCATCTACCAGTCCCGCTGTCTTGGGTTGAAAATTAATGTATGTCAGGGAGTGTCTACCTGTATAATTTTAAATGAAGTGGAAGCAGCTGTTGCTCTGAATTCTTTTTAACCCAAGCCCCCAAAAAGACAGTTTAAATTCTTTTTTTTTTTTCCTGAGTCAGTGACGTAGCCTAAAATCCTAGGCACTTTTTTGTTTGTTTTTCCAACCTGTGCTGAGAAACTTGCTGTCTGAGGAAATCTTCCATCTCTGAAAGGGCTCCAGGGAAAGACAAAGAAAAGTAGAGTAAACTGAGGTTTAACTACATGACAACTATTTCATTTTTGTTTATTTTTTTTCCTCTAAGATTTTAGAGAAAAAATATTCAGGATTCCTCACTGCATGTACAAAAATAAATGCAATCGAATATGAAATGTCCAACTCCTTTCCCATAAGAAGATTCCAAGTACACAAGTTCATTTCATACTCTGACCCTAACTTCAGATAGATTTTTTAGAACATAAGAAAAAAAGTGTTCCAGTAAGAAGGTTAATTTCCTATGACCCAAATGAATGCCACTGAGGCAAGTTAGCAAATTCATTTCTATATCTAGGAGCCCCAGATCTTGAAACTGAAGGGCATGGAAATTGATTGTATTAATTCCTAAAAGAAATGCCAGTTACAAAAAATGAGGCTTTATATTCTGTAAAGCTCTAAACTGTATGGTACTTAATCGTGCCTGTGTGATGGTGCAGTTCCCAATTCTACATAATTAAGTATAGGAGGGAAGTGGCTACTGGATTCTGCCTCAGTATTGAACAAGAAAAAAAAAGAATCTTTATAGCCCTCAAATAAATGCTGAAAGGCAATTGCTCTTGAGAAAGGAAAGTATGCAGGTAGTTAGATGTGTTCAAATAGGGCAGTGTATTCCTGAATGAATTAACTCATCTCTCTGGGTATTTATCTTAATCCATAAAATTGGGACGGTAAATCAAACTCAGTGAGAAATAGTGAGAATTCAATAACTATTTTAATGTTTGTCAGTCATCTATTGTCATACATGCAGCCCAGTTTGCACATGATGGATATCGATTTCCAGAGTTTAGCACTTTTAAGTGTTCCTCTTCCCCAAAGCTTTAATTTAGCAAAGGAAAGTTGCAAGTCCAGCCGCATGGTACATTAGCATTGAATTCCCCTTCACAATGGCCTCACAAATCCATTTTATCCTTACTATTAAATACACATCACCATGACCGGACTCACACAAAGAACAACTTACCCACTGGCCAGCTCTCCTGACAATTAAAGAAAGATAGGGAAGGAGACCAGAGATTTTGTTTTCAGGTTTGTTTTTTTGTTGTTGTTTTTTTTAATAAACTGTACTGGATGCCCTTTCTAGCAAAGAAATGATGTCCAAATGCTCTGAAAGGAACCTTGGCCGAAAGTCCCACTGGGTGAATTATATTCTTTTCTAACTAACTGCAGGGGAGAGAGGATAAGGACTGTTATGATCCATGGAGGAGCCATGGGGAGGTTGGAAGAACAGATACCACAATGAGCTTCCAATGACAGATCGCCTCCCGTGGGTCTACCATGCCTGTTCTCTGGCAGGAAATGGCTCACGTTTTGTCCGCACGCCCACAGACCTCAGGCCTTCACTTCAACATGTTGACTGTGCCTTGAATGGTCCCCACATGTGCCAATATAAGGTCAGTTGTTCAATGATTAAGGCTGTTTTCTGTGGTTTTCTTAGTTTGAGTGTGTACATAGGTTCTGAGTCCAACACATTTCCTCTGGTCAGCATTTAAGTTTACACCTTCCTTAAAGCAAGTCCTCCCATCAGCATCCTTGTTTTGTAAATCCACATTCATGATTCTTGTTTCTCTGAGCTTTGGGTCAGAAGAAATCTGGCTGGCTTTCATGTGATATGTGCCTAGGGCCTCAGCCAGGTCTCAGAACTTCAGTCCTACTCTTCAGGGTTTGGATTTTCCTGCTGCTTTGGTTACAGTTGCTCATTTCCTCAATAGGGGATAAGAGACTATGAGTGCTGTTTACTGTGTCTGACATAATAATATTAAGGCTGCTAAGTGAAAATATACTGCTTTATGCTAAACATGTAAATGACTTTCTTTACAAAATATCATCATTTTGAAAATATTCACGTGTGCATAGTTTCTATCTTCTCCATCTGGGTACCAGACATGATGCTATGTAAGAGGTATTAGAAACAGGAGGAAAAGGAAAGAGAAGGTCCCAGGAACCCTGGAACACTGTCTGGCTTAAATGTATGGAATTTCCTCAGGACAGAAGGCAGGATGGCATGGCAGGAAAAAAAATACATGCCATCTCCTTATTTGAAATTTCACATTTTATAAATAGGCACAGAAAAAAATAGGATTTTGTGTCAGTCAGACTTGACTTCACATCCCACCTCTGCCCCCGGAAGCTCTGAGAACTTCCTTTAGTTATTTATTCTGTGGAAGTCTTGGTTTCCTTGGGGATGATGACACCTATCAACCATATCGCTAGGGAGCATCAAAGAGGTAACAGTGAAACTCCCACACTCTCAGGGTAGAGCCTCAATAAATGAAGGTGAGGGTCGGCAGGGGAAAGGATGGGGCCAAAGACTGAGCCCTGAGCCCCCCAGCATCTGGGGGTCAGGGATATGAGGAGGATGCAGAAATGAGACTGAGAAAACGCTGTCAGGAGGAGATGGAAAAGCATGAGAGACGGTGTCCTGGGAACCAAGGTGAAGAAGGTGTTTCCAGGAGGATGGCGCAGCAGAGCAATGGATAAGGTGTTCAGGAAAGAGGAGGGAGAAATAAGAGGACAGCAAGCAAGAGAATAGGGGTCATGCACAGAGCCGGCATTCCTTAAACTCCAGGTAATGAATGAATTCGAGCATGAATAAAGGAGCCCACACTCTGCGGGACTACAGCTCATCCACGCAACAGACACCTGCCAATTGTCACCCTGTACATCTCACACTCGAGCCTCTGCTCCCACCGTCACCCCTCCCCCTGTGATGCTCCAGCCTCCTGTTTTCACTTATAAGGACATTTGTGATTACACTGGGCCACTGATGCAAAGATGAGTCAGAAACATCCCTTTCAACCAACCTAAGAAAAAATGTTTTTAAAAGGTCTTGTTTGTGTAACAGGTGTTAGTCCCAGAGGATAGACAGCAATGCAGGAAGAATCCAGTCCCTGATCCAAGACGTGTGGCCTAAAACATCTTGGAAACGTCCCAAGGGGAGAAAACTCAAAGTATTCGGAGAGCAATTGTGACCAAGCTGGGAGAAGGCAGGAGACCGAGGTGGCCTGAGGGAGCTCACTCTGAGATTACTTTGAGGTTTGCATTGACTTCTGTGATCTGTACATTCAGGGAACAGCTTTGCCACAGAGGGTGTCAAGGTGGGAATCGGAGGACCACCACTTAAACCAGCAATGTTTCCAAATCACCACAGAGAGGGAGTCAAAAGCAGATTTTTAAAAAAAAATTCAGCTTTACTGAGGTATAATTGACCTATAAAAGTGTAAGATTGTTTAGAGTATATGTACAGTTCTCTTAATGTTTGCCCTGGAAAGCGTGAAACACTAAGTCAGGGTAATGGTGCACTATTATTATTATTACTTAAGCACAAATATTCTCGTCTTCTCATGCTACAAAATATATATATTTTTTGGTGTGAGTCAAAGTAATGTATGATATTTTTGAAAAAAGATAATGTGTTTAACCGGCATGCATGTGGGAGCCCCCTGTTTGTCAGAAAGCATGTGAAAACAGACAGGTATGTATTCCCGGTTAGTACAACAGCATTCTAATGCCTGTAGTCATGAAGGCTATAGCTGAATATTCATCACGAGTCTGGTGATAAACCTCAGCTTTCTACCACGCTGTGCTTCATTTCAGTGCAAAGCGGATTGTCGCTTTTTAAAAGTGAGTTGGAAGTGTATTTGCTCAAGGGCTTGCCTTTGGGGAGCAGGGAAGTGTGCTTCTCTGCTTAAATCCTTTTAGCTGAGAATTCAAAAATGGCTTTGGGGGAATAAAGCAAGTTAAACTTGGTCTTCCTACAAGAGAAGTCTTATGTACAGGCTGCTTTCTTGAGTCCGAGCTGCTGCTAAACTGCCAGGTGGCATCTACAGACCTTCCTGGAAACTGCCACTGGTTAAAAAAATTGAACTCTACTGTGTATAAAATAGATAACTAGTGAGAACCTACTGTATAGCACAGGGAACACTACTCAGTGCTCTGTGTTAATGTAAATGGGAAGGAAATCCAAAAAAGAGGGGATATATGTATACATATAGCTGATTCACTTTGCTGTACAGCAGAAACTAACACAACATTGTAAAGCAACTATACTCCAATAAAAATTAATAAAAAAAAAATTGAACTCTCTCTCCATTTCTCCTCTAGGGTTTTGCTTCCCAAACCATCCTGTCCAACAAGAAGATAATTGCATTTCTGCCACTGTGGGTGCCCTCTGCTGCCCATGGCCAGAGAGGCCCACAGCTCAGAAGAGTACAGAAAGGACTGGGGTGTGCATTACTACTAGTTAACTGGTTGGGGGCTTCTTCAAGTCTGGGTGCACCTGCGTGGGTACCTGGATCCTCTTATTCTTCACAACGAACTCACGGTCTACAAGTCATTTTTCTCTTGTTAATAAGGAATGCTTCTCGTAGCATGATATTACTGCACGGTTTAAAAGAAAATCTCCTTCAAACCTATCAGTGGTAAAGATAGGAAAGAAAACAAGGTGACATAAAGAATCCCTCATACAGTCTTTGAGTTTTTCTCCTTGAAGAGCTTTTGCAATTCTGGCTCTAAATTTCTCATCAGTAAAGTGAAAGATTTCAACTAAAATGGTTCTCCTCTAGCCCAAACCATCTTTGGTTCAGAAGTTAACCATGGCTGAGTTTCTGCCTCAACCAACGTAGTCAAATGCGCCATCTGTGCCTCCCATCCCCCTGCCCCCTTCTACACACTGTTGAAATGTCTTCTAAACCAAACAGCATGAGAAAATGTCAAATACTAAAAAACTAATTCCAAAGTGTTCTAAAGGCAGCACAATAAAGGAAAAGAGATGAAAAATCAATACACTCAAGATTTTCTAAAGTAACTAATGTATCCAAGATGGCCTCAGAATTCCTTCTTGGGAGTGCTGAGGTCCATGATCTCTACCTTTAGCTTTTAGTCTCAGCAGCTGTCATTGGGATATAGCAGTCTCTCTTCTCCTGACCCTCTCCTTCCTGACTTTACATTTACAGTGATTTCTGAAATCAATATCAAGTAATCATATAGAATCTCACTTCTGCACAGGTAACTTATCGTTTTTTCATTTGTAAAGACCAGATCTAAGAACCTTGCTCTAATTGAAAATGTCCCTCTTTCTTCCATTCACAGGTAAAGCTCATAGAAATGCCAGAAGGATAAAAAATGGACATCTTCCCCCAGCCAATGAGATTCACGTAAGCAATGCCCCCATCTAAGGCTAGGTAAGCCTTGCTCAGCTCTGTTGCCCAACCAAAAGGCAGCAGTGACGGTAACTTCTCACCCGAGAAGAACAAGCCAAGGGGCGCAGTCATTGCCCCAGCAAAGGAGCCCTCATCCTGTGATGCTGCTGCGGCCTCCTTCGTGTTTCCATTTCAGGCAGAGCAAACATGTGTAAATACTTTATTAAAATTTAAAAAAAAAAAACTGATGAAGTGAAAGCTGTTCCCCTCTGATTGATTTTTCAAAAGCTCCCTAGACTGCTTCTGCTACAGATGTTTGCAAAATGATTGGATGCAAAGTGGGCTTAATTCATAAAAGCAATAAAACGTTGCTTATTGACTAAACAGATGAGCTAGCTGAGGGGGGGTGTAATTTGGAGTGTTCTTATTGGAAATGTTTTGAAGAAATGTAATGATAGTGGAGAGATAATAAGAGTCTTATTAGCTGTGGTAAATACATTTTCTTACCGAATGCTTGGGAGATTATTGGAATAACTAGAAAATAACCCTCAGCTTTTCAGTTTTACTGGCTTTTTGAATAAACATATGTAACTTTTAGTTTCATAAAACTATGTAATTCCTGAGATGCAACATTTAAAATCCATTGATAGGTTTTTAGTGTAATGGGGAAAAGTTTAAGACTGGGAGTCAGGACAACTGGGTTCTAATTTTAGTTTTGCTACTGACTCTATCACAGTTCTCGTCAATAAATAAGTGATGAGGAGACAGAGATGGGGAAGTCAGATCTCTTCTCTCCAGGAGCATAGAGTCTAGTGTCGTAAGCTGGGGTACTCAAAGAACCCTAAATATTCCAAGGAAGAGCGTCGGGAGCGGCTGGGGAGAAGTGAAGTGGGGTGAGCTGGGGTGCTCGGGGCCCCCTGCCCCTGCTTCAGTGAAATATCTCTGCTTTTTCCAATCACGTAGGGCTACAGAGTAACACTTCACCTGCCGAAAGAAATGCTTGCTTTAAAATTTTTTGAGAAACAGTAGTTTCATGATAGGTCGTGCCTTTCCTACCTATCATTCAAGTGTAACTTGAAAAGTAAGAAGCCAATGGCAGGTATGCAAGTTTTTGTGTTAAACATGAGTCATGAAGAAGCAGATGTCGTTTTCTCTGTTGCCACCTCCTTCCCCTCAGTTCAAGGGTGTTCTTGTATTAATATCATTATTTTCATTCTTGTAACTCTTTATTTTTACATAGGTTAATTTGTATTTAGAGATATATGAATAAGAATAAACACATGTCATACATTTCACTCAGCAGAGAAATGTCATCAATATTGACAGAATGGATAGTAAGACACAGTGATGACCCTGCACTGGACGCAAGTTTGGAGAGAATCAATACCAGGCTGTGTTTGGAGGCCTATGATGTCTGTATCTTAACCCCACAAAACACTTCCTCCATGGATTACACAGATTGGGTCCAGAAAATCTACATCCAGCGTCAGAGATGAGACACATAATTGCATGTGCAAATGCTGGCATCTTTAGAGAGCACATCATCTGCTGGACACTCTATAGCTTCCACCAGTGAGACATGCTGCCTTCCTTCTCTGCTCTTCATTTGCTGTCACTGCTTGCAGTCCTTGATACCCAAGATTTATCACACCAGGGGAAGTAGGTCAAGATTCCATCCAAAACCGCCTCCAGTGTTGTTTCTCCTTAGCTTTACTGGTTACAATAAGGCTGTGACATCAAATGGAGGTAATGAGACCATTTCAACACAATTTTTTATTACTTTAAATGTCAATAACAAGAATGCATTCCTAGCCATCAGGGATAACTTCCTGTATTTTATTTCACATTTATATGAACTCTGAGTTCCTGCTGACACGAGATAGGAATTTAAAGCATATCTATAATGAATAACTTCTTGTATATACATAGCTGAGCTTTTTATTCCAAACTCCATTCTGACGGGCTGCAAGACAGTCACTTTCTTTCAGTCATTCTTGTGGATTTCCTCCCACCTGCCCTCCTGGGGATGTTCCATGTCCCTGGCCTCTCATAAGCAGTACTGCAGGTCACTGATTATTGGTCCTTACATGCACTGCTGCAATGACTATTGTCTTTATCTACAGGGCCCACAGGTTCATCAGCTCTTTGGGAGTCTTTTGGAAGTTTCAGAACCTCTGTAGATCTGGTCCCATCTCTTTATGACTTTATACCTTGAGAACCTACCTTCCTGGGGTCTCCCAGCCTCCTGGGGGCACCACCATAAAAAAGCTCTGAGCCCCATCTCTATGAGGGTGAAAAGCATTGCTCTTTTCCCTAACTGGAGGAATTGTTATCTATGTACGCACGTATCTATCTATCTATCTCTTAACTACCTATTATCTATCTACTTAACCGAATGATGAAGTTGAACTTCACATCCACTTATTGCTAGTCCGTTTGGGTGTGTTATTTTGTTTCACTTTGCCACAACTGTGAGCTGTATAGCATGTTTGGGAATTAAAATTCCAGCGGTGCCATTTATGAGTAGTATGACTTTGGGTAAGTTACATGAACTCTTTGTGGCCCCATTTCCTCTTCTGCAAATGGGATAAGATTGCCTACCAATGAGTTTAAGTAAGATAAAAACTTTTAACACGTAGTATCTATCATATAGTAAGCTCTTAAGAAATGTTAGCTACAGTCATTGCATTACAGCTTCCCAATAAAATAAAACATTTCACACCTTACAATGCATTTTTACATATACTTGGATGGAAAGTAACAAATCTGAATTTAAAGTGGGAGAACATGCATTGATTAAGTGTGCCCAAGGTTTTGGGCATTGGACATAGTGTGAAAAGTCACCAGTCTTTCTCTGCCACCTTCAGAACATCTCACACAGGTGAAACACATTACATTCAAGCCTATTCTCCACAGATTCAAGGGCAGATGTTGGCTTATGCAAAGGATATCACTCAAGTAACAAAGAAGAGAAAATGTATAGATCTATTTTCCTTCAGAAGAGGAAAGGAAAATAATTAGTGAAACAAGACCAAATACAAAGATGGATGGCAAAAGAATGGAAGCAATCTAGATTGAGAAAAAAGAAAAGTAATAAGATATTTTTGTTGAAATTACTGTATTGAGATTTCTGGGGTACTTACCCTGCAGTAACTTTCATTAAATAAAAATGGACCTTGATGCACAAAGCACAGACTTATATGGCAAGTCACAGAGCGATGGCCCTCCAGGAGGAAAATTGACCCTAAATAGTTAACTTTTCCTGAAAACCTTGCAGTGACTCTTTACTAGACATGGGGGCAGATTACTGAACTCAAAAAGTGTCTCAGGACCACTCATCCCATCAAATGTAGGCCTATGTGTGTTTGCATATTCATACCTTACAAGACAATGTTCCTCCTATGGTGTTTCACATAATTAGATCCAAGTTATCTGTGATGCTGAGTAAAGAACAGACCATTGATCTGAATGGATAATGGAAATGGTATTGGCTTGAGTTGGAATAACGTGTTTCTAGTTCTACCTCTACTGCCAAGCAGCAGTGCAATGTGGACAGAGCAGCAGATAACATAGAGGCTCAGTTTCCTCATATGTGAGTTGAAGCGGTTGGACTGCACCATCTCTAGTTTGCTTCCTTGTGACTTTTCTTATGGATAATTCAGCAATATGAGTGTTGTTGATTCATTCCTGACTTCAGTGATCCTGCAGACTATCCATGACCTTCTTAGAACTCTGTTTGAAAGACCTGGTATTTAGTTGTAAAGAGAGAGACAGGGATTGTTATGATTCATGTCTAAGAGAGCCTTTTACTTGCCTTCAGATTCCTTTGAAGTTGAACAAAGATAGAAATCGGGCATTAGTCACAGCCCAGAGAGTAAATGACAGCTCCCTCGAGATTCTTGTCACCGATTTTAAGTGAGTTAAATGAGGAGGGAAGGGTGGGTGTGTTCAAGTCTCCTTTGAACGTGTTGCACTGCTTTTCATATTGTGGGGAAGTTTCCCTCAGGTCAAGCACCCTTCTGTTAAATTTCACATGGTTATGCTTTTTAAATTATAAATATTCATTTGATTAATATTTCTGCAACCATGAGTTAAAAAAAATCTATTCAAACACAATAGCCCAAGAACATTATGAGATGGACTTACTATTGAACCTGAATGGTTTACTGACAGGGCTCCCCTATTATCTGCTCTCATGTAAGAGGCAGGAAAGAAAGAAAGAAATCAGAAAATCCAGGATCAGCTTTTCAACATGCAGTTACCAGCATTTCAAACACTGCAGCTAGCAGGAGAACAAAGCAGAAAAATAATACACCTTCCCTGAATGAAGGTATGTGGGAGGTGAATTCAAGAATATCCTTGACTCTAAAAGGATATATTATTTTCAAAAGGGTTCAAGGAGACAACTTTTCTCAGCTAACTGTTGGGGACATAAATTTATATAATATTTTAGAGTACTTTAGAAAAATAAATATATGAAGGAGATAGAAATACATGTACACAATAGGAGGAGAGATGGAGAGAGAGAACATATGTCAGAAGATTTAAAGAAGTTCATGTTCTTTGTTATAGCAATAATTCTCCTTTATCTAGAAATACATTTTAAAACTAATATTTTTATATACATGGGTATAAATATTACATATATTAGTTGCATATAGGTATGTATATTTAAACATTATACATAAGAGTATTTATGTATATATATATGTACACACAATATATATACATGTATATATGCACATAGAATAGAAATCCTTCTTTCACATATCATTGTATTTAATGCACATACACATGTAGTAAATAATGTCTCTGTGTGTTTCTTATCAAGATAGGAAAAGTTAAACGGTAATTCACAAATTGCTGTAGGTTCAGAGTGGAGAAGCTGGAGATTTCAAATCTCCAGGGGGCCAGGCTTGGGGGAAAGACCCACATTTATGAGTTTTACCCCCAAGATTCCACCAGGTTATCAGTGTGAATATAACCTGAGAAGAATCTCCTCATGATCCAGGAGGAAGAGAGGAAAGATAACTATTTTGATATATGGCCAGAACATTATTTTCTCTTAACAAAGGACTTGCCTCAAAAAAAAGATTTTCTCAGAGCCTAACTAATCTGGGGAAAGGGAAACCCCACTCCAGACGCCTCTAACCTTGTTGTCTCACCTAAGGTAGAAAAAGCTGAGATGCTCTTGTGAAGGTCACAGCCCAGTGACGCAGGCTCCCTAACAGGTTGAGACCTATTCATAAGATTACAGATTGTTTTCCATCCCCTCATACCTTACCACAAAGTTAATTAGGCATCTATAAAATAACAGTGTATTGCAACTAAAGGAATAACAAAGCTCAGACCCCAGAGAAAGATTCTCTAGAGAAACCCAGACAACAGGAGAGGAAAAAAAAACAGAGAAAATGTTAACCTCTAACACCTATGGCTACAGGGAAGAGTAAACACAACCTAACTCCTAGCCAGATAAATGTAAACCTCACACTGAAGGCTGATCTGCCCTACTCTCTTTTACTCAGTACATCCAGCTTTCAACAAAAAAATTGAAGGCATGCTAAAAGGCAAAAAAAAAAAAAAAAAAAAAAAAAACAGTTTGAAGAAACAAAGCAAGCATAAGAGCAGACTAGGTATGTCAAAGTTTTGGAATTATCAGACTGAAAGTATAAAATAACAGTAATTAATATGCTAAGGGCTTTAATGGAAAAAGTGGACAACATGCCAGACATGTAAGCAGACAGATGGAAACTCTAAGAATCAAAAGTAGATACTGGGTCAAAAACACTGCAACAGAATGATGAGTACCTTTAAAAGGCTCATCAATAGATTAGACAGGGCTGGGGAAAGAATAAGCAAGTTGGAAAATATGTTAATAGAAATTTCTCAAATGTATAAGCAAAGAGAAAAGAAATGAAAAAAATGGGACTGAATGTCCAAGAAATGTGGGACAATTACAAAATGTATGACATAATGTGTCATGGAGATACTTGAGGAGAAGAAAGTTCAAAAAAAGAAAAAGGAACAGAAGAAATATTTAAAGCAACAACGGCTGAAAATTGCCTTAAGTTAATGTCAGAAACCAAATCATAGGTCCAGGAAGCTCAGGGAATACAGAGCAGAATAAATACCAAAAAAAAAGTATACTGAGGTATATCAGTTTCAAACTGCAGAAAATCAAGGATAAAGAAAAATTATTGAAAGAAGCCAGAAAGGAAAAATATGCTACCTATAGAGGAACACAGATAAAAATTGCTCTAGACTTTTCTTCAGAAACCATGCAAGAAGAATGGAGTGGAATGAAATATTTAAGGTCTTGAAAAAACAGAACCACCAACCTAGAATTCTTTATCCATTGAAATTACCTTCAAAATTGAAGGAGAAATAAACATTCTCAAACAAAGAAAACAGGGACTTTTTCACCAGTAGACCTAACTTGCAAGAAATGTTAAAAAACTTTCTTCAGAGAGAAGGAAAATGATAAAGTTCAGAATCCTGGATCTACAAAAGAAAGGAAGAGCATTTGTGAAGGAATAAATGAAGGTAAAATTATTTTACTTCTAAAATTAAATTTTTTAAATTTAATAATAAATTTTAATTTTCTTATTTTTAGTGGTCTAACACATAACAGTTTATTCAAATTAACAGCAACAATGTATTTGGTGATTATAGCTTATGGATAAGTGAAATGAATGTCAGCAATGTTATAAGAGATGGGAGGGAGGAATTGAGAATACTCTGTTACAAAGCATCTACACCACTCGACGCAGTGTAGTGTTATTTGAAAGTATACTTTGACTGATTATAAATGTATATTACAAACTTTAGGGCAACCACTGGGGAAAAAAAGTGAGTCTGAAGTTGGTGATTTCCCCTTTCTAGGCATTTGTAGAAGTCAGAAATTGCACACAGCAAGCAGCTAAGAAACTAAGCACAAAACCACTTAAACTGTCTAACCTGACAACTTGGATCCCTGGACAGCATATTACAAACCTGAAAAATTCAATACTGGACATTAAGATGTCAGTTGACAAGGGCTCTATCCTTGATCAAACATTAGTCAGCCTCCTCTGAGCCCTCTTCTCAACCAGGCCTGGACCCTGACCTGCAGTCTTTGGCCTTCCAGCCCAGTTTTAGCAAGAATCTAAAGCAGTTTAATGGGAATCCCCCCACGTTTGATATTTAGTTAATTCATCTTAACGATTTTCCATCCACTGACTCCTGCCCAGTGGCTATAAATCCCCAGCTGCCCCTGGTGCGTTTGGAGTTGAGCTCAGTTCTATACAAAGTCTCTCTCTTCTATGGCAATAGTTTGAATAAAATCTGATTTTTCACCTTTAACAAGTGTCAGTAGATAGGTTTCCAGCACATTTAACACAGCAGAAAAGAGAATGAATAAACAGTAAAATAGGGCAGTAGAAAGTATCTAGGCTGAGACTTGTAAAAGAAAAAGGATGAAAAATATAGGAAAAAACATCAAAGAAAAATATGCTTTAATTCCATACAAATTAAACTTTTTCCTCCATGTGTTATGTAGTGGGGGAAAAAAGTTTAACTGAAGTCCCA
This sequence comes from Phocoena sinus, assembly GCF_008692025.1. NCBI lineage: Eukaryota > Metazoa > Chordata > Mammalia > Artiodactyla > Phocoenidae > Phocoena > Phocoena sinus. Next base: position 4,787,855 of record NC_045775.1, on the reverse strand, counting down.
GGAAGGTTGTTAAGAGAAAATGGGGCAGAAAACATAGTTGAAAACCTGTTAAAAATTTTTCCCAAACCAAAGGTTCTGGTTCAAAAAGAGCTGTGAACTATGAGCAGAAAAAAATGTAAATGAAATTATCCATAGACTTATCATAATGAAATTGCTAAAAGGAAAAGGCAGAAGAAAAAATTTGAAAACAGAAAAAATCACCATCAGAGAAATAATTACACTGGTACCTGATCTCAGAGCAGAAATGACAAAACCTAGAAGACAGAATATTATCTTTAAAATGGTGAAAGAAGGGAACAGCTAACATAGATTTCTATAAAATTCAATACCCAGCAAATATACCCTTGAAACAAAAAAATTTAATAGAGATATTTCTAGCCAAACAAAAACTCAGAATTTTTTGCCAGTTGGCATCATTAAAGGAATCACTTAAGATAATTTTCTGAGAAGGAAAAAATATCCCAGATGGAAACATGGGAATGCCAGAAGAAATGAGGAGTAAAAAATAGTAAATATGTAATTAAATATAAGTATATATGAGCTATGCAAAGCATGAATATTAAAGCCTCATGGAGACTAAAATATATGCAGAATTAAAATACATAGAAAAAAACCCCTAGTGGTTATAAATGGAGATAAAGATCCTAGCACTAAGTGGAAAGTGTTAAAAGTACTAAAATATGCTAGGCAGTAACAAGTCAAAATAAACAATGTAAGGACCAATCTAAAATATAATAATATATAACAATTATAGCATAATAATATAATATAAATACAACACACAAGTAAATAGATAAAAAAATGTAATAATGAAATATCTATTTACATAAAAGTCAAGGAAAGAGAAAAGACTTATAATAACATGTAACTGTAATAACACACAACTTAGAGATGAAAAATATAATAAATTTCCATTAATTCAAAAGAGCACACGAAAAGAGAAAAATGTATAAACATAGAGCAATAATCAATGCAGAAAATTAACAAAGGCTGTTGTTTCATGAAAACATAAAGACAGAGAATTACTTATCAAGAATTGCTTATCAAGAAACAAAAAAAGAAGACACCAGTTGCCAGTAGGAAAGAGAAGCATATTACTATAGATATTACAGATATTAAAATGATGAGCAATATTAAAATGACTTTATGCCAAAAAAATTGAGAATGGAAATAAAATAGAGAAATTCTTTGGGGGAAAAGAAAATCCTTACCAAAAGACATAAGCAGAAATTAAAAATCTAAATATATTTATATTTATTAATTCCATTTAAATTGCATCAAAACACCTGAAATATATAAGAATAAATTTAACAAATGACCTGCAGAACCTCTTTCTAAAAGATAAAAAGCATTACTGAGATAATTTAAAGGAACTATAACTAAATGTAGAGATATATCATATTCATAAATCAGAAAGCTCAATATTTTTAGGGTATCTATTTTCCCCAAATTGACCTATGGATTCAAAACCCCAACAGGGTCTATTGTGAAGTCGGTTCAAAAATGTATATGGAATACTACCAAATGTAACGTAAATAGCTAATGGGAAGCAGCTGCATAGCACAGGGAGATCAGCTTGGCGCTTTGTGAGGCATGGGATAGGGAAGGTGAGAGGGAGATGCAAGAGGGAGGAGATATGGGGGTATATGTATGTGTATAGTTGATTCACTTTGTTATACAGCAGAAACTAACACACCATTGTAAAGCAATTATACTCCAATAAAGATGTTAAAAGATATATATGGAAATACAAAGAAATTAAGAGATACAAAATAATCTTGGAAAAGAAGAATAAAGTTGGAGGATACACACTAACTGATGTTAAGACTTACTATGAAGTACAGTTATTGGTTTGTGGATACATAAACGGATTATTGGAACAGAGTAGAGACGAGAAATAGACCCACATGTATACATTCAATTGATTTTTCACTAAAGACCTGAGGTGTCTCAGAGAATGTCTTTTGAAAGAAAATAGCACTTCAATAACTTAATAAACATGTGGAAGAAAAATAAAATAATTACACACCCCTAACTCACATTTCGCACAAAATTTAATTTAAGATGGATCATAGCTCTAAACATAAAAGCTAAATCCATTAAAGTTCTATAAGAAGTCATAGGAGAATAACTTTTCAGGTGGGCAAAAATTTCTTAGGAAAGACATACAAAAATCATAATCATAAAAGAAGAAAGGCAAATTGGAAATGATGATAATTTAGATCTTCTACTCTTCAAAAGCTACAACTAAAAATGAAAAAACAAGCCATAAGCTGGGAGAACAGTCTCTGTATGTATCCGACAATGGAGTGAAGGAACCATTCTATGTGGTACTGGGGTGATGCCTACAGGAATCTGTGCATTTGTCAAAACCCATAGAGCTGCCCATGCCAAACAGTGCACTTGAATGTATGCAAACTAAAAAGTAAAAATTAAACCAGGATGTCTAGGGCTCTGAGGATGGACTGCCAAATGAGTCAAAGTACCTGAGATGTGTGATATGACCTCACTGAAGGGGCAGGGGTGGAGGATCTAAGTTAGCCTGGAAAATGTTGTTTTAACTGGAAACTGTAAGACTAAAGACAAAGAAACCGTACTCCCTTGTAAATTTGCTTCTCACGGCAAAGGGGGTTAACTATTATCAAACTTCTTTACATGTATACTGGTGTTTGACAAGTAAGAGATGGATGGTGGATGGTTAGAATCAAGTTTCTCATGGTTGGAAAAGGAAACTACAGGTAAGCAAGAAGGAAAGGCTGGAATGAACCCTGTGGTGAGTGTTGGATTAGACAAAGACATCAGTATGAACTCTGTGTGTGTGTGTGTGTGTGTGTGTGTGCATATAAATATACATATACTTACAGAGGATACAGAGGCAATATCACCCTGCGTACAGTAGTTTGTACACATACATGTGTTATCTAGCCTGTCCACTGAGACGGCATTGACATCTGGATGCTAACATCCAGATTCTAATTTCTAAATATTTTTCTGCTAGAAAACAATCCAGGGCTCCTTGGAGAAATGTCTGATTCTAGAACATTGACAGGGAATATACAAGATGAACCTGGAGCATCTCTTCAGCCTAGAAAGTAAGGAAGTGTTGACCAAAAAAAAAAAAAGAAATGATGGGGACATATCAAAGGAACACATGAATAGGGGTAGGGAATGAAGAGGTACAAACTACTATGTATAAAATAAATAAGCAACACAAACATATAGTACAACATAGGGAATATAGCCAATATTTTATAGGAACTCTAAATGAAATATAACTTTCAAAAAAGGGAACACACAAGCCCAACTGAAACAGCTACCAATAGCCAGGACCACTTGAGCAACAATATAAATAAGGTAGTATTGGATTATCATCCACAGGATAAAATAAATCCATAGTTCGTATAAATAAATGGTTGAATATACAAATAAATGAAGGCAAAGAGGCAAAATCTCCCTTACACAAAATCTCAAATATATGTAGATATTTTCCCCATAGAAGTTTCAGTTAATCCACCCCCTTGAGAGTACTCTGAATTTTGTGACTCACTCCCAAGAGTAGAGTAGGTAGAGGGAAAAATAATAAATAAAACTTCAAACTGGGGGAACTGGCCATCGCTCCTTAACCAGGAGATATGGCACTGATGTTACGTGGAGGTCAGGTACCTCCAATATGATGTAACAAGAAGGGCACTTCATCCATGTCATATTCTTTCCAAAAATCCCTAACCAAGTCTATTCAGGAGACAATGCACCCACATTCTGCAAATTACCTGGTGAGGATGCCTTAAAACTATCAAGGTCATCAAAACAAGGACAGTCTGAGGGACTGTCACAAACCAGAGGAGGCTAAGGAGACATGAAGACTAAAGGCAATGGACTGTATCCTGGAATAGAAAATGGACATTAGTGAAAAACTGCTGAAATCCCAGTAAAGCGTGGACCTTGTTTACTAGGAAGGGCTTTAGTTGATGTCTTAGTTTTGAGAAACGTAGTGTGGTAATGTAAGAGGATACTATTAGAGGAGAGTGAAACTGGATGAAAAATGTAGGGGAACTCTGACTTACTTCCATAAATCTGTAAATCAGAAATCATTCAAATAGAAAATTTACTTTAAAAAGTTCTTATTATGCCATGTTTAGCCCAACATAGGAATTCAATATTGTTGAATGAATTATATATGAAAATGGCTTAGCATGTCTGGAACACGGTAAGTAATCAGTATGACAGTTTAAGGAAACAATTAAAAAGACATAATAAATTGCCCTTGATTAGGGATCACACAAGGTCTTTAAACACTTTGAAGATAAAACCCAACACTGATTTTAATGAAGTTGCTTATGTCTTCAGTGTCTGGGTCATATGTTGGTTTCTTTCCACAATATTTTCTTGGCTATTAAGATCAGCTCTAACATCTCTAAGCAAGAATTACCCAGCAATAAAATTCAAGAGCACCTTTTAAAAATAATATCCTTGTCTTTAGATTTTCAGGTGCAAAGAGGAATGTGATACCTTCATTGTATTCCTCTCTTCCTTTTGTGCTAAAGTTAGCTTTTGACTAATGCTTATTGCCTAAGCTGTACCACTTTTGATGTTTACATGGGCAATTCCAAAAAATATGAAACTTTACTCTGCCTAGTATTCCGTTTCACACTGGGACAAATACAAGCTAAGCTTCAGAATTATTCATTTATTAAAGTTCTAGAAGGCCTTACTTGTTAAGTCAAAGGAACACAAAGTTCAACTTAAATTCCAATGTTACACCCTATCTGAAATCCCAGTTCATAAAAAGAATTTGAACACAGAATTTTTAAGTGCATTTTTTTTCTTTCTTTTCAACGTTGTGCTTCAGATGAAGCCTCTGTAAACATACTGTCGGAGTGAAGAATATCTTGTTTCATAGCTGCAATACAATTTCACGGAACGTGGAAATGAGAGAGGGAAAAGAACTATTAAATCATCGTGTCCGCTCCCTGTTGGCACTGGATTGCTCCCCGCAGCACATTTTCCGTTGCTTTGTCGATTTTGAAATGACTCAAGCAAGGAGGTTTCCATCACTTCCCTCGGGAGACTTTTCAATGGTTTAATAGCCCTCACTGTTAGGATTGCTTTAATTTTCCCTCTCTCAATTTTCCTTTGCTTAATTTTATTCTGTCTTTCCCAGTTGCACTCCCCTGGATGTGCTCTCCCCCTCCCCAGTGTTAGAGAAGCTCTCATTTATTAGTTGTCTAAGGCACGGATTTAGTCCTTTTAAGCTCCACTCAGAAATCCAATGCTCAGTCTTCCTTAACTGTTCTCCTTGACTTTCTTTGGAGACATTCTATTTGTGGTCAGTTAACACCAGATTGATTTAAGCAGAATATAACTAAATTATTAGTACTCTGTTTATACCAGAAGTCTATATTATGTGTTTAATATATTCTTGCACAAACAGCAAGCTCTTCTGTACTTTTTAACACCTATTTAGTGCAACAGCGAGCTAAACAATGCACAAAGGAAAATTCAGATTACTTCCCACAGATTTAAACCCCAAACCCAAATATGGCCTGAGTAGAGGTGGACCAATTTTTTAATTATACATATGCTCCCATATTTTTCTAGGAGATTTGCAAAATTGTAATAAGGTTGGTTATGATTTATTTTACTTAAAGTATATGGTAGCTACTGTTACAAACAAAGATATATTTCAATAATGTCAATAATAAGAGTTTATCTTTTGATATTAGAAAACTAGTAAAAATTTAATAAATTGTGATACTACTTATATTTGTAACATGGGTCCTTATCCTTAGCCCTGTGGGAAGGAGCATGGGGCCAGAGGGATAGACCGAGGAGCACTTAGCCTGAAGCAACTGAAGCCTGAGGACCCATCAATTTCTTTCCCCTGCCATAGTCTGAATGTTTGTGTCTTTCTAAAATGCATATGTTGAAACCTATTTCCCAAGGAGATGGTATTAGGAGATGGGATCTCTGGGAGGTGATTAGGTCATGAGGGTGGAGCCTTCAGGAATGGGATCAGTGCCTTGTAAAAGCCAGTTGGGAAATCTCTCTCTCACCCCTTCCTCCATGTGAGGACACAGGGAGAGAACAGCCATCTATGAACCAGGAAGCAGGTTCCCACCAGACACCGAATCTGCCAGCATCTTGATCTTGAACTTCTCAACCTCCAGAACTTCAAGAAATACGTGTTTGCTGTTTATAAGCTTCCGAGCCTCTGCTATTTTGTTATAGCAGCCCAAGTTGACTAAGACACTCCTCTTCCATCCATTACCGCTCAGAGTTGCTGGGAATATTCTCAGGTGTGTGTGGAGTGGGGGACAATTTGCAATCAGGAAGTATTTCCATGTCAGCATAGCAGGTCAACTATCCAAAGACAGCTCAGAACAATTGGGGCCTAAATCTCTAATGTTCTAGCAATTCGTTATGATGGATATTTTCATTCTAAATATGCATTCCTAATTGCTTTCCTAATGCATTTATAATTTTGTAATTTTTTTCTCAATGAGGACCACTCAAATCTTCTAAGCTTCAGGTCACATCACTGTGAATCCACCTTGGCTAGGCTGATGATGGTGCAGGTTCCCCAAATCACAGCATGAGCCAAGCTGCAGGTGCCAGGCACTGACCTAAGGTGAAGACAGGTAGTCTGTTCTATTCCTTTCCCTCTGCCAAGTGATCAGACACAACCCCACAGGTAGACTTGGGGTATCCGGTGATAAAGCCAGCTCATCCAGGGTTGGAGGGACAGTCACCTTTTTTCTTAAATTATTACAGGTTCTGATAACTTCTGCAACTTTCAACTTAAAAAATCGAAATCTTAATTGTTGAACCAATACTTCCTGATTTTATTTGGCTACAAACCCACCTTTTTTTCCTTTTTAATACATTACCCGCCATTTTGCTAATGGACTTAGATTCTAAGGAACACATTCTGGGAAATACCCCACCACTGCATCCCTTACAAATCTAACGTTAATGCTTTTTACACAGTAGGACTTAAAGCACACATTGAATTCATGTGGTTATTGAGTCCTATAAAGAGGTAAGGAAGCTAGACAGAAATCTCCATGAAGCTTAAAGAATAAAAGGTGTCTTTATGAATATGTTCTATATCTTCTCTTTGTTATTGATTACATGGATGTATATTATTGTTAAATCTTATTGAACTGAGCATTTAGGATATATTGTATGTAAATTACATCCCAAGAGAAAAGAAAATGAAAATAAATAAAACTCAGCTTGAAAAAAAATAATCTCTCTATTCCGAAGTAAGTGAACCGAACAAAAACCTTCTGAAAGAGGAGTTAGCAGTCTCTACTTTGCCCCGAGTCCCCAGTCCTTGAAGGTAATTTCCACCTGAAGTGTATTGGGCCAATCATTCCAGACCCCTGTCTGGCTGACAAATCATGCAGAATTACTGTCTGCCTCAAGCCTCACCGGAGGTTTCTTGCCATGCCATCTGGGCTGATGTTACTTATCCCGCTGTATTTCTTAAATCTTTAATTAGCAACAGGTTCTTTGTGTGAGGACAGAATGCAACCCCTGGGCTACCTCACGGGCCAGTGAAGCTCACATGCTCCTGGGAAGGCTTGGTTCCCAATATGTTCTCTTAGTTCGCTTCTTCCACCAATGTTCTTTGTTGGAATCAGGCGAGGAAACAAATTATTCTGATGCCTCCAAAGTGAAAGTGAATGTCATTTGATCTAGGAAATCCCAATCTCCATACAATTTCTTCCACAAAATCATATATTTAGGAAGATAAACATATTCTTATTGATTTTATGTCTACTTCTTCCCAATTTTTTGGGGGGTGAATGGAAATCTCCAACTGTAATTGTTCAGTAAACTAACTCTTTTTTGCAGTTCTTTAAGTTGTTCTACCTGTTTCTGAAGCCTCATGTGGCTTCTGGTGTCTCTTGGCTTGTGGCAGCATAACTCCTTAGCTTTTGCTCTTAAGGATTTCCAAATGTTGGATGAAGCTCACCTACATGATTGACTTATTCTTCTAAAAGTCAACTGATTGTAAATGTTAACCACATCTGCAAAACACCTTCACAGAAACACCTAGACTCCTGTTTGATTGACAGGCCTAGCCAAGTTGACAGTGACAGTTAAAACTAACCATCATTAAACTGCTTCACTAAACTTTTGTACCTTAATACAGCATCTACGAAACTCATGGATCTAAAAAAGTATTCTCAGAAGCCCTCAAATTCCAAGTGATTTTAAAATGTACATTTTTTCCTTAGACAAATACTTTCTTGCAATGATTTCACTGGTTACAAAGATAGAAGATGAAAGTTCTCTTTTGCAGCATAATTGGATGTTGAGACACATTTTCAAATATTAAGAATACCATCTCCTATTTGAATATGTACATTTATATTGAATGTATATATATTTATATTGAACATTTATGTGTGTATATATATGTGTGTATATATATATATGTGTGTTTTATATATATACATATACATATATATATATATATATATATATATATATATATATATATGGAGAGAGAGAGAGAGAAGTTGAAAGAATAGAGCAATGAACTGCAATCTCACTTAAAGTATCCCCTGGTTACTCATAAAGTTTCCAAAATATCCATTTTAAATACGGCCAGAAGGGGTCTCTTGTATTCTGCCTTCCATGAATCCTGTGGTTGCCAGACTTTATGGCGGACCCCATGACACCCACTCCTAGAATTAACCTTTGTGCAATCCCTATCTCTTGAGTGTGATAAAGACCTGCAACTTGTTTCTAATCAAGAGAATGTGGCAACAGTGACACACCTGATTATGTGCACATTATTATATAAGAGTGTGGTGCCTGTTTTGTTAGAGTCTTTATCCATTTCTAGATCTCAAAAGCAAGCTGACATGAACACAGCTACAAAGATAATTCTGCCAACAGCATTGATGAGCCTGGAAACAGAGCCCTCTCCAGGCAAACCTTTTCACGAGAACGCAGCCCAGCCCATGAAACCCTAAGCAGAGGACCCAGCTAAGCTGAGCCCAGACTCCTGACCCATCGAAACTGTGAAACAATACAGGTGTGAGTTTTTTTAACTTACATGATTCGCGGTGATTTGTTGCACAGCTTAGAAAATCTAATATAAACACCCATCTACCCAACCATCTCAAATTAAATACGAGTGTGTTGATATGTATGTGTGTTTAACATTGTCCCATATTTTCTTTACTTAGCTTTTATTTCCTGAACCATATCTACATTTCAGGCATCATGATGCTTTACCCTAAATACTACAGTGAGTTTCTCATCAAAGTAAAGACAATCTCCTATAATTGTAATATAATGATATTTATATACTTAGTATACTTAGCAAATTAATCATACTTAACAAATTGCCAATAATTCCAAAGTATCAAGTAAAACTGAACTTCATTTATGTATTCTTTGAGACACAAAAGACTTTTTTAAAAAAACTTTTCAAAGAGGTCCACACATACTCATTTTTTGAAAACTATTTTAGCAAAGGTCTACTAGAAGATAGGATAAATTATTAAATTGAATATAAATGACTAAATGAGACCACACTTAAAAGTATCCATAGCATTGGTAATTCCCTGTGTTCATTCCAAAAATAGTGCATTTAATACTTGGTTATTTACATATTAAAGGCCACTTAATGTCCACCATCTACTGCTGAAGACAGTCTGAGCAGCCCTTCCTGACCCTCTCTCATCTCTAGCCCTAGCAGTGTCCAGTCCAGATTCTTTAAATTGCAAACAATAAAATCCACTTAAACAAATTTAAATATATTGAATGAGCATTATTTCAATAATTTTTAAATGTTATAGAATTCAAGAAGGGCAAACCAAAATTAAGTCAGACTTTGTGAGATTGGAATTGATGATTGACAAATGGAAAGTCTAGTACACTTTGTCTCTACTCGGTCTCCAAGGTGTTATGTATTCATTCTCTATCTTAAATTCTGGCTATTTTTTTTCTGCTTACTTATATCATCTTACTTACTTTATCGTGAATTTAGTACAGCATAGTCACCAACTCTGATCTAAATTGTGACACTTCAATCCCAGAACCCTTTACCACCTGACTCAGACTCCCAAGGCCCCATCCCTCTCCCCAGGTATAAAACGATACTCTCCTTTTCTCACTTATCTAAAAGTAAGATTGGATAAGGTCACAGTTGTTGCAAAAAAATGTAGACTAATTGTGATCCCACACACGATTATAACCACTGCTCAAAGTGGCAACTGTTCATTTCAACATGCAAGTGAAAAAGAGACAGGTGATACATAGCAGGTCAACTGCTGACCAAAACCGTATGTGTCCTAGGGAAAGTGGGTGCTGCAGGTCTGACCTTGTTTCAACTCACATTTCAGTACTTGATTCTCAGGCAGGTAAAGATGGAAAAATACTGTTTCCATCTCATCTATCCCACAGACCAGGCAACACAGACGTTAACCTTTTGAAAAACAGTTTCTTTCTCAGTTTATATGAGTATAACTTGTCCATGGATCTACCAACCCTGGAACCTTCCAAAGACACCAGAAAAGGCACCCTGTAATCTTGCTCTCTAATCTTTTTCAACTATAGATTTTGTCAAATAGCCAGAAAAGTACAAGTCCAAGGATTGAGGACAAAATTAGCTGGCATCAACAGATGTGTAAAATAAAAAATCCCTGCCACCAGCAGAATGAGTATAAAATCCCTATTTAATAAAGACCATCAGTATCTATGCCAGCTTTCCTCTTAATTGGATTATGACTAAAATGTTGATGGATAAAAATAAGAAAGTCAACTTTTGATTATTTATTTTTACATCCACAACATGTTTGGACCTGCAAACATGGCCCTGTGATTTTATTATGACTTACCCAACAATGAAAAGCTAAAACAGCACAAAAGGTGTGTGAGATTTCAAAAAAAAAGTCAGTTTCCTCAGTGTCACCATCTTATTGGTAAACTCTATTGCTTCTCACCAATATCCAGCTTTCATTCTTATTAAGAAATTATGTCTCCCCACCATACCGACCTCAGGTGTGGCCATATGTCTTGTTTCAGCCAGTGAAGGCTGAGAGATGACACTTATCACTGGTACAAGCTTTAAGAGTTCAGTGTACTTTATCATGCTTCCTTTTTTGCTACCAATGTTTTCAAGAACATTACAGATGGAGGATCTATCTGACAGCCTGCAGATAGACTAGAGCCCCCCAGTTGACTTGAGATGAATATCTAGGATAAGCAAGAAATAAACCTTTGGTGTTTTACACCCTTGGAATTTGCAGTTCCTCTGTTACCATGGTATAGCCTAGACTGTCTGGCTAATATCCTTTACTTCTGAACTTTATATCTACCCAAGAAGACAGCAACAACAGTCTAGCTATCTGCCCTACTTCTCCCTTTCCTCTGTCAAAGACATAGTCTACATTGCTGCTGGTGTAAACCTTATGAAATCCAAATGTATTCATGCTTTATTAAAATTCTTCTATGAAATACAGTGTTAAGTCAAAACCCATAGTATATAAAAGAAAGTCACTCATAATCTGCCATCTCCTTCAGATTGCCTTCCACTCACAAACTTCTTGCAGTACTTGGATTTCTGACATTCTTTCACATTTTGGAATTTGCTCATAAAATGTCCTCTACCTAGAGGACAGATCTTTGCTGGCTCTCCTATAAAGGCTTTTACCCATTCTTCAAAATTCAGCTCAGATATCTTCCAATTCTATGAAGCTCTTCCTCCAACTGAAGTCAGAAGACCTGTGTCCTAGTCCTCACTCTGCAAGCTGTGTGCAAAAGCAGACTCTCTCAACAACGCACGAAGTATCTGAGACACGTTAGGACTGAGTATTCTTCCTCTTTTTCAATGGCTCTTCATTTATTACCTCATGATTCTGTAACGTGGTCCACACAATCTGTGGAATCAGGGAGATATCAGAAAAGGACTATGGATATCCAGCCTGTCCTTCTCACTACTCTTCACTAAGACTTTTGTGATTTTATGTTCTCATTTTGTTATTTATTAAAGATTGATTGGGGATGCCAGCAGGGTTCTTAAACTCTTTTTGATGAGGTAGATTGAGCAATGGACCCTTCAATGGAGATATATATTCTGGTTTGGGGCCAAGTTCATATGTCTCTGGTTAAAAAAACAAACTTCATTTAGATGATCCCCATGGTCTCTTGTAGTGCAGCATCTCATGAGTGTAAAGGTATGGTTCATTCAACCAGTAACAGAAAATATTTATTGAGGACATTCCAAGCTCAAGGTCTCAGATCCAATGTAGGGACCTGTTCACTAACCTGGAGGTTTTATACCAAAGCTTGAAGATATTGTTGATGGAATGAACTTTTTCTCTGCTACACTTCCCTCTCTGTATTTCAGGTTAGTGATTCCAAAGCTTTGCATCCAGCAACTTCTTATTTATTACCAATGGCACCCTTGGTGGGTCCCTGTGGAGTGACTGGGGAAATTAAATGTTTTCACACTGGGCACAATCCTTCAAAGAAAGTCCTTTCCTGAGACGAATTCTCTCCACAGGTTGTAGTTAGTAATTTGCTTCCTGTTAATAATTCCACACACATTGATCTCACAGCAGCTGGTGATTATTTGGCACAAAACCCACTGGGTTTATTTTAAATTTAGAAAAAAAATTGCTCCAGTACCTGCTTCCTGCTTCCGCATTGCCTTGGGAGACCAGAGTATTCTGAATAGCTTGGTGAGAAGGACCAGTGTTCTCAACAACAACAAAGCTTCAAACTTTTCATCCAGCTGCCCACAGGAACCAGATTTTGTTTTTCATTCAGCTGAATTTCTTAAAGCAGTTTCAAGTATAAAGGCTTTTCTAGCTTCATCCCAATTCATCAGGCATACACTGCTAAAATAAGACATTTTCTTTTCACAGCCAGCTTCTCTTTTTGCCCTTCACACCATCCACCCCTCTCCACTCCTCACCTCTAAAAAAAGAGTGGTTGTTTATCATTAAGCGTCTGTTATCTGTATCGGGAACACATTTAATGCCAGAATAGGAGCTCCATTAAGGCATTTTTGTATTGTTCATTGTGGTATCTTCAGCAGCTGAGACAACGCCAGGTACATAACAGGTGTTCAAACGTTATCTGTGCTGACTTATCAAAAACACCAAACTACATTTTCTATTGCATAAATATTATTATCTCTTGCCAAATATCAAAAGGTGGGTTAAGATTTCTCTGAACGTAATATGATGACCATTTCTCTAAACACAATTTTGCTACCAATACACTCCATTTGTCAGAGGTAATCACACCTAGTTGTATTCAAGTCTCCTTTCTGGTTATCTTACTTTAGGATCCATCAGCAATTCATCCCATTTTTCACCTCCACATTGGGACCTTTGAGGTACCACATTCATCATTGTTTTTTCTTCTGAAGCCATTAACACTCTTGTTGCAAAAAGATCATTTAAAACTTTAGCAAGCACTTAAAGCTTTCTGATATTATTCCTAGTCAGACTTTATGCCCCAAATGCAACATGTTCATTCTTTCCTCCCTTTCTAAAACTGTTTCTCACTTTTACTTCATTGATCAAGTTTTTATCTATGCTTACAGGGGTATTTCACTTAGTACACTCTCCATAAGGCCTTCCTGAACCAGTGCAGGAAAAGCAAGCACTCTGTCTTCAGAAACTCCCGTACAAGTCATTTGCATCCTTCATTTTGGTCAAAGACATCCTGAGTTAGAGGAAAATGCATAAAATTTGCAGGAGAAAATCTAAAATTAAATTTCTAATTAAGACCATTGGACAATGATTGTGTTCCTTGTATTCCTTGGACAATAATTGTACTCCCATTTATCTATCAGTTTTGTCACTTGTGAAGTTATGGAAATATTATCTGACCCATATGTCTTGTGAGAAGCAAAGAGGTAATGATTGTGGCTTATAAAGTACCACAAAATGCTAGTTTTCATTACTTACCATATATTATACATTTGCGGACGTGTCATCTTGTCCATTAAAGTAAGTTTCTTGAATTCAGAGACTGGGTCCTTTTGTCTTCCACAGCACTGACTCCTACAAAGTTCCCTTGATTTGAGATGAATGAAAAAAAAAATCATAGAAGAACCTAATATGTGAGGTCCTAGCCTCTGTTCTCAATGATCAGGGTTCTCACGCTATGTAGGGAAGAACCTATAGTGCAGTCTATGCTTTTATGATGAGTGTACAGAAGGAGGAGGGACCGAGTAGTTCTCAGAGGAGGTAACTTTCAAATTCCATTTTAGAGATGATTATGATATTCAATCATATAAAATAAAGAAGGATATATTAGGAATGCATCTAGAAATAACATTTACAAAAACCAGGAAGCACACTCCGAGTTTTATAAGGGAGTAGTTAGACACTCAATATGGCCAGAAAGGATCAGGTACTAAGACATGGAGAGTCCAAGTAACAGGAGACCTGCATGGCAAGCTAAGAAAATTCCACCCTATCTTTTGGAACTTTTTCTGGTCCATTAGCATGGGCTGACCTCCTGTGTGTTTGGTCCTCCTCCCCTACCCAATTGTGACTTGCTTTCCCACCCTTGCATTCATCATCATCTTCTGGTCCCTGCAGCTTGACCCCTTCTCCATCTCATCCCTGTAATCATTGTAAATTTCAGACCTATTATTTCTTATCTGACCTTGGACATTCTTACAGAATCCAGCCCTATCTCAACCCACAACGACAGGAAAGAAGCACACTGACCCTGGTCCTCCTGGAGCCTTTAAAGCTCACTCCTTATCAAGGGAAGAGAATCAGTCTTGGAGACATCAAGGTCCAACATTTAAATATTATGCTGCTGCATTTACGAAAAGCATTTAGGAGCACCTGTGGAAAATATAAACTTAAAAATAAATTCAGAAAGGGAGACCTACCATGAGTGGGCATGTGTCACTTATGTGGTAGGAAATCTTTGGATAACATAATATTGTACAGATAATGTATGTAAGGGACTTCAAAGTTTTGAATGCTCTGAACAAAATGAAATGGAGAAGAATTATTCTTTGACCTCGGAATTCATAGACCTGAGCTATGATTGCATGTTTCAGCTTTCTACATTTTCCCCAGCTGCTGATGATGATATCAAAATATCACATAACAAGTGTGATGTTCAATAACATCCAACGTGATCTTTACCAGAAAATGCAATGCATCATAGGGAATCAATGGAAGCAGTTTCACTAAAGTAAGAGTGGAATGGATTAAATCATTGGTCATCTATGCTGCACTGCATCAGAAACTGGATTCTTGCTCTGTGAGACCCAACAGTGCCAGGTAGAACAGTGTAACTCTAGGGCTGGGGTAGAAAACAATTCTCTGAAATTATGAACACAAACTGTGTTATATGCTGTGAAACCTTTGGGCACAGTGCACTGGGTTGTCTGGGAATCTTTAGAAGAGTCCAATGAAGTCACATCATCCATGGGCTTTATTCTGCATCTTCTCTGGCCAGAGACTAGCAGCAGAGCTACATTCTATCAAATGTTATGTCCCAAGCATTTTCTCATTTATTAACTCAAAGGATATTTCCTATAGATCAACTATTTTATATGAACATGGAACTAGAAACTTGACAGCAAGTGAAATGGGAGACATTCTCACTCCCATTCTTGATCCAAGTCCACTTTAGTAGTGCTTTCTAAATACTCACATGAAATGAATAAATATTATAACTCTTTTGTGATACATACCCCCTGAGGTGATGCCTAATGTGATTACTGTCCTTCCCTTGAATGTGGACATGTCCTGTGACCTGTTTCTAACAGAATATGGTAAAGGATGTAACTCTATTGATTGGGTTATGTTACATGACAAAGGTGAAGGCTATCACTCCATGACTACATTACATTATATAAGATTATAACTTAGCAGACTAGAGAGAGATTTTCCTGGTGGCTTTGAAGAAGCAGACAGCCATGTAGTGAAGTGCCCATGGAGAAGGCCAAGTGTCAGAAAACCACAGTGGTCCAAGACTTAAGGGCAGCCTGTGAGAAGCTGAGAGCCTCAGTCCTACAACCACAAGGAAATAAATCCTGCCAACAACCTGAATGAGCATAGAAATGGATTCTTCCCTAATGATCCTCTGGGTCAGAACACAGCTCAGCTGACACCTCAGTCACAGCCTGGTGAGACACTGAGCAAAAGACTGCTAAGCCGTGCCTGGACTCCTGAGCCACAGAAACTGGTCAGAAACTAGAGATAATATGTATGTTGGTAATAGTTTGTTATGGAGTAAGAGAAAACTAAGACATCCTTGATTCTAAGATTCCATCTTATAAGGTTTAAAATCAATGTAGTAATAGTCTTATGGGAAACTAGGATTACTACATTAAATATATATTGAAAAAGAGGGATTTAACAACCTATAATACTATATATTGATGTACCAGGTGCTTTGCTAAACCCAGAGGATGGGCTAATAAGGAAAAATGCAAGCTTTCTGCTTCAATGAACCCACAGTATAGATGAAAGAGACATAGACAACAACAAGGCAACATGCAGATTTACACTGTGGCCTAGAGGGACCACACGCTGACTACAGCCTATCTCTCCCACTGGTTCTAGCTGAAATTGGACAGAACACAACAAAAAGCTACTTGAGGCCTCTGAAAAGTAAGCAATATCAGATGAATTGGGAATTGAAGTAAAAGCTGAGTAACAACTTATAGCCAGAGTGACTTTCATAGATTTTTTTCCCCCTCCTTTGTCTTTGCAAGGGTGAACCAAATTGTGGAACTATGCAGCAGTCATTGACTGCAAAAACAATAGAGGAAAAAAATCAATAAAATCAAAAGCTTATTCTTTGTAAAGCTCAATAAAATTGATAAAGCGCTATTCAAACTGCCCACGAAGAAAAGAGAAGACGCAAATCCCTAATTCAAGAACTAAAGAGGGAATATGACTAGGGACCCTTAACACTTTAAAAGAATAATAACGAAATTCTATGAGCAATTCTATGGTCTTCAGTTCAACAACATAGATGAAATGGAATGATTCTTTGTAAGTCACAAATTATCAAACCTCACTGAAGAAATAGGTAGTATGATTCTTCCTACACCAAATAAATAAACTGAACTGTAGTTAAAAACCTTCCAACAAAGAGAATAGACTCAGATGGTTTCACTGGAGTTCTACCAAACATTTAGGAAAGAAATGCTACCAATTCTATATAAGCTCTTCCAAAAAACAGGGGAAGAAATACTGCCCAAATTATTTCAATAATTTTTTGGCTCTGTCACCTAAGGCAAATAAATAAAAGCAAAAATAAACAATTAAACTTAAAAGATTTTTCACAGCAAAGGAATCCATTGACAAAACAAAAAGACGACCTACGGAATGGGAGAAACTATTTGCAAATGATATGACTGACAAGGGGTTAATATCTAAAATATATAAATATCTCATACAAGTCAATATTGAAAAACAAAAAACCCAATCAAAAAATAGGCAGAAGACCTGAATAGACATTTTTCCAAAGAAGACATACAGATGACTAATACGCACACGAAAAGATGCTCACATTGCTAATTATTAGGGAAATACAAATCTAAACAACAATGAGATATCATCTCATACTTGTTAGAATAGCTATCATCAAAAAGTCTGCAAATAACAAATGTTGGCGAGGATGTGGAGGAAAGGGAGCCCTTGTACACTCTTGGTGAGAATGTAAATTCGTGCAGCCACTATGGAAAGCAGTATGGGAGTTCCCCAAAAAACTGAAAATAGAATTACCATATGATCCAGCAATTCCACTCCTGGATGTAGGTATATCCAGAAAAAAATGAAAATACAAATTCAGAAAAATACATGTACCCAATGTCCCTAGCAGCACTATTTACAATAGCCAAGATATGGAAGCAATCCTGATGTCCATCAACAGACAAATGAATGAAGAAGACATATATGATAGAATATTACTCAGCCATAAAAGAGAATGGGACTGTGCCATTAGCAGCGATGTGGATGGACCTAGAGAATACTATGCTTAGTGAAATAAGTCAGATAGAAAGACAAATACTGTATGATATCACTCATATGGTGGAATCTAAAACATAGTACAAACAAAAGTATATAGCAAAACAGACTCACAGATACAGAAAACAAGCTAGTGGTTATCAGTGGGGAGAAGAAGGTGGGGAGGGGCAGGATAGGGGTATGGGATTAGGAAATACAACTACTATGTATAAAATAGGTAAATAACAAGGATACATTATATAGCACAGGGAATTATAGGCATTATCTCATAATAACGTTTAATGGTGTATAATCTATAAAAATACTGAGTCATTATGCTGTACACCAGAAACCAATATAACATTATACTTGAATAAGAAACAATCAACTCTAATTCAATAAAAAATAAATTAAATTACAAAATAAATTCATCAAAGATACCTTTAAAAAATGTGGTATTGGTACAAACCAATGTGACAGAACAGATTGCTATATAATGTGAAAAGATAGTTACATGAACAATGAATTGCCTTTTCAAGAAATGGTACTGGACCAATGGGACTTCCATATGCAAAATAGACAAATAAAAACAAAAAGCAAAAAACAAATTTCAACCTATACCTTAACTAAAAATTAACTCAAAAGGTCTCAGCTCTAAATGTAAAATATACAATTATAAAACTCTCAGAAGAAAACATCAGAGAAAAGCCTTTATGACCTTGGTTCAGGCATCTTTCCTAGCTAAGCATGATCTGTGAAAGAAAAAATGTTAAGTTGGACTTTAAATTTAAAACTTCTGCTCTTCAAAATAGGTTGCTGAAAGAATATAGACAAGCTATAGATTGGGAGAACATATTTGCATATCTGACAAAGGACGTTTCCCACAATATATAAAGAACTTAGAAAACTCAACAATTAAAAAGCAAACATGCCAATGTAAATAATGGGAAAAATATTTTCACAGACAGTTTATCAAAGAAAGTATGTGGAAGGCAAATGAGTACACGAAAAGATGCTCAACATCATGTTGCATATTAAAATCACCAAGGTATACCACTGTATATGACAAGAACTCTCACGCATTAATGGAAGAAGGCACAACAGAAAAAAATGTGGAAAACAATTTGTCAGTTTCTTATAAATTTAAACACACACTCTACGACCAACCAATCCCACTCATAGGCATTTACTCAAATGAAATGAAAAATTGAGTTCACACAAGAATCTATATGACAAAGTTTATAGAAACTCTATTATAAATCACCAAAAATGGAAATAACCAAACGACCTTTAACAGTGAATGGATAAATAAAATATGGTACATCAATACTACTCAGCAATAAAAATTAACAAATTACTCGTACATTCAATGATAAGGATAAATTTCAAATGCATTATGCTAAGCGAGAGAAACCAGACTCAAAATGCTATATAGTGTCTAATTCCATTTATATGACATTCTGGAAAATGTAAAACTATAAGGTCAGAGAACAGGTCCGTGGTTTCTGGGGCTGAAGTGTGGGGTAGGAGAGGCAGCATAAGGGTGTTCATTTAGGGTGATGGAAGCCTTCTGTGACTTTACTGCACTGGTGGTTACATAGTTCTCTGCATTTGTCAAAACTCATAGAACTGTGCACCGAAAAGTGCACCTTATTGTATGTAAATTTTAAATAAAAACAAAAATAATTAAACCACGAATCAGACAAATATATAACTACATCTATTATAAGTGCTACAAAAGAGAATATAATAAAAATTAGCCTGATCAGAGAGGATAGACACAGACTGTTCAACAGAAGTGAGATTTGAAGGAACAGTGGCATTTTCACGGGAGAAGCGGGGAGGAGTGAAGGCTGTTCCAGACACAGGAAGAGCATCTGTGCAAAGGTCCAGTGGCAGGAAGAAGAAGGGCGTGTTTTGGTAACTGAAGTAAGGCCAGTGTGGCTGGAGCATGGAAAATGATAGTGACCTCAGTGTGTCTTGTAAACCACACTAAGAATGTGTTCTTTATTTGAGGACAAGGGCAAAGCCATTGAATAATTTTCATCAGGCATAGGACAAAGTTCCTCTGTCTCAGAATGGATTCAGGGAAACAAATCATAATTAGGAGCCTACTGTGATACTTGAGACAAGAGACCATCAGATTCCCACCTGCAGTGGTGCAGTGGTGATAAACAGAACTGAAAAGATCCTTGGAATATTCATATAGCAAATTGATAAAATTTCATGTTGGATTGCATATGGCACATGAACAAACAGCAAAGTGTCAGATGTAAGTCTAAATCTGGAGTCCCTAAACATTTTTACATTTTAGGCTTTGAAAGCCACACCACACGTGGACCCTGTTGCATATTGTTCTTCTTGGTTTATTTTATTCTGCTTCTTGCTTTTTAGCAACCATTTTTTAAATGTTTGGCTCATCCTTAGCTCATGAACTACATGAAACAGGCCACAAGCTGGATTTGCCTTGTGATGTAGGGGATTCTGGCTTTCATAAGACAGTAGGTACCAGTGCCTTTCTGTGGAGCAGCTGACATGGTTTGAAGCAAATACATCATGGGATTAAATTTTAAAATGTTGACCTTGAGCTGCCTTTGAAACACCAGATGGAGATATCAAGCTGTCACTTGGGTATACAGAGCTGATGCTCGGAGCAGAAATCTGGGCAAACACATAATTCGACATTGTCTATGACTGTGGTAATAAAGACAGAGATACGGGTGAAAGTGCCTGAGGAAAAGTTAGACTGGGAAGAGGAGAGGGTTTGGGATTGAGTCCTGAGCAACTGCATAAGTTAGTGTCTCAATTAAAGGTGATGAACCTACCACAGAAACAGAGAGAGTGGGCAGAGTAATTGAAGGGAAATTAGATCAGGTTGTGTTACAAAAGCCAAAGGATTCCGTTCAGACGCTCATTTCTTCTCCAGAATCCCACTCAAAATGGGGATTTAAGTCTTATGAATGTCCTAGCCAAAGAGTCTTCCAAATCCATAACGGTCCTAGGTTGCTTCATAAACTATTATGATAATCCAGTGCATTTATATTAACATGTGTGGGTGATAGCAATCCTTTAACCTATAATATCCATAATATGATTTTGATTATTTAGAAGAATTACAGGGTCTTTTTTGAGTTTACTGTTTGGTTAAAATAATCATCTTATTTTTCAAAATCAAAGAACTTCTCTTCAAATTTGACTGGAAGGGTTTGAGGGTCAATAATTACCTAGCTCTGTGATATTCCCATACAAATCATATTAGTATCTGTCAGCTTCAAATTTTATGCATGCATTTTCAATATATGTGCCAATTTTTATTGTTTCTTACTGGATTGTATATTAATGCCATATAGGTTAATTTCATCTTGGACTATAGTAGATAATGTTCATTATTTCACAAAATGGTTTTACCAATTTAGAGTATTACTAGCAGTATACAAGGAATTCCAGTTAGTCCGCATCTTTGTCAACACTTGATTCTGGCAATCTTTAAAATTGTTGCCAGTCTTAGAAATCCAGTGACGTGTATTTAATGTTCATTTTCCTGATTAATGAAATTGAGGACTTTTCTCATGTTATCGGCCATCTGAATTTCTTTTTCTGTGAAATGTCTCTTTACATTTTGTCTCTTTTTTATGAGGTTGTTTGTGCTTTTCATATGGATATGTATCAATTATTTATATATTCTGCATATTGATCCCATTTCAATTACATGTTTGAAAAAACATCTTCCAGCTTGCAGCATTCATAATCTTTTTCCTTGAGGTTTATTTAGTAGAAGAGAGATTCTTAATTTTAAAGGAATTTGATTTTTGCAGTTATTTTGTTTTTCAGTTTTTACATCTTGTTAAAAATTGTACCTTAGTGTGATAAAGATGTTGTCCCATATTTTCCTTTAGAGATGTAGAGCTATGCCCTCCTTTTCCTATGGGTCTGCAACAACCAGTGCTGTCATAAATCATGGTTCTATTATCAAGTGGTGATTATGGGATCTCTGTTCTGCTCATTGGTTAATTGGTCTGTCATTGAAGCCATGCCCCACTCTCCTGCCCTCCTAATGACTAACATGAGAAGTCTCAATGTCTCAAACAAAGTCACCCCTCAGCCCCCTACCCTAGCATTGCCCTGCTGCTCTTCAATGTTCTGGCTTTTTAAAATTTTTGCCATTTACTATTCCATATAAATTTCAGAGTATTTATATTTTTATATATTTTATAATTTTATATTTCATGGTAGTTTTCAAGAGATTACATGTCTTCCTCAGGTATTCCTTTCTGCCTTAAAGACTAACGTGTCTGACATTAATGTAGCCATCATAGCTTTCTTTGGGTTAGGATTTGCCTTTACTTTAAGTCTTTTTGTATTGTTTTGTTTCATATATGTTTCCTATAAATAACACATAGGTCTATACATAGAAACAATTTTAAACAAGTCTGGTAATCTTTAATTGGATACTTTAGTTCATTTTCAATTATATTATTACATGTATATATACATACACATATACATTTGTACTTATTTCTACCACCTGATTTTGTGCTTCATATTGATTCACTTCACCCTACTTTTGATTGGTTATGTACCTTTTGTTGTTTTTCTCCTCCTTTAGTTTGGAAGTTATGCACTCTATTATTCTCTTGGTGGTTACATGAGACAATTGAACACACATACTTTGCACCTAAAATAACATTACCTTCCCCATGAACGATACAGAGATCTTAAAATATTTATTTTCCACTGCCTGTCTTCTAAGTTATATTGTTCTCACTGATTTTAGTTTTTTCTTGTTTCTTTTACATCACAGACTTCATTTTTACTGTAGGATAAAATTGATGATTATTTAGGTTCTTTTGCATATTTATTACTCTCTTTGCTCAATACTTCATGATTCTCAGAATTTCCATGCATGATAATTGTCCTTCTGCCCAAAATACATCCTTTAGAAATTTCTCTAATATTGGCTGGAGGAAAATTGAGTTTCTATTAATAGGAAATACTTATTTTGTCCTCATTTTTAAACATATTTCATAATATATATATATAATTATATATAAAATCATTATATAATACATATAATTACATAATAATTATAATTCATACATATATATAATTTTGCCTGGTCATTTATTTCCTCTTAGTGTATTGAAAATCTTATTATCTTTCAACTTCCATTGTGGCTTTTGAGAAATCAGATATCCATCAAACTGTCATATTTGTAAATGTAATCTTTTCTTTCTGTTTTAAAAATACTCTTTCTATCTTTGTTTTCGTTTTGTTCCAGTTTCATTGTGATGAGTCTGTGTAAGGACTTCTTTTTACTTATCTTGCTTGGGATTTATTGGGATTTTTGCGTGTAAGGATTGATTTCTTTCTACAATTCTGGAAAATTTTAAGTCATTATATCCTTTAATATTAATTCTTCTCTCATTCTCTCTGTTATCTCCTTCAGAAACTCCCGTTTGATGCAAGTTCACAACTTTGATCTCCGCTGCATGTGTTTCAACTTCCCTTTTACTATATGACATCCATTTATCCCCCTTGACCATATTCCATGTGATTTAATGATTCTACAGCTGCCCAACTTTCCATTTACTCTCTCCAATAGATTTTTATCTTAATTGTCATGGTATTTTAATTTTTAATCATTTTATTTAGTTCTCTAATTAACCTTATTTATTATTTTTCACTCTCCTGTTTTTGAAGATGTTATTAAGCTTCCCTAATATCTTAATACACATAATGTAGAGAAAGTGCCCCCTCCAAAGATGTGCATGCCCTAATCCCTGGAATTTACAAATATGTTGCTTTAAAGGGCAACAGTGACTTTGCAGATGTAACTGAGTTTACAGGCTTTAAGGAGGACGATTAGCCTTGATTAGCCAGGCTGATCCATTCTAATCACAGGCAGCCTGAAAAGGGGAGAACTTCCTCCTGTAAGAAAAAAATATAGCGGAGGGGAGAGCAGAAAGGTCCCCAGGGTGAGAAGGACTCAATATACCTTTGCTGGATCTGAGATGTAGGGGCTCCCATAAAATGACCGAAAAGAGGCCTCAGAGTTAATGGTAGCTCCCAGACAGCAGTCAGGAAGGAAATGGACCTTAGGCTTACAACTGCAAAAACCCAGATTCTGCCAACAGCCCTGATGAGCTTGGAAGTGGATTCTCCCAAAAGCCTTCTCATGAGACTATGCCAGCAAAGCCTAAACTTTGGATTCCTGAAACCTGGAGCAGAGAACTCAGCTGAGCCAACCCCCAGAACTAGATAATAAACACATGTTTTTTCAAAACCCTAAATTGTGGTAATTTCTTATAGCAATAAGAGAAAACAGATACAATGTATTGAACATCAAATCAAAACTTTACTACTTAATGTGTGGTCCACAGATTAGAAGCAATGACAAGCCTTGGGGGCTTATTAGAAATGCACAATATCAGGACAAACTCTTAGACTTACTGAGTTAGAATATTATTTTAATAAATCAAAATA
This sequence comes from Phocoena sinus, assembly GCF_008692025.1. Classification (NCBI taxonomy): domain Eukaryota; kingdom Metazoa; phylum Chordata; class Mammalia; order Artiodactyla; family Phocoenidae; genus Phocoena; species Phocoena sinus. Next base: position 4,763,403 of record NC_045775.1, on the reverse strand, counting down.
TCACTAGGTGGCCCATAGATGCTCAGAAGCAATGTTAGAAGACATCCAATGTCTGATTATGTCAATATCCAAGGTCTATGTGATGTGATTCTTGTTTCTTATTCCTATTCATGGTGCCTGGATCCCTTGTGTTTTATGACTTACTGTGCATTTTCATTTATTGGAATTTTATCTATGGGATTTCGATATGTGCATGTGTTTACAGATTTTAACTGAGTGGATCTGGGATGGGTCGGGAGTATCTACATTTCCAACAAAGGAAGTTCCTTCAGAAAGTAATTGTATTTGCTCTTACCTGGTGCCTGTAGACTCTCGATCCTGGTTCCACACTGTTCACCCTATACAAGGAGGCGAATTAGATCTCTAAACCTATGTGAGCTTCAGCTTGTGGTTTTGATTCTCAGGGAAGATTTCTTTGACCTTCAACCAAGAGCAAAATGTAATTTTCCATGTAAGGAACTGGGCAGTGAGCTTATTCTAGTTTACTCTTAAGCTAAAGGTGAAGCTACTAGAAGTCACAAGTTCATTGGACAGATCTACTGGCCCTCCCAACATGCATGGGGCTTTGGCTTCATGTGGCCTTGTGCTCAATGCAGCCTTGAATATTGAATCTTCTAATTGCCCCATTGGCAAAGGGCATCTGGTGACAGTTTATTGTACTGATCTGCTCACTTCTCTGACCTTCATCTTTCACACTATATTTGGCCTCTGAGAAGTTCAGAAAGAATTTCTTAAGGGATTATTGATACAATTAAAAAGATGATTTCTATATATTTTAGAAAAATATCTCTAAAAATTGTAAACTGATGGCATTTTTATTGTTTTCATCAAGAAGGGTCATTCAGGGAGCATGGTTCATTGTGCTGCTGGAAACAAATCTCTCCAGTAGCCGGACTAGGCAAGTATTTGACATGTACAAGGCAGGAAGGTGTCCCTGCAGAGGGGAGGGGTCTTCCACCATCCTTATCCCAGGGGTAGGTTAATATGGCATTTTGTGTTCTGTTATTGAACTTGTCGGGTTGAGTCTATGCCATGTGCTTGCATATGTTAAATGGGAATAAAGCCATACTTGGTTTTTATGCAGTTTTCAAGGTGAAATGGTTGCTAACCCACATGAGATATCCCAGGATGGATATCGGTGTCATGCACTGAAATACACCAGGATTGAAGAGATAAATGTTCAATATTGAAGTTTGAGACATTTTCTTTTGAGATTTCCAAGTGTCGATGTCAACTAAGCTACTGGTCTGGGCTCAGAGTAGAAATCTGGGCCAGAGACATAAACATGGAGTGATTTGGGGCAACACAAGGAAGGAACAATATTTCACATTTTCAATAAACAGAGCTGCCGGCTGGTCATAGCGGAGAGCGAATGTTATTGGAAATTCACAAAGAAGGCTTCTTGGAGGAGACGGGCTGTAGAAGCCACTGAGGTTTACGAAAACAATTTACTTATGAGAAAGAATGATGTGTACGCAGTGGTAATGTTGCTCTAACAGGAGAATTCTGACAGCAGGCTCGCCTGAGAGAGGTGGGCAGGAGACAGCGGTGTTTGTTTTTACAAGGAGATAATGAAGCAAACAATCTCAGATTCATGTTATTTTCAAGTGTCATGATGTTGTGTGAGGTTATTTAATCTTCCTTTAAACAAACAAACAATCCAAAGAGAACAGAAGGTAAATACCATAAACATAAGCTGGAGAAACCTCCGGAAAGATAATCTGTTAGGCTGTAGAGATAGGTGTCAGCCCTGCCTTCCCTGGCTCCTCTGGCTACAGGTGCTGCCTTTCAGCACCTGCAGAATCCCAGGCCCGTAGGGGAGAAGCTATAGGCCCCGGCTCTCAGGAGTGCAGAAGTTTGCATTTAGTAGAAGCGTTTGCCAGACCCAGAGTCTAGTCCATATAGATAGAGTCCTGCTTGTCCTCTCCCATCATTCCCCACACTTTTCATGTGGCCCCAACAGTGCTGGGCCTCTCACCATCCCTGCTGCCTTGCTGGTATTGTTGCCTTGATGTTCAGTTCTGACTCCCCGTCCAGCTCTTGTCACTTTCTAGACCTCAATCTCACACTTCCTTCTGCTACAAATAGACTGAACTTTCTGAGACCTTCACTGCACATGTCACCTCCTGCATCCCACCTTTCAGAGTAGGTTGCCCTGGATGCTGACACTGGCATGGATTAAGCAAAAGTTTGCTGTACCACTAACCCTTCTTACCAAATTGGGACAGCGTTAGACTCTGGCTCTCAGGGTTTCAAGTCATCTCAGCAGCCAGGCCTGACCTGGTCCCAGCTTCCTTCCCTTACACCTCAGCTCAGACCACCACTGTATTTGCATCCCTGATGTTGAGCCCAGGTGGTTATGCTCCATGAAACCTGGAAATTTCTAGGAAAGTCATTCATTATTGTATTCTGCAGATATGTATTACCTGACTACTATGCCCCCTATCGATTCTGCACCAACAATAAAAATAAAATCCCTATCCTCGTGAGATAGCATTCTGGTAGGGGTTGGAGTGGGAGGGGGTAGAAGTAATGATCAAAATTATGGAGGATGTTAGATGGTGTTAAATGTTATGAAGAACAGTAAAGCAAGGTGAGAGAAAAGAAATTTCCAGGAGAGGTGGGAGGGGGTAGCTCTTTTTTGAGTGCCCAAGAATGGGTCTCTGTAATATAGTGGTATTTTAGCAAAGATCTGAGGGACAGAAGGAAAGGAGCCATGAGACTATCTGATGGCAGAGTATCCAAAAGAAAGAACCACAAGAAGAGCCCCTGGAGTGGACACCTGCTCAGCATGTTCGAGGAATAGGGAGGACACCAGGGATGTGGATGGACAGGTGTGGAAGAGGTGGCCAGCGGAACAGCAGAAAGTCAGGTCAGGGAGGATGTGTAACTTTTACTTAGGGGCAGACGGGGACCATCAGGTTGTGAGCAAGAAACTGAGATGATGGAATTTCCACGTAAAGAGATCACCCCGGTCCCTATGTCAAGAATAGCCCATGTTACAGAGGCAAGTGGAGAAGCTTGGACCAGTTTGGAGCAGTTGTAATAATCCATTGGAGAGATGTTGGATCGGGGAATGGAAAAGGAAATGGTGAGGCCTTCAGATTCTGGATTTATTTTGAAGTTGGCTCCAGTAGGATTTTCCACATGAACCGTGAGAAAATGAGTCCAAGGTGACAGACTTCCCGGTGCTTGGACTGGGCGACTGTAAGGGCAGACTGTCGTATACTGAGATAGGGAGGGAGTACTGTGTGTGTGTAGGGATGGAGGAATGAGGAGTTTGGTCTGGGATATGTTGAGCGACAATCCAATGAAATATCCGACAAGAGATGTCAAGTAAGTAGGTGGTTGTAGAAGGCTGGAGTTCAGGGGAGGGATCAGACATACATTGGGAGTATAGAAGCTATTTAAAACACCGAGACTGGAGAGAACACCAGAGAGTAGTGTGGCAAAGGAAAGGTCCGAGGGCCAGCACTGAGAACCACTGTTAGGGCTGCCCCAGGGGAAGAAGTGAAGATGAAGCACTGGGGGCTCTTGGCTCCCAAGCCTCTGTGTTTTAACCAAATGAGCTCCATTTTTTGTGAAAAGCCATGCAGTGCAGGGGTCCTATACCTACTGGACTCACCCTGCTTGGGTTAAATTGCAGTTTCCACCACTGACAAGTTTTGTGACTGTGGACAAGATAGTTCTCTCTCAGTGCCTCAGTTTTTCCACCTATAAAATGGAGGTAATAATACTACCTTCCCAAGCTTATAGATTTTTCATGAGGATTAAATGAGTTGAATACCTTAGGGTGAGGCCAGACATAAAATGGGCACCATAAAAGTGTTGGACATTATTATATGTTTTATATCTCAGAGTTATAAATACAATTTCAGTAGAACTAAAAGGTTGATTGCTAAAAATAAGTTTTTCATGAAAAAGAGCAGTGGATCCCTATAACTACAAGTTTACAGGTAAAGACATATTAAGTATCACATACAATTATGCATTAACCTTTGGAAGATAAATGGAGATTCTTAATATAAATTATGGCAAAGTAATATGAAATAATGTTAGGAAACATAAGTGTCTCAGCTAAGGAATTTTAATATTTGCTAAAAATGGGAAAAATGTAAATTATTTGTAAATGTATATAGCACAAGACTATCCCACTGGGAAAACTCTCAGCTGGGTTTCATTCTCCCGGTAGAAACTCCAATAGCACGTAAATGAGCCCAGTTAGAATATGCTTGTTCCCAATCACTAAAAGCGTTTGTACAGTAGTGGCTATAACTAGTTATTTCTTTATAGAACAAGTGACTTTCTGATAAAAACCTAGACTTGGGAAGCTGCAGGATCCTAAACTTTAGGATCGGGGAGCAGGTTGGGGACCTCAAACAGGACTGCAGGTGAGGAAATGCATCAGAGAGATGGTGCGTATTGCTCAGGGTCCACAGAACACTGCAGGTAGAACTGAGACGGATCCCAGATCCCAGCACCTCAGATCAGGCTGATTCAATGGCATTGCTTCCACTGACCTGGCCAATATCCTACCTAAAGTGTGGGTTTTGTTTTTAGGAACCAAATTCCCTGTTAAAACAGAAGCGAAGGTCTGAGATCCTGGGCAGCCCTGCAGGACATTCATTCTGGATTGCTATGTATCCATAGAGTGGCCAGACACTGAAGAAACTTCAATTCAAAAACTCTGGAGGGGGAAGGGTAAGCTGGGACAAAGTGAGAGAGTGGCATGGACATATATACACTACCAAATGTAAAATAGATAGCTAGTGGGAAGCAGTCGCATAGCACAGGGAGATCAGCTCTGTGCTTTGTGACCACCTAGAGGGGTGGGATAGGGAGGGTGGGAGGGAGACGTAAGAGGGAGGAGATATGGGTATATATGTATGTGTATAGCTGATTCACTTTGTTATAAAGCAGAAACTAACACACCATTGTAAAGCAATTATACTCCAATAAAAATGTTAAAAAAAAAAAAAAACTGCTGGGGGAGGGAACATTTATGATGAGACTTGCACGCCAGGCCACATGGAAGGGCTACTGCACAAATCACCGGTGAACTGAATTCTCACTCAATCATCATTTTAAAAATGATTACCTCTGTGTCTTTAGCAGGTCCTTAGAGGAAACATTTGATAGCTCTAATTCTCTCAAAATATTTGTTATAGGTGAAAAGGTTGGAATTGAAATTAGAATCGGTAACTGAGCATTTTTTTCTTTCCAATGATATTTAATTAACAAATAATGTATATGATAAGAGAAGCTGCCATTACAGTGTACTGTGTGTGCCTGCTATATTCAAGCTTATCACATACTTTGTCTCTATCGACCCTGTCAGGCAGGAAAAACAGTCCCCATTTTACCTATAAGGCCCAAGGTCACATACTCAGTCTGAAACTAGAAATCCAATACAGATGTATTTGAATTCGAAAACATTGGCTTTTCCAACACATAATCCCTACTTCTCACTAGGTTTATGCTGTTAAACTTTCCCATATTCGTGTGGAAATACTAAATAGTCTTGACATTTTCCTGATGATAATGCAAATATAACGGTTGATTTTGAAGACAGAGCCGGTTGCAAAATATCTAGGTAGTTGAATTAAATTCAGAAAAAAATTTAAATTTCTTTAGCCAAGTCTCTAGCCTCCCATCCGCAATTAGAAGATTTTGTCATTTAGTTGAAAAATTTTGCCAAACTTGAAGTGGTAAATTTTCAACTGTAGGAGACCCTGTCAATTATATGGATATCATTAAAACTCTAAAGCAGAGCTAACAAAGGTAGCACATTTTTCAAAACTGCAGAAGCTTGATTTAATCAGTGAGAATTTCTTCTTCACACAGATTTTTGTCATCTCTCTCAGCTCCAGGGGCCCCTTAATGACAAATTAGCAAGGTGCTACTGTCTTGTAACTGGGAAACGTTTTATCACATTGACATTCAGCATTGTGACCTGCTTCTCGCTAGACTGATAATTCATATTTGCACTGGCTACAGAATTAGCTTGTTTTTTAGATGATTCTATATTCAAAAACTGCCTTCATGTGAAGCAGGTTTTTATCTGGAAGCCAACTTTATTTTGTTTTATTAATGATATTTGCAAGAACAACTACTATTGATGAGATATGTTTTTTCTGGCCACGCAGACATCTTGATGACTTATATGATCTCAATTACACTACGATTGGGCAAGGTAAATAACATTACCTCCATTTTGTGGCTTAGGAAACTAAGTCTCAAAAGTTGGAATAATTTGCCCAGGGACATGTAGTTGATGAGCGATGCAAGGAGGTTCAAATGCTCTTCTGTCAGAATCCAAAGATGCTCTTAACTGGACCTAACCACCAGCAGCAAGCTAAAGAAGGTCCACTCGAAAGAGGAGTAGAAATCAATAAAAATTCCAAGTGAAGGCTTGCCTTAGCAGGTGACCTGCACTACTGTAGATCTTCCTGCTGCAACAGAGGAAAAAATACTCTTCCAAAGAGAATGGTTTAATTAGAAGTTATGTGAATACACCTGAGCTCCCCGATATTCTTCCAGCATGCAAATATGGTCCCAAGTACCTTTGTTTTTAAAACAACCAGCATTCATTTTGATTAGTTTATACTCAGGGCTGAACCAGCCATTAAATATATTGTATCAGATTCCAAAAAAACAGAAACTGCATCTTCACATGTTTCTTCATAGAGACGGAACAGTTTTCTTAACAGCAAGAGAATATAGTTGAAGATCAATGAATGTGTACCCTATCTATCATATCAACTACATCTTTGTGGAAAGAGCTACAAAGTAAAATCAAACTGGAGGGCAACAGGAGCCAACAGACAACTCAAGCTCCCTGAATTTTCTGTCAGGAAGAGCAATCTGCTTTGTGTTCGGCTGTAGTTGAAGTCTCAGGATTCTCCTCTGTGTTTCTTTTCTAAGCACAATTTCACTTCCCTGATGATCGAGGTCAATACTTGAACAGATGGCAGCTGGCATTTCCAAACTGTAGCTTTAAAGGAACTGGGAGAAAGACTCAAAGTGTCCTAAACTGAAAAACCTTAAATTTATAAAGAAATCACTTTTAAAACAAAGGTCAAATAACTGTTGATTTCTTCTTTTAAGGAAAGGATGTTTAAATTCAGATTGACATTTTATTTATTTGTATTTTTTATTTTGAGTATACAAATAATGCATGTTTATTTGGAAAAATAGAAAATACGGAGAAGAAAAAAAGGAAAAGAAAGAAAAAATCATGTGTAATCTCTTCAGAACTAAGGGAGATTAATATCAACTTGATTTGACTTATGTTAACCCAATTGCAGGGGGGAGATATCTTTTTTAGTCCCTTCATAACATTTTTGGAGCTTGTCATTTTTGCTTCCTATAGATTTATAATATACATGTTTGTATTACACAGTGAAATCACACTGTATATGCTATCTGTAATGTATTATCAGGTTTTGGTAGTAACAATTTCATTATGATGCTCATTATGTGTTCATTACAATGTTTATATAGCGTTCATTATGACTTCAGTGGCTTTGCCATTCCACCAAATGGGTGCACTACTATTATTTGCTACACAGCCTTAAATAAGATCACAGTTGATTAATTTTTGCTGTTATTTTTATTTTAAAAAACACTTTGATGAACATCTTTGTGTATACATATTTTGGCACTTGACTAATAATCTTCTTAATACAAATCCCTAGAAGCAGGTCAAAGTCACAAACATTTTTAAAGCTTTCAATGCAGTCTGTAAAGAGGTTACCACAAATTATTTTCACACAATCTGTGTGCGAGTATGCCATACCCCTTCACCCTCTTCAATGCTGTATATTTTTATTCTATTTTATCCCTGTCAGTCTCAGTAGCTCATTTTTGTCTTAATTCAGCCTACTCCTTTCCATCTATATTCAGCATACATACAAAATCCAGGACAAGACTTTAGGCTATTTGGACTTTATGCTAGACTTTTCTCATACTATTTCTTTAAATGTTTTCTTTCCAAGTTTCTCTCCATTTTCTGCCTCATTCTCTTCTGAATGCCCAGCATCTACTTCAAAAGGAAAACCCGAAGAATATAGCTTGAGAACTGTGAGTTTCCTGGCTACCACTCTGATAAGAAGAAGAGAACAGCAGAGCCAAGGGAAGAGACTGTGTCCCAGAACCCCTGCCTCATACAATTCCTAGGAAAAGGTACCTAGGTTCAGAGAAAACTATAATTCAAAGAGATACATGCACCCCACTGCAGCACTATTTACAATAGCCAAGACATGGAAGCAACGTAAATATCCATCGACAGATGGATGGATAAAGAAGATGTGGCACATATATACAGTGGAATATTACTCAGCCATAAAAAGAATGACAATACACCATTTGCAGCAACGTGGATGGACCTAGAGATTATCATACTAAGTGAAGTATGCCAGACAAAGACAAAGATCTTATGATATCACTTATATGTGGACTCTAAAAGAAAAAAAAAGACACAAATGAACTTATTTCCAAAACAGAAAGAGACTCACAGACACAGAAAACAAAATTATGGTTACCAAAGGGCAAAGGGGGGTGGGGTGAGGGATAAATTAGGAGACTGGGATTAACATATACACACTACTATATATAAAATAGATAGACAACAAGGACCTACTGTAGAGCACAGGGAACTATGCTCAATATTATGTAATAACCTATAAGGGAAAAGAATCTGAAATAAATAAAATTTTAACAATAAAGAAAAGAAAAGATATCCAGGTTTCTTGGCACCTAAGTTCCTCCATACTGAACAAGGCATAGGCAAGGCAAAGCTTGCAGCCAGCAGCTCTGTGGTGGTCCTTTTACTTGAAATAATTGTCTGTTTTTATTTTCTGTTAGTGATTATCTACTCAAAATGTATGATCGTGGCTTTGGTAATATTTACTCATTTTCCAGAAGACAAAGTGGTGGGGACTGGAGAGACATTTCCCCTCCCTTTGACCGGATGAAGAGCTTCTCCTGGGCAGGTTGCCCTTCTTAAAGAGCAAGTCCAACCTTGTGGCCGCTCCAACCAAATCATCGGGCAGGCCGGTGAGACCATGGCTTGTCTGAAATAGAAGAGGAGAACTGAGGGACCCCCATCCATACGGTGACACCGACCCCTCCTCTCTAACCCGACTTCCGGGGAAGGGGACAGCAGAGGGGAGAAGGAGAGAAGACCAGGACGCATTCAGAGTGACCGCTGCCCCCCAAATGCGCAGGGTCACCTCCAGCTCTTCCTGTCCTGTTTGCCACACCTCTCACCTGTGACATTTCCTTTAAAGTAGGGCTGCTTGCACACTGGTCCACGTCCACCCATGGGCCTGCCATGTGGGTAGTGTGGGAGGACACTCGGGCCCACGTGGTGTCCCCTCCAGGGCGGCACGGCGTCTCCACAGGGATTCTGTCCAACCACAGTGCTGTTGCATCTTTCTGACAAACACGTAGCAAAATTCAGTGTCTTACTCTCTCCTGGGAGAAGAGATGAGGAATTCTGCTCTGGAGCTAAGGAATGAAATCCCTGATCCCAACCACAGGCCGAGCTAATGGGTATAAGGTTTACCACTGACACCCCCTTCTTGAAGAGGTCTCCCTCTACTTAAAGTCTAGGTGGTTAGCGTTGTATTGCATCAGAGCCATAGAAGCAGCGTCCTTTAAGGGGAAATGGCCTCAGTGCAGCCTGGAAGACAGGGCTGGACCTAATGGCCACCAGATGAGCTGCACTGCCCAGGAGGAGGGCTCCCTGACCACCTTGGGCTTGTCTGAGATGTAGTTGCGAAGGACCCGGAACGGCAAATATGCAGCAGTGTGACACTACTTCTCCTTCCTACGCCCCTGACTGTCTGTGATGATAAAGGTCAAAACTCTGTCCTGCTTAAGTGGGACCGGCTTCAGGATCCTGCACAAAGCAGCCCTCAGACAACCCTTACCAGTGCTCGCAGCATTGAGGTAAAACACCCTTATCACCGCCGAAGCCCTCTTAGCCATAAAGCTCTGTGCTTGTGGAAGGAGAGCCAAGTATTAACCCACTTTATCTATTACTAAATTAAACATTTTCTGTGTAAGGATTTATGTGTGGTACTTTTATATTCATTTTCTCTCTTAATCTTTACAAACACCCCATAAAGTAGATAGTATTATAAATCCTATTTCATCTATTCGGAAGTTGAGGCTTGGAAGGATCAGACGCCTAATTATGGTTACATAGTTAGCTAGTTACTGATCAACGACAGAAACCTAGTCTCAGGGGAGGGATGAATAGGCAGAGCACATAGAATTTTAAGGGCAGGGAAATTATTCTGTGCGATACTGTGCTGGTAGACACATAACATCATGCAGTTGTCAAAACCCCTAGGAGAATGCCCTACACAAAGAGAGAACTCCAGTGTAAACTCTGGCCTTCTTTCATATTGTTGCAATATTGGTTCAATTGTAACAAAAGCACCACACTAATGAAAGATGCTAATAACAAGGGAAACTGTGACAGAGGAGAGAGGGGACTATAGGAAATCGCTCTACTATCCGCCCAATTTTCTGTAAAACTAACTGCTCTAAAATACGAAGTTTATTTTTAAAAAGAGAGAGAAATAGAAATGATGGTGTAACTTGGTACTCAGGATCATGGAGGTAGATAGAAGAACCCACTAGAGAGAAGATGGGTAGGAAGTGTCAAGCATGACTTAAGTTACAGCATATACAGTGCTGATAGAAATGGATTCATTTAAAAAAGCAGAATCTAAAGACAAAATTATTGGATGTGCTTAAAAACAAAAAAAAAAGCCAGTCTGTGAATGGAATCTGAGTTATTCACACAGTATTGCCTCCATCTCCGAGGACAATTTTATCTGTTCCCTCCCGGGCATCCTCAGCACCTAATACTTTTGAGTTGACAGATACTCTCATTTCCTTCCCTCCCTGAAGCAAAACTAGAAACGATCCTTACGTCATTACTGGTGCAGATGTTGGGGGAGGGGTGCATCCTTAGGAAGCGTGACTTGTGTGTTATGAATGGACCACTCGCTAAATAGCAGTTGTGATCCCAGCCTGCCCCCACCCAGCACTGGCTTCCCGGGACACAGGTCCTGTTTAGGAATATGATGGATCCAGCTCTCTGAGCACATGTTCCCAGGCTCCTTCTCTCCCAATGTTTCTTCCTTTCTTTTATTTCCTCTATTTATGGGTGTACGCTGTACTTAAATCCAATGGTGGCATGCTAAGCTGCTTGTCAGCCTTCCAAAGTCCTGTCTACTGAAATGGGCAGTTTTCAGGTATGCCTAAAGGTAGGTAAATTCTGACTTCTTATTAACATTTCAGGATGTTTCGACTTTAAACGAACAACCAGGTCTGCAAAAAACAAAGTCCACTTGAGGGTAAAGAGTTTTGAGTCTTGTAACCATTAGCACCCCTGCGAGTGAGCGGTCTTGGACAGTCACATGGAATCCCCCAGCCTAAAAGGACGTCTGCACGATTCACTGGAAGGCCCCGTGTTTCTGGGTACAGAGACCCGGGAGAAGTCTGGACGATGGTGGCGCGCTGTGCTGGTCTTGAAGTAGAGCGGATTTACCACGGTGTGTTAGTTTCAGGTGTTACGCAAAGTGCCGTAGTTTTATATGTATATTCCTTTTCAGATTCTTTTCCGTTATAGGTTATTACAAGATATTGAATATAGTTCCCTGTGCTATACAGTAGGTCCTTGCTGATTATCTATTTTATGTATAATAGTGTGTGTCTGTTAATCCCAGACTCCTAATTTATCCCTCCCCACCCTTTCCCCTTTGGTAACCACAAGTTTGCTTCCTATGTGTGTGAATCTGTTTCTGTTTTGTAAATAAGTTCATTGTTCTGTCTCTACCAGCCTGAGCTGTGAGACAAGAGTGGGTCTTGCACAGCTTCGCTTCTCTCTGGGTGTCCCTGTGCAAACCCAGTGAATTGAGTGGGTTCCAGCGCATGGCTTCTTGCTGTGGTCGTCACCGAGAGACTGAGGACATGAGCACCAGACCCAGCACAGAAGACTCCCCCCAGACTGTGGTCCAGGAGACGCGGGGTCTGTCCCTGCTCCTCTCCATCCCTGCTGGGCCAGGAGGCAGCACTGGCCTCCAGGATGTGCCGGCTCTGCCCATTTTTGTGAGATCGTCTGTGGTTACCGATCCGGCCCAGTCCCACTGTCTCGCTTCCAAAAGGACGGGCGCTCAGCCTTTCACGACATGCGGATGATTTACAGCCTTTAGGAGGTTTCACATTCATTTCGGAGTTCCTTTTGCCAAGTTTGCGTCTCCTGCAGGGCCTTTTCTCCCTTGGGTATAAATGTCTTTGGGCTGACCTGGCTCTGGCAGGGTTTTTGCTGCAACAGTGACACCTGTTGTTGAGGACAAAGTTGGCGATTTCTGCCAGAGGAGTCTCTGTGGGGTGAAGAAGGCTTTCAGATCTCCAACATCTGGAAGGATAAGTGGGCTCATTTTGCAGGAATCAGTACTGCTGCATTGAACAAGCAACAACAAACAAGAAGCCAGGGACCGGAAGAGAAAAACAAAGGGGAAAGAAAGGTTTTCTGTGTTGAAAAACAAAGAGATCAAAGACCCTGCCAGCCTGGCACAAAGCCACCTGGCCAGGAAAGGCTGAATAAGAGCTGGCTCTTGACCCCAGGAATTCTGAGTAGTTAGAGGGATCGGGTACACCTCCTCGGGGGCAGAGAGTCCTCTCCTTCTCTCCTAGGAGGCCAAGCCCAGCATCCTCAGAGCAGACCCTGATCCACCAAGGAACTGGTTTCTGCTGATGGACTTTCCCCAAGCAAAGAAGCACCCAAGGTCCACCTGCCACCCTCCTCAGCATAGGGCGTGGTGAGAAATGTCCTCTTTCTCCTGTTTTCCCTGCACTGGGAAAATAATTGCTTGCTGTTGCCAGCTCATCAAGTTTACACGGTCCTCATGTTCAAAGACACAGTACCCAGATTTCTTTAAAACCCTAGAAATTATAACAGGAAACATTTATGATCAATGCCCATTTCACACTTACCTGTAATCTTAGGGAATAATTCTGTTATTGCTGATTTTAATTTGCCTTAACTTTTAATTAAGGCAGGCCTTGAAGTGTCGATGACATATCAAATTCCTACCTTATATATATATTTTAAAGTAGACACGTTTTTAAATGACCTGCTCTCAGGTAGTCATGTAAATACTTTCAAAATGACTATTTTGGGGTTCCAAAACTGTCTTCTCACCTACATGGATAGTTTGACACCCATAGGAAATCCATCAAATGAATGTCACTAATACCTGAAACGGAGGAGTTTGTTTCGTGACGGGAGTGCTGGTCTAGGAATTAGCAGAAGCGGGCTGTCGAGGATAAGTGAGCTGGGTGTCCTCCGGCAGGTGTCTTCACCTCTCTTAGTCGTAGTTCTCCACGGACCAAATCAAGGAGTCAGAGCATAATTCAAGAGTTTTCAAAGTGTCATAGAAATCTGTTTAACCCTCTTTGCATACATCAAATTATCAGCAGAGAAGCCTAGTTTTAAAATTGGAAAAGGGGGAGTCTTTACTTTTTCACCCAGAGCAGCCTTGAAAAAACTCCTTGGCAGCCCAAAGACCCTCATGTGACAGTTTGCCAAGCACAGGGTAAGCTGCCTTGATGTTCTGTCCAGCCCCATGGAAGCCATGGTCCATGGACAATGGCCACATTCCTGCGAGAACTACAAGCTGCAGATCACTACATGTGCATCCCCATCTGTGGGTGAGGATGACCCAGCCTGCGGAAGTTCTCCTGGCCATTATGAGAATCAAGGGGGACAACTTATCTGAGAAAGTTTTAATCAATGCAAAAGACTAAACAATTCCTGTTTTTAAGTAAAACTGGAAATAATTTCACTTCCTTAGTCTTCCCTTTGCCCCAATATAAAACGAGAGATCAGATTAGGGGATCATTAATAATACCTTGTTACTTAGCAGAACATGTTAAACATGACCATTGCATTTGCTTTTTACATTTCTGTGGTGCCATCCCTAGGTCCATTTTCTGGCTGAAGAAACAGGTTCAGGGAGATTTGGGAGGTTGACCAGTAACCCTACCGGGATGGTTCTAAAGCCCCATCCCTGTGATTCCTGGCCCAGTGCTTGTTTATCACCCCCAAACCCCACTCGCTCCATGGTAGCCTCAAGCTCTGTAATTCTCTGAAACACTGTCCTCACACTCTTATAATGGAGACTTGCGGCTCTGCACACGGATGTGAAACCAATAACACTGTGGTTACCAGAGCACTCCCTTCTCAGGCGAGCATACATAAAATACAAGCATTCCTAATACACAGCAGCTGGACCCTAGCACAGGCTGCACCTTCAGGGAGGCTCTTCAAGGTGTTTCTGTCACGTCTTCTGGGGCCGTCTTGAACCCTCGACTCCAGACGTGGGGGGCTTCATCAGTTCTGTTGGAATCTCTCAGGAATGCGCTTTCCTTCCTCATCATACCTGGACTGGATATTACAGCACAAATTCAGTTTCCCATTTCCCATTTTCCTCTCTCGTTCACGTTCATTTCACTGATTTCCCCCTTATCACTTAATACATTTTCCTCATTATTGGCATCAGGGCTGAAGGCTGCAACACAAACACTGAAAGACCAAATCAAGACTTAAAAAAAAAAAAAAAAAAAAAAAGAGCAAAATATTCCCATTTCAGATGGAGGAGCAGATGGGGCTCTTGGCACTTCGGAGGATTTAAATTGACCCTCTGCACCACGCAGGGGAAGACAGACTGTCACTGCTGACAAGGAAGCACGCAGAGACCTGCTTTCCCAATGAAGATAGTTGCATTTTGGAGCTCTTTCTGTTGGCGGTGTATGACGAAAAGAAACCATATGATTTATCCTTACTCTCTTGGAACCTGAAAATGCAGCTGTGGGACCCAAGACTGTCCTGGGTACAGACTGCACTCCCCGCTTCCACCTTGGTGGTCTGGACCCATCCACCTCTGAGCCTTGGTTTTGCTATTTGAAGGTGGTAATAAAACCATCTGCCTCTCATCATTATTGCATGATGGAAGGTGAGTGCAGGTCAAAGTGCCCGGCACAGAGCCCTGCAGATAATAGGTATTCAATACGTTGGGTTTCTTTTCCCTTTTTTTTTTTTTTCATACATGGCCAGAGATGTGATTTTTTGGAAGCTGTCTTTTCACAACTTTCTCTTTCACAGCTGGTAAAGATAAGGACCAGGTGGGTAGCTCTGACCTTCCCTTGGATGACATTTATAAAATAAGCATGATCTATACATAGGACAAGTGTGATCGGCATTTGAGACAGGAGTTCCTTATTTTAAACAGGTTTTGAGCTTGCCTGCAAATCTTTAAAATATGGGAAACTTGGACAACCTTTAGTCACAAATCTTGAAGCTGTCCTCCTGTTCAGTTATCAAAATATGTTCCAAAGTTCTATGTCTATCCATTTTCAGCTATTCTAAGCACTGACTTCTTTTGATTGGTGTGAACTGTTCATTTTAATAATAAAAAAAATCTGCTTTGAACAAATCAAACTGTTTGTGCTTGTTACTAAAAAAAGGAAAGAAAGAAATGGCGTAAGCCAAGTGTAGCTAAGTTAAAGGATTACTTGATGATAAAATACTACAAACTCAAAGAAAGAAAATCCATTTGGGAAATTTATAAATGAAAGTGTTTATTAGAATGATTGTGAGAGAAGAAAAAGGATGCAAAGAGAAAAAGCAGTGAGAATAAAAGAAGAGAGAGAAAAATGTGAGGGTGAATATGCCCTCTTTGGACTTTCTGCCAGACATCGTACGTCTCCGTTTCAAACCTGTCATGGGTGCCTCATTGGCCATAAGATGAATTCAGTCCTCAAGGTACAGCACACGGGGACTTTTCTGATTAGTCTGCCCACTGCGTTTCAACTCAATTTTTGATAATTTCCGCACTGTTCCTTCTATCTCAAACCATTCACACTTCCCAGACAATGCCCAGCATGGTAACTGGGCACATCGCCTGTGCTCAGTGTCTGTTGTTTATCCAGACAAAAAGCTTCACAACCACTGTACTCAAGTCAATGGCTTATTAAGGAGAGAGACCACAGAGCATCTCAGAAATTCCATTTGCTTCAAGACACAGGAGTAAGAAGAGAGGCTGAGAACAAAACTGATTTGATAGCCATACAGAGAGCTAGTCCCCCATCCACTCCACCCTGAGCACTAAGGCATCTATACTCTTCCATCCAGGTGGGAGTAAAGAGGGAAAAGGTAAAGTATGAGGCTATAGACAGAGGGAAAGAATGACATCAGCATAATGAAGAGGAGGTCCTCCCAAGATTCTTCTTTCCTTGGCTCACAAAACACCACAGGAAGAGATGGGAGAACCAATCTCTTGAGAATGGATGTGCCTGGGGGGGGGGGGGGGAAATAGGTCCAAGGACACAGTCATATCCATCCAAACACCAATTACTCCAAGTGAAGCTTACCAATTACTGAGCCATACACTCAGAATTTCAGGTGGCTGTTTAGTACTTGACTCTTAAATCTAAGCAGAAAACCAAGAAGCACTAGACATTTGGAGGGCAGGAAGACAAATCAAAACTTAATAACAAGGAAAAGAATATTAATTAAATATATTTTTTAAGTTTCTTCATTGTAGAAGAAACTTTAAAAATATATTCTCAGATAAGATATTATTTCAATGAAACAAGAACAGAATGTTGTTAAACATGAATAATCAGAGAACAGAGCTCTTAGAAATTAAAACTATAATCCAAAAAGTTAAAAACACAATAAGAAGGTTGGAAGTTAAATTTGAGAAAATCTCCCAGAAAAATGTAACAAAAATTATGGGACATGGGAAATAGGAGAAGATAAGAAATTAAGAAGATTAAGGACCTTGAGCTGGGGAGATTATCCTGGATTATCCAGGTGGACCCTAAATGCAATCACTTGTGCATTCATTAAGAGGAAAGCAGAAGGAGATTTGACCCACACAGAAGAGAAGGCACTTTGACCACAGAGGCAAAGACCGGAGTGATGCAACCACAAGCCAAGGAATGGTGGCAGCCACCAGAAGCTGGGAGAGGCCAGGATGGAACCCTGTCAGCACCTTGGTTTCAGCTCAGTGACACTGATTTCAGACCATTGGCTACCAGAGCTTGAGAGAATAAATTTATTTTTTTAAGCCACCAAGTTAGTGGTAACTGCTGCAGTCACAGGAAACTAATAAAGTGGCCTACTCAATAAATGGAGAAAAATATACATATGTATATATATATATATATATATATAGCAAAAAGCACCATAGCAAAATTTCGGAATGCCAAGCTTAAAGATAAGAGGTTAAAAGCTTTCAGAGAGAAGAAAGAAATATCTTTGAAGGTACAGGACTCAGACAGGAATTAGAATAATAATTACTACAATCCAATGCAGCAATATCCACAGAACTTAACATTCTGAGATTAAAATAATTTCTGATCTAGAATTCTATATCCAACCAAAATAAAATATTAGTTGCAAATAATTACATTTTGGCATGCAGTACCTCACTAGATGAACCTCTTCTGCACATTTTCTTGGGAAGATCCTGGAGGATATACTCAAATGAAGATGCAAACTCCAGAAAAAGAGGAAATCATGAAGTCTAGAAGGAAGGTAAACCAAATTAGGTGTAACAAAAATGAGTTCCGAGAAAATTGGTGAAGGCAAGTTCTGAGATGACCACTGGACCACAGATTTAACATAGAACCGTCCATGTTAGAGCAGGAGGATGGAAGGTCTCACAAGGATGTCTCAACAACAATGGAGCCCATATATTTACTATGCATTGGATGATACTGGATGGTATACTAAACCCCTTTTTCAAAAAGAATTATTGATAGGTTAATAGAAAAAATATTTTTTATCAAAGATATATGTGGTAGGCATAGAATGTAACACCTAAAACCTCATCGTCCATGACTGAGATCAATCAGAAGGTTTTAAACTTTTAAAAAATAAAATAAATATATATTATTTCAAAATCTGCAGTTTTAAACCAGAAGATATAACTAGAAGAGTTTGAAGTAGATGACTCTGGACCAGGGCCCAGGCTACAGTTTTTCCTAAGCTTTTATTACTCTGATTTTTGTAAGCCATACACACTTTTTACTATGAAATTTTTTTAAAAAAGAAGAAATTCATGGGCTTTCTCTCTACAAATAGAGTACTAATCCAGTTTCTACATGACAGTAATTGTGTTAGGTATTTATATATATATATATATATATATATATGTACACATATATATGTTCTGTTAATTCCTCTCCACACTAACAAAATATAGTTAGCAAATGCCAATTAAAGATGAAGAAACCAAAGCTTAGAGAAATGAGGTCATATGTCCAAGGTGGTAGAATAAGGAAGCCCATGAATCATGACCTCCTAATACAATGTATTGTATCCTATCAATCCAGGTCTCTTCGATTTGGACTCCATGTAGCACGATGAAACCTTATTCTCTTGACTTCTGTGAGCTCATTCTCTTCCCATCATCTCTCACCTTTCCTGCTTCACAGCACAGGGATAAAGGACATCTGCAGATATTAACTTCATCAGGATGGCCAGAGTTCCCAAGGATGCTTTGCAGGCAACAGACTCAGCCTCCACCTTCCATCTGTCCAGATGGGTCCTGGGCTGGCCAGGCCCTGAGACTGAATGAAGGCCAAAGGCACCCAGACCTTAGCATGACCTTGAGTGAGGCTGGTTCCTGCCTGGTTGTTTATTCAGGCAAAGAAGACACATGTGCTCTTCTCTGACCTGCTGAGTAAACGAAGTAAGAGTACAAGATGTGCCACATCCCATCCTTGCCCTCAAGACGTCCACGGGCAGAAACTAGATATCCATTGAGAACTAGTAAAAACACATTTTAGAATCTAAAATTGTGGAGGATAGAGGAAGAAAAAATCACTTTTGGCTGAAACATCAGAAAAGGCTTCATGGAGATAGTAGCATTTAATCTGGGCTCTAGTGAGCAGACAATTTCAATCATGCCCCTGGATTCCCAGTGTGAAATGCCTTAGTCCTGTCCTGACACCCATCCCCAAGGCAGGCCTGACAGCTTCTTCCTCTGAACCTGAAGTGCCCTCTGCAGACGTGTGTCCTAACACCCATGGCACCGTTGGGCTCTGAGTACCTCAGGGCTTGGGAATCATCTTAACCAAAAACTAAAGGTCGCTTGGCATTTATTAGCATCTATTAAAAATACTTGCCAAATGAAAGAAAAAAATGCATGCCTGTTCTGTCCTATCAACTCAGCTCCTATCAGAATCCCTGGCCGTTTAACTGAGGCACTGGAATTTCAGAGGGGTAGAGCCCATTTTAATAAAGTGCATTTCAACATGATTCAGGGGGGCCCTGCTGAGTGCTGGGCTTGAGGACACGGCCCAAGATGAAGGGCCAAGGTCCTTTTTCAGTCTCGCTAGTTACCAGATTGGTGTGGGAGAACACGGAGTTTCCAATGGCTGACAAGTACTGTTGTCAATCTGTCATTTCAAAGAATGTTTTCGAAATATATACACACTGCTATATTTAAAATAGATAACCAACAAAGACTGTATAGCACCGGGAACTCTGTTCAATATTCTGTAATAACCTAAATGGGAAAAAAAACTTGAAAAAGAATAAATACATGTATATGTATAACCAAATCTCTTTGTTGTACACCTGAAACTAACACAACATTGATAATCAAATATACTCCAATACAAAATAAATTTTTTTTAAAAAAATGGGAAAAAACAATGTAAGTGGAAACGAAGGTGTTTTCCTTCTTAATTCATGACTGATGCTTTCCCTTGAGACTCCTAACTCCCTTGGAAGCTGGAAATTTGAATACCAAACAACTTTGATATATTATTGGGGGTTCAATGGCTCCCAAGTGAAAAGACAGATCTTCAAAAGTAAAAACCCCAGCCCTTGGGGCTGGTACTGCAGGCCTGAGAACTGCAGCGAGAATGGAATAGTTAAGGGGTGTGTGCGTGTGTGTGTGTTTGTGTGCGTGAATATTTGTCTTTGGGAGCATTTTTCCTGATGTTGGGGAAAAGAAGGGTTTATTTTTCCACTGCCATTCACACCAGCTGCCATGAAGCAGCAGTAAAGGCCCCCTGGTGCAGCACTCTGGCCATAGATCATGGCGCCAGCCCCAGCTGCAGATGGACCCAGCAGCTGGCCGGAGAGGTGCTGAGCTCACCCCCCTCCCAGGCTCCCTCGCCTCGCTCCCCAGATTTATGAAGCAGGAAGCAGCCAGCCAAAAAAGCTAAAGACGAAAAGCCCAACTGCTCCTCTTTTTCTTTTTTTTTTTCCTTAAAGCTAACACACCTAACTAGTGCAAGAGTCTGCCACCTGCAGGTGTCAGGAAGCCAACACCTTGGACCCAGAAGAGAGCAACGTGTGCAGATGCTGTTAGGAAGTTCCAAGTCCTCGGAGTTTCCCATCATAGGGGCCCAGGAAAGGTTGAGGGACAGTAGGCACATTTACTGCACGGCCACTCTGAGCTGGACTTGTGACAGACTTTTACACTGAATCACCAAGTGATACTTGGGAGAGAAAAGGTTAAGGTGAGCTGAACATCATGCCCAGATTGACATGGTCAAGAGTTGCTTCCCACTGGGGGCTCAGGGCTGGGTTTTATGCCACTTATTTTATTTTATTTTTATTGAAGTATAGTTGATTTACAATGTTGTGTTAGTTTCAGGTTAGTTTCACAGCAAAGTGATTCAGTTATATATATTCTCTTTTAGATTCTTTTCCCTTATAGATTATTACAAGATATTGAGTATAGTTCCCTGGGCTATACAGTAGGTTCTTGTTGGTTACCTATTTTATACATAGTAGTATGTGTATGTTAATCCCAAACTCCCTCCCCCACCTTCCCCCTTTGGTAACCACAAGTTTGTTTGTTTGTTTGTTTATAAATTTATTTATTTATTTATTTTTGGCTGTGTTGGATCTTCATTGCTGCGAGCACGCTTTCTCTAGTTGCGGCGAGCGGGGGCTACTCTTCATTGCAGTGCGCGGGCTTCTTATTGTCGTGGCTTCTCTCGTGGTGCACAGGCTCTAGGCACACAGGCTTCAGTAGTTGTGGCACTTGGGCTCAGTAGTTGTGGCTCGCAGGCTCTAGGTGCACGGACCTCAGTAGTTGTGGCGCACGGGCTTAGTTGCTCTGTGGCATGTGGGATCTTCCCAGATCAGGGCTCGAATCCGTGTCCCCTGCATTGGCAGGCGGATTCTTAACCACTGCACCACCAGGGAAGTCCCACAAGTTTGTTGTTGAAAGAAAGCTCTAGAACTTTCTAGAATTCTAGAACATCTCTACAAGACTTTGGAATAAGCCATTGAATAGGTGTTTCAATCATCATTAACTGAGACTTAGATGGATTTTTTTCTTTTTACAGTTTCACATCATACCTGGTAAAGAGCTCAAAACCTCAAATTAAGTCTGGGATGGAGAGATTATCACACTAAGTGAAATAAGCCAGGCAGAGAAAGACAAATATCATATGATATCCCTTGTATGTGGAATCTAAAGAAAAAGATACAAATGAACTTATTTACAAAACAGACACAGACCCACAGACATAGAAAACAGACTTATGGTTACCAAAGCGGAAAGGTGAGGGAAAGATAAATTATTAGGAGTATGGGATTAACAGATACACACTATTATATATAAAATAGATAAACAACAAGGACCTACTGAATAGCACAGGGAACTATACTCAATATTTTGTAATAACCTATAAGGGAAAAGAATCTGAAAAAGAATACATATATCTGAATCACTTTGCTGTACACCTGAAACTGAAACAGTGTAAATCAACTATACTTCAATTAAAAAATTTTTTTTTACATTCACATTGTAGGGCCTGAGAGCTCGGTGGCTGCAGTTTAGCTATCAGGCTCCTCCCAATGTCTGGCTCCAGCAAAGTCAGGGTTTAGGGCTCCTGGAGAATCAAGCATGCAGTGGTCAAAGTCCACTATTTTCTCATCATCCAAGGGCAGGCAGTCAACTGCATTGGTATAAAGGAGATCAGAGCCACAGTGCAGGTGCCACAGACGGACCCCCATGTGCATGTGCTTTTATGTGTCCAGACAGGACATTCCTCAAGGCCAGAACCAACCCCCAACCAAGGAAATAATAATCATAATCTTGAGTCCACAGGGCTAGGATTAAGACAATGCAAGCCCAGGGTCTGTCAGTGGACCATTCTGTTGCCTCAGTGGTTTGGGGCTTCTCTCAGGGACACCCACAGTTCACCCTTTGTGTACAGGCACAGTTGTCCTCCCATCAGCCCCAGACACCAGCTTTAAGCATGAGGACACCTGTTTTTAACAGCAAATGACTTGGTGATCATTACCCAATATCTAATAAAGTGAGACCTTTAAACAGGCTGAAGAGAAACAGATGTTTCCAGGATTTAATGAAGGGGAGTCATGCACCATCGTACAGCAGAACCCAGTCACATGCATTATAAAGTGGCCGAACGTCCTCGCTGGGTGTTTGGATAAGCTCAGTGGGAATGGCCCCTGGTCAGCTTGAGGTGACTCCAGTGCAAGCTCAGCTAAACATCACACGCTCACAATTACACACCTGTCTTGTATGTGTGCATGCACACCCACCCCGTTCCCAGGCTGCCTGCAGGCAACAGTTAAATAAACTCACTGCCACGAATGACCTTCAAAAATGAACCAACCCACTGCGGACATCTGAAGCCTGGATACATTGAGTGCACTCAGGCCAAGGGATGCAGAGGAAAAGAGCTAACTCTGCAGCCAGTCACACCCGGGCTCTCCCTCTCATGAGCTGCAGAGACGGGGACAAATTATTTATCTTGAGGCTCTATTTCCTCATCTGTGGAATTAGATGACCAAATATTACAAGACCTAAAAAATTCAATTTGTGGATTGCTGAGTTGTGAAATACTATTGTATAATGCAGGTGAGCCCTAGGAAAGTTTTTTAAATGACCACGGAGCCTGTAAGTCAAGATAAAGTCTCCCCGCATCCATCCTGTTACATGTTTTCTCCTTTCGCAGTGGAGCCCTCATGCATCAACCCCTAGCTCCTTGATCAGTTTTCCAGAGTTCCTTGATCTGGGGTGCCGCTGAGTGGGGCAGGGCCCTGCTGACCTGTGCTCCGGCTGTGCAGGGCGAGTGGGCAGCCCGCTGCTCCCCAGATGCACAGAGGGAAGGCACCTTCTGCAGCCAGTCTTGTTTTCTTCCTCTCATCAGTCTGTGTGGCCTCCTAGCCTCTATCCAGACTGGCCATGAGGCAGTGTCCTCCCAAACCCTACACAATATCGGGGCTCTGGGTAAAAACCTGGTTTATCAACACGCACCAGAGCTCAGCCATTTCCCCAGGTGGCTTCTCTCACCTGCCTCACATGCTTTTAACTCTCTTTAGCTCACCTTGCCTCTCACCCCAGTGGACCCTAATCCTTCCAACCCCAGACAGCCTAGGACAATCCACCTGTCCATCCAATCCGACTTCTCTGAGCTATGCTGCCTTAGCCCACTTCCCTCCACTAGGTCATCGTAGTAAGTGACCAAGCATCACCTCAGGGGACTCCCACTCCAAACGAGGCACCTCTGCCCCAGCCAGCAGTCTGTGAGTGAACACGGCCTATCCAGCAGCTGGCAGGCTTCTCATCTGAGCCAACTCCTGGTACACAAACTGCTTGTCTGTCATCTTCAGTATGACAGCCATTGCATTGTGTGTGTGTGTGTGTGTGTGTGTGATCGTGCATGTACACACATGTCAATGTCTGCACAAAATGAAAGCTGCTCAACTCTCTCTCTCGCAATTAGCCTCCAAAATTCTAACGTTCTGGTTGGTTCCCATCAGCACCGTGTGCGTCACCTTCTCTTCTCATGCTCAATCCTTGTCTCTCCTGACGGAACACCTAAGGGGAAATGGGAACATTTCCAAAACACCCAAAATGATGTCATGTGGTCACTCCCTTTTGCAGCCATGGACTCTGCAGGGTAGAGATTATGACCTTCATTTTAATCATCACGTTTGTTGAGGTTTACTATGTGCATTCACTGTTTCAAACATCTTTGCCTGCCTGCCTGACCTCATTGAACAAGCACTAGGGATGGAGTTCAGAGAGGGTCTGATGGGGCTGAAGTAGCCCTGGTAGCAGGGGGTCAACTAGGCCTGGAGGCCCCTAACTTGTCTGTGACTTCACTTACAGCTACAGAAGGGCACAGACATGAGACCACTTCCATCCTGCAATTTAGAAGGCCCAGGAAACTTTTTAAATGCATCTTTCTCTGGGAAACAACAAGCTTGTCAGTGACCTCAGAACTCCCAGCCCTGATGAAAACCGCACGTGATTCCTTCTTCCAGAAAAGCCTCATTCTGGCTTGTGACCCTGCTCTCCTGGCAACCTCGGCAGAAGCCATCTTCTTGGCCTCACTTGTGACATAATAAATCTTGAGACTTAACTAGATTATTGTATCTATGGGCACACATATTTAGCTTGGAAGGAACACTAGAAATTTGAGATTCAACAGCTAAAGGGCAAAGTGATACATTTTGGCCTCAGAGCATCTTCTTTCACTTCAGGAACAGCATAGAATCGATGTGGTTCCAGAATTGATTTGGGACTAGGTGTGGAAACAGACACTGGGTCCTGTGCTCCTTCACACACACACACACACACACACACACACACACACACACACATACACACACACATACATACACACAAGGCCAAGCCTTTCTGGAACAAACAAACAAACAAGCCAGGATATCATAACCTCCGAGGTAGCCTCTAGGGCCTCAGCGTCTTTGCAGAACTTTTGCAAATGTGATCTCATTTGAATCTCATGGTGACTCAGTGAGGGGGCTAGGGAAGCAGTGAAACCACATTTGTCAGGTAGAGAAATCTGTTCAGAGGGTGAACCAGTTGCTCTGGATTTGTGGCAAAACTAGAACCATGCCTTGACCTCTGTCTTCCAGTCCCACATTCTTTTATACTAAAACACTCAGAAATCATTGTAATTCACGAACAGCAGTCACAGGGGTAGTAACAATAGAGAAATAACACCAGGAGAAGCAGTTGTACTGGAAGACATATTAATGGCAGAAGCAGCAGCAAAGGTAGAATTATTGAAGTATTAGAGATAACAGCAGCCTAGGTGTTAACGGTAGTGACAAGAGCTTAAGCGGTAGCAGCAGTATGAGGGCAACGGTAATGAGTATAGTGTGAGTCACATGGACGGTAGGACTCGTACGGAAGTATTTTCATAAACAACGTCCACAGAAGTAGAGAAACCATTAGAAAAGTGTGTTACCCGTCACACCTTCATTACTAAAACTACCCATTATACTTGCTAACAGAGTGTAATTGTAAGAATAATGACAGCAAGCGTGAAAACTACACAGTTTATTGGCATCTACTGAGGGTCTGGCTCTCCACAGGCATCATTCCTAAACTCTGTCATGATTCTACAGTGTATGAATCATTATCCCACTTTCCAAAGACAGCTCAGGTCAATAAAGTAAATCAACCAAGGCCAAACGTTGAATAGGTAATAGGGTCAGGATTTGAATTCAAGTCAGAACAGACCTAAGGCTTATGCTCCAAATACCTTGGAACCCACGTTTATAAATCAAAAACTGAAGATAGGACGTGGACAAATAGAAATACACTAGTGGCAGAATTTTAAGTCACTTGTATCATGACAGAAAAGATAAAAGTAGACAAAACACATCCCAAAGAGGAGTCTTAAATAAGATGTTAATAAGGTGAAGAAAATCAACTTATGTCTAACATATGCCATGGGAACAGAAGATAGGTAAACAGTTTCAAGTGTCCGTGTAACAGCCCTTTAAAATGAATTGAAAACAGAATATATATATATATATATATATATATATATATATATGTATAACGGACTCACGTTGCTGTATACCTGAAACTTACACAATATTGTATGTTGACTATACTTCAATTAAAAAAAATGGACCTTTTATGAGGTCACAAGAAAAAACTCATTAAATCCCCAAAGAGCAGAAATGCTATATACAACGATGGAAAAAAACCCAGAGATTAAAAAACAAAGTTAGAAAATAAAACTAATCATAAAATCCTTTCATGAGGAAATTTAAGAAATTCCATTTAACAATACTTTGGTCAAAGAGTAAATCCAAACCTCAAAACTGAGTGTGAAGTTTCTAGACATAGGACACTGAGAACGTGAAATGCCAGAATCACAGAACAGGAATGTAAGGTTCTCAGAGGGGATTTCTCTGCCATTATCATGCATGTTAATCAGAAAGTAAAACTGGAAATGTGTTATTTAATTATTTAATGCAAGAAATTAGAAAAACATAAGAAAGGTAAAATTAAGGAAAGCAGAACAAAAGAATTAATAAAGATAAAAGCAGAAGTTATTTACTTAGGAAAAAAGTAGTAGCATTAATAAATAAAATGGAGAAAAACATTAAAAACTGTTTAAAAACCAACTCCTGGTTTAAAGAGCAACAATAACAATAAAATGATGAACCATTAATAATAAGAATTATAGACATAAGGGGAAAGTGAAAAAAGATAAAGCACAGTTTGCAAAACTTTACACAAATCAATGTAAAGACCTGAGATAGAATATACATGACCCAACTGACTCCAAAAGAAAGAAAACATTCTAAATAGTCCAGTTAATAGAGAACAAACGAAGTCCTAGAGAATTAACTGCCTTCCTATAAAAGAGCACCAGGCCCGGTCATTCTCAAAGGAGATTTCTAACAATCCTTTGAGGAAGAGGTACTAGAACGACATGAAGTGTCGTGGATGGAAGAGGGAGAAGGGGAAGAAAACTTCCCGAACTATTTTGTAAAGCGGCAAAACATGAAAACAAACCAACCAAGAAGAGAAAGGACAACCGTGGGCCAACTCGACATAAAAATAATTACATTCAGGCTTCCCTGGTGGCGCAGTGGTTGAGAGTCCGCCTGCCGATGCAGGGGACACGGGTTCGTGCCCCGGTCCGGAAGGATCTCACGTGCCGCGGAGCGGCTGGGCCCGCGATCCATGGCCGCTGAGCCTGCGCGTCCGGAACCTGTGCTCCGCAACGGGAGAGGCCACAACAGTGAGAGGCCCGCGTACTGCAAAATAAATAAATAATAATTACATTCAATTTCTTAATATATATTAGCAAACATAATCCAGAGGCCTAGTCAAAGTCTAGCACCATGAAGAGCTCTAGTTCATTCTAGAACGCGAGGGTGATTCAACATTAGAGAACGTACCACACAATCCTTCCCTTGAATGGACCTAAGGGAAAAAGACCATATATCACCTTTTCCATACGTTTGGAAGAGCTCTTTGATAAAATTAAAATTCCATTATTGATTTAAAACTCTTAATGAAATAGGATTGGGCAACAGTGTGGAGTTTTTTCTACTTACAAACTTTAAAAAATTTTTCTTGGACTAGATGAAAGTGATCTTCCAGGACAAAATCCCATCTGCTCGGCTGGGCGATGCAGGTGTTGGTGCAGCATGGTGCTCAGATTTGAAGCGTTTTACAAATATATAATAAACTTCACTGTGTCTCATAAGTGCAAGAGTAGTGAAAGTTTCCAAAGTAGCGACACAAAAATAGTTATAATTATGATGGGAAGGAAAGAAAAGGTAACTTAAAATGAAATTGTGAGAAAATTGGCAAACTTTTGCATGCAGATAGGATAAAACTGTAAATTGGGAATGATTCTTAAAGACAAAGAATGAATAATGCATATGTTAAAGATGCCTATTCAGTGACAATAACCAGGAAAACGTTAATAGCACCGATGTTGCATATGTTCCAGCCCGCTGCGGTTCGGAAGAAAGCTAACAATGTTTCCAGGGTTTAAAAAACACAAATGGGGGCTTCCTTGGTGGCGCAGTGGTTGAGAGTCCGTCTGCCGATGCTAGGGGACACCGGTTCGTGCCCCGGTCTGGGAGAATCCCACATGCCACGAGTTGGCTGCGCCCGTGGGCCATGGCTGCTGAGGCTGCGCGTCCAGAGCCTGTTGCTCCATAACGGGAGAGGCCCGCGTACAGCAAAAAAAAAAAAAACCAAAAAACAAATGATTTCATGTGATCAGTACTCTTTCAAAGCAGTACAACACTGAGATATAAAGTAGGGAAAATATCCACTTTATCAGCTAGAAATAAGTCCACAATACTCATTGAGATTTTCAAGGTAAATAAAACTTATTATTTAGAGAAATGAATCCCAGGGAGATTCATCAATACATTTTTTTTTAAAGCTTTAAAATGAAATCTCACTCCTTTTTGGTGGAATTACCTCTGGGAAACCGAACATTAATCCCTTTCTGGTCATTTTTTAAAAATAAGTAAATGGTCTTCAATTTTGTCAAGTCCACGGGGCTCCATAGAAATGACTTGAGGGAGGAAACTATGCTTTGTTCATTTCTAGGGCTCTGTCTCACTCTGCTTCCTGCCAGGTGCCTTCCTGCCACGTGCCTAGGACCAGGATACAGAGGTTCTCAACAAGTTGAGAATTAAATGACCCGCTAGTAACAGCTATGTCTACAAAGCTCTCTAGTTCTAGAAGTGTTCTCACACCCCCATCTTTATCTGATCTTCACAACATCCTTATGAGCTGTTTTAGGAAGGGGTAGTCTTGCTTCCAAGGGAAGAAATGGTGGGCAAAGGCGTGAAGTGAGGCCCAAGACCATACAAGCAGAAGCAGAACCTGGGGTCTTCCGACTTTCTCCTTCTAATTCCTAGCTGGCAATAAGGCAACACACTGCATCCCAACCCAGAGGCTAAACGGAGCCGCTCAGAGTGAATGAGAAAGATCTGGAATCACTCTGCTCACTATGCAAAGAAGTCTTTTTACTTATGAAACAGTTTGCTTTGCAGCCCAAACATCTCACCCTTAGGACTGGTGAGCAAATGTTTCTGGTCCCATATTCTGAGTAGAATCTGGCAGTAGAAGGAAAAATATTAGGTCCCTTCATTAAAGTTTTAAATAGAGCTCCTTTTCATCCATGCATGGATTTGTAATCAGGCTAGACCGTAAGATACAATACTAACCACTGCAATGACTAAACCCAGTTAACTTTATACATGTTTATTTCAATGAATGGAACCCTTAGAGGATTCATACTCTTGTCCATATTTTACAGATGAAGAGCAGATGTGGAACCTGCAGTTCAGAGATGGAGCAGAGTGGGTCCAAGGTCCCACAGGCATTAAGGGGCAGAGAAGATGGGAAGGCAATGTCTACCTCAAAGCCTTTCAAAGGATTAAAAGTGGCTGAAAACACTTTCGAAGGGAGAAGGCAAAACCCGTTTAATTTTTTCTTATTCTCACTTCCTGGGGGTCTAAAGGGCACAGTAGTAAAACCTTTCCCAGGTGAGGCCACCGAGGATGAGTGAGGTTGAGTGACGTGCCTGAGGTGACTGGCAGAGCAGGGACCAGAGTCTCCCCTGAGCGGGTGTGTCTTTGGGGTTCCCTCTCATTCTATTAAGGAGAAAGGAGCCTATGGGGAGAAAACATTGTCTGGGCAAGAGCAAATCTCCTGGCCTGAAAAACAGAAAGCAGTTACTGAAGGACTTCTAAGGTGGAGGCTGATTTTCAGATTATCTTGAAAGGGGACCTCTTCAAACAGGTGTGTCCATCTGGGATGTGGACCAGGTGCATGGGGAGGAGGTACCTGTCCATCACCTGTCTCTGGACCCCAGGACGGGATTCCACCTACTCGCAGTGTGGCCCCCGGGGACCAGGGTGAGGCGATGGCCGCAGAGATCTGGTCTCAGTCAGAGACGTGCACGGCAGGGTCTGCTCAGCTGCCCTAAATATCACACGGTCCTTTCTGAACCTCAGCACTTGCTTTTTCTTTCTTTGCTGCCCTTCTTGTTTTGGTTAATTTAAGGGAGAAAGAAAAAAAAAGTATTCTGAAAGAAGTTGAAGGGAAGCTAGGTGCGTACAGGGTGGAAGGACAGGAGACAGACACAGAATTCGCCACTTACATGGCAAACAAAAACGACAAAATAAAAAATAACAAAAGACCTCAAAGCACAGGCCCGCCAGAAACTGGAAACACGAAGTGCTGCAGTGCCACCTGCTGGCTATCTCTTGGCACTGCACGCTGGCCGGCTTCTCAGAAACGCAGTGACGCTTGACTCAAACCCCAATTCCAGAGATTGTGAGCTCCAAGCTCTCGCCCACTTTTTCCTCTTGCAAACTTCTTCCGGCCTCCGTGGGCCCTCCTCTTCAGATGAACCTTGGGCTTCCCTCCATGCCAGTCCGGACCCTGCGCCAGGTTATTTCCACGAGTGTGCACACACATGCACATATTTCGCCCACCGCAAACACTTTGTGAGGTCCCTTAACGGCCCAGAAATGACCACACCAAGGAATTCACCCTCCACCACCTCCGGGTTCTCTCACCCTTCTTCCTGCTTCCATGTGTCCAACAAGAACCAGAAACTCCTCTCCAGGGCTGATCTCAGCTAGAAAACTTAAATATGTTCACGAAAGAAAACCTTCCTGAAAAACGTCACAATGCTCCACAGAGAAGGATTCTCCTGAAAACATTTGCTCCATCTTATTACACCTCGAAGCCCAAAAGGGCCTCGCTGCCCAAGTGCAGGGCAGCTCCCTAGAACTGGACGCCACTGTGAGCGCAGGTCTCGTTCCCCGCTGGTCCTTCTCCGCCATCTCCCTGCAGACCAGCCTTCTCTCTGCTCCTCAGGTGGGGACACCCCAAGTTTATCTGGCCTCGTGAGCATTAATATGACTTCGGACTTCCTTGAGAAGGACTCCGAATGGCCTGCCATGGGTTCCTGCCCATTGCCCACATTCTTTAGGTGGATGAGGGGTGTGTGGATCGTTTTACAAGATGCTGGCCACGCTGTGCAGCCATAAGGAAGCCCCCACCACCACCACCACCAGCAGCAGTCCTTGGCCTCGAGTAGATACTCGGAAAGTCCACTGTTCTGTGTCCTGACCAGGATGCCTGTGGTCAGTCCCGCTGCCTCCCTTCCATCCCCACCCTGTGCTCAGAGCCAGTGAGTAAGTGAACGAACAGGTAGAGCAGAGTACCTGTTACTCCCCTAAATCCTCACACTATGTGGCGTCCAGTTCAGGATCGCAGGGTCTGAGTACACGTACCACACGCCTTCAAGCTCAGCTGGTCCTACTCTCTCTTTCAAAAATCTGTAAACCAGAATAAAATAAAATCATTATAAGGCATAGGGCACGTAAACAAATGGCATGTCCATCCTCGGGGCTGAGGCTATGATTTGAGAATAGATTTGGGAACTAGAGACATAAAACTTTCTTTTGAAAAATCCCCACTCATGGCTGTTTCTGAATCTTTCAAAAGCTGTGCGGGAGCAAAAATCTTTGCAATATTCATTCATATACTTGTTGCTTCTTCAAAACGATTGCATCTTTGCCTAAGCCAACTTTAATTATGAGGGGAAAGTCTTTCTGTTAGGTGAGAGATGTTGTCAGTGGCTTAATTTTAACCTTTCTGGTGGGGGTGTAACCTTATTCCATTGCAGGTTTGGTTTGCAATTTCCTGGTAACTAGTGATGCTGAACACCTTTTCATGTGTTTATTAACTAATCATGTATTTTATATTGTGACATGTCTATAGAAGTCCTGTGTCCATCTTTTAAAATCGGGTTGGTTCCCTTTCATTATTGATTTGAAGGAGTTCTTTATATATTTTGGATATAAGTTCTTTGTCAGATACTATATCGTAAATATTTTCTCCCCGGCTTGTCTTTTCATTTTCTTTATAGCCTCCCCTTTCGAGCTTTAGTTGTGATAAAACCATTCTATCAATCTTGTTCTCCCACGGTTAAAATTTTTGTATCCTCTCAAAAAAATATTTGCTTACCCCAAGGCCACAAAGATATGCTCCTCTGTTTTCTTTCAGTAGCTTTTATGCTAAATCTATGATCAACCTCAAGTCATTTTTGTGTAGGTTGTGGGGTAGGTACTGAGGCTCAGGTCTTCCACATGGAGTTGTTAGGAAAACTCATGATCGAATTGTCCGGGCACTCTTGTTAAAAGTCAATGTACCACATTTACGTGCATCTATTTGGAGGCTCTCTATTCTACTCTTTTGATCTATTTGTCCAAAGATGAATAAGCCTATTTTGTAAAGAGCAAGCCAGGGAGTATTTTAGATTTTGCAGGCCATGTGGTCTCCGTTGAAAAGACTCACCTCTCCACTTGTGGTGTGAATTAGTCAGAGTGTGCGGTGTGGCTGTCTTCCAGGGGAACTTCTATAATACTGAAAGGCAAATTTCACATCGTGTCACAAAATATTCTTCTTCTTCTGATTTTGTCAAACTTTTAAAAATGTAAAAGCCATTCTTACCACTGTACAACAGCAAACAGCAGGCTGTTTTTGGCTCACAGCTGTGGTTTGTCAACGCATTTTTGTCTATCCTTATCCCCAAACCACAGGGTCTTGATTACTGTAGTTTTATAAGAAATTTTAAAATCGTGATGTGAGTCGTCCAAGTTTTTTTTTTTTTTTCAAGATTGTTTTGTCTATTCTAGGTTCTCTGCATTCGCATATAAATTTTAGAACCAACTTTCAATTTCTATATGAAACATCTGATAAGACCTTGAGAGTACGTTGAATCTACAGAGCAATTTGGGGAGAATTGACATCATGACACTACTGGGTCCTCCAATTCGTGAACATCACATCGTGTATCTCCCTTTCGTTCAAGTCTTCTTCAAGTTCTCTTACCAATGGGTTGAGATTTTAAGAGTAAACATCTTATACGTATTTTGTTAAATATATTTCTAAGCATTTTGTATTTTTGCTGCTGTTAAAAATGGATTTTTAAATTAAGTTTTCAAATGTTTGCTGCTAGCCTAGTGAAATACAATAAATTTTATATATTGACCTTGTATCCTGCAACATAACTAAATTTATTTGATGCGTCTAGTAGTTTTGTGTAGATTCCTTAGGGTTTTCTATGTAAGTAATCGTATCAGCTACAAACTAAGACAGTTCTACTTCTTATCCAAATCTTTATGCCTTCTAGTTCTTTCCTGTCTGTTGCATGAACCAGGAACTCTAGTACAATGTGGAATAGAAATGGAAGGATTAGATAGCCTTGCCTTGTTCCCAGTGTTACGGAAAAAGCATTCACTATTTCACTGTAAATTGTAGGTGAAGCGTCTCAACAGACCACAGTAGTTCCTGCCTATTCCTAGTTTGCTGAGATCTCTCACACAAATGGAAGCTGACTTTTGTCAAATGCTTTTGCAATATTCACTGAGATGATTGTATGATTTTTATTTTTATTCTGTTATTATGGTGAATTATACTTTTGGTATATTTTTGGTTTTCAGTTACTAAATTTAATGAGAATTTTCGCATCTGTGTTTCTGCAGTTTCCTTACATTCTAATCTTTGTCAGGCTTTGGTATCAGGGTTATAAATAAGTTGGGTAGTATTCGCTCTTCATCTAGTTTCTGAATGAGTTTGTATGTAAGATTTTTTAACATTTCTTCTTTAAATATTTGATAAAGTTTACCAGTCAAACCCTCTCAGCCTGGAGGTTTTTGTTTTGTTTGTTTCGGGAAGGTCTTTGCTTATAAATTCGGTTTCTTTAGTAGATGTAGAGATGTGTGGATTTTCTATTTGTTCTTTGTCGCTTGTGGTTAGTTGTGTTTTTTTTCAAAGACTTCTCTATTTCATCTAAGTTGTCAAATGTAGTGGCATGAATGTGTTCATAATCTTACCTTCTTTTTAGTGTCTATGATTTTTGCTGTGATATGTTGGGGTTAGCCAAAAAGTTTGATTGGGTTTTTCCACAATGTCTTACAGAAAAACTGGAATGAACTTTTTGGCCAAGCCAATAGTTTCTTCAATTCCTGATACTGGTAAAGTCACATCACTTTAGCATTTCAAATCTGAAAAGATCATTCCACTTTGTAGGGTTAAAGTGGAATGGGACCAGAGCTTTTGACTCACCTTTAGTGTGTGCACATCACATGGTACCTCCTTAAATCTTTTCCTTGAGCCACACCTGTTCAGGGAGGGACAGTAATTCTGTCTTTGACTTCTAAGAATTATTATAGTTCCTATGTTATAGTAGTAGTAATAGTAGTATAGGTCACATGTTGCTTCCACATTAAACCGTAAATCCTTTACTAACTATATTTTCATAGCCTAGCATGTCCATAAAGCCTTAATCATAAAAAAAGAAAGGGAGGGAAGAAGGAAGGAAGGAAGGAAAGAAAGAAGGAAGAAAGGAAGGAAAGGAGGAAGGGAGGGAGGGAGGGAGGAGAAAGGTAACGTTTGTGTGAGGATAATCTTAATAGTTCATATTGCCCTATCTTTAGAGACAAATTTTAAGAGCCTTTCCAGGGTAAACACAATGCTAAAAAATATAGTAGTGAAAAGATGCTCCACATTGTACATCATCAGGAAAATGAAAATTAAAACAACAATGAGGTACCGCTACACGCCTATTGTAACAGCTAAAATCTGGGACACTGACAACAGCAAACACTGATGAGTTTGTGGAGCAACAGGAACTCTCATTCATTGCCGGTGGGACTGCAAAATGGTGCAGACACTTTGCAAGACAGTTTGGTGGTTTCTTACCAGAAGAACACATGTTTTCCATATGTCCAGCAATTGCATTCCTTGGTACTTACACAAAGGAGTTGCAAACTTATGTCCACACAAATTCTTGCATGCAGATGTTTATATCAGATTTATTCATAATTGCCAAAACTTAGAAGGTAGGTGAATGAATAAATGAACTGTGATACATCCAATGTAATATTTTTCAGTGCTAAAAAGAAATGAGCTATCGAGCCATGAAAAGACATGGAAGAACCTTAAATGCACATTACTAAATGAAAGAAGATAATATGAAATACTACATACTGCGTGAATACAACTAGATAAACTTCTGATAAAAGCAAAACTATGGCGAGAGTAAAAAAAAAAAAAATCAGTGGTTGTCAGGGATTGGGGGACTGGGGAGAGATGAATAGGTGGAACACAGAGGATTTTTACGGTTGTGAAAATACTGTGTGTGATGCAATAATGGTGGATACATGTCATTACACATTTGTCCGACCACAGAATGTACAACACCAAGAATAACCCCTAATGTAAGCTATGGACTTTGGGTGATGATATGTCAGTGTAGGTTCATAGATTCCAGCAATGTGCCCTCTGGAGGGGGCTGTTGAGATTTGGGGCAGGCATGTGTGTGGGCGTGGGCAGACGGTAAACGGGAGATCTCTCTACCCCCAGCTCAGTTTTGCTGTGCACCTAAAATTACTCTAAAATACTGTCTTAATAATAATAAACCAAAAGGCTATCATTCCAGAGGGATGCTCAGTTACAGGTGGCTCTGATAGTGATGAGAACAAGTTCTTGATAAAACACCTCAACCTTCTTGCTCACAAGAAGGACAGGACACCCTACAGGACACCCATGGCCAAGAGACCATGGTTAATTTGCAGTAACTCCCTGCAGGATGGGCGGCGCCACAGACACCTGGGGACCAGCCGCTCTTAAGTTATGTGCCCCCCACCTCCAGTGCACGTGTGTTTAGAAGCTGGGCTACAACTAACAAGGAATTATTCTACTGATGACTGCTTAGGTTGGACTACTTTGAATCTTCTCTAGTTATTATATTTAGGAGGACTGAATACACCCAAGCTAATGGGGCTTCAAGGAGTTTAGTTTCACCCTCACCACCTGGTCGAAATGCTCCCAGACCTTGGAGATATCTCAGGTTCAGTTCCAGACCATGGCAATACAGCCAGCAGCACAATAAAGAAAATTACACAAATTCTTTCATTTCCCAGTTCATGTAAAACTTATCTTTACACTATACTGTAGTCTATCAGGTGTGCAATTGCATTATGTCTAAGAAAAAAACAATGTACTGAACTTAATTTAGAAAGACTTTATTGCTAAAAAATGCTAACTATCATCTGAGCCTTCAAAGAGTCATAACCTTTTTGCTGATGGAGGGTCTTGCCTCGATGTGGATGGCTGCTGAGTGATCAGGGCTGTGGCTGCTGAAGGCTGGGGTGGCTGCAGCAATTGTGTTTTTCTTGGATGGGCAGGATTGGGATCTTAGTGCCCTGACCAGGGATAGAACCTGCACCCACTTCACTGGAAGCGCAGTCTTAACCATTGGACCACTAGGGAAGTCCCAACAATTTCTTAAAACAAGACAACAATGAAGTTTGCCGCATTGATTAACTTTTCCTATCATGAGAGATTTCTCTGCAGCATGTAATGGTGTGTGGTAGCATTTCACCCACAGTAGAACTTTTAAAACTGAAGTCAATCTTCTCAAACCCTGCCACTGTTTTATCAACTAAGTTTGTAATATTCTGAACCCTTTGTTGTCATTTCAACAATCTTCACCAGGAGTACATTCCATCTCAAAAATAAACAAACACTTTCCTTGCTCATCCATGAGAAGCAACTCCTCATCCTTTCAAGTTTTATCATGCGATAGCAGCAATTCAGCCACGTCTTCAGGCTCCACTTCGAATTCTACTTCCTTTGCTGTTTTCACCACATCTGCAGTTACTTCTTCCACTGAAGTCTTGAACCCCTCAAAGTCATCCATGAGGGTTGGAATCAACTTCTCCCAAACTCCTTTAATATGGATATTTTGATCTCTTCCCATTGCTCATGAATGTTCTTAATGGCATCTAAAATGGTCCTTTCCAGAAGGTTTTCAGTTTAATTTGCCCAGATCCATCAGAGAAATCACTGTGGCAGCTATAGCCTTACAAAACGTATTTTTTAACAAGACTTGAAAGTCAGAATCACTCCTTGATCCACGGGCTGCAGAATGGGTGTTGTGTTACCAGGCACAAAAACAACATTCTTCTCATTGTACATCTCCAGTCTTGCTTGACTGAAACTTTACGTCCGACAATTAGTTAACTCCTCATTTCTTTTTCCTCTCAGCCCCTGGGAACCACTATTCCACTTTTTGATGCTATGAATTGGACTAATAGATACCTCTTGTAAGTGGAATCATGCAGTATTTATCTTTCTGTGACTGACTTATTTCACTTAGCATAATTGTCTTCGAGGTCTGTCAGTGTTGTCATGTGTGGCTGAATAGTATCCCAGTGTAGGGATACACCACATTTCCTTATATAGTCATCTGTGGATGGATACTTGTTTCCATACCTTAGCTATTGTGAACAGTGCTTCTATGAACATCAGAATGCTAATATCTTGTCAAGATCCTGATTTCAATTGCTTTGGATAAATATTCAGAGGTAGGATTGTTGGATCTTACAGTAATTCCATTTTTAATTGTTCGAGGAGCCTCTATACTGTTTTCTGTAGTGGCTGCACCATTTTGCATACCAACAGTGTACAAGTATTCTAATTTCTCTGCATCTTCACTAAAACTTGTTTTTTGTTTTTCTGATAACCGCCTTTCTGACAGGTGTGAGGTGACATCTCATTGTGGCTTTGATTTGCATTTCCCCCATGATGAGTGATATTGAACATTTTTTCATATACCTGTCAGTGCTCATATTTAAAACATGGGATAAACTACCCACTTCTCTGGGATGCCAGAGGAATTAGACATCATGGAAAATGTACACCTACTGTTTTGTCCCTAAGATTCCCCCCACCTCATCCCACTTCTCAGGAACCTACCCTTCCAGCTCTCCCAATTCTACAAGGTCAAGACGAGAGTAGCCATTTTTACATTTGGTCCAGTCCTCCTGACTTCAGTTGATGGAGCCACAGGAAGACACTTGATCAGTTTGTTCCAATCAGAGTTCTCCTCCAGGACTTTTGATTTGGAACTAAGAGATTCGAGCATCAACCTAAATCTTCTTTGAACAGAGGGAATATCAACTTAATGACAGTTGTTGTCAGGACACTGATGTGTGGGATACTGACAAAGTCAGGCTTCAGGGAGAAAGATGTCCATGCAAGGGAGAAGGAGAGAACATTCTGGGTCACTAGAAAAGCCACCACCTTTCTCCATCCCAGTAAAAGACTCACTTGAACACCTGCCTGTTTCATTGTCATGAATTCATCTTTTTTCTTGTGGGCTTAACAGAACTGAATGGGGTACTTGCAGCCCAAAGAGTCTGAACACCATGAACAGGGGTCATGGTTTACTGGGTAAGAGGTTCTGCCTCTGGGGTTGGAGCACCTGGAAGCCAGTTCTGTTCCATCACTATTAGCTGCCTGACCTCAGGCCGATTCCTTCACATTTCGAAGCCTCATGTGCTCAGTTTTAAAGTAAAAATGAGAGTATCAAACTCATAGAGTTGCTCAGGGGATTAAATTTTAAAATATGTCTCCCAAAGCACTAAGTACCATGCCGGTACTTAGCATGTTGAACACTCAGGAAATGTTAGCTTTTACCATTATTATTGTTACAGCCAAGAAAACGTTCCGACACCTACAAAGCACTTTAAACGTAATAGCAGCTTATAGTTACTGCAGACTGAAGCCTTGAATTTGTTCTGGCTCCCAATCTATTCTTCAAGATTACCAACGCTCTTCTTAGGGCAAAACTAATGGTTTTGAAAAAAAAAAATCTAACCTGAATTGTCTGCAGCAGTAGACATTAGACCATTTCTTCATTTTTGAAATCTTTTATTCTCCACTCCTATTTTCTCCCTCTACCTTGCAGATCACTTCTTCCGAGTCTCCCTTCTGTGGGCTGTTTCCTCTGACGAAGCTCTAATATTGGTCTGCTGCCTTGGGCTTTGGTAACTGTTTCAACACCTCTTTGGCTCCCATATCCTTACTGTCCATCTATATAACAATGGTTCCGAAGTTAATCCCCTGCCCTGATTATTTTCCTAAGCTTTGTTCTTTTATATCTACCTGCCCTTTGGACACTTCCACTGGGTACCGCATGGGCACGTCAAGCTTAACCTGTCCATAACCGAACCCACAATCTCCCTCCCAACCCCATCTTGCTCCTCCTCCTGTATTCACCACCCCAGGGCATATGCACATTCGTCCAAGGCCTTGAACCCAGAACAACAGCTGCTGCTTTCTCCCTGTTACCACCACGCTGCTACAGCTAACTGCCACGTTTTATCCTATGAACATTATTAAATTCATCCTCGTTTCTCCAACCCAATGACCAATGCCTCCATCATGACCTTTAGCGTCGCTTCCGTAGATTACTGCCAAACTCCGTTTTGTGTTCTCAAATCTAGTGTGAGTATTCACTCCGTATAGATGTGCCCTTTCGAAGTTGCAAAGCTGAGCGTGCCTCTTGCTTACTCACACCTTACCCACAGGATAAATTCAAACATTTTGGTTTTTCCACCTCTGTTCAGTACTTGGACCACATACACCTTACCCATAGGATAAATTCAAACATTTTCGTCTTTCCACCTCTGTTCAGTACTTGGACCACAAACAATTCCAATTGAATTTCTGTCACTGTTTTGTTTTTATATTATTAGTCTTATTATATTTCTGTTCCCCCCAGAAAGAAGAATTTCTAGAGAAAGGAGATGTTCCATACATAGACAGGAGCCTACCAGAAACTATGTCATCCCTAATATGACTGCCCTGATACATGGTGGGATCAGAAGCTCCCCATTTGAGCTGCTTAAGAATTAATGAAGCTGCTGATAGAACTTCACCACAATCAGCCCTCTGAGCAGAAGAGAGAATTCCCTTCAAAGTCAGCAGAGATTCAGAGAAAGAAACTGGATGTATCTCTCTCCTCCCTCCCCTGGTCCATCTCACTCAACACCACGCACGCTGGTATCAGTGGTGAACAAACCTTTATCGTTCTTTATTTGACTCTCCACCTGAGTTGTCTGTAATCAACTTGTTTTAACTTGGGACCATAATGTCCTTCATACCAAGGATGCAGTGTCTTCTGTGGCCTTTCTTGGTTGAGATTGAAGGCCCCGTATCTAATCTTCTTTTTGTCAAATTCCCCACATCATTACAAAGAACACATCTGTGACTGATTACATGGATGGCCCCCCATCCACCCCCTTTGCAATGTGATTTTACAGCTACTCACATCAAGAGGCAGAATGTACAATATTTCCCTATTTCTTAACTCTGGAACCTTCTTGAGATTTGCTTTGGCAAAAAAATAAAAAGGAAACAACAATACAAAAAAAAAAAAAAAACCTCAGCAGAATTAAAATGAAACAGTTTCAAGCCTAGACCTCCAGGGACCCTGCGTGTTTCTACTCTTTGTTCAACCTCTGCCCGGGTCAGCCTGAGGACAACACTTGCCAAACCTGCTAGAAACGGGCCGCCCCGTGAAGCGAGGCCAAGTCAGTTCTGGATCAGCAGAACCATGAACCCCGCTGACCCGAGCTAATCACAGGTGCTTGAATTAGCTCTGGGAACACAGGAAGAACTGCCTCCCTGACCACTAGGTTCACCGGCAATGAGAAATACTCATTATTTTAAACCACTGAACTTGGGAATGATTATCAATAGCAAACCGATCTACTATCACTTATCTTTTTTTATCTGTTACAGAGTAAAATGGGGAACATTCCTGTCACACAATATGTATTTGATAGGTAACATCTGTCAAAGGCACAGAGTGTCTAATGGACAGAGTGGGGACTCTTCCATATCAACCTCTGAGATTCTAGAAATAGTTCTCATTCTTTTTTTTTTTTTTTTTTTTTTTTAAACATCTTTATTGGGGTATAATTGCTTTACAATGGTGTGTTAGTTTCTGATTTACAACAAAGTGAATCAGCTATACATATACATATGTTCCCATATGTCTTCCCTCTTGCGTCTCCCTCCCTCCCACTCTCCCCATCCCACCCTTCCAGGCTGTCACAAAGCACCGAGCTAATATCCCTGTGCCTTGCGGCTGCTTCCCCCCAGCTATCTACCTTACTACGTTTGTTAGTGTGTATATGTCCATGACTCTCTCTCGCCCTGTCAAAACTCACCCTTCCCCCTCCCCATATCCTTAAGTCCGTTCTCCAGTAGGTCTGCGTCTTTATTCCTATCTTACCCCTAGGTTCTTCATGACATTTTTTTCCCTTAAATTCCATATATATGTGTTAGCATACGGTATTTGTCTTTTTCTTTCTGACTTACTTCACTCTGTATGACAGATTCTAGGTCTATCCATCTCATTACAAATAGCTCAATTTCATTTCTTTTTAAGGCTGAGTAATATTCCATTGTGTATATGTGCCACATCTTCTTTATCCATTCATCCGATGATGGGCCCTTAGGTTGTTTCCATGTCCTGGCTATTGTAAATAGAGCTGC
This sequence comes from Phocoena sinus, assembly GCF_008692025.1. NCBI lineage: Eukaryota > Metazoa > Chordata > Mammalia > Artiodactyla > Phocoenidae > Phocoena > Phocoena sinus. The sequence goes on along the minus strand of NC_045775.1, from coordinate 4,722,130 downwards.
AATGAACATTTTGGTACATGACTCTCTTTGAATTTTGGTTTTCTCAGGGTATATGCCAAGTAGTGGGATTGCTGGGTCATATGGTAATTCTATTTGTAGTTTTTTAAGGAACCTCCATACTGTTCTCCACAGTGGCTGAACCAATTCACATTCCCACCAGCAGTGCAAGAGTGTCCCCTTTTCTCCACACCCTCTCCAGCATTTATTGTTTCTTGATTTTTTGATGATGGCCATTCTGACTGGTGTGAGATGATATCTCATTGTAGTTTTGATTTGCATTTCTCTAATGATTAATGATGTTGAGCATTCTTTCATGTGTTTGTTGGCAAAGAAATAGTTCTCATTCTTATGTTGGGTAATTTATGAAGAGCTATGATAGCCTTACCAGAAGTAAGTATGAGATATAATTCTAGGCCGCAGCATTTGGCCGAAATCATGAATTCCAAAGACTAGGTGTGCTAACCAACCGACAAAATCCACAGCAGGAGACTTACACCCGAACTGTGCTCCTCAGCCGGCTGCGTGGTAATGGAATCCCACCTTGGCCTGTGGGAATGTGTGCAGATTGATGCAGGAGATAAGCAATCGGGGGGGAAAGCCTTGGCTGAGGTTATTATTTTGTTCATCTGGGAAGAAAAACCTCACCATGGAACTTGGCTTCTGCATTTTCCCTCAGAATATGATTAATTACTCTCTAAATAATAAAAGTCTTCCAGGAACAATAGAAGGCAGCTACTACAGAATATTCATAAATATTCAACTGAAGCCTGGTGGGAATGTTATACTCCCGTCAGGGTTCTGTGCTGACATTGGAAGTCAGACCCCAACTCAGAGACATAAAACTGTGCAGAAAAATATTTACATAAATGAGCTTGGAATGAGTTGTCAGAGTGCCACATTCTGCTTTTGCCTGGACACTGGGAATTCATTTGGACCTGATAACGAAACTCAGGTCTGAAATGCTGGCAGCCTCTTTATTTCTGTGACCAGCTCACATGAATGTCAAGGGTGAACAGAACAGGTCTACTCAGGCCACTATCTTAGTAGAACTCAGGTCTTCAAAACATTTTTATTTGACTTTGAGTTCTATAGTTTCCATCTACCCTTTTAGAAATCATTTGGTGCCCATCTACTAGACACTAGGAAAAACAAAGTGTAGACTCAGGGCCCAAGTTCTCCCAAGGAATACAGGCACATAAATAGGTCATTACAACTCATCTTAAGTGCCAGCACGGCAACTTGACCAAATGCAAGGGGAGCATAGGAGGAAAGCGGGACTGCCGGAGCTGGTCAGGGAGGTGGGGCGGACCAGTAGCTGGATTGACAGGAAAGGCTTTATAGAGCATGGGACATCTGAGCAGGGTCTCTTGGAGGAGGTCAAGAGTTCTTCCAAGTGAGAAGAGAAGGCAGGAGATCCCAGGCATCTCTGACGTGGTCTGGGAAACAGTGAAGGACGGTGGGATTGTGGTTAGGGATCGTGAGCTAGAAAAATCAGAGCTAAATCTGAGGCAGTCACTTGGAGTCCCAGAAAAACACTGTGACCTCTCCCTCCATTTCACTGTTGGTTTATTCTGGCTGAAGTTTGTGCACAAGGAAAACACTCTGGAGGGTCTTGGAGTATTTGTCTGGCTGAATCCTTTGGAATTTGTGAGGAGCAAAAGAAACATCCAGAACCGCCGATTACCACGTGCTTTGAGAATGGCTGAGGGTCTTACAGACCCCCTCATCCACTGGGGACACCGCCACGCTTTCTTTGTCGAGCCCTTTCAGCTGTGACCCTCTCTGGGAAAGCAGAATGCCGGCATAATGCAACTGGAGCCTGTGGGGGTTGAGAGGACATTGGTGACTTTAGCAAGAGATGCTTGGAGGGGGCAGTGGGTGTAGAAGCTGGTGAGTGTGGTGTAAAAGCAAACGCGAGGATTGGAAATCCAGCTGTGTCACTTGGGAAAAGTGGTTCATCGGCAAAGCCTTAGGTCCTTGCCCCTGTGAGAGTGTGGTAACAGATGAGATCTGATCATTGCTTCTCAAATTTCTATGTACACGAAAGACCCTAGGGTAGCATCCATGCTCACACCCTGTATAGTTCCCTTGCCTCAAGTGGGGCCAGTCCTGTAAGTTGCTTCTAAACAAGGCAAAGACGTCACTCCCATGATTAATCTACATACACACACACACGTATATATACATATGTTTATACATACAAGTGCATATATACATGCTAGCACACACTAGAGAGTGACTTTCTTAGCTGATGTGATGATGTAAGCCACCATGTTGAGGAAACCCACGTGGTGAGGAAGTGCAGGCAGCCTCTAGGATCTGAGGGGCCCCCCGCAGACAACAACAGGCACATGGAAGAAAATGAATTCTGCTAACATTATAAATGAGAACAGAAGTGGGCTTTTCCCCAGTAGAGACTTCAGATGAGAACGCAGCCCAGCTGACACCTTTCTGGCCTGGTGAGACTCTGAGCAGTGGACCTAGTTAAGCTTCCCAGACTACATACCCATAAAAACGGTGAGATAATCAACACGCTTTAAGACACTAAGTTTTTGCTAATTTGTTACACAGCCATGAAAAGTTAATATAATGTACTCACCAGTCACCTAGGGATCATCCTAAAATCCAGATTCTAACTCAGTAGATCTGAGGTGGGGCTTAGTTCCTGCGTTTCTAAGTAGTTCCACATTTTCAGTAAAAAGGAGATAAGACGCCTACCGAGATTCCTTCCAACTCTAGGAATATACCAGCTGGAGAAGAAAATCACGTGAGGATCGAAGAAAAGAAGTTATTGCCGTTTGCAAATATCTAAAACTGACTTTTGCAATTTCACTAAAAACTGAAAAAGTATGTTGAACAAGTTTAAATGCATATGGGAGTATTTCATAGAAGTCATTTTCAAGAAATACTCAAGGCTCTGCAGGAGAAATGAAAAGACTAATGATGAAATAAATGTTGGAAAGAGAAATTACAACAAAGTGCTAGCTCTAACTAAATATTACATGTGTAATGGTGTACGTGGGTCCCTGTGCACAACTTACCCTGTTTCATACACAAACCGAGAATTATGAGGAACAGGAGGGTCTTTGGTAAACAAGTGGCCCCCGTGATGTCACAAAAGAAGCCTGAAACATGCTCTCAGCAGGGGGACCACAAACCAAAGAGCTTCTCCTTCTAAAACACTGGACCAAAGGCACAAGTGCACAGTCGCTGGGCAGCATGGGATAAGTTGGCTTTGTTGCTACCAGTTACATCGCTTATGATACATCCTCTCTGAGCCATAATGAGCTTCTCTCTCAAAATAATGAGCCGTCCTGCCTCCACGGTACCCACTCTACAAGAGGCATTGGGAAAATGAAACAATTCAGTGGAGAGATCCATCTTGGCAATCCTAAGGACACCTGCTCAAATCCTGGCTCCATGGAATACTGACTTTCACCGTGCGCAGCTCAACTTATGGTTTCTCATCTACAAAATGGGTGCAAAATAATACAGACTTCTAGAACGTTTGTAAGGATTAGAAAATGTTAAGGGTTAAGGTTTCTCATGCTCCATGCTAGGCAGTAAGCTTCTCTGTTGAGTGAGGCATCACAGAAGAAAAAGATTAGTCATCCCCCTGACCATTTCCCCATGGTTTCCTTGGCCAAGATCATCAGTTTCTTTTTTCTCTTTCAGCATCAAGAAAAGGTGACTCTGAGAGAGTATCACCTGAGTTTTGAGGGTGAGCACCGACTGTCCCTGTGCATCTACTTCCTCCAGGCTCTAGCTACTGAGGCAATGGGGCACTTTGGCAGCATTTGTGGGATGCGTAATTAAGCATCATAATTAAGATGGATTGAAGGAGGGGGAATATGAGTAAGAAGTGGGCACACCCAGGCAAGAATTGCTCTGCGTATCTCCTAACACTGGACGTTTTCATGATTCTCCTGGAGGAGGGCGCTTAGCACAGGAAGATCCAGCAGTGTTGAAAGCAGAGGACGGGAACAGTCAGAGTAGTCATTCTTCCCTTGGTCATCCTGAACCCTGTGGACAAAGTGCCACAACACGGCCCAGGAACACACAGTCCCTGAGTCCAGGTCACTGTAGCATGTCCAGCAAACCGTACACCCAGAACTCGGCTGCCAACAGAGCCAACTCTGCAATTTCACCTCTGTTGATCTTAAGTCTTTTTACTGATGTTCTATCCTTTCTGCTTCCACTCCACAGTCTGGTACAGACGCCCACCCATTTTAACAGCCTCCTAGTCACTTTCAGGCCTCCACTCCCTTCCACTGCAGGCTCCCAACTGGTAGCCATGCTTCTCATGCCACCACCAGCCTTCATCCCGAATCTCCCAGGCTGGCCAAGCCTAGTGGTCTTATTCTTGCTGCTCCAGCCCCTTCACCACCTGTGTGTCCCCAACTCCACCCCGGGAGGCCTGCTTCTGTGATTCTGCTCACACAGGGGGTGTGAAGAGGCTCCCCTCCCTCCTGTCTGTGCTCAGGGAAGCCCTGTTCTCTCTGCCCACCCCCAAGCCCTGCAATCCCTTCTCCCCCAGGAGTTGCTCTGACTTCCCCTGAGGGATGCTGCTCCTCTCTGCCCCTCACTGTGCTTCAGGGCAGGTATAACCTCGGTCTCTGCACCCCAGTGGCCTTGATGCCTGAGGGCAGAATCCCACTGCACGTTCTTTGGTCTGTGTGTGGAATTAAGGTGCTGAGGATGGAGAGAGAAGATCTGCCGAGAAGGAGCTGTGGGCTGTGGGCGAGGAGATCTCCCCGCTGGGCGCCAGGCTCCTCGTTTATAAGAACAGGTGATCTCTGAGGGGTTTTTCCAGCCATGGGATTCTGTCAATTCTTCCCTGGGGAGCTTCGTTAGGGGTCAAAGCTTCACTGAAATGCTGGTATTCGGGGTCTCCTCCATGAGGTAGGAAGAGAGAGCCAAGAATCAGTCCTTGAAGGGAGAGTTCTTCTGCATCTCCCTGAAGCTCTCCAGAGAATTCGCACTCCTGGGATATGTTATTGTCTTAGAATTGTAAAAGCATAAATAAGGAGCAGTATGGGAAGCTGGGGGTCAAAATCTAATTCTTAAGAAAGTAAAAATCCAAAAAACTAAAAAGTATAGTGTAACAAACACCCATGCACTTTTCAGCTAAATTAAAAAAAAAAAATTAAAACCTGAATCCTATAGAGCTCAGTTATATGTCTGGTGTGTGAAATAAACATCACAGGTGAGGCTGAGAAGTCTCTGATGGGTGTCCCCTTCCTTTCCTCACCCTGCCACACCCCAGTTTTCTAGAAAGTAACTGCCTTCCTGGATCTGTTGTGCACTGTTTCTGTTTGCAAAACTTCTACAGAATATATTACAATAAACCATGCAGAGTGGTTTATTGTAGTATATTTACAATATATAATATATATTATATATATAATAATTTTTTTAAGAGTGGATCAAGAAAGAAAAGGCAGGAGAATAGTGTGATGGGCAGCAGATGTGTCCAGCAGGGCAGACTTGCATCCCCCGCCAGCTGTCACTTCCTACAGGGGTCCTTGTGGCCACGCCTCCCAGAGTCCCTTTCATTCCTGTGCTGTGGAGATGACAGTCCTTGCAGACCTGTGAGCACCCAAATCAACCCATGTAAGGGAGTGAGCAAACTGCCCAGCTTATGATAGGGTCCCAATTCATAATACAAGTATAGTGACACTTTTGCTTCTAGACTGTCTGTATACTTCCAGTTCAATTTTTTTTATTAATTATTATTGGAGTATAGTTGCTTTACAATGTTGCGTTAGTTTCTGCTGTACAGCAAAGTGAATCAGCTATACGTATACATATACCCCCTCTTTTTTGGATTTCCTTCCCATTCAGGTCACCACAGAGCATTGAGTAGAGTTCCCTGTGCTATACAGTAGGTTCTCATTAGTTATCTATTTTCTATGTAGTATCTATAGTGTATATAAGTCAATCCCAATCTCCCAATTCATCCCACACACACCCCTTTCCACCTTGGTGTCCATATATTTTTTCTCAACGTCTGTGTGTCTATTTCTGCTTTGCAAATAAGATCATCTATAGCATTTTTCTAGATTCCACATATATGCACTAATATACGATATTTTTTTTCTTTTTCTAATTTACTTCACTCTGTATGACAGTCTCTATGGCCATCCATGTCTCTACAAATGACCCAATTTCGTTCCTTTTTATGGCTGAGTAATATCCCATTGTATAAATGTACCACATCTTCTTTATCCATTTGGCTATTGTAAATAGTGCTGCAGTGAACATTGGGGTGCACGTGTCTTTTTGAATTATGGTTTTCTCTTGGGTATATGCCCAGTAGTGGGATTGCTGGGTCTGCCAGTTTAAATTTAATGGTTGATTTTTTTAACCAAATGACCCAAGCAATTGACCTTCCTCCTGTAAACACACACACACACACACACACACATACTCACAGAGCAATTAATTCCTTCATTTGATAAGCATCTACTATGTCTCTACTCTGTGTCAGACAGTAGTAGGAGTTAGTGATGCAAACAATAAAAACCCATATTTATAATGTTAATTTCCTAAACTCCTGGACAAAACTAACAATCGAGTTCACTTTTCTGAAGCTTTCAAAATTTATTCTTTTTACATTTTGGGCCTTTCATAAAAGCTGTGATAAACAGAGAGAATCTGAGGAGTGAGAACAGACTACGCTCTCCTGGAGCTTTCCAGTGTGATGAAAACTGCATTAAATATATGGACATTCTGAGTGGATTCTCTAAGTCGATAAAAAACTATATATAGAATGAGTTAAAATATGTATTTAAAAAGACCCAAATAACTACCTAGGGGAACAAGGGAATGACTTTTGGTTTTCCCATATGGAGAATTTTACTCCGTGTTTCTTTGTGTTAAAGAGTCCAACACAGCCATCACCAGCATCCCTGGCAGCATGGGCTGTGATATCAGAGGGAAAAGTGGTCAGATCCGGCATGTTTCACGGGTCTTAGAATGAGAAGAGGGGGAGGGGCCCTCGGTGTTTTGTAGTTGGAGGATGTGAGTGACTATTCTTGGTGGGGCTGTCACCCACATCAGAACCGGAATTCATCAATGACTTGACATGTTGCCCAACACTCTACGATTGACTTGCTTTTTCTCATTTATCCTTGGAAAGGTCCAGGGAAGGATACAGAGAACAAACTAGTGGTTACCAGTGGAGGAGGGGCAACACGGGGGCAGGGGAGAAGGAGTGTGAGGCACAAACTATTGGGTGTAAGACAGGCTCAAGGACGTATTACACAGCTCGGGGTATAGAGCCAGTATTTTGTGATAACTGTAGATGCAAAGTAACCTTTAAAACTTGTATAATTTTTTTTAATTTAAATAAATATTGAAAAAAGCAAGTAGAAAAAAAAAATCCTGTGAAGTATTTTAACCCTCATTTTCAAATGAAGAAAGGGACCCCCTGGGTAAGTCACATGCCTAGGAAGTCACCCATCTGGGACCTGAGCCCAGGGTGCCCTGAGCACAGTGGCCACACTCTTGACCGTGATGCTCTGCCTCCTGTTCCGTGTCGGCCCCATTCCTAAAACACACACGCTGAGAGATGCTAGAAAGGGAAGAATTGTAATAAACCAGTAATGAGCAGGAATGGCTGTTTTTAAACGTCTGAGTCACCCACGGGCTGAGACAGAGCCCAACATTTGACACTCTCTTCGGATCTGACCACATCAACAGCTACGTTCTCCCCTAGGAAGAGGGCACACGGTGAGGTCGACCTTCGCAGCAACCCTCTTAGGCGCACAAGCCGTGGTCAGTACCGACACCCTCCTGCACCCTGCAATCTGGGTCGCTAAGAGGCTGATGCTGGTGAGTGCTGGTACAATGAGGAGTAGTTTTTGTGAGGAGGCCGAATCCATGTGCCCATGTGTATACACACACACACACACACACACACACACACACACACGCAGACTTATTTTGCTTAAAAGCAGTTTCCTTCTCAGCAGAGTGTCCTCTGGGGTGATTCCCACGTTCCAGGTCCAGAGAGGGGAGGGATTGCTTCAGGGCGGGGGAGGCTTGGCAACCTCCCACCTTTGGATCTCCTCTGCCTTCTGTGATCGGTCTCACTCGGGCAGTGCTGTCCACCCATGGGCCATGCTCCCTCTTTGGGCTGAGCTGTATTCCCCCAAAACATGTTGGAATCCTCACCCCCAGCACCTGTGAATGTGACCTCATTTGGAAATAGGGTCTTTGAAAACGGTCAAGTTAAGATGAGGTCATCCTGGATGATTAGTCCCTGGCGGGACTAATCCAGTGACTGGTGTCTTTATAAAAAGAAGAGATGTGGACACAGAGACAGTCAGGCACACAGGGAAAAGAACATGTGGAGATGAAGACAGAGGTTGGTTTGAGGCATGAACAAGCCAAGGAACACCTGAGATGCCAGCGAACCCCTAGAAGCTGGGAGAGAGGCTGGAACAGATCCTCTTCGCTAAGGGTTCTCAGAAGGGACCAAACCTGTTACCCGTTGATCCTGGGCCTCTGGCCTCCAGAACTGTGGGAGAAGAAATTTTTGTTGTTTCAGCCCCCCAGTTTGTAGGGCTTTGTTATGGCAGCCCTAGAAAACCGACACACTCCCCGTAGCTTTAGAATGAAGGTCAAGTCCCAGAGCTTTTCATGCTATGCCCACCGCAGGTGGACACTTGAGTGACAGTCCAGCCCCAGTGTGCTGGTCTGACCAAAGCCCTTGCACTTGCTGGACTGGGCCATTCCCTTGAACACTCCAGCCCTCGTTTTTGCTTGGCTGACCCTTACTCATCTCCAAGACCCAGTTCACATAGCTCATCCTCCTTCTCCGGCTGAAGGGCTGCAGGTGGCCCACCAGATCACTAATCATCATCTCCGATGGACAGACCTGCCTCACTCCAGACTAGGAGTCCTTGTGAGCAGGGACTCTGTGTCTTCAATGCTAGCAATGAGTCCCCAGTTCACACAACACTCCTCGCTCCATCTGCATCTCCAGATTCTAAGGGTGGTTTTTAAAACGTAGCCATAGAACAGGTAATTAACTGTCTATTTCTAGCCTTTCATTTCAGGTTAACGAGTGAGGTACATACATTCCTCCACGAGGTGCAGATGAAGCAAAGGAAAATCAAGGTGGAATACTCAGAGTTACTATTCCTTTCCCCTGCTAAACACACAGAATCCATATTTATTCTTTTTTTCCCAGTAGGGAAAGGTCGATCACTGATTTTGATGATGCTCTTGTAAACTTTGGTAGTTTTGCAAGTGCTTGTCTCTGTAGACATAAGCAGAGGAGCCAGGCTGGGATGCTTTCCGATGCCGCCTTCCTGGGCTGGCACCGGGAGAAGGAGACATGGGAGGATGAGTGGGCTCACCTTCCCAGCGTCCCAGATCGTTTTGGCTGCAAAACAGAGTTGAGAACATTCCCAAGAGAGAAAACCTCAGTGTATGTGGATGAACCTAGAGGGTATCATGCTAAGTGAAATAAGTCAGATAGTGAAACACAAAGAATCTATGATTTCACTTATATGTGCAATCTACAAGACAAAACCAACAAGCAAATGAAACCAAACAGAAACAGACTCATAGTTACAGAGAACAAACTGGTGGTTGCCAGAGGGAGGGGGCTGGTGGATGGACAAGATAATGTGCAGGAGATTAAGAGGTACACACTTCCAGCTGTAAGACCCCAGGGATGCAATGTAATATAGGGAAAATAGTCAATAAGATTGCTCAGCCATAAAAAGGAACAAAATCGGGTCATTTGTAGAGATGTGGATGGACCTAGAGTCTGTCATACAGAGTGAAGTAAGTCAGAAACAGAAAAACAAATATCGTATATTAATGCATGTACGTGGAATCTAGAAAAATGGTACAGATGAACCTATTTGCAGGGTAGGAATAGCGATGCAGACGTAGAGAATGGAAGGGTGGACATGGCGGGGAAGAGGAGGATGGAATGAACTGGGAGATTAGCATTGACATACATACACTACAGTGTGTAAAATAGATAGCTAGTGGGAACCTGCTGTATGGCACAGGGAGCTCAGTGCTCTGGGATGACCTAGATGGGTAGGATGGGGGATGGGATGGGAGGGAAGTCTAAGAGGGAGGGGATGTGTGTGTACGTATGGCTCATTCACTTCGCCATGCAGCAGAAACTAACACAACATTGTAAAGCAATTACACTCCAATAATAAAAAAAAAGATTGTAAAAACTTTATATGGTGACGAATGATAGCTGGTCTTACTGTGGTAATCATTTCATAATGTATAAAAATATTGAATCACTATGCTGTACACCCAAAACAAAATCCTAGTGTATGTTAATTACTCTTAAAAAAAAAAAAACAAAACCCTGTTTTCCCGGTGGTAGAAGTTCCCCTTCCCGTCCACCTCCAATCCTCATAGTATTTTCAATCTTCAAGACAGCAGTCAACTAAGAGTATAAAAAAGATGGAGCCAGACAGGATTTACAAAAGTAATCTGTATTCCAGCCAAAATATCTTTAAAAAGAAATCCCTTCTAAAGGGTGGGGGGGCAAACTACATAAGACACAATACACTTAAAATATATATTGAACTTACAAATCAAACTTTTCCATATGATTCCAAAGTACAAAACACAACATTAAAAGGCATTCAAACAGCTCTTTTATACATCACAGTGTTAGTGGCACAAAACGTACTGACATCTCAAAAACACAAACCAAACTTGTTTTTGTTGTTTTGTTTTTACCACCACTTGTCAAATACATAATGTATACATGTGCATGACTCATTCATGCATATTTTTATACAAGATTAAAATACACCCATGGTAAATGAGCATGGAATGAAGGAAAGGTCGGGTACCTACCCCTCCCTGAAGGCTGCTGGAATCTCGGAAGACAGGATTGTGCAAACCAAGGACGGGGAGACCACGGGCTTTACACACCCAAACAGCAGGCTCTCCTGGTTAGGACGCATCCATCATTCTGCTTTAATGCAGCCCCTTCTTTCCAGCAGGCATTTTTGACAATACCAGTCATAACTCTTGTTTACTTTCATAAGGGCTTGGGTTAACGATAAGGAATAAACAAGCTTTGGCATTTTTTTAAAGAGACCTTCAGGAAGCTTTATACATGCAAAATGTTTTCCCTTGATGATTTTACTGTGATTTATATACACATCCCGGGGTATTTATTAATCAACAAGAACCTGAGAAATATACAAAAAAAAAAAAAAAACACCCTGGTTCTTTCCAATCTTCTCATTTTTAAAGACGACCAAGGGAAAATGCTCTCTTCTAATTTGCGAAATAACCTTTAACATTTGTAACATAGGAGAGAAAGATAAAATCATCTTGGAGTAATTTTTGCATATCTGATACTCCCCTTCCCCCGGGAACTGGCCTGGTTGCTAAACCGGTTTTGTGCAATAATATGCTGTAAAGAGAATTTGTTCCCCTTTAAAAAGATGCCAGAGGTGGCGGATATTGTTCCCTCAGCCCGCAGCTCCCCCTGGAGGTGGAGCAGACACTGGTCTGGACAGCCATGCGCGCTGGCAAAGGCTCTGCGCATGCTCAGGTCCTAGGTCGGTCTCTGTCCCGTGAGCGTCTACAGAGACGCCTCTGAAGGCGCTGGTCCCCTGTGACGATGGCGAGCTCGGCCGGCCAGGCTGGAGGATGCAGGGCAGGATCAGGCTCAGAGACCAGGCATGGCCGGGGAAACCTCACAGCGTTGTCAGTTACCAAAGGGACTCAGATAACCCCACCCGGACAGGGGCAGAGTCAGCCGTGGTCTGTCTCCATGCTCTTCCACCCCTCCTCCTCAGATTTAAAGGCCTCTAAATGAATAAACAGACGTGTGCTTCCAGAGAGTCAGCAGGAAAACCACCTGTAAAAGTGTCATTTTTAATTAAGACCAGCTCCTAAGCATCGAATCCCCAGGTTTTACTGGGAGGGACCGAAAGGTCAAAACCCAAACCGCGGGCCACCTTCCCACATCCTGTTTACATCTGACATCAAGCCTGGTTCATACTGCATCCCCACAAACAACGGGATGGCATTCCTCCCTGAAAGAAAAGGAGTCATATGGGGGCGATGCAAGTCTATGTAAGGATCTCAATGCGATCCCGCTGGTATCTTTCTAGGGAATAGACAGTTTTAGTTTTGTTTTTACTGAATCAGACTGAGCACTCTGAGGCATGCCTGATGCAAAAACTCAGAGCAAGTAGGTGCCCGGCCGGCCCCAGAATCTCCGGTGTTCCCTGCCTGGGTCAAACCATGTGCTATGAGCAGAGGTAAAGGCACGGGGATGGTTGATGCTCTAGATGTGCACGATTTGCCCATGGACTCTTCTAGGAGAGACAAGACAGCCCGACTCGCTAGGAATAAAGGGACCTGAGCACTGACCCAGGGAATGCAACCTTTCCAAAGCCTCTGGTTCCCGCCCCAAAGGAGGGGGTACTACTGTATGGACCTCTGTATGCAGTGGGCAGTAGTGAGCACAGGCAGGATGACCTGGGATGATGAAGGCCTGCTCCGTGGACCACTGGACATGGGCCACGAGCCTGCTGTATTCCATACGAATTCTAAAGTGCACTCACAGATCATGAAGCCATCTCACGCCTGGGCCACCAACCTCATCTTCAGGCCTCCTGGAGTTGTCACTCTCTCCAGAAAAGCCATTCTACCTCCAGGGCCGATCAAAACGTCTCAAGCTGCAGAGACCTAGTGCCCAGGCTTCATCCAAAAAGACGGTCCCAGGCATGTTCTTATTGTTACTGAGTTTTCAAACTGCAGTTATAAGGAGGATTTTTTGCATGTAATTTTGACACAGACTGGGTTCCTAAATGGCTTCAGTTTCAAAAAGAAAATCAATACTAGAGGGGAAGAGTGAGGTGAGCCTGTTTCTACTAACTGATGAAATGTTAAGAAATAAAGACATTTCTCTGTGGGAAGGTAAACCAGGACCTGAGACAGGTACCCAATTGCAGAAGTCAAGGATATAAAACACCACCACACTTTACAAATGTGCTTGCCACAAGCAAACAACTGAGATAAAAGTCAGGTTTTGTTTTCATTTTACTCCTTTGTGGAATGCTTAGTAAGTTTTAAAAAAAAGTTCCACCATGATAAATCTACAACATTTGCCTTTCTACTATGTTTAGAAGTCCCAAGTTGGATGCGATCAGTTTGCTCTTTAAAAGCCATTATTAAAGTCAACTTTCTGTAAAGAACACACTGTCCAAAGGCAATTGATGGAGTTCCGTGTGTCTTACTGATCCGGGCATCCTGCTGCCATGGTAATCGACACACACAGCCTGTAAAAGACCGATCCAAATAACTAAGTGAAATGGAAGATTTTTTTCAGCAGGGTAAGCAACAGGATTTGGAACTAAGATGATTTCTCCAAATTAGCTTAGTCATTACAAAAACTGTGAACATCCGGAAGCTTCTCCCCCAGCCCCTGGGAGTCCCCCAGCCCTGATAGGAGGCCCCCCTTTTGGGCATCAATGTCACTATTTGCTTGGTTTTGTCTGCTTGAGGAGACTGAGGCTACGGCCAAACCACAGGGATTCTCAGCAGAACTATTTCCAAGTAAAACATTTGGTTTCTGAAGACATGAAAAAATATTTACTGATACTTGGGTGAAAAGAGAGGAGCCCTGTGAGCTGAGCTGAATCACCAGAGAGAGAAAGACAAAAGGCAAACCTAAGGATGGGCATGTCCCTTCAAATGCATCCGTGTTTTCAAAGAAATGCAATGATACAGGAAACACGTTGATGACAGTACACAGCTTACAGCATCCAAAAAGTCTCCACAAGTTTCAAGAAAAACACAAAGAGCGCATAAGGCTTTCTAAATCTCCTGAAAAGTGGCCGAGCCAGAAAGGTCATTTAACCGTAACTTCTTAAAATGCACATTTCAAGAAAAGGCATAGGATGGTTTCAATGCACCTTGTTGATTTTTCACTACTCAGTTGGAAAAAAAAAAACAAAAAAAAAAAACCAACCTTCTAAAAAGGATTTTACTAAACGCCATTAGTAATAAAAAGAGTTGTCATAAACAGAGTGCTTTTCTCAAGTCAGAACACTTGGATTCTGTCTGAAGTGAGATGCGATCCTTAAAAGACTTCTTCTCTCAGCAACGTGGCGCCAGCTTGAAGCCAAGGAGGAGACGGACAACGTTCTGCGAGAGAAGGTCTCCTAAGCAACACCAGACGTTCCTAGTCTACCACCACCTGGTGGTCCATACAGCAGCTCCCTTGTCAAGTCTGCAGAGACAGCCTCTGTGGGACGCGCCCCACCCATGCCAGCCTTGCCTCCCCCACGCCGGGGTGACTGCACCTGGGGCCTCCGCCAACGATCTGATATCAGTCCCTGAAATCACGGCATCCGGCGTGACACTGTGAAGCTCAATGGGGCACATAAGGCAAGAAACATGTTTAGTGAGAGGGGGACGGCGGGGTGGGGATGGGAGAGAACCACGCTTCCCGGAGGTGAGGTCTTGCTCCAGCATCACGCCTTCCTCTAGGTGGGTAGGGGGTCGTCGTCGCCTTTACCGCACTTGCACTTGCAGCAAAGCACAAACGGCGTGGCCAGGAGCAGGAAAGGCGAGGCCACCAGGAGCAGAAGCCCGAATCCAGCAAAAATGCCCACAACCTGCAAGAAGGAGACGGAGGGGCACAGGGTAAGCTGGCTGACCTGTAAGTTCGATAGCTAAAGTATAAACCACACAACGATCCGTGCATCCGTCATCCACCCACCTATATCCACCCATCTATCCATCCATCCATCTGTATCCACCCATCCATCCATCCCTCTGTCCACCCATCCATCCACCCACCTATATCCACCCATCTATTCATCCATCCATCTGTATCCACCCAACCATCCAGCTACCCATCCATCCATCCCTCTGTCCACCCATCCATCCACCCACCTATCCATCCATCCATTCATCCACCCACGTATATCCATCCACCTATCCATCTATCCATCCATCTATTATACACACAACATCCACCCATCTTTCCATACATCTTTCATCTCTCCATCTACTCGTCCATCCACCCATGCATGTTTCCATCATCTACCACCTATATCATCCATCCATCAATCCATTTATTCATCCACTCATCATCCATCCATCATCCATCTATCCAGCATCCACTCACCTATCCATCCATCCATCTATCCATATTTCCTTCCCTTCACTTCCTTCCTTTCACTCCCCCTTCCTTTTTCCCTTTTTTTCTTCCTTTCCCTTCTCTTCCCTTCCCTCCTTCCATCTAAATACCCAAACATCCATCCAATTATACATCCAGTTAACCAACAGGCTTCCTCTGAGCCAAAGGCTGTATTAGGGGCGACAAACACAGAGGCACATTAGATCTTGGCTCTCAAGGACCACCCAGTCTGGTGGAAAGAGACCATGACTACACCTGATAATAATACATTTTACAAAAACTGCCATTGGGTTCCAGGGTGTAAAGGGAGCCCAGGAGCCAGACACCTACATTAGCCAGGGGCAGGAGACTTTGCGTGCAATGGGAAATGGTTGAGATTATAAGGGTTATGAGGACGTGGGTGGTAAACAAAAATGAGTGGGATAAGGCATTCCAGGTGGGAGAACAGAAAGGCACAGGCGTGGTGCATTAGGGGGTGACCAGACCTGTGTTATTCCTGGAGTTTAAAACCCACCATTTACTGCTACGAATTTTGATTTTTTAAAAAAACATATATTTACCCCTAGGTATGAGTAAATCCCGAAGGAAATAAGCCTCAAATGTAGACATACCGTCATTCAAATCGGGCAGTGAGGCTGGACAAGGAAGCAAGGGGGGTGGTTCTTTAACTGGTCCCCCCTCCACCAGCTGCTGGAGTCCAGAATCGGAATCTGAAGGTGGAGCTCGTCCGCCACCTAGTGTTCATAGCGATAAATACATGAACCCGTTGGGCTCATGGTTCTAATCCTGACTCAGTGTGTTCACCTCTCTGGGCTTCAGTTTTCTCGATCATAAAATAAGCAGATAAAATAAAAGATCTCCAAGCGCTAGTATCAGCCCTGAAGTGTGATGCTACGCTTCAGCATCACAGCGGTGTGAATGAAAGTGCACCCTTAGATTCTGCCGGAAAACCACCTCACACACACACACACTCTCACACACACACACACCATGTTGTGTTTCTATATTAGACTGTGCTTATGCTAAGAATCTGTGTTTTCTGCCGCTTGGCTGAGTCCATTTGTCTGAACATAATGTCAACGGTGGAATTACGCGGTGTGGATTCAGATCACGCTCTGTTAAAATCACGCACACAGATATTTCGGAATACATAAAACCCCCCAGGAAGGCATCACTGATCTGCAGGGCATCTTGGATAACCTCAACCACCTGGGACACTTTCTCAGTCTCTAGGGAGCCAGGGACTCTCGCACCAATAACACACCAAAATCCTTCACCAAATGCTCACATTCTTGGTCAATAAGACCCCATCTTCATTTTCACTCAGGCTATCTTGTCTCTTTCTTTGCATGCCATTGAACAAGCGATGTTACCCAGTGGGTCCCAACTGGTGATGGGAGGGTACAGATATTGTCAGAGGGAAGTCAGCCAACAATAAAGAATGAGACAGGAAGTAAATACCTCACAACAAAAATAATCACTTCGTGAGCATCTTATAAGTACGTGTCAGGCAGAAACGATATACTGTAGGAAGACAAGGATAAAGAAGGAATCACGGTGAAACGAGGATCATTCATACTGGCAAACCCTGATTTAAAGGAGCGGCTAACCTGTCAGACAGTTTCTCAAGAGGGACACTCATTCAGAGCAGAACACAGTTTGTGTGACCAGCATAAGCCCCTGTACACAGCCTGGTGGCTCTGCCTTAACAAACGTCCAATATGTGTTTATAGGATGAACCAGTTCAATGGAATCTAGTAGCTTCTGAATCCTCTGCCCCCAGAGGGTTCTGTGACAAAACCACTCCAGGGCTTGGGAACACTAACCCAAGTCAAAGAGATGGTGAGATGAACGGGACACATTTAATTTACTGAAACTTGGCATTGGACACAGCCTGGGTGTCTGCCGCGCCCAGGCCTGAATGCGCAGAGGCCGGGCCACTGGCCCGAGGGCTGTGCTGGGGTATATGGGGGCTGCTCCCATGTCTCTTTCCAGTTCTCCATCCAATGACATCACCTTGGCAACTTGAAACAGCCATCCTGGGGGTGCTGACACCACCGAAAGCGACCAACCCTACAAAGTCAGCCCGCCCCCTGCCGCCCCATGGCCAGCTGTTGAATATCCTCACTGCGCTGGCCCTGTGTGTGTTCTGAGGCAGGGGATGAATGAGCTAAGGGGGCCGGTGGCAGCTGCGTCGTCTGCATGGAACGTTTACCGATTGCTCCCACTGCAGTCGTCCTCGCCCCACCACAGAGCCCCTCTTTTCTCTGCTTCATGAATATCTGCCGTTCTGGATTGGATAGAGTGCGAGAGAGTTAGGGTCTGCTTTTGTCCTCTGAGAGAATGGGTTCTCCTGTTGGGAGGAGGAGTTGGACGCAAATAATGAAAAACTTCTGCCCCGAAACAGAGTCAGGACACTGAAAACAGCCCCAGGAGAGGCGTCAGGTCCCGCAGGGGTCAGGCAGGTGGAGATGGGGGCCTGATCAGGGAGACACAGGAAGCTGTCTCTGAGGATGGGATCGCCGAGCTGCTGTCTGCAGGAGAAGGACCCCAGCAGGGAACGTGAAGACGGCTACCCGTGCAGTGAGCCTGGGAGTAGTGTTCGGGGAGCAGGAAGGAGGTGATGTGGCCCGAGTGGAGGGGTGCTGGGGGGAGTGGGAACCCTGGGGGCGGCCCAGGTCTTTTGTTCAGAAGATACGGAAGCTGGGGGTGCGCTTCCCGCCATGAGGGAGACCTGGAGAAGGAGGCGATCTTGAGGGAAAATCTAAACTTCTGTTTGCGCCTGTTCTAGCTGAAATGTACCGTTAGACGTCCAAGTGGAGATGGCCGGCAGCCAGGTAGGCACGAGGCTGTGAGTTCGGTGGGGACGCCAGGACGGAAACCGAAGTGAGGCAGACATAGCCTTGCAGTCCCGGGGGGCCGTGGGCTCTAGGAATGCACACAGAGGGCTGACACGACGTCCCCTCCCTGCCGTGGTCACAAGCGCTGGTCCCACCTGCCTATAAACGTAGAATAATGAAACCACGGTTGACCCTGGATAATAAATCCAGTCCAATTTTCTCATTTCACCAATGCAAAATCTATGGCCAAAGAGCGATTCCAAAGGCCCCAGCACTTAAGACAGAGAGGACTGGGCGTCTAGTTCAAGTACAAGACACAACTTGTGTGTATTTTCCTGAGCGTAGTGAAAAATACCCTCAGAACAGGTCACTGCGTGAGGCCCCTGCCCTGTAGCCTGGCCTCAGGGGGGCTGAGTGAGGACAGCTCCACCACGTGTGAACACAGATATCAGCAATCAGCCGCGTGTGAAATGCCACCCTCGGGCTAAAAGTGAGCTCTCTCGTTACAGGGAGGTGGGTCTCCTGCTCAGAAGAAAAGGAAGAGCCAGTGTGGGTGAGACTCCACCTTGTCAGGTGCTGGCCTCCTAAGGAAGAAGATTTACTTGACTGAGAAAGAAATGCAGCCCTTGTCTCTTATGCACGATGGCTGATTGCTGGAACAGCACCGGGAAAGGCAGGGGGCGCCGTACAACAAGCGTGTTTCCAGAGATGCTCGTGAGGGCAGGTGGAAGGCCCGGCCTGTGACCCCTCAGTGTGGTCAGGGAAGGGGGCAGAATTAGGATGTGCAGAGCTGGGCATGGACAAGACAGGGAGAGAGAGGGTTGGGTGATGAAGACCGGGACAACAGCGGGGCCACAGCAGGGCCAGGGAGAGGGACACAGCACAGCTGGGGGCTTCCGTCCCGAAGTCCAGTGAGTGACGAGAAGAAAAAGAGGAGGGGCTGCAGAGGGAGACCCAGAGTCGGGCCATGGAACGGGGGCCTGCCCGCCGTCCCAGAGCACATGGGCATCAGCGCCTACTACGACGTCCGGGTGCTAGGGAGACACTGAATGCAATTTTCCTGAGTAAATTGATGGAAGATAATCAAACCTGCATTTCTGCTTAAGAGACTTGGTGATAAATGCAAAGTGAAACTCCACTCGCGGATCATTGACGAAGCAGATCATGAACATGCCCTGAGCCAGAAGCCCGTTTGAGGGGTAAGGGAATGGAGGCTACCAATCGGATAGAAAGCCAGGAGACTCACAAGGGAAAGGAGGACTTTCTCGGCTTCCACGTGGATGCTTTACCTCTAAAAGCAAATTACGAGAGTGAAAGTTCCTTTCAGTAATGGAGATTCTGTATCATGTGCTGGGAGGTGGTTCTAACTATGAAAACTGAAGGCTTAAGAGCAAATTGGTCTTGTGATTGCACACGAATGTCTGCTCTGGGCGGGGCTCTTCCACTGCACACCATGTCCCTCGCTAATTCCCAAGCCTCTGGCCTTCGTTCCTGGTTTATATGTCACACGCTTTGCTAGTTTTCGTGACTCCCTTACTTTCCTTTTGACACTGCTCACTCATATTTTATTGTTTACCCCAAATCCAACACTAACGTGTGGACATCTGTCTACAGCCCTGCGTGTCTCCAGGGTTCCTCACACCCCAAGGAAGAGACCCCTGCACCCCGAGTGCCTTTGTTCAATTCCACGAGCACCGAGAGGGGCCTGAGATCGGGGCGGCGGCGGTGGGGGCTTCCTTTGTCCATGTGGCTCCAGGGGTGACTCAGAGCTGGCACTCAGCAGGTGCCCCTGGCAGGTGCCGACCGACGATGCTGAGAGAGGCTGGTGGGAGGTGCCCCCAGGATCCTTCCTCAACAACAGGGGAGGCTACAGACCCCCGTCCAGGCTTCTGCATTTCTCAAGGGCCTGTTCTCTAAATGACCGTTACCAGGAACCGCAACTGTTCCAGGACCCCGGGAACACGTGACTCACTCCCGGGGATAAGCAGGCACGAGGGCTGAGGTGTGAGCGCCCAGCCCAGCCTCGCTATTGGACAGGGTGACATGGTCTCCACAGCTCTCACACTCTCCTGGGAAGCTTGCCATGCTTTTAGGGAGCTCAGGCCACATGGAGAGACAGCTCCTTATGCAGAAAGAGGGCCTTTACAGAGGGAATCAAGTTAAAATGACATTACCAGGATGGGCCCTGATCCATTATGACTGCTGTCTTTATCCAAAGGGAAGTTTGGACACAGAGACAGATGTGCAGAGAGAAAGATGAAGTACTGGAGAGGCGCACCTGGGAGCTAGGACTGCAGGGAACGACCAGGGGCCGGAAGAGGCAGGCGGGGCCCTCCTACAGGTTTCCGAGGGAGCCCTGCCCACACCTCGACTCCAGACTCCTGGCCTCTAGAACCGTGAGGGAGTCTATTTCTGTTGTTTGGGGTGCTTTTTTTACACAGCAGAGGTGGAGGGGCGAGCACTGGAGCTGGCTGTACTGGCCAGGAGGACGAAATAAAATGCAGCTAAAATCCACTCTCCACGCTGAGGTCGGCAGACTGGCCCTTGGGCCAGATCTGGTCCGCAGTCCGTTTTGTTTAGTTTGGTGCTTACAACTTTATGGAGCTATAACTCACATACCTCACAACTCACCTATTTAATGCACAGTTTGATGGTTTTGAGTGCACTCACAATTGTGCAGCCTTCGCCACAGTCAATGCTACCACCTGATTGTTTAAAGCGTTTTCCTGGAATGCAGCCACGGGCCTTTGTTGGCCTACTGGCTGCGGCAGCTCCTTCCCTACCAGGCAGAGCTGATAGTTGCAACAGAGACCTTATGGCCTGCAAAGCCAGGGCCGTCTACTGTCTGGCCACCTGTGGACTCATCAGCCCTGCCACGCGGTCTGCAGTGAGGATCACCGAAGAAGCACACTTACGGGTGGTCTCCTTCTATTCCCACAAAACTGCCTGAGTCTCGGTTCCTGCATCTCCCAGACCGCCTGCTTCAAGGCTGTGCTGAGAAATGCCGACAATGTGGTAACGGTCGGAGCCCATCAAGGCTCTTCCCCGCACCCAGGAGCTGGCGCACACCTGAGTCCTGCCTGCAGCTCCCCTCGGTAGGCTCCCCCCGCGCCCAGAGCACACCCCGAAGATCGCACCTCATCCTGCAAAGCCCATGGGGTCAACTCTGATCATCTCTGACCACTGCTGCCTCCTGCTGTCCCCATGGACCTTTATGCCATAGTTCCTCCCATCAGCCCATCTCCGTCCCCCCTGCTTGCACTGTCCCCTCTGCCTTGTCCCACCTACTCCCATGGCCGGCTCCCCAACACTCAGTGCTCAGTCAAAAAGCAACGCCTCCAACAAGCCTTCCCAGCCACACCATCTAAAAGACCTCTCCCCAATCACACCTCCCCTACAGCTGAATCCACATCATATATATATACGTTATCTGTCCCTACATGGAATGTGGGTTCCATCAGAGAAGGATGCATCTATCTTATTCACTGGAGTATTCCCAGCTCCTAGAATACTGCCAGGCACACAATAGGAAATAAATATGTGTTGAAAGTATGAATAACTGCACCAGCTGCACAGACATCATCACCCAGGGACCTTTCCATTCTTTCCCTCTTACCCTTCTCTGTGACTGATTTGCTCACCTGGGAGCCTCTATGGAAAGCTCTTCCGTTAAAGGCCATGCAAGGACTGACTAAGCACAGTGGGTCATTACCAAGGTCAAGAGTAGGTGCAAGCAATCGAAAGCCTGATGTTGAAGAATCACCAGGGGCTAAGTGTGGTGCATATTTATTCCAGGCCTACTGAAAGCATAATCTTGGTCCAGGAAAAATTCAGGCGGGAACCTCATTTACTAGCTTTTTTCTATATAACAGACCTTTGACCAACTGGCAAGTCTCCTGGAAACCCCACACACGTGTACACACACACTCTCTCTCCCCCTCTCCCCCATAGGTCAGAGTGCGAGGTGAGCGGCCTCCTACCTGTGTCCGATGCCAGATGACAGATGCCCTGGAATGACCCAGCTTGTTCCTGCAGGGCCCTTTATCATAATGGATCAGAAGGAAGTCATCCTGAGAAGGAAGGGAAAGAACAGGGGTGGGTGGGACAGTCCTCTCTGTCCAGTGAATGAGTCCTGCCTGGTCCCAGTCTCTTTTTTTAAAGCTTTAATTGGGGATGTGAGAGAACGAGGACAACAGCAGAGGAAGAACGTACACCCAGAGGGAGCTGCTGCCACCCCAGGTTCCTGTGAGTCCCCGGGCTCTCCATCCTCCGTGGAGCGTCCCCGACAGACTGCTCACGGGCCACTAGAGGGAGCCCTGCTCCAGCTTCGGTCTCTGCTGCAGCCTGGCTCCCCCACCCCCACCCCCGCCGGGCTCGGGGACTCTGTGCTGACGCAGGACTTCTGAACAAGTAGGTCAGAGCCCCCTGCTGCTCCACGAGCTGCCCCCAGCCCTGGCTGTGCTTTACTCCACACGAGTCTCTGCCTGTGCATCTTCCCGCCACCCTGGCAGGATTATTCCGGGATGCAATGACTTCCTTTATGTCTGGTCCATCCTCCGCGTCCTGAAAGTCCTTCTTCTCAGCTCAGACCAAGAAAATGTTCTCAGTACTCAAGAGGAGACCCACCCTCCACCTCGGACTGTCTAGAAGTGAGAGACAGCTCGAGGGAACATCCTGCCCACCCTACCACCTCCAGGTGTCCTCACGTCCCACCTCCATCTCCAATCACCTTCCCCTGACAACCTTCACCAGACCGTCAGGTTTTTGGAGCCGGGGCCCTGAGCTGATGTCAGTCAGCCGCTGTCACCACATCCCCGGCTCGGTGCACGGCCCCCAAACCTCAGCGAGCAGCGACCGAGGTACAGGAGTGCGTTTTCTGGACAAAACCCTCTGCTTCTCCATGTACAGGAGGTGCCATTTTCTCTCCTATCGTCCATAAAAAGGACCAGCTCAGTAAACAGCACAAAAGAGAGGCTGACGCTGTTTGTTCACTTAACTGAGGCTGTAAACAGAGCCTCTTTTTGAGAAAAGGGGAAATAAGCACAAGGCCCAGCGTGTCTGAGGCGGGAAGTCACTCCTCCGAGGGCCGGGCAGAGCCGGGGTCGATGGTGTCCTTTGGTCCTTAGCGGCCCCGCTGCGTGGTCCTCTCAGGGAGCCTCCAGTCTGATGATTTTATAGGTCGGCCTCGTGGAGCCTGAACACACGCTGGAGCATCAGGAAATCCTGGCTTTTTGGGGGTCGTGGCGAGGGCCCAGACTGCCACCCCCCCGACTCACCCCCTGTCCTAGACCCTCATCTGTCCAAGGAAGCACAGGCGCGGGTGAACGCACGCTTCTTCTGGCTGGAGCTTGTCCTCTCTGGGGCCATTTCTGATGACTTCTGTCCACGGAGACTCTCTGTTCCTCGAACTCCTAATTCTGTTTTCTTTCACCCACACACCACGGAGAGTAACGTCCCACTTTAAGCCTCATTTTCCCAGGCTGCCTCTCACGGCGTTGCTCTGTAGACTCCTAACAGCCTTTGGATTTGTTTTCTGAAACGCAAGCTGAGCTGCTCTGTGTGACCCAGCTGAAAAGTCTTCAGGGCTCTCGCCTGGCAAAGCTGGACAAACCCGGGGACTGCACGTTACAGTCCCTGGGGTCGCCTGGGAAAACGCGGATCCTGACTCTGGGTCGGGGCGGGGGGGAGGTTGTACCCCGGTCACAGATGCCCCACGTGGCCCTCATCAAGCTGCTGTTGGACCAGTGTTTGGGGGGCACGAGCCCCCGTGCCAGAGGTCCAGCTCTAGCTCGGCACGGAGACCCTGGTCACGTTCCCCGCCTCGGCCAGACACAGACCACGTACAGGCCACATCCTTCCTGACCACGTCCTGTCCTCTGGAGGTGACCCGTCTCCCACATTCTGCCCTCTGCCTGGTCAGCTAACTCTCCATAGCTGTGCCCACACCCCACTCCCACCCCAGACCCAGTGACCCGCCCCGGAGGGGCTGCTGGGGACTCCACACCAGCCGTCTTGTAGCACTGTGCTCACGAGGACCAGGTGCTACTAGGGGCTTCTCAGTCGGGAGGTCACCAGCCCCTCAAGGTCATGGATTTTGCCAGCGACAGCCTGGCAGCCCAGGCCTCCATGTGGAGTTGAGTTGCCAACACTCACGGCATGCTTCCTGAGCAAAACAAAAGCCTTCTCCCTAACAAAAGCACTCCAAGATGCTTTTACAATATAAAAGTGATTTCATCGTGACTTTTAAGTTCCTGGATGAAGCCCTTGGGTATACCCGCCGCAGGGCCTGCCAGGAACCTAGGTGCGTGGTGAGAGTGAATGTTTCCCTTACATTGTTCAGAGAAGCCTCATCAAGCTTCTGGGTGGAAGCAGAAACAATGGTGCCGGCGAAAGAGCACGGTGGACCAGATGCTCGCAGATAACAGTGAATTCCTCAGAGAAGCTCCACCACGGAAGGGGTGAGACTTCCTGTCCTACTCTGGCTGACAGTGACTGGTCGTACCCAAGCTGTTGGGTCTTAGGGTCTGAAAGATCAGAGAGCGGATGCCGAGTCCGTTCCTCACTCCTTCGGTGCTTTGGGGAAAGATGGTTAACCTTCCTGGACTGCTTCTTAAAGTCAGGAAACAATCATTCCACCTCTCACAGAAGGAGTGCCCGTATGAAACAACAGGGCTGTGCAGCGCATGTCACAGATAGGCTAACCTTCAGCCCACATAAGCATCACTTCATAAACAGGGACCATCTACCACCAACTCCAAAAACGATAGAAGGCGAGCGGGTCCCTTCTGTCTGTAAGCGGTGAATGTTGGGCCCGCAGGGGCAGCAGAGAAGCAGTGCAGTCCTGGGCCTCACGGGTGAGGGCGGGGCCTGGCGGGGGGGCAGGGGCAAGGATGAGAATGGAAAGAATCACCCTAAGATGACTGATAACTCCGGGAGGTGTACGTGCCCAGGAGCCGGTGCTCGGAGAGGAAAATTCCCGAGAGGAGGGAAGGGGGCCGTGTAAGCCCCTCCTCCGTCTCAGAAGCTCTGCTGCTTCCAGACACACGTTCACACACCTGCCCTAAATCACGGCTACTGTCCTTGATTGACCGCTGCAGAGCAGACCCCCTGTCCCTCAGGGTCTGTTTTCTGTGGTCACAGGGTCACTTTTCAGCAGCTCATCACCTACAGAGGAAAACAGGCCACCCTTGGCCCCAAGGACACTGACCTTCAAGGAGGAAATTGCCCTGTGCTACCTCTGTCCCTGGTCCGGGCAGAGTCAGGACACAACGGGGCCTCTGGCCGGCAGGGACTGTGCTTTAGAGCCGAGTCAGACGGACACACAGACGGACAGAGAGGGTGTCTCTCCAGAGACCAGAGCAGAGAGAGAACAGCTTTGGGCTCAAAGGGGACAGACCTCGGGGAGGTCACGGTAGCAGGGGAGGTCACAGCAGAAGCAATGCTCCCTCTAGAAATCTGTGTCTGTCCATTTCTAATACTTCCCCCCAAAAATCTACCAGGAGATTTGATAACATGAGGTAAAACTGGCTTTCATTTCCTTCCCCCTTTAGGAAAAGTTGATAAGGAATTGCAAATTGCAGGCCAGACTTTAGATAATATAACATAATTTAATAATCAGTTTTCAAAAAAAAGAAATACAGTAAAATGCAAATTACATATATATATATTATGTATAATACAGGGAGACTATATATAGCCTATATATGATATATAGAGACTATATATTTGGACTATATATATAACTATATATATGATAAATAAAGAAACTATACACATAAAGCCTCTGAAGGCCCTAAAGACTTTTTAATGCTTCAGACATCATTCTGAACAGCAGAGACAGTGCAGGGTACACTGGGGAGATGGTGGCCGTAGGAGGCCAGAAACTTCCATTCTGCCAGACGGCAGAGGGTCTGTATGCTCTTCTGCCCTGCAGGTGACACGAGTGTCACTAAAGTAACTGCCCCGCGCCCAGCATCCGCGGTCCCCTGCCTCCATCATCCTTGCTATTCCAGTAACGGCCCTTGCTATGGACTGTTTGCATTCCCCAAAATCCCTGTGTTGAAGCCCTGACCTGCAGTGTAATGGTGTTTGGAGGTGGGGCTGCCGGGAGGTGTTTAGGTTCAGAGGAGGTCATGAGGCTGTGGCCCCCGTGATGGGATTCATGTCCTCATAGGAAGAGGAAGAGAGTCCAGAGCTCCCTCTCTCTGCCAGGTGAGGCCACAGTGAAGGCGGCCGTCTGTACACCAGGAAGAGGCTCCAGAACCTGATGACGCCGGCGCTGATCTCAGACGTCCAGCATCCAGCACGGAGAGATCAACGTCTGTTGTTTCAGCTCCCCGATGTGGGGAGATGCTGAGATACTACCCACCCCTTTAACACCCAGGCTGAACCCCAGCCTGAGCTGACCCTTCGCTCCCAGAGCTCCTGCACCAACTCCCATCTTTGGATACCACTGCATCCAGGGAGCTCACATTACCATAAATACGCACAGAGAAAACGCCTGACAGTGTAACTTCAGCGAAGCGGCTGGCGCACGCCTCCGGCTGCAGCCCGACCCCCAAAGCCCCCGCCGCGTACTCACGTCCAGGGACTCGAGGCAGTACCAGCAGAAGGCATGCTTGCAGTTCTTACACATCATCTGTGCGCACCCTTCATCCCGCTCGATGTAGACCTTGCACTTGGGGCAACGTTTGATGGGCGCGTCGTCCTCCTCCAGTTGGAAGGTGGAGCTGCTGAGGGAGAAGCTGCATCAGGGCTGTGCTCAGAGGGCCACAGGGCCAGGAGACACCTGCCAGCACAGGTTAACCCTGGAAGCACTCGCTCAACTAGAGGGACGGAGGTCACCTGTGAAATATGCTGAAACCAAAGAGACTGGAACTCTGGAAAACAATCACCGAGAAACTGTGAAGCAGCCAGTTTGACTTGGGGAAGAGAAAAAGCAAGATCAGCACATGTGTAAATTTAGACGTGCACAGACAAACCAGAGAAGCTAGGGCCAAAGGCTTAGAATGGAGGTCTCTGAATAATGGGATTATGGTCGAATCTTATGCCCTTATTCATATAATTGTATACTCTCCTAAGGGTTGATAACACATGGTATGTTCTTTGCCATTATCAGAAAAAAATATTAAAAAACACACACATACACACTAATCGCTTATTAAGATCTACTTGGCTTGTCTGTACAAAACTGTTTTCCTGAGAGGTCTGAGCAGGCCCACAGGGGTGAGCATGGTGGCATTTAAGCTTGGGGTCAAGTGCAGCTCGTCGGCACACAGGCTGGGTGGCAACCTCTCTGAGGCCCAGCCTTCTGGTCAGTGTGAGTGTGACAGATGGGGTTATGCATGTGTGAAGGGCAAAGGGCAGTGCAGGCCTGTGTGAAGTGCCCAGTAATTGGCAGCAATGATTCTATGCTGTTCATAAAAAGACAGCCTAGGTATCTTTTTAGGTTGACTGTAGAACGATGTCCATCCCATGCTATTCATCTTAAAAGACAGCTAAAAATATGCAAACATCTGGAAAAAGAAGCCATCAAGGGCAGTTATCACTGATTATGGGGCACGTACTGTTTGAACTCACTGCAGCTACTGAACGTCACCAGGAGAAAAATGATTTCCCATTGGGATGAGCAGCCTTTTCAGAACCTAATGCATTCACGAGTATAAATTCACCACAAGTGAGCAAATTCTGGCACCCTGAGTAAATTCTGGCTGAAGGATCTTCCACAAGCATCATAGTGAATGTCAGCCTTAATTATGTCATCACTTTACACGGTTGTCTGAGGATCAGTGAGCTTCCGAACAATTGCAGTCTCAGGGTTTTCCTAAGCTCGAGGCTCCTACACCGTGGGGCACGTGCCCCAGCTTAATAGCTTCTTGTTTCGTTCACTAGTACAAGGTGACCAGGTAAGACGACCTGGAAGGAAGCAGTATGTCCTCGTGGTCAGGGGGTCTGGAGACAGAAATGCAAGCCCTGGCTGGGCTGTGTACATACTATCAGTCTCCACGTCTGCAGACATGAGGCAAACTGCATCCGTCTCAGAGCGGGGGATGAAGATGTAAAGAGTTTCTCTGTGCTGAGCACATAGAACCCAGCACGTATATAGTAATCACTCAATAAATGCTAGTTGTTAGTAATACTTTTACTGAAAGATAATACAGCTGTAGCTCAAATTCATCTCTAATTTAACAGCAAACTGCGGACCAGCCTGGCTGCACAGAATGAGATTTACAGTGAAGCAGGGTTGTCATAACACGTGCAGGTGCCTCCATGGGGACAGGCAGGGGCCAGCCGTGCACAGACGCTAGCTGCCTCCTTCTGGAATGAGCTTGATTTCTAACAAAGGCCAAAGTCAGGAGGTGCCAAGTCCCGTGATTAAGGTTGACTATCAGGTTAGAAAACATTGCTTTGATTTGAAAGCCAGGTGTGACCTTAAAATAATGAAACCAATTTTCTCATGTGACTCATAAACTAATTTTGAAGGAAATGCCATGAACAGAGGCCACGTTAGTGGAGAGTGGAAAGTGCCTCTCAGGGAGACTTTTCAAGCAGAAACAGTTAAAATATGTAAGTTCTGGTGCATTGCGGCATGGAAATTATATGGTATAGACAACAGTTTTAACATTTTCTGGTACCTTAATTATATTTAAAATGATTATCAGTAACAACTACTACTCTACACTCAAACTTGTGAAGGCAGGTAGGAGTCTTTTGACAGTTTCATCACAATTTACGTGGTCTAATGTCTTTAAGGGGCAAACACACAACATAAATGAGTGGGGCTCGTCAGGTGATGGGTGGGAATGGGGGTTAAAGGAAGATTTAACTTAAAGGAAAAAAAAAGTCTGTTATATGAAAAAAAACGGTGTGTCCTCAGTTATAAATGGTAGTTGACAGTCAGCCCAGGGGCCAGGGAGACAAGAGGGAGTGGTGAGGACTGTGGCAAAGTAAAGATGCCAGAAACCCCAGATAAAGAAGGGGTTGCTGCCCAGCTCCAGACACCTGTCTCCTGTGTGGGATGAAGTTCCATGTGGCTGGATAAGCCAGAAAGTCAGATTTTGGGGGGATAAAATCTTTGTTTTTTATATTTTCACAAAATGAGATTTGTGAGTTCTTATTCAAATTGCCCTTGTGTCAGTTTCTTAGGTTGCACAACCTGATTTTTTTTTTTAATTTTGTTTGTTCTTGTTCTTTCTAAGGTATATCACGGATGATTTAATATACACGTATGTCGTGCCACCGTGACACGATTGCAGTCTTTGGGCAATGACCTCCATGAAATCAGAGCACCACAGATGAAGAAATACTAATTCGTCAGGCTCCCAACACCCACCACCCTCCACCTTAAGAAGGTTTTATGGATCCCTTCTCCATCCCTCCCAAGAGCAGGACACCGGCTCTTCCTGACTCCTGGTTTCGCTGGTTCTTGGAAGGGAGGAGCCCCTCACTCACTAAGCGGGGCCTTCTCTTAAACAGTCACCCGACTGCTTCACAAGGGCACAGCCCCGCCTGCCCTCTACCTGCTTCTTCCCCAGCCTGGAAATCCAGCTCTTCCGGTTATGTGTAATCTGTCACACTCGCAGTGTGGCTCTCCTCACAAAATTATGAAGGATCAAGACCCTAAGTATAAGTTAAGTGATCATTCTAGCGTTTCGGCGCCTGCTGTATGCCAAGATTTGGGGTGACAACGCCCAAACACACACAAAAGCTCAGCCTAGTGGAGGGACTGGCCACATAAACAGATGAACTAACAGCCAACAAGGCTGGTGCTGTCATCAATGCAGACGATCTCCAGGGGGGACACAGAGGATGGGTCTCCAACCCTGCCCCGGGAACTGGGAAGCTCGACAAAAGAGGGGACATGAGCCACATCCTCAAGGGTGGCAAGGAGTCCCCAGGGAAAGCAGGAGGGCGAAGAAGGGACATTCCAGGCACAGCACACAGGTGCAGGCGGCAGGGGACAGGAGTGTGTCCGGCGCCGCCACGAGGGTCCCTGGGTAGGTCGAGCTGTGGTGAGAGGGGTGGGGGCAGCAGCTGGGGACAGAGGAAGACAGGCTGGTGACACCTTCAGGTGGATGGTGAGATTTACTCCACCAGGAACTGGCCTCAACAGGCGCTGGGCCACCTGTATCTGATTGAACCAGATGCCACTGCAGATACTGGAGGACAAAACAGCTGAATACGATCAGTTTCTATGCTTCAACCTACTAAATTTCAAGGTACACAGAGTGATGCTGTGGTGTCCACCTGGCCATCCAGGCTGAGGGTCTGGCGGGGGACGGGAGGGCAAAACCGCTGTAGTGGTTTACTGCATCCTTCCTGCCAAGGCCCCCATTTCAGGGGCATGTGGCCCCCTTGGCCTCAGGCACCAGGATCCTGTATTTGGCGATCCTTCTGGTGTTTCTAACCACTGCCCTCCCTCGTTTCTGCTCCCACACCCCCATTTCGGATCATCTTCAGCACAATGGAGTCTTGGCAAAACTTCAGGTTATCACAGGACTTAAAACCCTGCATAGGAACTGACTATTCATACGTTTGCCTTTCTGGATGGGCAGAGTGTACTCTGTTTCTTATGCAACTTTATATTTCCAGAGGCTGGAACAGTGCCAGGCACATAATCAGTTCTCAACATTTAATAATAAACAAAGCCAGGTCTGAATGAGACCCAAGAGGAGACTGACCTTGGAGACTGACCGGGGTGCAGCCCTGTCCTCCCCAGAGGCACATTGAGGGAGAAGCCTGATTCCATCTCCCAGCCTGCAGTCTGTGCCCCGAGCGTACCTGGTCTCCCCGGGAAGGAAGGTGATGGGCATGGTCTCCGGGCAGCCTTGTCCAGGGTGCCAGCTGGCTTTGCAGGCGGAGCAGAATTCCGTGTCGCAGGCTTTGCACTGCACCAGCTGTGGGGTCTGAAGCCCCATCTCCTGGAGCTGGCACACAGCCTGGCAGGTGGACGCCGGGCACCAAGTCCGACAGGGGTCCAGGAGCACCTCTGGCACAGGGAATAAAAACAGGCAAGTCAAACTCCGCAGGACCAAGGATCTGGCGGGGCTTCGGACTGATGGACACGGACTTCACGTATTTAAGGGAGAAAAGGAAATCAAGGTCAGACATAACATCCCCTTCACGATCCGGGACCCATCTGGCTCTACCTCCTCCTCCCCAGGCACTCCCCACTTCCCACTCCACTCACGTGGGGGACAGCAGATCCCCAACTACCCCCAGAGTCCTCGTGTCTCAGGAGCCCCTACATCCTGGAAGCCTTGTGGTCCAGGGACCACGTCCTGCTCGCTGCCCGCCTGCCCTGGGACATAGCTTCGTGAAGTCAGGCCCGTCCTTCAGGCTCATAGCCTCACAACCTAGCCCAGTGTGGGGCGTGCGTCGGGCATCCCAAAATACCGGTTAAGGATGGAAGGAAAAGAAGGAAGGGCGATGGCTGATTCTTCTTCCCATCAAAGGTCAGACCTCTGACTTATGACTGTCTCCCTCCCAAGTTCAAATCTAAGCCCTGAGCTAAGGACTGTATGAAATTCACTCTTCAACAGCAGGCTTTCCCTCTGAAGTGGAGCCCACATCACTAAGAAGCCTGTTTGATGAAATCAGTCAGGAAGTTGATTTTGAAAAACAGAACACCACAACCCTCCCATTCCTTCACATCTGCTTTCGTATCTCGCATTTCTTTAAATAACGGTCCCGAGCTGTCCTTCACGTAAGCCTGGTTACTGGTTCCTTGGACCCTTTGTCCAGTGTGACTGGACTCTCAATGCAGGCCAGCGGGAGGGAGAGCTGGGCAGGAACCCACACGGATGCTGATGCAAGGCCAAAACGCCGCGAGGGAGGCCAGAGGATTCCAGGGTGTGTTCAAAGGCCTCCAAGTCAGCCACTGAGGGTCGCTCTTGAGAAGGAACGGACTGCATTGTGCTGGGAACTTGGAAGCAGTGAAAGGCGCTTGCAGGCTTCTCGGCCACGTGACCAGTGACGGCCAGGGTGGGTGGGTTCACCCACATCAGAGACAGGATTTGTAGGCACTGGGAACTCCAACAGGCTGGGGCTGTCATGAGCTGCAGGCGTCTGGGCCTCACCTCAACAGGCCACCTGCGTGTTTGCCATGCTCCCCAATCAAATGTGGATTCAGCCCGCCATGAATGAGCTCCTGTCAGGTACAACTGGACTAAAACCCATCTCACCATCCAATCCGGGGGCTAACAGTAAGTATTTCAGTCTTTGAGGGCCATGAGGTCTCCATCCAACTACTCAGCTCTGCTGTGGTAGCACAAAGGCATCTGTGTTGATCCGTAAATGAGTGTTCCAATAAAACTTGATTTTTAACCCCAAGCCAGGGGCCGTACTAATTTGGCCCACTGGCCATGGCTGGCCGACTCCTAACCTAATCTAACTTTTTTTAAAAGGTGAATTAATCAACAGCACAAAAGTATCAAATTGGTAGGTCTGGCAGAAGCTTTAGAAGACTTGCTAATACAGAGGAACACCTGCATTCAGGAAAATGTGATACTTTTTAATTGTTTTTCT
Organism: Phocoena sinus; assembly: GCF_008692025.1. Lineage (NCBI taxonomy): Eukaryota > Metazoa > Chordata > Mammalia > Artiodactyla > Phocoenidae > Phocoena > Phocoena sinus. Next base: position 4,689,598 of record NC_045775.1, on the reverse strand, counting down.
TTATAATAAGGTAAAATCTTCCTGAGGCACCTAACAGTGAGCGAAGGAGTTAAGTTCGCTCTTGTCACGAAGAGCTGAGAGTGGCGGCTTTTCTAAGACTGTTTCTGGCTGTCCGATCCGAGGCAGTGCTTTTCTGGGAAAACGCACGTGTGTGGGGCAGCGGCCTGCAGGCCCCTGGGCTGAGGAGGCAGGAGGAAGGCAGAGGGAGGGATGCAGAGGCGGCCTGGGGCACCAGGGGAAACACCAAAGGCCGCTGCGCCAGGGTCCTGTGCCTTTTAGCAGGCGGCCCTCCCCCTCCGTCATCTGGAATTTCTCTAAGAGCTCTGCCTCCGGTACTGGTATGCTGGTGGGTGAGCCAGGGTTTGCCGCACCTACATCACGGGGCCCCTATGTGCCCGGCCCCCGAGAGCAGTGCTGCGGGATGTGCGCGCTCGGCCTTCCAACAGCTGGACACGGGCAGGTACGTCCTCAGCGGGGTCTGTTTCCCTGACTACTTGGCAAGGTGTTTAGTGCTGTCGCCCCTAAAGGGACAACACTGTCCAGTTTAGACCCTTCCAGTTCCCACCGCTCCCCGCTTCTGCTCTGAGGAGCCTGTGACATCAGGAGGGGACCGGCAGAATCTCTGCCTGCATCTCACGGCAGAGCGCCATCTTCCGTCCACTCCTCTTAGATGGCACGCGTGGCTGCAGGCGGGGAGGGGGGGGGGAAGCTTTTCATGAAAGGCCCAATTATATCATGCAGCGCACAGCAGAGGAGACCCAGTTAGGGTTTCCATGGTAACGACTTCAACTGTGCGACCTGTGTCCTTATGGCACCGCGAATCCCTATGGGAGAGACTCCCTGTGGGAGATGTGGAGGGCAAGCACTCTGCCCCATGGATCTGCTAGCTCAGAACACCCTTCTGTCGTGCGCCCTTCACACATGCCCCTGTGGGCACAGCCTGGGCTCCTCTCTCAGACGTCTATTAGAATTCTACATCATCATCCCGCTGCTGGAGTCTGCCAGCTGGTTGTACAAGATGGGACGCAATCAACAGGAAAATCCACACCGGGCAACAGCAGAGGTTTTCTTTCCAGGATGTGTATATACATACATATCTATGTCTGTCTATCTATCTATGTATTACATATATATGTTATACTATACATTGTATACATTATATCATACGATATAACTATTATAAATATTGTATCTTTTATATATATATATATATATATATATATATATATACATATTTGTATATATTTTCACACAAGGCAAGCAGTGTATTTTCTGGCACACTAGAAGAAACTCATCTTAACTCCCATCTCCCAAAGGTATATTCATAATAGATTAATGAAGCAGTTCCCTAATAGCTCTACTTATCAAAAAGCCCAACTCTTTTAAAAGATGTTTTTCTTTCCTTTCTTTTTTTAACATCTTTATTGGAGTATAATTGCTTTACAATGGTGTGTTAGTTTCTGCTGTATAACAAAGTGAATCAGCCATACATATACATATATCCCCATATCCCCTCCCTCCCACCCTCCCTATTCCACCCCTCTAGGTGGTCACAAAGCACGAGCTGATCTCCCTGTGCTATGCGGCTGCTTCCCACTAGGAATCCATTTTACATTTGGTAGTGTATATATGTCCATGCCACTCTCTCACTTCGTCCCAGCTTACCCTTCCCCCTCCCCGTGTCCTCAAGTCCATTCTCTGCATCTGCGTCTTTATTCCTGTCCTGTCCCTAAGTTCTTCAGAACCATTTTTTTTTTTTTTTTAGATTCCATATATATGAGTTAGCATACGGTATTTGTTTTTCCCTTTCTGACTTACTTCACTCTGTATGACAGACTCTAGGTCCATCCACCTCACTACAAATAACTCAATTTTGTTTCTTTTTATGGCTGAGTAATATTCCATTGTATATATGTGCCACATAAAGATGTTTTTCTTTCTTAAACACAACTGTCCTTTGAGAAGCACACTGTGAAGGGCCCAGCATCCCCACTCATACTGGTCCATTCTCACTGCCCTGGATATATAAACAAATGCCTACAGCGTGGTGTGGTCGGTGCCCAAATAGGAGCTCGTGTGTAGTCCAGTGGGGAACGCAGGCAAGGGTGATGGACCTTCCCTGGAAGCTTGTTTGTTCCCAGCCTTGGGGGTCTTCCAGTTGGGAGAGTAGGTGCTCAGAAAGCACCTCACAGCCTCCCTCCTGGCTTCCTGCTTCCCAAGGACCTGGCTGGAGGAGTGGGGAAACTCAGATTAAAATCAAGGCTCTGATATAAGATGAGACGTGCAAAGTTCACAGGAAGACAGTGTTTGAAACTTTAACCATAGGACTTTTTAGTAACTAACGGTTGTCAGAAAATCATGGCAACTGTCACTTTTAATCCAGTCACCATCCTCATTTGAAAATGAATTTCAAAGGGAGGGAGTATGTTGAAACTTGCTCACTGATCCTGTCTCAGAATTTGCTCAGTGACCAGCTATAATCAAGAGCTGTATTTTACTAGCCCTAACATTTTTTTTTTTTTTTTAGCCCTAACATTTTAACATCTCATTCAGACCGGTCTCTGGTCCTATTAAGTCCGAGTCCTTTTTGTGTGTTTTGTTGCTTTGAACGTAATGCTAGAAAAATGTTTTAAAGTGATGGGTTTGAGAGATATTTTTTTAACCTAAGTCGAGTTGGGTTCATTATTATGCAAAGGAAAAAGAAAATCTTGGACTAAGCTAAAGCTCGGAAGAAATAACACAGTTAAAATTATTATGTAGGAATATTTACCCAGCTGCATTTTTAAATTCAATGTCATAGAAAGTTCATTTTCTTGTAACCCAAGTAACTGCCAGTTTCTGTCAAGATTCCCACTGGAAAATGTTTTCAGAAGACGCTCAAAGTCTCAGAAATCCAAATTAATTTTATTGCTCCACATACTGACTTTTGTATCACATGGCATTATATTTAAGCTATAAACTGCCCCAAACAATATATGGCATTTGACTAAATAAACTCTTGAAAACAAATTTCAATGCCATCAAAAATCCTGTTTGATTTTTTTTAGGTTGGCCACACATTACCTTTTTTTTTTTTTTTTCTTTTTTCTTGAGAAGTGAGCCTCAAGAGGAAATGCAGCTATCTTTAGCAGTTCTTAAAAAAAAAAAAAAAGAAAAGTTTCCACATTCAGCTAAACTAAGAGTCTCTGGACACTTTCCTCTAGTCTATTCCGCATTCCATTCCCATCCTGATGGTGTTTTCCTGTAAACACGCCACCCAGGGCTTCATCTCTCATAAATGCCTGATCCAGGCAAGGACTGAGAACCAGTCAAGGAAGAGCGGGGAGCAAACTTCCATGCTCACAAGCTGAGCTGAAAATTTTACAGTCGGGGTGCAGCATCTTCACAAAGTTTTACATACAGAGCATCTTCTTTCTACCCGTGTCTCATTCTGCTCCTTTTCAGATGAGCCCAAGGTCCAGAATATACATGAAAACGAGGCCAAACAGAATCCACAGACTCTTTAGAATACCATGTTATGATCCTGAAGTATTTCAGACAGCAAAGAGAAAGACCCATCCCGGACGCTCAGCGTGTCTGAACTCTGGAGCGGCCCGGCTCCAGCCAGCAGGGCTGGGCAGGGCACTGCGGGGGACCTGGTCCGCACCCCACCCCACTACCCGCCAGAGATGGAAATCAGGGCACATCAGTGAGTCTCTGTGGGTGTCAGGTTAACAGACAACCTTGTCGGGCTGTTGGGAGACTTGGTGAACTAAGGACTCAGCACCCACTGGTCCCAGCGTGCACGACGCAGCCTGTGAAGGCGACGGACATGCGTGCGGTCAGGATGGCGAGCGCCACGATTCCACCCTGCGTGACCTCGGGACTTGCTTCCAGGCCTTTGTATCTCTTAAATTCTCCGGAGGTCAAAGAATTAGTTCTCAGACTGTTAGGCCTTAACCTGGCTGGAGAATAATGCCCCACGAGGGTCTCTTTAAACTACCCCCAAAATCCCAAACCCCTAGAAGCAAGCTGTGTTTCACGAATCTTTCCTGTTCCTAACTAGATCCCCAACAGAGGCCTTCCAACTGTGAGCTCTGCAGAGAATTCAAATGACAGCCGAACTTTAGAAGTCTAATTTACATCAATGTTTTCACTTCTGCTGTAGCCAAATGATATATAATCACAATCACCCAAAGCACTCCCCGAAGTTACCCGGATTCTGTCACGGGCTAAGGCACTGGGGCACCTACCTCTTTCAAATTGTAGCTTTTTGTATTTTTGCATGATTTCAGCTGCAACCATACACTCGATCTAAGGGAAAAAAGAAAAAGGAGTATAACAATCTGAGGGCTAGACTCCAATGCCAGGTCAGCCTAGACAGAACCCATAACCCCCGATCCGCTGTGCACCCCAGTTTTCCCAGCTGAACGTGCCTCGTTCTCCTGTAGGTGGCCCTGTTTGGGGCAGGCAGCATCAGGGCAGCTAATTGCAGTTTCTAATCCTTCTTTGATCAAGAGTTCCACGTACTGTTTCAGGCACTGAAAAAAAGAAAAAACAAAACAGAGAAATATCTGTAAACATCTTTACTTCCCTAAGGCTGAAGGAGCAGTGAGGCATTAAAAAAAAAAAAAAAAAAAAAAGGGCAAATCAAAAACATTGTTCCAATGCGTTTTTTTGTATATTTGCCGCGTAGCCACAGCAACGACCAAATTAGGGGTTGTATTCACTCAACAAATATTTGCGGGGTACCTCTTCTGCACCGGGGCTAGGGATGCGGGCTGGACCCCTGGGCCCGACCTCGGCAAACACCATGCCAGTGCGCCCAGGGCAGGAGCAGAGGCATCGAGGGAAGCAGGGAAGCCGCGTCCCTCAGACACACGTCAGACGTCAGGCGCCACGCTCAGTCCCCTATATTCCATTGTTTCACGTGCTCCTTAGAATATTCTTGCAGGAAAGGTGTGACCATGTCATCACTCGGGTGTGAACACTGAGTCACCAAAGAAGGAGCTGCCAGCTAACCCAGACAGCAAGGGCAGAGCCCAGATTCCAGCCCAGCCTCGCCTGCCTCTAAGTCGCCCCTGCACCCCACACCGAGAACCCAGGTATGGCTGCCCATCCTCCTTCAGGGACCCCTTACTTACTGGGAAATTACTTGCTACCACCTTCCGCTACTTGGCAGTCTGGCTGGACATCTGAAGTAAGTCAGAAAAATCAGTGAGGGACACAAAGCAAAGTTCATACCGAAGTGAGGAGGCCTTTCCCAATGCCAGTTTACTCTTGGCTTCACTGTCTGCTAGTTGTAAAAATCCAGTACTCCCTTAAAAAGCCTTTGTAAACAACAAGTAGAAGAAAGGTCATTACCTTCCCTAGTTGCAAGCTCACTACCATTTGTGACTGAGACAAACACTGAAGCGCTTACATCAGAACTCAAAGAGCATGGGAAACCAGACCTTTCAGTGAAGGGACAACAAGGCACAATACCTCACCAGCATCTCCAAACCTCCTTTCAGCCACAGCCCAGTGGAACACTGGGGCTCATAATTCCACCACCACTACACTATTATAATAACGCTATTACGTGCCATAGCGATTCATCAAGAAAAGACATAGACTGTTGGTGGGAATGTAAACTGATACAGCCACTATGGAGAACAGTATGGAGGCTCCTTAAAAGACTAAAAATAGAACTACCATATGACCCAGCAATCCCACTGCTGGGCATACACCCAGAAGAAAATATAATTCAAAAAGACACATGCAGGGGCTTCCCTGGTGGCACAGTGGTTGAGAGTCAGCCTGCCGATGCAGGGGACACGGGTTCGTGCCCCGGTCCGGGAGGATCACACATGCTGCAGAGCGGCTGGGCCTGTGAGCCATGGCCGCTGAGCCTGCGCGTCTGGAGCCTGTGCTCCGCAACGGGAGAGGCCACAGCAGTGAGAGGCCCGCGTACCGCAAAAAAAAAAAAAAAAAAAAAAAAAAAGACACATGCACCCCAATGTTCATTGCAGCACTATTTACAATAGCCAGGACATGGAAACAACCTAAATGCCCATCGACAGACGAATGGATAAAGAAGATGTGGTACATATATACAATGGAATATTAGCCATAAAAAGGAACAAAATTGGGTCATTTGTAGAGACGTGGATGGATCTAGAGACTGTCATACAGAGTGAAGTACATCAGAAAGAGAAAAACAAATATCATATATTCACGCATATTTGGGGAACCTAGGAAAAAGGTACAGATGAACCTGTTTGCAGGGCAGAAATTGAGACACAGACGTAGAGAACAAATGCATGGACGCCAAGGGGGGAAGCGACAGGGGGTGTGGTGATGGGATGAATTGGGCGATTGGGATTGACATGTATACACTGATGTGTATAAAATTGATGACTAATAAGAGCCTGCTGTATAAAAAAATAAATAAAATAAAATTCAAAAATTCAAAAAAAAAAAAAAGTAAAGCACATAAGCTGTTTCCTAAGCCTCTTCCTCCCCCCCACAAAATGTCTAATCCATTTCATTATAAGAATGCATGGTTACTAGGAACGGATGGGTCTAAAATCAGATCCAGCTGCACTTTCCACTGGTTCTGTGCTTTGAACAAGTCTGCCTCTCTACCAGCCTCATTTTCTGGATCTGCATTTTAGGGTGGTTCAGCATACATCATGGTGGAGTCGAAAAAATATTGTGCAAGGGAAAGAGGTCGAGGACTTCCCTGGTGGCTCAGTGGTTAGGGGTCCGCCTGTCAATGCAGGGGACATGGGTTCCATCCCTGGTCTGGGAAGATCCCACATGCCGCGGAGCAACTAAGCCCGTGCACCACAACTACTGAGCCTGCGCTCTAGAGCCCATGAGCCACAACAACTGAGCCCACGCGCCACAACTACTGAGCCCACGTGCCTAGAGCCCGTGCTCTGCAACAAAGAGAAGCCACCACAATGAGAAGCCCACGCACCGCGATGAAGAGTAACCCCCGCTTGCTGCAACTAGAGAAAGCCCGTGCGCAGCAACGAAGACCCAACACAGCCAAAATAAATAAATAAATAAGTAAATATATTTATGTTAAAAAACAAAAAGAGAAAGAGTCTAGAAGACTACGTGGACAAGAGTGTATGCTCAATATATAAATGACGGTTGATCTAAATGAGTAATTCTCACCATTTTAGCAAACCAGAATATTTCATTCACTAAAGACTCTAAAGATGGCAGTTTCTTTAAAAAATAGAAATCAAGGTAATCCTCGAAAAGACCCATCTCCTACAGCCTCTCTCAAGAGCACTGAACAGAACTCTAAGACTCCACGTGTCAGTTGCAGCCTAGGTGCCTACGACCCAAGGGCCCTGTATGCCTCTGTCCTATCCAAGCTCCCTGTGACCACGCGGGCCTTGAACTCAGGTTTTCCCCAGATCATCTATGTTTCACCAATGCAGTGATGAGGAAGAGAGCTCCAGAGAACCGAGTAAGGATGAGCCGAGTCCTGGCACTGCCTCTGAGGCCTAAGACGGCAGAGGTTTCAGAGGTCAACTCATCAAAACCAACAAAGGAGCTTCCCAGAACGAGGGAGGGGCAGAGGAGGAGGGAGGGGGTCACGCCGAGCCTCTATCAGGCCTGCACCTCTTCAGGAAGACGGCACCAGGGTTTGGTGGTGTGCTGAACCCCTACAGCAAGGTCTGTTCACAGTGGGAGGTGACTGGAAAGCGAATGTCCTGTGTGGGGCTGGGGGCAGAGGCTGAGGAAGAGAAACACCGCAGGCTTCAGAGCTACAGAGACACCTGGAATCCCTGTCCTTCCAGGCAGAGCCGCGGACCGGTTATGTGAAGAGTTTGGGCCACAGCCCCCTTGACTACAGAATACAGATGCCCATCTTGCTGGGCTTTTGCAACGGTAAGAAAGAAACTATGTAAAAGCACCCGGCAGAATTCCCAACACACAGACCAGCTAAGTAAGAGGGACCGCTGTTACCTGCGGTGTGTCTATCTGGGTGATAGATGTCTTACAGTCATAGGTGAAAAGAAAGTCAAAATCTTAGCAACAAGATCATTATTTTACTTTTTACAATTAAGTTTGTCTAAATTGAGTCTCTGGAGGACACTGGAATGCCGTAAGCTGATAAAATGCTGAAAACTCTCCCAATACTGTACAGAGAAGTACACGATGAGAGCAGGTTTACAAATTGCAACATTGAAAGCTGGTGTGAAGCACACACCCGGGGGGCATCTCCGAGTCTGAACGACGCTGTTGAAGAGACTGCATGTATCGACAAGCAGTGCGTCACGTCTGCGGAGCACTACCCAGGAGCGTCCGTCCTATGCCATTAGCAGGCCGCTGTGCAATTTGCAAAATGACTGTGCTCTGGAAGCATCCATTTGTTTACTATATAAAAAGAGATGAGGATCCAAGTGTCTGACCAAGCATCCATCGAAAACAAGCCCGGGCTTCTTCCAGATATAAAGCAGACCATGACTCACAAGCTATGTTTTTCAATCTAATAGCAAAAAGATGTCTTGAAATGAGCACAAAAAAATGCCAGAGAAACCTCAGTCAAAATATACATGACAAAGGCAGACACTGATGTACTGATATTTCCCACTATCATATTAGTTATAGCTCTCTGTAACCAAATGCCTCAGGACCCTGTGTTAATCACTACCTGTGTTAGCCAACTAAACAAACGTGAGGCTCTTAGGAGGTGTTAATCACTACCATTTTATGGAGGAGAGAACAAAGCTCAGGGAGGTTAAAAACGAGCCCAGAGGTGGAGTCTGTAAGTGTAGGAGCTCGAGCTCAAACCCACGCGTGCCTGACTCCAAAGAGGTGAGGGTTTTGTTTTTATAAACTCGTGTCTTCTTCCTCCCCAATCAAGAATTCTTTCAGGGCTTCCCTGGTGGCGCAGTGGTTGAGAGTCCGCCTGCCGATACAGGGGACACAGGTTCATGCCCCGGTCCAGGAAGATCCCACATGCCGCGGAGCAGCTGGGCCCGTGAGCCATGGCCGCTGAGCCTGCACGTCCGGAGCCTGTGCTCCGCAGCGGGAGAGGCCACAACAGTGAGAGGCCCGCGTACCGAAAAAAAAAAAAAAAAAAAAAAAGAATTCTTTCATAAGCAATCATTTATTACTTATTTTCTGTTACCTCATGAGGTTTTTTTTTTTCTTTCAGTACAAAGCATTGTATGCATTTTAAAGTGGCAAAGTCTGAGTCAAACTAGACTGTGTCTTTATGTGTCCCTGATGCTTGGAGGCCAGGACATTCCATGACATCAAGACCCCAAGGCCCCTGTGGGAAAAGATGCGGGTGCAGATCCTTAAGACGCGCTGTGCTGGGGCTCCAGTGGGGTCCCACCTCAGGGGCGCGGGTGGTCAGGAAGGCATCCCAGAGATGGAGAGCTGGCCAGAGGGACAAGACGTCCCAGCGAAGGAGCATCTACCACACAAAGGGCAGGAGGAGGGAGGGGGGCTGTTGAGAGCCGCAGAATGTTCCAGGCCTTTCGTTTTCCACTCTGTCGTCCAAGTCTTTGAAACCCGGTCCAAAGGCAGAGGCAGCACTGCTGATCTGCTAAGGTACCTCCGCTGTGCCAGAATTTTTCTGCCAAGGAGAAGGGGGCCACACAGACACCTCTGCCTGATGTAAAGTCTGCAGCAAGCCTGAATTTCATCTGTTTTCTCCCTTGGAGGCCTGCTGGCTACTGATGATGCTAACAGCTGAAAGAAACCTCCAGAAACTGTGCTCAAAGGTGCTTGAGTAGCTTCTGCTTACCAAGATCCACTGTTTACAAACAGTCCATGCAGGCAGGTCCAAACAACTGTGGTGGGACCTGCACGAACAGTGTTCAAACAGCAAGGACCCTGGAATCCCCACCCTGGGTTGGGATGCCAGCGAACCCGCCTGCCAGATGTGTGACTGGAGCCGGAGCTGTGCCTCTCTGAGCCCCCGTCCTCCACGGTGTGGAATGAGACAAGCCTGGCGGACAGAAAAGGGTGCCTCTACAGTCGGTGCCCCAGGGTCCGCAGTGCTCTGGCATGGTGCCCGCACACGCACCACGTGTCCTGCCCGGCATCCCCTCAGCCTCCATCACTGAGGGTCTGCTTACATTCTTTCTCCATTAGAAGGCAGGCTCTTTGAAAGCAAGAACTGTTTATCTCTCCAGTCCCTGTGCCTGTGAGTGCTGGTAGAATGCAAGGGATTAACAACGCCGCAGGGAAAGGCAGATGCCAACAACTGGGGAGCTGAGCGCTCACACACACGACAAGCCGACACCCGCATGAACACGGACACTCGGCAGCCGTGCAGAGTGGGGGAGACCCAGGGCGGCGCGGACCTCAGGTCACTGCCAAAGAGCAGCTGGACGACGTGGCATCCCAGGCATCTCCGCAGGCGGAGAGGGCAAGCCCTTCCTCACAGAGCTGTCCTCAGGGAGGCGCGAGCCACGCCTGTTACAGCAGGCATGACAAGGATGCTTCATGCATCACCCCCCCCCCCGCCATGCCACCAGGGGCTTGAAACCTGAGCAGGCCACCCAGCCGGCCCCCCGTGGTGAACGTTCTGGCAGCAAAGCTGCTCCAGACTGCAGGAATGTAACTTTACCCAAAGCAGGGGAGTCCAGAGTATGAAGGTTGCTTTTGTAAAAATTTTAGAGGAAAAGAGAATTCAGACGTACTTTCTACCAAAAGAAAACCCCCAGAAAACAAAACCCAACTCTCATCTATGTGTTCTCTTTGTCCTCTGCTCTTGACAAGCAACAGGATCTGCTGTCTCCTGGACTAAAGCTCCCCTGAGCTCCGACCCCTCGGCTTTGCTGAAGACCAGGTGCAGCCCCACGGTCAGCCCTGCTCCAGGTAACCTCGGTGCTCTGCTCCCTGGCTGTCCTTGGGCCTTTCTGGGGAGAAGACACCATTCTCTCCTCCGCAGGGAGGGCGCTCTCCTCACCCTCAGGCTTCTAAACGAGCTGCAGGAGACGCCGTGTGTGTAGGACAAGGTCTCTCTTCTCCTAAGCCGCGGAGAAGCAAGTATGAGCGTTTCACCAAACCACACCTTCATCACCAAGAGCTCCCAGGGAAGGCCAGACAGAGCCGGCTGTGGTGGGCAGGGTTAACATATGGAAATCAGAGTCAGGGACACAAAGGGGTCCTCTGTTTCATCCACTCAACAGATATTCATTTACTCTGCACCAAAAGTCCAGGAGGCCGGAAATGCAGAAGCAACAGATAAACCTTGGGTTGAACTCTTCCTGAAAGTAGAATGTGTTTCGTGTGCATGTGAATTTAAGGCACGTGAGAGAAGGGGATGCAAGGATATGACGAGTTTGAGGGTCTGAGGGTGTGACAATGGGAGTACATGGGCAACTGCTCAGAATAGGTGGTACCTGAGGGCTAATTCTAACAGAGGGGTACTCTGTTCACCCAGTCTCGTTAGGTTCAGCTGTCTAGATTTTCCAAACGACTGAAGATTATTCCATCGAATGGAGAAACCGAGACTTTTGTCTTTTATCTCATGAATAAGAAGGGGCTGGGGAGACCGAGAATGCCCATTTGGGTGTCTTGCCATCAATGGGGCAGGGTTCCAGGACCCTGACTGCAGCAGGATGTGGGTGGGCCTCCTGCAAGAGAACAGGGAGGTCGGCTTTGAGCTTCCGAATCAAGGGCACAAAACGGGGAGAGAGAAAGAGGGCCCCAAGTGTCCTTCCTGGGTAGGAAGGTACTGAGATCTGGGGGCGTGAGAAGGAAGCCCAGTGCCTGTGACCCAGGACATGGCCTGCAAATGCCTCCCAGCAGCCCTTCAGTTCTTTGTTATGTTTGTCAGCAAAGCTGATACCAGGAGTCAGCACTTTCTTCTGTATGGTTAATGCACAGGCATCAGGTTTTAATGCGAAAAGCAAATGCACCAGAGTCAAGGCACACCCAGTGAACGTTCTAGAGCAGCTGGTCCCGTCTTTCTGAGCTGTGGTGTCCCTTTGAGGAGATGGAGAATCCTGCCCACTTGGCAGGGTCTTATGGGAAGTGCGGCCATGTCGCAAGGCACGGGGTAGACCACCGGCAATCAGAGAAGCTGTTCTTTCACCCACAAGGGGAAGTTTTAGAGGGACCCTAAATCCAGACGTAAAAATGAAAACCACGCCTGCGGAGCCTGTGAGCAGTGCCCCAGCTCGCCGGCCCCAAGAACAGGATCAATGACGGTCACACAGCCAAGGAGGCCAGAGGGTTCCCTGGGAACACACGTGTCTTCTTTACCCACAAGTTACTGAGAGAGATGCCCTCGCTCTACCTGTGGACAGCGCGGGGTGAGGACGTGCCGTCTGCAGCTGCTACCATTTTGTTACCATCACTGGAAGCCCCAGCTCTGCAGGCTTCCTCGGTCACAGGCAGGATCCTCATGCCACCGGAAGCTCTTAATGCCTACACAAAGGCAGTGCCAGTGGGGCTGGCAAGTGACAATGTCCGTGCAGTCTGAGAGCTCAGAGACTAAAGAGTCCCACTTTCCTTCCCTGCACAAGGGCACCAGAGAAGACGGGGAAAGGGACTCGCCCAGGGCCCCCCATTGTTAACGGTGGGGCGGACCCTAGAACTAGTCAACACTTGTGAATTACAGCCAAGCGCCCTTCCTGCAGTGTCCAAACTGTGGCTGTCTACGCAAACAATGCCCTGCCGAGAAGCTGGTCTCACTGGAAGATTCGTGCATTTTCTAGGCCCAAAGCTTTCTGCTCCTTGCACATCTCTGGCCTCATGCGGGAGGCGGATGACCCAAGCTGCCCTGCTCTCTGCACATCACCATCCAAGCACAGCTGCACATTCACATCTTTCTGGCCTGATGCCCTTCTAGTCCCTGCCAGTTATGTCACTGTGGGAACCCCTCACAACACCCCGTCCTTTGCCTGCCCTTCCTGATGGGGCTCTATCCATCACGCTTTCTTCAAATGACCCCCTGAAGCCTGCCGGGTGAGTTCCCTTCTCTGTGTGGTCACATACCTCTGTTTATACTGCGATTACAAGTCTTTCCATCCCAATGACAGCAATCCAGACCTCTCTCTCACCTACACATGGGATCAGGAGAGCAGAGACTGGAAGCTTTCATCTCCCCCAGGTACCCAGGGCACCTGGCACAGGCTGGCGCTTGACAAGGACTGAAGAATGGAAGTGACCAAGCACCCACTTTGTGCAAAGCTGATGGGGATGTTAAGGTGTGCAAGTCAAGGTCCATCTCCTCACGTGATGGATTTCTGGATGAGAAAACATAACTAAGGGAAAGAGTCAGAAGTTCTGGGTCTCGGAAAACAGACATTTCCACCTTCCTGATCCCTGGGGCGTGTTATTTTGAGGGGGGAACCACAGCACCCCACGTCTTTGAGCCCCAAGTCCCCCCAACCTTCGGAACAAGAAGATCCCCTCCAGTGCTGCGAGCTGTCACACTGACCCTGCTTTGTCAGCAGTGAAACACCATAAACGTTCTATGTTATAGGATGCTGCAAGTATAGGGGAGACCACAATGGCCTTGATGGGCTTCATTTTAGCTTAAAATGTCATACATTTTAGCTTCTGGTCCACGGGGCATCTCCCAGGCCACCAGAAACATAGGTTGACGAAATGGAAATGGGATTGGCTCTCAGTGCAGGATCTTATTTTAAGGTCATATTTTGACATAAACGTCAACAACCCTTTCTCTCCTCCCAGTACTTTTGCACAGAAACTGTTGGTCATACTTGAAGATTTCACATTTTTGCACACAAATGTTCAAGTTTATCTCTTTAAGTTTCATTTTCACACTCAGCCAAAACTTGACCATTTGAGCTACCTGGTGGGAGTCACATCTCCAAACCCCTGGAGCTTAGCATCATACCTGGAACGTGCACGGGGCTGGGAGGGTCCCTCCAGCCACTGAGACCCTTGGACCAGTGCATCCCTCTCCTACCTGTGTCACGCCCCACCGGCCCCATGCACAGGCTCTCCATGACCTTTGAACTCACCCTAAAGCCACCAGGCACCCTATAAACAAGGGAAATCCCCCAGAACATGTGTCATGGTCACGCCACGTTAGTACGTGGTAGGCACACACTTCTGGTGCTCGAGGAATCTGGGGATATGCAGGTTAAATCAACAGCTGTCCCTCGTGTGGGTTCCTCGGGGCTTTCTCTGTGCTCTTGGGCACCCAGAGCGTCCCAGGGGTAAGGGTACAGAGAGGGACACGGCATGCTGTGTTTAGTAAATCCACTGAAACACACAGATTGTCTGAGTGCATCTTTGAGGACAAGTGTTCCTCAGGACACACGCTTGGGGAAAGCTGCCCAGAGCTCCCTTGAATCCCTGCGGTTCTAAGTCCCAGTTCAGAAGCGAGATGGAGAGGATCTGAGCCTCCACGTGGCAACTCCTTCACACGTCCTTCCTGAACCTTAGGGTAAACTCCGTTCAGCTCCATTATACAGATGAGGCGCACAAGGGAAGCTGAGGTCAGAAACAGCCTGCGTTTCAGTGCCCTGACGCCTGACCCCAATCACTAGGCTTTCCCCTCGAGCCCCTTCCTCCTTGAGGTCAATCTACCTCAGACCTAAAGCCCATAATTCTCTAGTAGTGTTTTATTTGAAGAGTGCCCCCTTTCACCTTTGCACAGTTTTCTCTCTTCACTCTTTCCTACCTTCCCAGGTCTGTCCCCAGGAAGAAGACAGTGGCAGTTCTGCTGGCTGGGGGGCCCTGAGGCCTACACAGAGGGGACAGCACGTGACAGAAGCCCGAGGGGACATGGGCGCCTTCCCCCAGTCTGCGACACGCAGGTGTTTCCTGTGCTTCACGGTGCAGGGAGCTGCAGACACAAGTAAGCCTGCCTCAACATCTTAATTTTTAATAAATGGCTGTGAGAAAACAATCACAGCTGTCACCTGTTTCTCAGTGCTCCCAGCAAACCCCTCTTTGAGAAAACAATGTTATTTTCCTCTATTCACAGTCCCTGACTTAAATTAAATGTTTGATCTGAATTAGACTTGCCTATTTATTTTCACTACTATGCTCTAGAAACAGAAAACTAAAACAACAATGACAACAAATGAAAGTCTGGGTAAAACCATGCCAGGGTGAATGGGCGACCTCACAGTGGAAGAAAAGAAGTCGCGGGCCCATGAGGCCCTCCCCACACGACGCAGGCAGGGGACACGAGTGGCAGCAAGCTCGCCTACAGGCACATCTGCAGAGGGGAATCAAGCCAATTGGTTGAGATTGCGGAAAACTCCCCTTCAGGCAAGAGGGAGGCAATTCTTGCATAAAGAGAACTCTTTAATCCATCCCCACGCTGGACCATCTCATCCTCCAGAAATGAAAACGAGTCCAATTCTCTGTGTTCATTGGCTGCACGTCTGTCTTTCCACCCACCTCCCCCCAGGGCTCTCTCCCTCCCAACCTTCCCCAGCTTAGAAAAAGCCCAAAGCAACTTCCGGTGGTCCAGGTTGAAGTTACTTTCCTGGGGCTTCAATGAGGCACATTTCTCGGCTGCTAAGCACACGGCTGAGGCTGACTCTGTGCGGTTCAACGCAGCTGCCTCTCCCGATTATCTATCATGGGCCCCGCTGCAAACCAGGCATTTGGGGGCAGAACTGTGCCCTCAGGAAGCCAGTGTCTAACAGAAAGGGAAGTCAGAGACCCGGACTTAAACAACTGAAAGCTCCGTCTCATCTGTAAAAGGCAGATGATGCTGTTGAATGCACACAGGTCCCAAACAGACAAGGTCTGTAAAACAGAGACAAACAGAATAAGGTCTGTAAAATAGGGGCAGGAAGAAAGAAGTCTCTGAAAATCAGGAGGAGGCTGTCGGGGACAGAACCCAATCCAGACATCTGAACCATACATGGGAAGGCCGTCCCTATAGTCCATTTATAACAGTAGTCAAATTCAGAAACTTTTTTAGTTTTTCACAGTTTAAAGGAAAATTGTTTTTTCCGGACTTTTCTTTTTTCTTTTTCTTTTTTTTTGTATTTCTTGAATGGGAAGAAAAACCAAGCAAAATTAAATGAGACAAACTGAAAACAAACCCTACACCCTCATTTTTCTCTTCTGATAGGTAAAATGCTGGGTCTGAGAGAGGCCTGATGGGAACAGAAGCCCCTACAGGCATTAAGAGCAGGCCATTTGGCCCACGGTGACGCTGGCTGCATCTTCAGGAAATTCAAATGTGATTTCAAGATGCAGCCTCTCCAGCTTAGCACTAAAGCAGTGACGGCTGACACGGAGAGCTGACTATTCTACCGTACACACTCACCGGGCCAGCACCCCTGCAATCTCAGGCATGTCATTGTTCAACTAAATTTAAAGGGAGCTGTGGTGAAGCTCTGCCTTTCCAGAAAGGAGCGCACACGCCATGCTCAGGGTTTCTCAACTGCGTTCCCAGCTCCTAAGATTCTGTTTAACTGATTGCTTTTGCACCACGAGCGCCTGCCATCGAACCTGCTTGGGGAGCCTGACTGATTTGGAGGAGAATCCCTCCAATAACTGGGTAAAAGTGAGGGCAAAGGACTGCATGGTATCTCCAAAAACAAAAGTGAAAAAGGCTCATCCTGAAATTCTTTTAAACTGGCGTTTTCTGCAAGACCCACCAGGGTACAGAAGATGCATTGGCACTGGGCAATGGTCGTCATCTTCTCCACTGGGTACTCCCCGAGACACAGCTTGCAGGACACCAGCGGGTCTAGGGCCAGGTCCCAGGTGGGCCGGCACCGTGCTGTGGTCATGGTAGAGCAGTCTGAAATGAGAGAAGCACAGGCCATCAGACACTTGTGGCCTCCACCAGAACCGAGGCAGGGGTCACTCCTGGCTGAAACTGGGGCTCTGGGGGGTGGCCAAGTGAACACTGAGGGGCCCGGGGTTTTAGAGTCCTCGTCTGGGTCCTCTGAGAAGTTTTAGCCAGAGGTCCCCGATCTGAGTCTGTGGGTGATTCCCTTCCCGTATTGATGGTAATATTCAAAACGGCGAGTGATCTACCCGTCGGCATCCTTCCCTCCACCCCTCCGATGGGTACTGAGGAAGACACTGTCCACTAAATGAAGCACCCAGCTCAGGAGGGCAGAACCTTAGCAACCCGGCAAAGGACGCTTTTGTTAAAATAGTTACTGATCAGATCAAAGTGTTCTCCAGTCTCTGCTGTAGGGATATCCCAGGGAAACCAGTTGGTGGAGTTCTGGCCTCTCTGTGCCCTCCCAGTAGAATGGTCCTTCCACACTGGCTTCTGTCCTCACCGCCCAGGTGTCACCTGACCTTCCAGAAGCAGCTCAAGCACCACTGCCTCCGAAGTCCTGGAAGACTGTCTAAAATGTAAGCTTCAGGGAGGCAAGGCCCTTTGGCAGATTTGTTCATTTATGTGGGTCAAGTGCATCCAACAGTGCCCGGTATGTGACAGACACCTCACAATCACCCATGGAACAATCCTCACTTCCCCACCCTCCCCAACATTCTCTGTGCACATCCACCCCTGGTCTGTGTTCTCCTGATAACAGGCATCTTCCTATTGCTATGTTACACACCGATTTCCACTGCTTACTGCTCGAGGGAAACAGAGAGTGTCCAGCTCTTAGCTCGGCTCTGACCCACGGTGGCCTCAATAATTTCCTGTCGATTGACTGAATTCTTGCATCCAGGGAAATGGCTCCTTGCTCCTAGCATACCCCCTGCGACGTGATTTAAGCCTTACAACACTTACTTTGCACCTGTGGTGGGTAAGTATGTGCTTTATTCTACCAGCACCCCCTGGCCCCCCAAACTCAGAACTGAGAAAGATTCAGTTAAAATTTCAGATAAAATCCACGGCTATCCAAACTCTCACTATCTGCTATCCAAATCTCAGGACCTAAATTGATTTAGAGAATTTGGTATCCTTCCCTACTGAACCCCTAACCTCACTCTCTAAACTGAGGCATGAAAAGATTTGGAGAGCAAGACACACCTACATTCCCCCCGAGTTTGTGAGGCCATGAAAAGAGGGTTTGTCTTGTTCAACTCCACATGTACAGCAGAAGACTGTACACATAACGACAAAGGTACACACATGAAGGGAAAGAAAACAAGACAAAGCAACACCAACCAACGCCCAGAACGTACACAAAACGGCTCTCGGATCCTGGAAAGTCTCAAAGATGTGTGAGACAGAGTTCCCCACCTTAGGGTCTTCGGATTCAACTCAGGAACATCCTTTGCCAAATAAAAAGCTAATTGATAACACAAGGCAGAGTGTAGGATTATGTGTGAAATCAGTGCTCAAGGCACTCGGGAAAACTGGAGATCAGCCTGGGCTAGAATCTTCCGAATAGAACTTTGCAGGGGAGATAAGGCTTGAGTTTTAAGGGGAGGTTACATTTCATACAGGTGAAAAGGGGGTGGATATCAAAATAAGAGAGAGGAGTATCCCAGCATCTTTCACCAGGCAACAGGGTGTGGAGGCAACACCATAGGGGCAGAAGGAAGTCTGCTTCTCCAGGGCAAACAGAACACCCCTATCTAGTAGGGTGCTGGCTTACTTGACCACTTTCAGCCTCAGTCTGCTCATGTGTGTGATGGGGCCACAACCTCCATCTCCCAGGGCTGGTGCAGGATTAGCAGAGATCATATGAAGAACCTGACACACACGGCAACGCTCAGTAAACCCTCGTCCCTTCCCCTGGGATGCCTCATTGGGCCATAGTTTATCCACCTGTGAGAAGGCCTCTGATGATACCAACCAGGGGCTGGGTGTGCAAGTTACTTCTGGGGTCAGGGAGCTGTCATGATACTTTTTTTTAGAAAAACATTATATCCATTTCTCGTGTTTTGACAGTCGCAGCTCACCGGGTATCACTAAGCAAATATTTACTTAGGACGAACGACTGTGGGTTCTACGCAGGGCGCTGGGGGCGGGGAAGGCACGTGTGAGCTGGGGAGGAGACTCTGCGATGGTCCTGGGAACGCATGGAGGAGGTAAGACACAGTGACACACGACCCAGGCGCATGAGTGATGTCAGAGTGGCAGAGCAGTGGAGGAGACCCTGACCTATAAGAGCTCAAGCAAGTGAGGGGAGTTACTGAATTCCGGTGGGAATCGGCATTGGGAGTGAGGGCGGGAAATCCGAGGTCGGGGTAGGGAATGGACAGCAGCCTCCTCCCAGGACAGTAGTATCTGTGGGCGACTTAGTCCAAAGTAAGTGCACTTTCCATTGTTAGAAAAGAACTCTGACGCAAATTCAAGTAATTTTGGGGTGGGTTGGAGCCTTCCGGCTAATTTAAACAAACATGATCATTTGACCTTAACCCAAGGGCACCAGAACACTTAGGTGATTTGGGGGTCACTCAGTGATCCGGGGGTGCAGAGGGTACCAGAATCAAGGCTCCTCGTGTCCCTGAGTTCATTTTCATTTGGAACATCTCCCTCCATCTTGAATTTATGTTTATTATGATTATTTTAAATGTCCAGTGTTGCCTGGATCCTGGGCTCAGGTGCCAAGACTTTTTTCTGTATGTTTCTCCGCACCTTTTTCTGTTTTAATCCTTAATATCTCTTAAAGCTCACAGTACAGAGTGTCAACTGTGTTTTGATTAAGACTGTTAGCTAAGCCCCAGCAGGGATCACAAAGCTTTACTGGAAGCATTGAGAAACTGCCTAAGACTGGAAATGTCCCCAAGAGGACAGAGGTTGCTTAATTGGCTTTTCTGTCCTGGAGAGCTGGGGAAAGGCTGCAGTGGACACTGTCCAAAAGGTCTGGGGTCCAGATTCTATAGGGCACTGAGCAGCAGATGACATGTCACCCAGCAGACCTGGGTCCAAATTCCTGTCCTGCCACTTGGTCATGTGATTTTGGAGAAATTACTCAACCTCGAGGAACTTTAGTGTTTTTCTCTCTGTAAAACTTACACACCATCACCTCACAGGTACACTTGTGAAGAGTGAGTGAGAAAGAATACGTTTAAAATTCCTGGTAAGTAAAGGTCATTAGGCTCTGTCGGGTTCAAGAGCTTGGACATTAACCCATATGAACCGAGGGGAGGAGAAAAACTGAGAGATGGTAAGATGGACTTAGTCTTAGGAAGTTCACGCTGATGGCCGTCATTTTTGGAAGAAGCAAACACCAAAACCTCAGAAGCCTCCTGCTTTATCATCTGCTGTGCAGGTTGCTCCAAGGCTGGACATCACCCCAAATGGCAGAAATCAGGGACTTAACCCTTTGACATAGTCCTTGAAGCCCATGGCCCTGACCCCACTCACTGCCTTTCACCCTGGGCCACTCGTCCCATCCTGGCTGGTTCCTCCCCAGACAATTCTGTCTCCCCCAGCTTCTGAGCTTGGCTCCTTTCTTGTTTATAACGACCCTCAGTTCAACTTGCAAGGCTTGATCTCTCACTTCCTTTCTTCCTGGACCATGATTTCCACTTGACCTGAGACAGTGTGGCCTCCACTGCCCTGGGCACAGGTTAGCCGTAGCCTCTCGCCTCCCAGCCCCATGATTCAGCCTTGAAGCATGTCAGACACGGTCTCCTGGCATCTTGTCAGTATTCTTTCCTACAGAGTAGACATTCTCTAAGGTGAGCGCACAATCATGGTTCAACGGAAACAACAACTGGACATATTTTACCAAAAAAAAAAAAAAAAAGGATACATTGTCTAAGCCCATCACGACCTTCCCGACACACAGGATGGGCTGAATATGATTTTGCAAACATTGAACAGCTGCAAACTTGAAACAGGAATTTGCAAAGAAAGTCACAATGCACAATAAGAGAAAAAAAGTGTTTGTTTTCCTAATGTGAATGTCAAGTAGAAGGAAACAACCAACTATTTTGAGAACATCTGGTCAATTATAAGCATTATTCAATCTAAGCAACTCAAAATGTTTATAAGGCAAGTTACTTATTAAGCGCGACTGGGTTATGCAGAGGGTGCATTGTGATGAGAGGTATACAAGGATGAGAAAGAGCTAGAAGGGAAAAGAACCCACTGAGGGAGATAGTCTTAAAAGTACGATGTGGTTATTTGGCCAGGACCATCGCACCTGGGCTCTGGGGCTGTGGATTCTGCAGGTCCCTATTCACCCACTGTCACCCCTTCAAGACAAAGTAGGGGAAGGGAAAATCAAATTGGTGTCAGCCAATCACTACCCAACTTTTACTCTCAGGACTGCCCTAAAGCCGGCAGAGGCATGTTGGTGGTTCTTCCCCAGCCGAGGGGGCAGGGGGAGTCACAGCCATCTGAGTTTTCACTAGCCTTTCAGGGAACTCCCATCTGCAGTGAAGTCTAAGAACCACTGGGCTACATGATTCCACAGGATAGCCTCTCCCCCGAGGACCCTCCCACCCTGAAGCCCAAAGGGGCTTAAGCCCAACACATGATCACCTCTCAAAAATGCTACACTGGGCTTCCCTGGTGGCGCAGTGGTTGAGAGTCCGCCTGCCGATGCAGGGGACACGGGTTCGTGCCCCGGGTCCGGGAAGATCCCACATGCCGTGGAGCGGCTGGGCCCGTGAGCCATGGCCGCTGAGCCTGCGCGTCCGGAGCCTGTTGCTCCGCAGGGGGAGAGGCCACAACAGTGAGAGGCCCGCATACTGCAAAAAAAAAAAAAAAAAATGCTACACTGTGCAGCCTGTGTCTGCCAGGCACGGGGTTAGACTCTGCATATCAGCCTCCTGTATTCTTTGCCATGACTCCCTCCGGGGAAGCGTGGCCTTTCCACATCTGCCACGTGTGTTAGTTTGTCCCCCAAATCGAAAAGCAGTGCTTTCTACCCTGCTGGACAGTGCTGGTCACAGGCAGACAGCCCATTACATACACATATATGTGCATCAGGCATTATGGGAACCAATTTTATACATTATTTCACGTATCCGCACAGTGACTTTGAGGCTTTAGTAGTTGTTACTATTCCAATTTCAACAATGAGGAAAGCAAGACACAGAGAAGGCACGTAACCAGCCTGCGAGACGTCCTTTGTATATCCTATGGATTGCATGAGAAGGGAGCCTTCTGGGTCTGTAGACAAACTAATTCCAGTTCTGCCATGGAGCTTCCTGGGCCTAACCCGAGTGCTTCCACGTTGGCAGCAGGGTGGAAAGCTACAGCTTCACAATTTGGAGCTGCCAGTCACAGCAGAAACATGAGAATGGTTGCTGGGTAGAAAATTGACTGCAGGGAGGTTGACTTATCCAAGTGTATGTGGTTCCATGAACCTTCAGGAACGTGTCTGAATGTCACCTTCTCCAGAGGAGACGATGCTGCTCCCAGGTATTCACGCAACTAACGTGAAAACTTATATTCACATGAACACCTGTGCGTGGATATTTACAGCAGCTTTATGCATGATTGCCAAAACACGGCCTCAAACAAGATGTCCTTCAGGAGCTGAACGGATAAATGACCTGTGTGACATCCAGACAATGGAACATTTTTTCAGGGCTAATGGGAAATGAGCTATCGAGCCATGGAGAAACATGGAAGAACCTTCAATGCATGTTATTAAGTAAAAGAAGCCAATCTCTCTGAAAGGCCACAGACTGTCTGATTAAAACTATATGACATTCTGGAAAAGATAAAATTATGGAGACTGTAGAAAGATCAGAGATTGCCTGTCAGGGAGAAAAGGATAAACAGGCCGAGCACAGAGGATATTTTAGGACAGTGAAACTAGTCAGTATGATTTGTAATGGTGGATGCATGTCATTATACATCTGCCAAAACCCACACCAAGTGTGAGCCCCAATGTCAATGGTGTGGGCAAAGTCATGTCCCCCACAAAGTTCCTATGTTGAAGCCCTAACCCTCAGTGTGATGACTGTATGGCCTTTCGAGGCAATTAAGGTTCAGTGGGGTCATAAGGGTGGGGTTCTAATCCAGTAAGGCTGTGGCCTTATGAGAGAGGAAGCTCTCAGCATCGTCCTCTCTTTCTCCTACAGGTGAGGACTCAGGGAGAAGGTAGACACCTGCAAGCCACAAAGAGGGCTTTCACCAGCATCTGAGGAGAACCCAACCCTGCTGGCTTCCCGATCTTGGACTTGTAGCCTCTAGAACTGTGAGAAAATACACTTCTGTGTTTTAAGTCACCCAGTCTATGGTGTTTCGTTATGGCAGCCTGGGCTAATACAGCAAGCTACGGACTCTGGGTGGGAGGGATGTCTCATTGTAGGTTCATCGCTGTAACACTGCATGTCAGCAGTGGTGGAGACCTCAGACTCTTCTATATGGTACCTCCCTATACAATCTGCATCAACTTTCTAAATATAAGTCCAAATCTGTTAACCTAAAGGTAAATTTAAAACCAAATCTGTTCATCTAAACTGCCCTAAAATAAAAAGTTTATTTTAAAAAATTTGTTATTTTCATTTAAACCCGAATAAGCCTATTAACATGCAGACTCAACTGGAATCTTTTAAGAATCTAAGATTTTAATTTGTTTTAAGACCATGTTTTCCCCAAGCAGTATTATTTTTATTTTTTAACTTATTCTTTTTTTTCTATTGAAGTATAGTTGATTTACAATGTTGTGTTAGTTTCAGGTGTACAGCACAGTGATTCAGTTAAATTATATATATATATATATATTCTTTCTCAGATTCTTTTCCATTATAGGTTATTACAAGATATTGAGTATAGTAAACTGTGCTATACAGTAGGTCCTTGTTGATTGTCTATTTTATATAGTAGTGTGTATCCATTAATTCCAACCTCCTAATTTATCTCTCCCCACTCCCTTTCCCCTTTGGTAACCATAAATTTGCTTTCTATGTCTGTAAGCCGATTTCTGTTTTGTAAAAAAGTTCATTTGTGTCATTTCTTTCAGATTTGACTCCAAACAGTACTATTAAGTGTGATACTAAAAATCAGAGGAAAACGGGATTAAATATAATTGGGCAGATTCGTGTGCTTATTTTTAACCATCAAACCCCGTGCGGGTCTTCAGGTGGTAATGAACACAGTGGTACTCCAAGAGGGCCGTACAGTATGGCTCCACTGGACAAAGCACAAAACACGCTCTCAAGCACAACCACACACCATCAAGGTTAAAAAGGGAAGAAGAAGCTACTTTTCAGTCATTTCGCTGTCACAGGTTCCCCAACATTCAGACTTTGCAGGGAAAAGAGCAAAGAGGAGACAATCAACAAGGGGCCCAGGGACCAGAGAGAACTCTGGCCTGTCCGAGCTGCACTCTGCACAGGAGAAACAGCCAGAGACCTGTCAGGCACAGGTAAGGGTTTCCACTCCGCACGTCATAGAGGCCCAAGGTCCCTTACCATAGACAGGACGAGGAAACTTGCCTTCACTTAACCTGGGACCTTCCGTTTACTTCCCTCCTGCCTCCCAAAGATTCGGACCATTTTACAAGCATATAAACTCACCTCTGTTAACCGTGGCCCAGAAGCCTTTTTGTGCTAAAAGCATGGATGTCTAAGGCAGTCAGCCATTCCCGGGCAAACAGGTCCTGTTGCATTCGGCTGCCCCCCCACCCCGTCCCTGAGGCCCCATCCAGCAAGGCAACCCCCTTGCCAGGCTGTCCCACAAACCCATGTCCCAGCCGGGCCCCGTGTCTGAGGAAGGTAAGCCTGTTTCCCCTTGAGGTCTTCAGTCGGTTACCCGACACTGGTGTCCCTCAGTCACCTTTTCCGTAAAATGGGGTTTTTAGTTTTGTCTTTTTTTTTTAATGCTGGGAAATACTTGCATTCAAGCAGGGAAGGGAAGGCAGAGGTCTGGCCCGATGCTCTATTCCTTTAATGCTGTGGGATCTGCCCCCGGAGCTTCTCTGCTTGTAGTTATCTCAAGTTCAACATATTTCAGCTTAACCCCCTTCTAGATGTCGTTTGGAGGGCGAAGGAGATCTGCTTCCCATCGCCACTGGGCTCTGGGGCTCTGACTGCCTTGCCTACAGATTCATGGCTTGATAAATTTGTCATATTCAAAATCTTGAAATGTACTAAAAGTGGGTTTAAAAAACCATCCACGAATGGGTGCTCTGCACCTTTCAAATGCACCTGCACAGGTGAGAGCGAAGAGGAGCTCCTTCACCTGGCGCATCCTGACTGTGATGCAGCATCTATTCCTGGGCGCTGAAGTACACAGTGGGGTTGAGGGGAAGGTTGACTTAAACGAGCTGCTTCCTTCCACAGAGCAGGCCCACCTCCTCCCTCCATCCTACCCTGGTGCTCTGGGTCTGTGCTTCTCTTGCCAGAAAAAACGTCTGGGCTGGGGCGAGGCCAACACAGTGAGTCTTCCTGCAGCAGGGTCCGGAGCCCGTCCGGCTGCCCGGGGTGCAAAAGAGGGAGGCCCACACAGACACGACAGAAAGCCGGCTGAAAAAGCCCTTACAGACATTTCCAGCGCCAGCCGGGGCGCCGGCCTTGAGACGCTTCCTCCCTGGCCTGGGCAGACCTGTGCACTTGCTTCTGGAAGCTGCCCCTCTGTGGGAGGCTTGGCTTACGAAACAAGTGACATTCACGGCAGAGCACTCACTCACAACGCCCCAGTATCTTCCTCATCACAGACTGCTTCCCGCAGGCGGCCCAGCCCAGCCTGGCTCTCTGACCTTGGTCCAGGAATGAAAGGAAGAGGGAGACACAAAGGGACTATTATTCCCACCGCAAACGTCACACTTTGGCTACCAGCGAGCAACAACTTTAAAAGTCAGACATAAAGGCATTGCGTTTTAAGGCCGATGGGGATCATCATCGGATTGTGTGTCCTTTTAGAGATGATTTCCTTGCTCCCAGCTGTTTAGGGATTTGCTAAGAGGTCGCACGGCCACCTCACGCCGTCCCACCGCCTTCTACCTGGTCATGAACTACCCTGATGGTACTATCGCCAAATCTTGCCAGTGACACAGTGAATCATTATCTCCACTTTTTATTTTTCAGATAAGGACACAGAGAAAAGAGCAACAGAACATGTCCACACATGTAGGATAGAGCACGAACAGCATGGGCCACGCCCATTCCCTGCTCTAAACATTCCTAATCACGCTCTGCCGAAGAAAAGGCCCTCAGTGGGGCACACGTGTCCTCTGCGTCCCCCCGCCCCTCTAAGTCAGTCCTGGTTGATGGGAGCACGCTCTGGCCAGCTCAGGTGGGGGCAGGACAGGTGCGTGGCTGTGTCCTTCCAGGCACCACGCAGAGGTCTTGCTGCTAAGACAAGGAGCCTGGGAAATTCCTCGGTGTGGAGCTTGTCGATCCCTTGGGTTAACAGAACAAGACGTGATGGAGTAGGGAGCACGCAGTGGGATGGACACGGGCCTCTGTGAAGATTCCAGAAGCCGGGGTTCTCATGTCAGCATAGCTGCCCACCGACCATGCGACCCCCGGGACCTGTCCTGGACCCTCCTGGATCAGCAGCCTCACCTGAGCGCTGGCTTGGGCCTGGCTCGCTGGATTCCTCCAGGCCCCTGAACCCTCCCTCATTCCACCCACCTGGGAAGCTGTCACCCAGCTCTCAGCAAGAGTGACTGCTGCTGTGACTGCAGCAGCAAAGGGGGGCTTCGGCGGGGGGGTTGGGGAGCGATGCATCTCAGAGAGAGAGAGAGCTAGAGGATAAAATGTGCTCTCGAAGGATCGATCCTGCCACCACAGACCCATCTCAGAGCTCAGGTACTCCTGCAGCTGTGAGCCCTGTCTGTCCACGAAATCATCTCAACACTCCTGCCTGCCCTTTCTAAGAGCTCACCACAATTCCACCTCAAGCCCCTCCCATCCCAACGCCTATGGTTACACACCCCAATCCTTCCACGTACTCCCGATCGGTAGTTAGCCAGCCGGCGTTAGGTTTCTGTAATGATCCAAACACTGTTCTAGGCACGGGATGACAAGGGCCAGAGGTCTCACCCACACAGCACGTCGGGCAACAACCAAAGCCTTTTCTCCGGTTGAAGCACCTGCTTGTGAAGACCTCAGCATGAAAGAAAAGGGATCAAATAAAAGGTATACAATGACAGGGCATCTGTTCAAAGAAACCTTGCGGGAGTCGAGCAGAATCACCCTTTTATCAATATTGAGCTGCAGATGGTTTTGGCTTCCTTGATGTACTTTAGCCAGAAAATTAGGTAAAATTTGGAGCGTCCAAATACATGCAGCAGATTTCTTATTGTACCCATATATACACTTCTTTTATCAGGTTTATTTGGATTTTGTCTTTGCTTCTTAAGAACAGATGAGAGGAAGGGGTATTGCTAAAAACAGAGTAAGTAGATACGATAAACTCCACTCGGGTAGTTAGAGCTGATTCATGTTTTCAGTGAGGAGGCCAGGTATCTGCCAGATTCTCTGAAGACAGAGCTGGCAGGATGACATGTAGGACTCAATGAGGGGCCTGAAATAACCAAGAGGCACACATGGCCCAGCCTGAGGTTCCGGTGGTGCCCCTGCAGGCCAGGCCACGGCACGTGCCAGAGCTCTGGGGTCGTTCAGGGTCTGCATG
The DNA here is from genome assembly GCF_008692025.1 of Phocoena sinus. NCBI lineage: Eukaryota > Metazoa > Chordata > Mammalia > Artiodactyla > Phocoenidae > Phocoena > Phocoena sinus. Next base: position 4,662,234 of record NC_045775.1, on the reverse strand, counting down.
CCCGAGAAACGTACATACACATATACCCCTTAGTTTTCAAATGTACACGATATCATTGGGATGAACTAAAATGTGTCCCTAGGGGAATTCACACCTGGGACAACAGAAGGCAGTCTTCCTTCGATCATTCATTAAACAGGTATCTCGGAGCGCTTTGTTCCAGGCACTGCTCTGGTCACCAGAAACGTTAACAGTGCACAGAATCTACAAGCACCCCTGCCCTCTGGGAGCTAACACTCCACTGGGGAGACAGGAAATAAATAAGGTAAATCGGTAAATCAGACAGTGCGTCAGCCAGTAATGCGTGTGCAGTGGGCAAAACAAGCAGGGCGGGGGAGATGTGCTGAAATGGTGTCCAGGGTCCCCGACAGACCAGCGGGGCAAAGGCAGAGGCCAAGCGACCGGCGGGAGACAACGGCAACTGTCCAGGTGAGAGACGGGGTGTGTCCGGGTGATGCCATGAGAAACAGGCCGAGGACAAGTGGTCATACTCTAGACCTGCTTGGAAAGAAAAGCCGCTAGGACGAGCTGACAGCCCAGGTATGGCTATGAGAGAGACAGGGTCCAGGACAGCCCCAAGACCTTTGACCTCGCAAGTGGAAGGACTGAAGGACAGAGCTGCCCTTGCTCAAGTCTGGTGGGCGTGGGAGGAAGGTGCCAGGGTTTCTCCATCATTTACCGCCAGCTGCAGGATCTCAACGAGCCCCTCTGAGCCCAGCTCAACCGCTTTCCCAGGAAGCAGACACGGTGGGTACACGTTACCAGCAGGCAAGGCAGGCTCTGCAAGGGGCAGAAGCCCTCCAAGTGAAGAGCAGAGTCTGCGAACCAGGGCGAGGCCTTTTCTTTGTACAACCTTCAAGCTAAGAATGTCTTTTTGCATTTTGAGAGATTATAAGGCAAAGAAAAACACAAGCAAAGAAATGTGGGCGAGCAAAGCCTACAACACTCACTATCTGGCCCTGCACAGAAAAGTCTGCCAGCTCCTGATTTACAGGTCGGCATCCTGCATTCCGTGGGTGGAGCCAACTAGGACTCCTGGATGAGGCTCAGAAACAGGAAATTCCTACAAGAAGTCCTCCAGGAGAGCAGGCCCAAGGTCAGGACCAAGGCCAGGGCCTGAAAACAGCATCCTGGAAATGTCACTTTAAACACCCGTAACCGTGAGCAACTCTCCAAAGCCTGAGGTTCGAAGAAAGGAAGTGAAAGAACTAGAGGTTTGGGCCCTTTCTCTGCTTCCACATGTATGACAGCCAAAGGCTGGACACTGCCTGAACAAGACAGTTCTAAGTGCCCCATCCTTTGTGCTCTAGTTCATTGAGACCCAAGGGCTCCTAAGGATTTGTCCTAGAAAGACCACAGCAGGCACAAGTCAGAAGGTCCAGCGCACACCCTCAGCATCCAGGAGACTTCTTGTGGGAAAGCAAACAGGAAGCTTTAAATCCCGCTTCTCCTATTTGGAGCAGACCATGAGGTGATTGCTCACACAGGGACCAGACACATAAAAGTGCAATCACCTCGTGGTGTGAGCCACACTCAGTCCCCATGTTTTTAGATCTGGAAGCAGTAACCTCTGACACCTGCCAGCACAGGCGTGGGAGAGACATGCAAATCCCATGTGCAGAGCAGGAGTGGTGTCCCCTGCCTTGGACCCTGTAACACTTCTGTGACAAGTATCTTCCCTATGCTATCTCCAAACTCTCATTTATACCTTTGGGTATACTCAGAGTTCACTTTTAATCACCAATAAATTATAACCCGCTGTGCCCCGAGTTGGGCAGAATCCACATCACTCTATGCCTTGGGGGCTCAGCTATTTTCTCATTGTAATAACGGCCTGATAACTATTAAAGGACCCCTGTGTTCAGAAAACAAGAGCTTGGAACAAGCCTAAAGAATCCCATGTCACTTCACCAGTATGATGATTATGACAATAATATCGCGAATCTTTGTTTTCCAAAGCCCATGACCTACAGACTATCACATCTTTCACCTTCTTCCAATCATCTGATCGCCTACATAAAACCCCCTGCATCCCATCACCTCCGGTCCCCTGCCCCTCTTTATGTTACCCCAGGCAGTGTCTACATGCACTTCTTTATTTATGTATTGTTTTCTTCCCCCTCGAAAGTAAGTTCCATGAGAAGAGTCAGTATTACCATCCGACAGTTTAAAAAAACCTACTCAGAAAAATATGGCTGTATTTAGTTCTTTCCTTTACTGCCTAGTTAACTAGGTGGAAAAAAAAAATACCAGCCTCAGTGGGCATTACTTATTTCATCGGGGTGAAGAGGACATACCTATTTTCTGACCTAACAATGCTGAATAGCATCTCAGAATGCCCTTGTGATTGCCTGCAACGTTTCTGAACTTCTATTCAAAAACACTTTCTATTGTATAGTCGATAATCAACACTTCAAAGAAGGAGATCAGCTCAGTTATCTTCATTTAACAGATAACAGCAGAGGCTGAAGAAGAATAAAACATTTGCCAAAGTCTCAAGTTAACAGATGGCAAATCCAGAATTCTCACCCCCTTCCTGACTTTCCAAAGTCACATTCTCTTCCCGCACCAACGTTTCCACTACTCTCAGGTCCACCGAACACTCTCAAGGCACCCACTGCTCAGATTGCTGACGGGGTGGCAGAGTCTTCCCTGGGGCTTGGAGAGGCCCCTTCACTCACAAGAACTCCACTCACGGCCCCTCTGCTCTCGTCCACTGCACACAAAAGCCAATTGCTAACCTGGCTGTTCCACCTTTAGATGACAAGAGGCCACCGTCTGAGAAAAAACGCCACTGCTGTTTTAACCTAAGAATTTTGAAAGTGTCATGTTTTGCACATAAAAATGTCCTTTCCGTCACCGAGAGTCCTTCAGTTGTGAAATGAGGCATTTGGCCCCATGATGGTTAAGGACAGTCCATTTAGGCTAAGATACCGAAATCAATCCAGCGCGCCACTTCCTTGATGAGATGATGAGTCATAATCTCACAAAAAGCTCCTCTGTCTTCCCCAGGCCCAGTGCCAGAGTCTGTACTTTCTAATAATCAGGAGAAACAATCTATCACCCTACTGCGTTTCCTAACCTCTTTGTGAAGAAAGCTGGGTCATCAGTATGTCCTTGGACAGGACTGAAGACCAGGGGTCCAGAGGTGTGGCCAAGATCAGGGAGTCGGGAAGGGTCCTGAGATCCACGTACCCAAGCCCCAGGCTCAACCCTCGCCCACGATTCTAGAACTCATATTCCAGTAGGGACGCAGAGAACACCACAGCTGCTCCAATCTCTCTTTTCTGCCCCTGGCTAAGGAGACCCCAAGTGCAGATGAGCTTACTGGATGGAGAGAGAGATACCCAAGTCATGACAGAGAGATGGGATCACGGAGATGCCACGAACCCCTTCTTGTCCCTCTCCTGTTCCAATACCCCGCCTGTCCCCACTCTCCAGCCTTTAGCTAGACAGCACTGGGGACTCTATTAAATATCAAAACCACAAAACTTACTCAAAATTAGTTCTGACATGGTGGTGATGATGCCCGACAGGTGCAGACACAGAGCTTCAATTTAGAGAAGAGTCACAAAGACAGAAGGAAGGCCCCAGATGAACAGGGTCAGCACTCTGCCTGCAGAACTACTTCACCGTCTCCTGAACGTGCAGCTTTGTTCAAAGCCCACCCATGAGGGAACCGGATGTAATCAAATAAACTGACGCAACCTTTCCTGCAGGGAAACAGAGATGCCAACTTCAGATAACTCTCAAGAAAACGCTAGCTTCCAAGGTGGGCAACATTCCTGCTGGGAATACCCATAAGAAAGCGAGTCTAGAAAGCGCATATACTTCCAGCCCAGTGTTGAAACCTGAGTTGTACTCCTCGGACCGGCACACGGTGTTCCTGTGCGTGGAGCCTTCCTTCACGGAGAACAGACATGGAGAAGTCTGTTTCGGGGAAGGACCAAGTTGTTGACATGATAATGGGTCTAAAGGGACTACGTTCTCTCAAAGACATACAACTCTTTGGTCACTTGAGAATCATCAGTGTAGAATTACAGCACCCAAAATAATAGGACCCGCTATGTCCAGCCAACGTTTTCCTCTTTCACAGGTTATTACAGGCCTCTGATGCATCAAGGGCCGTCTGCATGCTTCCTGACATTCCAGAAAGGAGCAGGCTCAGGTGCTCCAGGGCCATGGAAGACCACACACACCCTCGCCCACGGGCACCCAGATCTCATCTCCAAGTCCGCTCGCACCTGCGCAGAGACGATGAGGGATGGGAGCCGAGGGGCTGTTTCTCCGGGCTCCGCAGCAGCCTCACGTGTCTGCAGGACACTGTTTCATCAGGTCTCTCCTGCTTGAAAGCTTCTGACCACTCCCCAGCAGTGCAGGTGAAATGCAAAGCCCTCAAGCCCCACCTGCACCCACCTTCCTCTTCCTCAGAGCCCATCACTGTCTGCGGCTTATCTTATTTATCTCGTTTATCCTCTGCCGTCCTTTCCTCGAGGAGGCTGGTTTTCATTGGCTTTTCTCAAACTTGCATCCAAAGGCCCTGGCACAGAGGACGTGTCCCATGAAAATAGGTCAGCACAATCTACCTGATGCTCCAAACTCATGCCTGGGAGAAAGCCGGGGTGACTGGGTGAGAGGGATCTCTGCTCTACTAGAAGCTTTTCTGGAACAGGAAGGATTTTATGTCCATGTCATATCCACTACCTGGTATTATGGGCTACATGTGGAAAGTAAATATTTACTGAGTGGATGTCTCAATAACTACTAAATTAGCAATTTGGTGTGACTTTTCTCTGCAGTGAAATACAATTGCTCATTTTGGCCCAGTTAAATTTATGTGAAAATTGTCCAAAGAACCACGTCCAGTCACCTGTGCTTTGGTGTGAATTCACGTGGAAAGGTGCCAGCTCTCTCTTCCTGGGAGCCAGGACACTGGCCGTAGCCAGCTCTGTGACCTTGACCCACCTCCTGAGCACTCTGCACCCTGATTTACTCACGTGGAAGATGATAGGGCTGATCCTCCACCTATAAAATCAACTGCACATTTTTTGAATTATAATAATCTGGCTATAGTCATGGAGCCACTACTTAACACACATGGCTAATGGTAATACATAATGATAGACCACTACTGAGAGGCAACAGTCAATATTTTTCAAGGACCTTAAAAACGTTCAACTCCTTTGATCAAGTAACACCGTTTCTGGGAATTCATCCATAAGAATAAAAAAATCAGGACTTCCCTGGTGGTGCAGTGGTTAGGAATCCGCCTGCCAATGGAGGGGGCACGGGTTCGATCCCTGGTCCGGGAAGATCCCACATGCCGTGGAGCAACTAAGCCCGTGCGCCACAGCTACTGAGTCTGCGCTCTAGAGCCCGTGAGGCACAACTAATGAGCCCACATGCCACAACTACTGAAGCCTGTGTGCCTAGAGCCCGTGCTCCACAACAAGAGAAGCCACCGCAATGGGAAGCCCGCACACCACAATGAAGAGTAGCCCCTGCTCGCCGCAACTAGAGGAAGCCCACGCACAGCAACGGAGACCCAACGCAGCCAAAAATAAATAAATAAATCTATTTAAAAAAAAAAAGAATAAAAAAAAATCAAGGGCATTAAATGTTCATTATAGCATTTCCCGTAATATTAAAAAAGTTTTCAGAGCATAAATATATGCTTTAAAAAGAAATACCAAACCAGTAAAAACAGAAGAATGGAAAAGTACGAGCCACAGAATGCTATTTTACAGTCTTAACCAATGGCTTTACAATATAATTTTGGATAAGAATCATATGCTATGTTAGCCACCACAGACAAAGAAAGGATACACACCCACACAAGTAAAATCACTGCTTCATTAGAATGAGGAGACATTATGTTTCTTCCTGGCAATATTCCTTTATATATACAATTTCAAAAAATTCTGCAAAGCCAAGGTAAGTCAAAATAAATAACAAAATTATTTTAAAAAACAGTTGCAAAACTTATTCCAGTTAACTTCCTTTGTACAGTTTTAGAAATTGAGAGATAAAAGAGCAACAGTAATAGAAAATGATCAAAGTACAAGAAGTAGTTCACAGGGAAAGAAAGACAAGTGTCCCCAGATGGACTCATTCCTAAGAAGAGAGATGCAAATTCACTGCGTAAGATGCCACTTCTCAACTCTCCAACCGGCAAACATTCAAACGTTTGACAAAACACTCGTCCACGAGGCTGTCGGTCAATAATTGCTCTCCTGCCCGACTGGTTGGAGTCCGAGATGATACAACACATCAAAAGGGTTTTGTTGTCAGAATCTACTGACACTTTACCTACATTTATCCTTTGATCCAGAAATCCCACTTCTCGGGCATGTGACCAGTGTATATGTGAGCAAGTTTGTCATTGTGGTCTTGTCTGAAATATCAAAAGATTAAAAACAATCCAAGTAGGTGACAGGTTAAATAAACTGAGGAAGTCCACCCTGGAATGGATTACCAGGCTTCTGTAGAAAGAGGAGAAACATTCCATGCATTAAAATGGGAAGATTTGAGCAATGTAGTAAATTTAAAAGGCAAAGTGTAGAACATGTATTTTGCATACTGAATGCTGTGTAAACTTCATATGTATGTTCGTATTTATTTTATTTGCATATGGATGCTGCAGGCACTATGGAGAACAGTATGGAGGTTCCTTAAAAAAAATAAAATTAGAGCTACCATATGATCCTGCAATCTGACTCCTGGGCATATAGCTGGAGAAAACCATAATCCAAAAAGATACATGCACCCAATGTCCCTAGCAGCACTATTTACAATAGCCAAGACATGGAAGCAACCTAAATGTCCATCAACAGATGAATGCATAAAGAAGATGTGGTATATATATATATATATATATATATATACAATGGAATATTACTCAGCCATAAAAAAGAATGAAATAATGCCATTTGCAGCAACATGGATGGACCTAGAGATTATCATACTAAGTGAAGTAAGTCAGACAAAGACAAATATATGATATTTATATGTGGAATCTAAAATAGATACAAATGAACTTATTTACAAATAATGCCATTTGTAGCAACATGGATGGAAAAACAGATTATCATACTAAGTGAAGTTAAGCCAGATAGAGAAAGACAGATCTCATAGGATATTGTTTATATGTGAAATCTAAAAAAATGATACAAATGATCTTATTTACAAAACAGAAATAGACTCACAGACATAGAAAACAAACTTATGGTTATCAAAGGGGAAAGGGGATAAATTAGGAGTTTGGGATTAACGCATACACACTACTACATATAAAATAGACAACCAAAAAAGAACTACTGTAGAGCACAGGGAACTATACTCAATATCTGTAATAACTTATAAGAGGAAAGAATCTGAAAAAGAATATATATATATATAACTGAATCGCTTTGCTGTGTACTTGAAACTAACACAGCATTGTAAATCAACCATACTTCAACAAAAAAAAAAAAAGAAAGAAAGAAAAAGAAAAAGAAAATGGAAAAAAAAGGAACACTGGATGAATACCCGAACCATAATTAAAGCAGTTACCTAGCGGAGTGGGCTGGGCTAGAGGGTGGAGGGACTGACCGGGCACAGAGGCAAACAGGACTCTTCAAATATTACCTTTAAATAAATTGATTGTGAACTATATGGATACTCCTGTTTAGAGATTACAAAGATTTTAATGAAATAAACTTAAGTATTTTAATAACAGTAACTTAGAATAAACAGAGGGTCTCTTGCCTGGTCTTAATTCCATCAAGGGATAATGCCTATTCATTCTACACATAGACTTGCCTACTTAAAGTCAGAGGATGCATTTCAAAACTGTATAAGAGAAAAGTTCCAAATGATATTTTAATAGTGTTTTTCTTCTCTGAGCTAGCTCAGAGTTCCAAAACTGTCAACGTATATCTGCTCTCCTCCATGTCTCTTCCAGATTTAAAACCTGGCATTTATTTTATTGTTGAAAGGCTCAACATCCTCTGATCAGCTGCCTGTCAGTGCTAAGTTTTCAGACAAGGGCCTGTCAGCTCACAGAGTAATAAGACTTTCACAGTGTCAGCCTTTGGGGGAGGATTCTATACTTCCCACAAGGAAAAAAAAGCAACATCAATTCAAATAAAGATTAAGAAATAATAATAACAGCTAACATTGACTGAGAACTTGCTAGGTGCACAAATTCATAAGCCACTTAAGCATACAACAGCTGTAAGAAACATCACCCCTCATTTGCAGGAGGGCCGGGGTACAGGGAGGCTGAGTGGTGGAGGTGGGGTGCATCTCTCGGCGGGCAGGACCCAGGCCTGTTCTCTAACCACAAGGCGTACGTCTTTATTTTCTGAATGCAATGAGACCGCACGTAGCGCTGGTTGTCACGAGGCAGCTATAACCTCAGCGACACGCGGGACCACGTTCCAGTCGCCGCTCTTGCTTTTTAAGAATCCTATGTGTTCAGTTACAACGTTGCTGGTGAACAGGGGTAAGTGAGCTTGCCATCCCAGTTTACAGAGTATGAATGAGATGGAGCCGGTAAATGGGTGGTGTCCAAGCTACCATCAATAGACGAGCACTAAGCATGGCCTGGGAGCTGTGGAGTCTAGAATTCTTACCCAATCTTAATTTCTATATCCTTCCTTCCACTAGTGAATAATGTGCTATGAAAGCCCAGTAAAGGTGTAGACCAGAGGCTAGCAAATGTTCCCCATAAGGGTCAGACAGTTCCTACCGTAGGCCTTGTGGGTCATAGAGAGGCTCCGCAGCAACGGCTACACTCGGCAGTTGTAGCCTCAAAGCAGCCAGAGGCAGCTCCTAACCCATGCGCAGGGCTGTACGCCAATGAAACCAGGGGTCAGGATATGGTGTAGATGCCTGTGGGGGAATCCTGCCGTCCTTTCTGACCGTCCCGCTGCTCTAACGTGGTTCAATACTGTAACAAAGTTTGCCTTTGTTTTTTTTTGAAACCATTTTTTTCTGAATGCCTGAGCCTGCAGTAAAGACGCTACACAACCTGATGCTTTGCCAACTATAGCCCGAAGGAACTGTGCACCGAACAGCCCGCCTGGCTTCACGCAGGACGGGGACCCAGTCAAGGTCAAGAAAATCCTTCCATTCAGGCCACGTGCTCTAGTGTTTATTTCTTGCAGAAGTCCTGGGCCTTTGCTCGCTCTGTTCCAAGGGCGTGGACGTCCACGCCTCTCCTCCACCTAGTGAATCCGTGCCCCCCTCACCATCCAGCTTAATGGCATCTGCCAAGATCACTGCAGTGCGAGGCATTATGACCCTCCCATGAATCTCACTGGCCCCAGGTCCGAGGTACCCCGACCACAACTTATTCAGACACAACGTCTTACCTCCATGCTCAGTATCTAAGACCCTCCGGACAAAGCTACGCCATCTTGCCTTGCGCTCCTGACTCTTACGTAAGCATTTATTCTGTGGGTCAATGGCAATAGGATGGCTTTACCATCCCAGTACACACGCGAGGAGCTGAGAAGGTGCAGTACAATAACCCGTCCAGGCTGTGGTTAAAGAGTTAGTGGCAATTCTGAGAGAGGATCCTAAGTCTCTTTATCCAAGGAGCCTAAGACATCACAGGAGCCTAGTCTGATAGACAGTGGCCTTTGCTGAAAGTGGACAATCTCCAGGACCAGAGGCCACTGGGTTTGAATCTCAGCACGGCCACAGGATGGTGGCAAATTACTTAAACTTAACGTCAGCTTACAGTTACCACGGCACTATCTTAGGCTGTATAAAATGCATACTGCTTCATTTAATACTTCCACCAACTGTGACGTATGCACTCTTATCCCCATTTTATAGATAAGAAAACTGAGGCACTGAAGTGCTGCAACTTGACCAACATTAAGTGCCAGAGCCTAGTTCCAAACCGAGGTGTTCTGGCTCCAGAATCCCACTCTTCCAACCATAAGCTCTAGGGCCCCTTGGGCCTCACTGGCAGTGGTGTCCGTTGTTATTGATCATTCAACACATGCTGTTATTACGATTATTCTCTCCTCATTGGCAGAGGATGTACACCTCTCTAGCTAAGGCGGGTTGGAGAACTGACCTCATCAACTCTTTCCCGCCCCATCAACTGCTCTGCCAGCCACAAGCATCTACAGGAGGTCTTCCTCTGGGAGTCTGGGCCTGGACACAGCCCAGGGATGGGCCTCCTGATCTTGGCCTTGGTAGGTGTGGACAGTGCCCTCACGGAGGGTCAGACACACCCTGGAACACTGCTGGCTGCCTTGTCAACCGAGATCACAGCAACACCTACAGCCAATGGTAAGATGGTGCATAAGCTAGAGAGGCCAGGAAGTGGGTGGGGAGGACCTAGAAAGGGAAAGGGTTGCCAAGGAGTCTGATCCTACGCTCCCATCCCCAGAAAGAGCAATTAGCCCACAGAAGAAACCACCTGGGGCTGTTTCTGCTCAGCCTGACCCACTCGAAAATTCTTCTAAAAGGGAAAAAATCAGTTACAAACACATGAAGACTTGCAGTTTAAGAAGGTGAGGGGTGCGGTGAATGCCAGAAGTTACATAACATCCTTTCTGTAGGCTGGGGGAAAGCTGTCTTCCGAAGTTTGACAAATGAACAAAGAAACGTGGCAGCATTTCAGACTGCCGCCCAGTCTTTCTGTGGAACTGATGTGCCCACGAGTGAGCCCATCCCAAACCCTGGCTCGTGATGAAGAGGAGAAGGTGGGGAGGGGGAGGGAGATCATGTAAAATTAGCATCTTCTCAGCTGTGTGCTGAGCTGGGGCTTCCAGGATAGCGGAGGGGCTCTGTGGCTCCAGCCTGATTTGCGGTTATTGCATAAGGTTGTGGGCCTGGGGGTGGGAGCCATTCCTCCCCAGGAGCCTGAGAACAAAGAAATGAGGCTCCTGCCCCATGGCCCACCGCTCGGGAACCAGGCTGTGGTCTCCCCTGTGTGCAAGCCAGTAAGAAAAGACCAGAAAGAAAACTGCATTAAATTCGAAAGAAGCCAACAAGGAATCCAGAAATATACATGCTGTACTTAACCTACAGCAGAGAAACACGCAAGGCCTCATTCAAAGGTAGAGTTGCAGTTAAGCAGAGTTTACTCCACACTTGCTAACACAGTAAAAGAGGAGGGACAGCTTTGGGAATCACACTGTCCAAGCCCTCTTCCATACACATCACTCAGAGACAAGAGACCTCCATGGCCACGTAGCAGAGCGGCAGAATCTAATCAGAAGACAGGCCCCTAATCCCCAGGTCAGCGGAGGGGCCGTACCAGCACAGTGAGATTGGAGGGCTGTCTGCGTTGAGAATAAGCTGTTCACACAGCTGAAATGAGGGGCAGAGGGCATGAGGTCTACAGAGAAGGGTCAAGGAAAATGCTCAGTAACGCTGACACTGTATCTTGTTTTTATCCAGACCCACCCAAGAACCCAATCTGTTTTTCACTCTTAACCATCACGTCTCAGAGGTAGCTCCGTATTTTAATTTTGCAGCATTCATCATCTTCCTGGCATTTATGCAGAGCAAGATTGGAACTACCATGTGTACCGGATGCCAATCGGCGGGACCATCCCCCAGCCATCGCATCACAGCCCCGTCCTGGGCTCACAGCACCAAAGAAATCAGGTCGACTGGAGAAACCAGACAGCTGGAGGAGTATTCAGATGGGTTCACGATGGTTCACAGACTCTTGGAAATCGGAGAATTAAGAGAACACTGCACAGCCCTCCCTAGAGGCCCCCGCATAACTTCCGGGCTACGGTGAACCTCAAGCCAGCTGGAGCTTCTGCAGCCAGGACAGAAAAGGACAGTGGGCAACCAGAGGCACCAGCAATAAAGTCGGACAAGGTGCTTATCAGCATTCCTGTTTCTCTAGATTTGCCAGATACTTCACAAAGTGTATGTTATACTTTGTAAGAAGAAAAACAAGTAAGAAAAATGTGGCAAAGAAGAAAAAAATTTAGGAAAGTAAGGTAGAGCTGAGTGATTTTAGCGCACAAAGTTCATGTCCCCGAGGTTTTTGTTTGTTTGCCATTTTTTTTTAACAAACTTTCTTTTTTTTTTTTTTTTTTTTTGCGGTACGCGGGCCTCTCACTGTCGTGGCCTCTCCCGCTGTGGAGCACAGGCCCCGGACACGCAGGCTCAGCAGCCATGGCTCACGGGCCCAGCCGCTACGTGGCATGTGGGATCTTCCCGGACCGGGGCACGAACCCGTGTCCCCTGCATCGGCAGGAGGACTCTCAACCACTGCGCCACCAGGGAAGCCCCAAACATTTTTTTCTGCAATAAATTGTGTGCAGGCCATGCTTCAGGGGCAATACATTTAGCTCAAAACTTCAAACAGGGACTTCCCTCGTGGCACAGTGGTTAAGAATCTGCCTGCCAATGCAGGGGACACGGGTTTGAGCCCTGGTCTGGGAAGATCCCACATGCCACGGAGCAACAAAGCCCGTGCGCCACAACTACTGAGCCCGTGCGCCACAACTACTGAAGCCCATGCGCCTAGAGCCCCTGCTCCACAACAAGAGAAGCCACCGCAATGAGAAGCCCACGCACTGCAACGAAGAGTAACCCCCACTCACCGCAACTAGAGAAAGCCCGCGCACAGCAACGTAGACCCAATGCAGCCAAAATTTAATGAATTAATCAATTAATTTAAGAAAACTTTGAACAGGGACAAGGTCTTGGGAGAAAGGCAGGGAGCCCTGGGTCCCTTGAGAAGTCTCCACAGGGTGAGGAAACTCAGCCCCTGAGGTTGTGCAGGAAGAAGGCCCACATCCCCACCCCCTGGGCCTGCGGGCCGAGAGCACGTGTCTGGAACCAGATGACCTAGGTCACACCACCTGCGGCCCATGCTCTCTGGGGACCTTGGGCAAGTTACTCAAGCAACCCAGCCTCAGTTTTCCCATCTATAGAATGAGGATAAGGAGATGTGCATTAGTTAGTTAGGGCTGCCTTAACACACCACCACCGACGGGCAGCGGAAACAACAGTCATCTATTGTCGCACAGCTCTGGAGGCTGCAAGTCCCAGGGCAGGCTGGGGGCAGGGTTGGTTCCTCCGCAGCCCCTCTCCTTGGCTTGTACACGGCCATCTTCTGCCCATGTCTCTTCACATCGTCCTCCCTTTTGAGGTGTCTCTGTCTCCAAATTTCCCCACTTGATGAGGACACTCATGATGTTGGGTTAGAGTCTCTGCCCTAATAACCTCATTTCAACTTAATTCCACCTGTGAAGACCCCAAGTGACTCTGCTGAGGGCCCTAAACTCAGCCAGTGCCCTTCACGGACTAACCATCAATGTCATCATCACTCCCAGAGCTCCATCCCTGGTGACAGGCTGTCACCAAGGCCGTGTGCAAGCCCTGCACCAGAGGCAGGAGGCACAGCCCGAGGCACAGGACCCCACCTGTCCGGCAGGACGGGTCACACTCTGCCAGCCTCACGCTTTCTCTGCAGGGGACGGGGTGGCCTGGAAGGGCAGCACTCGGGGACACAGCGTGGCCACCATCACCCTTTCTGATGCTGGAGGAGGAAGATTTGCAGAGCCATTGCCCACTGCCCCCTAAGTTCTAAGTGCCTCCTTTGTCCTGAAGAAGAGTGAATTCGTTTTTCTAGACATGGTGGCTCAGCTGACTTGTAAAGAACAAATTTACAAGGAATTCCGGGCGCTATTTTGTATGGTTGGAGAGAATGACCTTTGTGTCAAGCATGTCTATTTCTGTGACAAGAGCAGGCTGGGTCAGAAGCCCCTCATCCCTGCCCCTGCCACAGGACACACTAAAATTACTGAACGGGCTTGTGTTTTCCCAGAATCAGTCAAGGGTTTGCCCGGCTGTGGAAGTGAACAGCAGTTGGCTCAGCGGGGCCTGCCAGCCAGGAGGGAGTTGCGGCCCTAATTCCCACCTGGCTTCCTTCTGTGCCCTAAATGTTCACCGCACTCCTCCTTTGACCAAAATAAAATGAAAGTGTTTTTGCCGACATATTTCAACTTGAGAGTCATCCTGGAGGATATTGTGACTCTGTATTTTCTAATGCAAATAAGGAAAGCCCAAGGGCCCTGGAATGTCTCTCTGCCAGCCCTCAAGACAGTGGCCCAGAGAGCGGAAGAGACTTGACAAAGGGACGCACTCGGGGTTGGCAGGGATGGGCTGTCTGCGGACCGTAAGTCCAGTACGTCTGCCCCTGCCGTGCTGTCTTTGCATCAGACTGTCCCAGGCCATAATATCCTGTCTTCATAGAAAAGTTCCCTTCACTCCGTGTCATAGTGGCAATGCAGGGGGAATAGTAGTGCAGTGCAGGAGAGGGACACAATTTAAAAGCAACTAACAACAAATCCCACAGAACTAAGAATCCTTTCAAGAGGGAACCATTTCTCGGGCCCCAGAGATGTCAGCGACTTATCATTGCAAGCAGTGACCCGTTTCTGAAAAGCATCAGTGTTCTTTGAAATGCTCATAGGAGGTCCGCCAACACACAGATTCCAAATTCAAATAGGTTAGCGCTTTGAGTTTAAAAGTACATCCATGCCCTTTAATTCATCTGATTCTCCCAGCAAGCTCTCGGCTTTTCCCTCGTTTCGCACATAGAGAAACAGAGCCTACGGAAGCATCTCAGCTTGGCCTCCCCCAGAAGCAGAAGCAGTTTATTTGGGAAGTGATCCCAGAGACCCAGCTGTAGACGTGCAGAGTGAGGCAGGAGAGGAAAGGCAGCCAGAGCAGGATTCATCAGGAACAGCTCCCCCCATGGGTAATGGGGGCTTCCTCCCCACAGTTGGGTGCTGCAGGGGGCGGGGCGGGGTACAGACCACAGGAGTCACTGCAGACTGGGGGTCTCCATCCCCCCACCAATGGGAGTGCCCAGCTCTGAGCTTCGGGAAGATTTCCTGGGGCAGGTGACAAACGGGCTGTGCCTTTCTGTACATGAGGAATTAGATGTTTCACAGAACATCTTCCAAGCTTGATTTGGGGTAATTTGTCAGATAAATTAGTCTCTAATTGGAGACAGAACAACCTAAATGCACAGAGATGGGTTAGAATTTATTAGAATACGTGTCTGAATTGATGAGAACCTGCATTCAGGGGGATGGTGATGGAAAAATGCAGGAGCATAGGATGGATGGGACAGTCAGTGAGGGAAGATGCCAGAGGGATGCGGGTAAGGATCGGGGGGCTGGGGAGGAGGAGACCGAGAAGTATCCCTCAAATGCCCCTCGCAGGTCCTGGAGACACTCTTGACACGGTAACAGAAGTCAAGAAAGCAGGGTTGATTTGAGAACAGGAGTCTGTGCCGGGCAGAAACATGGACGTTACCAAGACAGAAGGGCTTCCAGGTGGACACACAAACCCAGTCTCTGTATCCCAGGTCTGTCAACAGGGAATCGGGTAGCTCATACACCTATCTGGGTACCCACAGCCCAAGGGACCACCTGGCATGCCGAAACCTGCCCAATGGCCCTAACCACTAACCTCCTAACTGTCCTGTTCACAGAACACCCTCCTCAGTTATTATTCTACTAGACAAACTTGAGGTTCTTCAGACCACCCCAAAATAGCCTCCAGTCACTCACCCTCTCAGACCAATATTGATTGGACTTCATAAATGCAAGGGAGGAGGTCGTTAATTTAGCTACCATTAGCCTCTACCCTAAAATGTTCTTTTTATAACAGATTGTTTTGGATATTTTGGTGATTGGGGATTTCTCCAGTGGCAATTTACCCTTCTCCCAAAACAACCCTCAAAGCACAGCCTTTCCCGTCTCTGGGAAGCCCAGGGCTGGGCCATGGCAACTGGATACCGTGCAGTCTGCCGGCTGTGCTTGTGGTCTGGGTCCTGCATCCTAGCCAGAAGGTGAAGAAAATACTCAACATGGAGAAGATACCCCCAATCTTAAAATATCCTAGAGCCCTTCTGGCCAATTTGTCACAATTAAGACTCACACGGTCAATTAAACCTCCTCTTTTCTTACTATGTAGGAGTTAAAAAAACGAGGCAAACTCAGGGCCTCACGAGGGCACAGCAAGTGCTTGCTGAGTGAGGACTTTCCTAATACTGAACGTGGGATTTTGGTTTGGGGACAGTCTTCTTTTTTCTTCCCTTTTCTTTCTTTCTTCTTTTTTTCCTTTTTAAAATAACACTAAACTTTTAAGTCTCTCAAAACTAAAATGCAAATCCTGTTTAAAAACTGGAAACGTAATAAATGAAAACCCCAAGAAACACATACCTGATAGTTAAAACAAAGATGTCCTTCTACTATTACAAAGTTACTTGCAGAAAAAGAAAAAGGTTGTGCTTATTTCACTGTTCACCTGGAAAGGGTAGACAGATGGCTTCATCTAGGAAACCCTGAAGGTAGAATCCTATAATATTTTCCAAGAACTGGTGCCACTGGCCTATCAGCCCTGCACATCTGGGGAAGCCACCTGCACGCGGATCAGCTGCCGTTTTACAACCTTGTCCAAGACTTTGGGAGGTTCTGCCTTTATAAGAAACTGGTCCCCCAAACTTTATCAAGGCCCTAAATGTACAGACCTTTCTGTAACTGAGAGAAATCTAGCCTCCCCAGGGAAGGGGGCCTGGTGCTGCCAGCCCACGCACCCCAAGGCTCCCATCGGCCTTGGCAGCTGTGGTGGGTAGCGGGGAGTGCCGGCGGGGAGCCCTGCACAGACACCTCAGTCTCCCCAGCAGGGTCAGAAAACCTGTCTCGTATCACCGCCTCAGACAGCCCTCCTTCAACAGCAAAGGACACGTCCTCATTTCCTCACCAGCCCGATCACTGCCCATTCGTCTGCAGAGTGCTTACGCTTCTGTAATATGCTCAAAACAGCCTCGCCAGCCAAGGTGAAGGAAACAGTTCCCACCTGAGTACACGTGGCTACATGCAATTCCAAACGAGGGCCCGCATAAACACGCACTCGGGACCCCTTTTTATGCAGAAAACCCTGCTTTTGTATCTCATCTCCTTACTCTCTCCTTGATCTCAAACCATAAGCCCTGCTCCAAGTAAGGAGAATTCACACTGAAACCAGTGTGTTCCTTTGCCCCTGCTTTTTTGTTGTTCCTTTCCATCTCCGCTACTCTTGCAATGGTTTTCCTTTAACCCTACTCCTCTTTTCCGGGCCACTTCATTAATTCTTCTACAGCTCTGCCTCAAGCTGCTGAGGTGGGCCAGTCGGTGAGCAAGGAAAACACTAGACTCCCAGAGGGACCCTTCTCCAGTGCAAAACCACTTCACTCTGCATAGCCTGTGTGCCTGACGCCTTCCCCAGCTGAGGATGCTCGGGACCAGGGACTAGATTAAATGCATCTCCGTGATCCAGTTCCTCATCCAATGACTGGCACGTAAAAGACAAATGAGCCAGAAACCCTGAGTTTTATCCCTGGACAGGTCATGAACCAGCTGGAAGACTTTTACTCATCAATAGGAGGGAGGGAGGAAGGGTGCGGAAAAAGAAAGAAAAGTGGAAGAAAGATAAAGAGAGAAGGAGGAAGGAAAGGGAGTTAGTTAAACCATGTGGTTTATTTGGTTCTCTTCTCTTGTAATGCTCTTTCGTTCCGTCATTTTCTTTCCAGACGTGGAGCTCAGGCAGGGGACATCTAAGCAGACATCACACAGTTGACTACACAGATTCGTTCTGAGAAGGGGGAGGAAGCCAGACAAAGGGTTTAACTTAGGAGGGCCAGGTGCCGAGGAGCAGCGCGACATGTGAGGAGAAGGTGGGGGCACGTGGAGGGCGCTCGGCTCCATCAACACCTTCAAGAACAGGAAGAAGCCGACACGGGGGATCTCTCTGATCAGAATCCGCTGCATGGTAACTTGGTGCCCTAACAGAATGAGTGGAAATTATTTTCTCGCTAAAATGCATGGACATACTTCAACCCAAAGACCCCTTGCTTGGCCAGTGAGGGTGAAAATACACTCGTGCAAGAGTTGGGCTTGCATCGTTAGGCATTTAAAGTCTGTGTCCTCGGGGAACTCACGATGCCACCTCGATCCCTCCTCTCAAGGCCCAGTGCCTCTCTGTGGAAGGGACAGAAAAAGATGTTCTCACGTGCCTCAAACACAGAAAGCTGGATCTCAACAAGCAATCTGCCGCTCTCAGACTTGCTGCCTGATTCCAGGCCACGCGCAACTCTTCCCCTGTCCTCTGCTTCCCAGCGCCGAGGACGGCCCCGTTATTCTTCCGTCTTTCAAGATGAACATTATGATCATGCGGTCTCCCTAGACCAAGACCAACCAAAGACTCCAAAGGTCCAGCATTGGCCTCATGATGGCACAAACCATGGAGAGGGCAAAGGGCCGTCCAGTCCGTGTGTGAGGGTCTTCACTGGGCCCTGGGTAAGACAGCATCCAGCCTCAGGAGGTTTCCAACGCAGGTGATAGAATAAGACACGTGCACAAATAACTACACAACATAGAAGGGAAAAGAAGTGATGTGTTACTGGTTGCCCAGTAAGTGTTAGGAGCTTTACCTATTTACATTAATTTAGCCATGACCTCAGTCCAATGGGATATTTGTTACCCTAACTTTACAGGTGAGGAAGCCTATTGTCAGAAGGTTAAAGACTTCTCACAAAATCTTACATGTATTTAGTCAACAATGGGAGATTTCCAAATGCCAACCAGACACCATAGCTAATGCCAAACACTCTAGGAGTTCCCAGAAGAGACACAGCGTTTCCAGAAGAACTCATCGGTAATGCTTCACGGAAGAGGAGCTATTTGTGTGTGGCTTTAAGGGACTAGTAGGATGCTGCTGTGCGAGAGGAAAGAGATGCCAGGCAGGAGGACCAGGGAGTGATGGAAAGTAACAAACCACATGCCGGAAATGAAAGCACGACCTTGCTGGAGCCACCCGCATCGGAATTCCCATTTCTTAGTGACATGTGTCTCTTGAAATAAAGTATTACCGATGTCATTATCATGCATGTCCCATCTCTCCAAATACATAAACATCTCTGTGAAGGCTGGATCTATGCCAAATATCTTCAAATCCCCAAAGGTCCACTCCCAGAGCCTTGAGTGTAGTCGTCACTTAACGCAAATCTTAAATGAGCAGATAGCATCCTGAGAGGCACAGTGTACTGTTACAGGAATTCAACGGCAAAAATAAAATACCTCCACCCCTTAGAAAATCATTGTTTTTTTTCCTGGGCTGACCTCACTGCATATTATCATTTTATCATCTGAGAACAACGAAAGAAATAAAACGCAATCTAAATATATATCAAATACCTCTGAAGCAACCAACCTCCCTGTAATGCAGTAAGAGGCAGTGAGAAACCCACAGACTGCTTTAACATCAGACTTAAAAAGGAGAAAAGCATTTATTATTTCTTTTCCAATTGCAAAAGTATGGCTTGGTTTTAAAGAGAAAATACAAGAAAAGGCATAAAGAGTCAAATGATAAACTCACAAACCAAGAAAGACATGAAGGAGGCCAGGTTTATTTCAAACACCTAAGCAGGCTGTTTTAAAGGTTTCTTCAATACCACACACACACACACACACACACACACACACACACACTCACACCCTAAACTGGCATTACACTGAGCAATGGCTTCACACAATCCCTTCACTGCCAAGTTCAAAATAAAAGGCAGACAGTACTTTCTTCTGTTCTTCCTTTCATACTGAAGGTAACAAACAAACCACTTGTGACTGTGAACACGGCAGAGCTCCCGACACCCTGCCTGCAACACCTCGCCCATCCAGGGCAAGGCGAGTAAGTACACACACAGCCACATGCAGGGCGATTTGCAAAGACAGGACTGCCAGCACCTCTTCCTTTTATAGGTGAGGAAATTGAGGGCCAGTGAGATGAAATAAACGCCAGGCAGAAAGCAAGCCCATGGCTCCTCTGACTTCAGTAATTCTTTCCCTGAACTCCAGCACGTCTGAGTCATGACTGCTTTCTCTTCACGTTCAAGATTGGGTTAAATTTCTTCAATGACAGGTCTTGGTCACCACTTTCCATAATGCGTGCCCGGCCGCTCTCATTGCCAGGAGGAAAGGGCAGCGTGTAGGGATCCTCATGGACATATGCCGCCACTCAACTGCTAACAGAACAGAAGCAAAGGCTCCCTTCTGGGTGAGCCTTCCAAGCATCAGAGCAGACTCTTGCGATGCTAAGTTTCAAAAAATAAGAACATAGGCCAGCGTTTATCTGGAAACCTCAGAGGGCTTGGCTCTGCTATAAAGACTCTCTTCCAAAGGCACCAACGTCTCCATCTACACTGTACATCTTCCCTAGCCCACCCCAGGGGAGAAACAGAAACAAAAATAAAATTAAAGGGTTTCAATAAACAAGAAACCAAAACAAGGCACAGTTGACTTTTCCTCTTCTCGTGTGTCCGTGTAGTTTTCCAAAGGCCTCCACTGTCATAAATCACCCTCTCAAGTATGAGAGGCAAGCTGCACATTTCCAAAGAAGAACTAATTCTTAGACTCTCAGAACGTGAGGGCTGGGGAGATCGTAGGAAGCAAAGGGTCACAGAGAAGAAGTGGCTTAGAGGAGAAACGCGTGATCTCTGTACCTGCAGGAAGGTGAGATCAAAGTCCTATTTGATGCCAGACAAGTCTTGGGGGACCCATGGGACTTGGGGCTCCACTGGCTGTTCCAGCTACAATTCTCCTGCCCGGACGTGAGCACGCAAACGGACCCAACGCCTCCATGCTCTTAACTAACCATCAAATTCTGCAGAGGTTCTGTGTTTCTCTCCCACTGCTCCATCCCAGGTCTCAATTCCTCCTCTTCCTGTCCACCTATTCCTACTCCTGGGAACCCCAGACCTCTCATTAGGAGAGAGGCTGTGAACATTTCAAGGCATCCTAAGAGTCCAGGGATGTGGAATTGAGAGCTCCCCGGGTTCAGGCCCGGGATGCTTGTGCCGTATAAGATCGCCGACCTGGCCCGGGGCTGTGACTGGGCTGCAACAGCACCTTTTACAGGGATCCGGAGGCCCCTGTCCTCGCAGGGTAGGGATGGGGGAGGGGGAGGTGTGTATTCCAGATAAGTCACTGGGGCAACTTGACGGAAGCATCGCACGTTCCTGCTCTAAGGGGAGAAGAGGACGATCAGAGGAGAAGCCAGCCCTGCTCGACGGTGACCGAGCCACATGCTGGCTCATCTGAAGTAGGATTTAGGGGGGCTGACCGATGGGGAAAATATAATTCTTAATTCGGTACCCAAAGTCCTCTCAGATGGCCCCCCCGCTCTAGACCTTGACCTCTGCACAACCCACCGCAGTGTTACTCTGCACCCGTACACTCAAGCCAGATCATGACCCCGACCCTCTCCTGCAGGGTCTTGAGAGAAAAGTGGCAGTTTCTCCACGTTTTCATCCTTTAGGTCTTCTAACGTTTGCCTTCTGCAAAACAGAAGCTTAAGACACGTGTGCTGAGTTGATCTGGCCTCGGGAGAACAGGCACAGGTGTATAAAAATGTACAAAAGTAAAAGACAGCGTGCCCTGACCGCTGGATGAGTGGAGGGCGGAGGGCGACGCAGGGGTAGATGTGGAGTCAGGTAAACATGGCCATTAAGAGGGGGTCAGCACTGACCAGCCCTATGGCACAGGCCTGACCTCTCTGCGCCTCTGCTTCATCATGGGAAAAACAGGAGCATAAGGCCTGTCTCGTGCGTGAGGTTTCCGCGAGGGATGAACCAGCCTCTCTGTGCACAAAGCCACCCACGGCCTGGACAGAGGAGACCCGCCAATGCCAGCTGCCTGAATCCGGTGCTTCATGACAGAGTCAGCACTGAACTGAAGGGAAAGGGCTTTTAAATGATTCTTAAAGAAAAAAACAAAACTCTAAGCTCCCTAATATTGAATATAAACACACCACATCCTAACTGCAAGGGTTTTTAAGAAGTGGTCAGTGGGGCTGGTCATCCTTCACGGTCTCAGGCACTGGCAAAGCTAGCCCTTTCAGCACACGGTGGCGGTAGCCCAGGAGGACAGAGGTGAAGCCTCAACTCCTCGACAGCCCGAGGCCACCAGGCTCCCGACACCTGAGCCAAGGTCCAAGAAGATGGCATCAGGCTGGTGAATGTTCGTGGTGAAGCCGGGCATGTGGAAGAGGCGGCGAGACGGCACTCTGGCCTTCCCCCTTCACGTTGCTAGACAGCCCGCCTGCGTCTGGACAACCCGCCAGGCCCCTCAAGCCTCTGACCCCCGGTCTGTGTGTCTGTGCATCTGTGTGTCTGTGTACCTGTGAAGGCAGGCGGGCTGGCTTAGGACCAGGAAGGGGCCCCAGGGTTTGCACAATGATTTGGGGTAGAAGGGAAGGGGGTTCTGCGTCCTCCACCCCAGCTCAGATCACACATGATAGCTGATTTGGAGGGAAAAAGTTCCACTGCCAAAACAAAAGCAGTTTGTAACATGTGGTCTATATTCGTTGCTAAGGCCCCTGTGGGTCTGAGACCCTCTGAATGAACCCTGCTGCTGTGGACAGCCTCTAGGTCTGGCAACACCACCTGCCCTGACAACAAAACCAAGGACCGAAAGGCCCCCGTATTCCTCTAAATCCCGTGTTTTCAGGCACTCGCACCCTCCCGGGGTCAGCGACACCTGTGCAACGTGCGGGGCAAACCCCTCACATCTCCTACCAAGATTCACCGGACTGATTGGGAGGGAAGGCCAGCCTGGGACCCTCTGGGAAGTCAACTGTGGTCACACGGATGTTCCCAGAATAGTGGACGCTGAGGCTCTGGCCTGGCCCAAAAAGCCACATCAAAGGCCCAGGAACTTGCCACTATGATTCAGGAGAGGCTGCCATGTCATCAGCTAAAGGTGCGAGTCCCAGCCTGACTGTGTGATGCCCAAAGGGGCCCAGAGCTACTCCGGAACCGCAGACGGGTCCCGTGGCCACTTTCTCAAGGTCAGTGCCGAGAAGCCTGAGGGGAGCTAAGGACCTTTCTTCTTAGAAACTGTTCTACCTGCAGTAGGGCTTTTTTTCTCCCTCACTGGGTGATGAGAGAGCAAGGAGAGCTTGTCTGTTTTTTGTCCGTCTGTCTGTGTACACTGTCTCTGTCACAGCATTAACGAGTTAGCCGGGCTTTGTGTTTCCATCATTCCTGTTTACTTTCTGGACCTTTCCCAACTTCTACAGGAGCAGCAGTGCAGAGCAGGGGGCCTACGGAGGGGCTGCAGGGGCAGGGCTGATGGGACGGGGCCCGGCATCCTGAGAACAAGCGGGCCTGTCCCCTGAGGTTGCCACATGACAGCCACTCTACAGACTGCCGGCGTCCCTCTGTCAGCTCCACGCACAGGGCAGAAGCCCTCTGGGGATTTACATGCTTCCTGGAACGTCCCCTGCTGCTCCCACCCCAGTCTGTAGGTGACTAATGGGACACATCCAAGATTAGGTGGTCTCGGTCCAGGAGAAAAGCTGAGAACCTGTATCGGGCTGCTGACCAGTCAGGACAGGGTGCTGGGAAAGCAGGGAGTGTGAGGTCCCCACGGGGCCTACAGGGTGACACACAGGGTGACACACAGGGTGACACAGCTCAGAGACTGGAAAGGGTGGAGCAAAGGATACTGCTTTTATTACAACAAAAGCATTTCTAGAATTAGCTCTCAGAGCAGCCCTCTAAGTGTTCTCTGGGATCTATGAGAGGCCCAGAACCGAAAAGGCTCAAAAAGTTTAAGTGTTGGGCTTCCCTGGTGGCATAGTGGTTGAGAGTCCGCCTGCCGATGCAGGGGACATGAGTTCGTGCCCCGGTCCGGGAAGATCCCACATGCCGCGGAGCAGCTGGGCCCGTGAGCCATGGCCGCTGAGCCTGCGCGTCCGGAGCCTGTGCTCCACAACAGGAGAGGCCACAACAGTGAGAGGCCCACGTACAGCAAAAAAAAAAAAAAGTCTAAGTGTTGAGAGAAATTACAGTGTTATACAACCCCATAAACATCGCTGAGAGCCAGAGCCGTGCCAGAGCACTGTGCAGAGCTGCTTGGGAGAACACAGAGACGAATCCCATGGGGCAGCCTCCCTGGCAGAGGCCACAGCGCCTTCCGTACATCAGGGACTTGGAGCCCAGGACCAGCGCCAAGGTGAACGCGAGGTAGAGCACGTTCCCTGTGAGTGACCCCATGGCAAGCCCCCTCCTCTCCATCACATCCTTCCAAATACCCATACTGCGCACACACATGTAAGGGGATTCAAGAGAGAATTTTTGAACTGTAAACGCAGTCCGTTTACTCACTGACTAAGTGCACGGCCTTCCAGGCGCTGTCAAAGCCCAAGGAAATGCACGGTCTTCCCCACCAAGCTCACAGTCTACTCAGAGCTGGTTAAATCCTGATGACAAGGAGGAGGGACACGGGCTCCAACAAAAGCAAATGCAGGGGACAGGGGAGGGGCTTCTCCACCGAACTGGGTCTCAGTACCAGCTTCCTGCAGACACTGGACTGAGGGAAGGGAGTAACAACTGAGAAATCACTCCTTGGACTCCAGCCAGGTGCGTGCCGGGGGGCCTCAGAGCAGACAAGGCCGCAGGTAGGCTGGAGCTGCCTCGTGGGTTCAGATCAAGACTCTTATCTTGGTCCTTGAAGCCCTGGGAGCCAGTGACGGAGTTTTGAACAGAGGGTATGTTTATCATTTTAGGACGATTACTCCTCGGCAGTAATCCAGTTAGATTACTGGGGCAGAGAAACCAGTTAGAACTTTGCTGAAGATCAGTAACAATTTGGAAGCGGCCTCTCTGTTTTCAGTAGTGTATGTACATAGTGAAAGGCTACCAGAGAACGTGTGAGGGCATGGGATCTAAAGTGGCAGGCCTTCCAGAGTGTGATGCTGAGGCAGCCCAGGGCCCCCAGGGGCCAGTAGATTAAAAAAGAGCATCTTTGAGGATATACCGGTAGTGAGACGAAAAGAACCCCTAAGATTCAAGAGACCTAGACTCAAGAGCCGATCGCACATTAACTTCACAAGCTCTTGGATGACTCCACAACCCCTGGAAGCCTCAGCGCCCTCATCTGTAATTTGGAATTAATAGCCACCACCCCACGTCTCATGGGGCGGTCACGGGGACTGCATAAATGAAACGGGAAAGCATCAGGGGCGTCTGCGTGGGATCATCAGGCAGGGAGCTGGAGGCCCTCTGCTCTCCGCCCCCTGACTCTCTAGTTCAGCCACTTCACAACTATTTCGGGTCCATACATGTGCCAGACACTGAGGCTACCGAGACAATTAAGGAAGGTGCCGCCCTCAAAGAGTTTACGAGAAAATAAACGACCATTACTGTGCATCTTGTCCCAGAAAAATAGAAACAAGAGAGGAATTTGCCCGTCAGCAGCCATGACTCAGTCCTCTATGGATCACACCCCCCCTTACCATGTAATCTGGGATATTCTGGAACAGCCATAAGCCTTGAAATGATTCAGAGGGGACCACCTCGTTGTCAAAGGTCTCAGAGGGCTCAAGGCCATGTGATATTTTTATAGCTTCTTTTGGAGTCAAGAGCAGTACAGATTTTGTACTTACTCTGAATTTAACCAGCATTTAAGCGTGCTGATTATAGCTGCAAATACACTTTCTGCTCCTGCGTGTGACTGGAGAGTGGCCAGGGGAGAAGCCTTGGAAATTTACAGAACAGAAATAGCATGTGGTCTGTCTGCTTGAAGGAATGGGTCCCTCTGTGACCAGCAGGGAGAAGACCAGCAAAGGGCCTGAAGCAAACCCAAGACAGAGAATAAAATGAGGCTTTTTGTCACCATCTCCCTGTTACCAGCCACCTTTTCCCCAGTCTGGGAGACCCCTAAGAAAGCTGACAACAGACCCGGGGCTGGGGTTTCAGAAGACACAGGGCGCAGCAAGTCTAGCTGGTGAACTGGGGTCACCCAAGCAAAACGTCTAGACCTGGTTCTGAATATAAAGAAAATAATGAAAGTGGAAACGTGGAAATTGCTTCCTAATTGGCTTTGCACGAACGAGCAGCTGTCCTGGTTGTGGAAATGAACTATTAGCGGCAGGAAGGCCTAGAAAAGGATGCAAAGACCTGATCTCTGCTCCAGCCCCTAGCCAACCTGGGGACCCTTTGAGGTCTCCAGCTTCTCCTCTGCTGAGCTGGGAGCTAGAAGGAAAGGGCTTGTGTAGGGTCTGCACTTCCCTGGCTCTCCCTGGGGGCCAGGGTGGGGAGGCCTTCACTGGCACAGGCTACAGGTGCCCCAAGTTTGTTCCAATCTGAGCCTGTTTATTTTTGAGACATCAGGCTTCCCGAAGATTCTTTGAAGAAAGGATCACTGAACCACCTCCCCGAAATAATTGTGGAGACCACGTGCTACATGAGAAGCACGATTTCCTTTAAGCAGAACACCACAATTCTATATCCAGACACATCGGCACTGCCTGGCAGGGAAGCGTGCAGAAGAGAGAGTGTGATCTTGCCCCATAGGGTCTGGCATAGTGCCAGATCCCAGAACTTCACGTCACTGAGAAAAACATGGGGCAGAGAGGTTCCTTTTTAAAGAAATACGCACTTGGACTTGTTTTTGTTTTTTTTGTTTTTTTTGAGGGAAGAGGGTGTAAGTATCTTTATAAATGTTGATATACTATAGAAAATAAGGGTAAAATGAAATTACAGAATTAAAAAATCTAGAATACCATGTTGATAAGAAGCAATGTCAAATGCTGTTGTGTCCTCTCTGTATGTCTGTATGATGTATGAAGGAAGCCCCTCTGTTTACATACAGGTTACATCTGGATCAGGCATCTGGTCCAAACTGACCAACAAATATTTCTTTACACTAACACTTGCTGCACCCATTTCACTGACCATCTACATAAATGTCATGAAAACCTTCCTAGCAGTAAGGGGTTATCAGCCACAGGGATGCTCCCAATACTGAAATGGGCTTGGAAACCATCCATATCTTCAGTAGCAACAAAGATTCAATTACTTTAAAACAAAATAAATGGGACACATCTACTTCTCTCAGTATGATGAATTAGATTCTGCAGAGGTCTCTCACACTGGAAGATAACTAAAGTCCAGTTAAAATACTGAACCAAAAATAAATAAAAAAGTACCCCTAGCTTATATGCCTCCAAGTTAATTGCAGTGTTCTGAGGCTTTTGTGTATCTTGAGAACAAAGGAGTTAAAATATTTATTTTAGACCTTAGATGTATTTATGGTAAAATTTCAGCAGTTTCCACTAAGAGAAGAGAAATTGAATATATAACTGCCCAATGTAAAAGGAGGAAGTGGAAAAAGAATACAAACAGACAAACATGCACTTTAAAAAAACAAGCAACAAAGAAAATAGTATAAAAACAATTTAGTAGGGGCTTCCCTGGTGGCGCAGTGGTTGAGAGTCTGCCTGCCGATGCAGGGGACACGGGTTCGTGCCCTGGTCCGGGAAGATCCCACGTGCCGCGGAGCGGCTGGGCCCGTGAGCCATGGCCGCTGAGCCTGCACGTCCGGAGCCTGTGCTCTGCAACGGGAGAGGCCACGACAGTGAGAGGCCCGCGTACCGCAAATAATAATAATAATAATAATTTAGTAGGAAAATAACCAACCTTAAATCATGTAAGAAATAAACTGATTAAACTCAATAGCCAAAAGAAATAAATGATAAAATTGAAATTTAAAAACAGAGATACACATAAAACCATAGGAAACTGGAAAGATTGGAAGTCAATGGATGGAGAAAGGTGGTCCAGAAAAATGCAACCCAAAGAAAGCTATCAGACAAAAGAAGACTTAAAGCAAAAAACATAGCTAGAGTAAAAGAAGGCAATTATGTAACAATAAAATACCCAGTTCTTTACACAGCTATAGTAATTCTAAGTTTGTATATATCAAATAGCTTCCAAATATAAAAAGCAAAAATAAAATAGCTTCTGAAAAGAAACGACAAATATACCACCACAGTGGGGAAATCACAATACATTGTTTAATATAGCAAATATAGAAAATTAGGAAAAATAGAGGTGATATGAAAAGCACCATTAACAATCTGAATTTAATAGACATAGGAACTCTCATAATCAACAAACTGAAAATCCACAATCTTCTCAAAAATACACAGAACATTTACAAAAACTGACCTTACACAGGGACGTATAGAATGACCAGCAAATTTCTAGTAACTGGTATCATGTGGATCATGTATTTTGACATCAGTGCAATTAAGACAGACATCAAGAATGAAAAGATTCTCCACGCTTGAAAATCACAGAAGACTCATCCATAAACTCATGGGTTTAGAAGAAAATATTGAACTTAAAAAACATGTAGAACTAAACATACTGAGAATATTGTTTAGCAAAACCTATGAGATGCCATTAAAGCAGTATTAAGAAATTTATAATCTTAAATGCTTATATTTAAAAAGAAGTCTAAAAGTTATTGAGCTGTCTCTGGCTTAAGAAGTTAGAAAAGCAACTGCAGAATAAACACAAAGCAAGTAGAAGAAAAGAACTATTAACAGGTAAACAAAAATAAATAAAACACAAAGTTAAAATAGAGTCAACAGAGTCAAAAGTATTTTTCTTTGAAAATAATAAAACATACACTGTCTGGCAGATTGGTCAAGGAAGAAAAAAGAGATATGGCCCAATTAACATATTTGTAATGAAAAAAATGGATAGGGATTTTAAACTAAATGAATAATTTTACGCTAATTTTAATTTGAAAAACAGGTAACTAGGAATATACTCCTAGAAAAATATAATTTAGGAAAACTGAAAGAAATTCAGTTTAAAAAGAAATAGGGATTCAGATCAGTTTAAAAGCCTCAAAAAAATCAAATAGATAAAAATCTTGCAACAAGGAAAGCACGAGTTCTTGTTTTTAGCTGAGTACTACCAAAATTTCAAGAGCAGATGATTCAAATCATACAGAAAATCTTGCAAGAAATAGAAAAATAGAAAGTAAATCCTCTTTAAATCAGACAAAAAGCAGTTAAAGAAAGGAAAAATAGAGGCCAAACTTACTCATGAGTAAAGAAACAAAAATTTAAAACAAAATAAGAGCAAATAGAATCCAGATGTGCATCAGGCATGTATTTAGGGGGAAAAAAATAAAGCCGAACAAGCTAGATTTATCCTAGGCATAGAAGAGAGTTTACCATCGGAATGAGCCATACATGTAAGATAACATAGTAATAGGAAAACAGTGAAAATCATACGATCATCCTAATAGATGCAGAACAGCCTTTGATAAAACTCAGCATATACTTATGAATAAAAGCAGAAAACAAAACTGTAAAACAGAAGCATAAGGGAATGTTCTTAACCTAATAAAGGGTATTTGGGAAAAAAGTGATAGCAAACAACATTCTTAATCAAATTAGAACACTCCTTATAAAGATTAAGAACAATGAAGGGCTATCTTCTATTGCTCCAATTCATTATTGTGCTGGAGGTCCTAACTCAAACAAGGAAAACAGGAAAAAGAAAATGTGAGAATTGAAAGGAATAAACCATACTTTAATTATTCACAAATGGCTTTTTACATATAGAAGGATCCATAGACAAAATATTAGAAATACTAAAGGTTGAGTTAAGAGGCTGGATGCAAGATCAGTGTATAGATATCATTACAGTTTTATCCTCCAGCAAAGACGCCATCTCTGAAGGCACCCCAAAACTGAGGTGGCTGGAAACAAACAAACATGTCACATGTACCTAGGAGCATACAGCAAATGAGTAAGATCTATGTACAGAAAAGTATAAAGCTTTCCCAAAAAACATTTGTGAAGACAAATATATGGATACTGACACAATGTTCATGGATAGGAGAACTCAATATCAAAAAAAGTCAATTTTTTCTCAATTGATGTATAGATTGACTGCAATCCAAGCAAATTCCCCACAGGTTTTGTTGTTGTTTTTATTGTTGCTATTGCTGTTTCATAAACTAACTCTAAAATCTCTATAGGAGAGCAAAAGTCCATGTACAGCCAAACATCACCCAATAAGAGGGAAAAGATGAAAGGACCAAATATCAAGACTTCGTAGAGAGCTACAGTCATTAAGAGCAGGCAGCACTGATACAGAGGTGGGCAAATTAACCAACATACAAACAGAGACAACACAGAAAAACAAACCCATGCACTTAGGGAAACTCAATATATTACAGACTGTATATCCCAGATCAATAGAAAAAAAGGATTATTCAATAAGTGGTACTAGGAGAATTATTATTCTTTATGGATAAAAATAATCCTGGATTCCTCTATCACACACAAAAATTAATTCCAAATAATTGTAAAACTGATAAAAGAAAATAAGGGAGTAACTTATAACCTTGGGATACAGAAGAATATCTTAAGTGAAAGGCTCTAACTATAAATGGCCAAGGTTGTATACATTAAAATCAAGAACTTCTGTTCATCAAAAAGCACCTTGTGAAAATATATGGCACAAAATAGAACGTAATATTTTTAACAGTATGAATCTTCAGAATATATAAAGAATGCTTTCAAATCAATGAAAAAAAATATACAACCCACTGGGAAACTAGAACAAGGAGATGAACAGTCCTTTTACAATAGATGAAACAGATGATAATTAAATATGTGAAAAGAAGCTCAATATTATTGGTACGTTAAGTTCACGTCACTATTAATTTGTCAAAAATTAAGAAGTCCAATAACACCAAGTGTTGGGATAAGGCAGACATGAATCTTAAAGGACACTTTCATTCACTGCTGATGGCAATGTGCATTGGTGGTATAATCACTATGGAAATCACCAGGACATTTTCATGTAAAGTTGGTCATGAATTAGCCTTTCTTCAGGCCCAAACTCTCCTCCTAGGTATATAACCAAGGAAAAAAAGTGGTGTACGTATAGCAGAGATATATGTCCAAGAATATATATAGCAGAGTATTTTGTGACAGTAAAAGACTGAAAATAACTCAAACACCCACTGACAGGAGGAAGCATGGATGTTAACCTTATCAGATATTATGTAAGCGAGATGAATAAATATAGCTACATGGAACAAGGTGGTTAAATCTTAGAAACAAAACACTGAACAACAGCATGACACAATTTTTAATGAGTAACATTATATATACTTTTAGGAGTACAGACTACCAAAAATAGCAAGGGAAGATTAAATGATAGTGTGGGGAAAAGCAGTAAGATAGAGGAAAATGGCGACATCAATATCACAGTGTTAATGATATTTTTGTTTAAGAGACAGGTTCATGGATATTCATTAATTATGCTTCATAACTCACATACATAAAGTGTTGTATGTACTGGATCCGACTTTAAAAGATCTGCACATTTCTTTAAAAGATCTGCTTAGAATGGTGTTGTCTAATCTGATTCAGATTTAAAATGAGTATCTTTTCATGGGTACTAAATTTTCTAGATGGGGAAATTTAAAAAAATAAAAATCAATAGTGGTTTCCTCTGGGGAGGACAAAGAGATGAAGCATTTACATTTGTATTTAATAACCTGTCTAGGGCTTCCCTGGTGGTGCAGTGGTTGAGGGTCCGCCTGCCGATGCAGGGTACACGGGTTCGTGCCCCGGTCCGGGAGGATCCCACGTGCCGCGGAGCGGCTGGGCCCGTGAGCCATGGCCGCTGGGCCTGCGCGTCCGGAGCCTGTTGCTCCGCAACGGGAGAGGCCACAGCAGTGAGAGGTCCGCGTATCGCAAAAAAAAAAAAAAAAAAAAAAAAAATAACCTGTCTATATTTTAATAATTTTACTACATGCATATACGTATTTAAAAAATTAAGTACCCAGCTTAATTGGTAAGCTTTAGGAACTCGAATTTGGTGGTTATGAGCAACAATAGCTCATTGGATTCAGAAAGCTCATTGTTGATTCATCATCAATGAAATTAAAGAAAACAAGGATGTCCGGGCTGAGCTGGTGGCCAGCTCTCTGAACGGATGTCCTGGACCATGCCCACACCGCCCCCCAATCCCACGCCTCCATCGGCCCGGCCAGGGAGGCAGCTCTGGGCGCAAGAAGTCCAGATTCAACTCCAATATCAGCTCTTAAAGTCTACAGGTTTCATGATCCTTTCAGTAAAGAGGACATCCTTTGGGTCCTGTCCTATAAAAGAATAAGAACCTTCCTCAGATTATGTACTTGTAATTTCTTCTCTATTCTATTGGGAGCTTTTTGATTCCCTAAAAACGGGGGGAAAAGGACGATGAAATGTTTTCCCCTGGCTAGCCCCCTCTTCAAAGATTATGAAATATGATTTTTTTCCCCATCTTGGAGCAATTTATACACAAAACATCCTGCTTCTCGTTAATGCTCACATTCAGTTCACTCACTCACACAGTGGAGAAGTCACAGTCTGCTCTTCATTCTGATGTTTCAAAACCCCAGAGTTCACTTGATTTTCTTTCTGGGGGATATTAGTGATAAGATTACACTCTCTGGTGTTCACTTCAGCTTGCACCACAGTGTTGAACTTGAACTGAGCAGAGAGAATCCAGAACACAATTACGGAGTACCCTGTGGTCATCTTATACAGCCTACACTTCCTAATACTTCTAGGGATGGATGCCCCAGAGCCCAACTGGCCTCTTCCCTCACCACACCAACCCCGCCCACTAATGGACTTCACAGTGATGTTCCAAAACTCCGCAAATAATTCATCACATTTCAATATATATGGCTCCTCCCATAGCTGGGTAGTTACTACTGGCACTCAAGATGTCTTGCAAACCTAAATAACTTCCTGTTGGCATGGCTGCAGAGGAACTGACATTCTAATACATTGCTTATGGGACTGCCAAATGTTACAGCCAATGTAGAAAACAGTTTGGAAGTTTCTTGTAAAGTTAACCATATCTAGCAAAAAAAAATTTAAATAACTTTGTTTCTGAAATTTCTGAACCAAGATGTTCTCCCAGACTTCCTAATCCTCCCTGCTTTCCTGGTGCTGGGAGTGCATGCAAAACCTTCTTTATCAGGCAGAAAGGTCAAGTGAGATTTGGAAGTTGGGTGTCCTGGCTTTGTTGGGCTCCACCACCAACTTCCAGCTGCATCATTCTGAACAAGTCGCTTTCAGTCTTAGTTTTCTCAACTGGACAGTAGGAAGAACAATAGCTATAATCACAGGAGAGCTGTGTAAGCTAGTAACAGTACACAGTGCACATGGAGGTTCATGTATGAACTCCAAAGCGATATACCAACGACAGCTATTAGCAGCCATCAGTAGATACCTCATCTCTCCCTAGACATTTGGACAGTGGCTTCAGAAGCCAGAGAGTAAATCAAACTCTCTAGGGTTGTGGCTTCTCCCTGCCATGCTGGAAGACATCCCTTAGCCAGATCCTCCAAATTCCTGCAGCCCTCCCTAGTAATCAGAATATCCCTCCTCAGAGAACAAAACGCGCATGACTGCGGGAATGCCTAGCCCTCCTCACAGCTGTGAGCAACGTGCTTCCTGTCATCTTGTTTGCATCTTCTGTGGTTCCAAGGTCCAGCCCCACCTGCACACACACTACCCTCACTGCCCCTTCCCTCAGGTCCCAGAGGAGGCTGCAGGTGGTCATTTCATTTGCATTTGGTTCCTAACCAGTAAATAATAGCTGAAAGTTGTTTACACATCATGAGAAATGTTCCCATCCTTCACGCACATCTGATCCTCACAAGGACTTCCGGGTAGGTAGGGAAGCATTGCTGTCATTCGCGTTTTGCTATGAAAATATCCAGGCTCTGAGACGTCAGTGACTTTCCCAAGCTGCACTGGGCAGTTAGTGGTGAAGCTGGGCCTAGACCTGTCTTCTGACCCTCTGTGTCCATCACTTCCTACCACACCACAAAGCCTTGAATTTGCTCTGTGTGGCACAAAGCAGAGATTTTCTGGTTTTGTTGGAGAGGGGCTGGGCTATAGCCAAAAACAACCATTTACAAGTACATAGGCCTTTAGCACATTCCTCAGTTGCCATTAAAAATTATAGAAGAATTTTAAATAGTTGCAGAATATGTAACTTCTGGCATATTGAAAATATTGCCTTTTTAAAATAAAGTAGCAACAGTTTAAAAAATGTAATTTTCAGTGTATCATTTTTTTTAATATGCATGAATAGCTGAAGCAATCCTGAGAAAGAAGAA
The DNA here is from genome assembly GCF_008692025.1 of Phocoena sinus. Classification (NCBI taxonomy): domain Eukaryota; kingdom Metazoa; phylum Chordata; class Mammalia; order Artiodactyla; family Phocoenidae; genus Phocoena; species Phocoena sinus. Next base: position 4,628,203 of record NC_045775.1, on the reverse strand, counting down.
CAAAGCTGAACACTTCTCAATTTCAAACTATATGATGCAGCTATGGTAATCAAAACAGTATGGTATTGGGTAAAACAGACACATAGATCAACAAAACATAATAAAAATCCCAGGAATAAACCCATATGTATAGGATAAATTAATTTTCAACAAAGACACCAAGAATATACAATGGGGAAAGAATAATCTCTTCAATAAATGGTGTTCGAAAAACTGGATAGTCACATGCAAAAGACTGAAACTGGACCCCTATCTTACACCATAAATCTAGAAGAAAACCTAGGCAGTAAGCTCCTTAGCACCAGCCTTGACAATGATTTTTTTTTATTTGACACCAAAAGCAAAGGCAACAAAAGCAATGTAAACAAAAAAAGTAAACATCAAACAAAAAAGCTTCCACACAGCAAAGGAAACCATCAACAAAATGAAAAGGCAACCTACAGAATGGGAAAAAAATTATTTGTAAATCCTATGTTTGATAAGGGGTTAATATCCAAAATATAAAAAGAACACATACAACTCAATAGTAAAAGTACAGGGCTTCCCTGGTGGTGCAGTGGTTAAGAATCCACCTGCCAATGCAGGGGACACAGGTTCGAGCCCTGGTCCGGGAAGATCCCACATGCCATGGAGCAACTAAGCCCATGCACCACAACTACTGAGCCTGCGCTCTAGAGCCTGTGAGCCACAACTACTGAGCCCATGCGCCACAACTACTGAAGCCCGTGCACCTAGAGCCCGTGCTCCGCAACAACAGAAGCCACCGCAATGAGAAGCCCGCGCACTGCAATGAAGAGTAACCTCCGCTCGCCTCAACTAGAGAAAGTCCATGCACAGAAACGAAGACCCAACACAGCCAAAAATAAATAAATAAATTTATTTAAAAAAATAGTAAAAGCATAAATAATCCAATTTTAAAATGGGCAAGGAACTTGAATAGATATTTCTCCAAAGGAGATGTACAAATGGCCAACAGGGACATGAAAAGATGCTCAACATCACCATTCATCAGGGAAACACAAATCAAACCACAAGGAGATGTCACCTCACACCTGTTAGGATGTCTATTATCAAAAAGACAAGAGTTAACAAATGCTGGCAAGGATGTGGAGAAGAGGGTACCCTTGGGCACATGATGGAGATGTAAACTGGTACAGCCGCTATGGAAAACAGTATGGAGGTTCCTCAAATTATTATAAATATAACTGCCATGTGATCTAGCAATCCCACTACTGGATATATGTCGAAGGAAACAAAATCATGAACTCAAAGAGATATCGGCACCCCCATGTTCACTGCAGCTCTATTCACAGCAGCCAAGGTATGGAAAAACCTAAGGGTCTGTCGGCAGACGAATGGATAAAGAAAACGTGATATGCGTGTGTGTGTGTGTGTGTGTGTGTGTGTGTATTTATTATTATTATTATTATTCAGCCTCAAAGAAAGAGGAAACCCTGCCATTTGCAACAACATGGATGAACCTGGAGGCTATTTCTCTGTCTGGTAATAAGCCAGACAGAGAAAAAGACCACATGATATCACTGACATGTGGAATCTAAAAAAAAGGAAAGAAAGTAAAACTCAGAGAAACAACAAAGAGTAGAAAGGTGGTTGCCAGGTGCAGGAGGGTGTGGGAAATAGTTAGAGGTTGGTAAACGAGTATAAACTTTCAGTTATCAGATGAATAAGATCTGAGGATCTAATGTACAACATGCTGACTATAGAGGCCCCTTGTTTAAACAAATACACTCAGAAAAAAAATTTGAGAAAAAATACATTCATTTCAATGCACCTCTCCATAGAAAATACCTTAATACATGATTTTATTATAACCATGTTTCAACTATGTGTTTGTCCATATTATTTGCATATTTAGCTCCTTCCAATAACTTAAGAGATGACAGTTTTCACTGTCAAACCAATGAGCCAATGAGAATTCCTTTCTATCAGAAAGATTTTACCTTGTTTTTAAATTCAGATAAGTGTGCTTATATATAGATGATAGATAAATTATGGAATACACCCATAAAGTCAGCCATTAAAATAAGTAAATTCAGGATTAAAATGAGATTGAGATAATTCAATTATGCTATGCAGTTTTCAATCACGATCATGACTAGATACTAACGGTTTCCTCACTGATATTAATCAAGCAATGCTAAATGTAGCTAACATCATAAGTATGATAAAAGGATGATATTTCTCTGGTAAAAGTGCTTGCATGTGTTTGTGAAGCTCTGTTCTTAGGCTCTGGGGAATAATCCAAAAAGTACTGTATTTTTTAAATCGGGGGGAAAATATTCCATTAATTTTGTTAAGCCACGTGATCAAACTTTTCCTTTTGACTGTTTTCCCTGCTTTCCATCTTTTCTTTGTATTAGGAGCACAAGAGTGCCCAATGAATCTGTGCAAATCACTTTTTAAAAAAATCCTATCACTACCCTTAGCAAATCATAATGGTTCCCGACCAGCCACAGGAAAGAGTCTAACTCCAAACCTGCAGGGTCCAGCCCGAGTGGCCTTCCGTACTGCCTTCTCATCTCTGTCCCTCTCTCCTCTCCATTCAGACATGTCTCAGCCGTGAAGGGATCTAGTACTCAGCACCCACTTCTCACAGCCTCACTTCTGCTCTGTCCTGCGCTCAAGTTTTGGGAATTGGCGTTCCATATCTGCTTGTTAACACTAGTCAAAGGAAAACATAACAGCAGAAACCCGCCCCGTGTCTCCTCTTCCATCCCTCTTGGCCCAAGCACATGACCTTGCACATAATAGATGCTCATTAAGTGTCTGCTGCTTGGCTGTCTAGAGAAATCCACACTGCCCTAGGGAACAGACACTTGCTTCTCCTTGATCAGTGGTTCTCGTTGCCTCTGCACTTTGGGATGGGGAAACACCGAGAATGCTCACGGAGACTTACCCAGGAAATACTGACTTGACAGCAGGGCTTAGAGGATAGCACATATAGCTCTCAAAACAAAAAAAAAAATTTTAATTAAAAAAACAAAGAAACTGCAGTTGAGACAAATGTGGAAAATGTGGTCATTAAGCTTTGTTTGAACAGGACCTTCCACCATAGCATCTCAGAACAGCATCTCTAAGTGTTTCTATTTCTAAAAATATTGCTCGTGTAACTACCTCAGTCACTCCAAAACCATGAGAAGTTAAGTAGGGTATTGATATTTTCGATTCTAGTTAGAGTTTTAAACGACCTTTGCCTTAAAGCTTCACCAGCCAAGAGCAGGGTTGAGCCCAGCTGTCCCAGCTGCAGCTCTCCACATGCCGGCCATTCCCAAGGCTGAGTCAAGGCCAAGGCTCAGTTAAAGTTTCTTAACAGAAGATTTATTTTCTTACCAATGACATTCTCCACTGGAGGAAGAAAGAAAAAGAAAAAATGAAACTGTCTTTTAGATACAGCTACGTCAATGACAGAGTGTGAATTGGGGGTGGTTTATATCCTACGGAGGCCGTTTCTCTTTATAAAACCTAACCATTTAAAAATATCTTTGCTTGTGCTGGAATGCCATTTTCTGGTATTTTGGCTTCTTCAATATGAATCTTTTGTAACTATGAAGCCATTTCAGCTCTTGGAATTTGCTGGAGACAGATTCCCAAGCAGAACGTCCTGGGAGGTGGGAGTGGGCAGATTCAGGAAAGAATGCACAATTCCACTTGGCCTTGCAGTGCATTTGTTCCAGGGTGCTTTCATGTTTTCCTCATACCTGAGGGAACTCTGTCTCTGGACCAGCAAATGTACTGCAGAGAGGGATGCAGTAGCCCTAAAACGTTAAAGTCGAGATTAAAAAAAAAAGAAAAATCCTCTTGTGTCCAAGGCCTATGAAGAAGGGGAAGGGTGGCTTCAAATGTCAGCTGTCACATTTCCTGTGTCTTTACTGCACTGATGAGCCTCAGCAAAGAAATGTGTTGGTAAGAAATAAGCGATATATTCCCAGTATTACCAGAGGAACATTGGTAATATTGGTATCTGGTTTGGGATTCAACAAGAGTTCTCGAGCAGGCCCTTTCACAGTGCAGGCAGTGAGGGAGCTCCCTGGTGGCCTAGTGGCTAGGACTCCCCACTCTCACTACCAGTTCAATCCCTGGTCTAAGAACTAAGATCCCACAAGCCTAGAGGTGTGGCCCAAAACATTTAAAAAATAAAGGGCAGGCAGTGAAAAGGCAAAGCGGGGTGATGAGAACCTGAGGCTCGGGGGAAGGAACGTTGGAATTTAGGTTCCCGAAAGCACCCCAAATCCCCAGGTTCAGGCACACGGTCAGCCCACTACCTCTGGTCTCCCCAGCCATTCCCTCCAGTGTCCCCGGCCAGACAGCTCTGGCCCTTCTCCTGCACCTCCAATCCCCCTATCGCCCAGCCCAACCTCCTCCTCACGACCGATGTCCTCTGTCCTCAAGTCACCGTGGTAATCTCCAGGTGACCTGGGCCATCTCTCTCCTGCAGATGCTATTCCTGGGGCCACCCCTTTCAATCTGTCCGTCTCTGCTCAGCCAAATGACAATTCAATTCTTTTTATTTTTAAATTTAATTGGAGTACAGTTGATTTACAAATGTGTGTTAGTTTCAGGTGGACAGCAAAATGAATCAGTTATATATGTATCCATCATTCTTTTTCAGATTCTTTCCCCATATAGGTTATTACAGAATACTGAGTGGAGTTCCCTGTGCTATACAGTAGGTCCTTGTTAGGTATCTATTTTATATACAGTAATGTGTATGGGCCTAGACATTATCATACTAAGTGAAGTGAGTCAGACAGAGAAAGACAAATATCAGAGGATATCATGTATATGTGAAATATAATTAAAAATTGATACAAATGAACTTCTTTACAAAACAGAAACAGACTCACAGATCTCCATAATTCAATTCTTGAGCTATTGTGTGTGTGTGCCCTCAACTCCACAGCTGAACTGTCTAGAAAAACACACAATCTCACTGATGAGTCCAGGTGGACTCTTACGACTAACAGGTGATCTCTGCACCTTCTTCCCCTTTTCCCCAAACTTACAAGCCCTCCTGCACCATGGCACTCTCAGCTGGTGACCTTACTTCCTATTTCACAAAGAAAATAGAAGCGATCAGAAGAAAACTCCTCTTCTGAGCACTACCTCGGCACCCATGTATCTGTCATTTAGTCCGTCCCCCACCAGTAACTATCTGCGCTCTGCCTGAAGCAAACAACTCCACCTGTACACGAACGCACCTCCCTCACCCACTCAAGACATGCTTCCAGCAACCCTCTGTCCTATATTATCAACTTTTTACTCTCTACTGAATCATTCCCATTGGCGTATAAATAATGTTAATGCTTCCAACTCAAAACGAATTCTCTTGGCCTGACTCACCCCACCAGGTACCACCCCATTTTCGGCTCCCCTTTGCAGCAAACCTTCTCCAAACTGCCGTCAACAATCTCGGTCTCAGAGTTCTCCCTCCATCTTTCCCTCGGTTGCCATAGTCACCAGACCCACATGACATTTTGCTGTTTTTACCGAAGGCACCAATGACCTGCGTGGCACTGATCCAAGAGTCAATTCCAGTCTCTGTCTCATCTGGCCCATCCACACACTGGGCACAGCTCATCATTCCCTCCTTCTGAAGTGATTTCATGTGGCTTCCGAGATGCCTCACCCTTGGATTTCCCCTCCCTCTCTGGGGGCTGCCTCTTGGTCTCCCACTTCCTTTGCTCCTCCTAAAGCCGGAATGTTCCAGGGCCCAATCCTGGGAACTCCTCTCTCACTAGGATCTCACTGACCTTATTCCTTTACATCCCAACTGCAGGCCAAAGACCCCCATTGTACCTCCAGCTCAGATCACCATCTTCAACTATCAGATGTGGATATACCTGTCCACTCAGCATCTCCATTTGGGGGGATATTATAATCTCAAACTCAACCTGTTCAAAACTGAACTTCTAACCTCTTTTGGCACCAAACCCTCCCCACCCTGCAGACTTCCCCATCTCAGGTGGCGACAACTCCCTCTAGTTGCACAGCCTAAAATCTCTGCCATCATGATGGACTTTCCCTTCTTCTCAAGCCCCACACCCACTCTGCCAGGACATCGTAAAGGCCCTTTCTTCACAATATAGCTGGAATGTGACCACGTTTCCCTACTTCCACGGCTACCAGTGGCGCAGGCCACCAAATTATCTCTTGTCTGACTTACGACAATGGATTTCTCTAATGACCTCTAAGTGGTCTCCTGGTCTACCCCCCATCATGCAACACTGATACCAGAGTGAGCCTATCAAAATGGATCCCGTCCCTCCTCTGCCTAAAAACTGCACTGATTTCTCGTCGTAAAGCCTAGAATTCCCCCCATAGCCCGCGAGGCTAACGGGTTTCTGTGACCTCCTGACCACTGTCTGACCCCACTGCCCGACTCACTGCTTCTGCTGGCTCCCCTGCCTCTCGGTGTTCCCCCAACGTGCTGCGATGCACAGACTGGACCCTGGGCCTTCACACCCACCTTTTCTTCTAGCTCCAAGTCTCTTGTCCCAGTCGGTTAAATGGCTAATTCCCACACTTCCTTAAATCCACGTTCAAATGTTGACTTTTTTATGAGACCTCCCGGAGCACTCCATTTAAAACTCCACCCCTCTAAACTTGGTAGCTTTTTATTTTCTCCACAACACTTATGCCAGGGAATGAGACATGAAATTTCCGTCTTCACATGGTGGTCAGCCTCTTGGTGCCTGTCCCCACCCTCCACTCACACGCCCCCCCCTCCCAACCTGGAATCTCCATGAGAGAAGTTTGCGTCCGTTGTGCTCACCGTGGGTCCTGGGTTAGAACAGCACCTGGCACAATACGGCTGCTCAATCCATATGTTCTGGACAACTTAGTGAATCACTGAGACCCTAGGGACGTCACTTTGATCTTCTAAACCTGTTTCCTGGTCTACAAAACCGGACTAGCAATAAAAGCCTCGTGAGCTTGTTAAAAGCAGAAAATGAGGACCCGTGTGGTAGCCTTTGTAAAATATTAATTACTATAACCACTTAACATAATATGTTGAAGACCATCCTCAAAACTCATTCAGGGGAAACAAACTAGGCAATTGCTTATTTGGTGTGGTTTAAGAGGTACAGAAAAACCCAACCAGGTTGGGGTCTTTCCCAACAATGGCCTGAGAGCGCACCAAGAAGACATAAATGAAGGTTTTCAAGCTTTCATTTTCCAATGTCAAAGTTACCTTTGAGAAGTTCTGATGGGAGGAGAGGAACGGTCTTCTGGCCAAATCCTGGTGTCCTGATGTGCTCAGCTGGCCCTCCCTCTCATGGCAGGCTGCCCATCTGGAGTAGTGGGGGAAGATCTCTGGCACTGGGGTCCCTGCAGACCTGGGGGATGGGGAGTGTATCAGACTCAGCAGGGTGAACACCTGGGGAGCAGGAGAAGGGCACAGGAGCTTAGAGAGCAGGTTGGGGGTTGGCAGGGGGCAGCAAAGATCATTGTGCTGATTTAGAACCCAGCATCAGCCTTTCAAATCCCCAACCCAAGGGGGAAAACTATTGATATAACTACTAGAAATCTAATCTGATCAACATTTGGAAGGTACCACCGGAGAAGAAACTAAGGTTTATGGTATAGGTAATCAAATTCCACAAAGAAGTTAACAGATAAATCTACCAACACAGATAATTCTCAGATAGCAATGTGTCCCTGGGTCTCCATTTCTGTCCCCTCCTTTTCCAATCACAGCCATTCAGGTTTGCCCCAGTGGGACTCCTACAGGCAGAGGTTTAGGGCCATAGAAAAGTTTAAACATAAGGCAAGATTATGTTAATTGTAATCCCCAGGGCAACCACTAACAAAACAACGGAAAAATGTATAAGACATGAACAACAGAATTAAAATGGTATGCTAGAAACTAACACAAAAGAAGGCAAAATGGAGGAATAAAGGAACACAAAAGACATAAGATCCATAAGGAAAAAAAGCAAAACGGCAGACATAAATTCTATCTTATCAGTAGTTACACGAAATGGTCTAAACGCTCCAATCAAAAGGCAGAAATTGGAACAATGGATAAATAACATATGCTGTTAGAAGAGCACCAAAACAGAATCAAAAAGAATAAAATACTTATGAATAAATTTAACAAGGTATGCAAGATCTGTACTTTGAAAACTACCAATCTATCATTACAAGAAACTAAAAACTAAGTAAACAGAAAGGACATCCTGTGCTCATGGGTTGGAAGACAATATTGTTAAGACAGCACTACTCCCCAAATAGGTCTTCAGATTCAATGCAATCTCTATTAAATTCTCAGCTTTCTTTTTTGCAGAAATTGACAAGCAGTTCTTAAAATTCATACAGAAATCCAAGACATCTCACATAGCCAAAAGAACCTTGAAAAAGAAAAGCAAAGTTGGAGAATTCACACTTTTGGATGTCAAAAAAAAAAAACCGCTATTGTAATCAAGAGAGTATGATACTGGCATAAGGAAAGACATAGAGAGCAATGGCTTAGAATTGACAGTCCAGAAATAAACCCATACATTTATGGTTAATTGATTTTCGCCAAGAGTGCCATGACAACCCAGAGGGTAAATGATAGGCTTTTCAGCAAATGATACTGACATTCAGAAAATGAATCTCTACACAGACCTTACACCTTTCACAAAAATTAACTCAGAATGGATTGTACACCTAAATGGAAGAGCAGAAATTATAAAACTCTTAGAAGAAAGCATAGGAGTAAATCCTTGTGACCTGAGATTACGTACTAGTTTCTTAGATATGTCACCAAAAGCACAAACAGCAAAAGAAAAGTTAGATAAACTGAGACTCCATCAAAATTGTAAAGTTTTGTGCGTTATAGAACACCATCAATAAAGTTACATCAACCCACAGAAAGGGAGAAAACATATACAAATCATGTATCTGATAAGGATTATATAAAGAACACATTCAAATCAACAATAAAAAGACAAATAACCCAAATTAAAAAATGGGCAAAAGATCGGAATAGACATTTCTCCAAAAAAGATATCCAAATGCCCAATAAGCACATTTAAAAATGTTCAACATGGTTATTCAATTATGGAAATGCGAATCAAAACCATAATGGATACCACGTCACACCCACTAGGACGACTAGAATCAGACAGAAGATAACAAGCGTGGGCGTGGGTGTGGAGGATTCTGAACACTTACACATTGCTACTGGAGACTGAAGTGCTGCAGCTGCTTTGGGAAACAGTTTGGCAGCTCCTTATAGGGTTAAACACAGAGTCACATATGGCCCAGCAATTCCACGTCTAGGTATGCACCCGAGAGGATGGAAAACAAATGTCCACAAACAACCTGTACATGGATGTTCATAGCAGCAGTATTCAAACTAGCCACAAAGTGGAAACAGCCCCAATGTCCATCAACTGGTGAATGTGGAAACAAGGTGTGGTATGTCCACAGAACGGATTTGAAATGCTACAATAAGGATGAACTATGAATACATCATGCTAAGTGAAAAAAAAAAAAAAAAAAAAGTCAGACTAAAAAGGCTACAAACTGCAAGAAAACATGTATATGGAATATCCACAACAGGTAAATCCAGAGGGACAGAAAGGAGATTCATGGTTTCCAGGGGTTTGAGCCAAAGCAGAGTAAGGAGCGACAGCTACTGGATCAGGGATTTGGGAGGGAACTGAAAATGTTCTAGAATTAGATGATGGTGATGCTTGTACAACGCTGAAAACCCCTGAATTTTATACTTCAAAATGATGAATTTTATACTATATGAATTACATCTCAATGAAACTATTATTGAAAAAGAAATATATCAACTGGAAAAAATGTAAAGGCATAATAACTCCAGAATTTCCCAAGTTTCTCTCTCCTCAAGTACAGCATCTGCTCATCAGAAATGCAACACCAGCATCTGAACTTGGCTTATTTTTAGGCATCTATGGTCAGGAAGCAAAGAACAAAATCAATTCTGTCTTTCTAGTCACTTCAAAGTAGGGCATCCGAGAGCAGCAGATGTTTCCATCGGAGTAGACGTGAGATACATCCCAATGGACAAACCCACATCTCCTCTGGAGCTAGCGCTTCCTCCCTGTGCTTTTACTAAAATGACAAGCTTTGCCCACGTGTGGCCTGAGCAAGTGAGCTTTCCTGCAATGCTCCTGACCAGCTCCCAAAGCCTACAGCCTTCGATGTGGAGGCTGAAAGCTCTGAGCTACCCCCGCCCGTCACCTGGTCCCTGCACAGAGCAACCCTGTCCACCTGCAGGAAACTCCTCCTCTGCCCTGAAGCATCAAGGTACCAACTTCAGAAAATATGACCCTGTGTTTTGCACATCTTTTCTCTGCCTGTACTTGGCAATCAGTAAGAACCCTTCAAACAAAAGATAATACAAAAGTCTGCTTTACTACATGTTTCTGGCATTTTTCCCAGGTACGAAGGGCCAGTAAATAAAACTATAATCTTCAGCAAGAAAGAAAAGCTCTCGGTTAGCTGCTGCAGTGACAACAGAAGACCTTTAGCTACATTAGAAAAAGGTTCATGAAAAGAGGCTGCATGCAGAGCTCTCTGCCCGGAGGCTGCGCTGTGAGCCTGTGTGTTTTCAGGCTGCCAGCAGGTCGGAAAACCCCTGCCCACCTTCCAGAGCCCCACTCTGGGGGCTGCCTTACGCTGGCATTGCCTGGGCTCCACAAACAGGCAGGGGTTAAAGTACTAAAGTGCTGCAGTGTTTCCCACGGTGGTTCTTCAATCACATGTTTCGTGGAAGTGGTGGCCACCTCCAGCCTTGGCTCAATCCTCCAGGTGTGAAACAGTGCCCTTCACAGAGCTCTGCTTACAGAGCTGCACAGATTGTGATCGGTCAGTCCCCATCCTAGGTCCCCACAAGTCCTGCTATTTTTAGTGCTGGTGTTGCAGAGAACTGGGAATATATGTACTGGGTTTTAGCAGAAACACCTATAGTGAACATTTATCAGTTATTAACCTTTTTTTTGCACTCCTACCATCTGCTGAGATGCTGGGTAGGAATGATACAAAAATGGATCTGGCATGATCCTGATCTCAAGGAGATCAGAATTGATAGGAACTTTTATGCCCACACATTACTCTCCTGGGTGATCAAACATAAAAAAAACATTACTTTTTGTCACTGGAAGAAATATGACACACCACAGCCTAGGACCAGGCTTCTTGTTTCCTAAGTCTGTGCTCCTCTGGAATCTCAATTTCATTCCAATATAAATTTAATAAATTCACCCTTTTATAGGAACAGGGATGCTACATCAAATAACAAAGGTCTCAACTGTTTGGAATAACCTGAGAAAGCCAACCTGGTACAAAAATACGCATTAAAGGAATTATTTCACCAACTGTATGTACATCAATATATAAATGGGTCCTATTAGTGAGTTATATATAAGATTATTCCTTGTTAAATTAATTCACCAAACAAAGAACAGCTGGAATCACTAAAATAACCAGGCTTATAAGAAAAAAACTGGGGAGATTCCCTGGTGGTCCAGTGATTAAGACTCCGAGCTTCCACTGCAGGGGATACAGGTTCGATCCCTATTTGGGGAATAAAGATCCTGCATGCTGTGCCTCATGGCACGGCCAAAAAAAACAAAAACAAAAGAAAAAACTGGGGTTAGCGATAACCACTCAAAACATTCAGAATTTCATAATACATATACGCACACCCACATATACATATATACACATACTGCAGGACTGCTTGGCCCTGCTGAGGGAGCACTGTGGTCAGATCTAGGGTGGCAGGGGGCCAGGCGGAGCACTCCCCCACCTCCACACAGCAGCTCAGGTGCAGGCACACAGTAGCAGGAAAATGGACTTAGCCAAAAATGGGTTTTGCCAGGTGATTACTAAAGTGGGAGAAAGGGCCACATTTCAGAAAGAAGAGGATTGAAGACATAAGTGTGGCAGTGAACGCTGAAAAGAAAGTAGGGCTGACGATCCTGTGGGGATGAGGTATTTCTGAAGACCAGGAGCAAAAGGATTAGCTGCACTGAGGAACGATAGTGATCAGAGTGGGTGCTGGATGTCAGGTGTCGGAATAACCAGGTATCACTTTGGGAACGGGCAGATGACAGAATGCTTCACAGCACTCTTTGCAAGATAAAAACTGGAAAGTGACTTAAATGTCCATCAAAAGGGACAAGCCGAATAAATAAGATGGTGTCTTTCATATAAGTGAAGGAGCTGGACCTGCAGGCATTGGTATGAAGAGATGTCTAAGACATAACAGTAAATACAAAGGCATAATACATAACAATGTGTATAATAATCCCATTCACAAACATAAGTTTTAGTTATACACTCACACACACACACACACACAATTTTTCTAGAAGAATGTAGACAAAAACAGTTAGTAATCACTTTATACTAAAGAGAATTTTACTCCTCATTTTATTCCTAATTAAACTTTTTTTTTTACTTTCTACATTTATAACTCTAAGTTTTTAGAACTAAAGATTTTTGATGTAGTCTATTACCCATGAGATGCTACACATTGAGAGAAAGTAGTTATTTTTCTTTGGCTTCACACAGGATCTCATACTGCAAACTGAATTAAAATCCCACAAAAAGCCCCATTGCTTTGCATTCCAGGGCTCCCAGAAGCAAATCCTTAGAGCGGGACTGGCTCTGCCATGGGCACAGGGATTAGAGTTAGTGGAGGCTCTTCCTTCTTCCTGTCTGTCTCTACACTGAATGGACATTGAGACTCAACTGGTTATCAGCACAGACTCCAGCTCAGAGTGAGATCCTCCCACTTACCTACAATTCCATACACACAAGTACTCAAAAGAGATCCAAAGGCAGTCCCTCTACCTCTTCCCAATCTTTCAATTTCCAAATCAAAACTGTCTTTTAGTTGCTGCTGGGCTTGAAAGTTCCTAATTCAAAAATCCGTGTAGTTCTACTCGGTTCAGCTTCTGTGGCCACAGCAAGTGGAGGTTTTCGTATGTGCAATTTGTTTGACTCTGAGATGAATAGAGGTCTTGTCCGGCGTGTATAAAGCCATCTCTGTCTACGGGCATTGTATACTAATAGCATCACACACTGGGAGACAGAGGGCCCCACAGCCATCCCTTTGGAGTCGTCCTGCAGTTAGTTATTTCACATTTGTCTTCTCTGGGGGAAAATAAAACACGGTCTTCAGCAATGGAGATATTTGTCAAATTATAGCTATGGAACAGATTCATTGGCTCCTTAACTATCAATTAATTAAATGATTTTCAATTATCTTGTTGTGATAAAAGGCATTTGGCTAATACCATCATCCTTCCTGATTCTAAGAAACGACTCATAAAAATGAAGCTAATTCTTAGGTTTAAACCTGCGCACAAAGAGCAGATTGATTTACCCAACTGGATACTGAATTAGGCACAGATTAAGCAGCTTGTTATAGTAGAGGCATCGCCACAGGAAAGAATGGTTTATTTAGAATGGTGAGATAAAACACACACCAACTTTAAGAACTTAGAAAATAACTCCTTTGACTATGTAGCTCTGAAAAGGAGAAAGAAGGATCTTTATGTGCTGATAAAGAAAAATCCAAAATAAGTAGAAAAAAAGCAATATGCAGCATTTCCCACTTAAAAAGGGAGGTGAGAGGGACTGGTGTGGAAGTATATAAGAAACTGATAGCAGGTGCATCTGGTTCAGAAGATTAAAAGCCTGGGGCAGAAGGAAGAATTGCTTTGTACTGTAAAAGTTTTTATACTGTTAGACTTTTGAATTTTTAATGTGCTATATATGATTTTTATTGAGGTCCAATTCACATAACATAGAATTAACCATTTTAAAGTTAACAGTCCAGTGCATTCAGTGCACTCACAATGTTGTACAAGCAGAACCTCAATCAAGTTCCAAGATAGTCGCATCACCCCAAAATAGAACCCATTACCTACTAAGCAGTTAATCTCCACTCTCAGTCCAACCGGTCCCTGGCAACCAGAAATTGGCTTTCTGTCTCTATGGTTTTACCTATTCTGGGAACTTCATACAAAAGGAATAATACAATATGTGACCCTTTGTGTCTGGGTTCTTTTGCACTTCATTTTTAAAAACTAAAATTTAAATACAATATTTCCTGGAAAAATTCCACTCTAGTCATTCATTATGTTTTTCAAAAATATTTAAATGCCTAATATATGTAAATCCATTATATCATGTCTCATAAATGACAGAACAATGAAATTAGCCATGAAAAGATTATTCAGCTAATTATGTTCCACTTCAAAGGACAAAAAGTTATCAGTCTACTGAAGAAAAGTTTGAACACCTGCCCTATGCAGAATATCCTGCAAAGTATCATGAGTAATTTAGAAGGAGGAGAAGGTTAGATTCAAAGCTGGAAGGGAACAGAGGTTTCATTCACTTATAGGTTAAAAAGTCAAGGCCCAGACCCACAAAGTTCCCCAGCGTCACACCGCAGTTCTGAGTGCCCTGGTTTCCATTGATATCCTCTCCAGTCTCACAGCCAACGTCTTCACAAGGTTTGTTATTGAACAAAGGAGAGTAAGGCAGAATAACACATGTGGGCAGAAAACTGTGAGGGTGGAGACCTGAGGTTTCAGCTCTGACACATAAAGAGTTGTCACTCCCATTCTCACACGAAAGGGCTGGACAAACCCACAATCAGAAACTTCTTGGACCCATCAGAAAACTGAGGGCGCAGGGCAAACCAATCCCCTGAAATCTGGAGAGGTCACAAAGTCACAGCCAGGATCTGCTCACCAGAAGGAGAATCCTCTAGGCCAAAACAGATAGGATCACCTACATGGTAATTTTCATGAATTGCTAGAAGTTATGTATGAACTAGACTGAGCGAGAAAGAAACAACTAGGGGCCACAGTCTTGAGGAGGCCCCCATGCTTTGGTGGGTTTGACCTCTAGGAATCCCACCAGGTTCTCACAGTGAAGAACCAAGAAAATTCACTCCTGGTTCTAGCTTGGAGAGGGGAAGAGTAACCAACTGAAATATGCCCGGATGGTCTACATAACACAGGCCCATTCTGCAGCCGTCACCTAACCTGAAGAACAGCAATGACGCCACTCCAGTCCTGTCTCACCCTGTCTCACCCAAGGAGGAGCAAAATAGCTAAGAAACTCTTGTGAGGAACACAGCCCAGGTACACTGTCCTGCTGAAAGACTGAGGCTTAATGTTGAGAGTATAGAATGCTCCCCTGCCTCGCAACTTACAGCCCCATTAACAGGGCACCAGTATGGTAACAGTGAATTACAGGTGAGAGGGCTGCAGGAAACAGACACTCTCTAATGATGAGTTCTTAGGAAAGTTCTTAGGAAACGGCAAAGATGTCAGGGAAGACAAAAAAGTTCACAAGAGGAATTTGAAGCCTCTGGCACCTACAGCTACAGCACACATTAAACACAGCTCAGCTCCTACCAACATTAACATAAAACCTCACCCTAAAGGCTTTCTACCTTGGTTCCTACTAACAAATGCATCATGCTCAGCTATCAACAAAAAACCCACAAAGCATACCATATGCAAGAGAAATTGCAATCTGAAGAGACAGAGCAAGCATCAAGCCCAGACCCAGACATGACACAGATACTGGAATTATCACACAGGGGATTAAAATAGCTATGGTTAATACAATAAGGGTTCTTTTGGGCAGCGTAGACAAAACACAAAGCCAATGGGTTATGTGGACTGAAAAAAAATGCACAACCTGAAAGTTGAGAATTATGTTTTATTTGGAGGATTTTCTGAGGACTTAAGCCTGGGAGACAGCCTCTCAAATCACTCTGAGGGACTGCTCTGAAGAGGTAAGGGAGGAACCAGGATTCATAGGAGTTTTGCAACAAAAACCCAGTCTTCAGAACATTAAAAGATTACAGTTAATTAAAGAAAAAACAGACATCTCAAGTTAATGAATTTAGTGCTTTTCTATGTATGGGAAGATATAAGAGTCTGGACTCATCCCGAAACCATTCCTTTGATGTGCACCTCAGCTATCTAGGGCCAGTGTCCTACTTTTCTCCACCCTAAATCCCCTCAGGGTACACAGTTGGTGGTGGCTGCAGTGGCTGATGGCTTGATGGCCGCAACACCTTTTGTCTACTGATGTGGCAGGTGACATTTTTCACCCACAGTTATGTAAACATAAAGATGGAATTTTTTTAAAACATCAAAGGAAACGCTAGAAAACAAAACATTGTAAAGAATGAAGAATGCCTTAGTCGGGCTCATCAACAGAGTAAGCACAGTGAAGAGAAAAGTCAGTGAGCTTGAAGACAGGTAAAAGAAAGTTCCCAAACTAAAATGCAAACCAAAAAGAAAGAAAGAGAGAGAGAGAGAGAGAGAGAGAGAGAGAGAGAGAGAGAGAGAGAGAGAGAAAGAGAGAGAGAGAGAGAGAGAGAGAAAGAGAGAAAGAAAGGGAGGGAGCGAGGAAGGAAGGAAGGAAGAGAACATCCAAGAACTGTAGGAAAATTTCAAATTTCAACAGTAGGAAAGTTCCCAAACTAAAATGCAAACAGAAATAAATAAATAAATAGATAGATAAATAAATAAATAAAAGAACATTCAAGAACTGTAGGAAAATTTCAATATACATACGGACATATGCATATGTCAGAATATGACATATACATAATTAGAACACCAGAAAAAGAAAAAAGAGGAAAATATTTGAAGCAAGCGTGGCCGAGAATTTCCCAAAATCAATTACAGACACCAAACCACAGATTCAGAAAGCTCAGAGAACATCAAATAGGAGAAATACCAAAATACGTACTCCTAGGCATACCATACTCAGTTGCACAAATCAAATACCAAATGAAAATCTTGAAAGAAACCAGAAATGAAGGAGAAAAAACACTGTACCTATAGAGGAGCAGGAATAAGAAAGTAGATCTGACTTCTCTACAGAAACCATACAAGCAAGTAAGTGGAGTGAACTATTTAAAATGTTGAAAGAAAGCCACTACCAAACTAAAATTCTATTTCCAGGAAAACTATCCCTCAAAAGTGAAGGAAAGGGCTTCCCTGGTGGCGCAGTGGTTGGGGGTCCGCCTGCCGATGCACGGGACGCAGGTTTGTGCCCCGGTCTGGGAGGATCCCGCGTGCCGCAGAGCGGCTGGGCCCGTGAGCCGTGGCCGCTGAGCCTGCGCGTCCGGACCCTGTGCTCCACGATGAGAGAGACCACGGCAGTGAGAGGTCCACGTACCGCAAAAAAAAAACAGTGAGGGAAAAATAAATAACTTCTTCAGACAAGCAAAAATTGAGGGAATCTACCATAAAAAATGTAAAGTTCTTCAGAGAGAAAGAAAATAAGTCAGAAATACAGATCAACATAAACACAGGGAAAGAGTTAGAGAGAAAATAAATGAAGGTAAAACATAATGTTTCATTTTTTAATTTTCTTAATTGATCTAAAAGAAAATTATTTAAAGCAGGAATAGCAACAGTGCATTGGGTGACTACAGAATATGGATAAGGGAAAAGAATGACAGTGAAGTCATAAGGGCAGGGAGAGAAGAATCAGGAATACTTGCTATAAGGCACCTTTCCTACATAGCAAGTGGTATAGTGTTATCTGAAAGTTGACTTAGTTTAGTAAAATATGTATATTGAATACATACATATATATAATATATATATATATATATATATATATATATATATATATAGCAAACTCTAGGACAACCACTGAAAAAGGTTAAAAATAAGTATAACTGATATGCCAATAGAAGAGATAACATAGAATAATATAAAATACTCAAAACCAGAGAAGTCAGAAAAAGGGGGAGAAAAAAACAAAGAACAGATGTCATGAATAGAAAACAATTTCAACTATGGTAGGTATTAATCCAGCTATATCAATAATCACTTTAAGTGTGAACGGTCTAACCATACCAGTTAAAAGTCAGAGATTTTCAGAGTGGATAAAATAGCAAGACTCAACTATATGTTGTCTAAAGAAACCCACTTTAAATAAAAAGACTCTGGTTAAAAATAAAGGAATGGAGAAAGACATAACATGTTAATGATAAAAGAAAGGTGGAGTAGCTATGCTAATTTCAAACAAAGCTGAATTCAGACCAAGGAAAATCATCAGGGATAAAGAAGGACACTACGTAACAATCAAGGAGTCAATTCTCCAAGAAGACATAAAAATACTAAACGTGTATGCACCTAACAACATAGTGGCAACATACAGACGCAAAAACTGACAGACCTGCAAGGAGAAGTAGACAAACCCACTATTATGGCTAGAGGCTTCCCCACTCCTTTCAGCAATGGACAGATTCAGCAAGAAGAAATGCAGTTAGTACATAGCTGACCTGAACAGCACTAAACAATCAACTTGATTTATCTGACACATAGAATATTCCATCCAACAACAGCAGAGTACACATTCTTCTAGTTCATATGGAGCACTCTAGGCCATAAAACACATTTTAACAAATTAACAAAGACAACAAAAATCATACCGAGTATGCTTTCACTTCACAATGGAATTAAATTGGGAGTCAATAACAGAAAGATAGCTGGAAAATCTGGAGATTAAACAGCACACTTCTAAATAACACATGGACCAAAGAAGAAGTCTCAAGAGAAACTAACAATATTTTGAACTGAATGAAAATTAAAATATAACTTATCAAGATGAGCAGAATGTAGCAAACACAGTGCTTACAGGGCAATTTATAGCATTAAATGCCTATATGCCAGAAGAAGAAAGATCTAAAACCAATAATCAAAGCTTCCTCTTTAGAAAACTAGAGTAAAGAGAGCAACTTAGGCCTAAAACAAGCAGAAGAAAAGACATCATAAAAACTGGAGCAAAAATCAATGAAATCATAAACAGAACAAAACAGAGAAAAGCAACAAAACCAAGAGCTGATTCTTTGAAAGAGCAATAAAATTGATAAACACCTAGCTAGGCTAAAATTGTGATGGTTAAGATGGTACATAAAACGTAAGGAGTGTGAGCTTTCAATAAGAAATGCACGTAGGACTAACCTCAGCCCATAGCCTGTATCTGCCATGCCTACCAGCAATGCAGTGGTTTAGAGCATTTTCACGGAAAATTTAAAGCAAAACAACAATCAAAGGAGAAAAATAAGGAAAGGAAGAAATGTGGCATTATTTCATTTAGACTGTTCTCAACAGAAACAGCTGAAAAGCTAGAGAAAATAACCGCCTTGATGGGTCTAATACTTTCCATTTCTGTGGACCAGAAGGGCAGTATTGTATCCAACCAGGACGTGCTTCCCAGATGGAATTTGAGTGCATTTAGAGGCAGTATTTGTCCGAGTTCCCAGACCCCTCACCACTTCCTCACATCTCATACCTGGCTGCCCCGGTCCCTGTGGAATTCTGAAGACTTATTCGTGACTCTGCCTTTTGGATAGAGCTTAAAGGCGTTTCTTCAGGTTTTCTCATTGGCGATTTATGAAATCCTCAGAGGAGCCAAAAAAAAGAAGTAGCCCTAGTACTAGTCTCACTTTTTAGGTGAATAAAATGGGACCGTTTACAGAGAGGTTAAACAGATATATCTTTGCAGAAGTGACCGATGAGATGTGAAGTCTGGGGCAGGATTCCGAGCCACCGGGCCTGCAGTCCTGCTCCGTTCGGCTCAGGCAGTGACCATAACCACAGAGCTAGGAGGTGCCCGGACTTCACAGGGCAAGTCATGGTTCTGACATGAACTGTCACTGCTGGGATGCAGGGGCGTTAGCTACAAGCAAACCTGAAAGAGCCCCCTTTTGGGAAAAATGTCAGTGTTTGTGTTGCTTTATCGTGTTTAACAGAAGGGACGTCTACTAGTTTACACTCATTTCTCTTCAAGCCCTGGAAGCAGAACGTCCACTTGAGACACAGAGTTATTTGCTGAAATATATCTGTTGTATATGAAATAATAAAATTTTTGAGGGGGGAGTGCAGAATTTATAATTAAATGTTTTTAAACTGAAGTGATTCCACTATAATATTAAACAGAACCACAATTTAAAAAATCAAAAATAGAAAAAAATGTCACAATCCTTGTGAGTTAGGATTTCCTTTCTGTAGTATATTTTCCATCTTTGTACACATATCATGCATACAATTCAGTCTCATAATTGTTTTCATTTAATGATATATTTTAAACATTTTCCCATGACCATAATCTCTAAAAATCTTACCAAATAAGAGCGGGATATTTGCTTATCCATATTTAGATGTTTGCCATTTGGGGCTATTATTAAAAACACACAAAGAAACAAATGAAGAGCATTTGGGCCTAAAGCACTTCTTTTTCTCCAGATTTAGTATCACTTCCTTGAGCAAAATTCTCCAAAGTGCAAGTGTCTGAAGTAATTCATGTGGTTACAAATAAAAATCATGCATTTATCCTTCAGTCATCCCTTCCCCCAGATTAGACCTAGAAATTCATTCTTCCTGCTGAGGCAACATGATTTATATTTAAATGCTCCCTGCTCTGCAGCAGGGCTCACTTCATCATATTAGCAAGTGTTCCCCGTAGCTAACTTATCTTAGGATTGTTTTTCAATTAAAAACAATTTTAACCCAGAAATTTTTTATCTTACTACCCAAGGTATTTATTATCACACAATGGTAGTTACACTGTAACTAGACTGATCTCTAGATAAGCAGTGTGGTATAAAGTACATAGGGTCCGTGGAAGGAAAGAGCC
Organism: Phocoena sinus; assembly: GCF_008692025.1. Lineage (NCBI taxonomy): Eukaryota > Metazoa > Chordata > Mammalia > Artiodactyla > Phocoenidae > Phocoena > Phocoena sinus. The sequence continues at coordinate 4,607,521 of NC_045775.1, read as the reverse complement.
ACACACAATCGAAGCTAAAATGATACAAACTACATTTGCAGCTTCTAGATGATTATTTTTATTAGCAGTTCATCTAAGGGTTTTTGTCACGTGGGGTCAGTTTATAAATGTCAGTGGTTTTAAAAACTACCATATGGTAGTGTTTCAGAAAAAAGAGAAAACTTTTAAACCTTCAGGCAGTATCTTAATGTCCCTTATTTATTTATGTTTTTAACGTACTGAATTGCGATAAGTTTAGCACACTGAAGCTGGGTGTAAAAGGCCCTGTGCTGGGAATTCAAAAATGAGTGATAGGCCTGGCCTGCCATTTAGCGAGGAGCATGTGATAAATAAATGGGGATGTCTGAATCTCAGAAGGCAAAAGCATGGAGAGCAGTGCTTACCTCAGGGATGTTTTACTCCCAGAGGCCCCACCATGAATCATGCCAAACACTAAAAAGTACCCTCATTTCAGGTTAAATATGATTTTCTATATAACTGTGTCTTAACTCTCAGCTGACTAAATGACAGTTATATTTTGTTGACATAACACGACACGGGTGTTACCATCAATTTTGGCTTTTCAGGTTTTGGGCTTCTTTTTGTTTCTTGTTTTTTTATAATACTTTGGAGCTAATACTTGTTTCCAGGATTTTAAAATACTCAATTTTGCAAAGCTCGCAGGCCCTAGGCACCGTGCCTGCTGTGATCGCGAGTGAAAGGATGCTGACTCAACTCCGTGTCATCCACAAAATGCCAGGGCAGTTCAGAGCCAGGATGAGGTCCGAAGGGGCCACGCAGAGCTCCCAGGAACCGGCAGGAAGAGAAGCAGCTGGTGAGCCAGGATGACCACAGGAGAAGGCAGAGTGCCGAGTCAGGAAAACGGAGGTGAGCCTGGGATGCAGGGAAAAGCAGGTGATGTGGAGGCAGAGGTATCCTGGGTCACCCTGGACCAAGGCAGTGTGTCCAGTGACTGCGGGGAATACAGCCAGCCAAGGACAGCAGGCCAGAGAATGGAAAAGGCAGGCGAAAGAAACACATCTCAAAGATGCAGGGGAAAAAAAGCTGGCAGCTCTGAAAGCAGGGATGCAAACAAGGCAGGCACCGTTGCCGGGAATGAGGACGACAGCTCTCCGGAGGTCAGCTAGAGAAGGATGCCTGGGTGGGTGGCTGACCAGCTGGAGAAAACACTCTAGAACATCTTAGGCGAGATGTGTGGACTCAGGCCAGGCACAGGTGGCAAGATTCACCAAGAGGGGACATGTGTGGGAGAGGATTCTCTCAACCAGTCTCCATTGGGCATCTAGTGGTGGAGGACTGGTGGATACACTTGACCTGATCCTGGACAGCGGGTGGCCAGAAGCCGATGTCCCAGGGCAAGCCAGGTGGACACTGTGAGCCACGGGGGACTTGGGAGACAAAACCAGGAGGGCGGCTATTAACCCGAGTCCGGAAGTTGACAGTGGAGGCAGATTTCAATGATCAAGGAGCTTTGTAAAGAAAAGTGTTCATCTAAGGCAAGCCCCTCCTTTTACATATAAAACATAAAAGTCTAGGACTTGCATCTGAATTGGTACTGAATGGACTCAGTGGAATGTTTGAATCTGAATAGCGAAGGCTGTGGAGAAGAGGATGGGCCGAGCTGGGCAGGAATCTCAAGCATCCAGGACTAAACTCAAGAGAGAACCGTCCAGTGACAGTAAACTCGACACAAGTCAGGCCCAGACCTGCTCCTGGCCGGCCCCACCAGTGCCGAGTCCCCGGGTGACCAGGTTCTAGAAGGGGGCAGAGCTGGGCTGGTCACAAGGTCTGTCAGCTGAAAAAGAAACTCACCCCTCCAAGTCCCTTTGGACCATCAGTCCAAGGAAATATCAGGAGAGCCGCATCAGTAATTTTAAACGTTCTGGTATCCACATTAAAAATAAAATGTAAAAATAAGCAAAGGAAATTCATTTTAGTAATATATTTAACCCAATACAGCCAAACTAAAATCATTTCAACAAGTAATCAACTTCAACGTTATTAATGAGATATCTTGCATTCTGTTTTTCACACTAGATCTTGGAAGCCAGATGCTTTCTACACTCAGGACACAGTTCACGTGGAACTGGCCACAGTTCAAGGGCTCAGCAGCCCCACAGGACCAGTGGCTGCTGCCTGGACAGCCCGGACCTCCACCCGCACTCCCCTCTGCCTGCCTGCCTTTGGTTTGCTCCTGCTGTACCAGGAAGAGGTCCCCAAAGACAGGCCTTATCTGTCAGGCCCCAGGACACAGCTCAAGGCCTCCAACCAGCGGCCCCCTCGGGCAGTCGAGCTGGTCCTCCTGGACAAAGGCTGGACCAGCTGCATGTGGCTGGGGGCAGGAAGAAAACAAGGTCACTATCAAGGAAGCATGGCTTCAGGCCAAAGGAAAAGAATCCTAGGAGTGATTAAAGTATTAACAGATAAGAACTGCTCCCGGCCACTCTGCTATAGGAAGGGTACATTCATCGAAGGACAAACTGAAAACCTTTCCTTCAGAGACTTATCACGTTTGCACATTCCACAGCCCAGGACCTGGCTTAGGGTGAGGGCTCAATAAATATTTATTGAGCATATTAAAAAGCATGCACCTTACGTTGGAGCAATTTCACAAATAGGAGAAATGGAGAGTGAGCAGTGTTGCTATATGGAAATTCCTACGTGTCCCAAGTGGCTGTTTTTAGTGAAACCGCAATTTGTAAAATTACAAAAGTTTATGAGATTGATACCTGTCCGTCCTGTTGATTACTGAACAGCACACCCTATCTTGTTCTAGAAACGCCTCACCAGTCCCCCCGCCCCACCCCCCATGGCTCACCCTCACTGTCTATTCCTTAATCTGCCTTTCAACCCCCAGGACCAAAACCATTTTGCCAAGTGAATGAATGAACAAGAGGAAAGAAGGAATGACGAGATTGTTTCTGGACTCGAACATCTTTGAAGGAAAAAGACGCCTACTAAGTTCAACAAATATTTACTGGGCACCTACCATGTGCCAGGTGCTAGAGGGATGCAGAAATGAACAAGAAAGACTGGACTGATTTCCTGGCCCTCATTGCACCCCAAACCACAAATATCCACGGGAGATTCAGGTGTGCTTGCACTACACTGGCGAGACACCACGAACATTTAAGCCACGTGTACAGTGGTCTGGATCTCATCCCATATGGATTCTTGCCTTTCAGAGAAGAGCAAGTGAGAGCAGCAAAGACATTGTATTAAATCACAGTCTAGCCACGCACCACATCGGAAGCTCTGTCCTGTCCCGTCCACTCAGGGACGCTCTCCCTGCTCCCGTGGTCTCTCACGTTCTCAGCTTCTCTTACTCCCTGGAGTTGCCGGCCAGCCCACCGCAATGAGACAGAAACAGAGGCAGCCGTGGTGCTTTTGGAAAGGGTGGTTTCCATGATAAAGAAAGACAAATGGATCTGACACCAACTGCCCCACCTCTCCGGCTACCTAAACACGGGGTGTGAGTGCAGCCTGGAGAGCCATCTGGTCCCAGGGTCCAGGGCAAGATGGTGCAGACACAGGAGACCCTGGGTTGTCAGAGCAGCTGAACCAAGGCCAGCCACCAGCCCCTTCCGTGGCTTGTCACAGAGGACACAGGGAGTGTTGTGTTGCTGGCCAGACATACAGTAACATACAAGGACATATGCACATGTACTGCATGGCACTGGGAGATGTGTGTTATGGGCTGAACTGTGTCCCCAAAAGATATGCTGAACTCCTAGGTCCCAGCGTCTGGGAACGTGACCTTATAAGGGTCTCTGAAGATGATCAGCAGAGTGGGTTCACCCCAATATGACTGGTGACGAGCCATTTTGCCTATCTTAGTCCATCCAGATATCCTTAACAAAAATTCCACAGACTAGGTGGCTTCTAAACAACAAACATCTATTCCTCACAGTTCTGGAGGCTGGGAGTCCAAGAATAAGGTGCCAGCAGATCTGGTGTCTGGTGAGACCCATTTCTGGTTCAGACAGCAGTCTTCACCATGTCCTCCCACAGAGAAGGGGCGAGGGAGCTCTCTGGGGTCTACTTTATCAACACAAGGGCACTAATCCCATTCATGAGGGCCCCACCCTCACGACCTCATCTAAACCTATCACCTTCCAAAGTCCCCACCTCCTAGCAACATCCCACTGGGGGTCAGGTTTCAACATACGAACTTGGGGGGCACACAAACCCTGGGTCTATAGCATCACACGTCTACCTGAGGACAAGAGGGAAGTTAGTAAGGTCTCAGTGAGCAAGACTGGGAGGAGCAGGGAGAATAAACACGGAAGCAGAGGCAATTTCTTAGGGTCCCACGAGCGGAGGGACTAAAGATCCCGTTTTTCTTCTTTCTCATACATCCAGCCCACCCACCACTCTACCTCCCGCTATCTCAGGCTAACGTTTCAGCAGGACACAAAGAAGAAGAAGCAACTGCGATCCCAGCAGGGACACCCAGCTCTGTCTGGTCCACACCAGCACTGGCGCCGCCTCACCCCTGCCAAGCGATTAGGAAGAAATATACAGTTTCCGCCAACAAATTCGGCTCCCAAGGCGCCAGCTCTGAAAGCCTTCGGGAAGCTCTTTGTATTCCATTGTCCTAGGACTGTTATGAGCCATGCATGTGGTACCGAGAAGTACCGTGTGGCAATCAGGGTGTCAGGAAAAATCAGTTTATGGGACTGTTTGTTTCTTTATGTTCTTAATGGCATATCCAACAGCCAGCCCCCCAGGGTGTCTGCAAGCCTTCCCACTTCCCAGAGCAAAGCTGCTCTGGGAACACACAGCCTACAAGATGCTCTTGAATGCAAACTGGCCCCATGCACCAAAGCAGAGGGGAAGGCACTCAAAAAACAGACCCCTCGGGGACAGAGAAGACACTCACCACTATGGATTATCTTACATGCCCTGTAGGTCCAGAACCTCTAACAGCTCTGTTCTTCTATGTGACTCGAGGGTCCCCACCACATTCACCTGGCAAACACTCCAGGAACCCTGATCACCTCTTTACCTAGAGCACCTCTGTCTCCCATTAGAAAGATCCAGACTCATGAGGCTGATGGAGCCTCACCCTCAGCCCCGGGTCCCCGACATCCTCATGAACACATCCTGCAGTGTCCTGCTCTGTGGCCTGACCTCCCCAAAGAGAAAACATCTCTCGATTTGCTCAGATCTTGCTGGAGAACAGAATGTGAACCCTGATCCCATCTCTTTGTCGATAACCTGCCTCAGCTTCCCTTTTGAACCAGGTTTCTCTATCTTGGATTCAACCACAGAGCAAAAATTCATTTAGAGAGAGAACGATAGGCACTGAGGGAATGCAAACATGAAGAAGTTCCTACCCTTGTAGAGCATATAATTTAGTAAAAGAAATGATAAAGTTACAGGAAAATTAGAGTAGAGAGGTTTAAGAGCAATTACAGGTTCTGAAAAAACGTTGCTGTGGAAACACCTGGTAGAGAAGAGGCTCCCAGCTCACGGGAGAAGAGGCTGGGGCCTGGAAAGAAAGGAGCCTGGCTGGAGCCCCAGTTCTGCCATTCCGTCCTCTCTGCTCCGTGCCTGCATTTTCTCATCTGCAAGACGCCAGTGCTGGAGGAGTCAGCCTCTACGGCTCCCACGTTGATGACCCCACAGCTTTAAGAAAAAGGCAACATGTGTGCGAAGCCTGGAAGGATCATTAGGAATTTGGCACGTGGAGGTGGTGGGAGAATGTTCCAGGGCCTACGTGTGGAAGCTGCGGACAGATCAGCCTGGAAAGACAGGCTGGAACCAAGTGGGGAAGAATCTCAGAAGCTCGATCCAGGGGCACATGCGTGACTTAACAAGCAACGGTGTCTCAGCAGGAAAGTGACAAGAGGTCAGTGGTGAGCCTGGAGGCGGACACCACTGGGAACCGCAAAAGTCGTCCCGGGAAAGTGAAACAATATCTGCATGATTCTGGCCTCAGAACACCTACTAAAGAGACTGTTCTACCTTGAGGTCAAAGAGGCCCCGTAATGCAGAGGTCTGCGCACTTTCCACCCATGAGCAGGGCGGGGGAAAGCAGCCTCTCTGCCCAGGAGGCTGCCCTTCCTGTAGGGTGTGTGGGCAAGCCTCCCCGCGGAGAGGGCAGCAAAGGGTGGCCAGCGGGGCTGTTCTGGAACGTGGGAGTGCCTGAAGACCTGCCGGCTACAGAGGACAAGCAGGGAGGGGATGCACACACCACCTGACGCTGGCCAGGGACCACGTCCCAGATGCAGAGACAGACCGTCAAGGAACGGCTCCCTGGCTACCCGTGGAAGTCCGAAAGGCATTCTGTTCTCCTTCGATGCAGCCTGCACAGCCCACCTCCCTCCAAACCACCTTTAAACGCTGCCACCTCAACATCAAACATGCTGTTTCAAACGACTGTTTGAAAACTGACCCTTCGGAGGCCAAAACATGTCCCAGGTCAACCATATCATAGGGTTCCATCTGCTGGGTCTGGAACTCCCTGCCCCACCAGCTCTGCCCGGGTTCCTGCCTGCAGGGTGGAGCCGGCAGGAGCAGGGGTGACCCCAGTCTCACTGCCATCCTTCGCTGGGGCTCACTTCCAGCTCGGAGCTTCCCCACTGCAGGCCCGGCTGCCATCACCTGGGGAATCACAGCAGCCTTGCTCAGGTGACCCTGCAGACAGAGCGTGGCGACGCTGGGTTGTAAAAACCATGGCTGCTGCTGGGCTTCCTCTCATCTTCCCTGCAGCCTCTCTCCTCTACCAAGGAAACTGGGGGCGGGAAGGGAAAAGGAGGGAAGACTTCTAGGACAGAGGCTCCAAAACCAAAGGACAGAAGTCCCCCGCACTGCTGGGATGGTCCAGGAGATTCCAGAAGTGAAAGCAGCGGCGTTGCACCCAGGAGCTTTGTTTGAACAGGATTCAGAGATAGCCGGGCCACCCTCCAACAGGACAGGGGCTCAGCCCCGCTGTGCCGGCCCGAAGTTCCCTTCCCACCCCAGGCAGTTTCTTGCTGTTCCCAGCCCCAGAATTTGACCCTAATCTTCTCATTCGCCTGGTTAACTGGGACTCATCCTTCGGGTCCTAGCCAGCATCAATGGCTCCAGCGGGCAGGCTGCTCACCACGCCCCACTGCATGCTGCACACCGAACCCAGTGCTAGAACAATCTGTGACTGTCTACCTTCCGCCCCCCAGACCGTTGCCTCCTCAAGGTCACGGAGGATATCCTTTTCCACAGGACTCTGAGTTCCATGTCAGCTTCAACATGTACCACGTACCTGGCCTTGGACGCCACAGCTTCTCCTTGTCCCTCTCACCTTGGTAGGTTGGGGACAGTAGAGATGCCTATCCTATGGGCCAAGTGAGAACTGGGTCCGAGCATACAGAGCACTTCCTATCAGCACCTGGTGATGGAAAACGCTAAATGAACACCCACTGTTCCCTGGCTCTCCAGGGAGCCAAACTCCAGGAGACTATAATATGTTGGTTAACATGCTTCTTCATGCTATCCAGGAACTTATTTTTTCTCTGTAACACTGCATCCAGCTTGTCCACTTGCTTCTTGGTGAAAGCCCTACTCTGCGTCTATCTATAGGCCATTCAGGAAACACAATCCGATTCAGGCTTTAGATTCCAGGAAAGAAGGAAGATGCCAGACTCTCATCACCAAGGAGCCACCCTCTTCAAAGCCCATCTCTCAAATTATCATCTTTGAGAAAAGCCATTGTTCTGAAAGCAAAAATATATATATAATGTTTTTTCTTGCAAAATTCTTTAAAAATGGTTGCATTGGCAATATTGATGCTCCTGGAAAAGACCTTTAAAGCAGCACATTTTTATATCTGGATCTTGGAAATCATTTAGACCAACACCTTAGTTTCACAGTTGAAGGAACTGGGGCCACACAGGGAGGTTAAGACACTTGCTCAAGGTCACAGAGCTAGGTCAGAAAGTTGTACAAGCTCTGCCTTTTGGCCCGAATCCCCAGCAGGTATGTTGCTTCCGTTTAATTTCTTCATCTAATTAAGAAAAGGTATTCATGTGTGTCAGTAATGCAGAAACAAAGGAGAGAGGAGGCTGGTTCCAGAAATGATTGCCTCACGTGACTTTTCCAGTCTTAAAGGAAAGAACCTTCAACTTAGTTCTCGGGTCTCCAAGGTAGGAAACTACCCAAGGGAATACGGGGAGGGTCCATCTTCCGTAGAAGCATTCCATTCTACTCACAGCCCCGTGGCTGCCTCTGATCTTCCACACCCCAGGGATCCAGGGGAGGTCCGTATTGGCCAGATGCGCTGGAAGAGTCTGGGGGGCTCCAGACCACCAGACCCCAGGGCAGCTGACACGTCTTCATCCTCCCAGTTCTAGGGTGGAACAGGAGAAAGAACAGCAGACCGTCGGGAGAGCTGATGCCAGGCCCAGGCCAGCCATGGCCCTCTGTGTCGCTGGGGCCCCTGACCTCCCCGCTCCAGTCCACAATGTCCTCCGTCACAGTGGGCCGGCTGGCCTGGTGACCTGTGCTGACCAGCGAGCTCCGTGATGCTCTGTCTGCGGGTACAGACTTCCCCTGTCTCTACACCAGAGAGAAAGGCTCTCAAGAAGGAGAAATGTGCACAAAAGAAGGCAGTGGGGACAAATTATGAACCACAGCGGAAAAAACAGGCAACGTGGCTCCCGGCGTCTGGCCCTGCCGCCGTCTGGCCTAGCGGCACGTTCACCCGCTAAATGCCAGCAGCTTCAGCTGAAGTGTGGGCAGTCCCTTCCAAGTCCAAAACAACATTGAGTCCACAAGCCAAGCCCTGAGCTCAGGTGAAGACCTGGATGCAGGGATTACACTCGATCAAAGTAAGGGCACCGGAACACGCTTCTAAAACACAGGGATTGGTAAGTGCTCTTGCAGGTTTCAGTACCCCCATCTTCACGGCCCGTGGGCGCCCATACCATCATCTGCCGGCTGCAGCTCTGCCCCCCGCACTTGAGTTCTCCCTTCATCAGCTCCTCTTCCAAGCGTCCTGACACTTGAATCAGAGCTTCTTTAAACAAACTCCCAAACCCCAGTGGTGCTGGATCTGGAAAAGGCCCCTCCCATTAAAATTAGGTCATCTGCACCTTGTTTTCTCCTGAGGTTCTGAATCCATGCCTGACCTTTCATAAGGGGCAAGGGCACAGGTGGGAGCCCACGCTGGGGACTAAAGGCGACACACCCCACACTGGACAGTAAGGTGCGGTCCCCATCCTTCAACCCCGCCTTCACCACTCTAAATCCGGGCCCAGCTCACTCTCCAAAAGCATCAATGGCTCCCACTGCCACAGGATCAAGGCCAAAGGAGCCTGGAATTCAGAATTTCACGATCTACCCTCATCTGACCACTCTAGGCATAATTCCTTTGCACTCTCTAAAAAATAATAAAAGCAAAAATTAAAAAGGTGCTGGAAAACTGCAGAAGACCAGGTCCTGAGTCTCAGTACCAGGAAAGGGAACACTTGGGCTGCAGGCCTGTGGGAAAGTTCGAGGGTCACACTTTGTGTTTCTTCCCCCTTCCTCCGCTGGGCAGTTCCTTCTGGCCTGGGGCCCTTCCTGTCACCTAGAACCTGCCCCTCCTTCAAGCTCTGATCCAGGACCAGGCTCCCCAGCAGCTGGGACCCTCCTCCCCCTGCCTCTACCTCCTGGGCACTCACAGAGCTCACAGCTCTTCAGGCAGGTGTCCACACACAGCACTTTCCTTCTCACACTTTACTATCCGCACAGCTTATCTGCCAGCTGCCCCTGGCCAGATTCACTGGAATGTGTCCTTATCAGATCCCCAGGCCCGCTCCTAGAAAAAGGCTTTCCTCCCACAACAGTTCAAAGCAAGATGTGAGGTCCGTTTTTAGTTCAGGGACCAGAGCTCCCTCCCCGCGCAGGGCAGCAGGACCCCCTGGGGATACTCCCCTGGGGCTCCCTCACCCCGCCTGCCCTAGGCCTGGCACAAGGCCAGCATGGGATACTTGTTGAACGAGATTTTTAATATTATTATAATTGTTCACTGGGAAAAGGGCAGGCAGAGAGAACTTCTGGAGTGCCAATCCAGAGGTCTGCCTATGGAGATCGAAAGGGTGCACGAGGCACCCGTTCCTCCCCGCGACCCTGAGCCTCCAGGCTCGCAGGAGCGCCCAGAGCTGGGTGCCCAGGACAGTACGGGGAAGCTGGGGAGCCACCGCCGGAGGGTGGGGCGGGGAGACCCGCAGGGAACTTTCCGCGCGCCCCTGGGGAGGGGACGGCTTGGAGGAGCGAGGCTGGCGGCCGCGGGCATCGGGCGCCGGGATGTGCCCCGCGGAGGACGCGGCGCCGGCCCACTCTGGCCGGGCTGAACCTTCCCGACGCCCCCACCCCGCCCCGCGCCCCGGCGGCTCGCCCTCGCCAGACCCCGTCCACCGCGGTCGTCCGTCCCGCGGCCCCCAACCCAGGGCCGCTCCGGGACCGGCCGGAGCGCGCGGACGCGGCGCTGCAGACCCGGCGGACCGGGGAGGCGGGCGGGGTCCCGAAGGGGCCGCGGCACTGTAGCCACCGAGGGGCAGGGCCAGGGTGGCGCCCTGGGCGCGGACCGGCCCTCGCCCCTGCCCGATCCCGGCGCCCGAGGCCGGCTCGGCACGGCCACCTCTCTCGGGCCCCTCGGCCGCGCCCGGCTCCCGCGAGGCCGACACAAAGGGGACGCGCGTCACCCACCTGGTCCCGCGCGGCAGGGGCCCCGGGGCCGCCGCTCCTGCTCGGCCACGGGCGGGGTTCCGCGCGCCGTGCCTAAGTCCGCGGTCCGGGGCCGGGTGTCCGCGCTGCGCGTCCGCCGCCCCGCCCGGAGTTGCCCTTTATTCCCGTCCTCCCTCCAGCCGGGGCGCACGGCCCGCGGGGGGAGAGTGGGCGGCGGCGCCGAGTGGCACAAAGACGCGGGGAGCACAGGCTCGGCCCGAGCGCCCCCGCCCGGCGCGCAGCGCCCCCTGCCGCCCGCCCGCCGCGCCCCGCCCTGGGCCGCGCAGGCCCGCAGGGAAACCCGGTGCCCGAGGACCACCCGGACCCCACGCCGCCAAGAGGCACACAGGGCGCGTCGTCCGGCGGCAGCCAGAAGACTGCCCCAGATGCCAATGCGCCCGGAAGAAACGATCAGCAAGACAGGAGAGAAATGGGTGATCCCAAACACTCTTAGCGCGGGTGATACAAAGAGCACTGCCTCAGAGCAGATCGGGTCTCCCAGAACCTGGGCTCGATGCCCCGGCGTGTGGGAACATTGAGATGAAGGCTGAGGGCCTTTCCACGCCAGCGTCACGTGAAATGTCTTTGCATCCCACTACCTGATTGCTTGGACGGACGGAGAACTGGAGGCAACTTGTCTGGTCCTTCCTTCTGGGGATTCCCGAGATCCAGGCACAGCAGTTTACTTCCTATGCTTAGGGTTTCTAGCTTGTTAGAGCCAAAGATCTTTGAAGGTAGAATTTTCCTGTAAGATTTCTCTTTGCCACTCCCGCTAGTAGCTGGAAGTTGCACCAGTGCTAAATTATATGTCTCAGGCATGCGTATCTGAACAAAACCTATTGGTGCGTATGAAAGAATGCCTCCTTCAATAGACAGGCTCTTTTCTCCAGAAGTATGGGAAAACCCACCACCATAGCTTTCTTCAACACGAATTCTAATGCCATCACCTACGGGCCTAGTGACCTTAAGCAAGTTACTTAACTTCTCTGTGCTTTGATTTTCTTATCTGAAAAATACAGATGGTCATCGAGATCTTGGCAGGGGTTGATAAGGCAAATATGCATAAAGCAATCTCAACATAACTGGAAAATTGTAAGGATTCCATAATCCTTAGCTGTTATTTGTCTCATTTTCCCCCAAACTACAAGATTCTTAACTGTCTTGACACTGCATCATTTGTCTTCCTCTACTACATAACTGTCTTTTTAAAAATCATGATCATAATCATAATAAATCTTCTCATCTACATTGAGAAGTTATTCCAGTAAATATTTTTCCTCCCCAAATATGAATGAGCACTTCTGATGTCTTTGTCTAATTCTTTGTACAAATGTCATCTTTCAAGGAAAAGGCACAATGGCAAGAATTCTAACAACACTTGGTTACACCAGCCTCTCGCCAGAAGATGAAAACGATTCTGCATAAAGGCCTGAGCTTCACAGAAAATAGATTCACCCCTTCTATACACTGGCTGTGGTACCAGGAATGTACTGGTGCGATACTGCTTATGAATGAATGATTAAATGAATGACAGGATGACAGCAAATAGCAGGAAGGAGGATGAATGGGCCCATACTGAGATGCAGATGTTTGTATGGTTAGCAGGGGCATGGGAATGGGGATGGGGGGAGGGCTGGCAGGAAGAGGGCTGAGGTGCAAAGCCAACTTCTTACCCAACTGAGTCACTGAGTCCTTAAGCAGTGACGTGTGTGTGTGTGTGTGTGTGTGTGTGTGTGTGTGTGTGACTTCATTCCCATGTTTTTTGTTTGTCTTTGTTAACCTCATCTTTGCCGGGAAGATGGGGAAAAGGACACCATTGTTGACAATACAATTTGCAGCAGGCCATACGCTGTATCTCAAATGTCGTTTTTCTCTGTGAAGTCTTCCCAATCCATCACTGCTTTCCCCATCTCCAGGAGTCTGAAGTTGTATAATATGCTGATCATGGCATCTCTTAGACTTCATGCTTTGGATATTTACTGCCTGATTTTATTAGGTTGTGAGATTCTGTAGAACAGCAATGAAGTAATTTTGTATGGAATTTCCCAGAGGGCCTTGAGCATAGTAAGTGCTCAATAAATAAAGACTAGAGTCATCTCCTCTGAGCTGTGCCACTGAGCAACCTTCCTGGTTCTCTCCAATGTCTCTCAAGGTCACGTCCACCCATCACTGGTTGGTTTTCTGTCCGACTGACCCTCTGCACAGGTCAGGGCTCTCAGCCATCTCACCCAGAGGTTTGTCAGGTCAAGATCACTTTAAAAAATACCCTTTGTTGCTAAGCGTTTGTGCCTGTGGGCAATGTGACTCATCATTCACTCTCTATACAAACCCCTTTTTGATTACCTACTAAGGGCAAGATTCTGTACTAGATGGTTACAGGCTAGGGAATCAGTGCCACAGTAAATAAATGGTCCAGAGGCTGGAGAAATGGAAGTGCATTATGAAGTTCCTCCTTTACATAGAATATTGAGTGAAGCTCAAAATTCACACTGGTGGCTTAAAACAGAACAATTTTAGACAATGGAGTTTGTATGAATTCATAATCACACATTCTGAAAGTATAGAAAATTCACATTTCTTTAATTTTTAAAATTAACTTAAATTCAATTCCTCATTTCTAGAGTAGCAAGTAATCAGAATGTCAGTTGTTGTTCTATTTCTCTCTCCCTAGAGGCGCACAGGAATCTGGGGGATTTTACAGTGCTGAGATATGGGATGTAACCTGTCCTCTTCAGCCCATCACCCTGTCCATCCAGCAGTCCCTTCTCCAAGCCCTGCAGTCCCTTGCAAGCAGGCTGTGCTCAGCTTCTCTTCCAGGTACACAGGAAGCTGAGAGGTTCACCACCTCGCAGTGTGATGCCAAGTCTCTGCCGTTCTCAGGGCTTCTTGGGAAAGCTTTCATCGTCCCACCCCTGCCTCCCTTCCCACAAAGACCTCCTCTCTTTCCTTCCCAGCCTAGATGTCCCAAAGAATCTCTTCTGCAGGCGGAGCATCCGCATAAGGAGCCCGGAGAGACTGTCTTCAGGCAGCTCTGCCTTCTGCTGTACAAAGACCCCTGGAGCTAGAAAAAGTGCAAGGCTCCAGGTATTTTCCCAGAATACGTGAAGAGAAAATGCAAAAAAGCAAAACTGCCTTAGCGTCACAATTAAGTGTGTGGTCAAAAAAACAAAACATGAGGCTTCCCTGGTGACGCAGTGGTTGAGAGTCCGCCTGCCGATGCAGAGAACACGGGTTCGTGCCCCGGTCCGGGAAGATCCCACATGCCGCGGAGCGGCTGGGCCCATGAGCCACGGCCGCTGAGCCTGCGCGTCCGGAGCCTGTGCTCCGCAACGGGAGAGGACACAGCAGTGAGAGGTCCGCGTACCAAAAAAAAAAAAGCATGATAGCTTAAGGAAGAAAAACAGAACTTCAGGAAAGAAAGTACAAGTAAAGGGGAAATTTATCCTTGCAATCACTTAACAACAGCACTGCTAGGGGTGAATTGTGTCCCCCAAATTCATAGGTTGAAGTTCTAACCTCCACCACCTCCTCATATGACCTTATATGGAAATAGGGTTGTTGCAGATGAAGTCATACTGGAGAAGAGTGGGCCCTAATCCAATACAACTGGTGTCCTCATACAAAGGGTAAATTTTAAGACAGACAGGCACACAGGGAGAATGCCATGGGAACATGAAGGCAGACATGAGGTGATGCCTCCACAAACTAAGCATCACCAAAGATTCCAGCTAAGCCCCAGAAGCTGGGAGAAGGCCTGGAACAGATTCTCCCTCTCAGCCCTCAGGAAGAGCCGACCTGGCCGGTCCCTTAATCTCAGACTTCTAGCCTCCAAAACTGTGAGAAAATAAATTTCTCTTCTTTAAGCCACTCAGCCCATAGTATTTGGTTTCAGCAGCCCTAGCACACTAATACAAGTAGCTAGAAAGTGCCCATGGGTGACTACGATTTAGAGAAGAATTTCATAACAAAAATAACAATGTCACACCAAAGCGATATAGTACATGCTAATAAGCAAGAAGGTTACCATGTTAATAAAAAAGTAAAGATAGTTTTCTGGCACTCTCTCAGAAAGTAAAATCATTTTCTGTCTTGTTCACCACCAACACCAGCACAGTAAGAACAAGTGCTGGGCACTTGATAAATATTTGTCGAAAGAAACAGATGAATCTTGTCTTCCAGGACTCTCTGCTACCTTGTACTTCTATAGGGCTCAGATGCAAAGGCCATAGGTTCTACGCAGACATTTAGACCAGAGAGAAAGTTTAATCTCATCTTTTTGTTTCACACATAGAAACACTGAGGTTTAAAGTGGCCCTTGAAGGTCCCAAGATCACTGCCAGTTAGTGACACCCACGATACTATTACTCAAGGTTCTTGGCTGATTCAGTTATTTTCATGTTTTATTATATTGCTTTTCTAGAACAATCAATGGGATCTGACCCTTGTGGCTTGACAGAATTTTAAAAGGCTTTTCCAGTTCTGAAGGAATGACTGTTCTATTCGACATTAGATGGACTTAATTGTGGGCAGACATTCGATGCTCACTAAATATCTACGTGCTTCCCCACATCTCCCAGCCCCTTGCAGGTAGGAGGGGGCACGTGACTCATTTTGTTCACCAGACTGTGCACGGGACTGTCACTTCTGAGCTGAGGCAGAGAGAAGAATTTCAAGACCTCTAACTGACCTGGCCTGGCCCCATCACAGTGAGCACACAGGCCACCTAGTGAGACGGTTGGACCCTACAGTGAAATCAGTCTGGGTTCCTGGGTTACCTCCTGTTAGGTAATTCTTCTGGTAATTCCCAGAAGAATGTACACTTGCATGTGTTAAGCTATGGAAACCTAGTCTACACTTACTAATGCCTTCGTTCTAGACTTGCTGTCGAGTCACAGTAATTCACTGTGGGTCTTAAGGAGAGTCAATGTGCAGTCCTAGGTAAGTAGAATGAGTCATCAAGTCTTAGATGTGAGAGCACGTTTGAGGCAGGTGGCCAGGAGCCAGAGAATATGGGAACCTGGAAGGAATGGAGGTATCAGAGAGGCAGAAAGGCAACACCGTGAGGAAATCAGGCGAGAATCAGAACAGAGATTGTGGTGCCCGGAGCTCATTCCTCGTGCGTGTGGCCATGTGGTATAATGTCTTAAAGGTTTACAATAAAGGCTGAGAGGGGAACAAGACATGAGCTCCGTCCAGTGGACAGGGTTTGGGTGAGATCTGACAGGTCGATGCAGCAGTGCCTTTGCACAGACCCGCCTATAGAACCTGCGCTCTTCCATCCTACCGTGGAACCATGGTTCCAGGCAGCACTCACTCCCCAAGCTGCCTGGAGTGAGGGGGTGTTGACAGCTCACTTCCTGGGAATTCTCCTCTGCCAAAGGAAGCTGCCTCACCCAAATGTCTGGAGGCAGTGCTTCCAATCATCGGTCCATTGGGAGTTAAAGGCCTGCTCAACTGCATTAATTTGGAACAGTCCTGAAGGGTCCCAGCCAAGTCCCATCAGCTGAAGCTCTATCGCAACCTCCTCCCAGGCCCTCTTCTCCCCACTCCCTATGAGAGCCATTCAGAAAGCATTCCCTGCCAGGAAACATCCATGGCAGAGCCTGCCTCCCAGAGAGCTGACCCGGACATAGTGAACAGCGGGAAGAGCCCCAGCACAGCCACAGAGGGGAGAACCAGGACACATCAGGCGGGGTCAACTGGTTGGGCGAGGCAGTGGGTTTGTCTACCAGAAATGAGGGTGAAGGGTGGGTCATGGACAGCCAGGATCCACGGGGCCTTGGGTACCACCTGTGGATGGACAGTTCTGAGGGACCGTGGGAGTAAGAATAGAACCGTGGCTGCAAAGACCCTTTCTGGATCTAAACAGACCTGGAGACCCCTTTGGAGATTCTTGTTTCTGTTTGTTTCTAAGAACCATTTGATTTCTTTGTATTTAACTTTTATTCTGCTATGATTTTAAGGATACTTTATGTTAAGGAGATTATTCAATCTCTTTAAGTTCTCCAACCCCAGACAAGCTGGGAAACTTCCAATATTTCAGACCTCAGTTCACTGCTGTTGCCTTTGGTGTCGTTAGGTCATCAGCCTTTGTGCCTGACCCGAGCTCTCATACTTTCCTCACTCTCGTGGTGTCCATGGCTCTGACACCATGGGTCCATGTTAGGATGAAGGAATGCAGCTTCCTCTTCCTCCGTCCCCATCCTGCATGTGTATGAAGGTCTGTATCAATTCTCTGTCTTCCCCTTTCCTCCCTGTCTTATTTCATATCTGTGTATGAATGCTGGATACCAGGCTGTATTTCTGAGAACTTTTTCTTATCACAGGATCTCAGGGTAAGGCCACATCTCATTTCCCTGAAAGAAGATGCACATTTAGAACATCTGTTCATCGAGAGAAGGCTCCACAGACTCAAGCAAACAAACAAATAACAACCAAACAATACCCGGAGTTGCTGAGTCTGGGTGTCCTGGGAGGTGGGGAGGCAGAGGGAATACCCCCCTCCCAGAGCCTGGAGCCCAGGCGAGTCCTCCCCAGTGTTACCGACCGGTGGTCTCTGCCACCTGAGGGCAGCAGGAATTGCTTACCTGGCACGCAATCAGCCAGCACCTTGGTCTTGGACTTCCAGCCTCCGGAACTGTGAGAAATAAATGTCTGTTGTTTAAGGTGTATTATTATGGCCACCTGAGCTGACTGCAACAGGTCAGTTCAGTGCAAACAACACTTGAATAAAGTGACATCTGTGTTATGATGGAAGGAGTGACGAGGTATCCCTTGAGAAAATACACAGCTCCTGCTTCACACACACACACACACACACACACACACACACACACACTCACACACGTCTTGTGACTCCTCAGTAACAGCTTATGGGGAGGAATTCTTGGAAACTTATTACAACCCAAACTCCAAGAGAGAACTGGTAGAAGTCAGTCTATTCAGACATGGAGCTAAGGGGGTTCAGGGTGACAGATCATAATTTATAATAAGAAATACATATTTGGTCTTCATCCTCATTCCTGGTGCAGAGCTCCTAAAACCCTTGGACTTTTCTAAGTGATGATATTGCTAGGTTCTTGGATCACTTTAATCACTTGAAATTGATTAGAGGTCAGATGAGGAATTGAGGCAAGGCTTTATTGGAACTCATGCTACAGCAGGCGGGAGTGAAAAAAAGTAACAGGTTTCCTTGTTTGCTCCCCAGAGGGGGCGAGCTGGTCCCTTAAATGGGGTGGGGGGGGCATAGATGGGTCCAGGAGGGGTGGCTTGGATGGTGTGCCCACCCCTTTGGTGGTGCTGTGTACAGGGGACACGTGCGGTCCCCTGCTTTTGCTCCCAGCACCTCAGAAGTGGCAGCTGGGTTTTAGCCTTTTTGTATCTTGTTCAGAATTTGCCCCAGCGGTGCAAGTGCACAGTTACTTTTAGCCCCTATAGTTTCTTTTTATTCCACTGTTGTAGGAGACATTTGTGCAGGTGCAAGCATTTAGGTAAGGGGGTCCCAGGTCCCAGGTCCCAGCCTATCTCAATGACATCAATATGGATGTCTTTTGCTACACTATTGAGAGGACTTTGGGAAAGTCCCTAGGCCACCTCTGGTGGGGGGTGATTGCCAGGGCACCAACCATGTGATTAGGGGGTTAGAACTTTCAGTCCCGCCCTCAGACCTCCAGAAGGGGAGTTCAATCACCAGTGGCTAATGATCTAATCAGTCATGCTACGTAATGAATCCTCCGTAAAAACCCAAAGGGATGGAGTTCAGAGAGCCTCCAGGTTGTTGAACATGTGGAGACTGGGAGAGACTGGTGCCCCTGGAGCGGCCATGGAAGCTCTGGGCCCTTTCCCCATACCTGGCCCCCTGCACCTCTTCCGTCGGCTGTTCCTAAGCTATATCCTTTCATGGTACACTGGTAATCTAATAAGTAAAATGTTTCTCTGAGTTCTGTGAGCTGATCTAGCAAATTCATCCAATCCTAGGAGGGGGTCCTTGGAACCTTCAATATAGCTGGTCAGTCAGAAGCACAGGTGACAACCTGCACTTGTGATTGGCATCTGCATTGGGGGGAGAGGTGGTGAGGGACAGTCTTGTAGGACAGAGCCCTTAACCTGTAGAGTCTGATGCTACCACCAGGTAGAGAGTGTCAGACTTGAGTTGAATTGTAGGACATCCAGCTGGTGTGGGAGAACTGCTTGGTGGTGTGGAAAAACTCACACATGGGAATTAGGAGCAGGATCAGACAAGGACGGGACCTCCCTGGCGGTCCAGTGGGTCAGACGACATGCTCCCAATGCAGGGGGCCCAGGTTCGATCCCTGGTCAGAGAACTAGACTTTGCATACATGCCTCACCTAACAGCCCTCATGCCACGACTAAGAAGTCTGCGTGCCGCAACTGAAAGATCCCACGTGCCTCAAGGAAGATCCTGGAGTGCCACAGCTAAGACCCGGTGCAGCCCCAAAAAAAGTAAGGAATCAAGCAAAGACAAGCCGAGATGGCCCCAGGTGAAAAACTAAATCACTTTTGGGCAGTTCCCTGGATCCTCCTGGAATGAACTTGCGCAGAGAACCTTTCTTTTCATTATTATATGTATATTTTCTAGATAAAGTGAATTCCCAGAGCACAAGTTGCACTCACATTCATAATCAAACATGTAAACAACTCAAAAACGAAATCCAGTGATTTTTTTTTCAAATTAACTGCTATTTTTAGAATGCCATTGAATCTCTTCTCATCTTTTTGTGTGAATTGTTAAGAACTGGCTGTTCTCATTAAAGTGTAAGAATGCTAATTGACTTTAAAACCCTTCATAAGATATTAGTGGAAATAAAACTGAGTAAGAGCTCAATTCTATTAAAACTATGCATTACTGGACATATGCATGAAATTAATTAGCAGTTGCCTCTGGGTGATACAATTATGGGTAATTTTTATTTTCTTCATTTTGCTTTACTTTGTTTTTCAGATATTCTCCAAATGCATATTCTTTTTAGAATCATGGCGGGGGGGTGGGGGGGAATGTGGTTAAACTCTTTCTGGTCTTTCAAACCCAGCTCAATGGCATCTGAGTTGAAACTGCTATGTGGGTTTTCTGCGTAATTTCCCATCCTTTTCCCCTGACTGGTACGACGTGTGCCAGCAGTGGCTTGACACTGGGTTGTGTACCCCAGATGTGGCTGTCCGTGTCCCAGCCACGATGACAGAGGACCTTGGCTGCCCCTTGAGTCTCTTTCACTGTCTTCAAGCCCCTGGATTTGACCTCTGTCCTGGGGGCTGGAGCCCAGTGTTGGCCTGTATCCAGGATGGGAAAAGGTAGTGAGGCCATATCCTTCTTGAAGAAGTGAGTGCTTGTAACCGGAGATCAAGTGCAAGTACATGTCTGGGAAATGCCGCATGTCCGCGGAGAACAAGTCTGCGTCTGGAGGATGTGAGGTCGGCATTGGAGCTAGGGATGTGAAACTCTTAGCTCCCACAGCCAGGAAGCAGGTGGGAGGGAGAAACAGGCTGACAGGGGAAGCAGCGGCAGGGCCGGCCTGATGCACCTGAGGTGACTGAATAGACGGCTTGGAACTGGGTGCTCGGGGGGAGCTCTGCACGTCCTTGGACTCCGGGGTGCCAGATGCCTGCCATTTGGACTGCTGACCAGGTCACACTCAGAATGGTGGTTCTACGACCACTCGTACCCTGGGCTGGTACTATTCCTGCTGCCTGTCTGCAGGAATTCATTCCTTCAGAAGGGATCAAGTTTTGGACACTGGGCCCCCAAGAGGCTGGCTTTTATTTTAGAACACAAGGAGTTTTTTCCCCAGGGGCTCACCTCTGCTCCATCTTGTTGCCCAGTGGGTTGGTTGAGATGTGCTTATTAATTATCGATAACCTTCTTGATTTTTAAAGTGTACTTGCCTTTAGCGAGGGTGGTTTGTAAAAGCATGTCATTACTTTAAAACATACGCCAGGGAGAGACTTCACTACATTGACCCACTGAAAGTGAAGGTAATGTACAAAAAATACTTTAATGTATTATAACATCTTACAATACAACAGACCAGTAGTCAAGAGCATCGTATATGGAGAAAAAAATATACATATTTACATATATTTCTCTAAAATTAAGAATGTCCTAAATATACTCAAGAAAAAAACCTTAAAATCTTATTGCGTGATTAGTCTTCAACTAATCGCAGTGAATGAAACAGTCCTTTCAACAGAAGAGCAGCCTGCGGGATGAATTATTGCCTGATGGAGCCTCATTGAGAATTTGTCCGCCTGTTTTAGTATCATGCTTCTTGTTACTGATCCAACAACTAGACTCCAAACTCCGGATTGTCATAGAATAGGAACCGACATTTCAGATGATTCAGCCAAATGATCTCATTCATCTTCAAACTTAAACAGGCAACTTTCATAGCATTTATCACTAAATAGCAGAGATGGTTCATCCTTTCTAAACCAGTACGCTGTTACTAATGTCTGACCTTTCTAGGTTTCTTAAGACAAAATTCTATTCATAGTATCACAAGCCAAACTAAGCAATAATTGAAAGCACCACAAAATACTTGCCTTTAACACTTAAATTGAGATACCTCACTTAAATTACCTTTTATTTTCCTAATAAAAAGGAATGTGTCTCACAAAGCTGATACACATATTTAAAAACTGAAACTATAAAGCAAAATGTTATATAATCCAAACTTGAATTTTACTCTAATGATAAATGTCCTGACTTCTCCCACTTAAGAAAAATGAACGTTTGAATATTTTAAACATGAAGGCTTTGAAAATTCTCTCAGTGCATAAGAAAGGGGGTTGTGGTGTAAAAACAGCTGGAAAGTGCATTTAAAATAGCTTATTTGTTTTTCTCTTTTTCTGATTTTTGTTCATTTTTGTATTTTTTTTTGTTTTTTTCTCTTTATATATATATATATATATATATATATATATATATATATTTTTTTTTTTTTTTTTTTCAAGTGTAGTGTTTTGTTTTATACTTCCCTTTGGGGAAAGAGAAATGCAGTTTCCCTCAGCTCGAGAGAAATTCACTTCAACTCAAAGGATTTGCGCTTCAGATTCAGATTTTGTTTCAGATTATAATAATTGAGCCTCTACTGGATACCACACAATGTCTTCTGTGCTTTCACATATGTGCCCTTTCTCTGTAGAATAATGTAATGGTCAGCAAAGTAAACTCATGTTAAGTAAGAAACAAAAAACCTGTTTTATGGTTATCTGATTATATTAAGGTCGTCATGGTTTAGATACTATCAAGACCCACAGAGGAAAAATACTTTCTAATTCTTTTTTTTTTCTTAAAAACATAAAATAAAATGGAAAATACATGACAACAATTCTATCACAGAAGACATATTTCAGTTGAATTACAGTGATTTAAAATTTGAAGTAGGAATATCTTTTCTGGGAAAAAAAAAAAATCACATAAACCACTTTCAAAATCACCAAGTGTTGAAAAAAGATTCTGAAGCGGAATTTCTGCATGGCTGCATAGCGGAATCAGGCAACATTTAAATGCCACCTAGTGGTCAACTCTGGAACTGCAGCTGGATTACAAGAGTTCTTTGAGCAAAAAATTGTCCATGATTTTGCTTTTGTAAAACAATGATAGGAACTTATTATTTCCCAGGAAATGGTATACTGTCTAGGTAGCATGAACAAACTGAATGTGGTATTTCCAAGAGGAGAATTTTTTTTTTCTTGACCCAATTCAAGTGACATTTTCCCTCAAGCTCTTTCTTAGCCTAGCAAAGGAAGGCTCTGGATCTTATATTGACCTAGATGACATTCTTATTTCAAGTGATTCAGAGTTAAATGGGAAATATTATATTGTGCCACAGCTTCATTTACAGAAAATTCTGGTTCATCCTACACTCTTCGCCACACCCTTTGCTCCACCTTTGCCTGCTGCTTTTGCAGATGAGTTCATGCCAGTCCAGGAACGTGTTGCTTTTCAGGGACACGGGGACAACCAAGCAAGTAAACTCATATGCTGTTGCTTGACAGACTCAGCAGATTCACACAGCAACCCAAGCCCTGACCCCATGTCAACTTCCTCACTAAATTTAAAGCACACCTTGGTTTTGTTAAGCATCTTGGAAGAGAAAGGGGAGCAGCAGAGATCACTCACATTCCTGGAATAGTCAGCGTGGGTCAGGGCCCTGAGGAGCCCCGGGGAGATGAGTTATCTCCTTCTAGGTACTTATCAAAGCCTGGCAAGATGAGCATTTCTTATTCTTTGAAACATGTATGGACTATTTCTAAACTTCTGGGTAAAAAGTCCAAGATTGCAGTGATATGAAGGCCAAAAAGGAAGCAGAAATAATCGGGGGAGATAATTTGTAATTTTTCCATATGGGAAAATAACTATCAAATGAAAGGACTAGAAAAATAACTTCAAAATGGAAATATAGGAGTCAGTAAATACTACTCAAAAATCAAATCCATAATAAGCTAATTAACTAAAGTTGATGGTCTTCCATGTTCTAAGGATTTCAATTTTCCCAGTTATTTATCTGTTCAGTTACCACAGGCAATCAGATTCCACGTGCGACTGAGAATCGAATTTGGGGCCGCTGGCAGTGCCTACGGGAAGCAGGGCAGCCACGCGCTGAGTGCCAGGGCGGTCCCCACAGATGGGCTGAAGGCTGTTCAGCCTTCAGCTTCACCAGTCCAGCTTCAGGTCCGCCTTGCTCCATACGTATTTCCCTCCTCGCTTGAGAAACATCTTTTCATCAAAGCCGCTGAATTTTATAGCTTCTTCTACGCCAACATCCAGGATGGACATGGAAGGATCCTTCCGCCCGTTTCTGCAGTTCACGAAGCGCATCTAGGAAATTCATGACAGAAATTGGGATATTTCCTGTAAAACTCAATTCGGGGATCAACTCAAAATGACTTTTGATGTTCCAATCATTTCAACAGATGTTTGTGGAGAGCTGTGAACCAGATGCTTCACTGGGGGACGTTGAACTCTGGGGACACCATCTCTGTACTCAACCAGCTCCCATCACCCACGTGAACACCTGAGACCAGGTAAGGGCATGATAAACAGAATTATATACACGTGCCTGTCCCTCCACTGGGGGGCGGGGTAATCAGGAAAGGTTTCCAAAATGTGTTGCCATCTAAGTTATGTTTTGAAATTGTAAGCTAGAGAGAACAATATCGTAAAAGCCCAGAAGCGTGAAACAGTACAGTGAGTTTGGGAAATTTCAGGTAGATGATATTCCTGGAGTGAAAACTGTGTGTGCAGGAATTAAAAAAAAAAAAAAAAGTGTAAAAAAAAGTGTAAAAGCTTCTTTTAAGAAAGGGAGATAGCATGGTAAGAAAGGTGATACAGAGGCGGGCAGGTCCCACATCAAGAAGAGTAGCACATGCCCTGCTAAGGGTCTTGGTTTTTATCCTAGATTAAGCATCTTACAGACAGGAACCAGATCTTCACACCTCTGTGACCTACCATGGCACACAGCATTTTGTAGTAACACTTGTTGAATCAAAATGTTCTTAGATTGCCAAAAGTAAATTTTGTTCCTACTCTATTTATTCCAACTGTACAGAAACCAGAGAGTTTGTGGAGGAACATTGGTCAAAATCCCCAGCCAAAAAAAAACAATCCCCAGCCAGTCATGGTACTCCAAAAATAAATTCTGTTTGACTTTTCCTCTCTACCTTGAACCCATAAACTGAACATTTGTGTTACCACCCTTTCCCCTCTGTTCCTTAAAGAAAGCACATATTGACAACAAATGAATGACTGTGAATCATCACTATTTAACTTGAAAATAATAAAATATCAAAAGTCACAGCAAGCATTTCTCGAAACACCAAATTCAGTTTAAATATGGAAAAGCCATGGTTCTTGTTGGAGCTCATTTCTTAAAAACAGATCTTTGAATGGAATTATTTGTCCAGTGCTAGAAATATTGGCAAAAGTTTATGAACTGGGACAGAAAAAGAAAAGAAAAAGACACAAGGAAAGGGAGAAGTGATTTGTTTTTCAATTTAGAGAATGATGGCATATCTCTTCCTTTGGAAGGCAGTGGGGTAGGAAGGTACCAGTGGCTTTTGGAGAGGAACTGTAACCTCTTCTCTGCAAAGCCAAGAGCTATCTGTCAGAGGACAAGCTGGCAGCATCTGAGGTATTAAAGGCAATAACGTCAAGTGTGACATGTCCTTCCTGCAAAGATCCCTGGGTGCCCCTTGACCAGAGAACCCAGACAAAGATGGCATAACAAAGGACACTGCTTTGTGTGATGTCAGCTCTGTGCGACATCCATGGATCCATAGCCATAGGGAAAAGACCATCGAGTGCGGGTGTGTGCAAACACTGGGATCAGATGCAAGCCAATGCCTGCCCAACCCCTTAGCTCAGAGATGGACACAGCGAAGTAAGGGCTCTATAATATTAATGTTAGTCAGTGACAATGAAAATATGAAATGCTGGCCAGAAAGAATGAATATGGACTAAATGGTTATGCTGATTATAACTCAACCCTGACCTTGCTGCTTAATGAATTTTTAAGGGATCATTTTATAACGCATTAGACATACTCACATATTCATCCAGAATAAGGTAGGAATCTCTCATCTGCAAAGCAGAAATCACATACCAATTTAGTTTCAAGCATATTTTTCAGGATGTATGCTCAACTGTCTGTCTTACAGCGTTTGTGCGTTTGTGCTTTATTATTTCTGGAGGCCACGTTTCTTAAATCTCTTGAGTGTCTTTAGATGCGTCCCTTACAAGGTGAGCCATCTGCCAGTGCCCCATACCCACCTAACACTCATCTCCGAGCCATCTGTTTGTGTCCATTCGGATTCTAGCAGATTCTAGCAGGCTGGCTTCTGCCCCATGCTGGAAGGGTCACATGCCACTCTGAATGCTCCTCTGACAGTGAAACCCCCAGGCTAATTTCCCCATTTCCTCCAGCTCTGGGGAACCCTGTCCTTCATTGTTCAATATTCCCTGTGTCCGCCATGCCTCTGATGGACCCCCTTTTCAGTGAATAAAGCAGAATCCCTTTAATGCTATTACCTGGGAGCTTATCTGAAGATTTTAATATTACTTACATTACTTGGAACTAGTTATGCCTTCTATAGGTATATAGAGAGTGTGCCTACACTCTCATAGGAAGGTATACCCTCTATACATACCCCATATAGGTAGGAGTCTGCAAACATTTTTCTGTAAAGGGCCGGAGAGTAAATATTTTCAGCCTCATAGAACATGTGGTCTCTGTGGCAACTAAAAGCCACTGTGGACAATGCTTAGAGAGGAGGCATGGCTGTGTTCCACTAAAACCTTCCTTATCGACCTTGAAATTGTATTTTGTATACTTTTCATGAGTCACAGATGTCATTCTTGTTTCGATTTTTTTTCCAACCGTTCTTGGCTTGCATTCTGGGTTTGTCTCACGGGCTGTAGTTTGCCAACTCTTCCTGTGCATGGCCAGTTCGGGACCTTGTTCCTGAATGTCTGGAGGTGGGCCAGGCATCAGCATCACCTGGGAGCTGGTTAAAATGCTGAATCATGGGTCCACCTAAGACCTGCTTGCTGGTTTGCAAACTTGGGAGTTCCCTGGGTGAAACCTTACCCACGTCAGAGGTAAAGTGAGCTGACTCCACCTATGTCAGAGGCAGAGTTCACCGACCTCATCTACATAAGAGGCATGGTTAGCTGACCTCACCTACATTGGAGATAAAGTTAGCTGAGCTCACCTATGTCAGAGATATAGTTAACTGACTTCACCTCCGTCAGGTATAGTTAGCTGACCTCACTTACATGAGAGGCAGGGTTCGCTGACTTCACCTATGTCAGAGGTGAAGTGAGCTGACCTCACCAATGCAAGGGAACCCACACACAAAGCTTGTCTTGGGTGACCTGCAAGACAAGAAGACCTCAGCACCCTCTGCTAGTCTTAAAAGTTTATAGAGAAGCCTGAGCTGGGTTCAGTCACATGTGCCATCCAGATGGTCTCACCGTGGGAGGGTACGTCCTGAAGACAGAGGAGGGGTTAGGAGCCTCCACTTGCCCCAGTACAGCTCTGGGTCAAATAGTGGTCACCTCCTCTCAATAACTTCCCCAACCCTGCTGACTCTAAATCTGCATTTTAGCAAGACCCTGCCTGGGGGGGTGGGGGGGGCGGGTCTGTACAATGAAGTTTGAAATGAACTGACTAGTAAGCTTCTCAGGCTTTGGAGTTATCCAAACCCCAGTTTGTCCCTTGCTGGGCTCTAAGGGAGGTGAGTTAACTCTGCCTCTGACATGGGTTAGGTCAGCTAACTCTACCTCTGTCACAGGCGAGGTCAGCTAACTTCACCTCTGACACAGATGATGTCAGTTAATATACCTCTGACATAGATGAAGTCAGTTAACTGTACCTCTGACACAGATGAGGTCAGCTAACCATGCCTCTCATGTAGGTGAGATCAGCTCACTTTACATCTGACATGAGTGAGGTCAGCTAACCCTTTCTGTCATGTAGGTGAGGTCAGTTAACCCTATGACTCAGCCTCAGAGTTTCTAAAAGGGGGGTAATATTTCTGGCTCATGAAGCCTCTGTGAAGTGCTCAAAAAGCAGTAATTTATGACGTATTTTCTTTGATCTCACATTACCTATGTAATTAAGGCAAATTTTAAAAAGTCAAATAAAATAGTGTATAGATATGAGTATTCTCCTCTGTTCTCTGGCTTCTTTTCAAAAGCTGCTCTGACCCCATTCAGGAATTTTTTTATTTGTACTCTGGTCAACATTACTCAGAAGTCTGAAGTATAAGGAATGAATCCTTGTTCTCAAATTTCTAATATGATGTAAGCATATGAGGGAGAGATTTTGCTGCATGTATATTTTTTGGCGGAAGATGGGGAAAGTTTTGATGTTTAAATACTTTAAAAATAATAAAACTACCTATTTAGAAAAATTTAAAGTCCAAACAGTTATCAAGGTAAACAAAAATGACTGATAATCCCATGATCCCAAGATGACCATGGGATGTGTACATACACACAATTTTTGCACATTAGGATTAAAGGTCAAATGAATTTTGCCTATAGTTCTTCATTTGTACCTAATATCATATCATGCAAATTTATCCTTGTTCCCTAATATTATTTGAAATAGGTTATATAGTCAGTATAACATTCCATACAGGGAACATGAGCTTACCTGTTCTCTGTATGTTGAATATCAGGCTACCTTCAATTTTTTACTCCTGTTCCTAACACTGCAGTAATGTAGCTTTGAATAAGTTCTTTTTTCTTTACCTTCTGAGAACACACTGATTATTTACTCTGTCTCTGATAACACCTGGAAGCTCCAAACTGCAGACGTGCTTTGGCTGACACTGTTTAAACTACATGATACATACATTTGGACTAACAGGATGGATCCAATTTTTCACATTGGAAACCTAAAGATCTAGTGAAACTTCCACCTCAGCCCTGAGACTACTCCCATCTCTCCACACAAACCCTCCAAAGCCACAGTGTGTGCAGCCCTTGGTGGAGACACTTTCCTGTTTGGAGCTAAATGTGTGATGGGGAACAAAACAACATTTGCTTCATACAACCTTCTGGTTAGACTCGGGCACCAGGCAGGGCACGTTTTTGTGGCGGTCCAAGAACGCTTCAAACTCTTCATCACTTATCACAAACGGTTCTGCTTCTCTCAGAGCATCTTCTCCAGAATTCTCACCTTCAATTATGAGGCATTGGAAGACCTGAAACACAAGTGTGGTGTTGGCTTTGTGAAGAGCTTTCCATCTCTTTTTGCCCCAAATCTCATTTCTCCCTGAACCTCTCCTGAGCAAAGAAGACTCCTCCAACTAGGGAACATTCTAGAAAGACACTGCTCTGGGGAAATGAGAACATGCCCTGAAATTTAAGGATATGGTACTAGAAGCCCAAACATTCCCAAAATATAAATTTTTAAAAACTGATCTAGATTACATTTGATCTAGTCTTATAACCTAATATTTTCAGACTACAAAATAATGGTTGCCTGCAAGCCCAGGGCCTCCCGCGGAGGAGGCTGCCTGGGGGACCGGGTTCTGAACCACGTGAGCAATTGCATGACAGTTGACACCTGATCCAGGTTTACATCAACTTGCATCCTGCAGACCTCAGTGATCTGATGCAAAAACTGTTTTCTAAATGGACAGCAGCTAATCCTCTCCCTCCAAAACAAGTCAGAATTTTGAAAAGGCAATTCTGGAGTGAATCAGGCAAGTGGAAGCCAGAGTAGGGGTCGAAAGATTGGAGAAAAGAGATAGAGAACAAGTGACAAGGAGCCATGAGCAAACCAAAGCTATGAGAAAAAAAATATATATATATGTATTTATAATATATAAGTATAGTACATGAGTGATGACTGGCAGGGGGCTCTAGAAGGGAAATCTAAGAGCTTAGAGCTTAGCCCTCTGGCTCTCCTCTGACACCTCCACACAGTGGGTCATAGCCTGGGGTCTTCCCATCACACCTGTTTCTGTAGCTGTTTTCAGTTCCTTCTGGACCTGGGAGAGTGGCTGATATTCCAGCTTACTTACATATATAACCAAACATCAAGTTCAACATACAAATTAAAACTTTTTAAAGTAAGAAACATTTCTTGTTTCCCATAACCCATTTCCACATGTTACAGGATAACCTCAGGAAAATAATACATTAATCCCGTTCCCATCTCCACAACCCTTCTCTGAATGCTAACGTGGGATTAACAGCACATCCCAGGCAGCTTTGATAGGAAAGGTTTTCTTGGTGTCTAGACAGGAATTCCTTCCCTAGGTCTTCCCTACCTGTGGAAATTCTGTCCCTCTGTCCAAGCAGGAGCCAAATACCTCCTCCTACACGAAGTCTTCCTGGCTCTTTGGCAGAAATAAACCTTGCCTGTTTCACCTTGCCACATTATCCCAGCACACATAGCTTTATATTACAAGAGTTTTCTTTAACTCTTTTACTTGCTAGAATTGAATTCTACATCTTATCTTTAGTTGCATTAGTCTGGGGTTCAGGCACAGACTTTGGATACCTGCATAGCAATCATTGGGGCAGCTTGTTAAGAATACATATTCACACAAACCCTCCGGCTAATCTGTTTCAGGATAGTGGGTATAGGATGAGGCCCAAGAAGCTGATTTGAAACAGTTCCCTGAGTTCATTCTGAAGAACATCCAGGGGCAGAAACCTTCAGTTTATAATTCTTTGTAAGCATCTGTGCATGGTGGGTGCTGTAAGTCACTGTGAATTGGCTTACGAGTATTTGAACCTTAGACTTTTTAGTAGCTGATAGTGGGGCTAAGTCCTAAAGCACACATCTGGGTGAATGAATCTTGGGAATGAATTTTGCTACCACTTGGGGATGGCCTTTCTCCTAATAGCTTCTAATAATTCTATGAAAAATGAAGTAACAGAATTTATGAAGAACACATACCCATTTATAAATAGGCCAAGAGCTTTTAAGACAAATCAGTCTTATTATTTTAATAAACGCATACGAGTTAGACTTTCGATGAACATATTCTTCAGAATATCTCCAAGCACTTCTCATATTCTTTTATATTTACTTTCACAATTTCCCAGAAGGAAATCAGTTATAAGGGGGAAATTGAGGCAAAGAGAATGTAAGTAGTTAACGTTTAGCAGAGCTGAAAGAAGGACCAAGGGCCTGCTTTCCCAACTGGCTTTCTGAGTCCATAGTTCTCTGTATCCTTATCGTTTCGGGTTTTGCCGAAGCAAGTGTCTCCTGACCGTTCTCTTAATTACAACCAGCAAAAGCAACTCGGTACGTACCTTCCAGCGGATGGGGTTCAGGGCTTTAATCTGTTCCGTCATGTCCTCATCCACATTGAATCGATTGATGACAGAATTTATCTTGAAGGCCACTCTGTAATCTTTGCACCACGTCCTCAATTTGTGGAGATTTTCCACGTGGTTCTTGTTTCCTTGACCACGGCCAATAAGGACATTGACCTGCTCGTCAAAGCTGTCGCAGGAGATGGCGAGAATGTCCAAATATTCCCCTGAGGGAAAACCGTCACCATTAGGCTTTTCCATCCAAGGATGCAGACACAGGCCTTTAAGCCAGAGGTGGAGAATTGGAGCCTTATGGACCACATAGGTAGACATAAACGTTTTGTTTGTTCCTCCAGACATCTAAAAATATTTCAAACTGTTTGCAACTATTTTTGGGGGGGATAGATTTAACATAGAATGTAGATTTATGGTGTATCTTTAATAATTTGAGCATATGGCAGCACTAACCTTGAACTCCCATATAGGACCAGGATCAGAGGAAGTTCATAAATGACTGTCCACGTGTCCACTATTAATAGTCCTTACACTTTCTTTTTGTCTCCCTACTGCTAATGATCCTTTTTCTTATGCACTTCCAAATTCACTAATTTGCACCACCTCTCCCGTACAACATTTAAGCTTTTGACCCAAAGGTGCAGCAACCCTCCTGGTCCCTACTCTTTACACCATATTGACAGCATGTAGAGCCCATCCTGGAGAGAGCACGCTGCCCTGGGGACACAGACAGCAAACCCAACCAGTTCTTCTCTGATCACACAGCTCCCTAACCCTGTCTTATTGCTCTGAATCTGGTTCCCAAAGCTTACTTTTGAACTTCTGAACCCCCTCTTTCACTGAGTGACTCCCTTCACGGTCATTTTGATGTTGACTCATTGCCCTGTGGTCTTCCTGTTAACCTTCCTCAGGTGGGCTGTTCTACCCACATCCACACCCAGATCCACATCCATTTCTTCATCATCTTGGAAGGAGGATTTCATCAGAGATCTCCTGTGAGTGTCCTCAACAGATCACAAGTGCAACTACCCTTTGGATGATTTCAAGGCTCAAACAACTTACACAAAGCAAAGCACACTCTAACAGTTCAGTTAGAACTGTTTCCCAGAATGATAGTAGTAATAATAGCTAACATTTTTCAAGTGCCTCCTAAATTCCAGGTACTGCTCTCTGAATATTAACATCTATGTAAAACTTAGCTTCCCAGTCTTAGGACCAGGGGTTTGTAACCCTGGGTCGTATAATGGAATCCCTCGGAGCACCCCAGCTTGGCCTGTCCACATACCACGAGGCTCTGATATAATTAGTCTGGAGTCCAGTCCCAGTACAGATATTTTATAAAGTTCCTCAGTAGCCAAATATGCAGCCAAAGGTGAGAACGACTGTTCTAGTCTAATCACTTAATTTGTATACGAGACTACTAAAATAGAGTCATTTCCGAAAATACTTTAAAAATTAAACATGAATAGCAAACGATAAGGTCAGGGCTTGCAAAACTGTACACTGCGTTAATTCTCCCCACTAGCGGCTCCGCTAAAACTAGCTACGCTGATAATGGACGGAAGAGTTCTGGGGCTAGTCTCTTCTGTTATCTGCCTTGCCATACTTGTTGACTTAGAGTCCTACCAGCTTGAAAAGAGATTAGAGTAAGCCCACTTGTTTCCTCCTCCCTTTGGATCCCCAGCAGGCCTGGCCAAAAGCCCGGGATGGAGGGAAATAGAGCAACAGACAGTGACAGAGGCGGCCGTCCCGTGCCACGCGAGGCTCTCACCGTAGTTCTGGAACCACCTCTCCCGGATCAGGCTCCCGTTGCTCACTATGCTCACGCTGGGCAGTTGCAGCTCCTGTTTGCAGAACTTCACCAGCTGGCCAAGGTATCTGCCCCGGTCGTGGAGGAATGGCTCTCCACCGGAGAAGTTGATCTTTTCCATACCTGGGACAGACAGAGCACGGCTTTTCCTTCTAGTTTTCCACTTCATCAACATCCATTATTATTTTAATGGCAAAAGTAGTATTTTCTCAATGTAATAGAATGAGATGAGAGAAAAGTGGCACTAGGACGTACGCCCAAGCTCCAAAGCCTTTGATCTTTCTAAGTGTGCAGGGTCGCCCTCCATCCTAGCTTTCCCAGGACAGTCCCGGTTTATGGAGGACCAAATCTCATCAGTTAGTTTTACTAGCACCCTCTTTTACTCTCAGATGTTTCTACAATGGGGCGGTGGTAAATTATAACACCTCACTATTTATAAGCTAACATGCTAGGAGGTGGCTTATATGATGAGCATTATTATCCAATAAAAATACGATTCCCTAGAAGTGTGGTTAAATAGGAGCAGATAACTAGAGAAAGTGAAACAGTGTATTGGCCAGTGGTGTAGCCCGTGAGGAGTTTGAGGATTAGGTGAGAGGTGATGAAAGAATGAGAAAACTGAACAAACAGGATGTAGAGATGCTGCTAAGAGCTTAGACGAGGAGCAATTACTTCACAGCGGTGCCAACATACAAGCCATCCTGTCACAGCACGGATCAATAGCTGATGCTCATAATGCTTGAGTTCTATTCAGTCTGTTCTGTTCAAAAGCCAAAGAAGTGGGCTTCCCTGCTGATGCAGTGGTTAAGAATCTACCTGCCAGTTCAGGGGACAAGGGTTCGACCCCCTGTCTGGGAAGATCCCAGATACCGCGGAGCAACTGAGCCTGTGCACCACAACTACTGAGCCCGCACACCTAGAGTCTGTGCTCCACAGCAAGAGAAGCCACCGCAATGAGAAGCCTGTGCACCGCAATGAACAGTAGCCCCCCTCGCTGCAACTAGAGAAAGCCCGCGCGCAGCAACAAAGACCCAACTCAGCCAAAAAAAAAAAACCCAAAGAAGTAAATAATATATTTTAGAAGCATCTTCAGCCAGAGCAGTAATTTTAAATGTAATGTACTTTTATTGTTTTAATTTAAAAATAAATTGAAAATTTTAATAGCTACCAAAATAGATTTTCCTCTATTTGCCAGAAATCTTACTTACAGGACACATCACCCATACTATACCTTAACCATTTTAACTAACTTTGGTTTTATTTACTTAAAACTGAGAGGTCATGATATAAAAGTATTAATTATAACTGTAATAGTTTATACTCTATTAAAAAACATATGAGCATTTATTTATTTGTGCCTTGTAACAACCTTTTAAGGTTGATATATGAGTTATCACTATTGTCTGTATTTTAAAGAATATTAAACTGATATTCAGAAAGTTAAATGTCTTGACACATTGTTTAAGTGCTAGAGCAGGAACTCAAATCCTGGCCGTGTGAATCAAGAGGCTAAGTTTGTTCCATAACCCCAGACCTCTCTTCATTTGTTCATTAATGCACTAATTCATCCATTCAAAAACATTCATTAGATTCCTATTACCTTCTAGATACTTTGCTAAGCAGTAAGATAAGCAGAATGCTAGGTTTCAATCTTGGAACTCAAACTCTTTGGGGGCCCAGATATTAAAAACAAAACACAAGAGCACAATTTTAAATATGCTGCAGTAGGCCCTTAGGTTGCTTCCATATCTTGGCAATGTAAATAATGCTGCTATGAACATTGGGGTGCATGTATCTCTTCAAATTAGTGTTTTTACTTCTTTCTGATATATATCCAGAAGTGAAATTGTTGGGTCATATGGTAACTCTATTTTTAGTTTTTTAAGGAACCTCCATACTGTTCTCCACAGTGTCTGTACCAATTTACATTCCCACCAACAGTGTACGAGGGTTCCCTTGTCTCCACACCTTCTCCAGCATTTGTTATTTGTGGACTTTTTGATGATGGCTATTCTGACTGGTGTGAGGTGATACCTCATTGTGGTTTTGATTTGCATTTCCCGGATGATTAGTGGTGTTGAGCATCTTTTCAAGTGCCTGTTGGCCATCTGCATTTCTTCTTTGGAAAATTTCT
Source organism: Phocoena sinus (assembly GCF_008692025.1). Lineage (NCBI taxonomy): Eukaryota > Metazoa > Chordata > Mammalia > Artiodactyla > Phocoenidae > Phocoena > Phocoena sinus. The sequence continues at coordinate 4,573,072 of NC_045775.1, read as the reverse complement.
ATTCAGTTCTGCCCATTTTTTAACTGGGTTGTTTGTTTTTTGATGTTCAGTTGTCTCAGCTATTCATGGATGTTGGCTATTAACCCTCTATCGGTCATATCATTTGCAAACATCTTCTCCCACTCAATAGGTTGTCTTTTCATTTTGTCAATGGTTTTCTTTGCTGTGCAAAAGCTTTTACATTTTTTTAAAAGTGTCCATCAATAGACGAACGGATAAAGGAGATGTGGTATATATACACAAAGGAATGCTAATCAGCCATAAAAAATAATGACATTTTGCCATTTATAGCAACATGGATGGACTTGGAGGGCATTAGGTTAAGTGAAATAAGTCAGACAAATATTGTATAATATCATTTATGTGTGGAATCTAAAATAACGCAACAAACTAGTGAATAAAACAGAAAAGAATCAAACTCACAGATATAGAGAACAAACTAGTGGTTACCAGTGGGGAGAGGGAAGTGGGGAGGGGCAAGATAGGGCTAGGGAGAAAAAGGGTTATAATAAGGATTCTATGAAATCATGTGTGTGAAACTTTTGAAAACTGTAAAGCATTATAGGATTTAAAGAATCTTTCATTCAAGTAAAAAAATAAAATAAATAAAACATGCTATAATACATGCATTTGTAACAAATGCCATGGGATCACAAAGGAAGGTGAGAGGCCATTCATTCTGCATGACGAGGACCAGGGATAATTCTAAGGAGCTTTGAAAGTTCACCAACAGAGACTGAGGTGACAAGCATTCCAGAAAGAGAGAACAGTGCGATCACAGGCTCCACGATGCAGGTGTTGTGCGAGAACTGTGTCACATGATGTGTCCACAGCTTGGGGCCCTTCAGGAATTGGGGTGAAGGATGGCAACACTGAGCTTGAAGCCTGTGCTGACAAGTTTGGGCTTGGAAGCCATGCAAGAGAGCTAAGTGGGGGAGTTAGTGATCAAAATATGTATTTTAGTAAGATAACGTGCTTTCAGAGGGGACCCAGAGACAATGAGATGAATTGCAGCAGTCCTGGTGAGAAATAATGAGACCCTGAACCAGACCCCAATGGGAACGGCAAGGTGGGTCAGGCATTGGATGAGCTGTGGATGACTGCGCAGGCGTATGGGAAGCAAAATGAGTCCGATCCAGTAAGGTGCAAGCCTACGATCTCACCATATCAAGCACAAAATCCGGCAAAACTACTGTGTGTGTTAGAGTAAGAGCTAGTGGTTATCCTGGGCAGGAAGGGCAGGGGCTGAAGGGAGCGTGCGCTTTGGATGCCCTGCTGTTTTCTGTCTAGAGTTGTGTGCTGTTTACCTGGGTGTGTGCAGGTCTGTGCAAATGTATGTTACATGTCTGTAAAAAAGGCAAGCAAGTTGGGGCTTCCCTGGTGGCACAGTGGTTGAGAATCTGCCTGCTAATGCAGGGGACACGGGTTCGAGCCCTGGTCTGGGAGGATCCCACGTGCCACGGAGCAACTAGGCCTGTGAGCCACAACTACTGAGGCTGCGCGTCTGGAGCCTGTGCTCCACAACAAGAGAGGCCGCGATAGTGAGAGGCCCAGGCACCGCGATGAAGAGTGGCCCCCGCTTGCCGCAACTAGAGAAAGCCCTTGCACAGAAACGAAGACTTAACACAGCAAAAATAAATAAATAAATTACTAAAGAAAAAGGCAAGCAAGTTGAGAAAAAAGTTGGCCATGTGGCTGAACTTGCTCTAGGGAAGACAGGAGGGCAGATCTGGAGCGGAAGATGTCACCGTAGAACTGGACAGGCTGGGGTCTCTCTGATATGCCTTCGAGTTACTGACGTGGTGACACTGAGTGAGAGTCTCCAGAGCAAAGTCATTGCCTTATTTGAGTTGTAAATAGCTTCTCTAAAGTTTCATAGTGAGAACAGGTAAATAATCCAAAATAAAAGATTCAGCTATTGCGTTTCTTAAGTCAAAATGTTTGTATTTGTTTGCAACCTTCCTCATTAACTGTTTCTGGGAAACCCCAAGTGCTTCGGGCCGACTCAGAGTGCAGCGCGACCTTCCCGACCTGCCTCGTTCCGCGGGCTGGGCGGACCGGGACCCGGCAGGTGCAGGCGCGGCTCGCTTAGCTTAGCAGCGTCAGGAGGATGGGTTTGCTTCACTTACCCCCAGGTCGGCCGACTCTGCAGGCTGGGAGGGCCTAGACACCCATCCCCAAATTCACCTCCACATCCTCTGGAGGGAGGGCATCCTCCCTGTGCTGTGGGAACCGCTAGGATTCTGGGGGAACCGTCCAGCCCATGCGCGCTCCCAGCCCCCTCCTGTCAGCCAGCCACGTACCAGCTGAGCCCCTGATCTCGTACTGGGTCCGGACTCACCCGCTTCCTTCAGCAGCAGCAAGCCTCTCTTGGCCTCCGCCAGCGGCAGCACGAAGGACGTCTTGGCCGTGTGGAAGCAGAAGCCACACTTGTAATTGCACTGGCGGGTGAAGTGATAATTTACGCTGATGGGGGTGATGGGCAGATCGCGGTCCTCTTCGTCTTCCCTGCTGGGCTTCCTTGGTTTTCTCCTGCCCCGCTGCTGCTGGCTCTTCTTGCCCCCTGCCAGCCAGAATGCTGCCCCGAGCAGGGGGAACAGGGTCCCCAGGCTGCTCCACATGGAGCCCAGGTGCTGCACGAAGGCGCTCAGCAGCTTGAGAGTGAATGACACGGGTACCAGCATCCACATGGTGGCCAGGTTCTCTGAGGCCGCCCTGCAGCTGCAGGCTCACTTTATATGTGCCCGGCAACCTGTCACACGGGGAGGAGGGACACACCTCCCTTGACCAACTCTCAGCTGAGCACAAGTTTCGATTTCTCTTTTCATGAAAATGAAAGTTGGAACAGGGCCAAGACTGAAAGCTCAAGACTAAGACTGATATCTGCTTTCCCTGCCCCGCTGCTTCCCCCGCCTATAAATAATAGGGGTATAAATAACAGCCTCCTAACTGGATACAGATGGAGAAAGTATTGATAGCTAAGCTCTATCTCGATCTAGCAGATAGCAGTAGAACTAGACAGAGACTTAGCCACGTCTGTAGCTCTTGTATTGCTTGTGCATGACATAACATGTAGAAGCTTCCACTCCAGCACCCTTCACCTGGGGGCACTCAGGTGTTTGTTAGAAGAGCCAAATAGTGAAAAGAATGAATGACCCTTGGAGGATGAGACCCTACTCCATGAGCCTCAGCATCCCCTTTCAGATCACAGTCAAAACGCATAGGCAGAGCTTCCCTGGTGGCGCAGTGGTTGAGAGTCCACCTGCCGATGCAGGGGATGCGGGTTCGTGCCCGGTCCGGGAAGATCCCACATGCCGCGGAGCGGCTGGGCCCGTGAGCCATGGCCGCTGAGCCTGCACGTCTGGAGCCTGTGCTCCGCAACGGGAGAGGCCACAACAGTGAGAGGCCCGCGTACTGAAAACAAACAAACAAACAAACAAAAACAAAAAAACGCATAGGCACATAATGACACTGATGCCTGAATCTTTCTTTAGTAATTTATCTTAATGTACGCATTTTTACATGTTCAAATTTAGACATTGTATTTCCCTGCATGTCTATGCATTTCTATACCTTTTTAAATAGACAATAGGAAAATCGGATGCTTTTCTAAGATGCTTCCTTTCTTTAAAAATTGAAGTCTAGTTGATTTACAACATTGTGTTAGTTTTAGATGTCTGCAAAGTGATTCACCTATGCATATCTATCTGCTCTTTTTCAGATTATTTTCCATTATAGGTTATTACAAGATATTGAATATAGTTCCCTGTGCTATACAGTAGGTCCTTGTTGATTGTCTATTTTATATATAGTAGTGTGTATTTGTTAATCCCAAACTCCAATTTATCCCTCCCTGCCTTTCCCCCTTTGAAAACCGTATGTTTTTTCTTCTGTCTGTGAGTCTATTTCTGTTTTGTAAATAAGTTCATTTGTATCATATTTTAGATTATACATATAAGTGATATCATATGATATTTATCTTTCTCTGTCTGACTTATTTCACTTAGTATGATAATATATAAGTCCATCCATGTTGCTGCAAATGGCATTATTTCATTCCTTTTTAGGGCTGAGTAGTATTCCATTGTATGTATATACCACATCTTTTTTGTGTGTGTCTTAGACATACATTTATTTATTTTATTTTTTATTTATTTTTAAAAATTTTTATTAGAGTATAGCTGCTTTACAATGTTGTGTTAGTTTCTACTGTACAGCAAAGTGAATCAGCTAGATGTATACATATATCCCCTCTTTTTTGGATTTCCTTCCCATTTAGGTCATCACAGAGCACTGAGTAGATTTCCCTGTGCTATACAGTAGGTTCTCATTAGTTATCTATTTTATACATAGTATCAGTAATATATATATGTCAGTCCCAATCTCCCAATTCATCCCACTCACCTCCTTTTTCCATTCATCTGTCGATGGACACTTAGGTTGCTTCCATGTCTTGGCTCTTGTAAATAGTGCTGCTATGAACATTGGGGTGCATGTGTCTTTTTGAATTAGGGTTTTTTCCGGATATATGCCCAGGAGTGGAATTGCTAGATCATATGGTCATATCCTAGATCATATCTATTTTTTTTAGTTTTTTGAGAAAGCTCCATGCTGTTTTCCATAGTGACTACACCATCCAATGTTTCTTTATGCAAATACAAGTAAGTACAAATATATATAAAGTTTACACAACATTCAGTACATAATACCCACATTCTATACTCTGGTTTTTTAAAGGAACCTCCATACTGTTCTCTATAGTGGCTGTACCAATTTACATTCCCACCAACAGTACAGGAGGGTTCCCTTGGCTCCACACCCTCTCCAGCATTTATTATTTGTAGACATTTTGATGACAGCCATTCTGACTGGTGTGAGGTGGTTCCTCACTGTAGTTTTGATCTACGTTTCTCTAATAACCAAGATTCTTCTTAGTTGGCAAGAATTATTGTGTTTTTTATTATCTATTTTCACAGTTTTCCTAGTAAGTGTTGAGATTTGTACTGAAATTTTCTATCCTTTAGCCCTCTTTAATGGGAATTGGGTTTGATCTTGAGTGTGTGGTTTTATGTTTTCATGAGACTTGTAGGAAGTTGGGATAGTCCTAGTGGTTAAGTTTATGAAACCACAAGCCTAGCTTGTCACTTACTAGCTGGGTGACTAAGTGACTCTATTTCTCTGGATCTTCAATTCCCATCTGTAAGACCAGGTATCTCAAGGGATATTTGTGAAGAGTGAGAATTCTAATTTATGTGAGTCACTTAAAACAGTGCCGGGAAAATCATTCAATTAGGGTCAGCTTTTGTTCTTCTACTCGTGTTATGTTTTGAATAGGAGCAAAGATGACTTTTATTTCACTGAGGAGGAAACTGAAAGCAAATTCAGCACCATAACCAGTGTATGCTTAATGATTACCAAGCCTGCAATGAGAAACATGACTCAGTCAGAAGTATTTCATAACCTTACCATGGCCTGGCTCAATCAAGAAATACTTTTTTTTTTCCTAGATCACATGTGTATGAAGAAACGAAAATCAAATCAGTTTCCATTACAAATCAAATATGATTATGACAAATATGTCATAAAGGGTAACCACACAGACTTTTGAAGCCAAACATTTTAAGGTTTGAATCTTAGGTCAGCCAGTATTGTTTAATTCGGGGTAACTTTCTTTACCTGCCTGATTTTGCTAACACACCTGGGAAATATGGGTATTAATGTCTATTTCACCCAGGGCATTTTAAGGATTAAATGACATGAAGTTTATCAAGCACTGAAAGTAGAGTTCGACATTATCAGTTAGAAACATCTAGCATGTATATAACATTATGTACCAGGCACTGGGCTATATTTTGCAGGCACTAACTTATTTTACAGCTGGGGAAACTTATGTCACACAGGGAGTGAGGATTTGAATCGGGACTTAAACACTTGCAATACTGCTTAATAATTGATAATTACTATCACATTATTTTATTATTACTTCTTTTTTTTTTTTTTTGCGGTACGCGGGCCTCTCACTGTTGCGGCCTCTCCCGCTGCGGAGCACAGGCTCCGGACGCGCAGGCTCAGCGGCCACGGCTCACGGGCCCAGCCGCTCCGCGGCATGTGGGATCTTCCCGGACCGGGGCACGAACCCGTGTCCCCTGCATCGGCAGGCGGACTCCCAACCACTGCGCCACCAGGGGAGCCCTATTATTACTTCTTAAGTCTGTTCTATCCAGGCCAGTTTCTTTTATATTCATTCATTTGTTTATTCATTCACTTATTCACTCATTCATTCAAGGATTCTTTCTTTCATTCCTTTCTTCTTTTCCTCAACCATGGTTTATTGAGAAGCTCCTATGTATCAGATAAAATATTAATAAATATGAATAAAATAAACAAGTCCAAGTCCCTCCTGGCAAAGAGCTCACAAAAGTCAACGTCACTTTGATATCCTCTGAACATATGCTTATTCACTCAAAACCTGTCTTCCGCCATGCATCCAAGAGTAAGGCTCAAGAGAAGTAGACTTTCTTATTCAAAGTCATGGCTGACAAAGGCCAGGGAGGGATTTCTTCTCGCAACTGTTCAAGATGGGTGTGGGCTGGAGGGAGGTCAAGGCAGCCCCTTCTTGGTCTTTACCTCTCGGGAGTCAGCCATCTCTAAAGACATCTAAATGCAAACAGGTAACAGCCAAATGTCACTACCATTTTTCATTAGCCAGGGACTTTTTTCTTTAAAGACTTGCACATCCCCAGGGTACTCCCTGCTCCCTGATGCGGACCATCCTGCAGTAACATCAAACAGTGGCTGGCACACATTAGCAGATTGCGGAATCGGTTCAGTTACTTGCAATCTTCATATTATTACTTTGGTAAGTCTTTTTCTGAAGCATCTTGTACATAAAGAAAAGTGCACAGTTCATACACATACAGCAGAACAAATTTGGACCGAATGAGCACACATGTGTAAAAACCATCTTGATCAAGAAACAGAACTTTGCTCAGACCTTCACGTGTCCAGTACCTTGCCCCAGGCCCTAAACCCTACCTCTGCCCCAAAGATAACCATGTCCTGTTTTCTAAAACCATCCTCTAGGTTTGCCTGCTTTTGAAGTTCCTGTGGATATAATAACACCTTATGTACTGTTTTCTGTATAGCTTCTTTCACTCAATGTTATATTTGTGTATTTACCCATTTTGTTGTGTCTACCAGTACTTTGTTCATTTTCATAATCATCTAGGATTTTATTGCTGGAATATACCACAATCCATTTAATTGCTCAATTATAATGAGCATTTGGACTATTTTGCTATTAGGCCATGAATTTTCTTGTACATGTCGTTTGGTCAACATAAGTATGTATCTGTGTTGGGTATACACCCAGGAACGGGATCACTGGTTCCTAAAAAATATACATATAGGGCTTCCCTGGTGGCGCAGTGGTTGAGAGTCTGCCTGCCGATGCAGGGGACACGGGTTCGTGCCCCAGTCCGGGAATATCCCACATGCCGCGGAGCAGCTGGGCCTGTGAGCCATGGCCGCTGAGCCTGCGTGTCCGGAGCCTGTGCTCCGCAACGGGAGAGGCCACAACAGTGAGAGGCCCGCGTACGAAAAAAAAAAAAAATATATATATATATATATATATATATACATATATACTCCCCTTTAGTACATAATTCCATAGAGTTTTCCAGAGTGCTGGCCCGATTTACACTCCGACCAGAGTAATGTAAGTATTGCTCCACATCTTTCTTCTCACTTGGTGTTGTCACTGTAAGATGTTTGTTTTACCTGGTTTAATTTTAGCCATCTCAGTGGCTGTGGAGTGGTGTCTTGTGGTTTTACTTTCCAGTTTCCTGATGACTAATGATGTTAAGCATGTTTTTAATATATTTATTAGCTATTTGGATATTCTCGTTTGTGATGTGCCTATTCAAATCCCTTGCCCCTTTTTGTACTGGATTTTCTGCATTTTTATGATTGATCTATAAGAATTCATTGTATAGATGTACTTTCTTAGTTATATGTTTTGCAAATATCTTCTTTAACTCTTTGTCTTTCCTGTTCACTCATTCACTGGTTGTAATTTAATTCATCCAATGAGTGCCATTTCACTAATTTACAGAGTTGTAATTATGTGTGTGAGTGTGTGTATTTAAATAAATACAATGGAATATCAAAGCACTTCAAAGTAAGAGTTCCTTGAACTTCTAATTTAATTTCCATGTGTGTGTGTGTGTGTGTGTATTGGGTTGTGTTTTAGGAGCCTTAAAACCACTCACGTGTTTGCTAATCGTCTATAAGGACTCCTGGGACAGGAACAGGTCACACTCACAGGTGGGCTTTATTCCAGGGAAGAGATGCAGAGCAAGGATAACAGGAAAAAGATGAACATCAGAGGAGTCTGGAGAGACGGGCACAGCTTCTGAGTCCTTCACCATCTAGGTTGCATAGATAGATGTGCTTTCTTTCTAGAAGCACTCCCACCCTGGGTACAGGAGTGAGATGGCCGGTCAGGAAAGCCCGCTTGGGTCTCAGATTTGCCATTACGTGGTGGGCTGGACACGTAGGCACATCCTGCTGTGACCAGTCTTGGTCAACTAATCTCAGGACCCCATCTGTGAATGAGGTGCCCATCACCAATCTTGATGTTTGTGTGAAGCAACCCCAACAAGTTGCCGTGGCGTGTCCATTGTTGCTGGTGCAAACACAGAACCATCGATGACTGATATAAAGAAGCTTTTGAGGGCATATTTCTAGGATTTGGCAACGATGAACCATGGCTCCAGGCTCCCCAGTAGAGATGCCAGGAGTAAGTACCTGCACCTGCTGTGTTAGCTCTCTTCTCACAGGGAGCTGTATAAACTATATTTCTTAGTGAGAAAAGATAGTGTACCCTTCAAATCAGAAGCCCACAACCCAGGGGTCTGGCCCCCAGAGCAGTTTTATGCGGTGCCAGCTGGTCTCTGGAGGCCAGAGCCTGGCCATGGAAGGGATCCCAAAAAACCAATCTCTTTTTCAAAATAAATGTTATTTTGTCATTTTATTGTTTATTAATTACAACATTTATATTAGTTAATTCTCCCTTTCTGCTTTTTTCCTTAGGAGCAGAATGACTAGGATCTTTCATGTTTTCCTGGTTGACGTTGTCAGTGTTGAAGACTCTGGCTTTTTAAATGAATAAAGTCGTGCTGTTCATTCATTCAAGGACCTCTTTCAAGTGTCTTTCCAGGCCCAGCTTTTTTCCTCCACACCCACTGGATAGGTTACTACAGGCAAGTTTATTCAATCTAAACATGCACCCAAGCTGGGTCCATCAGATTCTCTGTCCTGGGAATTTGAAATTGGAGCTCAAAAATATGACAGAGATTTTTTTCACTTCATGAATGAAGACATTGTATCTTCAATCTTCGACTCCCCGTTAACATTGAGCGAGACCAGATCCTGCAGTGTCACTAATTTCGCAGTCTTCTGGTAGGGAGGAGGGTGAGTGAAAATGGAGAGGAAAACTTAAATTAAGAGCAGATATGATTGGGGGGGGGTCATGGAAAAAAGGTCAAGAAAGGCTCACGGGAGGATGCAATCCTGTCCTAAGGAACCAAAAGGACTTTGTTCTTTTCCTATTTTCTTATGTTCCACACAGGTGACAACATCTCTGCTCCCTAAATGTCCAAAAGTCAAATTGCTCACAGAGTATAAAAATGATCCTGTTCTCAAAGAGCTAAAAACATCTTAATCTCAGAATTATTCCTTGCCTATTAACCATACTTCAACCACATATCTGTAATAGTTCATGTCTATCATAAAGGGTTTTCCTTTCAGAATTACACTTAATCCCACGCTAAATGCACATTTGATTAAATCATAACTATATGCTTTCAGTTTATCTAATGTTTTCCATCTTTGTTTCAATTCTAACTTTTGGGTCTGCTGGACAATCATTTTCAAAGATATCAGTCAATGAGTAAACACAAAACACCCAAATAATCTTGTCAATGCTGCTTTACTATACAAAGGCAGCGATGCATCTGACGCCGGCTGCTGGCTGATAAGGCGCTTCCAGGCCATCAAGCTGCTGTCTCATTGGACCTGCGTGCACGACCTTAATTTGGCGTAAGTCAACTTAGAGATGCCGGTCTGGGGACACTTCTCAGTTTGAGAGTCAGCAAAAGGAGGGGTTAATTCCAAAAGAGGGGAAAGCGTGTGCAAAGCGGGGTGAAAACGCTACAGCGGCTCCCAGGCCTGGAGTCCGGGCGCGGGCGGGGAGGGCGCTCGGGGCGCAGGGCTGGGGTCGCGAGCGGCCGCGTCTGCGAGGCCCGCAAGGCGACCCCAGGTGAGGCGTCGGCGGTACCAGAGAGCGAGCAAGAGCCGGTGAGCGTGGTGGCGCAGGTGAGACACACACACACACACACACACACACACACACACACACTCCCAGGAATTATTCAAACGGGGCCTGGCACCCCCTGCCCGCTCCCCATCGATCGCAGCGCGGGTCCCCATCGGCGGCAGCCTGCGGCCCGGCCCCTGCGGGAATCCCCTCCCGGCAGCTGCCTGCTCCCGGCGCGACCTCGCGGCGAGGCGGAGGCGGAAGCGGAGGCCGGGGAGGGCGCCCCATCCAGGGCCCCGCCCGCTTCCCCCGCCGCCGCCCCCCCGCCGCCGCCGCCGCCGCCGCCGCCGCCGCCGCCGCCGCTTCGCTTTCGCTTTTCCCCGCGGCGCCGCCCGCCGAGTCCCGGGTTTCGTTTTCGACGCGCGGGGCGGGACCGGGAGGTGCCCATGGTCTTTGGCCGCCGCCCGCGCGCCCCACTGCTGCTCGCGCGTCTCTCGGGGCTGCGGCGCGGGGCCTGCGGTCGGGCCATGGCGCCGCCGCGCTGCTTCGCGCTGGAGCTGCCCGGCTGCACCCTGGCTCACTTCGCAGTGGGCGACGAGGACCCGGGCGCGCGCCCCGACCCCGGCGTGGCCGCGCTCCTGGGCCCCCCGGGCCGCAGCTACTCTCTGAGCGTGCCGGTGGCCGGGAGCGCGGGCTGCGCGGCCCGGGTGCGCGCGGCCCGGCTGCACCAGCGCTTGCTGCACCAGCTGCGGCGCGGCCCCTTCCGGCGGTGCCAGCTGCGCCGCCTGCTGTGCTACCGCCCGGGCGGCGGGGCGGGGGGCCTGCAGCACGGCTTCCTTCTCTGCGACCCCCGCGACAGCCCCGACACCCGGAGCGCTCTGCTGGCACTGCTGGATGCTTGCCCGGAGGCTCCGCGCCCGCGCCTGGCCGAGTTCTCCGGCGACCCGCTCTGCCGGCTGTGGCAGCTCCCGTGGGAACGGCAGGACGGCTTGGGGTGGCGGCAGCTGGGCCGCGAGCGCGTCGTGCCCGTGCCGGAGCCCGTGCTGCACCCGGTGGTGCCGGACCTGCCTAGCTCCGGGGTCTTCCCCTGCCGGGAGGCCGCCCGCGCCGTTCTGGAGGCGGTAAGAGTTGGATCTCTTCCCAGCGCTCAGGGTGGATCCCCCAGGCCAGGGAAGTGGACACCGTGCGCTCTCCGCGGGGCTGGCCTGTCCAGACCTCCCTTTGCCAGGGAGTTGCTTTACTCCCGAGCGCAAATCTGGTGGTGAAGGTCGCCGGTGGGCCAGCCTCTGTTTAGACACCGTGGCTCTTTCCAGATTCTTGCTCGCCAGGGACCCCCAACCCCATGGGGGAAACTGAAATCCCAACCGGAGCGGTGCGGCTCCCGCGCTGGCGGTTCCCGAGGTGGGGGTGGGGGGGTGCCGCTGGGTACAGGGAAGGCAATGCCATCTTGGAAGTGAGGACCCTGTTCCGGGAGGTCGGGGTGTAGAGAAAGGGCATGAGCTTGGGGTTTTAAGAAACTTAGATTAAGCGGTGCCTGCTTGCTTACTGGCTGCCACCCAGACCCTCGGCTACTCCGTGTTGCTTTGTGCCTTTTCATCTGTAAAATACCTGCCTTGCAGTGTTAGGACAGGGAAGCATCTGACCCACAAGAGGTGCTCGGTGCGGTGCGGGACAGCTAAGATTCTGCCTGAGTGCAGCCTGGGCAGGTCCCTAGGCTGCACTATGGGTCTTAGATACTTTGTATGAGCCCTGGGATAGTATTTCCGAGTGGTTAAGATTGCAAGACCTGGGTTTGAATCCAAACTCTGGCATGTATTACCTGTGTTACTTTCAGTGAGTTTATTAAACATGCTTCTTTGCCTTGGTTTCCCTGATCCGTAGATGGGGTTAATAACGGTAGCACGCTCACAGGGTTCTCCTCAACAGTGGCCAAGTTAATACTGTGAAAGCACTTAGACTGTTGCCTGGCTCAGAGTAAGCACGTAAGAAGAAAATACATGTCTGGGCCTCTCTGTAGAGGTGCTGTGAGTACACATGAGGTCATGCACGGTTCAAAACCTGGAATCTCCCGGAGACGCCGCCCTACCCGCTTGGTGATTGCAGTGCTTGCCACTCTTCTGAGCCCCCAAGAGCTTAGCAAAGGACGGGATGCTGACTGCTTTCTTTGGAGCCTACAGTGTGGCTGATTTCCCACATTTGTGACACACAGGGCCCATGGTTCCACTGTCGCTACGTGACACTGCTTTGCAATTATACGTCTTTTCTGCCCTTCCTCCTCTGGGGGAAGCTGGTCCATGAGAGTTGCAGGCTGGGTGGTCCCGACAGTTACGGCCTTTTTGAGCCTCAGCTACGCGGGACAAAATAAAGCAAGGCAGCCCTTGCTCAGGTTCAAAATACTTCACATTTTGGCATGGCGCCAAACATAGCTTATGCCTTAGTAGCATTGTGCGGTCTTCTTCTCAGCAATTAGATGTAGCTTCTGCCAGGGCCCCGTCGCTTTGCTGCTGATGCACGGACGTTCTTTTACAGTGTACATCCTTCATTCCTGAAGCCCGGGCTGTGCTGGACCTGCTTGACCAGTGCCCAGAGCAGGTCCAGAAGGGAAAGTTCCCCGTTATTGTCATTGAAGGCCTGGATGCCACAGGTAAGAGAATATTACCTTCTAGTTACAGGCAGTGAGTTGTAGGAATAGACAATTGTTGACACACAAAACTTTATACAGGGTTCAATTCATAAGCCTCCTGTGAGCCTCTGTCGTGTGCCAGGCACGGAGCAAGGCTGGCCTGGGACACAAAGATAGATAACTTCCGTTATCCATCCCCGTAAGGTGGGGGGAGCCTCAGGTGCTCCGGTGAACATGGGAGGGCACTGGGTACAGCCTCGGTGTGGGAGATGAGGGGCGGTCACAGTCCGGGAGACCTTGGAAGGATGGATCCTGGACTGGGCTTTCAGTAGGACAGGAGTTGGTCGGGTGAGGAAGGCAGGAGAGAGCCTCCAGACAGAAGAAACAGCAGGGTGAAGCTGGGGACCCAAACCGGCCTGGTGTGTCCAGGAACTGCAGGCAGTTCAGAGGCCCCTGTGGAAACAAAGTGTGGAAGAGCTAGGGAGTGGAGGGCAGAAGCCTTTGGAGCTGCCAAATAGGCGTCAGGATACAGTGGACGTGCCCACACTTAGTCCAACACACGACAGCAGGAAAAGGGTGGCTCCAAGGGCCACAGGGAATACCCAAGGACAGGGTGGATCTGGGAGAACCACAGGGTCATGGGGTTCCCTGTGAGTCTCCTTCCTGAGTCAGATGAGGCGTGATGGGAGGAGTGAGTTCCTGGAAGCTGATAGCAGAGTTTATCATTAGTCTGTAAACGAGATGACCATTTGTTTTTTACTTTCAAGCATTCTCACACCAAACAGGAATCCTGAATTCCCAAGGGTTGGCAACTGTTTGTAAAGAACTGTATTATTTAATCAACTCCTTCTGGTAACAGGTGGAAAGAATGTCTTTGCTCTGGCATCAATGTTAACTTTTGGGAGTGATACCGTGGCTGTGGTTAAGATGTGCTGCATTTTGTATCCGACCTGCAGGTAAAACCACTGTGACCCAGTCAGTTTCAGATTCACTCAAGGCTGTTCTCTTGAAGTCACCACCCTCTTGCATCAGCCAGTGGAGGAAAATCTTTGATGATGAACCAACTATCATTAGAAGAGCTTTTTACTCTTTGGGCAATTATATCGTGGCTTCTGAAATAGCTAAAGAATCTACCAAATCGCCTGTGATTGTAGACAGGTGGGTATAAAGATGCGTTGAATTCGGCATTTTCTTCCTAACATATGAGTAGTGTGTGTGTGTGTGTGTGTGTGTGTGTGTGTGTGTGTGTGTGTGTACATATACATGCAAGTACACAACAGTGTTTAAGACAAAGTGTATTATCATAATAACAGGAATAATGTCTATGATTTATTAATCACACCATTGGCTGGCATTTTCCTAAAGACATTATACATACTATACTAACATCTGGAACAACTACTACATAGATACTAAAATTACTGATGAGAAACACAGGTCTTAGAAAAGTTAAGTAACTTGCCAAAGTGACAGAGCTAGAAATAGCATATGGGGGATATTAACAAAACTCTCTGCTTCACAAATCAAGCTTTCGGTGGTTCATTTGTTTATTGGCTTATTCAACAAACATATATTGGGCATCTACCATTTGCCAAAGACAGTTCTCAATTTAGAGGATTCGGTGGTAAATGAGCTAGGCAGTGCCCTGCTTTCATGGAGCAAACATTCTGTTGAAGGAGAAGGTAATAATCAAGCATACAGATACATAAGGTAATATCAGAGAGTGATAAATAGTATAAAGAGGAGAGATCAAGGTCGTGTGGTGGAGGATGGCTAACCCCCCACTAGATGTGACTTAGGAAGGCCTGCGTGAGGGGGTACCAGTGGTCTGAGCCCTGAATGACCAAAGAGAGACACACCTGAAAATCCTGGAGTAAAAGCTTTGTGGGAGAGGGGTCAGCAAAAGCAAAGTGTAGAGACGGGAAAATGCGAACACATTCCAGGGCTAGAAACAGGCCATCGTGAGGAAAACATGTGGACGAGGGGCTGCTTTCTGGATGGATAAAAAGGCAGAGACAGGTCAGCAGGGTCTGTGGCTGTGACAAAAGAGTGTGGAATTTGTTCTGAGTGCAGAGGGGGGCCTTTGGGAGGTTTCAGATAATGGAGTGACAGAAGCTGAGTTATATTTTGAAATTTCATATATAAGAAGTAGCTTAAAAGTGCTGCAAAAATGGACAAAGGGAATGGCAGGCAAGTCCTACTAAGAATGGAAATTCAAACGATGATGAGAGCCCGTTTTACTCTCATCAGGTTGGTGAGAACTCATTAGAAAAGTCTGATAGCCCAGAGTTGGAGGTGATGTGGATTGATAGAAACTCACATGGTGCTGGTGGGAGTGGGCACCTATAGGGTGACTTGGGGAGCAATTTGAGAAGATTGCTTCCACTTCCTGAAGAAATACAGTTTGTTTCAGCTTTGTTCATAATATTGAAAAACTTGAAAAACCAAAGGCATCAGCAGAAGAAAGGGTAAGTTAATACTGGCATATACTTATAAAATGGAGCACCGGACAGCCATATGCACTCGTAGGATGCATCAATGTGCCTAAGTTACAAAACTATAATTTCAAATGAAAGGAATCAACTTGCAGAAAGATATTCAGTAGAACACATGCAAAATAATACAAAACATAATACCAAAAAAGGGATGGAAGGATGTTGAGCACCAAATTTAGGAGAGTGCTGTCCCCTGGGAAAGAGAGAGAGATGCAGTTGGTGGGGAGTACCAAAGGGCTTCAGTTGCAGCTGCATTCGTCCTTAACATGACTCCAGTGTACATCTTGTTCTTGCTGCAATTTGACTTATTTTTGGAAAGATGAGCAGTTGCACTGAAACCTGACAAGTGTTCAGGGAAGAGCACTAATTATAAATGGAAATCTCAAGGAATTTTAAAAAGTGAACATGTTCAAGTACATCCTGCACCCAGGTCGTGACTTAGAACCTTACTCCACCCGGTAAGTTCCTTCCCTCCCAGTCACGACCCATCCTCCCGCCCGTGGGAACCATGACCCTGACTCCGTCACCGCAGGTTAGTTCTGCGTGTTCTTGAACTGTCTCTACAAGCAGGTAGACATTGACTGCTGTTTGCATCTGCCTTCCTTCACGCCACCTGTGAGAATCGTCCCTGTTGCCATGACCATTCTTTTACACAACTTTGGTGCCCACGTGTGTTACCAAACCAGGTTCGATGTTCCCCAAGCCGAACACTGAGACTCTTGTTTGCAGCAGAGAAAGGGTTCATTCATAAGGCCGCCAAGCAAGGAGACGGCAGAACACATCTCAAATCTGCCTTCCCCAAAGCAAGGGGCTTGATATTTATGGGACGAAGAAGCAGAGTGGTCTGAGGCGTGGGAAGCCTGGGGAAAGGTGACTGGACCTAAGAAAAAGTGTGTGGTGCTGAGTGGTGGTGGGGAAGATGAAAACCGTACAAAGTAGTTAGAAGGCCTTTGCTGTCATCTAAGCTATAATGCCAGTGGGTACTCTTAACTTTGGGGATGGCAAGATAGTGATTTCAAAGTTGGCAAGTTACAAGGAATCCTAGACAAGGGTAAGACATTGCTTTCCTTTGTGGGACTTCTTCACCTGTGGGATCCACCCTATTGTTAAACTCCTTGGATTTACCATATTGATATATATATATATATATATATATATATATATATATATATATTTTGTTAGTCTCTCTTTATTTCAAGGAGATAGACTAGGCTTTTCCTAATAAAGTGTGACTTCATAAGGCACATTACTTCCTAGGATTTCCAAAAATCCTGGAGCAGCACGGGTTTCTGCATGTAGGTAGACACTTATTCTCTGCATCCTGTTTCCTAATCTCTTCAAAGATGATATTCTTTATCCCTTCCCTGCTGACCAGAATTTGAAAAAAGAACAGATACATGTATATGTATAACTGAATCACCATGCTGTACACCTGAAACTAACACAACGTTATTCATCAAGTATACTCCAATACAGAATAAAAATTAAAAGACTTGTGGTGAATATCCAATGAGTTGATGAAGGTGGACGTGCTTTGAAAACAGCACATTGCCATAAAAATATAAAGCATTATTTTATAAGTGATGTATAATGTGTCAACAAATTGCATTTGATTTGAGCTAATGTGGTTTCCCTATGGCAGGAATGGAGAATACTAAATAATGAGTCTGAAATTGATGGCCAGAGGGTATGATTATTTAAAATGAGCAGCAGTGTTGTCAGTGAGAGAACTCTGGCTTTGCAGAACAGGGCTCCCATTCTTCCCTGATTTTTCTTCTTTATGTCTGTGAATTGTCTGCAATTTTGTTTCTTTAAAGAGCTAATGCTAGATCACCTTGTCAGATGAGAAGAAAAGCGCAGTTATTTGTTGTCTGGATGGGTTTTGTTCATGTTTAAAGATTTTAAGGAAATCCATTTTAGACAACACCATCATCTAGCTGAAAAAAGAAGGGAGATGGAATAATTTTTGATAGTGACTGCGGTTAAGGTTGGCAACTTAATCACCCTCATTACCTTTAAAAAATCTATTCTTGCTGATAGTTTTTCTACAATAAAGAAGGCTTTTTACATTTAGATGATATCAGCCTCTGTATTCATAGCTAAGTATTTAATTCAGTGAACACGGCACGTGTGCAAAATGCAGTGTAAATTGTAGTTTTGTTGCCAAGAAGAAGAAAACCTGGACCTGCTTGGGTTTATTCAGCTTGGGAGACAAGATGTATCTGGTTGAGAAGGTGAAGGTACAAGTTTGTGAGTGATTAAAAGTCTGGTAAGTGATACATAGGAATGGCCCCAGGCAGAATTCAAGGCGCTAGCAGCTACACTGGCCACGCTTTTGGAGGTGGAAAAGGGCTTTGAAGAATGAATGATATTAGATATTTTTTTATACAGCAGGTTCTTATTAGTTACCCATTTTATACATATTAGTGTATATATGTCAATCCCAATCTCCCAATTCAAGTGTGATACATTTTTAAAAAGCACTTGACTATTTTTGTAAAAACTATGGGAGGAAAACAAAGCTTTCATGATTTTCATTTTCCAGAAGAGGAATTTGAGACTTAACCAATGTACACAAAGCAAGTAGGTGGCAGAGAGTAAAACAATACACAGCTTGGATAACACTCTGCATTTATTTTGTAGATAAAGGACCAGTATGTCCTTTTCACTGTGAAAAGCAGTTTAAACCTAAAGTGATTAAGAATTTAGGATTTTAAAACAGTACAGGCAGTAAATTGAAAATACAGACAAGGATGGGGCCATGGGTGCCTCTCGACATTGGGATGTTTATAATTGTTTCATAAATGTTTTCGTAGGTGTTAGTCCTTTGATACTGGATTTGGAGTTGTGCATTTCGTCACTTAAAATTGGAATATGACATGAACAGGGCAAGAGTGTAATAAACTATGCCAATCAATAAAATAATTCTAATTCATTTATTCCTACATCCAAAAAACATTATTAGTTGCATACCTATTGTGTGCCAGATGCTGGTTTCAGATTTTGGAACACAGAGATGACTGAAAAATGAATTATCTAATGGAGGAGATGAAAGAGAGAAACTTGTACACAACTGGCTCTAATTTAGAATAAGTCCTTCAGTAGAGCTGAGTATGAAGGGCATAGAGAGCCCAGAGGAGGAAACAGTGAATTCTGCTGGGGTCTCCCTCTGCATGGCCTGCAGAAGGAAGAGGAGGCACTTTGCTGCCTGAGACCCTCATTCCAGCCGGAGGAAAAGTGTGAAGACAGACCCCCACGGAAGAACGTGCCTGGGTCCACACTGGGAAGAGGCTGTGTCTTAGATGGAGGCTGAATGTTTTCTGGCAGGTGGTGGAAAGCCATTGGGCTTTTTTTTTTTTTTTTGCCATGTGCGGACCTCTCACTGTTGTGGCCCCTCCCGTTGCGGAGCACAGGCTCAGTGGCCATGGCTCACGGGCCCAGCCGCTCCGCAGCATGTGGGATCTTCCCGGACCAGGGCACGAACCCGTGTCCTCTGCATTGGCAGGCGGACTCTCAACCACTGCGCCACCAGCGAAGCCCCATTGGGCTTTTTGAAAGAGTGGGCTGATTTGATTTTCTTTGATGGTTGTGATTTTCTTTTCCTCTCCTCAAAGCATTTTTTAAGATCAGCCAGTCAAGAGTGACCGCTGTCACTCAGGGAGGACATTCACAGAGTTTCAGAGATTTTGTCTGGGTTTATTTCTCTTTCTGATCCATACAGTTGCAGTTGGATGAGTGGAGAGCTGGGAAAGACAAAGGCCTCCTATCCAGGGTTCCTAGAATGCAGATTTCATCAGCAAGTCCAATTTAAAAAATTTTTCATTTATTTATTTTAAAAATTGAAGTCAATTTACAAGGTTGTGTTAATTTTTGCCATACAGCAAAGTGATGCAGTTATATATATATTTACATTCTTTTTTTAATATTCTTTTCCATGATGGTTTATCACAGGATATTGAATATAATTCCCTTGCTCTACAGTAGGATCTTGTTGTTTATCCACTCTATATATAATAGTTTGCATTTGCTAATCCCAAACTCCCACTCCATCCCTCCCAAACTCCACCCCCTTGGCAACCACTAGTCAGTTCTCTGTGTCTGTTTCTGTTTCATAGACAGGTTCATTTGTGTCATATTTTAGATTCCACGTATAAGTGATATCATATGGTATTTTTCTTTCTCTTTCTGACTTACTTCACTTAGTATGATAATCTCTAGTTGCATCCATGTAGCTGCAAATGGCATTATTTCATTCTGTTTTATGGCTGAGTAGTATTCCATTGTATATATGTACCACATCTTCTTTATCCATTCCTCTGTTGTTGGACGTTTAGGTTGTTTCCATGTCTTGTCAGCAAGTTCAGTTTTTTATTTTGTGTGTGTGCGTGTTACGCAGGCCTCTCACTGTTGTGGCCTCTCCCGTTGCGGAGCACAGGCTCCGGACGCACAGGCTCAGCGGCCATGGCTCACGGGCCCAGCCGCTCCGTGGCATGTGGGATCTTCCCGGACCGGGGCATGAACCAGTGTCCCCTGCATCAGCAGGTGGACTCTCAACCACTGCACCACCAGGGAAGCCCAGCAAGTTCAGTTTTAAAACATTGTAGGAACTGAATGGGCCTGCAGATTTTTGTTTGGCCAAGATACAGCATTAAATACCAGTGGACTACCGAACAAATCTACCATCCCATGCCAACCTGCCATCACAAAAGAAAGCATCCTGCAAGGCCAAGGCAACAGAGTAGTCTCACAATACATGCAGTTTTAACTGAGTAAATGGAGCTCTGGGTGGTGTGCACCTGATTCTTATTGTGGTTGTTGATTTTAACTTCTTTTTACATTTTATAAATACTTTAAAAAATAAGATTTAGTTTTACCTCTTTAATGTGTACAGTACTAGGACAAGTTCAGCAGAGCCATCTCTGGTTTCAGCGTCCTCAGCAGCTGGTTTTCAGGTGCTCCCTTGACTTCCTCTGTGGACGGGGAACTCACTACCGCTTTCCTTCTCAGGTACTGGCACAGCACGGCCACCTACGCCATAGCCACTGAGGTAAGTGGGGGTCTCCAGCACCTGCCTCCTGCCCATCACCCTATATACCAGTGGCCCAGGGACCTGCTCAAACCCGACCTGGTCCTGTTGCTCACCGTGAGTCCCGAGGAGAGGATGCAGAGGATCGAGGGCCGGGGCATGGAGAAGACCAAGGAGGAGGCTGAACTGGAGGCCAACAGCATATTTCGTCAAAAGTAGGTGTCCCGATGCCATGTGAGGGGCAGGGGTCCCTGGCTGTGGCGACGATCCAGAAACAGCCCTGACTCTGGTAAAGTGGAGGACATGACACGGTTCCCATTTTCCAAACCTGAGAGGCAGTATCCTCCAAGTTAGATTCACTCCTTTCAATGGGATTGTTCCATGGGGCCACTGCGTGGTGGTTTTATAGCCACAGGATATCTGACTGGGGATCAGACCTCCTTCCTAGTCTTTCTAGTCCTGGCTGTGCCAGCACCAGCATGAACCTGAGTGAGACAATACACTTTTCTGGGTCGTCGTACAGAATGGTCCCAAGCACTGTCTGACGGCCTCACAGTGACTTTTACCCGTTAGGGGCTCACTGTGTGTCGGGCATTTTACTTCTGATGCTCTGTAACCCTTGCAAGGACAATGTTAGCTGTACTTCACAGTTTATAAAACTGAGGCTCAAAGATTAAGTGATTTGTCTACAACTTGCATATCTACTGAGTAGTAGAACTGGGTTTAAATTCAAGACCTTTCTGATTTTAAGGCAGTGCTTTCATTTTCATTAGAAAGCTATGAACACAATAGCAGGAGTGTCCGGACCATCTTACTGCTTCACGGCTGACTAAATTACTTCTGTAGGACTGGTTTGAAAAGCCAAAGCAGAATTGTTTACATAAATAAACACTGATACACTGTTATCCTAACTTAATGCTGTTATAACATAAATAATTAACCACTCAGCTGTGTGCAGAGAAACCATGTCAAAGGATTGACTGGTTAGTATTAATTCAGTTAAACTTCACGGCAAACTTGCAAGGAAGGCATTATTTCCGTCCTCGCTTCACAGATGAGGAAACTGAGGCACAGGTGGGAAAGAAATGTGGCATGTTCTCCTAGCTGGTAGGTGGTGAGGCAGAGCTATGGCCCCAGACCATTGTCGACTAAAAAATATTCACAGCCTAAAAGTTGAGAGTTGTGTTTTATTTGGCGGGAATTTTTAGGACTTCAAGCCCGGGAGGCAGCATCTCAAGTAACCCTGAGAGAACTGCTCCGAGGAGGTGACAGGAGAGCTAGGACACATAAGAGTTTTGCAACAAAGGACAGGTAGTCTGAATGTCAGAAGATTATTGTTAAAGAAAACCAGATAAGTCAAGTTAAGGAATTTAGCGTTTTTTCTGTGTGTGGGAAGATGCAAGAGTCTGGGGTCACTGAAATCATTCCTTTGAAAGCACCTCAGCTATCTGGGGCCAGTATCCTGTGCTTTCCCATCCTGAGTTCCCTCAGGGCTCACGTTAGGGAGTGGCTGCAGTGTGATGGCTGCTAGATGGCAGGTATTCTTTTCCTCCCTGAGTTCCCTCAGGGCTCACCAGCTCACCAGCCGTGGTGGCTGCAATCGCTGATGACTGGGACATCCTTTGTTTACTGATAATGGCGGGAAATATTCCATTTCTCACCATCTACTCTGAGGACTTTTTCTTTTTTAATAATTTTTATTGGAGTATAGTTGATTTACAATGTTGTGTTAGTCTCTGCTGTACAGCAAACTGAATCAGTTATACATATACATATATCCACTCTTCTTTAGATTCTGTTCCCATATAGGTCATTATAGAGCATTGAGTAGAGTTCCCTGTGCTATACAGTAGGCTCTTATTAATTAACTGTTTTATATATAGTAGTGTGTATATGTCACTCCCAATCTCCCAGTTTATCCCTCCCACCCCTTACCCACTGGTAACTATAACTTTCTCTTCTACATTTGTGAGTCTATTTCTGTTTTGTAAGTAGGTTCATTTGTACGATTTTTTTTTTTAGATTCCACATAGAAGCGATATCGTATGGTATTTGTCTTTCTCTGTCTGACTTCGCTCAGTGTAACAATCTCTAGGTCCATCCATGTCGCTGCAAATGGCATTATTTCGTTCTTTTATATGGCTGAGTCCGGGTGCTTGTTTTAACCGCAAAGCTCTAGAGCTTTGGTCATATAATCTGAAACCATGCACCTCAGATTGGGATTTGAACCCAAGAGGCTGGGACTTGAACCCGGCCAAAACCCACAGTCTCCAACTGAGATCACACACCTGGTTTCAGGACTTAATGACGCTCAGGTTCTTGATGTCTCATCACAGAAAGAATTCAGTGACAGACAGAGTGATAGGTAAGAAGTGGATTTATTTAGAGAAACACATTCCACAGTCAAACTGTGGGCCATCTCAGAAGGTGAGAAAGGCACCAGGATATGGGGTTGTCAGTTTTTATAGGGGTGGGTAATTTCATAGGCTCATGAGTGGGAGGAATATTCCAGCTATTTCAGGAGGGGGTGGGGATTTCCAGGAGCTGGGCCACCACCCGCTTTTTGATCCTTATGGTAGACTTTGGAACTGTCATGGTGCCTGTGGGTGTGTCATTTAGCCTGCTGATTTGTCACAGTGAGCGTATACTGAGGTCCAGTGGAACTTGACTTGTCTGCCATCTTGGGCCCATTTGGTTCTCATCAGTTTATGTCATGTCCTCGGGCTATGTCGTTCTTTCAAAGGCTGTGCCCTGCCCACTTCCCTCCTGTTTCAAATCAGCCCTGGCTATTCTGTACACACCAAGGCTAGCTAAGACTGGAAGGAGAGGTAGAATTCTAGTGCGATTGTAGAAGACTCCTAAGCGAAAACAATGTATATGCCAAGGACCTCTGGCTTCTGTGAAATCCTTCAGGGCGCAGACTCTGGAGGAATTTGCCATTGGGCAACTTAGTTAATCTCTTTGAGCCTTTGCTCCTTTCTCTGCAAAGTGGGGGTGGATGACATTGATTGTCCTCCTGAAGTTACTCTGAATATGAAATGAGAAGACCACGCAGGATGCTAATGCTCGGCAGATAAAAGGTTTTGAGTAAATGCACGCTATTAAACAGTATTATTAATTTCTCACTTATGAAACTAAATGTATCGGATGTCTGCTGTATGCAAAGCGAGTTGCCTGGGTGGCGGAAGTGCGATAAACCAGATGGGGACCTGGCTTCAAGCTGTCTATATTATGGTAGGAAAATAACATTTGCGTAAAGAGCCGTGTTAACAAATGGGCCAACTCTTTTCATTCTGCCTGTCTCCAGGGTAGAAGTGTCCTACCAGCGGATGGAGAACCCTGGCTGCCACGTGGTTGATGCCAGCCCTTCAAGAGAAAGGGTCCTCCAGATGGTGTTAAGCGAGATCCAAAATAATTGCAATTAATTGTAGTTCCTCTGGTCCAGGAGACACATTTTACTAGATTTGATGTTGTTTGATACATCTAAGCCCACGACTGGTTATGCAGTTTTCCCAGATTTCAGTTGCATGAGCTTGTCGTGTGGCAGAAGGTGGGACATTTTGATTTTACCTGAACCACTGTTCTCACTTCTGCCCGATGGACCCATCGGGACTGAGACTGGGCACATTCCAGTGAGAGACGGTGATCGCTTTCTGCCAAGTATAACAAACGTTTTCTTGGAACAGATCTTCAACTACACCCCTACCAAATCCTTCCAAGGGTTGTCTCCCCTAGAAAGCATGAGGTGGACAGAAGCAACTGAGAAGACCTTCCAGATCAGCAGAAGCTCCTCCAGCCTCTCCTGCACCTGCACTGCTGGCTCCCGGGTGAGATCTTGGGGATGTGCTCGGAGCTGGTTTCCTCCTAGTCCAATCACACTCTGTCTTTGTGAGCTCAGCCCCGATTCTTAGAGACAACCACTCCCGAAGAACGTGTCTGTGTGTCCTGGCTGTCGGAAGACCCTCCCACAGACCCATCTTGTGGGTGGGGGACACTGACCAAGAAGGCATCTGACTTGTGTCTGAGGCTTACAGCCCCTGAGAGGCCAATGCTCTGAATACAAATACACCAACAGTCCTTGGATTCTATTCTGCTTAGTTACTTTCGTCTTCTTTCCTCTGAAAACATGGCTTTGGATAGAATGAGTGTTTTGCACCGAAGAAGATGCATTAAACTTAGCGAATCCAGCAACGTACTTATACTGCTGTTTATGTCTTGTTTGTCCTCAGTGTAGGGGCTGTGCTTTACTAATCAGAATTGAAGACGAGAAGCTGAATGCAATGCTTGTTGTGTATTTTCATCAGACAGGTTTAATTTATCTTACTGAGTAAGCACAGTGGATCCTGGAATGGTGAATTTATCTTGCACTTGAATGTCTTATGGTTACACGTGAAATCAGTGTTGAGATCTGTTTGGCTAGGAAAAAAAAAGAGCTGAGAAAAGAGGAAACTTAATAGTTACGGGGCCTTGGATGAGTCATTTAGCATCATGTAATTTGATCTAAAAAGTGATAGCGATTCTTCATTTGTCTTTAGGAGTTGACTGAACCAGGTGATTACTTAAAATTCCTTCCAGTTCTAAGATAGATTGAATCTGTGAATTATTTTAGGGAAGTGTCTAAAGAAGACATTTCCCCCAAAATAATTAAATTTATGGCATTAACAGGTTTATCACATGGACTCTTAAATTATAATAAAGTTTCTATTAATCCTATCATATTATTTTTCAAAACAACTGTAGGTGGTTTATACATAATATATGTACCTATGTAAAGATGTACTTTCAGTTGAAAATATTTTTTAAAGCTGATAAATTGTGTTTGGGTTCTTTAAGATGTGATAGCTAATTATGCTCTTGGTGTTATTCACTTTAAACACTTTGAAAAGTTTATGCTGGCAGCCTAGAAACACAAACATTTAATGCTTTCTTTATGTCTCTTGCCAATGAATAAACTTGCTGTGATTTTCTAACCTATGCTGTTGTCACAGTGTGTGTTGGTTTTTCTGAAGGGGCTCCCCCAATGAGGCTTTTGTACAGGAGGCGATTTGGGGTTAAAGAAGTGCAAAGGTGTGAATTTGTGGTCAAAGTGCTTTCAGAGGAAGAGGAGGGCATTTTTGTTTTGTTTTAAACATCATTTCAAGAAAGTGCAATTCCTTCCTCATTGCAGGTATTAAAGGGATTTTCTCCCCTAATCCAATAAGAAAGAATTCTTCATACACTTGCGCTCTCTATACACTGTAATACGTATAAGATTACTGAGTATGGGAACAGACAGCGCCTCCTACCCAGAAACCGACGACAAGGCATCATTTGCTTGGCTTTGTTTCATTACCAGGTTTGTTTCTGTTCCTGTAATAGACCTTTAGTGTCTCAAATATTTATTCTTCATCTTTTCCACAGCAATAGAACTTTGAGCCCAACACGTGGCTGCCAAGAATTACGAGTACATTTCCAAGGCTCCCTTACAGCTGGAGTGGCCAAGGGACCACTTACAGGTTCTTCCTGTGAGCAGAAGGGACATCAGGAATGTCAGGGGGAGGGTGTCCCTCTCTCCTTTTAACCTGCTTGGTATTCAGCGATGGTGGTGAGGCATTTGGGGACCGAGTGATGAGGGTGACACTATGCAGATGGAGAATGGGGACGGCCTTCACTTAGGAAAAGTCAATAAGGAATGGGTATGGAAGTGTCTGGAGTTCCATCCTAGAGGGCGTGTCCACCTGGGGACGCAGCTTCTGTGCACAAAGCTCAGTATCCACCTTCTCCATTTGCTTCCCCTTTCAGTGGCAGGTGTCTGTTTCTTTCGCTCATTTTGTTTGTTCCATTTTCTACGGTAGAATCTCTACGGTAGAATCCCCCTTTTTGCTGACTCTTCTCTCTGAAATGTCTCTCTTTTCTAGAAGCCGTTGTGAAGCATCTTAAAAATGTTTAGACCCTGGTATCTTTTTGGAATATATACCGAGGAAATGATCAGTGATGCACATAGAAATGTTTTATCATATCTGCATAATGTCCTTCATAATGTGCAGACAGATACACCTTGTTTTGATGCCCTTTGCCTTACTGAGCTTCACAGCACACTTATTTACAAATTGAAAGTTGGAGGCAACCCTGCGTTGAGCAAATCCATTGGCCCCATTTTTCCCACAGAATTTGCTCACTTTGTGTCTCTGTGTCACGTTTTGGTAATTCTCACAGTCCATCAAACTGTTTCATTATTATTATATTTGTTTTGGTGATCTGTAATCAGTGATCTTTGAGGTTATTATTGTCATTGTTTTGGGATGCCACAAACCACACCCACATAAGACAGTGAACTTAATCAGTAAATGTTGTGTCTGATGTGATTACTCCACTCACTGGCCTTTCCCTCATTTCTCTCCCTTTCCTTGGGCCTCCCTATTGCCTGAGACACAAAATTATTGAAATCAGGCCAATTAATAACCTTGCAATGGCCTCTAAGTGTTCAAGTGAAAGGGAGAGTTGCATGTCTCTCACTTTAAATCAAAATTTAGAAAGGATGAAGCTTAGTGAGGAAGCCATGTCAAAAGGCCAAGATAGGTCAAAAACTAGGCCTCTTGTACCAAACAGCCAAGTTATGAATGCAAAAAAGAAGTTCTTGAGGGAAATTAAAAGTGCTGCTGCAGTGGATACATGAAGGAGAAGAAAGCAAAACAGCTGTCTTGCTGCTACGGAGACAGTGTGAGCGGTCTGGATGGAACATCAAACCAGCCACAACATTCCCTTGAACCAAAGCCTAATCCAGAGCAAGGCCCTAACTCTCTTCAATTCTGTGAAGGCTGAGAGAGACGAGGAAGCTGCAGAAGAACACTTTGAAGCTAGCAGAGGTTGGTTCATGAGGTTTAAGGAAAGAAGCCATGTCTGTGTAACAACAAAGTGCAAAGTGAAGCAGCAAGTGCTGATGTAGAAGCTGCAGCAAGTTATCCAGAAGGTTTAACTAAGATAATTAATGACAGTGGCTGTATGAAACAACAGATCTTCAATGTAGATGAAACAGCCTTCTATTGAAAGAAGATGCCATCTGGGACTTTCATAGCTGGAGAGGAGAAGTCAATGCCTGGCTTCAAAACTCCAAAGGACAGGCTGACTCTTTTTAGGGGCTCATGCAGTTGGTGACTTGAAGTTGAAGCCAATATTTATTTACCATTCTGAAAATCCCAGGGCCCTTAAGAGTTATGCTAAATCTACTCTGCCTGTGCTCTGTAAGTGGAACAACAAAGCCTGGATGACAGATCATCTGTTTATTGAATATTTTTAAGCCTACTGTTGAGATCTACTACTCAGGAAAAAAAAAAAAATCTTTCAAAATATTACTGCTGGGAATTCCCTGGCAGTCCAGTGGTTAAGACTTGGTGCTTTCACTGCTGTGGGCCCAGGTTCAGTCCCTGGTCGGGGAACTATGATCCCGTAAGCCACGTGGCTTGTCCAAAAAAAATAAAATTTCTGCTCATTGACAGTAAATCTGGTTATCCAAAGAGCTCTGATGGAGCTGTACAATGAGACGAATACTGTTGTCATGCCTGCTAACACAACATCCATTCTGCAGCCCATGGATCAAGGAGACTTTCAAGTCTTATTACTTATTTATTTATTAACATCTTTATTGAAGTATAATTGCTTCACAATGGTGTGTTAGTTTCTGCTTTACAACAAAGTGAATCAGCTATACATATACATCTGTCCCCATACCTCTTCCCTCTTGTGTCTCCCTCCCTCCCAACCTCCCTATCCCATCCCTCTAGGTGGTCACAAAGCACTGAGCTGATCTCCCTCTGCCATGCGGCTGCTTCCCACTAGCTATCTATTTTACGTTTGGTAGTGTATATATGTCCATGCCACTCTCTCACTTTGTCCCAGCTTACCCTTCCCCCTCCCCATATACTCAAGTCCATTCTCTAGTAGGTTTGCCTCTTTATTCCAGTCTTGCCCCTAGGTTCTTCATGACCTTTTTTTTTTTTTTTTTGGATTCCATATATATGTGTTAGCATATTTGTTTTTCTTTTTCTGACTTACTTCACTCTGTATGACAGACTCTAGGTCCATCGACCTGACTACAAACAACTCAATTTTGTTTCTTTTTATGGCTGAGTAATATTCCTTTGTGTATATGTGCCACATCAAAAATATGGAACGCTTCACGAATTTGCCTGTCATCCTTGTGCAGGGGCCATGCTAATCTTCTCTGTATCGTTCCAATTTTAGTATATGTGCTGCCAAAGCGAGCACAAGTCTTATTATTTAAGGAATACATTTCATAAGGCTATAGCTGCCATAGACAGTGATTTCTCTGATGGATCTGGGTAAAGTAAACTGAAAACCTCGTGGAAAAAACTCACCATTCTAGATGCCATTAAGAACATTCATGAGTAATGGGAAGAGGCCAAAACACCCACATTCACAGGGGTTTGAAAGAAGTTGGTTCCAATCTGCACGGATGTCTTTGAGGGGTTTAGAACTTCAGCGGGGGAAGCATCTTAGGATGTGGTGGACACAGCAAGAGAGCTAGAATTAGAAGTGGGGCCTGAGGATGGGACTGAATTACTGCAATCTCATGGTAAAACTTGAGTGGATGAAGAGCTACTTCTATTGGTGGGCAAAGAAAGTGTTTTTTGACTCTACTCCTGGTGAAGATGCTGTGAAGACTGTTGAAACTACAACAAAGGGTTTAGAATATTACATGAACTTAGCTGATAAAGCAGTGACAGCGTTGGAGAGCATTGACTCTAGAAAGAAGTTCTCTTGTGGGTATAATGCTATTGAACGGAATTGCATGCTACAGAGAAATGGTTCATGAAAGGAAGAGCCAATCCATGCAGCAAACTTCATTCTTGCCTCATTTTAAGAAATTTCTGCAGCCACCCCAGCCTTCAGCAAACACCACCCTGATCAGTCAGCACCACCAGCGTGGAGGTAGGACCCTCCACCAGCAAAAAATTAGACTCACTGAAGGCTTAGATGAGGGTTAGCATTTTAAGCAATAAAGCTGTTTAAAATTAAGGTCTGTATATTGCTTTTTCAGACAGAATTCTATTGCACAATTAACAAACTACAGTCTAGTGTAAACATACTTTTATATGTACTGGGAAACCGAACAATTTATGTGACTGGCTTTATTGTGATACTCATTTGAGTCTGCAATATCTCCGAGGTGTGCGTGTATGCATAATGTGTGCTTAGGTATAACATGTACTGATTAAATACATTTGGGTAAATCCTTTTAATGAAATGCTAAGCGGAATGCACCTGAGAAGGTGTAAATTATCAAAACTACTTTTCTCTCAGTGATAGCCAGTGATTTAAATTTCAGCAACAACTGAGGATATAGCTAAAACCCTTTTAACCAACACAAGTTTGGCTGATTCAGAATGGAAACTCCACGTAGAGCAGAAGTATGGCTTCAGGTATGCTGGGAGACAGGGTCTTTTATGTCTTTGGTTTGTTTCACATTCAAGCTATTCTTTTTCTTTGAATTTTGAACGCAGAGGTCAGGCACTAAACTATAACTATGCCTCACATGGGCACGTATATCCACTAGCAGACTCGTTTAATCTTCAGGCTTCTGTAAATGCAGCTTTGTTCATATACTTGTTTTCTTAGTATGAACAGGGAGAGGAGAAATCCATGTTGGCCTTTTTTTTCTTTCCCCAGGAAGGTTTTTTTTTTTTTCCTTTTCTCTCACTTTAAAAGCATAGGAATTTCATGAAACTCATTCAGCCTACAGCTGCAATCTACAACTAGGAAGAAACACTGTCCCTTTATATTGCCTATAAATAATCTGGTCTTTCTCATAAGCAGCCTAACTGGTCAGTAGACACAAAAATATTTAGTCCTATCAGGTTTAAGCCTTAATATCATTTGATCTTTTAACAGGCCCTTTAGGTGATGCATGCTCTTTTTTAGAGAGATCAGGATCTCAGATTTCTCAGTCTTCAAAGGCCATGCTGGCCTCTCCCCAGAATGGCATCTGCCTGGGGCCAAAAGTGTCAATTTAGGCAACATTGGGGCTGAGCGGAGGGTGGGTCTATGGTCACATTATCCTCTCTCTAACTGGATGTGGATTGCCCCGCCCACGTAGGCAATTGAAATTTGTTTCTTGTGGCTGTTTCTGTCGAACTTGACCTCAGCTTGGGTCTCCTTGGTGCTGGGATCTCTTGAGTGTCATCCTTCCATGCAGGCCCACCCACAGTCCCCCTCCAGCTCTAGGTTCATGGGCACTGGACCCACCCCCACGGGCCACATACTCTGAGGGCGTATTCAAATGTCCCGGAACAGAGAACAGTCAAGAAAGTAGATGTTAAGACCTCCTCTGCTTAATCATTCTGCCCAGTCTGGTTTAACCTGACCTCGTTCCAGGTTAGTTCAGAGGAGATGGATGCTCCCCATGTCCCCCGCACTGAGCTGTGGCTCTGTGTTAAAGCCGGGAGACAGGAAACTGGGGGACACGCACCTCACCATCTCACACTTCAGTTTTTTCCCCTTAGAAAGCAAGTAGAATCTTCCATCTGCCCACTGGGTTCTGAATTTCACAACAGTGTAATTTGATGTGGGTCTGTTTTCATCCATTTTCGCTGGGCCCTTGATGGGTCTGGTAACTCAAGTCGTTGAATTCTTGGAAATTTTCTTGGCTCGTTTCTTTGATGAATTCCACTCCACTTTTTTTCTTTTCTCTCTTTCTGTATTGTCTGCTATTCAGATGTTGGACATATTGGACTGGTTTTCCAATTTTCTTGTCTTTTCTCTCACATATTTCCTTTTTATACCTTTACTACGTTTTATAATATTTTTTCAACTTTGTGTTTTCAACTTGTTTTTCAACTCTTTTACGAAGACTTTCATTTCTGCTCTCAAGTTTCTAAGTTCTAAAAGCTTCTACTCTCTCCCATTTTTTCTTTCTTCCTTTCTTTCTCTTGTTATGTAAATATTCTTTTTCTTTTTTTTTTTTTCCTGTACGCGGGCCTCTGACTGTTATGGTCTCTACCTTTGCGGAGCACAGGCTCCGGAAGCGCAGGCCCAGCGGCCATGGCTCACGAGCCCAGCTGCTCTGCGGCATGTGGGATCTTCCCAGACCAGGGCACGAACCCGTGTCCCCTGCATCGGCAGGCAGACCCCCAACCACTGCGCCACCAGGGAAGCCCTAAATATTCTTTTTAAAATAATATTTTTTCTTTTTTATTGGATGCAGTGTCTTTACTTACTATTCTGAGACTTTAGTGATGGCTTTGTTTAAAGTTCCTCATGCGGGCTTCCCTGGTGGCGCAGTGGTTGAGAGTCCGCCTGCCGATGCAGGGGACGCGGGTTCGTGCCCCGGTCTGGGAGGATCCCACGTGCCGCGGAGCGGCTGGGCCCGTGGGCCATGGCCGCCGGGCCTGCGCGTCCGGAGCCTGTGCTCCGCAGCGGGAGAGGCCGCAGCAGTGGGAGGCCCACGTACCGCAAAAAAAAAAAAAAAAAAAAAAAAAAAAAAAAAAAAAAAAAAAAAAAAAAAGTTCCTCATGCAAAATCTCCATTTCCCCTAAGGTGAATTTTTATTTATTTGTTTTTTTGGAATTTTTAAAATTAAAGTTTAGTTGATTTACAGTGTTTCAGGTGTACAGCAAAGTGATTCAGTCATATATATGTATATGTGTGTGTGTATATATATATTCTTTTTTCAGTTTCTTTTCCACTATAGGGTATTACAGATATTGAGTATAGTTCCCTGTGCTCTACAGTAGGTCCTTGTTGGTTATCTATTTTATATATAGTAGTGTGTAATCCCAAACTCCTGGTTTATCCCTCCCCCCTTCCCCTTCAGTAACCATAAATTTGTCTTCAGTGTCTTTGAGTCTACTTCTGTTCTGTAAATGAGTTCATTGTATCATTTTTTAAAGATTCCGCGTATAAGTGATATCATATGGAATTCGTCTTTCTCTGACTTACTTTCCTTAGTAATGGTCTTCCCTAGGAGCATCCGTGTCACTGCAAATGACGTTATTTCATTCTTTCTTATGGCTGAGTAATATTCCATTGTCTGTATAGACCACATCTTCTTTATCCATTCCTCTGTCGATGGACATTTAGGTTGCTTTGTTTGTTTTATCTGCACCTTCCAGGTAGGATGCTCCCCTCAGATTCTGGTGATGCTTGGCAGGGGCTCATGATTGGTGTGGAAGATTTGCCACACGTGATTGGTGTGATCGCATTGAGGGAAGCGCTCATCTTCTGAATTACTGCTGTAGACATCCAGCCGACCTCCTTAGTGATCGCCCTTTACCTTGTTCACTCTTTAGGGTGTGTAGATCTTATTACAACCCTTACCTGGGAAAGAGGACCCAGCAGGGCTCTGGTCGGATTGGCTAGCAGGCTGAATGGAGCCAGCCCAGTGTTATTTGATTTTATCTTAAAGAAAAAATAACTTTTCAGCACAGTGATTTTGAGTCAATTGAATGTGAGTGCCTTTGAAGTCACAGTCTCTCCAGCTGTGTCACTCTATTCTTCTCCAACCGGAAGAGAAACACAAGGAGGGTGAGAAGCTCCCTGTAAGGGGCTCCCTGTCCAGATGGGGAGGTGGACACGCACACACACCATTGTCGACTTGCTTTCTGAGGCTGGAGGAGGTGTTTAAGACAAGTCAGGGTGCAGTTTACTTTGGGGAGTCAAGAAAGGTTTCACAGAGATGGAATCAGAAGACACATAAAATAAGTACCTACGCGTAACCTGGATTGAAATGGACATTTCTTGCCCAAAAGCCCTGTCTTTAGCTTTCCTGTCTTAGGGTTTGCTTAACTTGTCCTGTTTAGTGACTGCTTTGGCTCAGTAATTTTCATAAGTGAATTGATTTTAACCTTCTTGGGGGCATAAATTAAATACAAAATATCGAATTTGGACCCGTGTATTTCATTTGCAGACCCTGGGTGGGTCTAAATCTACTTTGCAGGCTTTCATTGTTAATCTTGAATTGTTTTAAACAAGTAAAATATTTAAGACATGTGTGTGGGACAACACTGTAGCAAATTGTGTTTGTTTGATCCTGTATTAGGACTCAGTCATGCTAGCTCTTTTTCTCTGTTTTGTTTGATGAAAACAAATCAATTTCGTTTAGAGTAAGTACATGGCATTTCCACTAGAGGGAGGAGAAGTGCTAATTTTAAACATTGAGGAAGGAGCTGTTCTTTTTGCCGAGATAATCACTCCCTTCATTACACACAAACTGTGCTTGGAAAAACAACGGTGGTTCCTTTCTTTCTTTTTTTTTTCTTTCATTTTTATTTAAATGTTTGCTCTAATGGGAGAACAAAGGACAAACCGTGGAACATTTCTAGGTCAAAGTAGCAAGTATTGAAAAGTGGCTAATTTCTTGCTTCAAGAATTCTAAACACAGCCCTGGGGTCAGAAACATTTTCAAAAGGGGACCTTAGTGATCAGAGAACTCCATCTCTTTCTTTAATAGTTCTGGAAAATGAGGCCCAGAGAGAGACCTGCCCCGCCAGGTTGGAGAATTTGCTAGTAGCAGATGCAAAAATAGAAATGTTGCCCAGTTCTTTTTCTAGTGCTCTTTATAATGCAATAGATTTGGTCAGCATATCTGATGCTATAAATATTATAGACACATACCTACATATATGTTTTTGTACATGTATATGTATGCATATATTTTCCTCCCTCTGATGTTTATGATTTGAGATCTGGCATTAAGAAATATTCTGGGGCTTTTATGTGTCCTTGTTTACTTGCTCTTAAAACCTCCCCATCCCAACTCCCCTCCTTGTATTACTCTAGATGCAAAAAGCATTGCTTATGTAGGGTATGGCTAATGGATTCAGCATGGTCCAAGAGCTGGTAATTACTGACCAATCACCAAAATACCATGGTTTAAAAAACACACTATAAACTTTCCTGTGAAGTCTCCAAATTTTTTATTAACATGCATGACATTAGTGGCTGTACTTATTTTGCCATAATTGAGGGTGTGTCCCGTTTCTCTAGAATAATAAGGCATTTGAGGGAGTTCTCATATTTCACTTCTGGCTGAACCCGGTCTGTAAGCTCTTACAAACATAATGCATTTTGTGCTCATCTTTGAGGTAGGAAAGATTATTTTCTGAGTTTTAACTGAAAAAACAACCATATGCACACACCCAAATTTTCTATTCTGAAGTTTTTTTTAAAAAAAACAACAAAGCGAGGCCATTAACCAATGAGTGCTTTTTGAAGCCATAAAAGATTTTTCAACATTTTCTCTAGTCAGAACTTTCAATAAGGAGTTTTCTCCTTACCTGCGCCACCAGGGAAGTCCCATCCATCATCTCTTATAGATATAAAATTAAATAAATAGAAAAATGTTTTTCCTTGTGATGAGAACTCCTAGGATTTGCTCTCTGGACAACTTTCATTTATAACATACGGAAGTGTTAATTATAGTTATCGTGTTGTACGTCACATCCCTAGTACTTACGTATCTTACAGCTGGGAGTTTGTACCTTTTTACCACTTTTATCCTATTCCCCTCCCCCCTCCTCTGCCTCTGGTAACCACAAATCTGATGGTGGCCACTCTTTTAATGAAAAGATGTATCATCTTCCACTTTTTTGTGCATAAATATAAGTGAAGTAATGAGTGAAAGCACTTCTGGCTGTAAGCGGACGTAGGTGTCATTCCCAACTGGGTGGATCTGTGACCGTGCGTAAGTTACTCTCTCTGTTTGCAAACCAAAACCATCAGGCTGGAAGAGGACCAAGGGCCCTCCACTCCCATTGGCCATAGTTTCATAATTGCATAATGAATGGAATTCACCTATGACCCTAAATCCCTCATAATTTTTAACAAGATTGTAACACAGGGTTTGTTGTTTTTATACCATTTTGTTACTGTTTTAATAACTTGGGAAAGCCTGGTGTTGGTATGTAATGTGTTACATTGTGTGTTGGTTCCCACAAAACGTCTAGGTAAATTAGTCTTCTGTAAAAAATTACCTTTAAATTCCTTAGGGGAGTCTAGTGTGACTTACAGTGTGACTAAGGAGGATGCAGCTGTCACTCCCGCTCAGTGGACCCTCTGTTTTCCTCCTAAGAACTGCGGCGGTAACCTCGACCCTGGTGTTTCTGCTGACACTCTGCTGTCCCCTATAGCCTGCTCTTTGTGCAGCACCCAGTGTGATCCTTAAAAGTCACCTTGTTCATCACACTCAGGGGTCTTCCTTTAAGTCTCTTTTTGGTATTTCTCCTAAAAGGCCTTCCACATTACTTGATCTGAAATACCTTTCATCATCCTCTTCCACTTAGCGCTAACTCATGACTACCTGTGTCTCTCCATGTCTGTGTCCGTGCCTGTGTGTTTGTCTACAACTATCACATTTATATCCATACCCATATATCTGTACTCATAACCATATCTCTATATATGTCCACACCCATACTTATAGCTATATCTCTGTGTATAGTATGTGCGTGTTTATCTGTACTTTTGCACTAGAATATGCCCTCTATGAAGGCAGAGGCTTTCTTTTTCTCATTGCTTTAATCCCAGTGCCTAGGACAGTGCCTGGCATATAATAGATGCAAAATAAGTATTTGTCAAACCGAGGAACAAATATCCCGCTTGTCAGGATTTGGGTTTTGGCTTTTATTAGCTCTGTGGACAAGTTACTTAACTTCAGTGTGACTTTATTTTCTCATTTCTCCATCAAGGATGTCATCATTTCCCTCAGAGATCTGATGTGAGAATGAAGTGAGATGATACAAGGAAGAGGAGCTGCTGGTCCTGGCCCAGAAAAGGCACCAAGTTAAGGTTAATTCCCTACTTCCTCCTTCTGTCTTGCTGAGCACATTCTGACTTTCACAAATCTGTGGGCTCAAAGGGAAACACACCTATTAGTATTCACTGCTGAGTCATTTCCAGAGCTGGCAAACTGAGCCTTTCCAGCTCTGGAAGATTATAAACATAAACACTCTTTTCCACAGGAGAGACTGCCAAAACACAGAACTGATTTGCCCACGAGTTTAAGCATGGCAGTGGTAAATATATATATGTATATAAAGTCAATAACAATGGCAGCTTATTATTTAATTTTATTAATAGACAAAAATTGAGAGTTAAGAGCTGTACTTTTGCTATCTAGGTGACATGAGCTTAAGCATTTACCCCATCACCCAGCACAAGAGATCATGTTTCAAAAATGAAAAACTTTCAGGAAGGCCTCTTTCCATTTGTATTTAAAAGCCAAATGTTTCCAACATAGAATTATCTCCCTTAGAAAGAGAAACCACTTTAGTCAATAAAAATATTAACCCTAAACATCTGCTAAGAGTCTCACATGCATTATTGCACATATTGTTCACATTAAATCTATGAATCATAATACTGCTATAAACTTATATCTATTTTGAAGTGATTTAACCAGCCCGAGGTCACAGGGCTAGTTAATGGTGGAGCCAGGAATCATGCTATGTTTGACTGACCCTGGACCCAGCGAGGGCCCCTAAGCACTGC
Organism: Phocoena sinus; assembly: GCF_008692025.1. Taxonomy (NCBI): domain Eukaryota; kingdom Metazoa; phylum Chordata; class Mammalia; order Artiodactyla; family Phocoenidae; genus Phocoena; species Phocoena sinus. The sequence goes on along the minus strand of NC_045775.1, from coordinate 4,536,128 downwards.
ACTTGAAGGCCTCAGGTGACAGCAAAGCCAGTCCCAGCGACCGTTCAATCTAAATATATAATTAAATCAAAACCAAAGATGAAAACCGAAAAACAAATATACCCAGATTTGTATAGCTTTGTATTTGTATAGCTCTGTATTTGTATAGCTCTTTGTTAGTTACAAAGGGTCCCTTTATAAGTTGTCTCAGTCCATCCTATGTAGGATTGGGTGAGACTTTATATCACTTTATAGATGAAGGAGGAGAGGTTATACGACTTCACTGAATGCCCCCAGGTAATAATGAATAGAGCCTGGACTCCACCTTCTGACTGTAGATCCTTGTTCTGTCCCCTGCTCTCCTTGACTTTCTAGGAGAAAACCTCCTCTTCTATACTGAGAGACTTGTTACCCATTGACAGAGTATCTTCTAAGTGTCAGTTACTCTGGTAGCTGTTGTGAGCACACAGGTCTTAGATAAACACAGACACTATCCCTCCTCTCCGGAGGTCAGAGACACAGATAAAAAACAAATAAATACATACGATGTTAGTGCCCTGGTGGTGTTTGTGCCACAGACAAAATTAAAATATGTGAAGTAGACAGGGAGAACCAGGTTGGGGAGAGGGTTGAAGTTTTAACTTGGGTGGTGTGAGGAGATTGCTCTGCTAAGGAGATATTTGAATACCTGGAAGAAGTGAGAAGTTCCAGCCGTGCGCTTATCAGGAGTGATGTGGCTCCAGACAGACACGACTGCACATGCCAAGGCCCTGAGGTGATAGGAGGATTCTTGATGTGTATGAGGAATAAGAAGGAGGCCATGGGAGCTGCATCAGCCAGGCAGCAGATGAGTCTACAACTCCGAGGGTTGTGTCTTCCACCGTGGAGGGCAAGCACCGGTAAGTTCAGCAAATCCGAGGCTTTGGTGCTGACAAACAGGCACGTGGAGGGAACCGCCCTCAGCAGGTAGAGAAGGGGCCCTGAAGTAGCGGGAACTCAAAAGTGATTCAGGCACAGATTATGTTCAGCCTCTCCTTAAAGGAGTGAATTGTGTATCGTAAATGTGATGAGCGTTCACTGAGGACGGTGAAGCCCGACTGGATGAGCACCAGTTACGAGCATTTGAGGAAAAGCCCTTAGCAGGAAATGGCCGTCTCTCTCCACAGACTGAAACCTTCCTGGCAGAGACCACGCATTTTTATCAAATTTCCCAGAAGAGCTCGGCTGCTTTGGGTCCGCATATATGAATTATCTAGAGTGAAGTCAAATGGGGCAAAGTCATGTGAGTCCTTTTAATTAATAGGATTCATAAGTTCTCACTGGAAGGTAGCCCTATGGATCCCATTTTTTCCCTATTTGACATTTATGTGGCCCTCTTTACCATGTAAAGTATCTTATCCCTTTTTATTGTCACAGCAAAACTGTGAAGTAGGGGAGTACGAGCGATATCGTCTTTCTCTCTTTCCCTCCCTCCCTGGAGGAAATGGAAAGTGAAATGGTATTTGATATGATGGGAAGTGCTGGAACTCCAGAGACCTCAGTGGCTTCCTCTGTGTGGCCTGGTCAGACCCCGCCAGAAGGGGACACTGTGGCAGGTCAGGCTGTGACAGTGTGGGGCGGGACAACGGGGGCCCTTCCAGAATCTGCAGGCCCTCTGTGCAGCCCTGTCGGCTCCCAGGCCACGTGGGTGGTGGACGGAGCATCTGGAGACCAGGGTCCAGGACCCGAAGAACACAGAGCATCTGAACAAACTTGGGGAAATCACGCTCCCGCTTCAGCCTGCCCTTCTCTCATCTGTAAAGGGGGGAGTTAACGTTACATTTATTTAAGTAACATTTCTATAGCTCTTATTTCCGGCCAGTTGTGGTTATAAGCACTCTACAGACATTAACTTGTTTAATTCTGCAGGCGGCCCCCTGAGGTAGGTCATACTATTATCCGCATTTTACTGGTGGGGAAAGGAAGCCACGGGAGGGTGAAGCAGCTTGCTCAGGGCCGCAAGCTAGTGCCTCGTAGGGCCGGAATTCAAATCCGAGCAGGCTGGCGCCATCATCTGGCTTTAAGCTCTCACTCTGCCTCCTCCCAGTGCAAGATCTGTACGTTCCCTCTTAGCTCTCCCATCTGGCGAGGGTAATTTTATGAGCTGAGATTTCAGCCCATACGGGGAACTCTTGCTCTAATCCATTACATCAAACTGCACGCTCTGATCTGATCACCCGGCCTTCCCTTGAGGCAGTGTTGGTGTCGGAAACGTCCACTGTGTGAGTTGGCCGGGATGCTGACTTACACAGAGGTGAGAACTCAGGGCCTCTGTGTATACTGATATCACCAGTGATTTCTATTTTTAAGCTAGGAGACTGTAGGTGCTGATGTAGGTGAGGTGCCTGGCCCTGGGACCCCCTCTCCTTTCTCATGAGCTCACCTGCTCCCCTGTTGGTTCCACTCACCTCTGCTGGGATGACCCCAGACTGTGTCGTTAGCGCTCACTCCCCTCGATGTTAAGTTATGTTAAGGAGGAACCACAAGCACACCTCCTCTCCTGCTGCCCGCTGGCCCTCTCTCCTCCCCCGGAAGCTGGAACACGCTCACAGCGCCCCACAAAGAAGTAGAGCCCCCTGTACATAAGTCTGCAAGCCACACTGAGGCCGGACCTGCGGGGGGTTCTTTTCCAGCTCCTACTTCATTTCACCTCTCGAGGGGCCCACGGGAAGCTCCACCCCTCCTCTGGGGACCTCTGGAGACAGTTCCTAGGGTTCTAAGGTTCCTTTTTTTCTTTTTGCAGACAAAAGTACATCTTATTCCTGAACCGTAGCTGCAGATTTGAATTTCCTTTGTACTGCCGGCCTTTTTCACCCGCAGCTCTGATACAGCTGAACCTCAGCCTCACCTCCTGTCAGGTCGACTCAGGTCCATGTGGTCAACGGCCCCTCCGTCCTTGGAGTCCGGGATGCTTTGCCCGTGCGGTCCTGGATGTCTGTGATCATGGTCCCTGACCTTCCTCCTCTGAAGTGACCCTGTGTTTCTCTCTCACTCTCTGTCCCCTTGTCCTCTTTCCATGGAAAAACGAAGCCACTGTAGCCTCTTCCCAGTTACAGGAATAATCTCTCTGAAAACAGCTTCACTAGTTAAGAGCTCTCATCAAAGCCCTTTTCTTTTTCCATGCATAAAATAGCTACACAGGGGTATGTATTCTGTTTTATGTTCGTTTTGCTAAAACACATGGCAACTTACGATGCCTATTTTTTTACACCTTGTTTTTCACAAGGTAAAAAATACATCTTGTAATTTTCTCACGTGACAACACAGATATCTACCTGGTTCGTTTTCACATCTGTATAGTGTTTTATTGTATACATAAATCATAATTTATTTAATGGATTCTTGATGGATGGACAGTTGCTTCCAGTCATTAGCTATATTAATTGATGCTGCAAATGAACTTGAGTGTGTGTGTGTATGCGTGTGTATGTGTATGGGTGAATATATGTGTATACCTACGTATAATCGTGCAACTCGGTGAGTCTATCTGTGGAATAAATGCATAACAAAGTAACCACTGAGTCGAAGAATACATTCATTTAATTCACTTTGAATTTGCTCAACATCGATTCATTTGGCATCCAAAAAAGTTGCATCAGTTTAGTCAGCCAACAATGTTTAATATTCCCTCATTTTGTTTTTCAAGTTGCATAGGTAAACAATCTTATCACATTGTTTTAATTTGTACTTTTTAAAATATATGTGACTCTGAGGGTCAATTTATATTTCTAAGTCTTTTGTCTTGCTTTTTCTGTCTGTTCGCATACACTGCTGAGTACTCTGTTGGGTCTTTGTCTTTTTAGAATATTGATTTGTAAGATTTCTTTATATATTTAGGTGCTAGTCCTAGGTTATATGTATTGTCTTATGCTATTTTTTTTCTGAAAATGTGTTAAAATTTTAGTGTATTGAAATCTGTTCCTTAATAGCTTCTGTCTTTGCTTTTTTTCTTAAACACATTATATTTTCAGAGAAGTTTTTGGTTCACAACGATATTGAGAGGTGGGCACAGAGGCTGCTCACATAATCCTCCTGCCTCCACGCAGGCACAGCCTCCACCATCATCAGCATCCCCCGCCAGAGTGGTCCATTTGTGACAACCGAGGGGCCTCTGTCAACCATCATGATCACATCAACCCACAGTTTACAACAGGCTCCGTTCTTGGAGTTATACATTCCATGGCTTTGGACAAATGTATGATGACAGATATACACCATCACAGTATTAATCGGAATAGTTTCACTGCCATAAAACTCCTATGTGTTCTACCTCTTCCTCTCCCCACCCGCCTTCTATCCCGACTTGTGACAACGCCTGATCTTTCTTTCTGTCTCCACAGTTTTGCCTTTTCTAGAATGTCATAGAGTTGGAAACATACAGTAGGTAGTCTTTTCGTATTGGCTTCTTTCACTTGGTGATGTGTGTTTAAGTTTCCTTCATGTATTTTCATGGCTTGATAGATTGTATCTCTTTAGTGTTGAAGAATATTTCGTTGTGTGAATGCACCACAGTTTACTTCTCCACTCACTCACTGCAGGACATCTTGGCTGCTTCCAAGTTTTTGCAATTATGAGTAAAGCTGCTGTAAACATCTGTGTGCTTCTGCCTTTCTTGTTTTGCTTTGAAAGTTTTTCTCATTTCCAAGATAAATTTTAAAAAAATCCTAATTTTCTTCTATTTGTGATTTTACTATTTGCTTCTATTTTATAATCCATTTGAAATTATTTTAGTGTTAGAATATATATTAATGTTTCTCTTCAGCTGTCTTTTGAGTTATTTTGATGGCAAGAGTTACATTTTGCACTTCTTTGAATTTACCTAAGATGTACCAAAATGCCTGGCATGTACATAGCACTAAATACTTATTAGCTGTAATGATACATATTTGCTTTAATAAGTATTAAGCAGTACCACTAACATGTAAAGGCTGCTAATATAGTAGTAATAGCTACCATTTATCGAGCAGTTGTTATGTGCTAGGTAGATTCTATAAACTTTACCCGTTTTAAATCCAACAACCTGGCAAAGTATGTATTATTGTCTCTATTTTATACATAAGAGAACTGATGATCTTGAGATCACACATCTTAAAAGTAGCAAAGCTGGGGCTTGAACACAAGTTGATGTATCTTCAAAACACCAAGATTTTCCAATACCTATTGCTGTAGATAACAGTGGAGAGAGGAGGTGAGTGATGTATGGAAATACAGAGTAACCTCTTTCTGGTCCACTAACTGGAATTTATAGTCCTAAGGATTCAGTCTTAACATCAAATATTTTATTGAATTGGATTTAAACCTCTTTACCGTCTACTGAGCCCAATGCGGTAATACTTAGTAAATGCTACATGTTGGCTTTTGGCCCAGTGCAGGGGATAAGAGCACTTCGCAGTGATAATTTTCTCCTAATTGGTTGTAACTAATGCACTGCCATTCTGGAATTTGTCACTTACCTAAATGTACCTTAGCAAATGGACCATGGTCTCCACATAAATGCACATTTACACACACTAGAAACAGCTTGGCGAGAGGCAAGTGGGATGAAGAAAGATGTGCCTGAGTGGGCAGTAGGTGACCTGGTGGACCGCCACCTTCTACGAAATCTCTTTTGGATGAGGGAGGATGGCTGGAAGAACAGGAATTGGGACTCGAGAGGCCAATGGAGAGGCAAAGCTGAGCCAAAGTCACTATGTCTCCTGGGCTAGTCTTCCTTCTTCAGAGGCTTATTTTCTCATAAGTAAAATGGAGAAGCTTTGTTAGATCTGCCACTTCAAGCTGTGCTCTGTGGAGGTTGCTTGGGGTCATCGTAAGTAAGAAATGAGAGCCAGAGGGATCTGAGTGCTCTGCTCCCACTCAGGCCCATAGCTCTCTGCTTTGCCCATCTTATGGTTTCTGTGGCGAACAACATGCAAACCACTGAAAGTGAGCCTGCCCCAGAATGGCTCCAGGGAGGACATTCTGAGAGCTTACCGCTTCTCTCCCACCTCCAAGAGCCCCCAGTGCATGTGCTCTGATGAAGGTTGGCACAACGAGCACAGAGGACGCTGCCTGAGTGGCTTCCCAGGAACTCCCACCAGCCAGCGCACAACAGAAGGTAGGGAGGGTGGCAAAAAAGAGAAGCCGGTGGAAGTAACCTGGGTTAGTCTCGGCCCCCATGGGAGGAGGTAGATAAATGCTCACCAATAGCCATCCAGTCCCCTGTGAAAGGAGCTAATGTAGTAGAGGGTGGTCAGGGCATCTGTGTCCCCATGAGGAGCTCCTAGGGCTGGCAGGGGCTGAGGACATATGGAGTGCCCACCCACCTGCCCAGCTGACCCGCTTCAGGCAGTGCCAACTGCAGCCAGGGGCAGCTGTCCTGGGCAAGGGGGACATCTGATTCCTGGAAGGGCATATCAGGAGCCTCAAAGGGAAGGCATATGAGACAGATCCAGGAGTTGAGGTGACATGAAACTTTCAGAGGGAGAGGCACCTTTAGCTTTCTTTTTGTTAAAATATCAATGAGTTCATCTCTCTGCATATCTAAGTCTCCCCCTTCTTTCTCTGTCTCTGTCTCTCTTTCTCTCTGTCTCTGATTTATATTCTGTTGAGCTGTGATTTTCAGTACTCCAGGGATCTTAAAGTTTCCACACCAGCTGTAGTAAAATTGCGTAAGACGTCTTGATGGTAGTGTGAATTCTCAGTGCCTTGGGGCCAGGCTGAAACCCACAGGCTTGAAAGATCTGGACTTTGTAGGAGAAGCAGAATTGGAGAGAGAGAGAGAGAGAGAGAGAGAGAGAGAGAGAGAGAGAGAGAGAGAGAGAGAGGAGAGAGAGGAAACAAATTCAGGAAGATCCACAAGGAACCTCATTTCTGTCTTTCTTGAGCTGGGGGGAAATTAGCAAATGACTTAACCTGTCTGAGTGTCATGTTCGACATCTGTTAAAAGAGAATTTAGATTAACTTTAGATTGCTAAAGCTAATAGTAATATCTACCTTCCAAATTTATTTTGAGAATTATTAGGAAAGAGTTTGAGTAGTCTAATATTTCCAAAATGAGCTCCGTAGATGGCAGCTGTAATTGTACACAGGTTAACACCAGCTCTGATGGCTCTCTTTGTCTGTGTGGCCCTGTGATCATGATTGTATTGTGTTCTATTCCTTCTAGGCAGACGGAACTCACCGTGCACATGTGGTATTGTGTCAGCATGTCGCTTTCTTGGGCTTGTTGAAAAGGTCAAAGAATACAAATTTGGAGAAAAAGTTAAAAGATTTATTTAAGTCTGAAAAAGCAGTTGTCTACCTTCCAATTCTTATCTTTCCTCATTGCCTTTTCCACCAAAATTCCAGCCTTTCCAGGAAACCTTTCCAAATCAATCAGAAGTCAGAAGTGTGCGCTGGCATCCCCAAAATGTGAGCTCCAGAACCATCATTCATTTCTTGCCTGGTTTTGGGCACCACTTCTGGTCTGGACCGGCCACTTTCCTGTTCTGGAAATCCAGCCTATTGGACTTCGTGGTTCTGAAGTCCATTCAACCCGGGTAAGTTCTACGATTCTCTCCCTCTTCATCCTGAGACCACGGTTTTTACACTCAAATTCAGAGACCTGGTCTGATAACTCCAAAACTTATGATGGAGAAATTAAAATAATATTTTAATTTTAAAATATTGAATATTTTAATTTTAAAATATTGACTATTTTAATTTTAAAGTATTGAATATTTTAATTTTAAAATATTGACTATTTTAATATTTGAAATTGAAATGGTTTGTGGTTGGCCCCTTCTCAGAATCTTTCTGATGAAATTTGATTATGTAGATCCAGCATTTTATCAAAATTGAGGAATATTTTCTATTTTATTTTTTTAGTTGGAAGCCCTTTGGCTCTAAGCATCGGAGGAAATGAAGAAGGGACGTGAAGCTGTTACCAGGATGGACTGCATGAAATCTCATTAACTGAGAACACAAGGGACCAGACAAAACAGATTTTGAATTAATTAGTTTGCAGTATGTGAAAGCATTGCTGAGAAATATAGGACATTTTATTGGCTAAGAAATTCCCATTCATTATATTACTCGATGCAATGTTAAGTCAAATGATAAATGGGAATGATGTTTCTTTATTTTTGGGCAAATGATAGGTGGTTTGGGAAATACCTTATTCGGTTTTCAGCTATCTGGATGAAATTTATCAGATTCTTGCTTATTGTCATAATTTTAGGTTGTATCCTGACAGCTCTCAAGTTCTGTTCTTTAATAAATTTTTTCCTTTCCATGTGAATCCCGAGTGATCTAATGGATAACCAGACATCCCATGTTTTGTTTTATTTATTTTTTAAAATATTTATTTATTTAGGCTGCGCCAGGTCTTAGTTGCGGCACGCGGGGTCTAGTTCCCTGACCAAGGATCGAACCCGGACCCCCTGCATTGGGGAGTGCAGAGTCTTACCCACTGGACCACTTCCCCCATGTTTTGTTTTAAATGTATTGATTCCTAAAGATTCAATACTAGTTTTTCACTTTAAGATCTTTCTCTTTTCTTCAAACGTGGCTCGTGGTCATCAGAGAGAAGCTTGGCTTCTTCACCTTGTGTTTGGAGGCACTTGAGCTTTTCCATTTCCAGCTCCGAGGTTCCCGGACACTGGGCTGCCTCTGGCTGTGCTCTGGCCGTCTCAGCAGCGCGGCTCACAGTGCTTTTTGGTTGCTGTCTCCTGACTCACAGCGTGTGTGGTGAGGTCTATGAGGAATTTTCACGTCTGTGCTTATTAACCTTTCCTCCTTGTGTTAGAGTCGGCTTAACCCAGGGCCTTGAGAAGATTAGGCTGTAATGAAATACTCCACGTAACAGGGAGGAAACAGTAGCCCGGCTGAGCATGGAGCAATGGGGCTGAGCGAACGGGAAGAGTGTGATGGGGATGCTTGGGGTAAGCTGATGCGTGTCCCCCGCAACTTCTGTAAAGTCCTCTCCCACCCTCTTGGTCGGAGCTTCCTCTCTTCCCTGCTCACCCTCCTTCTCCTGGCTAAGCCTCCACGTGGTCTGGGACTGAGCTGAGGCCTGGCTCAGGCTGCCCCCCTGCTCTGCCCAGCACGGGGCTTTGGCTTGCTGGCCGGATGTTTGTCTGTCTCCCCATGTGAATCCCTGCTTCCCAGTTCCACAGCCCCTGGCCCCAGCTCCAGGCTTGGTGGAGCCGAGGCGCTTGAAAAGCACCTGCCAGGAGCTTCCCTGGTGGCGCAGTGGTTGAGAGTCTGCCTGCCGATGCAGGGGACACGGGTTCGTGCCCCGGTCCGGGAAGATCCCACATGCCGCGGAGCGGCTGGGCCCCTGAGCCATGGCCGCTGAGCCTGAGCGTCTGGAGCCTGTGCTCCACAATGGGAGAGGCCACATCAGTGAGAGGCCCGCGTACCGCAAAAAAAAAAAAGGACCTGCCGAATCTCACCTATGACCAGATGGGTAGAGAGGGACATGGTGCTATCTCAGCAAGGAGGTGTGTAGACACAGACTCCCTTCTCTCCTTGACAGGGCCTGACTGCGTTCGCCCCTCTCTTCACATCTGTTTCTACCGGTCATGTGCCCCACACCTGGCTGTCTCTCCAAATGTGGATGAAGCCCCGAGAGGAGCAGCTGGGCCTCAGTCACCAGGACAAGCTGTCTGCAGAGCACGTGAAGCTGGCTCTGGGGACCCGCCTGCCCCCGCGGCCTGGCCTCCGGGCCTGGCCGGCTCTCTGGGCTGCCCCTGATCTTCCCTCCTCTGCCCATCTTTCTAGAATGAGAAGGAAGGAGGGAGAATGGAAGGTGGTTGAGCTCCTTTTTTTTTTTTTAAGATGTTGGGGGTAGGAGTTTATTAATTAATTTATTTATTTTTGCTGTGTTGGGTCTTCGTTTCTGCGTGAGGGCTTCCTCCAGTTGTGGCGAGTGGGGGCCACTTTTCATCGCAGTGCACAGGCCTCTCACTGTTGTGGCCCCTCCCATCGCGGAGCACAGGCTCCGGACGTGCAGGCTCAGCGGCCATGGCTCACGGGCCCAGTTGCTCTGCAGCATGTGGGATCTTCCCGGACTGGGGTGCGAACCCGTGTCCCCTGCATCGGCAGGTGGATTCTCAACCACTGCGCCACCAGGGAAGCCCTGAGCTCCTTTTTTTAAAAAAAAATAACCCATGGATTGGAGAAATCTGAATAAGTTCGTAGGGTCAGGGCAAAGGAACCAAGGGAAGGAACAAGATGGGAGGCGTAGGGAAGAGCAGAGCTGAAGCAGAGTCCTGAAAGTGGTGGAGACAGGGTGGGATTGTTATAATGAATGGGGGAGGGACTTGGCTGGACAAGGAAAACAGCTACTGTGTTCCGTTGTGTCAGGAGAGACGGGACAAAAAAAATCATTCAGAGAAAATTTGTGTCAGGGCTTATGTTTCTTTATCTTATTTTAAAATCCAGGCCAGTTTATCATTTTATCAATTTCTCACTCACACTCTTTTGAACACTTAAAGTTATTTAAATTTTTGATTATTTCCTTGCTTTGGGTTAGTGGCTCTCAACAACAGGTCACATGACCTGCCCTAGGACACCCTCTCACTGCTTCACCCTGGGCTGGAGAGGGAGGGGTTTTTCCCTCTAAATCTTCAGTGGGTGCTGCGTGACCCAGTGGATTCAGAAATGGGGAAACTGATTGGCATCTTAGCCTGAATGAGCAGGATGTTTGATGTTGTTGCTAAAGAATACTGTACATTTAAATGCAAATTACCTATGATTTTTCACAGCCTAGAAATAATGTCTTCTGAAAGCAGAAAAAGAAAATCTATTAAGCTTTCTGAAAGATATTGATTAAATGGGCACATGCTTCAGTCCTCCCGGGGGGCAGGGTCAGGGAGGGCACTGATACCTTCTGGAACCTGCAGAGCAGGGGTTTCGTTTGGACGATGTCATCACTATATGTTGTGTCTCACTTTCCCTCCTCTGTCAAGGGAGAGATGTACGTTCCGGGTGGGCTTGAATGGACCATGCTGTTTGCATATCATTAACTGGATCATCTTAAGCCTCCTTACTGGCTCGAATTTAGTCTGTGTGGGACAAATAAATAATCCTGAAATTTTCCAGAGCCCGTTGCCGCTGGATGGACAGGGACCCTCCCTCTGTGACACTGAGACATCCTGTGCTCTTCCTCACCAATCCTCCGTCTCCTCCGTGTCACTCTCGTCCCTGGCATCTTCAGCTCCATCAGCCTGTGACTGCAGCCACAACTCCCTGGAGTGGCCCCAATTGCTGAGCAAACCACTCCAGCTACTGGAAAACCATGTCCCTCTCACCTGCTCGCCTCACACTGTCAATACCTGTTGCCATGGAGCTATCTGAAGGAGACTTATTGCTGCGTTAGTATCAAGTCCTCGTGGAAAGAAGTCCAACGTTTGTGCAGATGTGCCAGTAGCCAGATGTGCACAAGCCACCAGTAGGAGTGTGTGCCAGGGAGGTGCTGGAACCGGCCCAAAGCAAAAGAATGACCACCGTCCCAATCCAGCACCAATCTTGGTTAACTGAGACTCTAATTAGTTTTTGCTGTGTCTAGACTCACAAAGTTTCTAGCAAAGACCTCTGTCTTTCTGGCCACACTGGGGATCAGATATGCTCTACCATATCTCTCAGCTACATCGTCTTCACTCCCAGCTCTCAGTTCAACCAAGACTCCTCTCTCTCTTTCCCATTACTACACAAATTCTCCCCTCTGCATCAGTGCCTGCCAGCAGTCCCCAGTGGTGTTGCACTGTCTATACTAGCAGCATCCTGGAGGCTCTGAAGGCCTCTGCTGTACAAAGTCCTCTGGGCTCCTTGAATATGAACAAGTTGAATATGAACAAGGAAACCGGGGCAAACAAGTTTACTGGTGGGACAAAGGGACAGACCGTTTGTAATTAGGAGTCTCCAGAGGAATCCTGAAGTCTGGGCTGATGCAGCTGAAAACTCTGCCCTCGGGAGGGAAACGGGTTAAAGCACGTTCGGAAAACAGGCTAAGCTTGGCCACAGGAAGCCCTCCGACTGTGCCAATGACATGGACAAAATGCAAGCATCCCACTCTGTGCCAGATGCTGTAGGAGGGGCTCGCGTATGTTACCTGATCTTCATAAAACCACAACCCAGGCAGGATCATCTTCACGTGGAGATGATAACATGGCATCTCCCCGACGTGACTTTGCCCAAACACACACAGCCGGCAAAGTGTGCCGACATAGCTCTAACCCAGTCGAGACAGGTTACGAAGCCAGATCTTGTCACACTGCCATGTGCCAGGGACACATCCAGTCATCCTGATCCCTTTTCTGGTCCAGGTCGCCCCTTCCAAGGACCACATGGTCTGTATCCCATAAGAATCAGATTCTGATACATCAGCCCTCTTCATAGCAAGACTGCTGATACTCTTGCCTTTGTCACTTGGGATCTCATCTTGAGTCTCATTTCCAGGTTTCCCTGACTTTGGGCTTGTGCTTTACCCTCTTCCTCAACCCTCTTACTCTTATACGAGAGGACTCGTTTGTTTTCTTTGATCTGATGTTCCCTGATCCACCTCCGTGAAAGTCTGAGCTCACCCTGGAGGCCTCTGGCTCCGACTGACCCAGCTCAGTCCTGGGACCTAACCTGTCATGGGACATCTTGACCCCCTGCCCCGTCTGCATTCTCTGCCATCCTGCAACATCAGGTGGCAGTCAAGTGTGAGGTAGGAGTCCTCCAAGAGGCACTTAGAAGAGGGAGAAAGTGGGCACAGAGCAGCTGGAGCTCTGCTCGGAGACCCCGAGGTGATGCGCTTGGCCACGGTGTGAGAGGAGAGGAGGTCTGTCACACAGTGCATCCCCGGCAGCCGTCAAAGGGGAGCTCTACCCTTACTGGGACAGAGCCTGAGGCATCTGGGCTGCAGATATGCCTTTATTGACTGCTTGACCCTCTGTTCCACATGGCCACCCACTGTCCTAGTCAGAGGCTTGTGGTATCTTGACCGGCCCTCGTGGGCTGACTGTCCTGGCATAGCCTGTGACGTTATGAATGGCTCACGTCGAATCTGACCTCTTATATGCTTCCAGCTTTTGTGATTTGCCTAATGGAAGCAGAGAAGACAAGCTATTTCAGAATATGCCAATAAAGTTGCTCACGGATTGAAAGAAACACCGGACCTTTTGATTTATATCAACACACAATGCTGTTTGTCAAATGTGCTTGGAGGTTCTCCTCTTGAAATTTCAGGCTGTAAATAAGACAAGCATATTTGCCTGGGGAGTACCTGCCTCCATACACCCATTTTGATAATTAGTATAATAAAATCAATATGGTGGAAACTGATAGCCTGACAAGAAAGAGGAATGTTGTGGCTGGTTCTTTGAATTAAACCTGGCCTATGCTGGATCGGGAGCTCTTAGATGGTGCGGCGGAGGTATTTTGATAGCTATTTGTAAAGAGCTGATAGATTATTATTTTAAGAAAAATTCAGGGAATACCCATGCACTTTGTGGCTCCAAAGGGAAGAACTAAATCTTATTTTCGGGCAGTGGAGGGTACAAATTTCAGCTCACTCTAAGCTTCATTCAACAATGGAGAGCTCTATTTTGAAATGAATTAGCCATCACTGGACTGTCGTGTCCTAAGTATATCATGGGTTGTTGTGTTTGACTAAGATGACCTCAAATGTCACTTTGAACTCTGAGATCCTGTGATTGTTTTCTAGACACATTCAACAGAAGAGAAGAAGACAAAAGGCAAGGTGTGAGGAGGTATATTTCATTTTGTTTTCCCACAATTTTTATCAAGGAAAGTAGAACCACTCTGAGTAAGGAGAAAACAAAAATTTTTAAATGTATATAGTTAATAATTCCTCCCATAAATAAGGATTTCAACATCTCCCGTAATCTCACCATCCACACATAACAACTATTTTCACTGCTTTGTATTCACAGAAAACATACAATTTTCAGGGTTTGGGATTTTCGAGCAGTTGTAATCATGGCACAAAGAAGATTGGGTAAAAATCAAGTTTTTTGAGTTTCCCTTCAGATAATTAGGAATAGAATAATTCCTTAGTCTCATTTTATGTGGGAACTAACAATATTATAAATCATAATGTTTATTAATAAATGTATATCAATAATGGAATTGTGTACACAGTTATGAATAAATAACATTCCTCTTTAGGTATGTCTATTTCCTGCTAGCAATTGTTTTCGGTCTTATGTTATCTACAGCATATATATATATATATTTTTTTCGGTACGCAGGCCCCTCATTGTTGTGGCCCCTCCCGTTGCGGAGCACAGGCTCCGGACGCGCAGGCTCAGCGGCCATGGCTCACAGGCCCAGCCGCTCCGCGGCATGTGGGATCCTCCCGGACAGGGGCACGAACCCGCGTCCCCTATATCGGCAGGCGGACTCTCAACCACTGCGCCACCAGGGAAGCCCTACAGCATATTTTTATAGACTAAGGGTCCCTGGCTGGGCTTCAGAGGGACTGCAACCTCCTTGAAGTTATATATAAGATTTGGCAAGAGTGTCTGTATGCTATTTTTTCTCCTGGAGGAGAGTTCGGCATGTTTTTCTCAGTCTTCCCAAGGTGTGTGTGGCCCCTTAAGCACCACTGCGTCCAGAATGAAGTCCAAACTTCTTAGTGCCTTTTAGGAAGGACACACCCCCAAGCACTCCACACACTGAGACCCTTCCTCTCATCTGCTTTGCATTCCTCATCTGCCCTCCCTTCCTCTGGCACCTTGGTCTACAGCCTTGTCAAACATCTCTGTTTCCCTGAAAGGTTAATATTTTTACAGAAGGTATGCTTTGTGCCCTTGAAAAAGCCACTGCCTTTGCCTTGGACAAATGCTTCCTCTGCTGAGATGCCTTTTCAGCATCCTTAGGCAGAGGGCGTGTCTGCCCCGGTGCCTCTGAGAGGACCTATCTGTGATGCTTGGGTGGACTCTGATCTACCACAGGGCCACCCCCTTACCTATCATGGTGCATTACGGGCTCCAGCTGCATAATCAACACTGTGGAAGAGAGAGGGAGCCGAGGATGCAGTCACAGCTGCCGTCCTCTAAGTGCTCACAGTGAAATATGTATCTCTTTACCTTGCCTATTACTAAACTACATAAATAAGACTGACCTGTATTTTTGGAGAGTGAGGGAGGCCAAGAGGAAAGCCTTCTCCCTTCTGTGAGTCTAAACCAGCAGTCCCCGACCTTTTTGGCCCCAAGGACTTGTTTCGTGGAAGACAGTGTTTCCACAGCCTGGGGTCGGGGTGATGGCTCAGGCAGTAATGCGAGCGACGGGAGAGGCAGGTGAAGCTCCGCTCTCCCGCCCTGCCTGCCTGCCGCTCTCCTCCTGCTGTGAGACCTGGCTCCTAACAGGATGTGGACCGCCACCGGTCCGCGGCCTGGGGGTCGGGGACCCCAGGTCTAAACGACATTCTATCTCCCAATCTCTCTGTTTTCTATTTCGAAGTTTCATGAAGATACTTTGATCAATCATTCTATAAGTTGATGTGTGCTATTTTCCATGATTTTGTACACCCTCAATCTGCTTTCTATTTATCATTTGTTCAGATATATTCTATTGATTAGTGGGATTCAGAGCTCATCACCATGCCTCTTGAGAATAAGATATTACTTAACTATTGCATGATGGCACCCATCTTTTTTTTTTTTTTTTTGCAGTACGCGGGCCTCTCACTGCTGTGGCCTCTCCAGTTGCGGAGCACAGGCTCCGGATGCGCAGGCTCAACGGCCATGGCTCATGGGCCCAGCCGCTCCGCGGCATGTGGGATCTTCCCAGACCGGGGCACGAACCCGTGTCCCCTGCATCGGCAGGTGGACTCTCAACCACTGCGCCACAAGGGAAGCCCGATGGCACCCATCTTGATGGAATCCGTTTGTTTGGGGACTGTGGTGTTTTGCTCTGGCATCCACAGAACATCCCCGTTTCTTAATCTGGCAGAAACTGTTGGCACGTCTTCTGCATGTACTCTTCTTTTTCTTTTTTTTTTAAATTAAATTAATTTTTTTTATATACAGCAGGTTCTTATTAGTTATCTATTTTATACATATTATTCAGGTACTCTTGATCTGGACTTGACAAGTATTCTCTGGGGATTGGATTTTTGGAAAAGAAAAAATAAGTTTGACAGTAGGGAACTGGGCTTGCAGATGGCTGGTGTACGAAGTACAGCCTTAGAGAAACAGATGAGGTCAAGTTTGCAAGATGAACCTACCTGTAAAACAAGGGCACTGTGATGAATGAGTGTGTGTGTGTGTGTGTGTGTGTGCACACGTGCACTTGTGCACACTGGTGGTAGAGTTGTGTGGAAGGGGATGAAAACTCAGCAAGATTGGGAGAATGTAATGGCTGTGTTTCAACTTTGGGTTTACCAGGACAGCAGCAATTTGCCTGACACACATTCCTGTGTATAAAGTTTGCTGAATTGATTTCATAGGTATAAACAAAATTCATAGAAGAGAAATTTAAATCTAAAAATCTAATTGAAGAATTAAGGGAGATCACAGGTAAAGCACTTCCTGGAGTGTTGACCACATGTCAGAGCTCACGTCCCCAAGCTCCCCACTCTTTTTGGTGGTGCTGACAGTTCAAAAAGGCCCTATCCTAGGTAGGGTGTTTGTGGCTCTTTCTTGGTGTCTAGTGCCTTTGAAAGGGCATTTCCTGTCCACAAAACCCCATTTAAGGAGCACATGGAACCCAGTGGGGAGCTCACTGATGTGGCACAATTCTGGGTTTTTTTTTTTTTTTTTTCGATACGCGGGCCTCTCACTGCTGTGGCCTCTCCCGTTGCGGAACACAGGCTCCAGACGCGCAGGCTCAGCGGCCATGGCTCACGGGCCCAGCCGCTCCGCAGCATGTGGGATCTTCCCGGACCGGGGCACGAACCTGTGTCCCCTGCATCGGCAGGCAGACTCTCAACCACTGCGCCACCAGGGAAGGAAGCCCACAATTCTGGGTTTTGAAGTGAAAAGACCTGGGTGTCAATTCCAGCTCTACCATCTGCAAGGGGTACCTCAGTGCCTTCTCCCCGTCTGTGCACAGGGATAATAGTCACTGCTTCCTGAGGCCATCCTGAGGATTGTATGAGATGCTGTGATCTGCACGCTAAAGTGGAAGTGAGGTAGTTTTCTTGCTCAGATGTCCCAGGAACTTCCTTATGGTGAGAGTTTGGGCAAATGCATCATTCCAAGCCAGAGTTTGCTCATCTGTAAAATGGGGATGATTCCCCCTTGTCTCCCAAGATGGTGACGATTAAACGGAATAACTCATGTAAAGTGCATTAGGTAGAGGAGGCACTTAATAAGCAGCTGCTATTAGACTTGCTCAGAGACAGGGACCAGTTTAGTCACATGACCTGGTATAGGATCATGATTCCAGGACAGAAAAGCACCAAGAAACGGGAGCTGACTTCTCTACTGCCTGCGTCCCTAGAGCCTTCCCAGTGCACTTACTAAATCAACCAAAATATACGTAGAACCAAAGAGGCAGAGGGAGAACGAGCGCCAGACATACAGCCATCTTGAACTTGTGGTGGACCAGGCCCAGGCTCCTTCCGGGGCACAGAGACATGAACCAGACATGGGTGGTGATTGCCTGCAACGGCTCAAGGACTGCTTTCTGTTTATGCCCGACAGAAATACACCCAATTACACATAGACATATATCCACTCTTTTTAGATTCTTTTCCCACATAGGTCGTTACAGAGTATTGAGTAGAGTTCCCTGTGCTACACAGTAGGTCCTTATTAGTTATCTAAGTAGCATGTATATGTCAATCCCAGTCTTCCAATTTATCCACCTCCCCTCCCCATCCCACCCCGGTCACCATGAGTTGGTTTTCTACACCTGTGACTCTATTTCTGTTTTGTAAATAAGTTCATTTGTACTATTTTTTTTTTAGATTCCACATATATGTGATATCCTATGATAAAATCAACTCTACTCCAATAAAAGAAAAAAAGAAATACACCCAAGATGCATGTGGCTGGCAGAAGGGCCTTTCGGGTGAGTCATGTGTTCTCTTTTCATCAGACACAGAATACAGAGATGTTCCTTCTCCACTGTGAAGTTTCATGGTGTTCAGTGAGCATGGTTGGTCTACTAGCTCATACTTTGTAGCATCAGAAGTACTCAGGAGATCAGCCAAAGGAGAACATGAACAAAGTGGTGCGTACCTCCTGTGTGATCTCACGAGGGTCACCTGGTAGGGCTCTTGGGGAAAGGTGGATGGCTGTGTGGTGCTGGGGAACGTGCCCTTGGGGGGCGCTGTGCCTCCACTGGATGTCAGATGATGACAGGCAGATGATCCCCATGTGCTCCGATTTTCCCCATCCATTGATACCTGTGGGTCTGCTTTTGCTCTTCCCACTTCCCTCTTGGATGGAGGAGGAAAGCCGAGTGGCACTAGTATTGGGTGCTCATGGAGACTCTGACCGGTCTGTCCAACTGCCACGACTGCTCCTTCGAGGCTGGTGTCATTCTCAGCGCTTTAGCAACGAGAAAACTAAGACTCGGAAACCTTGATTTGTCCAGAGCCACAGATCAGGAGGCAGGAGAGACAACATTTAAATGCTGGGCTTTATTCATCGCAAATCAAAGCCCTTTCACCATCCATGAAACTCTCCTGCTTGGCTCACAAGCAATTGAGTTTTAATAATAGATAATGTTTATTGAATCTTCACCCTGTACACTCATTATGTATGCTGTAGTCCTTCAATAATCTCACAAGGGAAGATTTATAAACCACTAATGTGATGTCTGTTTTACAGATAGTGGAATGGTGCCCCCCGTAGCTGAGTTAAGTAACTTGTTTAAGAAGACAGCTCATCAGTGACGGAGTTAGCATTTGAACTAAGGGATGGGGCCATCTTTTTAACTACGAAGGTATGTAATCTCCCATTTTTCTTTGATCTTTGCCTCAAATCTTCTTGGTCTGTTCACAAGTTGCATCTCTATTGAAAAACTGAAGCAATTACTGAGAGTTTCTGACCTGCATCCTTAATAATTCATGCACAGCCTCAGTCTGTTACAGAGGATAACACATTTGCCATGTTGAAAGTGAAGTAGGAGCCCATTCATTAAAAATATGAGCTCCTGAGAGCCAACCCCCAGAAATCTCTGCAGGACTTGACACCAGAGGGGACCCTGTTTATAAATTTTGCTCATAGCTGTGTACCGCTCACACCTGTGGGATCCCTGGTTGAATGCAATTCCCAGATGGACTTGACTTCTTTCTCTTCACCGTTCCTCAAGGCAGACAGTGACAGCAACAATTGGAAAGATCCTCATTTCATGTAATTTAGAAACAGAGACAGTCTGAAGGGCTTGCTGATTTAATTACGCCGTGTAAAGTGGGCGATGCATGGCACACGACTGACAGCTGATGGGAACCTCGAGTGGATATCCTTGTTTTCATCTCCTGAAATCATGCTGACAAACCTCGGGGGGGATTCTGATAGGACAGTTGTAAACAGACACTCATCTTTAACTGCCAGGGTAAATTACCAGGTAATTTTGGTGGAATCTTTTGTCAATATAACATGATCTCTCTTCCTGTCTTTCTTTCCTTCTTTTTTCCCCTTCTATCCTTTCAAGGTTGTCTGTCTGCCAGTAGGACAGTGAGAGGAACAGATGAGTTCTCTTTGATCAGGTATTTTTTGAGGATGCAGTTTCTCATTTATAGCTAGCCTGAAGCATTCTGAGCAGGGTGGTGATGAGTGCATGCCCCTCAAACCTGAAGACTTGCCCTGTGTGGGGAGCGATTGTCAAGCCTGAAAGGGAAATGTGTCCCGGGCTTACAGAGATGTCGCCAGTCGTGTTTTTAGTTTGGTGGCTGGTCATCCAGAAGATCTGAGTCATGCTGGAAACCTATGGTAACTGTATTCTCTGCCTTTTATTTTGGCCTTTCAGATCATTGAAAAACAAAAGCACAAGACTTCATTCCACCCCATAGCAACCCCTCCTCCCATGCACACGTCTCCCAGCTCCCCTGACCTCACGCAGCATACCTGGACCACACACTCTGGCCCCACCAGGGGCTGCCGGCCGGTCCCTCCCCACCACACTGGGCTTGCTCTTGACCTTGGTTGGAGGGTTCCCTCAGCAGCTACGTGACTTAGTTCTTCAGCTGGAGCTTTTGATCTAGCCAGGAGGACATAGGTCTATGGATAACCCATAGGTCAATGGCTTCATGGGCAAGGGTAGTCATTGATGAAAGTGTCACTCATGTCACCAGAGGAGAAGCACTGGAGTGACAGCAGAAGAGGAACTGTGACATCATTGGGATAGCCGTCCTCATCTCCTTGTGCATTCTCTTTACAGAACCTCAAGTACAGCTGACTGACTCCCTTTGCTTCCTTCAGCTGCCCTCTTCTGATCAGCTTAGACCTGAGCATGTAGCCCTTCTTCTCTCCTCCCACACACGGGTCCACCGAGGCTGCCTCCCCCGGGTCGGTGGAGTCAAGTCCTCTGTAATCCGGCCGCATCTCGTTGCTCTTGTCAAGCTGCTCTGATGACATCACTGGTCATCTCATCCCATTGACCAGCTGGGCCCTGCACTCCCTTCTGTCCTCAGGCGATGGTATCACAGCGGATGCATCCAAGCGTCCTTCATGACAGTTTGCTCTCCTGGAGGATGAACCCCATTACCTTTCTCATTCTTCAAGATGAGGTTGGAATCTTCCATCCTCCAGAAGCTCGCCTTGACCTCTCAACCCACAGTGCTATCAACAGCAATGGCCAACATTACCATTTTCTGTCCTCAGAGTAATGCTGTGACTTAGGTATTATTATTATTCCTACTTTGTGGATAAGATGATTGAGGCTCAAAATGGTTATGAGTTGCCTACATTTCAACTCAGTAATAATAAAAATAACAAGCATTCATCAGGTGTCTTGAGAAAACCCATGCAATAGGCACTGCTATAGCCCCATTTTACAGATGAGAAAGTGAGGCCAAGAGAGACCAGATGCCCCTGTGGTGGAACCAGGATTTGAACATTCATGATGATAGTCCAACTGCTCACCTAGCTCCATAGTCTATTTTCCTAGACTGTATACTAAAATATTTCAGTAGCTGGCAGCTGTTGTCTTTTAGTAAAAATTTGTTACGGGTATTGGGAAAAACGCCACTTTTTCCCAATCTGGCCCCAAGGCTTGTATCTTTCTTGTAAGGAAATCTACATAGACATGCATCAGAGGAGGCAGAGTCACATTTACAGCATTTCTCTGTGATGGGGCCATCGTAATGCATAACTTGTACATTCAGATCCAGAATTGACTAGACAGTAGTTAAAATGGAAATAAATAAAATAATTTGTCTCACTTTATGTTTGCTTAATTGCCCCAGTCCACGTGCGAATGTGTAGCTAAAATTATGGCTTCTATCAACTTGTGTTTTGCATCTTGCTCCCTGGTTCAGCTTTTTCTGCCCCTAAGTAACTTTTACATACTTCAGTGCTTTAGAAATAGCTTTATCTGAGCTAATGACATGAAAATTGAAGTCATGTATACTCAATTGTACATAATAGGGTTGTAATTCCATGGAGAGATGCCTGAGTGCTTTGCTAATGTCATGAGAAATTCAACACGGAATTCCAGGCTCCAGTTAACAGGCGTGATGGTTTGATGGGTTTGTCTGTGAGGCGATGTGAGCTGACTTCCCTTCAGGATGCTGCTTTCAGTGAGGTCCCTCTAAAGAACAAAGCGAGTGGAGAAAGAGAGGCAATGGTGGGGTCTACCAGCTCCTCGCACGGCTTTAGGACACTCTGCTCCTGACATTGCCGTGTCTCCTGCTGGACTCCCATCCTGCCCGTGAAGAATACCACTCCAGAGTCCTTCCTGGGGTAAAGTGTGTTCAATGGAGATAGACATTCTCCAATCATCATAACATGGTGTTATTTTCAATATGGGTCATTTGCCAAGATTTTTATTAGTGATAAGAAACCATGGGCTAGGCATCACACCTCAGCAGAACATCCCTATCTACCTATTAAGAGCCCTCTTTTTCTGCCACAATTGTACTCTACAAATACTAAATGACTGCAAGACTGCACACTCAGTGGGCATCTTGGTGTCCCCTCAGGCTAAGGGGTCCTCAAAGGAGCCCACTGTGAGTGCTGGTAGGGGGCTGGTAGATCTGAGAGGTTTCTTGATTGGAGGTGGCAGGGTCAGTGTTGCTGGATAACAGGACCAAAATCATTGTCAGGAGGACCCAAGGTACTAGCCAGAAGCTTACGTGGGGTCTGGTGGGGAGTCTGGAGTGGAGCTGAAAGAGCAAGAGTGATGATGGGGGAGGAGAGGGCTGGAAGCAGGATGAGCTGTGATGTCTTGACTGGAAAGTCAAGGGAGAGTGGTTCAAGGCCAAAGGTGAGGGTGGTCAGATTCTTGAAGGAGTATAAATGCCCGTCCCCCCAAAAAAAGCCCCAAATGATACTTGATCTGGAGGAAGAGACTGACAGGTGATTAGCTAAGCTGCCCTCACCCCAGGAGGCAGCAGGAGACACAGGGGTTGCAGCGCAGTGGAGGCAGGATGGGGAGAGAGGGCTGCAGGCAGTCTGCACCAGGAGATGGGAAAAGGGGCCGCTGGGCTTTCTCACAGGGAAGAGTGGGGACCAGCACCTCTGGGGGCTTGCCACGTGCCAAGCACGGGTCTCATTCACTCCTCAACACCCGAGGGGCACGTTGCATCTGTCCCCTCATCTTACAGAGGAAGAGCTGGCCTCACGGAGCTCAGGGAGCAGACGAGAGCTCCCAGGCTGTGTTGGAATCAAAGCCCGCATCCTCCAGATCTCAGGGGAAAGGCTGTAACTTTGAGGCATTGGCAATGTTTGAATGGGGCTTCGCAGCTTCCTTAGGATTGGGGCGAGTAGGGAGGTAGAGTGGAGAGAGGGTCAGGGCAACACGGTGGAGGAGCTGCTGAGAGAGGTCACGGAAGAGCCCAGAGGCGGGAGGGGAGACCGCAGAGACCTAGGGGTCATTTGGTGGGATCGGGGCAGAGAGAGGTGGCAGTGGGCGGGGCTGCCCCCTCTTTCCCTTCTGTTTTCTGCTTTGCTTCACCCTCAGCATCTCCTGAAAACGCAGCTCTTCCTATTAGGTCTTCAGGCTTTTGGTCGTGAAGGAGGTGAGGGGTGTGTGTGGGGTGGGGACGGAGGAAGTGAGGGGACATCCCGGTGACAGGACCCCTCCATGTGTAGCCCCTTGTGTTCCCAGGGCTGGTCCCGCTGTGGAAGAAAGACCCCTCTGGGGTGGGACTGTCCAGGCAGTGCTGGCTGAGGGCCCCCGTGCAGAGCCCAAGGAAGAGCAGACACCCTCGCTCTGCACCCGAAGCCTTGGGCCTCCCTGGCCAGACCCAGCCACCCTTTTCATCTGCACTGTGCCCCCCTCACCTGCCCCGGATTACACTTCTTGATGCTCAGGGCTCAGCCAACTTGAACCTTCGTAAGCACCAGGAGTCTGTCCGCATTTGTCAAGTTCAAGCATTATGGCTCAAGTCTTCTAATTACCTTCATCATTTTTTGCCTCGATGCCTCAAAGTGTGGCTTCCCAAGCTTTTCTGTTAAAGGAGGTTTCTTCAGAGGAAACATTCTTAGCCTCATTGGCTTAATTTTCTTCTCAAAAGTTGTACTGTCCTTCTGAGGTTTAGGCCACCATTTCCGCGAGTCCCTGCTGAGATTTTAGAGTTCCTTCTGTGAGCTTCCGTGGGGAGGAGATTCCTGTCCCCTCTGTTGAGCTCCCCCTGGGCCTACTGTGCCGCAGCCTGGGAGGAAAGACCCTCCTCCCACGGCCCTCCGCATTTGTCAGTGTGTCAGGAGTGTCCCTGGACAGAGGATGGCGAGTGGAGGAGAGCCCAGCATGGGGGGACTTTGTGAAGTGGTGGGAAGAGCCTTGTGATGGGGGCTCTGTTCGCTTCTCTGCCTATGCGACTTCCACGCATGAGCTGATTTCACCTTCCTCCTGTGTAAAATTAAAATAAGACGATCTTACTGCCCTGAGCTGTAGCCAGGATTGAAAGAGATGCTGTTACATCAAACCCCAAGCCAAGAGCTGAAGGCACGTCCGGCACATTCAGGCATCACCGTCAGTGAGCCTTCCTGTCCTTCTGTCTTTTCAGTTGAGCTCAGCAGCACTTTCACTTTCTCACTCTCTTTTCTCTCTGCAGCTTGTCTTCTTTTGTTTCTGCATATCTGAGAAACAATGATAGCGTGGTCTACCGTTTCATCCAAGTATAAAGACAGAAAATCAGTTTTAACAGCAGATATACTGATTTCTTCTGTTTGTTAAACATTGTACAATTTGGAAATGACCTTCTTGTTGGTTATTGTTACTTCACCATTCATTCAACAGATATTTCGTGTCTGGATCTCCCGTTCTGATTTTATCCAGCAATATCTTCTGAAGTGTCAACATGAGGACTTTTCTTTCACAGCGTTGGATGTTGGGACCCAGGGTCTTACTCAAGGTCACAGCCGGGCTCTCTAGTTCTCTGTCCAGTGCTTCTTGGTGCCCAGCACACTGAATGAAGCTGGTTAGTGACAGAGATGCCTTGGTCAGGAAATGAGGGGAAGCTAAGTGCGCTGTAAAAAGCCTGGTGCCTCCTACGGAGGGGTCTTCTCATTAGGGTGATTTACAATGTGATTTTCATTCTAAAGAGCTGCCGGCTCCTGAATGATATTTGTGAAATACTTAACCCTAGGGGGGCTCCTTCGGATATGCAGAAAAAAGTACCATAAATCATTTTGTCTTATTTTTCAAATGCAAAGACAAGAATTATGTCCTCATGAGGTGTGCCAAATTACGTGCACAGGAAGCTGCACTTTTATTAAAAATTTTAACTAAAGAATGCATTGGACTAATGAGGTTACTGATCCTGTCTGCCCAGTTTCCTGGAGAGGGGCTGGGGAAGACCAGGCTGGGCCATCGGCCAAGGAGACCAATTTCAGGTGGTTTCTGAGCGGGGTGTACAAGTGCCCATTGGCTGGTGGGGTGTGTGCCCAGGGGTGTAGATGCTCCGGGATGCACCAGCACACACTTGTCATCAGATCAGTGCATCCACATGTGCTATCCCCCAAGGAACAAGCAGAGAGAAGAAAGCGTATGGAAAGTTAAGAGCCTGGTGCCTGCAACAGCTGTGCAAGAGGCAGGAACAAGGAAGAAGCAAAGCTGACCAGCCTTGGGCTCTTTCCCCGTGGAATGGCCTTCACTGCACACGGTTTGTCCAGTGGTCATGGTGGGACGTGATGGTATCTCATGAGCTTAGCATCTGGGACAATTGGAACTTTGGTGAGACGGGGCTTCGGCTGTTCCACAACCTGTCACCCTTCCTTCCCCACCCCCATCCTGTGGGACGTTGAGCTCAGGGCAGCTGCTTCCACCAATGCACTTGGTCAGGTCAGCCCACTGCCAGGCAACTTGGGTCCATAGGGCTGCCCATCAGGCCATCTGGCCAGTCCCTCTGTGGGCTTCAAGGACACCAAAGCTTCCATAGGCTCTCTCCTGATGCCACCTGGCTGGGAGATAGTGGAGGGAGAATCCATTTCATCATACCCCATTGCCTAAAATAATGGGTTGGTTTGGGCAAGTGACTTAACTTCTCTGGGTTTCTGTTTTCTTTTTTTTAATATCCCTTCTCTAATAGCCTATGATTCTCAGTTCCAAAAAAGGGCTCTTCCTGTATGAGCTGCATCATAGCAGAGTAATTCAGCTGGAGTCTTCTCATGTCTGTGCTATAGAGGGGAGAAAGCACAGGCACACATGCTTGCACACACACCACACACATACCACATACACACACCATACACATATACACCAAACACACTGTACACACACACCATACACATAGCATACACACACACACACACACTCATACCCACAAACCACACACCATACGCACACACACACCATGAACAGACAAACATGAAAGGAGCTGATATGGATTAAGTGCCTTTATGGCCACACTCTTTTCATATCTTATCTCAATTAATCCTCAGAACGATGTTGATAGGCATTGATTCTATTTTCTGCAAGAGGAACCGAAACTAAGTCAAAGTGACTTCCTCAAACGCACACAGCCAGTGCCTGCCACCACGTGGGAAGATGATGCCAAACTGGGCAGCAGCCAAAGACAGACATCTGCTTCAGCAGAGTGAAGTGCTGGGCGGGGTGAGAGTCCTTGTCAGGGCCAAGTCTTGGAAGCAGCTGCTTCCAGGTGTTGTTACCTCTCTTAGAGCATCCTCTGGGAGCCGCTTCTGGTGGAGGCCACCCCTGATTGTGGCCACCAGGCAGCGACAGCAGGAAGAGCTGGTACCAGGAGCTGTTGCCTGTGAAATTCTAAGTACCTCCACCAGGACCTGCCCCTTTTGTGAACTTTGTGGGAAATATGCTCCTCAGAGCCACCACTGGTCACAGTAGGGAGGAGGTCAGGGTGGGTAGACCAGATGGCTCAAACATCTTTATCTCCTCACCTTGTTCAGCTTTGCTGGTGGGTCTTTCTCTCCCTGCAGGAGCTGACAGCTCACTTGTCTTGCAATATACTTTTCTCTGAGGAGCCAGGGCCCCAGATTCCTCTTAGGATATCTGCTGGATCAGAATTAGGATGGGACACTCCAAGGTGAACTGTGCCAGCCAGGCATGATGGAAATATTGAGGGCATTGGTGTCTGACAGCTGCAAAAGATGCGTGACCTTCAGTCAATCTTTGATAACTCACGGCTCCTTTCCCTGTGTCTAAAATAGGGATTCAAATGTCTGCTTCATAGGACTGTTGTGAGGATTAATTGAAATTATGCATAAAAAGTGCCCCAGAGAACATCAATAGAGTTTCTCTTTCCTTGGTCTGGCACCCTCTTCCTACCCATCCTTCTGCTTTTCACTCGGGTGCCACTTTCTCTCATAAGCTCTTCTAGCTCCTTTCATGCCGTTTAGATGCCTGAATATGTTAGGGATGTTTCTGGTTGCAAATTGATGGAAGAGACAAAAAAGAAAGAAGTTAAGTTACACAATCAGTGCTCTTACAACAGGATGCATATCTCCCTAAAAGTCACCAAACTATGTCAAATTGGGTAATCAATTAGTCAGTTACGGGGAAAATGGATCTAGGGGCACAATGCTTGAACAAAATCTTTGTCAGTGACATAGAAAAAGGATAAGAATCTAATAAAAAAGAGTCTTACAGTTTTGCACTTCGTTAAATGATGAGGACTGACATCAGTACTGCAGTAAACATGGCACTTAAACTTGAGAAAAGCCAGAGGTTTGCTTGAGGACGTGGGTGCTGAGGGATCCTCTTGTGAGCTGTGGTGGCTTTTACAGGAAGGATGGAGATGTGGAAGGGGCCCAGTTCTAATGGAACGGTGGGTGTGGGTCGAGAGACATCTGGTGGTGGGTGGTACCTGGGAGATGATGAGGGGTGTGTGAGTGTGCGCATGTGTGCATGTTCCTAGGCTCGGATCGGCTGGGTGCAGAGTTCATCGCACTCACCTAGTGTTTCTTGCAGGAGAAATCATGCGTCTGAAGACACAACATCTGCATCATTCTCAAATCGTTCCTTAATCTATAATCTCGTTGAAACAAGCGTGCGTGTCAGAGCAAGCATTGGAGTGGAGCCGACTGTGCCCGCATCCACGGCTGTCAGGGTGCGGGAGACCCTGGGGCTCTCTCTCTGTTGGGCGGTGGACAGTCGTGCAGGAGGAGTGGGCGGTCTCCAGGGCAGGGGGTCTATGGCGGCACCACATGCACTCCCACTTTTTAGGGTTTTGAGTAACTGCAGTTTACTTATCTCTGGTCAAGTGCATTTATTATAGATTATTTTGTCTAGTGTTAGCTTTGCTAGCCCTTCAAAGTGAATAAATACATTAGAAGTATTCCTACAAAACCACGGATTGAAAACACTAATATTGCAAGTACAGATGAACAAAAAGGAAATAACAGAGCTGCTATATGTCCCATTCATGATTCAAGAGCTTCCTCTGTCATAACCAGATTAAAAGGGCAATATGGTAATAAAATCTGAAACTAGCAAACACAAGTTTCAACACTATAAAAATGATTTGAAATGTAGGTTTAAGTCCACCGTGATAACCATGATCCTCACTTTTGGTGGGCAGACAGCTGGTGCCTTGGCGTATTAACTTACAAAAGTGCAGTTCCATCAGAATTAGGAAGACATTGTACTCTAAGAATTCAAATATGAAGACAAGAATATATAACTCTTTTGCCAATGCTACAGGTTTTACATTATTTAGTCCTGTACTTTGCAAAATTCCATAAACTCAATGATAATTCTTTAGAAGTCTCTTCTGAATTTTTTTTCCTTGGTGGGAAAACATGAAAAGCCGTATCCATTAAGAAGATAGCGCTTCTCCTCCTTTGGTGAAAATGGCTGGAACAGCAGACAAAACAATATGTCATATACGAAATCGTACCCTTGTCTTACTTATTTATTTATGGCTGCCTTGGTCTTTGTTGTTGAGCGCAGGCTTTCTCTAGTTGCAGCGAGCGTGGCTACTCTTCGTTGCGGTGCGCAGGCTTCTCATTGTGGTGGATTCTCTTGTTGCAATGCACGGGCTCTAGGCATGTGGGCTTCAGTAGTTGTGGCACATGGGCTCAGGAGTTGTGGCTTGTAGGCTCTAGAGCGCAGGCTCAGTAGTTGTGATGCACGGGCTTAGTTGCTCCATGTCACGTGGGATCTTCCTGGACCGGGGATCGAACCCGTGTCCCCTGCATTGGCAGGCAGATTCTTAACCACTGCACCACTAGGGAAGTCCCTGTACCCTTGTCTTCAAGTGCTTCTGGAAGATGCATAAAAATATTATACAAGATTGGAAGAAACCAATTTGTGATTAAATTAGTCTGGGAGGTGTGCTCTACAATTGGGTAAAATACAGATGTTTATAGTATATCCAACCTTCTGGTACTTCCTAAATTCAGTTTCACTAATGAAATACACTACGAAAAACTTCTTTGTGATCTGAACAGCCCACAATTCTGCTAACAAAATGATAGTTTATGGAAAAAACTGATGTAAAGGTGACCAGGGTTGCTCTGTCTAACTGCCAATGACAAAGGATGCTAGCACAAGCCATTCACTCCCCACAGTATTCCTAGTCAGTGATCCTTTAAAATGTTGCAACACTTTTTAAAAACATGGGAAATAAATACAAAAATCTTTAGTACACACGTTTACTGTTTATTACATTGAAAAGTTCTTAAGAGTTGTCAAATGTGAAATGGAGCTATAAAAATTATTTGTTCAAGTTATGCTTTGGAGGAGTAGTGGTAAGAATTAGCTGTCATCCAATGCTGCCAACCAGGTTTTTTTTTTTTTTTTGCGGTACGCGGGCCTCTCACTGTTGTGGCCTCTCCCGTTGCGGAGCACAGGCTGCGGACGCGCAGGCTCAGCGGCCATGGCTCACGGGCCCAGCCGCTCCGTGGCATGTGGGATCTTCCCGGACCGGGGCACGAACCCGTGTCGCCTGCATCGTCAGGCGGGCTCTCAACCACTGCGCCACCAGGGAAGCCCGACCAGGTATTTTTTAATGAAGAAATTGAAAATGAATAACTAAATGAGTAATCTTAAGTGTATACTGCAACCCATAGGTGTTTTTAAAACAATGAATGAGAAGGTAACTCCTTTTGGAGGGAAATTTATACTACAGAGAGCATGGAACTTGGAATTAGATATCTGGAAGTGATGCTACTGTGATGTGATTTTTATTATCAAAATATTATACATCAACAATGACAGCAAAACTCTTAAATCTGTGCATTGTAAAAACAACAAAAATATATATTTTAAAATTTTTTCTAAAATGAGGTATAGAGCTTTGAACCACTTGGATGAAATTATAAAAATGACAAAATGTAAGCTTTAAAGAACAATTCAGGAAAAAGGAAATTTAGTACCTGGATTCTAACAACCACCTTCCCCCCCGCAAGTCTCCATGTAACTGTTGAATGGGATTGAATCGTGACACCCAAATTTCGAAAGCATGGCTCACGATTCATTTCTATCTGGATTTATGTACTTCCATGAAATATACTTTTCATCTATGACAATAATTTAATATAAAAAATAAACTGAACTTAGAGCTTTATTGTATCACAAAGTGTCGAACCAACATAAAAAAATACCAAATCATATTATTCATATTTCTTTCACTAAAGTATAATCTTATTATTAATAAAATATTTCTTCTTGATGGTACAAAAGTTTTTGTTTATTTTTAAATGAAAATTTAAAATTCATCCAAAACATTATTTGTTTTCTCTTATCTCACCTATACTGTACACATCTTCTTCAGAAGTAGGTGTATGTAATGAATAAGTACATAAATATGCACAGATGCTTTTTAGTTTCTCAGATTGGTTTCCTAAATATATGCATGATCAGAAGAAACAAAATTGGACAATGTTATTCTAGATAAGAAATGAGAGCTATCGTAATATACCTGAACCGTAACAGAAGAGGATTGGGAGGAAAAAGAGCCAGTATAGAGGGAAGAACACCGAAGGCCATCAGACATTCTTACCACTAACGAACCCGATTTTGTCAATATACAAACTCGTATGAAACGACTATGAAGTGTTAGCTGTCTGCAGATGTGCTTTCTAGAAACCATCTCAGTATGTATTTAGAGATGATATTTACACTGCCTCACATTCTGACCTCCAGCATTTGTTAAAACTTTCCTTCACACTTTTACCTTTTTATTCTCAATACATTTTAAAGTTGAAATGCTTTCACATGTGCCTGGCAAATACTAAGACAATGTTGTTCAATCCTCATAGACCCTGATAATCCAAGAAAGTAGAGACTATGGCATGGCTGTTTCCTCGATCGCCTTGGTACTAAAATGCCTGACAGAGAGAAGAAACTCACTTAGTATGATCCAATTCTCCAGGAAAAGCCATTTTAGCTATATCTTATAAAATTTCTCATATTTGATCATTTTAGCCCATACAAATAGCAACTTTACATGATTTAATCTAGTAATTCCCAGCACTCACTAAATAACCTTTTCTGAAAAAACTCACCATGGGAGATTATTAAAGGCTTCAGTAACTAATGAGTTGAAAACTTCCCCAAAAATAATACTATTATTTTTTCCAACGCAACCTTTTGCTTTATAGATGGAAAAAACATTCTCAGAAATTGTGACTGCTCAGTGACACAGAGAGATAAATCCAGTGATGGAGTTAGATTCTGGATCCAAAGATTTTGTCATTGTGCTTTCTGCCTCAAAATTCAGGCATTTCTAATTTGAGAACCAACCTATTCACCAGTAAGGATTTTTAAGCATCCACTGTGTGGCTGAGGAACTGAGGGATAGAAAATGAGAACATCTGAGGACATGGATGGTCAGAAAGGAACTGGGTCGTGGACACTCGTGGACATGCTGGGAAGAGGCTTCCTGGGAGGAGGGCAAGATGGAGGTGAGACTTTCAGGTGAAGAGGAGAAAGCATGAGGTCGAAGGAGAGGCAGAGCAGGAGGAAGGACATCAGGAATATGGGCAGGGATTTGAAAGGAAGCTTAACCCCCATTCGTATTGACTGCATCATTCAGAAGCACTATCTCGAATAATATCATTTCACAGATGGTCCATTTCACAGACGAGAAAACCAAAACACCAACAGCAAAGTGACTAATCGAAAGTCATCAACCATGTACCGTCCACATCAGGGCAGGAGTTTTATCTGCATCTGCCTGACTCCTGGTTCTCTGATACTTCTGTCCTCTTTTCCTGCTTTAGGGTGAAAGAGGTCCTCCCCTCACCCCTCCCAGCTAAGTTTCTGTTGTTCAAATCTTTGAATTGGATCGTGGTAGATATCCACAAATTAATTAATCAACTAAGTAAATGTATTTAATTTTATTTTCTTGTGGAATATGTAATCGCCAGTATAGCTGTTTGGGGGGGAGGGGGGTGAGGAAAGCGCAAAACAAAGCAACAGCAAAAAAAAAAAAAAAAATTCCTCAGTTCTGTGCGCTGCTTTTTACGGGCATTCTCAGATTTTCCCATCAAGGTGGCTTTGAATCAGTCCCAGGCTTTCTTTCATGTGGATAACTATTTAAAGATGTGATGTTCAGGCCAACAGTTCATAGCAACTCATTTTCTCTCTGTCATCTCCCCGTTGGCGGCGACGGGAAGGAAGGGAGGGAGCGGTAAGGGGCGACCGCTTGGGGGCACCGTTGCTCCACGGAGGGCCGCCCCCGGCTCCCCGAGGACCGGCCAGGCTCAGCACAAAAGGTGGCCTTTCCAAGGTGTGCGCGGTGAGTGTCTTCATAAATTTCGCTCTAACGTGGAATCCTCCTTTCCAGGCATCTCCCCGCGTTGGAGGTCAATCTCTGACCCTGGACGCTTTTCAGCACATGGGTCCGGTGTGGGTCCAACCAGCCTTCGCAGCTCTTCCGCCTGGAAGAACCGACTTCATATGTCACCTGGGTGGCAGCCCTTACGACATCACTTAGAAGATTAAAAATAAATTGAAGCACATGCCACTTCAAAGGGAGCACAAAAAGGACATCGACATGATTTGATGCATTAATGAGAAAGAGGTGCTGGCTCTTGATTTGAACTGTATGGAGAGAGAGAGGATTCTGAAGCTTGTGAGTTGCTGGTATTTCCAAAGGAATGGTTAGATGTATTTTATTACTTAACTAAGGAAGCACCTCCCTCCCCCATCTCTATACTTTAATCCTCCCTGGCTTTGACTTGGGGTATATGAATATGGTAGCACGGGGAGCCTGCCTTTCCACCCCATGCTGGAGGGCCCCCCAAGAAGTGCAAGGAAGGTAGGACCAAGGACCCTAATTTCCCAGGCCAAGATCGGTGGGGTCCGCAGGCTGCAGGACTAACAGCTATCTCTGGGCCAGGCTGGCTTTATCAACCAGGACCATCTGTGTGTCCAGGCCACCTACCGGAGGAGTGGCCTCGCTCTGTAGATTCACCTAAGAATCATCCATCTCCCACTGGTCTTTTGTTTCGAAGACCCCTCTCCAGCAGCCTGGCCCCTCCAGAGACTGAAATCCCAGGCTCCTAGCAGCCACTTCCTGGCTAATGGGGGCCAAGCCCAGTCATTCTCGTTTTTCATGCCTTGTCAGGAGGCCTGAATGCAGAGGGGGGCTGGGATGAGGGCAGTTCCAGAGGAGCGAGGGTGGGCAGATGTCCTCATGAAAAATTTACAAGGAATAATCAGAGGCTCTTGCTTTTCCCCTCCAGGCAAAGTCCCCCTCGGCTTGTTGCCCAGGCCCCTGCAAGAATATTGGAAAATGCCCCATCGTTCCGAAGGAAATCTGGCTCTGGGAGGCTAATGCCTGGCATTTGACGCACTTGGCCGTCCTCCTGAGAGCGGGTTGCAAATGTAGTTCAGGCGAAATTGATGAAGTATCAGTTAATCTGAGGCTGACAGTTTAGAGAGGTCACGGCTGCGAGGGGCTGCCAGGGTCTCACAGAGAGCGGATGGAGAAGAGTTAAAGAGACAGGGCCCGGAGGGAAGGGAGCCCATCTTCTCCACGTGGGCGCCTCCCACACCTTTGCGTGTTGCCAGGCTTCCGATCCTCCGCCACAATAAGCCGTTCGAACCCGGACAATCACACCCCATCCCCCTCGCAAAACTCCAAACCCACACCCCTGAGGCTCCTCTCTCCTTCGGAAGGAAGGAGGAGAGAGACAGGCGGTTAGTGCTCCTAATGCAAATTTCCTTTCTTAATTGGAGCTCTGAGTCATGTCTGCGCGGCCCTGCATTTCCTGCTGCAGGAAGGTTTGTCTAGGTAAACGGCAGATCGCAGATGGTGGGCCAGGCAGTGCTCAGAAGGAATTTTCTGGGAGTGGTAGCAACTCTGTGGAAGGAGATAAGAACAGATACAAATCCACATTTATCCTGAGTTGTTTCATATGTGAAATCTAGGACTCCAGGACTCAGACATGTTGCAGGATGGCTTTGTCATCTGGGTGCCTTCTAAAGGACGGCGTGGCTTTTTAAGATTAGATTCACCAATAATTGACTTTGATGGGGTATGAAGCAGCAAGGGTTTTGGAGTCAAACAGCCTTGGGTTTGGATCTTGGCTCCCCTGTGCTTAGAGAAAGATTTCATCATTATCGCCATTTGCTTACAGGGAAATAGGGCAGGAGGTGATCATTGACTTTCTATGATTAAATGGCTAAGTAGGTCTCATAGTTGGGATTCTAACCCAGTTTTCAACCCTTCTCCATATAATGTCTTTCTTCTAATAGCAAGAGTAAAAGTAGTAATAGTAACAATGATAATACTGGAGGACCCAAAGTCTCAGTATTTACAGCAAGCAGGCTCTGCTCCGCATCACATGTGTAAGAACTCATTTATCACTCCCTGCAAACTTGGGAGAAAGATCTCATCATGATCATGTTAGTATTATTATTACCATACTATCTCTTTTTAAAAGAAAGGGAAATTGAGGTTTGGCAAGTAGGTAGCACGATCCACTCCCTCTGTTTCTGTTTGGCTGGGAAACTCTTCCTTTCCCTGGGGTGGGGTGGGGTGAGGGTCTGCTGATATACACATCAGAAAATATATAAATACCAGTGATTACAGCCAGATTGAAATTACCACTATTTTCAGTCAGTAAGAAAAAGTCTATTTATTAACAAGATTGCAAGTACTTTTCCCCAAAATTACATGGGGAAATTGTACGCCAAGAGAATAGCCTTTCTAGAAAGGAGATATTTTCTCTGAAACAGGAAATCATTGTGTCTTCGATGCAGTGTAAGCAGATTGCAAACGTGTCCAGCCCACTTGGAGGCGAGGGGCCAGGGCTCGTGCCTCCTGTCCCCAGGGCAGCATCTCTCAGGTTGAGGGCAGAGCATCGCGCATGCATGAGCTGGGCTGTGCAGGATGTGGAGATGCTGGGTCCCTCATGATAACACGAGATGTGCTGCGTCCTGCCTCCTAACTTGGGGAGGTGCCTTCCTGGACACACTTGGGGCAGCTGTGGAGGGGGTGGCAGACCCCCCATTATCCTCTCTCCAGAACCCTGCATCTGAAATTGCTATTGCCGACAACTTGCCTGGAGTTTTGATGGTTTCAGGCAGAAAGGTAAATCCAGTCACTCTGACTCGATCTTGGCCAGAAACAGAAGTCTCAATGCATTTTGATTTAACCAAAGAGAATCTAGTGGAACTACATCCAGACACACACCCAAATATACTTCCCACACATACCCTTTTAAAAGTAGTTCCTGGGACTTCCCTGATGGTGCAGTGGTTAAGAATTGGCCTGCCAAAGCAGGGGACGTGGGATGGAGCCCTGATCCGGGAAGATCCCACATGCCGCGGAGCGACTAGGCCCGTGTGCCACAGCTGCTGAGCCTGCGTGCCCAGAGCCCGTGCACCACAACTACTGAGCCTGCGTGCCTAGAGCCTGAGAGCCACAACTACTGAAGCCCGCGTACCTAGAGCCCTTGCTCTGCAAGAAGAGAAGCCACTGCAATGAGAAGCCCACGCACCTCAACAAAGAGCAGCCCCCGCTCACTGCAACTAGAGAAAACCTGCACACAGCAATGAAGACCCAATGCCGCCATAAATAAATTTATTTTAAAAAATAGTTATTTTTCATATGTAAACTACTTGACATATATTAGCAGCTTATTAGTTGCCACAGGATAACTTAAATGGGTCTCATCCTGGGAGGTTTTGGCCCTTGGAGAGTGTTTGGAAAGGTCGGGAGACATTTTTGGTTATCACAGCTGTCAGTCCTGGTGCTACTGGCATCTAGCAGGAAGATGCCAAGATGCTCTAGACATCCTACAGTGCATAATGCCCCTTCCCCAACCAATGACATTGTTGTACCAAAGGTCCACAGTGCCCAGTTTCAGAAACCCTTATGTAGTTTCATAGTAAGGAGAAAAAAGGAACATAGTACCTAATAACTCAGATGAAATAGAACAACACCATAGATCTATGTATCTTCCTTCCCAGGACATCAGCCTGGAGTGCGGTGACACGGAATTCAGCCTGGTCCTCAAGCTGATTTTCTTTCCTGCCATTCAGAAAACCCTCTAACTTATTTGGCCTCAGTTTCCTTGTCTGTAAAAGAAATATTTGGACTCTGTAGATGTGTCAGGATCATGGGGCAGAGATGCTCTCTGCCAGCCCACAAAAAGGGGAGAAGAGGGGAGAAAGTGATGTTCAGGGAGAGCCTCTGTGTGGGGGGATCCCAAGGGAGGTGGGCCTCTGGGGTTCGGTTGTCAAGCCCTCCCCTAAGGAGACAGGCCAGTCAGCCCCCTTCTCTCTGAGTCTCTGAATCAGATCCCAGGGCTGAGAGCCCCCTTCTCACTAGCGGGGAAGCTGGGAGGCCGGCGGTACCTATGGTTAGATGAGATGTTTCATGGGGACTCGATTGTTGTCAAAGCCCAGACCCCTCTCCTGCACCCCGCACTGCTTTGCAGCTTCCTATCATCCTCTAAACTTTAACACTTAACTTGCAGGAAAGAAAGAAAGAACCTGAGAATGACATCTCAAAGCATGTTTCGAAATGTGTAAGCTAAAATACGTAACTGTTAGTATGTTACATACTTAGTTCTGATCCTGCAACAACATATAGTGCCCCTATCAGGAGAGTGACCTTCTTCCTGGACAGGGAACTGAGCCTCGCCTGGGTGTGAGAAGCAGCCCCCTGTTCCGGCCGAGGAGAACTGCGCACAAAGGGTCGCTGGGAGCACCACATGTGATTCCAGCTGAAAGTGGAAAACATGATGGGCTTTCGAGGGACCTCGTGTGCCTCCCTTGGTTTCTAAGGATGGAGAGGGAGACATCCCTGCACGTTTTTGTTACCTGGTAGGTGGTCTTTGGAAAACCCCTAGTCTCACGGTTGCTCCCAGAAGCTGCACTATGGAAGGAGGACTAAGAATATGTTCCCAGAGCTGCGGCCTCTCTCTGCCTGCACGTGATTTGGGGTATAAGGCGATACTATCGTGACGCACATGCTGCCTGCCTGCCACAGTATTCCTAAAAACAATATCTGTTCATGGTAGAAGATGCTTCTGATAAGTAAAAATACGTTCCTAACTTCAGGAACCTTACTTAGGCTTTAGAGAACTCTCTTCAAAAAGGGAAAAAATCAGAAAACCCCTAAAGTGACTCCTAATGATGTCAAGTTAGTGCTGGAATTAGATAGACACACAACACTAGTGATTCTCAAAGTGTAGGCCCTGGACCAGCAGCACCACCTGGAACTTGTCAGAAGTGCAGATTCTCGGTCACGTTCAGACCTACTTTTAAATATTACAACTTCTCCCACAGTTTCAACCTCTAGCACACCTAGTTTTTTTGTTTGGTTTTGTTTTGCTTAATTTTTACAAGAATACAGGCAGAAGTTCAATGAGATACAAAGAGAAAAGCAGGAACTCTAATTCTATCTCAGAGGACTTAAGACCCTACGACTTTGCATCCATCACTGTCAGTACCTAAGTGCCATTCTGGTTTTCCCTAAATGAAAGTGATAATTAATTAGCATTATACAAGATATGAACATTTAACAAATATTTAAAATCCCCTAATCTTACAGATATAAGATATAAATATTTACAAATAAATAAATATAAATATAAATTGAGGCCAAGAGAAGTCCTGGGGGTTCTCCTGGGATCCCCAAGGAAAGCCAAGCAGATAAGCACCCAGGTCTGTTGATTCCCCTTCCAGAGCTGTTTTCCCATCACAGCATGTTGCCCTTCTTCCTACCGCAATGTTTAAAATTATCAAAATAGTGGGAATTAGATATGAGGGATAGCGTCATAAAATATTTCCAAAGAAATTTCATAGACATTGAAGATCAGCATTTGCTTTATTTCACCTTAGAGAGACCTGACCATTTTCTGCAACTAATACATTTGTATACTTCTCTCATTGAGGACATATCGATCTTAAAGTTTTTAAAAATGATTTCATAAGGCTGGGTTCTTTCTCAACCTACCCAGTTTTAACAGATGTTTGAAAACCGACTCTGATGAAAATAGGTTTCGCAACTTTGTCACAGGAAGTCTGAAGTCACACGCTGCTGCTAGCTGCTGCCTTTCGAGGAGGCGCTGAAACAGGAAAGTCAGGCGACCTCGATGGACAAGGGCAATTTGCCTGAAGGCATTTAATAGAGTGCTTAGGGGCTGCTCTCCCTGCCCAAAGGCCTGGCACTGGAATGGAGTTTGGTCCAAGCCTCCTTGGGACACACCTTTCTGAAGTGACAGGACTTGTGATGGGCACAGCCTTACTGCCATCATGGAACCAGATTTTTCATCATAATTGGTCTAATGTATAAACTCTAAAACACAGATCTCCAAGTATCAGTCATCTGAGCAGGACATAAACAGTGATATTTGGGTGTCTGGTAATGAAAAGGCTGCAGGGGAACCTTGTCAGCAGGTGTGCACGTTGGCTTGATTGACTCTGCTCAATGATATGCAGCTGGACATTTTAATGCAGAAATCAGAGGCTCCCGACCCCAAAGATGTTTTTAAGGCAGTGATTTCTTTTAAAAGAAAGATAAATAGCTTCAAAATATACTTTGCATGTGAATAAACTTGTAAAGTACATTAGACTATATTACTAAGCTAGATTCGAGCATACCCATTTCAGGGAGTAAATTTTTAACATGTGTTCAGGGGTGATAAGACTTGTGCCTAGTCGCTGATTTCTCTGTGTACATAAATTACAGAATAGTCAGGTATTGACATGTAGATCAGGGACAGAGCAAGCATAGTTCCATCACTGACTCATTTACATGTCAATGCCAGACGAGGGCTCTTGTATGAGCTCCCAGAACTAATAAAAACAGATAGACATATTTGTGGCTCTAGAATATCTTTTGTTCAGTTATGTGTGTGTGTATGTATCTGTGGGTATTTATATATATATATATATATTTTTTTTCAACACATAATAATATGAGACTATGAGATTCTGGAATTCTTTTCTTATTTTATCATGCATTTTATGTAGTAATAACCATAACAATGGTTTCCCATTTGGATAGCAACGTGAACTAATTAAAAAATTGTCCATGAGGTCTCTTGTAGAATGTCTTAAGTTTTATTCATCAGTTCTGAAGGAAAATATCAAAACTATTTCAGCAGGCTAGATTCTTTTTAAGCCAAATCTTATGTTCCTACTGCCGCCACCTAAGGAAATTAACTCAAGAACAGCCTCTATTGGATGCTGCTGTTTTTGCATATTAACGCCCCAGAGGAAGATAATCTATTTTTCAGCAGGAATAGTTGTCACTATTAAAATTTACTTGGTAGCAAGTGAGAAGACTGAATTGTCCTTTAATTGGACATGCATTTGTTGACAGGATAATGCATTTGCTGGCTGTCTGCAGTGGACAGCTGGTGCTTTCCTCAGCTCCCATCCCTCCTGGTCTTTTGCTGGAAAGAGGACCTCCTTCCTCTGGGGAGTGTAGCTCCTCCTCTCCATGGGAGTCCAGGATGGGTCACTCCTTATTCTCTGTTCTGCCCCAAGTGGTCAACAAAGGGGTGACATAGGTCCCAGGGAGACGATCTTGTGAATTTCCTATGTGGACTCCAGGAGGAAGATTCTGTCCTTGTTCTAGATGCCTGAGACCGAGATATTGGATACCTGCATCTTTCTGCTGTCATAACTCACTGT
The DNA here is from genome assembly GCF_008692025.1 of Phocoena sinus. Lineage (NCBI taxonomy): Eukaryota > Metazoa > Chordata > Mammalia > Artiodactyla > Phocoenidae > Phocoena > Phocoena sinus. The sequence goes on along the minus strand of NC_045775.1, from coordinate 4,496,501 downwards.
CCCCTGCCACAGAGAGACGGAGGATGACAATGTCCACTACCAGGGAATTATGTTGACCGATGAGAGGACTAATGCTGAGAGACACAGGGAGAGAATTCTGACTGTGTGAGTGAACAATTTCCAATTTTTGCTTCAGCAACTTTGAATCGTGTCAGGTACTTGTTACTGAGAGAGCAAGGAACAATGGGCTACCTTACAGTATCATTTATTTTTGTGTATACAGTATTTGTAATACTAATTATGTCAAATCACTAGTTCTAGAACATTACGGAAATTTATGGAAACCTTTAAAAGCAATTAATAACAACTTCCCCTCACACTTTTTCTCCTGGACAAGACCCCACAGCTGAATGCGAGAGCCCTGGATCTTTCAAAACTCAACTACTTCTCTTTGATGATGTCATTTCCTTCCTCCCTGGACCCTAATTTTTTTTTTTTTTTTTACAGTGTTTAGACTGTCCAGAGAGTCCATTCCCTTTCTTGGAAGTTCTTCTCCACCTCCTTTGCTATTTCATCCTCCTTCTCTTATTCCTAAAGGATGAAGTCACTCATTATCAAAAAGAAAACAAATAAGTGTTGGCAGGGCTCTGGAGAAGAGGTAAACCTTGTGAACTGTTGGTGGGAATGTAAATTGGTGCAGCCACTATGGAGAACAGTATGGAGGAACCTCAAAAAACTAAACAGAACTACTGTATGATCTAGCAATTCCACTTATGGGTATTTATAAGCAGAAAACAAAAACAGTAATTTAAATAAGTACAAAATTTAATAATTCAAAAAGAAATATGCCCCCCTATGTTCACTGCAGCATTATTCACAATAGCCAAGATATAGAAATAACCAAAGTGTCCAGAGATGGATAAATGGATAAAGAAGATGTGATACACACACACACACACACACACACACACACATACAATGAAAATATACTCAGTCATAAAAGGAATGCAACCTTGCCACTTGTAACAATATGGATGGACCTTGAGAGTATTATGCTAAGCGAAATAGATTAGACAGACAAATACCATATGATCGCACTTATGTATGGAATCTAACAAACAAACAAACAAAACAAATCCAAGCTCATATATACAGAGAGCAAATTGGTATTTTCCAGAAGGGAGGAGTAGTAGGGGGTGAGTGAAGGGGGTCAAGAGGTAGAAACTTCCACTCATAAAATAAATAAGTCATGGAGATGTAACATACAGCATGGTGACTATAGTCAATAATATTGCATTGCATACTTTGTAAGTTTGTATGGAGATAAAGGATAACTTAGACTTTATGGTGGTGCTCATTTTTTTCAGTGTATACAAATATCAAATCTTTATGTTGTACACCTGAACCTAATATAATGTTTTGTCAATTATATCTCAGTGATAAAAAGCAACCTTCTCCAAGTAGAAAAAAAAAAGGATGGAGTCGCTCAGTTTGGCCCTGCAGCTTTCTCTCTATGCTTTCTTTTTGGTGATTACATGCAAGACTGCAACCTTAAATGGGTTGAAAGGATGACTCACCCACTTTCATCTCGAGATCTCACTTTGAACTCCAGGCTCCCATCTCCAGCTGCCTTCTTCACACCTCCACCTCCCCTTGGGTCGCCAAGGTCACGATGCAGCTGATTTCCCAGGCCCCAAGCTAGATGCCTACCTTGTCATCATCACCTCTATCCCAGAACCATAATCTGCTACTTCTACCATCAAAAAGAATCCCACATTAAAAATGTATCTCCATCTCTTCTACAGGCATCCTAGTCAAAGCTACTTATCCTTTCCTGCCTGGTGGCTGTAGTAGCAAAGTAATTGGTGTCACTCTTTTCACTTTGTTTCTACTCTTTTTTTTTTCTTTTTTTATTTGTTTTTTTAAAAATGATTTAATTTATTTTTTATACAGCCATTTATTATGAGTTATCCATTTTATACATATTAGTGTATATATGTCAATCCCAATCTCCCAATTCATCACACCACCACCACCCCCTCTGCCGCTTTCACCCTTGGTGTCCATACATTTGTTCTCTACATCTGTGTCTCAATTTCTGCCCTACAAACCTGTCCATCTGTACCATTTTTCTAGGTTCCACAAAATATATCGTGAATATACGATATTTGTTTTTCTCTTTCTGACATACTTCTTTCTGTATGACAGTCTCTAGAATCATCCACGTCTCTACAAACGACCCAATTTCATTCCTTTTTATGGCTGAGTAATATTCCGTTGAATATATGTACCACAACTTCTTTATCCATTCATCTGTCGATGGGCATTTAGGTTGCTTCCATGACCCGGCCATTGTAAATAGTGTTGCAATGAACATCGGGTGCATGTGTCTTTTTGAATTATGGTGTTCTCTGGGTATATGCCTGGTAGTGGGATTGCTGGGTCATATGGCAATTCTATGTTTAGTCTTTTAAGGAACCTACATACCGTTCTCCATAGTGGCTGCATCAATTTACATTCCCACAAACAGTGCCAGAGGGTTCCCTTTTCTCCACATTGTCTCCAACATTTGTTGTTTGTAGATTTTCTGATGATGCCCATTCTAACTGGTATGACGTGATACCACATTGTTTTGATTTGCATTTCTCTAATAATTAGTGATGTTGAGCAGCTTTTCATGTGCTTCTTGGCCATCTGTATGTCTTCTTTGGAGAAATGTCTAGTTAAGTCTTCTGTCCATTTTTGGATTGGGTTGTTTGCTTTTTTAATATCGAGCTGCATGAGCTGTTTATATATTTTGGAGATTAATCCTTTGTCTGTTAATTCATTTGCAAATATTTTTTCCCATTCTGAGGGTTGTCTTTTCGTCTTGTTTGTAGTTTCCTTTGCTTTGCAAAAGTTTTTAAGTTTCATTAGGTCCCATTTGTTTATTTTTGCTTTTATTTCCATTTCTCTAGGAGGTGGATAAAAAAGATCTTGCTGTGATTTATGTCAAAGAGTGTTCTTCCTATGTTTTCCTCTAAGAGCTTTATAGTGTCGGGTCTTACATTTAGATCTTGAATCCATTTTGAGTTTATTTTTGTGTATGGTGTTAGGGAGTGTTCTAATTTCATTCTTTTACATGTAGCTGTCCAGTTTGCCCAGCACCACCTATTGAAGAGACTGTCTTTTCTCCATTGTATATCCTTGCCTCCTTTGTCATAGATTAGTTGACCATAGGTGTGTGGGTTTATCTCTGGGCTTTCTATCCTGTTCCATTGATCTACATTTCTGTTTTTGTGCCAGTACCATACTGTCTTCATTAGTGTAGCTTTGTAGTGTAGTCTGAAGTCAGGGAGCCTGATTCCTCCAGCTCAGTTTTTTTTTCCCTCAAGACTGCTTTGGCTATTCAGGGTCTATTGTGTCTCCATACAAATTTTAAGACTTTTTGTTCTAGTTCTGTAAAAAATGCCATTGGTAATGTGATAGGGATTGCATTGAATCTGTAGATTGCTTTGGGTAGTATAGTCATTTTCATAATATTGATTCTTCCAATCCAAGAACATGGTATATCTCTCCATTTGTTGGTGTCTTCTTTAATTTCTTTCATCAGTGTCTTATAGTTTTCTGCATACAGGTCTTTTGTCTCCCTAGGTAGGTTTATTCCTAGGTATTTTATTCTTTTTGTTGCAATGGTAAATGGAAGTGTTTCCTTAATTTCTCTTTCAAATTTTTCTTCATTAGTGTATAAGAATGCAAGAGATTTCTGTGCATTAATTTTGTATCCTGCAACTTTACCAAATTCATTGATTAGCTCTAGTAGTTTTCTGGTGGGATCTTTAGGATTCTCTATGTATAGTATCATGTCATCTGCAAACAGTGACAGTTTTACTTCTTCTTTTCCAATTTGTATTCCTTTTATTTCTTTTTCTTCTCTTGTTGCCATGGCAGGACTTCCAAAACTATGTTGAATATAGTGGTGACAGTGGACATCCTTGTCTTGTTCCTGATCTTAGAAGAAATGCTTTCAGTTTTTCAACATTGAGAATGATGTTTGCTGGGGGTTTGTCATATATGACCTTTATTATGTTGAGGTAGGTTCCCTCTATGCCCACTTTCTGGAGAGGTTTTATCGTAAATGGGTGTTGAATTTTGTCAAAAGCTCTTTCTGCGTCTATTGAGATGATCATATGGTTTTTATTCTTCAATTTGTTAATATGGTGTATCACATTGATTGATTTGCATATATTGAAAAATGCTTGCATCCCTGGGATAAATCCCATTTGATCATGGTGTATGATCCTTTAAATGTGTTGTTGAATTCTGTTTGCTAGTAGTTTGTTGAGGATATTTGCATCTATATTCATCAGTGATATTGGTCTGTAATTTTCTTTTTATGTAGTATCTTTGGTTTTAGTATCAGGGTGATGGTGGCCTCACAGAATGAGTTTGGGAATGTTCCTTCCTCTGCAATATTTTGCGAAAGTTTGAGACGGATGGGTGTTAGCTCTTCTCAAAATGTTTGATAGAATTCACCTGTGAAGCCATCTGGTCCTGGACTTTTGTTTGTTGGAAGATTTTTAATCATAGTTGCAATTTCAGTGCTTGTGATTGGTCTGTTCATATTTTCTATTTCTTCCTGGTTCAGTCTTGGAAGGTTATACCACTCTAAGAATTTGTCCATTTCTTCCAGGTTGTACATTTTATAGGCATAGAGTTGCTTGTAGTAGTCTCTTAGGATGCTTTGTATTTCTGTGGTGTCTGTTGTAACTTCTCCTTTTTCATTTCTAATTTTATTGATTTGAGTTTTCTCCCTCTTTTTCTTGATGAGTCTGACTAATGGTTTATCAATTTCGTTTATCTTCTCAAAGAACCAGCTTTTAGTTTTATTGATCTTTGCTATTGTTTTGTTTCTATTTCATTTATTTCTGCTCTGATCTTTATGTTTTCTTTCCTTCTATTAACTTTGGGTTTTGTTTATTCTTCTTTCTATAGTTCTTTTAGGTGTAAGGTTAGATTGCTATTTGAGATTTTTCTTCTTTCTTGAGGTAGTCTTGTATTGCTGTAAACTTCCCTCTTAGAACTGCTTTTGCTGCATCCCATAGGTTTTGGATCATCGTGCTTTCATTCTCATTTGTCTCTAGGTATCACAAAGGCAGTGATCATACATCTGCTGTTGGGTGGAAGTTTGTAGGTCTAGAAGCAGCTGTACTGCCACTGCCTGAAAGGATGACATATACACACTATTATATATAAAATAGATAACTAATAAGAACCTACCTTATAGCACAGGGAACTCTTCTGAATACTCTGTAATGACCTATATGGGAAAAGACACTAAAAATGAGTGCATATATGTATATGTATAACTGATTCACTTTACTGTACAGCAGAAACTAAGACAACATTGTAAATCAACTATCCTCCAATAAAAAATTAAAAAAAGAGTGAGGCTGGTACAGCCTACTTGGCATCGTAAGAACAGAAAGTCTTACAACACTGGGGGTCTTGAGTCTAACAAGGACTTTCTGTGGAGAGATGATTTAGCCCAAAGAAACCTCAGAGTTCCTTCTGGAAGGAGCCAGAAAAACAAGTACCCAGACACCCCTCATTCTCACTCTGTCTCTGGCCTGCCAAGTCCTACCAGGAGCCGGGGGCATGGCTGGCCTGGGAGGGACCTCCAAGGGACACAGGAGGGGAGGGGACCTGAGGGGAGTCCTGCACACCAACTTTATGTGTGAGGTGAGGAACCTGATGGGGGGGAGATTCGAGTCAGTTGTCCATGTTCACTAACCAGTGAGCTTTGGAGCTGCGGTTAGAACCCAGGCACTTGAATTCCAGAACTTTATTTGCTGTTATATCTTTTTTTTTTTTTTTTGCAGTACGCGGACCTCTCACTGTTGTGGCCTCTCCTTTTGCGGAGCACAGGCTTCGGAGGCGCAGACTCAGCGGCCATGGCTCACGGGCCCAGCTGCTCCGCAGCATGTGAGATCTTCCCGGACCGGGGCACGAACCCGTGTCCCCTGCATCGGCAGGCAGACTCTCAACCACTGCGACACCAGGGAAACCCATTTGCTGTTACATCTTATGAGCCATAATATGTGCGTCCTCTTGGCCAACCATGATTACACAGAGAGGGCGACTGCGAGGGTGCTAGCCCCCTGAGACAGATGGATCGATGCTGAGTGAAAGCCAGAACTAGGGATGTGATATGAAGAGACAGGTGAGGAAGATCATGTCTCCTGGAACTGCAGTATTTGGGAAGTGATAAAAGGGAGAATGTAATGCTCACGTTCCCAGTGCAGTGGCAGCGAATGGTGAGAGAGGAAATCAGTTCTATGGCTTTGTGGGACAGCCACCAGCCCAGGCATTACAGGACGCAGTTTGCTTCTCTGAGACATAGTGTTCATGGCACAGGATACAGGATGGCTGGTGAGGGTGACTGGGGCTGAGGCACCATGAGGAAGGGACTCCCTTCCCTAAAACAGACCCGAGCAGTGCCCTTGACTTAGATCCCATGTAACAACTGTGTGAGGGCACAGAACATATATGAATTCCACTGGTAGCAGAGTAGCAATTGCTTATGATGATTTGAGATTCTAATATATTTACATTTTCTTTAAATGGATTAAATCTCCCAGAAAACCTCCTCCAACCACACACCATGTTAATAAAATTATATCTTGATTACCAATTAAAGATGTATTCTGATTGAAAAGCTCTGAATAATTCTCCATCGTGGCCTGATTCGTTGTGAAATTACCAGCTGTGATTTGTCTGGGTAAATATCACCTCTAGCTCCTGCATCTTCACTTCCATCTTGGTAAAATCAGAACTTAATTATTTCAAATCTTGTACTTCTGTCATGGATGTCAAATTAAAAATTTCAACATTGCAAATCTGCAAGGCAACATTTGAAACTGTGGAGTGCTTTCTTCTTCCAGCTCATTGCATGAATGTACATTCCATAATGAACAGAACATATCATGTTCCTATAACAACAATAACCTTTCTGCATATTTTATTTTGTTCTTGATCCTGTTTGTTTCGATGGAAAGTGTTTCTAATAAGTTGTGTTTGATACGAATTTTGGAAGGGATCAATCCAACTTATCTTCTGCATTAAAGTTCTATGTACATGCTCTCCCTTCTAGTGTAGAAAGCAATGTAGGTATTTTCCCGGAGTAATCAATAAATGAAATCTTAAAAAAAAGAAGAGAAAAAAATTACGAAGATCTTTTTGTTCAGCTGCTGTAAGCAGATGACTTTTCTTATATAAAGAGAACATTCCTGGAAACATATTTCATTCATTTAAAACAGCAAATGCAGCATTTTTTGAAATAAAAAAAGATAATGTTACCCACCCAAGCCAACAACACTACAGCACTAGATTATTCGTAAGATAGTAAATCTAGTTATTCCAACGAGCATCACAAAATCTAATATAAGGTGTTATCGCTACTTAAGTTATAAAAGGGTGCATGCATCATCAGGCATGGGGATTGTCTGAGACTACAAGATGCACGACCTCTGTTTCCTTTAAAAAAAATCACTTTCAATATATCTTAAGATTTCAAAAGAATAAAATGCAACAATGGCTCACATTTCAAGGTGAAAGCCCTCTGTTGACTAAAGATGCTTCCATTTTTATTGCAGTTGAGGTTCTTGCTTTTTTTTTTTTTTGGTAAGCTTTTTTCCATCACAAGCTGATGTACAGATATATTTATAGTTCAGTTTCATTTAACTATGTTCATTTGTACTGTTCTGTGACAGATTTATATGATCATAGATCCCTGGTGTCACTGTTGTATTATTTATATTTCTATAAATTAAGGTCATTATTATCCAAGATGGCTCGTGACAATAGGTTGCAGTAGTTGGAAATAGCATTTAATATTTCCTCAGTCCTGATGAATTCTCTATGGATTGCATCCTGACACAGACTAAGAAATCATTGTCTTTGCTAGTAAAAGGGAGGTCTTGTGTAATGATAATGTCACTAATGAAAGACAAAAATTTCAGGACTATTTGTAGACTGTGGTGTTTAATCTTCCTAATGATAGCCCTGATGATAAATAGGTGAGAGAGATAATACGGGGCTGATAAGCTGATAACACCAGCAAACCAGGCTTCTCTCCCTCCTACTGCATGTGATTAGCCTCTAGGACAGATTCACATCATGCATTTTATTTATTTATTTATTTATTTTTAATCTTTATTGGAGTATAATTGCTTTACAATGGTGTGCCAGTTTCTGCTTTATAACAAAGTGAATCAGTTATACATATACATATGTTCCCATAACTCTTCTCTCTTGTGTCTCCCTCCCCCCCACCCCCCATCCCACCCCTCTAGGTGGTCACAAAGCACCAAGCTGATCTCCCTGTGTTATGCGGCTGCTTCCCACTAGCTATACATTCCATGCTTGATAGTGTATATATGTCCATGCCACCCTCCCTCCCTGTCACAGCTTTTTAATCTTCCTTTTATCTCTGTATTGGAGGATGACGTCTCCACCAACTGATTTTTAAGCAAGGGTTTTATGACAGATGCGGGTAGATGAGGACCTTTCTCTCCCCAGCACCAATAAAACAAACTTAATTGGTGACTTCAACATAAAACAATTTATTTCTGGCTCTAGGATACAGCAAATTAATAATCAGATATCGAGGATGGGCACAGAAAAGATGATGGGAAAACTGTTGCCTCAGATTGCTTTGAAAGATCTCTTTATAGAACCAATCTGGTTGTACAAGCTCCTTTTCTATCTGTGAAACTGAGGTGCTTATGTCACAGAACATGAGGCTTAAATGCAATAAATTAAATGGATATAGGTTAAATTAAGATTGCTAAAATATATAAATTTGCCAGTCGTCTGTCTAGCACATAGTAACATAATGAGCATTTATTATGTGAAAGTTAGGATACGGAACTTGGAGTGTGTTTGCTCCTGGTCACTAACATGACCCTATCTTAGGAAAGGAATCTCTCTATATTATCTGTGTGTGTGCTTTTAAAATTTGCATTTCCCTAATGACTATTGAGGTTGAGCATCTTTTCATGTGCTTATTGACCATTTGTAGGTCTTCTTTGGAGAAATATTTATCCAAGTTCTTTGCCCATTTTCAAATTGGGTTGTTTCTTTTTTGTGGTTGTTGAGTTGCAGGGGGTTTAAAAAATATATATTCTGGCTATTAATCCTTTATCAGATATATGATTTGCAAATATTTTTTTTCCATTTTCTAGGTTGCCTTTTCACTCTTGTTTTAAATTGAAGTAATTTACAATGTCGTATTACTTTCTGGTGTACAGCAAAGTGATTCAGTTACATATATATATGTGTGTGTGTGTGTGTATATATATACATATATATACTTTTCTTAGTCTTTTCCATTATAATTTATCACAGGATATTGAATATAGTTCCCTGCACTGTACAGTAGGACCTTGTTGTTTATCCATTATCTGTTTTGTTTTTTTCCTATTCAGGTTAAGCTACTTGAGCAACAGTTCATTAACAGTTGGCAATGCTCTCTGGTTTAAATGTTGAAAACATCACAACTCCATAAATAAGGAAAAAATCCTTACTTTTATGCATTTTGTGTTTATTAAAGTACCACAAACCATTAAATGAATTTCAAACACAAGATGTGTGCACCAAATGGGTCAAACTGCTCTGAGTTGATAAAGCAAAGACTGATGACCGTGCAGGTGCTTGTGGCCGAGAGGTCAGGGAGGAGACAGGAAACATCACATCGGGAGGTGTTGGGGTCAGATATGACTGCATCTCATGCCAGTTCTGCCCTCTTGAGCCCTATGACCCTGAGGATGTTATTTAGCTTTTTCAAGCCTTGGTCTCCTTATTAATGAAATGGGAGCAGTTATAGTTGCTGGAGAGTGTTGAGTGGGAGCACAGGTTTGAGACCCCTTGTGCAGGGCCAGCCCTACAGGGTGTCCGCTCTCCAGGGATTCCCCTCCCCACCCCATGACTTGAGAGGTTTCCTGGAGTCATAGAAAATCGAGAAGGAACAATTAACTCACTGCATAGGGAAAGAGTCAAGAGGTAAGGGAGACTCCAGCATCCCCAGACCATTGCCCTTGTCTCACCCTCACCTGGTCCCAGGTGTTGTCCCAGACTTAGGGTGTCATCTCAGGGGTACCCCAAGCTCAGAATGGAAAGACTGATATAAGGGAAGAGGCAGCCCAATTGACGTCTGTCTCTATGGGGTTTTGATTCTCACGTGAGAATTAAAAGAGGAAGTGGAATTTATGTTGAGACATTCTTATCATCGAAATCTGGACCCATCCATTGCGACTGTTTGGAACAGCAGCAGAGGACGTGGAGGGTCTCTCTGGTGGCAGCCCCTCTTCTCAGAAACTTCTGTTGTCTCTACTGCAGGAAATTGCCTGCACTCAACTGCTTTTCAGCTACAAAAATGTCAATTTCACTCAGATAAACCATGTTTGAAGTATTTAAATGTCTTGGAAAATAGTCCCTATAATTATTTTTCATCTGTAAGTATAAAGTTTATTTTTCCCTTATATTCTTCAAAATCTAAGACTTATCTCCCTATTTGGTTATTGGTCACAATCTGCTAAGGTTTAACCCTCTGGGGGGACACATGAGAATTTAGAGGCAGAGGTTACTAGGAAAAGTGTAAAGATGTTGGAAACTTGCACTTAAGAATTAGCTTTAGAAAGGTGGATATATCCAAAATTAAAAAGTAAATCATATATATTATTTCAATAGTCCCATTCTGCTGCAGAGGCTGATCACTGTATAGTGTTTCTGCCTAAGAATTTATCTGTAAAAGCTGATGTGGAATTTGCATTATAATTATACTCAGAGCCTCATGGGTCCTTGTGGGTTAAATGGAAATGCAAAGAGCATCTAGTTAGGGAGGGGTTGGGGGCAAACCATCTGGCCTGTACCTACCTTGGTTAAAAATATGATCTTGCAAAAAATGTGCAAGATATTCTGTATCAGGCCACTGGGGAAGAAAACCTGAGATCCAGCATATGGTGCCACATGATCTGGTGAAACCAATATGATGCTGGTCCACACTCCCTCCCTGCAGTACAACCTCGACTCTCTATTTTTGACGGCTTCCAATCTCGTCCTCCTTCATCCTGTGCACTCTTCAGAAGCAGGCTTTGGACCTCCTCCTGGGGTGTCCATGGAGTGCACGTGGCCTCTCACTCTTGTCTTGTCCTGCTCTCCCTCCCCTGACATCCTTTTTTGATTCAGGACCCTGGTCACTGCAGCTCCTGCTCTGACCATTGTAACTGTCAGCACCTCATATTTCCAGGGTTTGAAATTTAGTTTGAATAACCAGGCTTTGGCTTGCTTCACCCTGGATGAATTGCCATCTTTTGCAGCCTTAGGAGTCCTCATCTCCCGATCCCCGACAGGGACCTTGCCAGCACCCAAGGGGAGCGGCCGGTGGAAAGTATACTGGGCAAGTGAAATATGAACTAAGGTGACCTCTCCCTTTACTGCAGCATCCTTTAATCAGAATGGTCGCCATCACTTTCTGAAGATGTTGGCTCTTTGGAGAACACTTTTCACAAGCTAAACTCACAGAAACTTTCCAGCTACACTCCTCCTTGTGATTTTCTTTCCTGGATTGAGGCCCACTTCCCTGAAGGAAGTTATTCAGGAAGATGTAAAACAAAATCAACTTATATAATAATGCAGAGTGAGCCTTAATTTCTCATCTCTGTTTTTATAAATTCTTTCACAAGGATTTATTCTACTATTTTTTTGGGGGGTGGGCTAGGTTGGGAATTACAGTTTGAGGGAAAGAAAACCTGAAAATAATTTGACTTTAAATCAATGATGCATGTAGAAACATCAACTGCACATTTTTGCACGTTTTAACTACTTCATTTTTGCTTTACTTCTTTTTATTTAATCATCACCTTTCTTAACATTGAAGAGTTAAATAAGATATAAGAACTTGTCCCTTAGGAGAAAATTACCACATAGGATACTGAGATGTTAAGCGTGAGAATGGCCTTAGAGCTAAGCCCGTGCTGGGGGCCCAACTCCAGGGTAGACGCCGCATCAGAGGTGCATGGGAGCAGTGATGCTCTGATGTCACATGTTGTGTGAGTGAGGACCTCCTCCCCAACCCGCCCACACCAGGCGTCAAGTCTACAGCTTTCACTGGTATTTCAGAGCAAACTATGACCCGCAAAGTTTAAAAACCACTGATCTAAAACTTTGGACTTGCAGATGAGGGCTCTGGGACACAGAAGCATTAAGTGGAGGTAGGACTGGGGTCTGTCTCTGGGCTTGTCAGTATGCCATCAACCCAAGGACGTGTGCTCAAGTAGAAAACCTACATCATATAGAGAGGTAGAAGGATCTGTGCTCTGTCTCTCCATTTTAGCTGTCTAATGTTGGGCAAATTCACTTAAAAGCCTTAGCCCGAGTCGTCTCTTTACTGTGTAAATGAAGATAATAATGATAACACCCCCTTTAAAGAGCTGTTTTGAGGATCAAGAAGACACTGTGTGTGAAAACGAACTAGGAGCTTCTAACCCTCCAGGAAAGAATCATCTTATGAATCATCTTGGTTTTCAAACCCCATTTATTTTTTTTATTTATTTATTTTTTTTTTAACACAGTTAAATGCCAAACTGGGATTTTATTTTATTTTTTTTAATTTTTTTATTTTTTAACATCTTTATTGGGGTATAATTGCTTTACAATGGTGTGTTAGTTTCTGATTTATAACAAAGTGAATCAGCTATACATATACATGTGCTCCCATGTGTCTTCCCTCTTGCGTCTCCCTCCCTCCCACTCTCCCCCTCCCACCCCTCCAGGCTGTCCCAAAGCCCCGAGCTTATATCCCTGTGCCTTGCGGCTGCTTCCCCCTAGCTATCTACCTTACTACGTTTGTTAGTGTGTATATGTCCATGACTCCCTCTCGCCCTGTCAAAACTCACCCTTCCCCCTCCCCATATCCTCAAGTCCGTTCTCCAGTAGGTCTGCGCCTCTATTCCTGTCTTATCCCTAGGTTCTTCATGACATTTTTTCCCCTTAAATTCCATATATATGTGTTAGCATACGGTATTTGTCTTTGTCTTTCTGACTTACTTCACTCTGTATGACAGACTCTAGGTCTATCCATCTCATTACAAATATCTCAATTTCATTTCTTTTTAAGGCTGAGTAATATTCCATTGTGTATATGTGCCACATCTTCTTTATCCATTCGTCCAATGATGGGCGCTTAGGTTCTTTCCATCTCCGGGCTATTGTAAATAGAGCTGCAATGAACATTTTGGTACATGACTCTTTTTGAATTTTGGTTTTCTCAGGGTATATGCCCAGTAGTGGGATTGCTGGGTCATATGGTAATTCTATTTGTAGTTTTTTAAGGAACCTCCATACTGTTCTCCATAGTGGCTGAACCAATTCACATTCCCACCAGCAGTGCAAGAGTGTCCCCTTTTCTCCACACCCTCTCCAGCATTTATTGTTTCTAGATTTTTTAATGATGGCCATTCTGACTGGTGTGAGATGATATCTCATTGTAGTTTTGATTTGCATTTCTCTAATGATTAATGATGTTGAGCATTCTTTCATGTGTCAAACCCCATTTAGATATGAGAAAACTGAGGTCAGAAGCTACATAACCAGGCCCTATGCCTTCTAAGTCCTGAACACCAGGCGCTGGCAGGCAGCTCCCAGCCTTCCCTGCTTATTTCATTCGCTTCTGTTTCCCAAGGAGCTTCACTTGTTCACGTCATTAGAGAATGGAGGAAGGATGCTGGTTCATGGATACTCTTTAACATGTGTTTTTTGTCCTTATCTTATTGACTCAACCTGCAGATATCTCTGCCAGAAACATGCAATTGCTTCTTTGTCTAAAGATTTCATATTGATCTTAATCTAATTAGCTGGTTTGAACTACGGTTTGTGTCAAGATTCCTGTCTTGATCTAATGAGGTACTGTAGTTGAAGCCGTGTGGATCTGAAATCATAATTGCTGGTGTGCAGAAGCCTTTCCTGTTGGGGTTGGGGCACTGGATGGAGACATTTTTTAACATTGCACACCAATGGTGTAAGCACGTCTGCCACCTTGGCTCTAAAATCTTCTAGAAATGCCACTGGACTTGAAGCCAGAAATGCCCGTGACCTCAAACCTTGGCTCTTCACTTTCAAGCTGTGTGTCCTTAGGTCAGTGAGTTAATCTATTTAAACCTCATTTTCCTTACCTGCAAAATAGGCATGGTTCTGAGGATTAAGTGATGGGAGAGCATGTTAGGCAGCTACTACAGATAGAGCCCTGGTTTAGTACCTGGCACATGGTAGCTCGAACCTTCTTCTCTTTCCTTTTCTCACTTGCCTATTCTTTTCAACTTAGGCTGAGAAAACAGATTTCACCCCTCCCTCCCTCCCTTCCTTCCTTCTTTCAGTTTTCAATCTCACACATGATTCCCTGAAGTATATTCACCAAACATGGTCAGCAAATGCCAAACAGGGCTGGACACACAGTCGCATTTATGAGGAGGGTCAAAGTGGGTGATGTTCCAGACTGAGAAGAGCGAAAGCAAAGCCAGAGGATTGTCTAAAGCCTGGACTTGAAGAAACAGTAGAGAACATAGGGCCAAATATAGGTGAGCTGGCGAATCTCAGTCAGTAAGACAAGTGTGAGCAGGACCCTGAAGGGCTGTCCCGAGGCAGGTGCGGATTCTGGACATCCCACCTCCTCTGTACCTTTCCCATGGGCATAATTCTCCCTGGGGAGAATTGTAGTGACTTACAACTTTGCTGGTCAGACAACTCTTCCTTATTCGTTATTATACACGGTGAGCATTTTGCCTGAATTCGTTTTCTGCTCTCCTGCTCTGCTGTTCTGCCCTGGGCTCTAGAGCCTTAGAGTTAATTAATGGTGAGTGTTGCCCTTTGAATTCAGATGAGCTTTCCAGCAGGTTGCCTCTGTAGAGATAGAGAACACTTTCTCTTCTTTTCTTTCTTCCTTCCTTGATTTTTTTTCTATATTGCTTTATCATCAGGTCTTGAAAATAGTAGGTCGGCATTTATTTTCTAGCTTCAAAGATCGGTTTTGAACTTCGGTTTACTTTTCCACGGAACCCTGAAAGTTTTGCAGATATGAGGAGCAATGCCATGATGTTGTAGAAACCCAGTTTTGAATTCTGGCAAGTTTGTGAACAAAGCCCATAGTTGTTAACTTGTCATGAAAGCCCCTGTCTTGAGAAAGTCCCCTCATCTCCTTCTGCAGGTGTAGGATGCTATTAATTATATTGATTTTTAGGAAATATAAGTGTTATTTCTTAAGATCATAATTAGGGTAAACGTTAATGTCAGTGTCATTAACCACTCCCATCTTTACCTTAAGATAAATGAAATGTTTGGTGTAGTTGAATTTACGGGATGTAATCAATTGATAACCACATAATCAAGACATGTAAGTTGACATTTTAAAAAATGTTAAACATTTTGACAATTGACTTCCAAAATCTTCAGAGCTAGAAAAGTTGTAGAATTAAAATAAAAAAACAAGCAGAAAAAAGCAAACTAAAAGCACAGGTATTCCAACATACAGATTTGTCTTCCTTTCAGTAATCTGTGTTATTTCTATTATAACCACATAGTGCCTATATGGCTCACGTGTCATCTTCTGAAAAGCCTAAAGTTAGCATGGAGTGAAATTTGGGGTGGGAGGCACAGCTCACTTGCCTCAAAGTAGTTCCATGCATTAGAAATCACCACCATTAACAGCCTTCTTTGTATTACTGCATTGTCTCCAGGAGGTCACAGATATACCAACACATTAGAACCAAGGTCCATCAAATTCCCTAGGAGACTGGACCAAGGTGGGAGAGAATACCAAGGCCAAACCTCTCCCACGCCAAACCTTTTGAAACGACAAAAATGTAGTATTTTTAAAAGAACAAATTACTGCATTTACATAGAAACAAGAGGCAGAAAACCACAGTCCAAAACACCCTGCATGTGACATGTAGCATGCCTTATTTCAATGCCGTGGATAGAAACACTTCTGGCACTGCGGTGTAAGCTCCTGGTGTAGGCTGTGTAATTATCTGCTTCTGTGTTTCCCCTCCATTTCCAAATCCCCCATCTGGTGCCTTAAGTAAGCAGTGCTCCAAACACTTCTTCACATTTTGCCCAAAGCTGCCCTGACGACTAGCCTCGGTCCTTTACTCCTGTAAACTAACTTTACAATGAGTTTTCTCCTCGGCCCATCCTTGGTCTACAAGGATCTCCTCCTGCGTCTGTATTTCCTATGTATTCACTAACTTACCTCGTCCCTGGATTGGCTACTGGGACTTTGGGTGTGAGATGTTCTTGGGAATCCCAAAGCTAATAAAGAAGCACAATACAGAGAACCTGCCAGAGTGGGGTTAATCTCACTCTGAAACAGGTATCAATAAACTCTCCTGTTCTGCAAAGGAGCTGATACGGCCCTCCGAGTTTGGGAGCCTCGGTTAGTTTTGCAAAATGTGTCTCTGGTTGTTCATTATCTGTGGTTGTCCAGCACGTGCCGTGAGGCTGGTAATGAGCTGGCTGGAAAGAAATCAACTGCTGCTGAGCGAAGGCTGGTCTGCTCTGTAACTGCAGAGGCTACAAGTTCCTAGATGGTTCAGCATCACTGCAGCTCCGTGGGCTCTCCACCGTCTCCAAGCTCCAGTGCCCCCTGACTCACGCATGCATGCGCAGCCTGAACTTCTGGCCCGTCAGCGTTGCACTGTTCATGGCACTGCACCCAGCCCGCCCTCTGGCCATTGTCCTAGATTCTCTTCTCTGCCTCTGTCCTCTCTTCAGCCAGTCTTCAAACTACTGCTCAGGCCTTTGCTAAACCCCTTCCTCTTTTCCCATCTACCACACCCTTGAATCAGAGGACATCTCTTCTCACATGGTTCCAAAGCCAGTTAACTGGCTCCATGCCTTTCTTCTTTCCCCTTAAATTAATTCCCCAAACTGCATTCAGGATAATCTTCCTAAAAGGTAAATTGACTTAAAATCTTGCAGTGACCCCCTATGGCCCTCAAAGCTGAGTGTTTGGTTTCATCCCATCTCCTGCAGTAGTCCAGATCAAGTTTCACACTGGAGTAATACTAAGGGTGGCTTCCTGTGCACACACACACACACACACTCTTTCATGTGCCTGTATCTGGCTCACGTTGTTCTCTTTATTTAGACCCCCTTCCCTGCCCCCCACTACCTTCCCCTGACAAAAAACAAAACAAAACAAAACAAAAAAATCACATTTATAATTTGTTTCCTCCTTTGAGACTCCAATAAGTTGTTCTGTCCTCCAGGAAGTCTTCCCTGAGCCCCACGGGATGAGATCCCCTTGCCTGAGTTTTCATAGCACTGTGTTTATTTATGAATGTAACACATGCTATTCTATAAGTGAATTATTTGTTGACACTTTTGTGTACTGTGAGCTCCTCCGGGTCAAGTTGTATTTCAGATACTTTGGAATTTCCAGAACCGATCATAGTGGCTGGATGGAAGATACTCTGAATATTTTGCTGAAGTGAAGCAAAAGAAATTTTTTTTTTAACCAGTCTTCTGCATGGTCACATCTTGTTCTATAATGTTGGAGGTTACAAAGTGAGTGAAATCTCTTACAGGGATTATTTCACTTGACCATCATACAATCCTGGGAAGTAGAACGACCTGAGAATCCAGGAACAGACATGGAGATCTTGGCACCAACCTGTACCAGACACCAGGCTGTGTACTTGACATCTGCCATCTCTAACCTTCAGGATAAGCCAGTGAGGTCATTTCGCATTTTACAGGGAGGAAACTCAGGTGCAACCTTACCTGAAGCCACCAAACTTGTGAACGCCAAAGCCAGCTGTAACTCACAGCTCTTCTGACTTCTGCCCCTATGCCTTTTGTCTCACCAATATCGTGCATTTCACTCCATTTCTCTCATTTAGTGTGCTTAGGGAAAATCCTTAACCAGTTCATCCACATGACGAAAGCCAGTAAGTCTGATTGAGTTTGTGTTACTTTGGGACTAATAAGCCAAATAAAAGATGGGTTACAATGGATAAGAAGCCAGCCAGCAAGGAGAAAATACATGTTTTGATTTCTCCCACAAAGAGTCATTTCCCAGGGTATGTGACAGCTAGCTCACGGACAGGATGCCAGCCCTTCCCATTGATGGATTCCTCCTATAGGCAATAAATAATCTTTCCAGGACATCCCAATAATATCTGAAGCATGTGGAATGTCATTATGCATATTGCCACTGGTCTCCAAATGATGGGATGGAAAGTGATGTGTAATTCCATTAATCAGGAGTTTACTGGTATCTGTTAGCAGGGTTAGAACTGAGAAAAAGAAAAATTTTCCCATAATCAAAAAGTACTGAATTGAAGACCAAGCTGTGCATAGAACTATATCAGGAACAGAGTAGAAGAGTTGAGTGAAAGCAGGTCTATGGCCACTAGCTTAGCAATTGTTCAGGATAGATATCATTAATCCGGGTGACTGTATAGAGAATTTATCAATAAATCAATAACAAAACACACATTCTGAATACTGAATGCATTAGATAGCAATCCTGGATTTACTGTATGCTTGTAAGAAGCCCACATTTGAGATTGGGGAATGTCCTGTAAATGTTTAATGGAGATGCAAAGTGCAACCATGGAGCTGTACACATAGCAGTTTCCTCTGCTGGCCCGGCATGTCTTACTTGTACAGGGTACCACTACATGTATTGCCTCGCTGGATTCTCATAAGAGTCTTGAGATACGGGGAGGACATAAACTATTACCCCCTCTTTCCAGATGATAAAAATAGTGTCCAAGCAGTGGTTGAATTATTTGCCAAACCTGCAGACAGGTGAGTGATGGAGTTGTGTTGAGAGCTATGGCTTGTGTCTCCTCTCAGCGTACCTTTTCAGCTTCCACAGGTTGCCTCCCTCAAGGAATAAGCTGCTCTCAGGCAGTTAGGGCAGCACGACATTATGGGACACCAAAGTTTTTGGATTGTGGAAGGTGCCTGGTGCGTTTGTGAGGAGTGGGAGGCTTCAGAGAGGGTCTTCTCCCTGCTTCCATGTGGAACCAACACACTTCTGGCACCTCAAGGGATGGCCATGCTGGAGCATCAGGAGATGTCACCCTTGTCAGGGATGTGGGAGATGGGCACCTTTAGACTCACCTGTGGAGGGAGTGTCTCCTTCTGGGAGCCCAAGAAGCCCCAGACACCAATTTCAGGGAATTAGAAGTCAAAGAAGCAACATGGCAGCCAGATGTGGGCAGTGATGCAGAGAAAGACCACAGTCCCTAGACTTAGATTACAACCAGGACTATTTTCTCAAAAGTTTGATGCAGGAAAAATGTGTGAAAAGTGCCACCAGCCAGAGCTTGGTGATCCTAAGGCTCCTTTCTAAACCCATTGATCCTCTTTTATATACAAGGATTGCACCAGAGCTCCCCACCCACCTCTTCCAGGAATCGCTTTATGATTCAGATGGAAAGAACTGAACAAGCTTCAAGTAGGCAATTTGAAGGGAAACATGGATGATACAAATATAAAAAATAGATTAAAATACATTTGAAAACAAGGAAACTCACAATATTCAGAAAACCTAAGGGAAATCTTGTCTTAAAGGGTCATTTTTGTTCAAGAACTAAGCTATTATTATATTTTTCTTTTTTTGGGTAAACTTCATTTTTACCTTTTAAAATATGTGGCGTGATAAAAAGAAACAAAATTGAGTTATTTGTACTGAGGTGGATGGACATACGGTCTGTCATACAGAGTGAAGTAAGTCAGAAACAGAAAAACAAATACCAGTATGCTAACACATATATACGGAATCTAAAAAAAAAAGGTTCTGAAGAACCCAGGGGCAGGACAGGAATAAAGATGCAGATGTAGAGAAAGGACTTGAGGACACGGGTGGGGGTGAAGGGGAAGCTGAGATGAAGTGAGAGAAGCATCAACATACATACACTACCAAATGTAAAATAGACAGTCAGTGTGAAGCAGCCGCATAGCACAGGGAGATCAGCTCAGTGCTTTGTGACCACCTAGAGGGGTGGGATAGGGAGGGTGGGAGGGAGATGCAAGAGGGAGGGGATATGGGGATATATGTATACATAGCTGGTTCACTTTGTGATACAACAGAAACTAACACAACATTGTAAAGCAATTATACTCCAATAAAGATGCAAAAATAAATAAATAAATAACAAGAAAAAAATAAAATATGTGGCATGAAAGTATATTGGTTCTGAAATTTTGATTTTCCATTAGTAACTATTGGCAACTGATATTTTTGGATATTTGCTGTTTTGATTTGTTTTGTTTTATACACCTCTATCTGACTCCAGAAAATCTGAGTCCTTAGAGAAGACTGCACAAGCAGATACCCTATGAGTGCCTGCAGGGCAGCAACATAAACTCTGGTTAATCATTGTTACTATGATTTTATTTGTGCTGATATTATAGTAAGGTTTTGGATAAAAACCATATGACCCAGCAATCCCACTACTGGCATATACCCAGAGAAAACCATAATTCAAAAAGAACCATGTACCAAAATGTTCATTGCAGCTCTGTTTACAATAGCCCGGACATGGAAACAACCTAAGTGTCCATCATCAGATGAATGGATAAAGAAGATGTGGCACATATATACAATGGAATATTACTCAACCATAAAGGAAACGAAATTGAGCTATTTGTAATGAGGTGGATGGGCCTAGAGTCTGTCATACAGAGTGAAGTAAGTCAGAAAGAGAAAGACAAATACCGTATGCTAACACATATATATGGAATCTAAGGGAAAAAAATGTCATAAAGAACCTAGGGGTAAGACAGGAATAAAGACACAGACCTACTAGAGAATGGATTTGAGGATATGGGGAGGGGGAAGGGTAAGCTGTGACAAAGTGAGAGAGTGGCATGGACATATATACACTACCAAACGTAAAATAGATAGCTGATGGGAAGCAGCCACATAGCACAGGGAGGTGCTTTGTGACCACCTAGAGGGGTGGGATAGGGAGGGTGGGAGGGAGGGAGACGCAAGAGGGAAGAGATACGGGAACATATGTATATGTATAACCAATTCACTTTGTTATAAAGCAGAAACTAACACACCATTGTAAAGCAATTATACTCCAATAAAGAGGTAAAAAAAAATATATATATGTGTGTGTGTGTATGTATGTAAATAAATATATACATATGTGTGTGTATATATACATGCATATAATATATAGTTTTATGTATAGTTGTATATATGCACATACACACATACATGTATAAACACACATATATATACCTGTATATGATGTGTGTGTATAAATATAGGTATGTGCTTACTTTAGAAATATTTGTGTTATGTTTTCTTTAAACTAATATTTTCAATAAATACTTTCCCAACATCAACAAAAAATTCCAAAACATTTGAATATATGCCATAACCAATTTACATGTTTTTAATCCTGTCACCTTATTTCATGGTGATTTTTATGCATTCTTATTATTTCTTCTTTTTTATATTTTGCTTTATAAACTATGTATTGATTGTTTTATTTTACCTTATAATTGGGAAGACTCAAGTATCATCTGAATTACTACTAGGAGTTATATTTAAATTTCCCTGAAATTTATGAAGGTATATTTCTTTTTTTTTTTGAAGGTATATTTCTGTTATAAGTAAAATTCAAAATGAAATTTTATTTCAAATTCCCTAATGAATTTGGGAATTAGATAATGAATTGGGTATTCTTAGTGTCCTTCTTCCACTTATACATTCTACTAATAGGGTTTGGTATTTTGAACTCATGTTAATATTATTAATTATTATTTCCATATGTTTTATAAGAATAAATTCTGGGCACCTACAGTTATGTTTATAACCAGATCCAAAACTCTTAGATTTATATTTAACTATTTTCAATGCTTATAGAAATTCTTATCATTTTACTTTTCCATTCTTAAGTCCTTAATTTGTATATTTATTTTGTGATTAAAATGTCTTTAAGTAATTTTAAAGAACAGTATAGTATTGTTTGTTTGAGTTCTGGAATAGCGTAACAAGTTTTCCTGTTACTTGGGTATGTGATTTTCATTGTTTATAATTAACCTGGATCTTGAAAGATGAGAAGTTTGAACAGATAGACCATGGAGGCAGAGGGAAGAATGTCTACAAAGGAAAGAGCTGGGAAGGAAGCATGGTCTTGTGGACAATGGCAAGAGGCTGGTGTGAGCCAATCATTTCAGGGCACTCAGAAAGGAAGGCTGTCATCTGAGGACAGAGTTGTTTGTGATGTTTTTTACACAGGGTGAAAGGATTTGGACTTCAGCTTTTACATTTATTTTCCTTTAATTTCTCTGCTTTTTCTTTTGTAGTTTTATAGTATATATTATATGTATATAGTAGTAAATGTCTAATTTTTAAAAAAATAATTTATTTATTTTTGTCTGCATTGGGTCTTCATTGCTGCTTACGTTCTTTCTCTAGTTGTGGCGAGCAGGGGTTACTCTTCGTTGTGGTACGCAGGCTTCTCATTGTGGTGGCTTCTCTTGTTGCGATGCACGGGCTCTAGTTGCGTGGGCTCTAGCAGTTGTGGCCCTCAGGCTTAGTTGCTCCACGGCATGTGGGATCTTCCCGGACCAGGGATTGAAACTGTGTCCCCTGCATTGGCAAGCAGATTCCTAACCACTGCACCACCAGGGAAGCCCTAAATGTCTAATTTATAAAAAGATATAAATGCACATATTATGCATGCTCAAAAAATGTGTTTAACAACAGTGACACCAAATTTTAAAAACACTGTTTTAAAAGATGAAACTCAGGATCAGGAATGACATGACAGCCCTGTGGGAGGAGCACACCCTCCAGCAGCTCTTTGGAGGATGAAACAGTCAGGGAGGAAGACCAGAGGCCAGGAGATGTACTGGGAGGTCTTTGGAGGAGAGTTACGGGTTCACATGATTTCCCTAGCAGGAGCTGACTTGTAGCTGGGTCAGCCCTGTTGCAGCATTTCAAAGAGATAGTTAAGTCTGTAACAATTAAAAATAAAACCTGGGGTAGCCTTAAGGGGCTACATGACACCTTCAGAAGCCTGTTCCTCCCAGTGGCTGTCACACAAGCCAGAGTGCATCCTCCTTCCACTTTGCAGGGTGACCTTGTGGAGGGCACCCTCAAAGGGGTTTCTGGAAGCCTGGTCCTGAGCATGGTAATGAAAATGAGCTGCAGCCATGAATTATGTGAAGTTTGAGGGAAGCCGTATAAAAGGCTATATCAGGCCACAAATCAGCTTGGATGGAGAAGGGAGATTTGCTCTGCTCCGGCCGCCCCTGCCGCTTTCTGGCAAGGCCCTCTGTGGGGTATGCCACCAGCCATTCTGCCCAGGCCATTCTTTCCATGGCCCCTGAAGCTGTACACCTGCAAAGACTTCTGCCTAGCACCTGCAGAAGTCTCCTTGCAAGGCGCTTATCCAGCTGGTGCTGGAATGTGGCTGCATCGTACCCTGCCTACCGTCCTGGTGACAGTTCCTGCTTTGGGGTGATTATAGCACAGGTCCTCTTCCTTAGAACTGAGTGCTATTTGCCTGTGCTGCTGGTGGAGGCATAGAGTGGTCTAAATAAAGATTTTCAAAAGATAGAAGCAGCTGATTGCTTTTCTATGGCTGCTGTAACAAAGAAGATTGGGTGGCTTAAACAATAAAAATGTATTTCTTCACACTTTTGGAGTCCAGAAGTCCAAAATCAGGGTGTTGATGGGAGCAGTTTCTCCTGAGGCCTCTCTCCTTGGCTTGCAGATGGCTGCCTTCTTGCTGTGATCTCACAGGGTCTTCCTTCTGTGTGTGTCTGTTGGTCCTGATCTCTTCTTATCAGGACACAGGTCAGATAAGATTAGAATGCACCCTAAGGACCTCATTTTAATTAATTACCTTTTTAAAGACCAATAAGTTTACATTGGGGGTTAGGACTTTCAGACCATATGAGCACATCATCCAGCCCCTAAAAGTAGCTAGTTAAAGCTTAAAGATAGTCATACCTCCTGCCACTCAGGCCCTGACTCTTCATGTTCCCATAGTCCCAAACCACTATCATCCACAAGCAAGTGAGGCTGCTCCTGGCTTCCCTGGCTCTGTCTATGCTCTTTCTAGTCCATGAGGTAATAGCACCCTTTCAAACCCAGATCAGATAGAATACCCTCCTGGAAACTTTCGTAGCCTACCAGAGACAATGAATGTTCTTTTTTTGTAGCATGTAGCACATAGTATGGCAATTTCTTGGCTGGTGTATCTGTCTGCCTTGTGACAGAATCTTCCTAAAGAGTGGGGCAGGGAATCTTGACCTTGCAAAGAGGCTGGCATATATGAGCTTTGCAGGAGAGTTTAATGAATACATTAATACAACCGAAGAATATTTGATCTTGGGCCTGCCATTTATTGGCACTGTGAGTTTGGAAATCTTCACAACATTCCTGAAATCTACTCTCTTCCTTCGTAAAACAGAGTTAACAGAAATACCTACATGTACGGTTATTTTGAATATTAAGTTAATTGTTTTCTTTAAAGAATACTTTCTAAATTATGTTTATAATCATGCAGTAACATTTTCCGTGTTTTTGTTTGTTTGTTTGTTTTTTGCGGTACGCGGGCCTCTCACCGCTGTGGCCTCTCCCGTTGCGGAGCACAGGCTCCGGACGCGCAGGCTCAGCGGCCATGGCTCACGGGCCCAGCCGCTCCGCGGCACGTGGGATCCTCCCGGACCGGGGCACGAACCCGTGTCCCCTGCATCGGCAGGCAGACTCTCAACCACTGCACCACCAGGGAAGCCCTTTTCCATGTTTTTTTCTCAGTTGGGGTTGATAATTATAAAGAGGCTGACAGAACCTAACGATTTTCATTTTAAATGAATTTCTAGGCAATGTACGTAAGAACATGTAGATACAGCCGAAGGTCATCTTATACCCTTGGACATATTAATAATATACTCCTCAAGAAGAAGCATTTTCTTACATAAAGTGGTAAGTGGTGCTTGAAAGCAGAAAGATCAAGAAAATTTTGGGACCAGGCAGCAATCATGGCGTCTCTGCCCTCATGTCAGTAGATGAATCTTGAAGTCTGCCGATCTTCTAAAAGCCAGTAGTTCTGTTCCTGCATCTAAAAACCTGAGCTCTTCGAAAACAATAAATGTAGGAAAACAAGCAAAACTGTCAAAAAGGGTACTGGAAACAGCCAGGCTGGCCTGTAAAAGCACATAATTCCTTTGCTACCACACTCTGGGCCAACAGGGTAAGTAGTTTAGAACCTCTAACCTCTCTGAAAGGTCTCATGACAAAGTGATCTTCCTATTTGTATAGAAGTCACAATTCAAACAGTCTGGGCCATTTGTGTGCCTTACAATAATATAAGTGATCGTGTCACAAAGAGGAATCTGAAATATGTACCTGAGCTAAATGCAGTGAGAGAGTTCTCAAGTGTGAGAGGTACGTTTTATTTGCTGAAAATATAGCCTCAAACTAGAGAATGAAGGGGTTTTATTTAGAACAGTGCAGAGTTGATATCACACATTTATCAAGGGGAATATGCTTGAAGGTTATCCCTATGTTTACCTCAAACTGTTAGATTAAAAGACAGTCATTACTAAAAGCTCTCAGATACATAGAATTTTCCAATATAAAATTTCCCGATATAAAAATGTATCTATTAGATTTGTAGTTACCACCTCAGAGCATTATTCAAACAATGTAAAAAGTCAATCTCTGCCCCACAGAGATTCCAGCAATCGAGTCTTTGGATGTTGGAAGGGGAAGAGAATTCCAGTATGAAAAATGAAGCATGGAAAATATACTGTCCCTTGAGCCTCAGAGCTAGGGTCTATGATCACCTGTGAGTCTCAGATCTAAATTGCCATGACAACCTTGCTTCTTATGCATTACCTTGAAGTAACCAGGATTCAAACTTAATGGGATTTACATGTTGAAACCATCACCTCATATTAACCCAGAAATAAATTGCTAGGTAGTGTGGAAAGAGCTTGGCTGTTCAATAGTGAATGCTGTGGTGTCTACGGCCCTCAACACAATCTCGGTGTGCCAGGCATTGCCCTCCGGAAGCCTGTGTTTCAAGCGTAAGTGTGTCTCAAAATAAACTCTCAGTGTTTGCCTCCGTGAATTGCTGTCACCTACAGCTGGCATGGGACTTGCATGCCTCTGCATATACCCAAAGTGCTTACCATTTGCTAACCATGTCCAAGTATTCGACAGGTGTTCTCTCTGCCTCTCACAGAAGCCCTGCAGGAACTTAGCAGCTGAGGAAATTGAGCCCCCGAATGTAAGCACCTTACCCAAGGCCACAGGGCTCAAAGCCAGCTTCTCAAAGGACATTGCATTGCCTTGTCTTCATGGTAAGACTTCCACCTCTGGGGATGTACAAAGAGGTCCCAGGTCTGCTGGATCCCCAGGACCTCTGTTTCACATTCAGTGAAACACTTGAGTTTGGTAATGGGGCCCCTCCTGCTGATTTTCTGAAAACTACCATTTATTTATTTTTTTTTTTGCCTCGCTGCGTGACTTATGGAATCTTAGTCCCCAGACCAGGGATCGAACCCAAGCCCACTGCAGTGAAAGTGCTGAATCCTAACCACTGGATCGCCAGGGAATTCCCCTACTGGGTTTTGAATCTGTAGGTTTCACCTTCCACTGGTCACATTTCGTTCTGTGCATGAGCTCCTTGCTTCAATCCTGTTTGCTTACCTCTGATCACCGCCCCACCTGGATCACCTGCCACCTTCTCCAGGGGCCTCAGGGATGCCTGGTGGGAAGGAAAGATGCTCTTTCCTGTGACCTCATCTCAAGTGTGGATGCAGACCTATCTTCTCATTCTGCTCAGCAATGCGGAGGAGCTACAAAGGTTAACGAAGCTGTACTTAGTAGCTGGCTTTAAAAATTAAAAAACAGGGCTTCCCTGGTGGCACAGCGGTTGAGAGTCTGCCTGCCGATGCAGGGGACATGGGTTCGTGCCCCGGTCCGGGAGGATCCCACGTGCCACGGAGCGGCTGGACCCGTGAGCCATGGCCGCTGAACCTGCATGTCCGGAGCCTGTGCTCTGCAACGGGAGAGGACCAGGTTCTTCTGACTCCTAGTCCACTGGCCTTTCCACTTTATGAAGTTGTAGCCTGGAACAATCAATTACCAAGGAAATCTAGACATCAAAGAAGATGGACATGCACAGTAATTTTGAGGGTCTTCTATTTCGCCAAGAATTAGTCGGTAGGTGGCTTCCTGTTGAACCTAAGCAATGACCCTAGGTGTTATAGGTATTTGGAGGTAACTGAATTAGTACCTCAGAGATCTTCAAAGCCCACCTTCAACATTCACTGTGATGTAGGAGCAGCTTGGATAAGTGTCTAGTTCCTGGTGGAGCATCAGGTGTCCAGGTCATGTTGAATGCAAGCAGCTCCAAAGGGGAAGAGACTGCAGGAGGAAAGAACAGGTGAGCTGGTTTTCACTCTAGGAAACTTAGTGAATGTGGAACAACTGGGGGACCATGAGAACTGTGACTGAGGAAAAACAAGGTCATGACCAGAATGCTGCAAGAATGAGACAAACTCAGAATTTCTCAGGTAATGTAGACAACTGTGTTGTACCGATATGGGAAAACAGAGAAGACGTAGCTGGCTACTTATCTGGGACATACCCTTGAGGAAATTCAGGATCCATGCTGTTCTGTCATCCACAGCCAAAACGGAGATGAAGCTTTCCCAGGGCCCTAATTCTGATGCCTGTGATACTGACCCACTTCATGGGGCTCCTGCTTAAAGCTTCTCCGTGGGAATCTTTTAGTTTCTGCCCTGGTTATGAACTGCTCATTTTTTGGTGTGGTTCTTATTCAAACTCCGTGAGAGTGGATTCTATTGATGCTTTGAGCAGCTGTCAGCATTACTGGACTATAGGCAGTTGGCTGTTCTAAGGATTGACCATCTCTGGTCAGGTACCTTGCTTCTTCCCATGGCTGCGGCTCTGCTGGCAGCATCCCATGATGGAAAGCACTGTGTGTCCGAAGCCCCTTTGAAGGGGGCTGTGCTCACGGTCGGTCTGGGGAGGTTTCCCAGAAGAATGTAACAAGAAAGTGCCTGCCTTACCTGGTCAGCCTCGTGCAACCAGCAAGGTGAGCTCAAAGGCAAGAAAATGAACAGATGGCCATTTGCTGGGCAGGTTCAGATCAGAACAGACAGAAACTCAAGGGATGTGTCAGGAGAGTCATTCAGAGCTAAGTTTCATTACACTGTATAGGGTGGGGATTCACCATCTCAGGGTGGCCCAAACATGAAACCACACTGGGCCCTGAACATCAAGGGTTTTTATCACTCAGTGCATCGTAGATTATTGGATGAACAAAAGCCAGATATTAACCTGCCTTGGTTATTATTTATTAGAGAAATGAACTTGTGTTCTGGGGGTGCCCTTACCCTGCTGGCATCCTTGAGCTCTGCCAGCTGGCTTCACTATGGTGCCCAATCCAGGGTCTAGAATGATACAGTGATAGGTGTGGGAGGAAAGGGGGCTACTACCAATATGTGTACACATGAAACTCGTTATCCTGGAGTAAGCTTTTACTGAGCTGGGTGCTCTGGAAACAATAATCTGCTAAAGGAAATGTCACAAAAATCCCTCTTGTGCTTCCCTTGCATTCTGAAACATTTCCAGACAGTGGGGTTGATGATCAAGGACCAGAGGAAGACCTGTTCACCACTTGAATCAAGTGTCTAATACTTTTGAAATGTGACCATTCAACCAAGTGAACTGGATGCCATAGTCCTGCCAATAAACATGGATTAATGTCCCACCTGTGTTGGCAAGTGTAGACTGTCATACTTACAAGGCTCTTTTGAATAGCTTTTGGTATTTGACCTGTAGGAATTTTTGAAATATCTACCCCTGGTCCTTCACACAAACAGTACCAACACAATTCCTATAAAATATATGCTACATTTTCCATATTTATTCAAATATAATGGAATATTATTCAGCCATGAAAAAGAAAGGAAATCCTGCCATTTGAGACAGCACAGATGAACCTGAAGGATATTGTACTAAGTGAAATAAAGACAAATACTCTATGGGTATCATTTATATGTGGAATTTTTAAAAAAAGTTGAGCTCATAGAAACAGACAGTAGAAAGGTGGCTGCCAGGGGTTGGGGGGTGGGGGAGATGGGGAGAGGTTGGTCAAAGGAAACAAACTTTTTTATAAGATTGATAAGTTCTGAGTATCTGGTGTACAGCATGGTGACTACAGCTAACAACACTTTATTATATATTTGAAATTTGCTAAGAAAGTAAATCTTAAGAGTTCTCACCCTGCAAAGAAGATAACTGTGTGAGGTGATGAGTGTGTTAATTAACTTGATTGTGGTAATCATTTCACAGTGTAGACAAATCTCAAAGCACCACATTGAATACTTTAAATATATGCAAAGTTATTTGTCAATTATACCTCAATAAACCTGAGGGGAACAGAAAAGAGAATAACGTAAGAGTTAAATCTTACTTAGCTTGAATGTATTGAAAAATTCCTCCATATACTACCATGAATTTTTAATTTTCTGTTTTACAATGAAGGAGAGGAGCTAATATTTTTGATCTATTGATGTCTTGCTGTGAATCTGGACCTTCACATAAGTCTTCTCTTTTACTCCACTTAAGATCTATTTTACAGATGGGTACAGTGAGGGTGAGATCGCAGAATTAGTGAACAGTGAAAAATAAAAAAGACCTATTTTGCTTCAGAGCCTATAACTGTTCTACTCTAAAGCAACATGTCCTTTCAAAGAGGGTAGAGTGTTACTGAAGCAGCTATTTTGAAGGTGAAAATAGCAAATTGGTTTTTGTGTGACTGAAAAAAGCAGACTGATTTGATACATACCCTAAGAAATTCTACGAAGTGAGAGGATTGATTCTTTTCTTTTTTTGGAGTTGGGGCTCAAAGCATGGTGTTTTTTGTTTTTTTCTTTGTCTCACACACACACACACACACACACACACACACTATTTTATTTTTACAAGAGATAAATAGACTGACACCAAGCATTGTAAATGGATGACCACAACAAAAGCAACAATGATTGCAATTACCAAACACAAAACACACTCACACTGTGTCATAATATTGACATTCAGTCCAGTGAGAGGATTGATTCTTCTTTGCGTATATATGTATGCAACCCCTGACATAGCCTGACTTAGAGTCTAACTGTGGTGATGCAACTCATGTGACCCTTCATCCTCCAAATGCATGAAAATGGCCAACTCTGAGTGCTTTCCCTCCTCTCCACCCCCCATGCCTCTACCCAGTAACCCCCAGGATGAGGCCTACAGATGCTCTGATGCAGCAGCTCAGGTGCCCAGCCCTATGGAGCAGGACCAAAGGTGATTTTCTTTTTTTAAAAGGCTAAAAACCCTTTAAGGGATTCTTCTGGCATTTAAACAGTGGTTTATTCTGGCTTGCCATTTGTCAGCTGGTGCCAAACACGGTGAGAACTACCGATTAGCTGAAACAAAACAGAGAATCATGACACACTGTGTGATGCTCTCTGGAATTTTGCAACAGACCGGTTTTCTGTTTTTTGGGGGGGAAAATATTAACGATCATAGAATCAATTATATTTAAGAAAATTAATTTAAAAATCTGTGCTTATACAATCCCCTTATAACCAGAGTCCTTGACTCAGGAATCATTTTGGGGCCCAATTCCTATTAGATCACTTAGGACAGAGTTGAACAGCTAGTCACAAAAGTAACAAACTAGGGAAATTTACTATTGTAATAATAAAAAATTGTCAGGAAAAAGATCCAGTTTCTCTTTAACTCTTCTTCTCTGATGTTCAGAACAGGAGAGCAGTAAACTTGCTCAGGAAGCAGCAGCAACAGACCTGACCCTTAATGACCTGATTGGTGATGCCTCCTCTCTTGCTATTTGCAACCCTCTTATGCAGGGGTTACCCAGGCAACCCTCTCTAAATGGATGGGAAGGGGAAGCCTGCCACCCTCCCTGGGAGAATTTTCTGCTAGAAAATTTGAAAGTTCCCTCCTTCAGCTCTAAAGGGGGAAATAAACACCTGACACTTTCAGCCACAATCTAGTCAGGAAAATGGAAATGAAGCCAGTTATTTTAGCAGAGAGAATTTTAATATAAGGAATTGGTCATACAGGTCTTGGAAGACTAAAAGTCAAAGGGGAACAGTGAAGTCTCACAGGGATATTGAAGGAGAATTCCAGAAGCCCCTCGGAGGAAACTTGGAAAGAAGTGTGTCTGGGACCCAGGCCTTCTCGGGGGCAACTGGATGGTGTTGGGAAAAGTGAAAGGTGAATCCAACCATCGCTGCCCAGATGAAGAACCCTTGCCCACTGTCGGGTGACGCGGACATAAAAGGAAGCAGAGTAGGGTGGGTGAGTCCCTCCTCTTCTTCTTGCCTTCCCTTTGTACCCCCCGTGGCCGAACCTCCGGGGAGCAGCTGGCAAAGGGACAGTGACCTTTCATAGGCCAGACCCAGCATCAAGGTGTGGGCTGGGTTTGGACCCCAGAGACAATAGCTCGATAAACAACATGGGCTCTTTTGAGGTTCCGTGGCACTTTCTAGGCAGTTGTCAGTATTTGATTGTGTTCTACGTCATATGAATTATGAATGAATAAGGAATTTAAGGGAAAGCTACCAATAAGTAATAACATTGTGGTTTATGGCAGTGGTGCCACCAGCTCTGTATCCCAGGTTTAATCATGTCCCAAAGCATAAACTTGTTTTGTACCTACTGTGCAGTAGTCATTTACTAGATATTAGAAAGATGCACACCATACGGGATACGATCTTTTCCTTAAGGAGTTTTTATCCCAGTGAAGAGAGAGACAGAAGGGAAGAATGGTGAGTCCAGTATTAGCCATCATGGTTTCATGTAACTACAGAACAAAGGCAGGCATCTTCATGTAACTACAGAACAAAGGCAGGCATCTTCATGTAACTACAGAACAAAGGCAGGCATCTTCATGTAACTACAGAACAAAGGCAGGCATCTTCATGTAACTACAGAACAAAGGCAGGCATCTTCATGTAACTACAGAACCAAGGCAGGCATCTTCATGTAACTACAGAACAAAGGCAGGCATCTTCATGTAACTACAGAACAAAGGCAGGCATCTTCATGTAACTACAGAACAAAGGCAGGTATCTTTTTGCTCTTTCTGCCATTTAACAGTTGTATGATCAGTAAACGTTGCTTAACTTTTCTAACTTGGTTTTTCCTGTGTAAAATGCGAATGTTAATATTGCCTCCTTCCATGGGTTATCATTTGGACGAAATAAGATAATCCATGGAAAGAGGTTGGTATAACGTTTGATCCCAGCGAGCCATGAATACATGTACATTGTTTTCATTACCTTCATTCTCCTCTGTTCTTACGTCAGCTAATGCTGTTACTTACACCGAAGCCTATCAGACTTCCTAGATGGCCCTCTCTCCATTTCCCCACAAGTCCGATTAGTCATCAAGTACGGTACTTTTCAGAAATCTCCGACTCCTTCATTCCATTAGCACGTTGCCGTCACATCTTACCGTCTGTGTGGTTAAGGACTGCTCACCTCTGAACACTGCTCTTCCTCAATCCATGCTTTTCTCTGCTGCCAGCCTGATCTTTACAACTGGATCTTTACAGCTGGATCATTTCCTTCTTGTGCTTTGAAAAATTATACAGCTCTCCATCTCGATAGATTAATTTTCACACTTTATCATTTGGTAAACGTGTACTCAATCCAGTTGCTGCCTACTTTTCTGGCTAGAGACCCTGTCACTTTTGTCCACACATCCAGGGAGTACATGGCATCCCTTGAACTTGATGCACACCAGGTCTTACTTGACAACTCAGCATGCAAAGCCTTCTCTGGACTCTCACAAAGCAGTTAGTGACTTCTTTCTCTATGATTTCATAACTCTTGTATCTTTTCCTGCCTGGGTACAATGTAGAAAAAATATTCTTTGTATCTTTCACCATTCAGATTGTGACTATTTTGAGAGTGGGGAAAATATTTATTTATCTGTGATTCTTCAGTGTCTAACTCATGCTTGGTACCCATTAGATGCTCAACGCGTGCTGAATTGAATGGAAAATGAGTAAATGAATTCTACATCAAATGTCATAATTAAAACCCTAGATCATCAGCACTTCAACACACTTAGCTAAATAGTCCAATTTCACACAGAGACACACATCGACCACTGTCCCTGATTCATGATTTTCTTGGTGATAAAACCATCTTCAAGTTGTCTTCCCTCTCATAAGGTATCATAAATATGTAAGCTCTTCAACCTGATACTGAATTTGTTTTCTCTGAAATCTTGACCATTGGCAATATTTACACATGTGCTTGATAACACAGCTCGTAGGATTTCCAGCTCCCATAGTATGATGCCCCGTGTTTTAGGCATCATACTATAAAGCATACATGCTTTTTGACACACCCTTTTTAAGAACTTCCCTGCCTGAATCAAAATCACTAATTCAGAATCTATTCTATCTTTGACCTCTTTTAAGATTCCGGTCTAACGTCTTTGAAGAGCTGAAGAGAAAAACGGGCAGAGTACTCTAGGAGATGACAAATAGCCTTAAAATGTCATTACCAGAAAAAAAATGTCCAAACTGTTACCCACTCCTTCTGGAGGACAGGGAGGTGGCCAGGCAGTGTGGGAAAGGTATAATTTTGAGAGCCAACAACAAGAACAGCCAAAATTATCTGGTCTTCTAACAATCATTTCACAAATTATCACCTCCTCTCTAAAAATGTTAAAAAGACAAATATTTCTCGGTTAAGCCTCGACAGCCTAAAGTTCATTTTCAACGACTTGGCAGGGAAAATGCAGCCTAATTTCAAGAACGTCCCAGGGATTCGTGCCTACAGAGCAACGTGTCTCTGTTCCCACAGAACCTTCCTGCAGGGACCAGACCTGGGCTGTTGCATTCCTGTGATTGATGTGTCTAGCATGCTTTCCGGAACTCACTGGGTCCTCTGTAATACTTTTAATTTGATAAGATGTTTTTAATTGAATCCCTTACTAATGTGGCGGCAAGCTCCTCAGTTCAATGTTTGTCTTCTTGTCATCTTAGTTATGTCCACAGATGCCCAGACTCTGGTGACTTTTCACTATAACTCACAAAAATCACCTGTTACAGCCCAGCCATTTTTAGCTTGGATCCAACACTGAGTCAATTCTCCTTCTGAGCAAAGAGCTTCCTATTTTAGTTAAAAGGTCAGGACCACTGAAAGCTCAGGGGTCTTTTTGGAGTCCACTGTTTGTATCATCCATCATTCTCAGAAAGATGATTGTCACTGACAGATGCATCAGAGCAATGAGAATTGTACCCCTTCAGTGTCACTTGTGTAGGCCCCTCATCAGATGTAGGTGCTTGTTTTGAAGGGTAATTACGATAGAGCATTTAGCTTGGATAGACAAGTAAATGGAGCTGCTGCACAACGACTATCCACTTGGGGTACATTAATAGTAAAAGACAAATACAGCAAATCCTCTTTTACCTGGGGGTCACTCACCTGGCCGTCTCAACTGTCTAGAACACTGGGAAGATCCGTGAAACAAGGCAAATTACCTGGTGAGGATATAAGCTACCTGAACCCATGCACTAAATGCTTATGAAACTTACCTATAAAAGGACCCATTAGGCTGATACTCTTTACCTATTTGCTCTTACATTAACACCAGATGCTGACTAAGTTGTTCGTTAGCTTTCTCAGTTTAGCCATCATAAGAAGACACGGATGCCGGTAGGAATTTTGTAGAAGCAAATGCACTAAGGAAATGAGAATAGATATCCTATAATGTGATGTTAACGGAGAAGATACAAACTCTCCAAAACAAATGACAAAAGGATACAAAGATGCATCTCCATTTAAGGGGAAACTAGTTGTACACATCTTAGCTGGCTTCGGAGCAATACTGTATTTTGTATAGTTCAATGTACATATGTACCTTCATTAATCAAGAAATTAAAAGATTAACCATGAGATTCTAACTTACAGAAGGAACATATATAATACATGTTACAAATATTTCTGCAGAAAATGTTTTAATTTAAAAAATAAGTTTGGGCAGGGCTTCCCTGGTGGCACAGTGGTTGAGAGTCCGCCTACCGATGCAGGGGACACGGGTTCAGGCCCCTGTCTGGGAAGATCCCACGTGGTGCGGAGCGGCTGGGCCCGTGGGCCATGGCCGCTGAGTCTGCGCGTCCGGAGCCTGTGCTCCACAACAGGAGAGGCCACAACAGTGAGAGGCCCGCATACCGCAAAAAAAAAAAAAAAAAAAATGTTTGGGCATATAAGAATACATTTTCTGTTATTTATAAAATTATATTATGAGAGTATTTCTGTATTTGACTGAATACATGAGGCAGTCTACTGGAAAAGTAAATAAACTGTCTGGACCTATGCAGCTGAAACATCAGTTTTGCTCCATTGGTGATATAATTAATGCAATTCTGATTTTTTGATCAGAACAGGAATACAGGAACAGAGGTAACTGGATCTGGGTCCAACATTTGAAATACTATTAAGAGTTGATACTGCAATATATTTAGAAGTCTTGCACTTATGGAAAAATCACATAGGACATTTTCACATTGTTCTAGAGTTGCAGCATCTCCCATATAATTTCTGATGAAATAGAAGATGAAGATGTCAAGAAGAGGTCCAAGAGGAGAGAGCACAACCACAGTTGAGCACTTCATAGGTTCAAGGAACTGGGGCCGGGGATCAAGAGTGTGGGTCTCAGGCTCAGTCTGTCTCTCTTTGAGCCCGGCTCTCTCACTCACAAGGTATAACCTGGGCAACTTCCTATGTTCCCTACACCTGAGCTTCCACATCTATAAACTGGGGTGGTAATAACAGTCCCTAATCCCTTGGGTTAGTGTGAGATTAAGTGAGTTAGTGCATGTATAACGCATAGTACGTGTCCTGAAACATAGTAAGCACTCGATAAGCATTAGTTCTTGAGTTCTTAAAATAACCCTGTCTGGTGGGCATTATTTCTCTACTTGATGAATGAAGAAACTGAGACTCAAAGAGATTCAAGAACTTTCCTGGGGTCATGATATAAGTAGATGGTCTGATAGAGTATCTGTATTATGCACATCTGGAGAAAAGCTATCCAGTCTCTGCCAACATTTATTTTAAAGATTTGTCTTACTCCAAGAGAAGAAGGAGGCCTAAAATCAAAGAACACGTTTGGAAAAACCAATGGTGTGTTTTCACAAATGTTCTTCAGAAGTCCACTTCTTATACTCTGTCTGATAACCAAACTTCATATCTTGGCCATTATATGTTGAGAGACTCAGAGAAACTACCTGATACTTGTTTTGTAGAACTACATTATATTTGCTTAAATGTTTTAAAAGCTCCACAATAATGAAATCTTTTTTCCAATCTAAGCTGTTAGCAGACAGATGTTATGTCAAATCTTTTCTTGGCTCTGATTGTTTTCTGAATCTGGAGTTACAAACTCAAATGATTTCCGGGTCAGAGCCAGCAACCTAAAGGGGTGTGGTAGCAAGGCATAATAGAGGCGGGTGGGGCTTGTGACTTACATCATAATCTGCTATTTATGATCACACCGTACTCCTCCAGGCAGACTCACCTTCACATGGTCAGACTGCAGCCACTGGTCTAAAGGAATGGCCCACAACTCTCCTTTACTGGTTATTATCGAGCTCCTCACCTGCTCCCAGTCCTGAGAATGAGAAAAGAAAAGTGAACTTTGCTTCTCCCTTATTCTGTTCAGCAAGAGAGTCAGATTCAGCAAGCATTTATTTAGCACTTGTGAGGCGCAAGGCCCTGGATTTGGTCTAAAGAGGATCGCAAAGATGAATCCGACAACACTGACAGAAAAATACAAACAGTTCTTCACTCATACAGTTTATTTCTGCATTCAGGTATGCTCATAGAAAACTGGATATGGTGCAGTAAGTACTGTCATACCAGTAAATGGTGGTGAGGGAATTTATGACAAACATAAGTGTACTCTGAACCAAGAGCCCTCAGAATTAATATCTGCACTTAGCTGACTTCAGGCTACGTTAGCTGGAGAGGCTCTTAGAGCTCAGAGAAGAATTACATTGTGGGAGTTGAAACTTCTGTTGCATGACAAATCGCAGCAGGCTTCCCAATCCTCTTCTTCTCCTGGTCACCTGGGTATTATCAGCTCCTTTTCATCCACAGTGCCAGCTCAGTCCTCACTCTTAACTTAAACTCCCCTTACCCCAGACAGTAGCTTTTCCAGTTGGAGAGGAAACTGTGATGTTTTAAGCAAATCCTTCCTGTTCCTGAGGAGTGTGGCGAGGCCAGGGAGAGACTGTGACCTCTCAGGACTCATCCAGGTGGAAGTTGGAACTTCCTCTCCTAGCTCAAAGTTCTTTTTCCTTTATTCCAACATTTCACATTCTGAACATTTCATTATCTGTATTACTCACTGTGTCACTGTACATGTTGCTTTTTGCTATTTCAAATGTTTAATTGAAAAATGTTTTTTTTCCTCATCAAGTAAACTATAAGCCCCTTGAGTACTGAAGCCATATTATACTTTAGGTGTGCTTCTTTGTTTCACCACCTGGCCTCACCACCCTCTTACTAGGTGCTCCTAAGTCAGTTTGGAACTTGAGGGTAACTTTGAATCTTCAATGATGTGAAGCAGTAATTCAAAGAAATGTAACCTCCAAGTCAATATGTGCATATGAAATATTAAAATTATTTGTGTCATTATTTGTAAATCAAACTGAAATAATGACCCAGAGGATAATAAAAGCATTAAATATGGTGATATATATAAATGTATTTTATAAATTCTAGCTCAATGGATGATTATAAGTAGGTATGATGAGATTAAGATATTTTAAAATGAATGGCCATTTTGATTATCTCTTGGGTTCTTGGTTATCTAATGTGAGGAGGGGAAGGATAAAACCAGCAGGTAATACTATGAAAGATCTTTAAAAACAAAAGGAGGGCCTCTTCTCTGAATTAGTAAATTTTAGTAAGAGAAAACTACAAAGATCAACATCTTACAGTGATTCTGTGATGTCCACTGATCCATGCCACTTAAACTGTGCGCTCTTAACCTCACCTGCATTTGTGAAATTTCAGTTGATTCATTGAACATTTTGCTTTATAGGGCTGATCACATCATTGAACCTTGAATTCAATAAGACTCAAGGCAATTAAATTCTATTGCAGTTAATTTTTGTTTTTAAATCATACTCATAATGTTAGGAAAAATTTAGTCGTAAATGCAATATTTACTTCTTTCTTTCTTGTCCTTTCAAATTAAAAAAAAAAACCTCATTATTGGCCTAAGATTAAAGACCTGATGATATGTGTTAGCTTAATTCTTCCATCGGTAAAAGAAATTGTGAAAACAGTTTTCATCACTTGATGAAATGAAAGAGACTTTGAATTAGTTGATACACTGAAAGGCACTGACCACAGAATGAGTGCTTGGGCTCTTCAGAGGTAATTTGTCATACTTTCATCATTAGCAAAGCTTCAGTCTGATCTCATGGGTACCAGAGGAAATGAAGGAGCTGGACTGTGTACACACAGGGTGTCAGAGCCCTAAGGCTGTCTCCAGCCAGTGAATGGGGCTAATGTGATGCCGGTCTCCAAGTGTGGGTCCTGTAACAGGGCGGCACTCCTAGCGCCATTGTTACCTTCATGGAAGGAGGTACTCATAGGTTTGCCAATACTGAGTGGGAGAAAAGCCTTCTCTCTTTCATATAAATAGTATTGTGACAAGGCAGAATTGGGCATTGGTTTCAAAACACCCATGCTCTGTTCACTGCAGCACTATTTACAATAGCCAGAACATGGAAGCAACCTAAATGTCCATCAACAGAGGAATGGATAAAGATGTGGTACATATATACAATGGAATATTACTCAGCCTTAAAAAAGAATGAAATAACACCATTTGCAGCAACATGGATGGACCTAGAGATTGTCATACTGAGTGAACTAAGTCAGAAAGGTAAAGACGAATATCATAGGATATCACTTACATGTGGAATCTTAAAAAAAAAAAGGGTACAAATGAACTTACTTACAAAACAGAAATAGACTCACAGATGTAGAAAAGAAACTTATAGTCACCAGGGGGTAAGGTGGGGAGGGATAAATTGGGAGATTAGGATTGACATATACACATTACTCTATATAAAATAGATAACTAATAAGGACCTACTGTATAGCACAGGGAACTCTACTCAATACTCTGTAATGACCTATATGGGAAAGGAGTCTAAAAAAGAGTGGACATATGTATATGTATAACTGATTCATTTTGCTGTACAGCAGAAACGGATACAGCATTGTAAGTCAGCTATACTCCAATAAAAATTAAACAAACAAAACAAAACAGAACAGAACCACAACAACAACAAAAAAACCCAACAATGCCCAGGCTCCACCCCTAGAACCTGGTATCATTTCTCTGGGGTAGGAATCTGGAATTGTCATGTTAAAGATTGTCTCAGTTGCTTCTAACAGGCAGTCAAGGTGAAGAACCTAAGACTTCTTAAAATTTCCTGGTGGGAATAACCTGGTAATTTGTTACTATACAGATTCTTATTTGTCTCACTAGATACATCTGCACTTTAACAAGCTCCCAGCAGATGCCAGAGCTGCTGGTCTGAGGTCCACTCTGGGAGAAGCAAGGATCTATGCTATGCTCTCAAGGATCTGGACTTCTGCTGTTCAGGTTTACCTAGGGTGGTTCATGCCTCACACACCCCATTTTGCCTTAGCACATATACACTTCAGAGTAACATATAACCAGTTTCATCCTTTATTTATTGATTATGAAAGCATTAATTATCCTTAAAGTAATTATTGTGAACACATTTAAATATGTGTGCTTCTATGGTTAGGGTACTCTAATTCGGTATTTCCAATGTTTCACTGATCATCAAAGTCATCTGGGAGCCTTAAAAATCTAATGCGAATCCTCCCCAACAGTGGAGGGTGGCAGGAGGGAAAGAGAAAAATTTTAACGAAACCCTGCAGGTGATGGTGATTCAGACATCTTCACTCTGGAAGTTTATAAGCATTTACAAAAGGTAATGAATGAAACAAAATCATCATCTCTTTCACTTTCAGTATATGTTAAAATAATACAACTTGCAACTCACCTGCTACAACCTATGGGTATGCTATTTTGTCATACATTATAAAGGAAATACAATTAAAATACACAAACTACAAATATATCTGTGGCAGTGTCAAAATCCCAGAGTTAAAAAGATGCCAAAACCCTCTTGATGTATAGCCTGAAAAGGGGAAGTGAGAGTTGGGTGCAGGAAAATCATCCCACCTAATACTCCTCTCTCTGTGGGTGTCCAAATATCTCTGCCCCAGTGAAGGGACCATTCTGGCTTCCAGAGGGCAGATCAATCTTGCCACCATCTTGCTGAGGGAGGAGCTAATCTCCTCAGCAAATTAATTAATCAACCAATCCACTAAATGGGCATAGTTTGCAAAGAACCTCATGTAATTCTCAATTAGGAGAACATTCAGAACAATGAAAGCAAATGGCATTAGTTATTTGTTATCTGGAAAGCCTCCTACTTTAATTCTCCCTCCTCTCTCTCTTCCTCTCTCTCTCCCTGCAGCACAGAATAAGGAGAAGACACAGCTTTAAGTTCCAGCCTATTACCTATGAAACATGGGCACTAGTCCAGTGAGATGCTTCATTCCTTTATAGTCTCAGCGTCTTCGTGGTTGGTTCTGCTGTGAGAATCAAATGAGTTGCTGGGATTTGAAAGCTGAGAATCCAGAGGTTATCATTTCTTCCTTCCTGGGTCTCCTTGCACCTGGCTCTTCCCTCCATGCTTCAATTTCCACACACAGGCCAGTGGCTTCCCCCTTTATACACACTGCTCACCACCTTCCATCTGCATGCACAGGAGAATTAAAACTGATTTTTGAGGATAGTTTCCTAAGGCTGACTCTGGCTATTTTCAGTTATTCCCTGATCATACCACCCCCATCCCTCCCAGTCCTGCCCCAGTGAATTTCTCTCTGCTCCTTTTTCCAGCAAACACTGCCTATATTTTGTCTATTTCATCATGTCTTATTTTTATGTATATTATGCCTCACCCACAAATTTACGAGCAACTTGATTTTGGGAATGAAGTTTTCATTACCTTTCTACTCTCACAGTCCCTGGTACAAGGTAGATGCTCCATGCAGGCACATCTATTTGAATTAAGCTTCAAACTCTGTCAAAAGAGCCTGTGAATTTAGGGTGTGGAGAAGCAGAAAGAGGGCTGCTTTATATTAGAGCATGAGTGTTTCAGTCAAATGGTGCAAATCATCCTAAACTCATTTGTAGGAAGATGTGTAAAATTCAAAGTGACAAAAAATAAAAATAAACTATACTGATAATGCTACTTTTCAAACCTCAAACCTTATTTAGTTTAGAATCGTTATTCTCCATTTTAAATTGAGCTCAAGTATGAATGTAAACTCTTTAAGAAAACTAATAACTGAATTCAACATTGTTTTGGGGGCGCTTACTGCCATCTTACCTTCACTATCTTTTACTTCAGTCTCTTAAGAATAAAATTTCACGCCCAGGGAGAGATCATCTTAAAGTATTCTTTTGAAGCACAATGCACTATTCTTTGGGCTAATTTTTCAAAGAGTAAACTTTAGGCTTTGCGAATGTGTTAATACAGTGAAAGGATCTCAGAGGGGAATTTTGCAGATCTGTTTATGTTTAAAATGCAGACTTCAGAAAAACACTTTCATTTAGTCCTCTATTTAGCAAACAGGATTTTCACAGCATTTTTTTTTTTTTTTGTCTCTCTTTATTTTTGTTCTGTTAGCATTCCCTTGAAGCCTTGGTACTGTTTTTGTGGAGTGTTTCTAATGTGAGTATAGTATGAAGTATGCTGAGGAAGAAGAAGTCTGTGAATTCACATCCTGTAAGGGAGGCAGCTCAGATGGATAAAACTATTTAATTCAGAATCTGAATTAAGGTAATAACACAGGAGCCATACAATCCAGGCGTATGCCTCAAATTATGGGAATAGTGGAATCTCTAAATCGGACATTTAGGAACACAAACAAAAAATTAGCTAAGAAAGGCTAAACTCACCTTCCAGAATGATAAGCTTCATGTAGCTGCCATATAATCCAGTTCATTGGTTTGGTGTATAAACTCAGGTAACTCTCTTAACCTCCAAATTATGACCAGTCTGCCATCTGCAAATGGAGAGACTATTTTTTTTTTCTTTTTTCCAGAGTTTTCTTCCTGTGAAAAGGACAAGTTCTGATTAAATCCAGCAATTCAGGGGTAGGTACCAACAGCTCAAAGAGAAAAATATAAACCCAAAGGACTGCTGAGGATTCTGAAATCCGATCATCCTGCAGGAGGGTCCAGGCTGTTCTCTATGATGTGGCTGCTACACTCAGTTGAGCTGAGCACTTGGGTGGTCCTTGCGGAAGGACTGCAGAAGCTCAGGCAGACACCACCTTGAATCAGGTGAGCAGGAAGCCTCAAGATTCTGTGCCCACGGCAGGATGGGTTATGGTGTCTGATGTGCATCACTCTTGTGCTATTTCCTTGGGGGAGGAGAATGTTCCTTTTACCAAAGTCAGTCTGAGCCACTGTTAGTCTGCTCTTTGAACATACCTGAGATATCCATGCTCCCCAAGCCACGTGTCCTCAGCTTCAGGACCCTGGGTAGTGGTGGGAGGAGGGCTGCATGTGGTTCTGCCATCATTCCTGTGCTGCGTCCGGAATGGGCTGCCCCACCCTTGGTGGTGACTCTAGGAAGCCTGCAGAGACTCACCAGTGGCTTAGCCCCTGGTGTCCCTCATGGACTGCTCAATTTATTTGAAGCTACTTCAGTCCATCAGAAATATTCTAACAATCTCTAACCTTACAGAAAAGGGTTAGGATCTCAAGCCTCTTTGTTTTAGAAAGTTCTTTGCCTCCTGTGCAATTTTTAAACTCCATCTCCAGAAACCCTCCAGCATTTTATAACAAGAGAGTATTGGTAGATCTGTTGGACTATTGTACTTTCCTGTGGAGTCGGGATGCTAGAATTTAGAGGAAGAGGGAATCGGTCTACTTGCCTTAAGGTTGAAGGAGAGCACACATGGTTGTCCCACTACAAAAAAGTTCTGCTTCATGATGGATGTCTTTTGTTTCTGCTGGTATAAAGGAAAACCAAAACAAAACAGCAAAATGGTAGGAAGCAATTACCTGAAAGTTTATTTTATCTTAAAATTAAAAAAAAGAGACAACACAAAAAACTGCCTCAAGTTTGCCCTTACCAGGTGCCTTTAGTTAAAATAATTACGTAGGAATGCGTTTCAACATAACATTGATATCCAACAACCTCCACATTTTATATAAGTGACATTTCTTACAAAATGCCAGCCTGTAGGTATTTACTATCCTAAGATAAGCTTCTTTATCTTCCTGCAGCTTCACAACTGCTAAGTCTACTTCCACAAGAATTCTTGTTCCTCATCTGTGATTTGGGTCTCTTCTCACCTTTAGGAAGGTTAAATTTCATGCTTTCAGGTTGGGCTTTGAAAAGTTACCTCCTGATTGAGGAATGAACTAAAAATTACATTTCTAGGTTAGCAGGAAAGCTGGTACTTTCTTCTTAATGCAGCTAAATTGTCTCCTTGAATATGCATTCATGGCATTTCTGTTAACCACTTTATACCCAATAAATTGGGGTATATGTTATGCTAAATTGAAGCTGAAGCCACATTTAAATGTGAATGCATAGTGGCCTTTAGAAGAAAACAGGGCAAAAGACAGAAAAATAAGCAATACTATGGTTTTAAAATAAACTACATATACGTACATATATGTATATCTGCGTGTGTGTGTTTATTTAAAAGTACTTGTGAGAAAGTGACCTCATCTCCCAAGAAAAGCTTGGAAACAAATGTCTCTCAAATTCCTCACACCATGACAATTCTATGAAAAGAAAATCCCCAAATCTTGCTTTGGTCCCTCAGTAGGATTTTTTTTTTTAATTGACCATAAGAGTGCCTCTTTTGATGATCATTCGTTTTCATTTTTCTTGTCTAAATTTAAGCCTTTATTGTTTCCAGGTTCTCCTGGGTATAAACTGACATGACTTTCATTTCACCTCCCGAGATCACTTGGTGAGGAGGGAGAGAGAGCTGCTGACAGAAACGAAGACGGCTTTGAACTTTTCCTCCATCTCCAGGTCAGGTTCCCCTCTCCAACCCACTGCACACAACCTCCAGACTTAAAAGCCAATGGCTTAAAATAACGGGCCAGCTGGACAAACTTCACATCCTATAGAAGCAAACAAACCTGCACCAGGAGTTCTGGTTCTAACATATTCTGCCCCCAGTCAATGTGCAGACTGGGTCTTGCCCTGTGTCTCATTTGACTTCTTTCAACATTGGTTTTCTTACCTTCATGTG
Source organism: Phocoena sinus (assembly GCF_008692025.1). Taxonomy (NCBI): domain Eukaryota; kingdom Metazoa; phylum Chordata; class Mammalia; order Artiodactyla; family Phocoenidae; genus Phocoena; species Phocoena sinus. The sequence goes on along the minus strand of NC_045775.1, from coordinate 4,452,056 downwards.
AGGTAGTAGGATTTTTCCAGTTCTAAAACACTGCAATATTTAACCATCTGAACAATCTGCCCATGTGCCAATAGTTGAGAAATCCTTTCTTTGTGCCATACAGATTAAGTCATATTCAGTCAAAAGTCCACTAATTTTGCTTAGATAAGTGGTCTCCCTGGCCAAGGGTAGGGCTGTTACCTGAGGGACCAATGTGTGTAACTTTCCTAGGCACTCGCCCTGATTTTGCTAAACGTAGAGAAAACTCTCCTTAGCGGAGTAACTCCCAGGCACGAAGGTGTGCAAGACAAGGAACCCCGAGCAGGGCCACCACTTTCCCAGTCCTGTGCATGGAGGCCCTGCCTCCTGGCCTTCTGCTCGGGAAGCAGCTGAAAACACCAGGCTGTGCTCATATGTCTCAGCCCAACCAACCCGGGTGATGGGCAGATTGTGGTCTGTACCCCAGGAGGACTGTGTTTGTTGGTGGGCTGGTCCAAGGCTCTCTCTTGGCAGATAGAAACATGAGACAGAGTTGGGGTTTGGAAACAGGAAAAAAAGCAAGGGGAAATGCACAGAGGAGGATTAAATAGTCATAATCCTGCAGCTCCCAGTTAGGGGTCCACGTGGCTTGGCAATAGGGTGGAATTAAAGCATGGGCTTCATTCTGAGCAGCCTTCCCAGGGCGGGCTCGGATTCCTGTAAACATAGGAGACTATATTCAGTATTGTATAATAACTTATAATGGAAAATAATCGGAAAATGTGTGTGTGTGTGTATATATATATATATATATATATGAATAAATCTCTTTGCTGTACACCAGAAACTAGCACTAACTGTAAATCAACTATACTTCATTAGAAAAAATAACCAGATGGTGCCCAAGGTCCTTTCCATTAAAAAAAATATTCCGTAGTAATTCTACTACGGAATTACTAGTTTTTTGTTTTTGGTCTCTCAGTCTCTCACTGATGTGATGTAATCACCCTCTCATTGTAATACTGATGTTAAACATATTCATCCCAGCTGTTAGATTTTTAAAATACTGTGTTCAGTGATATAGCCAAACACATTTTCTTATGTCTGAGAGGTATTTGATATACTCAGGCTGTTGGCATTATATGGTAAATATTTAAATGTAATCCTTTTTTTAAGTTGCTCTGTCATATGTTAGCCATTATCATAATTCTTTGAGCTCCATGGAGGGGCTAGATATGCCAGTAGCAAGACAATAGTTGGGATTTACAATCTGTTGGAATTGTAGATTAGAGGCAGATCAGGAATGGAAATGAAGATGTGGGTCACACAAATATGGCATCTAGAGGATGACTGAGAACTGAGCAGAGAGGCTTATCAGAGGCTGGCAGCACCGTTGTCCTACAAAGGCTGTAGAGACAATACCAAGATTTTTAAGGAAATGGTTCAGTAATCATGAAGAAGCCAGAAATGGTATTCTAAGCAAAGTTTGCTATGAGATTGGCAAGTTGAAAAGAGCAAGGGATTTTAGAACGGATAAAATGAATAGCATCCTTAATCACAATAAGATGTATAGCTTGGGGAGGTAATGTAACACACTGAGGCTTGGTGCCCTCAAATGCAAATGGGCATGATATATTATGAAGTAATTTTGTAGATGAAGGTGATTAATAAGGAATGCCTACCAAAGATAAATTTATTATTATTTTGATACCTCTGGTGAATCTATGTTTCAGAGTTTAGAATAATCTTCACTTCCAATCCTCTATAATCTTCCTAACCTAATTCACACTTGTCAAGCAGTAAATCTCAATTTTCTGTTGGAACAATACGGCATACGTAATAGGTTAGTGAGTGTTGGACATTGAGTGGATAAAATGGAGCACAACTTCAGGATAAAAGCAGTAATAATGGCTTTCAAAAGTCAAATAACGTTAAATTCAGGATGCAGCTTTTGGGGCACAAATTTAAAAATATCTAATATGTGTATTTATTATAAGGAAGAAGGTAAAGAGTGACAAACAGGTGTCTCTACCATGATAAATTGTTACACACACACACACACACACACACACACACACATATGCACATACTCTGCATTCATAAAAAAAGAAAGAAAGTAGATTAAACAAGAAGTACAGAGTCACAGCATGCATGTGACAGTGTCTAGAACATCCCAAGGTCCTGTGAATATTTGAGGATTACAGGCTTTCTCTCTGCTCCTAGATCTTCTATAGTTAAAGATAATTTCGGTGTCAACTGAATGATCCGACTGCATGGCTTCTAAGGGACAGTATAAATCATGCTTTCCTGTTCTTTGCATGCCTCATTTTTTTTTAATATTAAAAAGTGGACATCTTAGATAATATATTTTAACAACATGAATATTGATTCCCACCCCCCCCACCCCCTCAGGGCTTGTTGTCATTTGCTTATGTATTTGTCTTGTGACCTGAATAAACTATTTCCGTGAAGTCTATTTCCTGCTCAGTGTGAAGTGTCTGTACTCACTCACTGTGGGCTCAGCCTTGGACATGTGGACAGGACCCAGAGATGATGGAGGTTTGGGAGGGCTCCCTGTATCTGTCTCTTGCCCTGGTCTCTCTGCTAAGGTGTCTGCCACTTTTGGTATCACACTCAGCTCTTAGGCCCCCGCTAATCCTGACTGCTTACTGCTTTCAACAATGTCCTAGGGCATAAATTGCTCTGCAGACTAATATGATTAAACCTGGGCCCCTTTACAGGGCTTTTTTTTTTTTTTTTTTGCGGTACTCAGGCCTCTCACTGCTGCGGCCTCTCCCGCCGCGGAGCACAGGCTCCGGACGCACAGGCTCAGCGGCCATGGCCCATGGGCCCAGCTGCTCTGCGGCACGTGGGATCCTCCCGGACCGGGGCACGAACCCGCGCCCCCTGCATCGGCAGGCGGACTTCCAACCACTGCGCCACCAGGGAAGCCCTCCAGGGCTCTTTTTGAGGCCAGTCCCTGGGGCTTGTTCTGACATATCTTCCCGGCTCTTTCCTTGGCTGGTTCTTTCTGGTAAACTAGATGGACTACTGTTTAGCTCCTTGCTCTCATGGGGTGACTGGCTTCTTAATTGCTTACCACCAGAATCTCCTCTGTTTTTGAGAAAGTCTTTAGGCTTGAAGCTCACTACATTCTGTCCTGAATAACAGCAATTTCTTTGGGGAGAACTTCTGATCTTCCTGTTATGTTGGCCTGTCTCTCTCTCCCCTTCAGCAAAGTGTCTGAGCCACTTCTTCAGAGCTAGGGGCTGGGACAGTGGCCTGCTTCTCCTGGGATGACATCCCAGCTCTCTGAGCTGGTCTCTGTGTGGAGGCGATCATCTGTGATCTTCTTGACTCACCTCTCCTGCTGTGGGACCTCTACCCTAAAAGGAACTGGAACAATGGCTATTGGAGCTGCAGCTTTTTGCACATGGCGTAGAGTCTCTGTCCTGTGGGACAGTGGGTGGAGGAAAAGAGTCCCCAACCTCTTTCCAACCTCCACAGGTTAGCAGGAATGGAACAAGAAATGGTACTATTTTTGTCTTTCAATACTATAAGCCATTTCCCTTCATCTCTTCTAAAAATTGAAACATTTTCTGCATAAGACAATTAGTTCTTGCTAACTATCTGTCAAGCGGGTGAACAAAAATGTCAGCCATAATTATGTTCACAGCTCCAGCTTTGGCATTTAAGTTAATCTGGAAAACACTCACTTTCCTAGGAGATATTATGTAACCGGGACTAAGATTCAACCATGGCTCACTCTCAGGTTTTGTTCTGCTTAAGTTTTAGCTAAGCGTGTTACTTGACAACTGTGAATGTGTTGCTTTGCCTTGTGTCTATGAGAGGGAAGCTTTACAGAGCCTAACATTTGTCGGGTGAAGCTGTTATCAGAGGAATCTATTTTTAGGGCCTGTTCATAACTCCATAGTTAAGTTTTCAGGTGTTGTCATTAGTATTCTGTCTCCTGTTTCCACAGAGAAGAGTTTAAGGATTGTTTCCTTAAATTGAGAAAATCAGTGTGTCCCATAAATACAAGCAATATGGAGAAAATCAGCAATTTGTTCAGTTATTTACAATGATTTATTGAATCTTTACTACATGATAGTCCATGTGCTAGGAACTGGGGATCCAGTCGTGAGTAAAATCCAGATCTGACCAGTATTCTTGATGGAGCTTATAGGCTAGTGGGCAACACAGACATTAGTAAAAAGTATAACACAAAAAATAAATCTTTTTCTGGAAATATAGGAACTATGAGAGTTAACTGGTTTACATCTTCACACAAGATTTTTAAGTCCCATCTGTATCTTCCGTAATAGTGTAAGATAAGTTCAAATTACCCCTCTTGGTTGCTAAATTAAATTTCATATGGTAATATATGTGATGTACATACAAAATGCCTGGCATTTAGTAGGTGAGCCACAAATGTCAGTTTTCTTCCAACTCCTGTTTCCTTTGCCACAAAGGAAAGGAAAATTCTGATGTTCTATCTGAGATACTGCTTAGTTCTGGCTATTTCTAAAATTCTTCATGATATCCAGCTTTTCAACTGAGATTCTTTCAGCTTTGTCATGAAGAGGCTAGTGTGTAATTTTTATTACCCTCTGTGTTGGAAATGCCTGATGGCTTCATTTTAATGTTACTGAGACAGAGATTTTCTTTTCTCATGCTTAAAATGAGTCCTTGTAATAGTGTTACTTAAACTGGAATTTACCCTGGAGAGTCAGTAGACATATTTTGTGGGGAGTCAGGAAGTCTTTACAATAGTTAAAATTCTATATTGAAATTGTATCTATCTGTATCTATATCTATCTTTCTACCATCATCAACATCATCATAATCTATCATCTATTAATATGTATATGTGTGTATCTATATCCATCTTCCTGTATGTCTTTATGTCCTAGATCATTCAGGTAACCTGAATTTGTGTTCATGATCACACTGATGCCAAAGGATCACCTAAATTTCTCAGCTTTAACTTTTAATGTATTTTCTCACCCAGGATATATGGCTCTGTGGGTCTTTTCTATCTCTTTCTCCTTGCACTTAACTTTCTCCTTGCTATGTGAGAATATTATTGCTTGGGGGGAAGATTGTGTTTGAGTGTGTGTATGTACCCTCCTGTGCGCACATTTCATGTGTGGATGTTATATAAGGAACACATATTTGTTTACTGGATGGATGTGGATGTCCTTTACTTCATACAATGCTGGAGAAACATGACCGGTGGACCACACTATGGAATCTGTTAAGACTGAATAGCCTAGTCTTTGGGACATAAACTATTAAGATGGTCTGATTCCGTGTGTAGAGCAAATACCATGCAGGTTCATTTTCTCTTGAACAGAATGGATGATCTTTCCTCTTCTGTCTGATCAAGGGTGGATGTTAATCTTGAAGCTACTCTTGCACAGAGGAGAGGATGAGAGCAGGAGAGGGGATGTGGGATGAGTGGAGAAATGTCCTCTGTCTTTTGGGCTGCTGGATAGTTAGGCAGGACTCTAAGCCACAGTGACACATAAGGGCATTCCTAAAAGCAGGGGTCATTTTTGTCCAGTTGTTGGATAGAACCAAGAAGCAGTGCAAAAGGGACCTCATGGGCTCTAGGAAGAGCCATAACTACTACCACATTCAGCAATCCCATCACCCAAAAGTTATGTTATTCCCTTTGCAGTCAAGCTCCTCCCTACCTTGACTCTGGCAATCACTGATATGCTTTTTGTCTATACATTAGTTCTGGTTTTCTTAGAATTTCACATAAGTGAAGTCATACAGAATGAACTACTTTATATCTTTTTTCTCTCACTCAGTATAATATTTTTGATATTTATCCATGTTGTTGTGGGCATAAGTAATTTACTTCTTTCTATGGCTGAGCAGTATTCTATTGTATGATTATACAGCAATTCAACTGTTGATGAATGTTTGGGTTGTTTCCAATTGTGATTATGAATAAAGCTGGTATGCTTATTCCTATACAAGTCCTATGTGTACATGTTTTTATTCTGGGGGATTGTTAAGTCATATGGTAAATAGCTATGAAATGTTATATGAAACTGTCAAACTCTTTTCCAAAGTCGTTTTACTATTTTGAAATCCCACTAGCAGTGTATGAGAATTCAAGTTGCTCTATATCTTTGCAAATACTTGGTGTTGTTGGCATTTTACATTTTTTTCTTTTTAAACTTATTAATTATTTTATTTAGTCATTCTAGTGAATATGCAGGGATATTTTGCATTTCCCTGCAAATTTTCACCAGTTGACCAGGCCAGTTGAGACTCAAGTTATAATAATTTCAGGATGAAGAAGGGGCTGCTGTAGTATTTTGTAATCATAGGATGATGAAATGTGTAACATATGGTATACATAGAATAATGATTTTTCTCTTAAAAGTCAATATCTGGAGCAATAAGCTGTGGAACAGAGTCTTAACCACCTCTTTTCCTTTTACCACCATACACACAGTTGAGGAGAAACTGGAGCATTTTGGCCAAGAGAGATTAATTGTACATATTATGAGTCCAACTTCATCCTTCCTGGCCGTGGGATTTTGGCACTGAAGCTGGGGACATTACTGTTCCTCTTGGTTGCTGCTGTCACTCTAGAATCATACTGTGAGATTTTCCTTGACTGCGGTTTCCAGGGTGTTGAAACGATAGAGATGCAGGGTCTATAATAGCTGCACTCCTTATTAAGCAATAATTTAATAGCAGAGAAAGTTGAATGGATTTTCAGCTCCCTCAGAAGAGTATATAGTTCTTGCCAGTATTTGGGGGACAGATTCTCAGAGCATTATTAAACATCATACACAGTGCTTAGATCCGTTACTATTGTTATTTTGTAGGATTTTAGTTTAAATGAAAACCAGATTCTGTCACCTCACTAGGGTTTTAGTGGGAGTAAATATGTATCCACTCTGGGCTCATCAAGTTTTCTTCTTTATAGTTTTGTTTCATCCAACACTGGCAGGAACTAACTCCTTAGTAAACAATGTTTGGTATAGTATTACAAGTCTGACTTGGTTTAAGGCACTCTAAGAAAATATTGCTGAAAATAAGACTCCTCAGTAAGGTTTGCACTGTGAGGTTTTACATGCCAGTTTCGACAGAACTCAGATTTTGCTGTACCTTGTTCTTCCAATCTATATTCACGTGATCGGAAGCTTACCCCTCAATAGGTTTCTATAATCACCAACTGAGGGGTGTTGAGAGCCCGTTCCATGTGAGCACATTGCTTGCAGTCAGCCTCATCCCTATCCTAATGAAATCTCACTGTGGAGAAATGAGCTGCCTATCTCTGAAATGGGATCCTCATTCTCCAGTACCCGGCTCACGTTTCTGCAGCCGGGCTCGGTCAAGGTTGGCAATCTGGGGAACAAGTGTAACAATAGACAGAGATTCGAGTGAGGAGGAGGGAGGGAAAACGCTGAATGAATAGACTAGAGGCATGGGAAAGCATTTGAGTTTTCCCACTATGTTTTTTTCTTTTTCTCTCTTCTATTCATTGTTCTGATTTATTTCTTAAAATTTATTTTTTAATTGAGCTATTACTGATGTGTAGACTCACCTATTTGAAGTGTACACTTTGATAAGTTTTGACATAAGCATATACCCATGACATCATCACTACATTTAAGAGAGTTAACATATCTTTCACCCCAAAAGTGTCCCTGTGACCCTTTGTAATCTGTTCCCTCTGCCCCTCCTTCTTCAGGCAACCTCTGAGCTGCTTGCTTTCTGTCACTATACATTAGTTTGTATTTTCTAAAATTTTCTATGAATGGAATCTTACAATGTGTACTCTCTTTTTTTAAACATCTTTATTGGAGTATAATTGCTTTAAAATGGTGTGTCAGTGTCTGCTTCATAACAAAATGAATCAGTTATATGTACACATATGTCTCCACATCTCCTCCCTCTTGCATCTCCTTCCCTCTCACCCTCGCTATCCCACCCCTCAGGTGGTCACAAAGCACTGAGCTGATCTCCCTGTGCTATGCGGCTGCTTCCCACTAGCTATCTATTTTACGTTTGGTAGTGTATATATGTCCATGCTACTCTCTCACTTTGTCCCAGCTTACCCTTCCCCCTCCCCGTATCCTCAAGTCCATTCTCTAGTAGGTCTGTGTCTTTATTCACGTGTTGCCCCTATGTTCTCCATGATCTTTTTTATTTATTTATTTATTTTAGATTCCATATATATGTGTCAGCATACAGTATTTGTTTTTCTCTTTCTGACTTACTTCACTCTGTATGACAGACTCTAGGTCCATCGACCTGACTACAAATAACTGAATTTCGTTTCCTTTTATGGCTGAGTATATTCCAATGGATATATGTACCACATCTTCTTTATCCATTCATCTGTTGATGGATACTTAGGTTGCTTCCACATCCTGGCTATTGTAAATAGAGCTGCAATGAACATTTTGGTACATGATTATTTTTGAATTATGGTTTTCTCAGGGTATATACCCAGTAGTGGGATTACTGGGTCATATGGTTGTCCTATTTTTAGTTTGTTAAGGAACCTCCATACTGTTCTCCATAGTGGCTGTATCAATTTACATTCTCACCAACAGTGCAAGAGAATCCCTTTTCTCCACACCCTCTCCAGCATTTACTGTTTGTAGAATTTTTGATGATAGCCATTCTGATTGGTGTGAGATGATATCTCATTGTTGTTTTGATTTGCATTTTTGGATTGAGTTGTTTGTTTTTCTGATATTGAGCTGCATGAGCTGCTTGTAAATTTTGGAGATTAATCCTTTATCAGTTGCTTCATTTGCAAATATTTTCTCCCATTCTGAGGGTTGTCTTTTTGTCTTATTTATGGTTTCCTTTGCTGTGCAAAAGCTTTTAAGTTTCATTAGGTCCCGTTTGTATATTTTTTGTTTTTATTTCCATATCTCTAGGAGGTGGGTCAAAACCGATCTTGCTGTGATTTATGTCATAGAGTGTTCTGCCGATGTTACCTCTAAGAGTTTTATAGTCTCTGGCCGACATTTAAGTCTTTAATCCATTTTGAGTTTATTTTTGTGTATGGTCTTAGGGAGCATAGTAATTTCATTCTTTTACATGTAGCTGTCCAGTTTTCCCAGCACCACTTATTGAAGAGGCTGTCTTTTTTCCACCATATATTCTTGCCTCCATTATCAAAGATAGTGTAACCACATGTTAGTGGGTTTATCTCTGGGCTTTCTATCCTGTTCCATTGATCTATATTTCTGTTTTCCTGCCAGTACCATACTGTCTTGATTACTGTAGCTTTGTAGTATAGTCTGAAGTCAGGAAGTCTGATTCCTCCAGCTCAGTTTTTCTTTCTCAAGATTGCTTTGGCTATTCAGGGTCTTTTCAGGTTCCAAACAAATTGTGAAATTTTTTGTTCTAGTTCTGTAAAAAATGCCATTGGTAGTTTGATAGAGATTGCATTGAATCTGTAGATTGCTTTGGGTAGTAGTTATTTTCACAATGTTGATTCTTCCAATCCAAGAACATGGTATATCTCTCCATCTATTTGTATCATCTTTAATTTCTTTCATCAGTTTCTTATAATTTTCTGCATACAGGTCTTTTGTCTCCTTAGGTAGGTTTATTCCTAGATATTTTATTCTTTTTCCTGAAGTGGTAAATGGGAGTGTTTTCTTAATTTCACTTTCAGATTTTTCATCATTAGTGTACAGGAATGCTAGAGATTTCTGGGCATTAATTTTGTATCCTGCTACTTTACCAAATTCATTGATTAGCTCTAGTAGTTTTCTGGTGGCATCTTTAGGACTCTCTATGTATAGTAATCATGTCATCAGAAAACAGTGACAGCTTTACTTCTTCTTTTCCAATTTGGATTCCTTTTATTTCTTTTTCTTCTCTGATTGCTGTGGCTAAAACTTCCAAAACTATGTTAAATAATAGTGGTGAGAGTGGGCAACCTTGTCTTGTTCCTGATCTTAGTGGAAGTGGTTTCAGCTTTTCACCATTGAGGACAATGTTGGCTGTGGGTTTGTCATATATGGCCTTTACTATGTTGAAGAAAGCTCCCTCTATGCCTATTTTCTGGAGTTTTTTTTTTTTTTTTTTATCATTAATGGTTGTTGAATTTTGTCGAAATCTTTCTCTGCATCTATTAAGATGATCATATGCTTTTTTTTTTTCCTTCAATTTGTTAATCTGGTGTATCACGTTGATTGATTTGCGTATATTGAAGAATTTTTGCATTCCTGGGATAAATCCCACTTGATCATAGGGTATGATCCTTCTAATGTGCTGTCGGATTCTGCTTGCTAGAATTTTGTCAAGGATTTCTGCATCTGTGTTCATCAGTGATATTGGCCTGTAGTTTTCTTTTTTTGGTGACATCTTTGTCTGGTTTTGGTATCAGAGTGTTGGTGGCCTCATAGAATGAGTTTGGGAGTGTTCCTCTCTCTGCTATATTTTGGAAGAGTTTGAGAAGGATAGGTGTTACCTCTTCTCTAAATGTTTGATAGAATTCGCCTCTGAAGCCATCTGGTCCTGGGCTTTTGTTTGTTGGAAGATTTCTAATCACAGTTTCAATTTCAGTGCTTGTGATTGGTCTGTTCATATTTTCTATTTCTTCCTGGGTCAGTCTCAGAATGTTGTGCCTTTCCAAGAATTTGTCCATTTCTTCCAGGTTGTCCATTTAATTGGCATAGAGCTGCTTGTAGTAATCTCTCATGATCCTTTGTATTTCTGCAGTGTCAGTTGTTACTTGTCCTTTTTCATTTGTAATTCTATTGATTTGAGTTTTCTCCCTTTTTTTTCTTGATGAGTCTGGCTAATGGTTTATAAATTTTGTTTATCTTCTTAAATAACCAGCTTTTAGTTTTATTGATCTTTGCTATCATTTCCTTCATTCTTTTTTCATTTATTTCTGATCTGATTTTTATGATTTCTTTCCTTCTGCTAATTTTGAGGGTTTTTTGTTCTTCTTTCTCTAATTGCTTTAGGTGTAAGATTAGGTTGTTTATTTGAGATGTTTCTTGTTTCTTAAGGTAGGATTTTATTGCTATAAACTTCCCTCTTAGAACTGCTTTTGCTGCATCCCATATGTTTTGGGTCATAGTGTTTTCATTGTCATTTGTTTCTAGGTATTTTTTGATTTCTTCTTTGATTTCCACAGTGATCTCTTGGTTATTAAGTAGTGTATTGTTTAGCCTCCACGTGTTTTTATTTTTACATATTTTTTCCTGTAATTGATATCTAGTCTCATAGCATTGTGGTCAGAAAAGATACTTGATACAATTTCAGTTTTGTTAAATTTACCAAGGCTTGATTTGTGAGACAAGATATGATCTATCCTGGAGAATGTTCCATGAGCACTTGAGAAGAATGTGTATTCTGTTGTTTTTGGATGGAATGTCCTATAAATATCAATTAAGTCCATCTTGCTTACTGTATCATTTAAAGCTTGTGTTTCCTCATTTATTTTCAGTTTGGATGATCAATCCATTGGTGAAAGTGGGGTGTTAAATTCCCTACTGTGATTGTGTTACTGTTGATTTCCCCTTTTATGGTTGTTAGTATTTGCCTTATGTATTGAGGTGCTCCTATGTTGGGTGCATAAATATGTACAATTGTTATATCTTCTTCTTGGATCAATCCCTTGATCATTATGTAGTGTCCTTCTTTGTCTCTTGTAATAGTTTTTATTTTAAAGTCTATTTTTTTTTCTGACATGAGAATTGCTACTCCAGCTTTCTTTTGATTTCCATTTGCATGGAATATATTTTTCCATCCCCTCACTTTCAGTCTGAAGTGGGCCTCTTGTAGATAGCAAATATATGGGTCTTGTTTTTGGATCCATGCAGCCAGTTTATGTCTTTTGGTTGGAGCACTTAATCAATTTATATTTAAGGTAATTATCAATATGTATGTTCCTGTTACCATTTTCGTAATTCTTTTGGGTTTGTTATTGTAGGTCTTTTCCTTCTCTTGTGTTTCCTTCCTTTAGCATTTGTCGTAAAGCTGGTATGGTGGTGCTGAATTCTCTTAGATTTGCTTGTCTGTAAAGGTTCTGATTTCTGCATCAAATCTGAATGAGATCCTTGTTGGGTAGAGTAATCATAGTTGTAGCTTTTTCTCCTTCATCACTTTAAATATGTCCTGCCACACCCTTCTGGCTTGCAGAGTTTCTGTTGAAAGATCAGCTGTTAACCTTATGGGGATTCCCCTGTGTTTTATTTGTTGTTTTTCCCTTGCTGCTTTTAATATTTTTTCTTTGTGTTTAGTTTTTGATAATTTGAGTAATATGTGTCTTGGTGTGTTTCTCCTTGGATTTATCCTGTATGGGACTCTCTGTGCTTCCTGGACTTGATTAACTTTCTCCTTTCCCATATTAGGGAAGTTTTCAAATATAATCTCTTCAAATATTTTCTCAGTCCCTTTTTTTTCTCTTCTTCTTCTGGGACCCCTGTAATTCAAATGTTGGTGTGTTTAATGTTGTCCCAGAAGTCTCTGAAGAAAAAGGAAGAGGTGGAGGAGGAGGCGGAGGAGGAGGCGGAGGAGGTGGCGGCAGAGGAGGAGGAGGTGGAGGAGAAGAAAGAAGAGGAAGAAGAAGGAGGAGGAAGCGGAGGAGGAGGAGGAGGAGGTGGAGGAGGAGGAAGAAGAAGAAGGAAGAGGAGGTGGAGGAGGAAGAACACGAAGGAGGAGGATGAGGAAGAGGAGGAGGCGGAGGAGGAGGAGGAGGAGATGGAGGAGAAGAAAGAAGAGGAAGAAGAAGGAGGAGGAGGCGGAGGAGGAGGCGGAGGAGGAGGGGGAGGAGGAAGAAGAAGAAAGAGGAGGAGGCAGAGAAGGAGGCGGAGGAGGAGGAGGAGGAGGTGGAGGAGGAGGAGGATGAAGAAGAAAAATGAAGAGGTGGAGGAGGTGGTGGAGGAGGAGACGGAGGAGGAAGAAGAAGAAGTAGGAGGAGGCGGAGGAGGAGGCGGAGGAGGCGGAGGAGGAGGAGGAGGTGGAGGAGGAGGAAGAAGAAGAAGGAAGAGGAGGTCGAGGAGGAAGAACACGAAGGAGGAGGATGAGGCGGAGGAGGAGGCAGAGGAGGAGGAGGAGGAGGTGGAGGAAGAGGAAGAAGAGGAAGAAGAAGAAAGAGGAGGTGGAGAAGGATGTGGAGGAGGAGGAGTATGAAGAAGAAAAAGGAAGAGGTGGAGGAGGTGGCGGAAGAGGAGGCAGAGGAGGAAGAAGAAGAAGCAGGAGGAGGCGGAGGAGGAGGTGGAGGTGGAGGAGGAGGAGGAGGTGGAGGAGGAGGAAGAAGAAGAAGGAAGAGGAGGTGGAGGAGGGAGAATGCGAAGGAGGAGGATGAGGCGGAGGAGGTGGAGGAGGAGGAATAAGAAGAAGAAGGAGGAGGAGTCGGAGGAGGAGGCTGAGAAGGCGGAGAAGGAGGAGGTGGAGGAGGAGGAAGACGAAGGAGGAGGAGGTGGAGGAGGAAGAAGAAGGAGAAGGATGAGGCGGAGGAGGAGGATGAGGAGGAGGTGGAGGAGCAGGAGGAGGCGGATTAGGAGGAGGAAGAAGAGGTGGAGGAGGAAGAGCAGGAGGAGGCAGAGGAGGAGGAGGAGGAGGTGGAAGAGGAAGGTCAGGAGGAAGAAGAAGGAGGAGGAAGAGGAGGAGAACGTGGAGGAAGAAGAAGAACAAGGAGGAGGAGGAGGAAGAGGAAGAAGAAGGAGGGGGAGGGGATGAGGAGGAGGCCGAGAAGGAGGAGGAGGAGGAGGAGGAGGAGGAGGAAGAAGAAGAAGAAGAAGAAGAAGAAGAAGAAGAAGAAGAAGAAGAAGAAGAAGGAAGGGAGGAGAAAGAGGAGGCAAAGGAGAAGAAGAGGAAGGGGAAGATGAAAATATGCAAAGTCAAATAAGTCATTTGACCAATAAATTTATTTTTCTGTGAGTAATATCTGTTGATACCAAAATCAGTTTAGAAGGTACTCTTCTATGTTTTGATCATTTCCTCCCACATAGAACCTCTTCTCCTTTGAATAGTTTCCTGAAAAATTCCCTAAAATGTAGCAATTTTCAATATGATAATTCCAAGTATTGGAGACATCCTTCATATTTTTCTTTCTTGATGGCTGTCAACTCCTGTGTAATGGCAAATGAAGTCAGCGATTGGGTCTTTCAATCCCTCAAATTCCATTGCATGGATCACTTCTTTCTAGAACCTCTTTTGAATTGTGTAGGTAAAGTACCCCAAGAGGTTTTGAAGACTTGTAATGGAACTAATGGTTTTTTCAAAGATATTCCTTAAGATAGATTCAAATCCTGCATGAAATCATAAATGAGGGAATAATGAGGGGCATTTATTTCTCAGGTTTTAACTGCAATGCTGTCTCTTTACACTCACAATTTATGGTGAGTAAGGATTTTTTTGTGAGTGGAATGCATTATGTTCGGAGAAAAAATTAATGGCCATCTGTAAAAGTGGGGATGGCTGGCAAATCTGCTATGCATGTTGTAATAAAAATGGTTTATTGGGCTATCGTGGTCAGACACAGGAACCAAATGCTGCAGACTCCGCTGAAGAACATGCTTGGACTTAATACTATTTTCACTTACACTGGAGTCTCTCTGAAGCACTGTTCTGGCCCATTCTGATGGGTTTTTATAAAATGGGTTCTATTTGGACTGCTGGACTTGGACGAAAGATTTCTGGTTTTGAGCCCCAGGTTCCCATCTGCAAATGAAAGTTTGGATCAGACAAACTCTAAGGTCCTAGGCACACAATGCTTCTAGGATTGAAATCCCTTCTCATGGATAAATTCTAAAAAAAATCTAGTTAGCCTGCATTCAACTCCACTTCAGCAGTGTGTAAGAACAAGAGAAATGAGGTACCTACCATCTTTCCAAAATGCTTTGTTCCAGAAAGTGAGGAAGTACTCAGAGAACAGGGACAGATGTGAAAAGGCGCAGTCGTCAGCCTGAAGGGGAGGCCATTGGCCAAATAGGAGACCATGTTCCTGAAACGTGAGCATGGGATGCTCTAATGAGATGGGAATTAAAGGATGTTCTGAGCAGTCCACACCTCCCACCTGCACTGGAGCAGGGCCTTTGGGTTTGGTGTGTCCACTTACACTCTCGTTTCCCACCATTTTTCTTAGCGATTTCTGCTTATAAATTCTTGGAAAATTTACCTCAGATTCCCTATACTAGACTAGTTCATGTGACTGCATTCTGCTTTTCTAGGAAGACAACGGTTTATACCTATTGTCCTATTAATATTATAGTTCCACTTTCACTCACAAAAATATCTCTGTTTTGATTATATATTTATTATTTTACCAATCCATGCAGAGGGACAAAGTTTGGATTCAACCGTATACTACTGGATTTTGTGGTTTTCCCACAAACTTCAGACCAGCTAGCTAGGAAGATTGAGATTTCAGAGCATACCCAGGGTTAATGTGTCTGTGTGTGTGTGTTTGTGTTTGTGTGTGTGGTGGCGTTAGGGGAAGGGACCTCTACCCCCATCTTGTTTTTATGGTTCTGCCTGAGGACAATTTAATTAGGTAAAATGGTGAGTGAAGGAAAAAAAATAAAGGTGTCCATAGAGAGATCTTTCTATGGCTGGACTAGGGCTTGTGAGTTTAGAAAAAAAAAGACATGCTGAGGGATGGTGGAGAGAAGCATGTATCCAGCATAAACCTCTGCAGCTCTGCCCTTGATCAGGGCACTGTGCAGACCACAAACCTTACATTTGGCCGTGATTTGGGGAAAGGGTCGGGGGACTCAAGGCACATGGGGAGAATTCTAATTGAATAGAGATGGAGATAAATAAGAGGTCCAGGAGCAAACCTAGTCTTGTGGGAGCACAGAGGAAAGGGCCACTATGGGAATCTGAGGGTTGATAGATCGCAGGCCCTGAGATGGGGAGCCTCTGGGCATGTCTCATGGGTGGTAGGATGTGGGAGATGGTTTAGTGCAGCTGCCGAGACCCAGAGCATGCAGGGCCTTGAAAGTCAAGCCAGCGCCAGAGCTCTGCAGGTACCGAGCATGTGCATGACAGGTACAGTACTATTTGTCACCGGAAGATTGAAATGCGACTGGAAAAGGATAGACTTGTCCTCGAAGAATTCTCAATAAGTGTCCCCCTCCTTATTTACCTTTGAGGAGCTCATTCTTGCTTACGAGTTGGGCTTTGATTCTGAACAGGTAGACCTTGACCCCTGGGGTCGAGCACCTGGGCTGAATTAGCCAGAGGGGTCAGCTCTGCCAGCAGGACTTCCCCGAGGATGGGTGGAGCTGTGGCAGGAAAAGGTCAGACTTGAGTATTTCTCTCATTTCAGAACAAATGAGAGAAAAAGTCATAGTTTAAGGTGACCCAGGCAAAGGAAAGCCTAATCTCCTCCAGCTGTGTAGCTGTGGCCTGTTCCTGAGCACTTTTTCCTCCATTCTTAGCTCAACGGGCACAGAGCACTGGAGCAGGAATCAGCTTCAGATTCTGATCTCAAGTCAATGACTTATTCTGAAACCTCAGAAGAATCATTTACAACCCAGCACATGCTACGTGCTGGCCAGGCTTTCACATTTATCATGAACCCACATGTATGTATTAACCACTACTGTGTATCAGGTGCTGATCTGGGTGCTGGGTATGCAGATGTAGGCACCTCAGAAATGGGACCCATAGTGCTCACTGAATCCCCTGGGGTGATGGTATTTACCTCCATCAGCCAGTTGAGGAGAATGGTGTATAAATAGGGTAAGGGGACTTCCCTGGTGGCCCAGTGGTTAAGAATCCACCTGTCAATGCAGGGGACATGGGTTTGAGCCCTGGTCCAGGAAGATCCCATGAACTGCGGAGCAACTAAGCCTGTGTGCCACAACTACTGAGCCTGTGTTCTAGCGCCCACGAGCCACAACTACTGAGCCTGCATGCCACAACTACTGAAGCCCATGCACCTAGAGCCCGTGCTCTGCAACAAGAGAAGCCACCACAATGAGGAGCCCATGCACAACAACGAAGAGTAGCTCCCGCTCGACGCAACTAGAGAAAGCCTGCATGCAAAAACGACGACCCAATGCAGCCAAAAAAAAAAAAAGTGTTATCCTATCCATATTTATATATATATAAAAAAGTAGGGTAAGTGTTTTGTCCAAAGTCACACAGGAATGTGGTAGACCAGAGATTTATGGACTGATCTCTCTGATATAAAGTCTCAATTTTTCCTTGCCTGCAAAAATATGATGATTGGACTAGATCACTTCTAAGGGCCTTTTTCTCTCTAAAATTCTACAATCCAGTTTTAATTCTATGTAACAGCTTTATGTGATAGCTGGGCCAGTTGATTATCCTTTCAACACCCAGATTCTCAGAAGCTATTGTACATCGATTGTCCTGTTCTTTTTCCAAAATATGATATATCATTGGCCAGCTGAAACGTATCAATTTCCACGGGATTAAACTTTCGAAGATATGTTGAGGACAGATCTCACTCTGTAAGACAGAGAAATGGAAAGGTTCATTCTGTAGCTTAAAGGCTGGTTTCTAGGGACTTGGTAAAGGAATTAGGAGGTGGAGAATCACAGCTTTCCACAATATGTACGTGAAGTAAAAGTCATTTTGTCTTGGGTAAACCTTTGAAATGCTGCTGGCAACTAGAGAAAATCCAGCTCCACTGATGGAAGCGTTTCAAGCAAATCTTTGCAGACACAATATATGAACACGTCATTGTGAGGAGCTGGCAGGATGCAATGTTCCGGGGTCTCTGATGGCGCACAAGCCATATCCATGAGGATGAAGATCAGGCTTGTTTGGCCTGAATAGATTTGAAACACACATCTTTGGAAAGAATGGCATTCTTCTGTGCCCTGTATTTTCTCTCCTCCTTACAGTCCTATATCCAGCTGCCTAGCCCCTGCCCTGATGCTGGAGGTTCATCTTGGAGTCTCACCACCCAGTGCTGCTGACAGCATCCTGAGGTTAAGGGCCAGTGAGAAAGCAGCAGAGTGGAAAGAACACGGTGCCCTCGGTCCCAGGCACACGTTGACCTTCATTTGCTTGTATTCTTTGTCCATTTAGTCAATGCTCTGAACCTTGGTTGCCTTCTGACAAACTGAGCAATCATCTTGCGGGATATTTGTGAGATTTAAAAATAAAAAAAATGATGGGAAAGAACCCAACCAAAGACCAGCACATGGTTGCTGCGCCTTAAATGACGGCTGTCATTTCTATGTTCACCTGCTCATTTCAACACCTAGTGATCACATAGCATGTGTTTATGACTGTGCTTGGTTCAGGGGCCACAGTGAGACAGAAGTGTTGTTTGATTTTCAGTTCATCTCCTCATTCTGATAGCTGAGAACAGAAGGAGTTGGCTGCAGGACCCTGCGGATCCCTTCCCCTTTCTCAGTTCTGTGACCTCCAGGGGAAGTGCCACTTTTCCTTGTAATGAAGAGACATCTTGGTTCACACACTGTTCCTTGTCTGGAGAGCATATGCAGAATTAGCTCATTTTCTTCTAAGACTCTTTGTTTGAAAGGGGTGGGTAGATTTGTTAATCCAGTTGCTTATGTATAACTCTCCTCATACAGTCAATTACAGGAGTCTTTGAAAGGCATTACTGAACATGTGTTTGGCTTAATCAGTTTTGACAGCAGTGGGGACGGAGTTGCAAATCAGCATACTGCACAAAGGAGAGTCATTAACGGGCTGGTCCCAGGGCGCCGATCTGTCCCTCTGTGTGTTCTCAGGGTGACTGTACTGATAAACATCACCTCTTTATGAACTGCTCTGATCACCTCTACCAGCAGGTTAAAAATAATTGGCTTTTCCAGAATTTTACCAGCCAAGGGAGCTTCCTCTAACTCGTAACAGCAGCAGGAACCACCACTGCCAGCGAATAGCCCAGCGCAGCAGACAAGAGGCAGGCTCTGAAGTCAGGTCACCTGTTCAAACACCAGTTGCCCCACCTGATAGCCTTGTGACTTGAGCAAATTAATTAACCCCTCCGTGCCTCAGTTTCCTTATCTGTAAAACAGCATCAGTGAAAGAATGACAGAACCCATCTCAGGAGTAGGGGAGAATACATGTGAAGCACATGGTCCAGACCCTGGCACATTGTAAGCCCTTAATAAAAGGTGAGGAATTGTGTTCATCACCAAGGACAGTACAAAGACCACTGCTCTCTTCACGTTAGTGCTAACAGGAGACTCAAAGTGTTGAGAGCTTATTTCATGCCAGGATCTGCTCTACATGCTTTATACATAGTAACTCATTTTGATCTTCAGCAAATTTGATGAAGAAAATGATTTCTATTTCCAAATGGAAGAATCTGAGTGTTAGCAGAGCCTGGATGTGAACCCCCATTTGTCCAATGGCAAAATCTATGCCTGAGAGCAGGGCTTGGAGAATAATTTAGTTCTTAAAGTGCTAGCTTGCCATCATGCTCTGGACCAGTGACTTTATAACCCATCAATGTGGCTGTTTTTCTGGAAATCGGAGTGTTGGAGACACGGGGACAAAGGAGAAAACTTTTTTTTCAGTCTTTTACAACATAGAGACTGTCAACAGAAAGAATCAATATACAATCTATAATGGGAATAGAAAAGAGTTTTATCTGAGCCAAAGTGAGAACTATAGCCCGGGAGACAGAGATTCAAGAAGCACGTGAATTGTGTTCCACCAGACTCCAAACTGGGGGATGGTTATCAAGGCAAAACCCACAAAATTATATAAGTAATTTGTCAATAGTTATAACTGGAGTTGGCAAGAAGCAAGCGTGCTTGTTAAGCAAGGATTGGGGTCTGAAACAGTTGCACAGTTACAAGGGGAGACCCTGAGACTATAAGGTTGCAGCTGGCAGCTGCCAGCCGATGTTGTTTTGAGAACAGCTTGTGGTGTCCTTAAGTCTGACACAGTACAGAAAAGTTCTCGGGGTTCTCAGGGATGCAGGAATGTGTCTGAAACCACATCCACAATAGCCATCCGGCTCCATTATGGATGCTTGAAATGCAGTGACTCCATTTTGATTTTTAAATGCATTCTTTTCTTTAATGATTAAAGCAGATGTACAATGCGTGTTTGACAAGCCATAAGACAGGCTGTTCTGATTAGCATAAAGTTCAAGTTAAAACATGTATAAGCCAGAATGACTTCCCTATACTTCAATATAGGAAAATTTCTTTTATCAAGACTAAGGCAGAATTTTTTATTTCAGTATAGTTTTCTGGCATACATGTAAAATACCAGATGCAATGAAAGCTGCTAGATGAACATGTGTGGTCCTGGACATGTAGGCGTGACAGATGTGGGCCTCCTCTTCTTTTCCAGAGCCTGATTTCTTTTCAGACATGACTGTTTCTTCTTCTCTTTCCCCTCCTTCTTATTCTTTTTCTTCTTCTTTTAAAGCAACGTCAGTGTTTTATCCACCCTTCTCTCAGTTTTGCCCTGGCCATCTGCCCTTTAAGACAGAATACTTGATACGATAGTAGAAAGTTCCAGAACATCACTACTCAAAGTGTACTCCACAGACTAGCAACATGGGCATCCTCTAGTTGCTAATTAACAATATGAAAACTCAGGCTCCTTCCATCCTCACCACCCCAGTCCTGCTGAGTCAGAATCTACCTCTTAAAAAGACAACAGGAAATTGACCACTAAAGTCATAGAGGCTCTGGGCTAGAAGGAACATGGGCTTGGGCACCTGGAAGAACGAGATCTGAATCCCAACACTCTGACTTGTGAAACTGTTTTCTAATTATAAAATGAACTTAATAATATCTTGCAATATTGTTGTAAGAATTGGTGATAATAAAAGTAACTACATTGATTGATCTGTACCTGGTACTGTATGAAATATTTGATATATATATATATTCTTTCTCATTTCATTTTCACAAGGAAACTATGAAATAAGAGTTAGGTAGGGCTTCCCTGGTGGTGCAGTGGTTGAGAGTCCGCCTGCCGATGCAGGGGACACGGGTTCGTGCCCTGGCCCGGGAGGATCCCACATGCCGCGGAGCGGCTGTGCCCATGAGCCATGGCCGCTGAGCCTGCGCGTCCGGAGCCTGTTGCTCCGCAACGGGAGAGGCCACAGCAGTGAGAGGCCCGCGTATCGCAAAACAACAAAAAAAAAGAGTTAGGTATATCTCAGGGTGCAAATCAGGAAACTCAGTTTAAGAGAGGGAAGTACCATGCTCAGGGTGGCAAGTCAGTAGGTGGTAAAATCTACTTCTCAGAGCTTTGGTTCTCCCAACAGTGGAGGTTATCAGAATTATTCCAGCAAGAATGGAGAGCCACCTGGGTATTCAATGCTTTATTTCTTTAATTCCTGTATGTCTTGCCGGCATCACTCAAATAACTTCACATTCTTTATTTCTTCAACTGGTGTTACACAATGTATGGAATGTCATGACCTCGACGCCTATAAAATAATCTCCTTTTTAATGAAGCAAAGCATGCTTCCCTGAAACAATACATCTGCCAGGGATAAACGTGAGTTGAACACCTAACAGAGGTCTTCAAGGGTATGGTTTTCCACCTGATGTAATTCACTTTCTACTCTCCAGGGCAGCTAGAGGACAACTTCCCTTGCTCCTCTGAGGTCTGACCCCTTTGGCTAAGACCAGGGTCCCTCCTTTTCCACTTGCAGGTGACTCTCAGACACAGCACTGAAAACAGCCTTCCCCTTAGCGGTGCCCCGCCTCACCCTATCTGGTCCACGTAACCCCTTTTGAGATGCGTGTGAGTGAGGAAGCATGATGACCACCTTCTCAAAATGATCCTGCACTTTTGATTTAATTGAATTCCAAATCTCAGAGGCAGAAAATTAACTGATCTGGAAAGAGGGGAAAAATATGTATGATATTCATGCATTTGAAATTTCAACAAAGACCCCTTCACTGAAACAACTGAATAAGAGGTCTCAGGGAGACATCAGATCTAGCCTTCCATGGGCTTCCCTGCTTCCTTTGCACTGGATTCATCGCTACCTGCCACAAGGGACATGAGGTCAGAGCTCACCTTCTCCAGCAGCCCAGGGAAGAGCAGTGAGGACCATGACAGTGGACTAGGTGCTCCTTCCCTCTGAAGGCTCCGCTGCAGCTCTGCGGGGCCCTTCCACTCCCTTCTGGTGATGGGAAGCCTGACACATAAGGTTAAATGCCTTTTTCATAGGCTTTTTGAAATCATACTTGAAGAGTCTGGTTTGATCTCTCTAGCGGTTTCAGCTTGTACTATTGTCAAAAGGGTCTCTCGTTATGATGGTTACAATTAAAAAAATAAAAACTTTCCCAAATTAACAGGGGAATTCATTTCTAATATTTTAATGTGGTGGAACAGCACGGGCTCAGATTAATCTAGGGGTTTGGAGAGACACTATGTTCTCTGTTACGTGGTCTTGCTCAGCTGCATCTTGAGGGCGCTGAGACATGTGTCATCTATATGGAATTCTGTGACCACTTGGGCAGTTGACTGACCCATTTTTTTGGTCTGAAACTTTTATAAAACATTATTACTGAATATTTTAAAACGGGCTACTCATATGTCTTTCTGCCTAAAATGTTATGGAAATTTAGGTAACTTTCATATGTTGTCAAGAAAAATGGTCCTTTGGCTACATGGCACCATGTGACCAGATAATTGAAGAAAACACAGAGATGGTTATGTACAGCTGTCTCTTTTTTATGTCAAAACCTTCCTCAGGTGTCTAAGAAGGGCCTCAAAACAAATATGAAGGACAGAACTCTCTAACCCTTGTGTGAGGAAAAGAGCTTTCTTATCTTTTTTAACAATAACTTAATCTTATTAAAAACAATATATACATACAAAAATTTTGGAACCTGCAAGTGAGCATAATAATAGTAATAAATAGTAATGCTTATAACAATTATGATGATTGAGTAAAATAACATATAATATCATGATCTAGAGATTAAACAGTAGTTTCTTTTCAAATAATCCCCTCCCCGAACTCAGCAGGGTCTATGTTTCCAAACATGGATCTTCGTATGACCTATGTGCTTTGGTACCTACCTTTCCATTGAAAATGAACTTCCCCTGTGATAGTTCTTCTACCACAGAAGTCTGTAACGGGTCAAACAGTAAATGCTGTAGGCTCTGTTATAACTCTTTACAATGTTGTTGTAGCATGAAAGTAGTATTA
Source organism: Phocoena sinus (assembly GCF_008692025.1). Lineage (NCBI taxonomy): Eukaryota > Metazoa > Chordata > Mammalia > Artiodactyla > Phocoenidae > Phocoena > Phocoena sinus. The sequence continues at coordinate 4,428,991 of NC_045775.1, read as the reverse complement.
GAATAGATGTAAGGATCAGGCATGGCTGTGTTTCCAAAAACTTCATTTATGAACACTGTCACGTAAGACCAAATAATCTTCTTCTTTTTATTTTTTTCAACCACTTAAACAATGTAAAAACTTTCAAATCTTAAGACCAAATAATCTTCTTCTTTTTATTTTTTTTCAACCACTTAAAAAATGTAAAAAAAACTTGTCAAATCTTATGAGCCACACACACAGGCATGGGTCAGACTTGACTCTTAAGCTGTTCTTTGTCCACCCTGCTCTACCCCATCTCTTTGAGCAGCAGGGTAAGTTTGCAGTGCACTGTACATTACTTATTTATGCAACTTCTTAATGTTGGGCATGGAACTTATCTCCGTTTTATTTTCTACTCTTTTCAATTGTAACGTTAATGAACATCTCTGCAGTAAAATTGCTGGATCAAAGGGTATTCCCACTGTCAATTATTTGGCTGTGTATTTCCAGTTTGCCAAACAGGCAACTTGCTACCAGCTTAGTTCTCACTGGGGATGAGAGGAAGATGCACAGAAGAGGGAAGGAATGGAAAATAGAGGATCTGGTAGTTGCTACGTGCCTGGTGGTTGCCACAGAAAAGCTGGTGATGGGGCAGAAAAGCAAGCTGCCAGCAAAGAGGCGAAGGCAAAGCTTTGTGTCATCATCCCTTTCCTTTGACAAATAAAGCAACATTTCTGGAAGGGGCATCAGTCGTTTACCAGCTCCTCGTCTCCGGCCCCTGTTGCTGCTGCCACGGGGCTACATTGAAATGGGGTCTATGTAATTGACTGGGTCCTAACTCATCCACTTCTTCAATGGTCCACAATTACCCCAACTATCCTTCTCAAGGCAGGCCTGTCAGAAGGGGGAGGTTAGGCCCAGCTGGTGTCTGGCCTCCTCCACCACCTGTGTGTGTGAGCACAACTCCTCTTGAAAGTGGTGATGAGCCCTGCTCACTGTCCAAACCTCCTTCCCTTCTGGAGATGTACACTCTGGGGCCCTGATGTCCTTTCCTGCTAGAAAGCTTTGTCAGAGCCCTCTTGGTCCTTCAAAATGGTTCTAATACTATTGAACCACAGAATGGAAAGGGTCAGAGCCTCAATCCTTTACCTTCCAGAAGGCACTTTCATTCATATGGAATTTGCATCGGCTTGTCAGTAGACCAGCTGTACAGACACAGGAGGTGGTGAGAGGGACAAGCCTGTCCCAGTGCCACACGACCTCCTAACAGTCTAGCATGGGCAATATGCACACCTCACATTCACCCAACTAAAAGCAACTTTCAAGCACTTCTTTCTGGAATTAAGAAGATCTGATGAAGATTACATGCTGCAGTGTTTCTTATGGGAGAAAACAAAAAGGACTTTTTCAGGCAGCCAGCTACCCACACCAGTAAGAAGTTTTCATGTTTACAGAATGGTGTGCTGTTAATTTAGTGCATGCCTTGACGCCCAACTTACTGAATTGTCCTCAGCTTCTCTGTCTCCCACACTTGAGCCATGCTCTGGCCAGTACAAAGACAAAGGACTCAACTTCTGTGAACACCTACTAAGAGCCAAGCCCAGTGCTTGATGCTTCTACAGACACCACCCCGCACCTTATTGACTGACTTTTCTTTACTGAGGAATAATCAACAAATATAACTACATGTATAAAAAGTATACAGCATGATGATTTGATATATGTTGTAGAATGATTACTAAGATCGAAGTAATTCACACACCCATCACCTCACCTTGTTAATTAACATAGTGGGCTCTTTTTCCAGTCTTTAGAGCAATGTTGTATTAGTTCACTAGGGCTGCTATAACACAATTTCACAAACTGAGAACTTAAACAACATGAATGAATTTCCTCACAGTTCTTGGGACCAGAGTAGGAGGTCAAGGTGTCAGCAGGGTTTGCTCTTTCTGAGGCTGTGAGGAAGAATCTCCTCCAGGCCCTTATCCTGGCTTCTGGTGGTTTATTGGCAATAGCTGGTGCTCCTTGGGTCCATGGTTTGTAGACTCATCACCCAGATGTCTGCCTTCATGTTTACATGATGTTCTCCCTGGATGTGTATGTGTCCAAATTTCTACTTTTATAAAGACACCAGTCACACTGGGATAGGGGTCAACTCTACTCCACTATGACTTCATCTGATCCACCTTCAATGAGTCTATTTCCAAATAAGGTCACATTTTGAGGCACTGGGAAACTTCAACGTATGAATAGTATTTTAACATATAAATGCTTAGGGGACAAAATTCCACCCCTAACAAACCCTATGCCATACACTGTGCTACATGTACTTTAAAGATGAAGATGATGAAACCTTGAAAAGATTAATAATCTTCTAAGGTCATCTAGCTTGCAAATATGACCCTAAAACCTAAACTCTGTCTAATAAGTCTTGTTTCCGAAGAGAGAGCAACTGTACTCCACATTGTTGATTTTCTGAGTCAGGCTGCAGGGTTTGTGGTGAATTTAGACGTTGGGGAGGCTGAGTCCTGATGACCTGCTTCCTGCCCTTCTCCCTTCAGCCTTGTCCCTCTTCTGCATGGATATACTTGTTTATTAACTGTCTTTGTTACAATAAAGACAGAATTAAAATTTGCATCACAAGTAGCTGATGCCAGGGGCTTTTAGTTTTCTGTAAAATTAAATTCTAGTGAAATCTCTCCTGCATTTTCTTAGCAGGGAGGTAAGAGGCCCACTTAGATGCTATTTGCGGGCTGCATTTTTAAATGAATGCAGCTGGGTATTTTGATTAAATGCATATTGAAATCCACTTATAACTAGTGAACCAAGACAACGAAAGGGCCTCCATGCACCATTAAGATTGTTTTCTGAAATTGTTCAAGTTAAACAATTCAATAGGATGTTGCTGTGCTCTGGTGTCTCCTAGAAACAGGCATCAAGCCTTTGAACGCTGACACGTGCCAGCCCCTGGGAAACAGTGCTATCCAGTGTAGGAGGTCCAGACCAGAGGTGCTGTCTGGTCCAGCGTGAAAACATTTGCTGGACCAGATTTCAGGGCACTGCTTGAGGTGTATCAAGTGCTCAGTGAATTTTAAATAGAATCACTGAAGTGGTTTCTTACAATGCACAGGAGTTCCAGGGCTGGAGTTAAAGCTTCCCAATTATCATGGAAGCATTTAGAACATGTTCCCATCTTCAAACAGCTGCTTTTTCTGTGGGTTCTCAGAGCCATCCATGTAAGCATACCCTTTCCTTGGGATCTAGTCACTTGGATGCTGCAGCAGACAATTCCTGGGAGGCACTCACAGATCCCACACCCCTGAGGGCTACTGGACTGTGAGCTGACCTCAAGGTTTGGATGGGGAGGGAAGCAGTGAACACTTACTCCATTGACATGCCCCTGTAGGTAACACTGTGAGCTAGAGGCTGGAGTCACAGAGGTCAGAGCATGTTCCACAGGCTGGTGGGGGAGACAGACAGACAGATGAGTGTAATTCAGTGTGATCACTGCTCTGCTGGCAGCAGTCCAGGTTCTGGGAGCGATCTGGAGTCTGAAACCTGATGTAGGGATGGGAAAGGCAGGGGACTAGGGATGTAAGCCCAGAGTTGAGTTTTGAAGAAGAGTAAGAGTTAAGCAAGAGAAGGATGTCCAGAGAGCATCGTAAGCAGAGAGAAGAGAATAGGCCCTGACAAGCTTTGGAGGAGGGTCAGTGGATAGAGTAAACTCCAGAAGATGGCAAACTATAAGGTTTACAAACTTTAATCATCCCGACAGAGTAGAAATAACATGAAAGGTCTTCAAGCCCAGCCACTTGTTACTTAACTACTTACCAGCTGCAATAAAATTGCATCCCTTCTCGGGGATGACCTGAGGCCAGAGTATTGAGTAATGTGGCTTCCAGACAAATGGAGATTTCAGTCAAATTGCTCTTTGGTTGTCCTCACCGTCCTCTCTAAAAGCCCTCCCTTATTAATCTGGAAATGCCATATGCAGTGTGTGTACCAGGGAAGATGTGAAGAAAGACGTACTGCTCTTGAAGATTATTAGAATATACAAATGATTTTAGGATTTAGTTACTCTGAGAGTCTTCTGGTCAAATAACCCATCCAACACCTTATTAACAATTGGTCATTTTTGCATTTGCCTGAATCCAATCTGCTGTTAACATCTTTAGCTTAAAATATTTATTTTTTTCTTTTTTAACCTCTCGATGCAACATCAAACAAAAACCCAGTCTTCCACATGACATGATAGCCTTTTGATGTTTATTTTGCCTTAATCTTCTCTCTGTCAACCTGCCATGATAGAAAGAGCTTGGATTACGTAGTTAAGAAAACTGGATTAAAATCATCACTGTCATAGTTAATATTTACCTTTGATACAGGAATTCCTAAATTGACTAAACATCTCTGGGTCTTCTGGTCTTTCCTCATCTAATTATTGAGCTTCCAGACTTATCCAACCCTTTTAAATCAATCATAATCCCTAATGCTCATTAACTTAAGCTTTTTAAAACTTTTTCAGTATTTCATCTTCCGTGATATGTCAGAATTTGGATGGGAGAACATCATCTTAAAAATCATATATGCTTCATGAAGACAGTAATCACGTTGGTTTTACACACCACCGCCTGCAGGGCCTCGAATGATGATGGTGCCCAATACCTGGATAAATGAATGAATTAAATACTCCTGATATGTGGAGGTTTCTTTCTGAAATGTCTAGAATCTTGCCTGTTTAAAACTAATAACAGCTATCATTTTTGTTTTTGTTTTTTTTTTTTTAGGCAAATGAATGTACTAGGTGTTGTGCTAGACACTTCACTTTCCTTATTTTGTTTAATCTTTATGATTTGTCCAGGCAGTTGGCTCAGTGTTTAAGTGTATAAGCTCCTGGAGTCAAGCTGTCTGCTTGAATGCCTGTTTTAGCATAAGTAGCTGTGTGTCCTTGAGTGAGTTACTCAAGCTCTCTGTTCTCACCTTCTCCATGTATAAATGGGGACACCGATAGTAGCTTCTACCTGAGAGGGTCCCGTTCTGTGATGAGGGTCCCTTCACATGTGGGGACTTGTAGCCATGCTGCTACAAGTCCAAATCCCCTGGGATCATTCTTTCTTACATTTCTGTGCTCCCCTGCCTAGCACACTGTGCACTTGCTCTAATAACTCTCAGCAGCAACTCTCGTTGAGGCTCCTACCCACTTTGTCTGCCTGGAGAACGTGGGAGCTCAGAGCATCTCCGATGCCCTTAGCCAGAAGCTGGCAGGTGCAGGAGCCTGCTAGCCCATCTCCAGGTGAGACACCCCCATGCTCCCCTTGGGACCACTTCGCCTGAGGTTGCACACTCACGTGGCTTCTTCCTGTTTCCCATCCTGCTTCCCCTTCTGTCTTGCCAGGTTCTCCCGTGAGCACTTCTTCAAGAAGACACCTATACAGGGTCTGCTGCTGGGGACCCAGAAGAAGTGTTTCTTCTGCTGAGAATGAACTGTGTCTCAAAAAGCCATAGTTGTATCACTAATCATTAGAGAAATACCAATCAAAACCACAGTGGGGATGGCTATCCTCACCCCGGTCAGGATGGGCATCATCAGAAAATCTACAAACAACAAATGCTGGAGAGGGTGTGGAGAAAAGGGAAACCTTCTGCACTGTTGGTGGGAATGTCAATTGGTACTGCCACTATGGAGAACAGTATGGAGGTTCCTTAAAAACTAAAAATAGAACTACCATATGGCCCAGCAATCCCACTACTGGACATATACCCTGAGAAAACCATAATTCAAAAAGAGTCATGTACCACAATGTTCATTGCAGCTCTATTTACAATAGCCAGGACATGGACGCAACCTAAGTGTCCATTGACAGATGAATAGATAAAGAAGATGTGGCACATATGTACAATAGACTATTACTCAGCCATAAAAAGAAACAAAATTGAGTTATTTATAGTGAGGTGGATGGACCTAGAGTCTGTCATACAGAGTGAAGTAAGTCAGAAACAGAAAAACATATACCGTATGCTAACACATACATATGGAATCTAAAAAAAAAATGGTTCTGATGAACTTAGGGGCAGGACAGGAATAAAGACGCAGACATGGAGAGTGGACCTGAGGACATGGGGAGGGGGAAGGGTAAGCTGGGACGAAGTGAGAGAGTAGCACTGACATATATACACTACCAAATGTAAAATAGATAGCTAGTGGGAAGCAGCCTCATAGCACAGGGAGATCAACTCATGCTTTGTGTCCACCTAGAGGGGTGGGATAAGGAGGGTGGGAGGGAGGTGCAAAAGGGAGGGGATATGGAGATATATGTATACATATAGCTGATTCACTTTGCTATACAGCAGAAACTAACAGAACATTGTAAAGCAATTATACTCCAATAAAGATGTTAAAAAAAAAAAAAAAGCCATAGTTGTGTCTCTTTAGGAGCACACAAAACTAGTCTCTTCTCTTAGACGTGCCAGCGATGATTTGAGAAGAGCTCCTGTCTTTCTCAAATCTTCCAAAGCTAAGACCCTTTAGGTTCTCTTCTTACTGTTTTGTACAATTTCTGCACCACCTATTGGAGCCTCTACGTTTTTAGACTCTCCTGCTGGAGGATGGCTGTTGGTTTCCTCTCTGCGTTATCCTGCATGTGGAGACTAGTGTCCTGTCTGATCTCTGCATGATGCTAATGTAACAGGAGCCCAGCTCTGATCCTTTGGCTCAGTTCTTTAAACACTTGGAAATATTGCTCAGTTGTCTGGTGTGTCCTGAGTCTCATTTCCTCATCTGTAAAATGAAGAAAATCATACTACCCATCTTACTGACCTCAGCGTTCTTTGTTACTTGTTAATTCTCTTTCTCACTTGTTAATTCCTCCTTTCCCTTTCATACTCAGCTCAGGTTTCTCTTATTGCGAGATTTTCCTAAATTTACAGGCGAGGGTAGGTACCCCTCTTTGTTCTCCCACCATACCTCATGCAGGTCTCTATCAGAGGCAACTATCAGCTTTAAAATAATCTACTGTCTCTCTTCCCAACTGGACTATATTGTGAGCTCACTGAAGACAGGCACCACCTCATTCTCTTCTGTGTCTTCTTCCTCTTGCCCAGTTTCTGGTCCATGATTTGTACTCAGTACCTACTTGCTGAAAGAATGTAAATGTTAAGGTTTTTTAGAATCACAAGAGCTTTGCCTCTTTATGAAAATATTTAATAGAATATTCTGCTTTTTTTTTGAAATAAGCCAACATAAGGAATTGTTTTCTACATGGTTTATGTTGTTCTTAGTAGATCATCTGGGTTTATGTAGTTCTTCTTATGACTGCAGTCATTCTTAAGGACTCTTGCATGGACTTATTAGTAAAAGTATAATGTCCTTATAATTAAAGGATTTATAAATGACTTACAATGTGTTGGTCTAGCCCATATCTCACAGTATTCATTTAGTGAAAATACTGGAGGTTGATTAAAATATCATCAAAATAGCTTGTTGAGATGCTATATTTGCTACCAATGAAGCACTGCACCTTCCTATCCATTCTCAGCACTTTAGTTTTACACAATAGGTGTTTCTTCATATCCTGAGTGGTGATTTACAACATATTATGGCTTATGACTCCTAAGAAGTGTGGCAGGATTACATCCTTCCTCCAACCTGTGACCAAGTCTTGGTGAGATGCATTCTGATGAGATCCTGAACCATTACATGGTTAGGATAGAGGAGTAGTGAGAGACCACTTTGCTGGCAGAACCCGTAGTGAATCCCCAGGCGTTTTTATCGTTCCCCTATATATTTTGTGACAAGGATTCTCCCCATGCTTGCAATGGTTCCTAATGATCAACTGTTTTCTGGCTCTGCTTAATATTTAGTAGACTATTTAGTAGAAAAATCAATGGACTTAGAAGACAAGGTCTTGAGTCCTGGTTTGGCTTCCAGAATGCATTGTGATCTCAGGTGAGCTTCATAGCTGAGCTGAACTTCAGTTTGCCATCTATAAAATAGAGGTGCAGGTAATACCTACCACAAAGACCATTGTGAAGACTCAGATTATATTGAAGAAAGAGCTCTGATGACATCAGAGTGTATCCAAAGGTGGGGTCTTCCTCAGGCCTCATCTGCACTACACTACTTGCTCTGTGAACATCTGTAGACTTACTTAGAAAGAAATCCTGTCCTTCTCTATGGAGAAGCTTTTTCAGTTCCCAGGCTTAGGGCCAGGACTCCCTTGGCCACTGCAGTGGACACACCAGGCTCTGCTTCCTTCAGCCCCTTTCTGGTTTCATGTCCACTGGCTCCCTCTGTGCTTCACTCCCAACAGCCAGCACCTCCTTGTCTTCGTTACATCTGTCTTTTGGCTGCTGAGAGCCATGTGTCCTGTCCATACATTTGGAACCCACCTCCCACCATGGAGTGTCTGAAAACTTACCTCCCTTGGGGGTCAGCCTATATGTAGCCCACGACCAACACAGGCAGAGCAGACAAATTCCCGAGACTCTTCTTCTCCAGTCAGGACAATTTTGACTTATAACCTGCACTGTTTCCAGTATTTCCTTGTGGAATTGAACTATGGTTCCCCTTCCACAGTAGTTTTTCTTGATAGTTTCTGATGGTTTGGGTTCCTTCCCTTTTTTTTTTTTTTGCCCTCTTCCACCACACTTATGGTCTCTCCAAACAATATATCCCAGTATATCACTTCCACACCAATCCTGCACTCAGGATCTGCATCTAGGGAAACCCTCCTGAGACAACTATGAATCTTTTAACTACAGTGAAAGGAATGTCTATAGCTGCTGTTAACATACATGTGGGTGGTCACAAATTCTCCAGGTCAGAGGAACAGAAACTCCATTGAGGGGCAACATTGTTACAGACACCTGGTTTTTGTTTCTTGTTTACTGTTCTCAAAGATCCTGAAAGATAGAGAGAATGATCATCACTTTGGACATGAGAAAACTCAGAGAAGCTAAACCTCTTAATCCTGAGTCACACATCTTGGAAGAATCTTGGTTCCAGTAAGTTTTCGAGCTGAATGAACCCAAGTTGGGGTGGAAGACAGAACTCCAGGGTGACCCCAAGGTCCTTTCATGTCCTACTGAATATGAGCTCCACAAGGACACAGATCATGGTGTCTTTTGTTCATTAAAACCCAAGTACCTAAGACAGAACCTGAACCATAGTGTGTGCTCAATAAATATTTAGAATGAAACCTCAAGAGTCATTCATTTAAGAGGCAGGTAGGACACTGGTGAAAGAAGATGTAAGGAATATATTTCTGTTAAGATACAATCTCCACAAAGTCTTCCCTTAAATTTTTTTCATGGTCTCCAGGCCAAATGTATTTATTTTCCATTTATGCATAATGAATTATAGAAAAGAGCTATTAAAACGAGGCACATCATCTTATGGGTTCTGTTGGTCAGGAGCCCAGGCATGGATACCTGGGTTCTCTACTTCCTAGTCTGCACTTCTAGGGTGAGGGACTGAGGTTCTCGGGGCTGCTCCCAGCTCCCTGCCCTGTATCCCACTTCATAGGCCATTGGCAACATGGTGGCTATCTTCTTCAAGGTCAACAGGACTGACCTTGGTCCTTGACAATCACACTGCTTTTCTGATCTCTGCAATGGGGTAAATGGACACGCTCAGCTTCCACTGCATGCTTCCAGGCCTGCACTCCACTCTGCACTGCACTCTGGAAATTTTCAGTTGCTGTGAATTTTACCAAAGCCCACTCTGAGCACCCTTGGTGTGGCCCTACCGTGGAAGCAATTGATGGTGATTTTGGACTTTTGGAGCCCTCTCCTGAGGTGGGGAGGGACATATCAAAAATGCTTGGATGTTGTGCTTAGACAAACTTGCTTTGAAAGTTGGCTTATATCTTACTATTTGTGTGAACTTGGGGAAATCACCTAACTTCTCTGAGCCTAAGAAATAAATAGGCAATGATTGTTGGTTGAATAAGAACAGAATACGATTTACGCACATAGAGATATTAAGATATATCTCCTAATATCTAATTAGGATATCTATTAGGCTATCTATTAGGATATTAGGATGACCTAAGATTCCAGGTAGAAGGTACGTTAACAGCAAAGATGTTGAAGTTGGGAGTAATAGAACACTGTAGGAAATAAAGTTTAGAAAGTTGGGAGCAGATCTTTCTGAATTTTAAATATGAGGATAAAGCATTTGAACTTCTCCTGTAGTTCAAAATTTCCAAAAGTGTGTTTATTACAACACTATCTCAAAGAAATATTGATACAATAGTGTAAGCAAGATTATAGAGTCAGTGGGAAAACAGGGGGCTATGTTTGCTTTCCTGTATGCCTTTTTTAACATCTTCCTGAAGTTTTTAATACACGTTGTGATAGCTAAAACATGGGGATATGTTTTGCAACCCTCCCCAAAATATTTGTTCACTGACTTTCTTTTTCAGATGGCATATTCTAAAACTAGCAACATAGAATCAACATTGTTTAATGGAAAGTCTTTGAGAAACTCTCAGCTAGAGCATGATACGCCTCCTGGAAACCTTGCCTATTGGCTGTCTCCCTGTTCTTTCAGCTCAGAGAACTAGTTTGCTCTCTGCTCTCTGGGGCAATCCTTTAGATCCATAAAGACAGCTCTTGTTTCCTGCTTCAGCCTTTTTTCATCCATGCTAAATGTCTCCAGATCTATAAGCTGCCTTTCATGTGTTGGCCTGTTTGCATGCCTCTTACCATCTGGGGGTCAGAAGTGAGTTAGAATTCTAGGTGCATTTTGGCAACAGGGACCGCATTTCCTTACATATGAAGTGAGGTGGACGCACAAGACTGGTTTCCCTTTTTTTCAGTCTTAATTATATTATGTAGTTATGGCAAACTTTGCTGTTTGTCAGTCATTGTCAGCCATGAAATCTGGACCTTTTTTTTTTTTTTTGACACACACACACACACACACACACACACACACAGAAATACTGATTTTTTTTTTTTCTTGAGAGCTAAATGATCTGAAATATTTTTGGCATAAAGACATTTTGTGGGAGTGGGACCGGGGGTGGGGAGAGGAAAGGAAATGAATTTTGTGTTTTGCACTAAAGCCAGGCTTTTTCTGGTTTTACTAATGGAAGGTGATTATAGAACATTTTAATACCAGAAAGGTTTGAAAGCTATTATGCTTCTCAGCAGATCTTAAGCTCTCCTGCTTGATGACTACTGCCTTGGTAAGGTGAATGTGCATGGCCTCTGTCTCTATCTCTGTCTCTCTCTCTCTCACACACACACGCGTGTGCACACAGCACAGCCTGAATGCAACAGTAAAGAGTTGACTCTGCTCTTATTTGTCGTGCCTTCCACAACTCCTGCATTGCTCTCAGGAGGTGCTGAGCATCTTCACAGTACTTGGAAACGCTGACATAAAATACAAAGCCGATCCAATTACACTTTCGGCAACTGCATTTCATTCTGCTAATGCTTACAAATTAAAGGCGTCTGTCACTGCCTGCATGAGACCGTGCAGAGAGCGCCTCCGATCTCATGAATTTTAGAGTGTGCTCTCCGGAAATGCAGAAACAGATCCAAAGGTAAGGAGTTGACACAGCTCATAATCCCTGTCTAGTCAGTATGACAATCTGTCTGTGCGGGGAATGCAAAACCTAGTCACCAGAGTCCCGGGCCATCGGGAGTGTTACTTTACCAGATCAAAGGCAGGGCTTCACTGACATGAAGTATTTACAGAGGAATTGCTTTTCTGGGTTGAAAAATGTGCATGTTCTCAGCTCATTTCAATCAGCACTGTTTTGGTCATTGTCCTTTGCTTTTAAAAGATTTCAGCGTGTTCATTGATGCACTGATGTTCACTGTGATGCTGTGAGATCAGGATTATTCCTCACAGATTGGGCTGCTGAGGCTGAGATTTTACTCACCTGCCTAGGTGACCCAGTCTGTGGCATCCTCACTTGCTGGATGCTGACAGCATGGAGGAGGGACTGTGGCAGATTATCAGCACAGATGGTCCAATTGCCCTGATCCCTACATGTACATTCAAAGGTAAGGACAGTTCTGACCAATGGGATGTGATGGAGGTGGTGCCAATCCCAGCCAAGGCCTGAAGAGGCCTGGAAGCTTCCACTTTTGCTCTCTTGGAAGTCCTGCCTGGGTTTTCATGAAAACACTCAGCTCCCTCATCCCCAGCTGAGCCCATTCAACAGAAAAGGAAAATAATAGATCATTGGTATTTCAGCCACTAAATTTGGGAGTAGCTTTCTGGGTGATAAGAAATCACTGAAACAGGGACATAATGCACCTTCTCTTCTCTGGACCAATATTTGAATTGGGATGTAAAACACTGTCTCCATGTGACTGTGGACAGACTGTCCAGTCTCTGTGGGTCTTGGGTTTCTCTTTTGTATAATGAGTGTTGGACTAGAGGCAGAATGTTAATGCCAGACATCACCACTGGCCCTTCTTCCTCCTTCTCCCATGCCAGGCATTGCTCTCAGATCAGAACAGACTGTCCTGATGAGCTCAGCTTGGGTCTCAGAATACTACTCAATGCAAACTTCCAGAAAGAAGGGTTTATCAAAGTCAATAGCTTAGAGCTGGTATTTCACATGGAATCTTGTCATCCTTTGACTAGATAATTTCTCAAATTCTTTCCAATTCCAGCGCTTCCTGTTCTGCAATATCCTTTTGGATTGTACAGGCTCAGAAGAAACAAATTATGCCTATAGCTCTAACTCCTTCATCATTAGTTACACCCATCCTTGACTCCTGATCTGCCTTTTTTACTGCAGCACCATGTTTTTTTTCTTGTCCTGTGGAAATTCCAGGATCAATGAAAAACAACGCTCAGTGTCTTTGCTACCATCCTACCCTGGAAGGGCACTAAAGCCCAGCAGGTGTCCCCTACAGAAAGCTGGAATCTTGTGAACTTCTTGGCTCAGGATGAAGAAGAGAGAAAAATGAGGAGGCAGAGCAGGAGAGGGAGACGTGAGACCAAAGAGGAGGGAAGACTTTACCTGCAGCCTCTCCAAAAGCGGCTTTAAGTTGTTGTTATATTTTTGCTTTAATAAAAGCACATGGCAATTTTTTTCTCTATTGTTTTATTCTTTTCATTACAGCTCAGCGAAAACCATATAATGCTGGAGTCAGCTCTTCCTAAGAATTAGTCTTTTCAAATGGGCCATAGAGATTTGATAAAAGTCATGGGTTTTAACTGAGTTTCTCCTAAGGGTCTCCCAGGGATGCAAGTGTGACTGAGGCAGGTTGACTTCCTGGCACACCCCTGGGGAGGCCTTATCATGTCTCCCCAAGCAGATCATCATTTATGTTCTAAGTGGGCTTTTCATACCTCAAGGAGGCACTGTACAAAGACTTCCTTGTTTCCTGAAGCTGGGCTGACTGTACCCAGTCCTGGTGTCAAGGAATCACACTTATCTAGTACCTTCCTTAATGAACAAGGACTCCCCGCCCCCAGTTCTTATCCAACTTCTGTTGCTGGTGACTTTCTGGAAATGTACTGCATTTCTGCTCAAGTGATGGACTGTTGGTAGGGGGCGCTGGGTGGATGCAGGAATGCCCCAGGGTCAGGCAGTTTGTCCTTGGTGAGCTCCCATCCCTACCCTGTCAGTCTGGGCCTGGACAATGGGTGCTCAGCACAAGCTCAAGCCCTTCCTCTCCCAAAAAGCTTTCCGTGAGCACCTCAACCCAACTCTGCTGCTCTCACCCCCTTCTGAAACCTATTCTATGTCGTAAGCATTTTCACTTATCAAGCCTGGCTTCTCCCCTCTGGGCAGAGCTGGGAGTCGGTTGTCAGGCAGCAGCTTTGCAGTACAGAGTAGAACGTAGTGTTCAGATGGTGTCTGCCAGCCTCATTGCTCCTGTGTCCTCTTTAGTCTGCTGCAAACTGGGGCACTCGGTAACTATGTGTTGGGAAGGATGATGACTGAGGGAGGGAAAGGATGAGGGAAGAGGACTCTATCCTCACTGGCAGCTCAAGTTCTCTGCACAAATCACTTACCCTCTTTGGGACTGATTTTTTTCTCTCATTAAAATCAACAAGGTAGACACAATGATCTTTAAGGGCTGCATGATTCTGCCCTCTTAGGGGTGGTCCTTGGAAAAGGATGATTAGTCAGTGTCGTCTGCACATGGGCCTCTCCTTTTGGGGTCCCCATGCTCACATGTTGCTTTGGTTTGTGCTTTCGCTGTGTATGATGGACTGCATGCCCTTTTGTTCCTTTCCTCCAAGCCTGTGCGCACGCGCGCTCGCACACACACACACACACACACACACACACACACACACACATCCCTGAGACTGAATGAAAGGAGAGGGGTCCGGGGCCACACGTCCCACTGGCCCTCAACTCCCCTGAGAAGTCCAGCTTATCAATTATTTTCTTTCATGGATTGTGACTTTGGTGTTGCAGCTAAGAAGGCATCACTATACTCAAGACCATCTATGTTTTCTCCTATGTTATCCTCTAGGAATTTTAGTTTTGTGTTTTACATTTAGGTCCATTTTGAGTTAATTTTTGTGGAGAGTGTAAGGTCTGTGTCTAGATTCATTTTTTTACATGTGCTGTCCAGTTGTTCCAACATCATTTGTTGTAAAGACTAACTTTTGTTCCACTGAATCACCTTTGCTCCTTTGTTAAAGATCAGTTGACCGTATTGAGCCCAGAGTCTACTTCTGGGCTCTCTATTCATTCTGCTGACCTATAACTCTTTCACCTGACCACACCATTATAACTACTGAAACTTTATATTCGGTCTTGAAGTTGGGAAGTATCAGTTTTCTGACCTTACTCTTCTCCTTCAATATTGTATTGGCCATTCTGTGTCTTTTGCATCTCCATATAAACTTCAGAATCAATTTGTTGAGAGACATAAAATAACTAGCTGATATTTTTTTAATGGGATTGCATTAAATCTATAGATAAATTTGAGAAGAGCTGACATCTTGAGAATATTTAGTCTTCTTATCCATGAACATGGAATATCTCTCCACTTATTTGGTTCTCTGATTTATTTCATTGCTCTTGTAGTTTTCCTCATCTAGATTTTGTATGTATTTAATTAGATGTATATCTAAATATTTAATTTTTGGTTGTTAATATAAGTGATACTGCATTTTTAATTTCAAATTCCACTTGTCCACTGCTGGTATTTTAATGATTGACTTTTGTATACTAATCTTGTATCCTACCAGCTTACTATTATTGCATATTAGTTTCAGGAGTTTTTTGTCTGTTCTTTCAGATTTTAGATAATCATGTCATATGTGAACAAAGGCAGATTAATTTCTTCCTTCTTGATCTGTAAACCATTTGTTGTCTTTTCTTCTCTTATTGCATTAGGTAGGACTTCAGTACACAGTTGGAAAAGAATTGTGAGAGAGACATCTTTTCCTGATCTTGGTGAGAAACTTATAGTTTCTCACCATTATGTATGATGTTAGCTGTCGGTTTTTTATAGATGTTAGAATTCAGCTTTTACCTCTTCTGTTTTTTTTTCCCTTCCCTCTTATCAATCTTCTCCTTTCCCAGAAATGCATCTAAGTGCTTCTTCCTTCCCAGACCTTTCTTTAGAGTACAATCAGCTTGGACTCTCTCTGAAGCTTTCCCTACATCAGTACAATGAAAATCCAGCCTTCACCAAATGGAATTGTGCATCAGTTAGGTCTGGTTGGTCCAGCTGTCCCTGGACTGATGAGCCTGGGGTCCGTTCTGAGCCACATTGTGAAGAATGAGGTTGTGTTCCTTTGAGCCCACTCACAGTGTACTTACCCATGATGTACATTTTTACAAATGGAAATCCGTCATGGATAATTGGAGCCTCTCTGCTTACCAGAATATTTAATTAATCCAGTCACCCATTTCCAATCTATGGGAGATGAATGGAAGTTTCCTTGTATTTGAATGAAGTGCTTTATTTATACAGCCATCTGTTCCAGTAAGAGAGTGTCCCATGAAGCCCACACAACTTTGGCACTGCTGCTAGTTTTATTCAGCTCTGGTTATTTGTCTTCAAAGTACCAAGAGCAGAGGCCTGAGCTATAGGAGAAAAAACCAAAACAAACCTAAAAAACAATGGTGAAAGTGTGGTTGTCTTCCTCTGTAATTGTTTGCTCGTGTGTGTGTGCGCGTGTGTGTGTTTATCACAGAAGGGAAAATGGTATTTAAGTATTCATGGGTACCTAAGGAATTAGCACACAGAGAGAATTTGAAAATACTTTTTTGGCTCTGTCCTAGTTGAGGCTAAAATGAAGCAGCATGTGTCTACAGATAGTAATTCACCAATTGCACCCATTTTATCTTTAACATGTTGTGGGTAATCTGAGGGTCTGGAAAAGCCTGAACCAGAGTGATGTCTCTCAGATCTCAGTTCCTGAGTTCTCTTCTCTTGGCTTTGGTTTCTTAATAGGTTTCTTTTTTACTTTAAAAAAAAAAAAAAGTGGAGAGAGTCAGTTTCTCTGAATATGCTCTTGCTATATTTTGTTTCCATTTTTCATACTTGGGTGTTTTCAAGGGGGTCACTTTGGTGTTGTCCAGATTTATAACTTCGTTGTCAATATGCCTTTCATTTCCAAATTGCAATATCACAGCACCATTGTCATCCCCTCCCCCCTTCCTCTTCCCTCCCCCTCACTCTCATACATACTCACTCACTCACATACAGGCTTGTGGGCCAGTGCAAAAGTAGTCTCTCAATCAAATGGGTACATTTTCCTCATATGAGTAATGAATTATACATGTTTTGTATTTCAGCCATTCCCAGACTCTCTCAGCCCAGAATTGGTTTGGATAATAGCCCAGCAATTTTCTTGAATAGCTTCATGAAAAAGTCCCATAAAGGTCAATTTTTTTTTCCCTATTAACACTTCAAAAAACCCAATTAATTGACTCAAAGTGCTTCAGGGAGGAAAATCTTTTCCCAATTATGACAAGCTCTGTTTTAAATAGGAATTTAAATCCTTTTTTTCTGTAGAAACTTGAAGGTGAGGTTGCTTTCCTAGATTCTAGACTTCTTTCACAAGGCTGAAAATATAAACAAATCCAATGAGATTCATATGCACAGACTGCAACATGGGGGGTCAGTGGTCTGTGAGTCTCTAACCAGGTCAGAAGGTCGAGACTTGAGAGGGAGAGAGAAGGGGTGGGGGGGGGAGGGGAGGAAGAGGGGGAGAGTCAGAGACTAGCCCACCATCTGTTCCCCAGTCCTCTACCAACAACTTTGCCCACTACACCCAGCTTAACTATAAACCAGTAACTGTGACATAGGGATTGAAGACCCTTTAAACCGGGTCCAGTGAGCAGGAAAGAAGGGTCTCTATTGCTTGTTATCCAAAACCTTTCTGTCAGCAGGAGTGACCAGGAAACTCATCTGTGGCTTTATCTGCTTTTGTGCACACAATAAAGAGCATCCTACTTGAGGAAACAGAAAACACTGATGAATCCTACTTAATAGGGCCAGATACTTCAGAGGAGGGGAAAAAAAAGAGCCCGGCATTTAGCATGTATTATTTCAGAAGGAGATTTTGCTTTCTCCTCTCATTTTTATATTGAAAAGCAGGGAAAAGCCGCCGCATGGCACCTGCTCCACCCCCATTTCTTTAATTCTGGCCTTTGTGTCTAGGGATTGGTTGGGGATGGACTTGCCAGTGAGATAATCACAGTTTGTCTGGGTGGGCAAGCTGAGGAGCTGGCTGTTAACCCCACAAATGCCAGAGGACTGAGGGATCAAGCCAGAGAAATGTATCCTTGTCAATATCCTTAGAATCAGCTAAAGAAGGGAGAACAGACAGGTTCCATACAGAATGATTTTTACATGTGAAATTAATTACATTTCTGTTTCTAAAAACAATATTTGTTTATTATGTTACACTCAAGGAAAAAACAGGAAAAACAGGAGAAAAAAACTCATAATCCCACCATCCACTGGCAAATGTTAATTATGGTGGTTAATGTAATTATCATTGATTATATTTAATAATATAGGTAAGTTAGGGAGCACTGTGCATAGAGCTAACCTGTACTGCCTACAGCTGCCCCAGAATATTTTATTGTTCTCTTCATTTGAACAATGAGGAAAGCTTTCGTATATTCCTTTCAAGTTCTTTTTCTGTGGGTACTTAAGTGTACTTAGGTTATGTTTATGCAATCTTACAGTCTTCTTTTTCCACTTGACAACGTGAAAAACTCCATATTTCTACACACCGCAGTTTTAAATTATATAACTGTAGGGGCAACATGAGATACTTACCCATTTCTCTATTTTTAGATAATTATGTATTTGCAAAAATTTTTTTTCTTGCAAATAAGATAGCATTATGGATATCTTTTGGGTACACAGTTAATTATTCCTTAGACCAGACTGCCAAAAGTTTCCCAGTTACTGAGCACTTTTGAGGCTCTTAATACATATGTCAATTAGTTATGGAGGAAGATTATAGCAGGTCACCTCTGCTGGTATCCTCTGAAACCATGGCCTTGAAGCAACCTTGCCAGCACTGAACAAAGGACTTCTGCTCAGGTGATCATAGCATATCTAAGCCAGTTGCATACATTTGATTTCCTCCAACCCACCCACCAGGGTGCAGGAAACACCCTTAACTAATCCTAAAAAAACCTGAGCTTTAACTGGTTATTATTTCCTGCAATTGGGTGAATTATTTCTATAGCTTTATGTGTTTGAAGTATTGCATTTTAAAAAATACTTATGCACTTTAACTTGAACAGTGAATGTGTTTTCTATTCCCTGAAAAGGAAACAGAGGTATGCACAGTGCTTATTTGATCTACTCACTTTCTCACCCTACATGTAGGCATGAATGTTTAGGAGTTTGCAACTTACCCACATTCCTCTGTATGCTTATTATCTTATTTTCTGAAAGAAATCTCACCAATGGTTCATCTATGGCAAGGAGAATAACAGATAGGATTTTACGTCTTTCTTCCTTGTTGAACATCCCAAGGTGGAATATTCATATTCTGGCAGGTCTGTGGCCATCTAGACATCATTGGTGAGCTGAAGATATGCTTGTGTGTGCAGGAAAGGTTCTGGGGAAGCCATGTGGACCTGGGGAAGCCTTGGTGGGTCTGGGGATATCATGATGGATCTGGGAAAGGCATGTTGGGTCTGGGGAAGCTGTAGTGGATCTGGGGAAGCTGTGGTAGCTAGCAGGTTGGGGAGCTATGATGCATTTACCTTTCTGTAGAGTAAAATTTCAAAACTGAGTAGCTAATGGTTTTGTAAATAGGTTCTCAGAAGGCAAATGAAGGAAGATAAAGGGAAAATGAGCTCTCTCAACATCATCTTGTATGTTAGTAAAGGTATCTTATTGCCATTACTTTGTTTTGTTTTCCTCACAGAACTGCTGGATACCTTTTTCCTTTTCTGGGAACTGTTTTGGTAATCTTGGAAGTTTCTTCAGCACAAACTCTGAATAATCCATTTGTATTAAAATCACTTCTCTTTAACCTGTTTTGAATATTATAGATTGTTCTCCATTCTGATTATTTCATTTCTCTTGTGGTAAATTTAGTGACAACAGCACTTGCTTGGGAATCTGTGTTCAAGTCTCCATGTCGGTAATTCACTTCTCCTTTGGGGCTTTGGTTTTCAAGGTTTCCCAAACTTGGCCAGTCGTATGAGCTTACTATTAAAAATACATCTGTAAGACCATTTTCCAGGAAAATCTGATTAGTGATTCTGGAGAGGATGCTTAAGTACATGAGTCAGTAGGACAATTACCAAATTTAGGGAATCGTAGAATAATGAGACTGTTGACTAAGTGTGGTAAGGGCTTCCCCTGGACTTATTAGAAATGCAGAGTCTCGGGCCCCACCCCAGACCTGCTGATCCAGAAAATGCACTTTAACAAGATCCTAGGTGATTTATAGGACACAAAATTTTGAGAAGCATGGGGCTAGATGAGCTCTAAATTCTCTTCCATCTCAAAAATATAGTAATTCTGAGTGTTCCTTCCATATTCCAATGCTATTCCCAGCTCTTTTCCTATTCTTCTTTCCCTGATATGCTGAAGAACATTTTCTCTGTGTTATGTAGATATTCTATATAGTGAATTTACAATATCTCTGCAAGGGGCTTCATATGTCAAAGGGAATTGGGACTCAGGGGGTTAAACACAAAACACATTACCATAGGACAGCTGCCAGGGCATCACATTCTGAAATCTGATAAATGAAAAATGGGCCTGGTATCAAATTTAATCACATTTGTATTCAGATGTTGTTGAGAGCAGACACTGATTTATGAACTAGCAACAGACACCAGATTTCCTGCCTATGTTATATACATATGAATGGGTGGATGGATGGATAGATAAACAGACAATGAAATTATGTTACAAATTACATGGCACCAGACGTGTTTATAACCTAGATCTCATCAAACTGATATTAAAAAATACTACAGATATATTTTTTTTCCTGGGCAGTGGCTGTTGGTTTACTTTCACCCTGAAAACCAGATCACTTTCAAAGGCTATTCTTGCTTCAATGTGTGCAGTGTGGAAAATGCTTCTGCTGTGCTCCATGGCTGTGTCTTATTTGTTCACAGAGAATATTCTTGATGGGATGGAAAGGGAAAGAAGAATGCTTAAGGCATTGCTGCATTCTGTTGCACACACCCCTTCTCCCTCACAACTCCATTAAAATATCACCAGTGCAAAGGGCTGCTGCATACATCTGGGACTCCATGCTAAGACCAAGGCTTTCAGAGGAGCTGTGAGGTGCTGAGGTGAAAGGGGAGAATGTTCAACATGGATTAATAATGAAGAATTTAAGCAACTTCACTCTCAGCGGGGGAGCATAGGAAGAACTAGGTTCAGTGATTCTGCAATGTTGACAATTTCAAAAATAAATCATGTGGATGATAAGACAATTTTACAGCATGTCATTGTTTAATGTCACCAAACACATCTAGCCCTCTTTGAAGTGACAATGCTCTCTGTCTATGCCTTTTCATTGCAGATACTTCTCAAATTTAGCAAATATGGCCAAATTTTATTCTTCTTTCAGTGGTCACATAGATATACTAGTTCACTTTCAACAAATGTTTAGTGAGAACTTCTCTTGTGCTGTGCACAGGAAAAATGGAAATAGATGCCCCCTTGATTGGCATTAAAAAAAAATCCCAGCAACTCAGTAGCTAGGGACAAGTCAGATAAACATAGACAATTTCAATATAATTAAGAGAAGTAATTGTACAGGGAGCTAGATCAGCCAAGAGAAAGCATACCTAAATCAGACTGGGAAGGTACCAGCCAAGGATTCCTGGAAGAGGTGTCACTGAATGGAGTCCTGAAGAATGATGTATCTCCCACTTATCCTTGAAGAGACAGGAGGGTTGTCATTCCTGGTGGAGAAATATTGATACAGCAGGCATTCCCAGTGTTGGAAGCCATGGAGGTTGGGAAAAGCATGACAGTCAAGGGATAGTAAACAGCTGCAATATGACTGAAATAAAACTGTGCTCTGGATGCCAAGAGACAGGGTGAAAAGATTGGCAAAACAACAGTTACTGTAATGTGACCTCAAGAGGTCAAGATATACTCTTTCGGGAAAAAAGAAAAATCACAGTGGTCACCACCTGAACAAATGGACAGGTGTGATGGGAAAGCTAAGGAATGGGAACAATTCAGAGACCCAAGGACAATGAAGACTTCAACTGACAAGGAATATTTTGAGAGAAGGACTTGAATTTGAGTAGTTTCGGGTCTGGATGTGGAAGATATTCAGGATCAAATGGCTGATGAAGAAAAGAGGATTTTATAAAAGGGACTGCTCCTTGGAATTCTATCTAGGTAATAATGCCCTTTACTGAGACAGAACATCTAGAAGAAGGAGTTTACTTTGTTTTTAATTTGATTTGTTTGGGGTGGAACTGGGGGGAAGACAGGGTACTCCTTGGAGGTGGGGTGGAAGTGACATTAATTGAAACCTCCCCTTCCCTAAGGAGCTTCCCCTAACAATCTGAGCTAGAAAGCAATCTTCTATTGTGCTCCTTTAGGAAATAGAGTGTGTGTTACCCATTGAGAATCCATTGCCACTCTGAATTTTTTTTCTGTTTTCATGTGTTGTCTTACCTTCTTAATTAAATTATCTTCTCGAGGGGAGGAACCATGCCTTATTCCTGTTGGATCATTCACAGAGCCTGAAGCATTGTGCTGCATGTAGAAAACATTGGTTGATGTTTGTTAATTGACTTGTTGGGTTTTTTTTTTCACTGAACCCATGCCCAAGAAGGAGCCAAACTCCCAGTTAGGAAGCCATCTGGCAAAACCTGCTTGAGAGAACACTGCTTGACTGTCACATCTTAGAGGTCTTCTTAAAATAGCTCACATTTATTGAACATATTACTATGTGCCAGGCATTTTGCTGAGCCCTTTATATATGTATATATCATCTCATGTCATCTTCAAAAGAATCTTGTGATACAAATGCTATAAATAGTCCTATTTTAACACTGAGAAAAATGAGGTTCAGAGAGATCAAGCCATTTCTTGAGGTCAGTGAGTTGCAGACTTGAGTCAGTCTAGGCTTCTGGGTCTACCAACTTCAATGTCCATGAAACTTGTCCACAGCTAGAAAGAACGTAATGTACTCTTGGTTTCTCTCTCCAGCTCTTTCTCTACTATCTAAACAATTGATACACTAGGATGAGGCATGCAAGACTTATCCACAGGTGCCTGTTCAGAGCTGGAGCCAGGGTTAGACCCTGGATCTTGTGGCACTGCACTTGCTACTCTGCTATGCTGGTTTTAAGACAAATCTCTAGAACCAAACTTTTTGCTGGACACTATAGGTCATAGAAAGAAATTAAAGGCCTGCTCTTTGACTCCAAAGGCCATACAAACTAGTTTGGGATGCAGGACAGAACTTAATAAAGTAAAATACTGGAGTATAGCAACCTTGGTAAGACCCTTACAGATAACAAACTGTAGGAAGGACAGTTTGACACAGTGGATATTTGCCCTTCAGAAAATATGCGAAGGTATTGATTCTTTCTTCAGATGTGCATATCAAGATCAGTTGATAGAATCCTTACAGAGACAGATTTTTAGACCCTATCACTTATTAATACATGGTTAGTAATAGATATTTCAGCAACTGAAGTTGCCAGAAGTGGCAGTTGTGGGTGCGTGAGTTAGTGCAAGTTTTGCCACTACTGTTCTTCAAGCTGAGGCTGGATGACAAGGTTGCTAAGATACAAGAAGGAATTGCTGTATCAGGTAGTGGGGTGTGGGGAGGTTGGAAGATTGGGCTGCATGACCTCTTCAGCATTGTTCTCTTGGTTCTTTCTAGGTGTTTGATTTGTTGCTACAAAGCTTAGTGACCTAATTCACAGTTCTTCTCTGAAATGGTTCTTCCACACATGAGCCCACTTCCTGTGGTAGGTGGATCTGGAAAACATTTTCCCCCATTTCAGTTGGCCCTGGATTTGAACCTCACATGGGTCTCACTCAGGCTTTCCATATCATGGCCAGAACTACATGCCTATCTATAAAGAGAAGGCATAGAATCTCTGTAGAACATGAAGTTAGCCCTTTTGTATTCCAAGACGTTCCTTCTTCCCACTGGAGAAAATTGGTTAGGATTAGGATGTAACAACCCTGTCATATCGCCTCAAAATTTAAATTATAGTGTGTATAACAATTCAGGTCCATTTAGAATATTTTGCTATTCTTAAAGCCTGTGAGAAGACAAATCTGCCTCAAAACCCTCCTAATCATCACAGATAGTTCACAAAGTCTTTATTGGTGACTCAAATGTGTGTCATTGAAAGTCAAGCTTGGGTGAAGCAAGAGTGAAGAGTCATTCTTGCCGTTCCTGAGACCAACCACAATTTCAGCAGTCAAGTGTAAGACAAGACCTTAAGATGTGTTTTACAAGCTCTGTGGGCCACAGAGAAGTTGGATTTCTTGTTAGATTCAGCTCTAAGTGTGGCATGCATGGGCTGGGATGATAAGGCAATGGGCAGAGAGAACAGGTGTCCTTACGAGGTCAAGTTGTGAGGTCAGATTGTTGGGTCTGAATTCCAACTCCGCCCACTTACTCCTGGGACTCTGGGCAAGTCATTTTGTTCCTCCTTGACTCCTATTGGAAGTAAAATATCTAATAGGCTGAAATAACCCTAAAATAGTTCCTAAACTTATTGTGAGGATTAAATGAACCAACACTCTCTAAACTTTTAAGATAGAGCCTGGCCTTAAAAATAAGTACTCAGTCAATGTGAGCTTTTATTACAATAGCAATTACAATGATTATTCCTGGAAGTAGAAATAAGGGGGAAATAGCTAGAATAGGAGGAAAGGAAGAAAAAGAAAGAACTAGGTGAGGACGTTTGGGAGACATTAGTTTTACTCTAGACTGGTGTCTAAACCAGACTGTAGATTCTTGAGATGATGTCTTTCATGCTGGGCAGGATTTGTTTGCTCTCAGCACGTGCTAAAATGCAGAGATGCAGGGCTGGTTGATAGGTAGAGCTCCAGCTGAAACCAAGATCACTGTGTGCTGACACCTGAAGTTCCTAAGGTTAGTTTGATTACTATGTTCCATGTGGAAGTCCCATAGTGTGGAGCCCTGGTCTTCTAAATCCAGTCCCTGTTTTATTGTGAATTCACCATCTGGCTGTGTATGGCCTGGCTTCCAATTACAACCACAACAGATAGCATGACTCCCTTCAGCATGCTCCCAGAAAGCCCTGCTCTCTTGGAAGTTGTTTAAGATCCATCTTCTGAAACATTAGAGGAGGGGAAACCTTTTCACAGTTGGGGCCAGGGAGGGCTGCTAGTGGATACAATACTCCATCTCAAACCACGGCTCTGCAAAACCTCTTGCTCATTCCAGAACTGCGTATAAAACGGTATCTGAACTAGCATAAAATTGCCTATAGAATTTTTTTTAATCATCCTTTTATCATTTTCTTCAGTATCAACCAGATACCCCAGACGTGACATCTTAAGACCTCAGCTGAGTGACAGCCCATGAGGAAATATGACATAGCTAGTGAGGGGAGCAGGTGGTGGCTCATGTTCCCATGCCCTTGAGGACACGTGCTCATGCACAGAACTTCCCAACACACTTTCTCAAATGGGACCACCCCATCCTCCAATTCCAACCCTTTCTCTCTTTTGAACTTACAACTTACACTAGAGAAAACCCAAGCCCAAGCAGCATTTTGTAGATGAACAGGTGCCTCTAGCTTAAAAGATCTTTTAATATAACTTTTAATCTTTTATGTGGTTATGGAATTTTTGAAATTAATGAGTCTAGAATGCTTTCTCTACATGCACACTTCACAGATTTTTTATTTTATCCTAGGATCTTCCTGGACCTCTTGAATTAGTGGTATTTAGTGGGATGAAAAGTCAGGATCCTGCTTCTAGCTCTGCCACTGCTTGCTGTGTGATCACGGAAAAATGACTTTCCCTCTGTTTTGGCTTTTTATTTAAGAAGCAAAGTCATTGCATAAGATAATTTCTTCACCCTTTCTGGCTAAAGTTTTCCACTTTTCTATTATTTAAACTGCATATTCTGTGCCAGAAGACCTTCTCTCGAGGATAGGCAAGCAAGAAAATATAGAAAGAACATCAGTGCCTCACTTTCCTGCCTACCTAAATTCTCTCTCATTTCACCCAATTACATGGCAGTTGTATTATGGCTTAGTAATAAGAAAAAAATGTGAGCTACTAATATCTTAATAAAGTTATTATGAAGGTTCAGCTCATTGGAAACTTAGAGAAGTACCAATAGGAATTGAAATGACACATAATAGAAAATGACATGCTTAACTGGACATGTTTCTGAGAACTAGATATAATAAATTTGAAGTCTTCCTAGGATAAAGAAAAAGTGTCTAATTCTGTAAAATTCAGGGTATGGACTAGAAGGTTCATTTGTTTTATGTATCCTGTGAGCACTGGTGATGTTGGAGCTCAGCTAAAAATAAAAGTCCTTGGGCATCACACAGGCCAATACTCATCAGTTTTAGAATCCAGATTGAAGAGTCTTATTTTAAAAAAGGCTTTTCATGAGCAAAATGTATAAAGTTGCAGCATTTATTCAACTCAGCTGGAGAATCTCTGAGATGAAGCCAATATGTTTCCTGCACGTGACCTTGGCTCACTCTGAATGTCCCCTGTGGTCCATCATTCTCCATCAGGAAAATGACCCACCGGATGCAGGATAAGGAGGAACATGTTTCTCCAAACAACAAACACTTACATTTTCTCAGCTTTCTAGAAAAGTGTGGAATTACCAGCGTAGAATTGCACTGCTCATTTTTAAGGGTCTGTTTGTTGGCTTTAAGCAGTCATTCCTTCTCTACTCCAAATTTTTAAAAAGGAGGGTAAAATATAATATATATATATATATATATATATATATATATATATATATATATAGAGAGAGAGAGAGAGAGAGAGAGAGAGAGAGAGAGAGAATATAAAATCATGTATAGTTTTTCTTTTCCATACTATTTAGTGGAAAGACAGGCAAATGCATTAGTGAATGCAAAGAAGTAGAAGTTTATAACAACCTTGTTCCTTTGGCTATTATGTAAACACATAATCATTTAAATCACTGAATGAGTAGAGAAAAACTTTCTGAAAGAGGCGATATTTGCTTAGAGTTGAAATAGGAGTAGGCATTTGAAAAAAGACTTTCCTGTTGTGAGAACAGCCTGTGTAAAAGAAAAACAAGAAACAGTAAATATTTAAGCAAGACAGGAGGGAAATGATGCATGCAGGCAGCAAGACCAGGATAGGATCTGTTTGCAAAGCTAATTGCTAAGGTTAAGTGTATGGATGTGATACTTAGAGTGGATGTGAAGTAGAAGAGAGGGGCAAGTGGTGGATTTTCAGCAGAGGTGAAACATGATTATTTATGCTGTTCAGACAGACCACTCTGACAACATTTTCTGGGATGTATTTGTAGGGGGGGATCGCTTAGAAGTGGTAGGCATATAGAAGGCTATTAGTACCAATAATCTGTGAGTAACATGATGAGAGCCTGGATGTAGGCAGTAGCAGTGACATTGGTGCAATAAAAAGTGGAAACCATTCTCAAGAAACTTTGAGAAGGTAGAATGGATAAGACATGGTGACCATGTGAACATGGGGCTATTAGGTGAAACGTAATTGTGGAAAAAGAGCAGGCAGGTAATGCTCAGAAGTGCTGATGGATATTCAGGGAACATTCAATTGTCTTGGATCGTCATGGACACCAAAGCAAAGATGCATAAGTATGGAACAAAGAATCCTTACTTTTCATCCATTGCTGTTTTAGGGTTGATGAGCATCCTTTATTTATGATCACAGTTCATTGTGAGAAAGCAAATAAAACTACCTTCCAAGAGAAGCCTTTGGTTCAGCTATTGTAGATTGGCTGAGGGTTAGTTTTGGTCACTGGATGATTGCCTGGGCCAGTTGGATCTCTTGGACCCAATGGGTGATTGTCTTATTCACCCCTTTATAATCATGCCTGGCCAGTTCTGGATGCATAAGATTTATTCAATAAATATTTGCTTAATGAATTCATTAAATATGCTCACAGACCCTCTGTTCTAAACCAGGGAATTATAGACCCCATTATTGTACTAAGGTATAGTTCTCTCCATAGAACTGGAGATGCTTATCAAGTTATATTTGAGAACTCATCTTCCTGGCTCATCTCATCAGCCCATGTCTTAAAAGTTAGAAAATTAGAATTAATAATATTTGCTTCTTAAAAATTAGAATAAATATTTGCTTTGAGGTCCAGCATTTTTCTTGAGCTCATTTTATTTTTCCCATATGCCAAGCTTTGCTCCCCAATTGAAACCTTATAGTAGTAGTTTTTCCTGCCTCACTTCACCCCAAATCTTTCCTTCATTCTCACATAGCCAGAGAACATCTTGGGGAAAACATCCACAAAGAAGAAAGAGAAGCAGAACAAAGTGTAAGTGGCAGAAGAATGTGATGGAGGATTAAAAACAAACCCACTTCTTATTCCTTCCTCTGGTTCTGCAAAAATAGTGAATTGGACTTCTCAAGGGACAATCCTCCAACAACAGACTTTTTTAAAAATTATTTTTATTTTTATGTATGTATGTATGTATGTATGTATGTATGGCTGTGTTGGGTCTTCTTTTCTGTACGAGGGCTTTCTCTAGTTGCGGCAAGTGGGGGCCACTCTTCATCGTGGGGTGCTGGCCTCTCACTATCGTGGCCTCTCTTGTTGCGGAGCACAGGCTCCAGACGCGCAGGATCAGTAGTTGTGGCTCACGGGCTTAGCCGCTCCTCGGCATGTGGGATCCTCCCAGACCAGGGCCCGAACCCGTGTCCCCTGCATTGCCAGGCAGATTCTCAACCACTGGGCCACCAGGAAAGCCCCCCAACAACAGACTTTTTGAAGTTCAAGGGATGGGAGGGACCAAAGTCTTTAAAAATCCAAAGTTCCCCTCAGGGACAAAATGGGCCCTCCTTGCCCTGTAAGACATCATATCCTTTTTCTATTTTTTTTTTTTTAATTTAAGTTTCACTATTGATATATTAGCATCAACTCATTTTATTTAACTTTATGATGAACTGTGATATATGAATGCTGAATAAAATTGTAGAAAGTCTTTAATGATGTTATTTCCAAAGGACAGGAGTACATCAGTGTCTTTGGTTGCTTGATTTCTGAACAAATATTTTAATTGAGGTTACCCACATTTATGAAGGTCTGATGTCTTTGCAGGACCCAGTACCAAAACATAAACTCAGTAGGGATCAGCCCTGGATTCACGGTTGGAACACCAGGATTCCAGTTGTGTTTCTATTTTAACTACCAATGTGACCTTGAGAAAATCATGGAAGCTCTGTTGGATTTTTAAAAGATTAGATTATACAGATTAGATAGTATTAACATCTTTTCAACTTCAGAGTCTGTATAGCTCCATTAAGTTTGTGATGCATTAGTTCTTTTTTGGAATGGCTGCTAGAAAGGATGTGGGATTTTGACTAAGGAAATAAAGTTTCATGAGAAACGTTAGAGAAAAATTTCAAGGGAAGCCAGAACTAGATATAAATTTAAATGGCAGTCTAAATGAAAGGCACTTCTCACATTTATGCTTTTTTATTAGGGTTGTGGTGAGATTAAACGAAGAGAAGAAAAGCATTTTGATGTACAGAAAATGCAACTTTTTTACACAATATAAACTATGTCACTATTAACAATCCTTTGAATTTTGGTGCTCTTGTTTTATTCTTCATTCATGTCTGACATAATCCCTCTTCAATCAATAATAACCCAAATTACCAAATTTTAGTGTGCCAGGTTTATCTCTGTCTATTTTTTAAGGAACCTGGGGATTTGATTACCACATGCACAAATGGTACAATTTGTGAGTTGCAACTATTTTCATTATTTTGAAAAGAAAAAAATAAAAAAAACGATGTTGGATTTAGAAACAGAAGATAAGCTTTTTCTCTTAGGAACTAGAATCAGAGAAGTTTTGACCAAATGGGTTGGGGAGAAATAAAGCCACAAATAAGAAAACTAGAGTCTGAGAACTACTGTCTGATTTGGATACATGTATATATAGAGGTAATATGGCTTGGCATGAAGTTGTCATATGCTGAATGAGGCTATATATCCCATGAATGGGGTGGGAGTTTGGGAAAAATCTGTTCATGCTATCCAAATAGATTAGATAGCAGCTTTGCAAAACCTTTCTCACCTCCTATAACCTCTACTCTAAATCTTTGGGATTATGGTGATAACCTAGAATCTGTGATTAAAATAGTAGAGAAATATTTTTAAAAAGTATTAGCTGGAGAACGAGTCAGATAAAGACATCCAAAGTGACCTAAGTAGGCGTATTGTTTAAATCAATAACCAAATTTACAAGGGTGACATTAGAATTGTGGAGGAAAAGATGCTAAGCAAGTTTTAATAAGAGAGGGGCTGTAAATGGAGACCAATAGTAGGGTACTCATTATTATTTTAACAGTAATAAACTCCATTGTTAATATCTTTATTGAGTAGCATATCTTTGCTGTTTTTGTAAATATAATAAGATACATGGACTTATATAGGTTCCCTCAAACATTCCCCACCACTGCTTTACTAATAAGTTCTGCAAATTTTGTTACTATGTGAAATTTGGTCAGACTAATAAGGGACTGATTCTATTCTGTGGCCCTAAAGAAGGGTGTTGCTTCCTGTGAGACCCATAAATCTGCACCTGACATGTAGTTTCAAGTGCTGTTATGACTTTGTTTATTTATTGCTTGTTTGTTTGTTTGATTTCACTTTTTATTTTATTCTATTTCATTTTACCAATGTCATTGGGGAAAATGAGATTGAAATGAAAGGCAAATTCTTTCTCCAAATACTTTACTCTGAAGATTTGTATATAAGTTCTATTGAATTATTTCTGTACTGAAAACTGAAGTAAAATATAATGAATGATTATTTATGAAAAGATAAAAAGAACTAAAGAATTCAGCATATATCGTTCTGGAGATTAGATAGGAAATGCAGAGGGAAGTTTTTATAAATAGGCTTTGTAGAGAGAAGCAAGTGTGGGCCTTATAAACATCTATCAGAGAGAACCCAGACTCAAATATAAAAGTAAACACTTATGTGGGCCTCCTGAATAATAGTCTGAAAGTTCCATTTTGACTTGAAAATTGGCCCACGGGGCTCTGAATTTACGAGCTGTTATCCTGCCTCTAAAACATATACTGTAGAAAACAGTATCGCAGATTGAAATGTGGTCCTACCCACGCAGATGTCCTGTGCTGAAAGGCTCTAACATACCTTCAACTTGATACAGAACATCCTGAGATTGCCATGGCTTTCACTGAGCAGTTTTAGGCACTTGTTTTCCTCCTATTAAAACAAGTATTTTAATAACCTTTTAATCAATCATTACTCTCTCATTGATGACTATTAAAACTGCAAAGTTTCTCTTTTTTGATCAATGAAAGAAAGAATTGTAGTGAAATCTTTTTAAATTGTCATTTGAGTTAATCTATTCATTCCTTCTATTCCTAATGGAAAAATTTTGATGTTGAAAGCCAATCAGTTAAAGTTATTGGGAGTTTGTAAAGCACTGCAATAGATGTTACATAAAACACAAAGATTAATACTTATCTAAAAGGATTACCATCTACTCAGAAAATAGAACAAAGGCAAGTTAAACAAAAGTGGGAAATCAAGGCCACATGAAATTGTAGAATTTAATTAAGGCAGGACTTTTGGCAATTACAGAGTAAAAAGACTGGCAAACCTCTCCTCGAAACAAGTCTCCTCATTTAAGGATGCATGTAAAAAAACAATCATTTAAGGGATCTGGAAATTTTCTAGAGAAAAACAAGATGACAAATGTTTATTCATGGAAAACTGTTACAAATTTGGGTAAAATCAATAAAAGTTGATGGCCTTTTTGTCTAGGATTATTCCCATTCCTCCACCTCTAACTAGGTTGGTTGATAGAATTGGTGATATTTTTGTGGGGTCACAGGGAGGAAAAAGGAGACTGGCCCCCCAAAGCATTATTACATTCATTGCCAGAGGCATCAGACTTGATTTAGAGCAGAGGGTGAAAATCTATGCCCCAATAACATGGTCAGTAAAAGTAACACAATTAGTAGGAAATGAATGGAAACTCTAAGGCTCTGTTAGTTTGAAGCTGAGTCTGGTTGGGATGAGTGCTAGTCCAGTTGGGGATATAAAGAGAAGCTTATGAAAATAAGAGCACCCTGGAGGGCCATAGGAGCTCTCTAAACCTTGCTGGTTGACCCCAAAAGCAGGGATGTATACAGGAGAGATGCAAGAAGGCAGTCCTGGCAGAAATAAAAATCCAAGGAAGAATGGAAGACAGCCTGCAAGTTAGATGCTCATCCCTCCAGAACAGACAGATCCATTGACAGGGTCGACATTTCAGGGATTTCAGACGTGTGCAGAGCATTTCCCAGCTGATGCTTCACCACTTAGCAATTTAGACACAGTGCTGGATACTAGATATCAAGATAAACTAAAACAAGAATTAAAAAAACAGGGGAGACATCAGCACCGCAGACAGTAAAGGAGACACATAACCAAAAATATTCTCAGGACAAAATCATTCAATCTGGAGGTGCTGCAACACTATATTACCTAAAATGTCTAGATTTCAAGAAAAAAATACAGACAAGAATTGCTGTGGTCATGATGGTCACTGCATCTTTACTTGTGAGCTCACTAGGAGGTCCCCCTCTCCCCAGCACCACTCAACTCTTAGTTCTGAGAAGAACTCAAAGAGGAAAGGAAACGTGAGACTCTCTTTTCCCATGCTTGTTCTCTGTTGTCTGCTGGACACCCTGCTTTTGCAGCGATGGAGAGCCTCTCCCTGGAGCAGAAGAGAGAGAAACGACTGGCCTCACACCATCTCTGTTTTCCAGCAGATGCCAGAAGCTGAGGCCAGGATGATATAAAGGCAACAGAGAACACACAGTCCTCACTTGCCTCCACCCCGCCTCAGAGCAAATGTGAGACGTGATTTTATGCAAGGCTTTAAGAGGGGGATGCCTCAAATACTCAGTTATCATGAAAAAGGACTCCATGCAAAAACTGCTGAGCTGGGGGCACAACTGGCCTTCCCAGGCTGTGCTGTGATGAAGTATTGTCCTTCCTGACTTTGGACAAAGAGAAATATTTGGTGCTAGCGGGGAGCTATGTATATGATAGATATCTTTAATTATATGATAATCAGAGATGAAGTAATTAGATAGCACTTGATAACTAATCAGTTGCAACATTCATAAAACTGTTCCTCATTTCCTCCTCACATCCTTTAACAGATGGTGCCTGGTGTTCTAAAGGCAGAACTTGTAGGCAGAGCAGGAAGTGTGATTACGGTTGAAGGATCAAATATTCGGTGCAGGCATTAGGAAGCCATCAAGACCATGATGCTGAGAGGCACATGTGATTTACTACTGGATTTAATCTACTTGAAAAAAAAAAAATCTTCGAGCCATATTAAGAAAACCAAAATGTCATCAACTAACACCTGAAATTCCTCAGCACCATCTGTCTGTAACATTAAACAAAACCCAGGGAGACTGAGAGAAAGAACATGGTATATTTAATGTTGAACTTCACCTGGGTAACTTGATAAACGTTACCTTTGTAGGTAGTCATTGGTCAGGAAGTCTCTAAAACCACTGAGAGAGAAGCCTGCGAAAGGCTTTACCTGTGAAGGGGTTTGCTTTCTCTGAGCACGAGACCTGGCATATATGCCAGTAAACTTTCTTTTTTCTTACAGAAAGTTAGTTGTGTGGAAATGAGTTTTTCTCAGTCACTAAGACAGCTCCTTTCTTCTTCCCCTTGGACCAGATTTCCTTTGGTAATTCAAGCTTATGAAACACTGAAATCTAGTTGTGGATTTATACACGTGTCTGTATAGAACACCTCTTCCACAAACATTTACTGACCCACTGCAATACACCAGGACTGCACTGGACACAGAGCATAAGTCACACTGCTAAAAAGAAGATACCATCATTTCTTTAGATACACAATGATTTTATGAATCAATAAGGCAAAAATGAAAGAAAAATGCCTACTAAGTATAAATATAAGTTGGTGTTAACGATAAGATCCTTCCAGATTTCAGAGCTTTCAAAATGCAAAAAATGTACTATTAAAATTCAGTGAAATCATGGAGAAATGCCTATTATGTACATTTGTATTAACTTTGTTTTTGTATAGTCATTTATTTTTTTTAAGTGAAAACCAGGTTTTCTAAAAAGAAAGAAAAGTGGCTTCACTTAAGACTTTTAAGACTTAAGACTCTGGACTCAGCATTGGCCTTTAAAATGAAACAAAACAATTTGCAGAACAATTTTAGATTCACAGTAATATTGAGCAGAAGACACAGAGGTTTCCATATACCCGTCCCCATACATGCACAGCCTCCCTATTATCAATATCCCCACCAAAGTGGTACATTTGCTATAGTTGATGAACTTATATCTACACATTATAATCACCCAAAGTCCATATTTTATATTATGGTTCACTCTCGGTGTTGTCCATTCTATGGGCTTGGACAAGTGTATAATGACACATACCCACCATTATAGCAACATATGGAGTATTTTCACAGCCCTAACAATTCTTTCTGTTTCAGCTATTCATCTCTCTCCCTGCCCCCATCCCAATCCCTGGCAACCACTGACGTTTTTACTGTCTCTATAGTTTTGCCTTTTCCAGAATGTCATATAGTTGGAATCACAGTTTGTAGCCCTTTCAGCCTTCTTTCACTTAGTTACATTCATTTAAGTTTCTTCCATGTCTTTTCATGTTTCAATTGTCTGGATGGACCACAGTTTGTTCATCCATTCACTTACGGAAAGACATCTTGGTTGCTTCTTAATTTTGGCAATTATGAATAAAGATGCTATAAACATTCATGTGCAGTTTTTTATGTGGACATAAATTTTCAACTTGTTTGGGTAAATACCAAGGAGCACAATTACTGTATCATGTGGCTAGAGTATTTCTAGGTTTGTAAGAAACCACCAAACCGTCTTCCAAACTGTCCGTGCCATTTTGTATTCTCACCAGCAATGAATGAGAGTTCCTTTGCTCCCCTTCCTTGCCAGTGTTTGGTGTTGTCAGTGTTCCAGATTTTGGCCATTCTAATAGGTATGTAGTGGTATCTCATTGCTGTAATTTGCAACTCCTTAATAATATTTGATGTTGAACAACTTTTCATATGCTATTTACCATCTGTATATTTTCTTTGGTAAGGTGTGTGTTAAGGTCTTTGGCCCATTTTTAAATCTGGTTGTTAGTTCTCTTACTGTTAAGTTTTAGATTTTGTATATTTTGGACAGCAGTCCTTTATTTGATACATCTTTTGAAAATATTTTCTTCCAATCTGTGGTTTGTCTTTTCATTCTCTTGACAGTGTCTATTGTGGAGGAAATTTTTAAAAATTTTAATTGAGTGCAGTTTATCAATTCTTTCTTTTATGGATTTTGCTTTCAGTGTTGTATGTAAGTAGTCATTGCCATATCCAAGTTCATCTAGATTTCTCCTATGTCATCTTCTGGGATTTTTATAGTTTTGTGTTTTACATTTAGGTTTGTGACTAATTTTGAGTTAATATTTGTGAAAGATGTAAGGTCTGTGTCTGGATAAATTTTCTTACATGTGGATGTCCAGTTATTTCAGAGCCATTTGTGAAAAAACATCCCTGGCTTTTCAGATTTTTATAGTTTTTTACCAAAAAATCTGGTCGGTAGTTCAGAAAAGATTGGCATAAGTAGCCTTTGATGAGCTGGTGTCAAACTAATTTTTCTGGAATTAAGTAACATTTGAATGAGCTGGATGAACCCAATAAAATTATAGAAGACAGAC
The DNA here is from genome assembly GCF_008692025.1 of Phocoena sinus. NCBI lineage: Eukaryota > Metazoa > Chordata > Mammalia > Artiodactyla > Phocoenidae > Phocoena > Phocoena sinus. The sequence continues at coordinate 4,393,653 of NC_045775.1, read as the reverse complement.
CCATTTCATTATAAGGAAAATTTTTTTTCAGATATCTAGAATAATTTAGGAAAGAAACAAGTAAACAACAAAAAAAACCTTGCGGTTCTTCAAAACAGATGTTATGAATATGGAGAAATCTTTTTCAATCATTAATATCTCATAACATAATGATATCTTTGAGCATGGAAGAACTGACTAATAAAAAATTACTAAGTATCCATAATATTCCAGGAGTTTGGGTACTGTACAAACTGGAATAACCTCAGAAAGCACATAAGCATTGACACTTGGATTTATGAGAGGTATCTGAGTGCCTTTCATATCAAAGGAGTTGTGTTAATCAAGGTTATTCTTAATAAAGATCACACTAAGTTAAATTATTGGGAAATACTCCCTAATCACAGGAGATTCACAACAATGCTTGACTTAGGTGAGATTTAGGGAAACTGTTGGGTCTATGTGAGTCTCTATCTCCTCGCAGCACAAACAATTTCCATATAGACAGTAAACTGTAAGGGTCCTTCACAGAAGCTAATTTTGTAATTGCATGTGCTAAGTCTATGTTCGATTTTGGGGGATGGACAATAAAGAATAGATTGTGTTTTTAATGAATATAAACCTTGTAATATTTAGGGTAAATTGATTCTTTATTACAAATTAATTCAAAATCTCAAAAAACAGGACCTCCTATTTGTTAGACATGAGACCAGGAATTTGAGATGGAAGGAGACATGGGCTACAAGAACGGGGAAGAGGTCAGCTCAGGAGGTAGGCACCCTTCCCATTTAAACCATATTTACCCATTTGCATGTCTACATCTGGCATCTAAGACAAAGGAGATTTAGTCTCCCTGACCCTGTCTGCTGAAAAAAATCCTTGGCCTCTCCACTCTTAGTTTCTCCATTTTCTTATCTCACTTTATGTTTCCACATGTGTGCTAACTGCTTGGGCCTGATGGAGATTTTGCTTCTCCCAATTTTGCCTCAAATTTACCTCTTGAATGCTGTCGTACTACTGTCTTCTGGCTCCAACCACTGCTAAGATGTACCCTGCCACTCAAGATCCAGCCCTGGCCCACCACCTTAGCCTACTTGGCCAGCACCTCCTTTGGACCTTAGACCACTGATGAGTCAAGAGCAACCAAGGAGGGTGATAAGGAGGGACATAAAGATCTCCTTCCAGAGGGGATCACATTTCACTTGGAGACATTGCCATAAATCCATAACAGGTGGAGAATTAGAGAACGTTTGCCTGAAGTATAGTTATGATGATCATCCACTTATTTATAGAACAAAATTGCATTCCATTTTTGACATTGACTTTTTGATTTTTGTTCATTTGTTTGACATTGAAAGTCTCCCAGGAAAATTATGTGAAGTCAATCACGTCTGCTGGTATAATTGTAACACATACACATTAAAGAAGCAAGTACATGTGTAGAAAGAAATTTACATTACATTATTGGGTGGCCTTTTAAAAATGGATGTTTTGATGTAAGAAAATAATTTTGAACTAAGTTAAAGGAAATATAATCCTTGTTCTATATTCACTTTCCGTGAAACCTTGAATCACTCAATAAACCTCTCTCTTTCTTTCTGAAAAATTACATGGGGATAGATAGACTTATTTTTAGAAGTTCTTTCCAACTTGAAAATTCTATTATTTTAAACAATGTAAGTTCAGGTTTCCTAGGAGATAAAACACAAGATTATATTTCATACCCAAAGATAATCTAGAAAGGATTAAGAGACATTTACAGTAAAGAAATGTATTTTCTTTTGTCTACATGGACTACAAGGAAAAAAATCACCTAAAGAGTTAGTATAAAACTTGGTTGCACAAGTTGGCTTGAAAATTGAATCATCATATCACACGTACACATGCTCAATCATGTAAAGACTTTTGTTTCTTTACTAACTTTTCATTCTTTATTTATCAGTCTCAGGAAAATCTGATCTCCATTTATCTGGCTTTCTGCCCTATGTTTTGCATTTCCTGGTGAGATGGGTTATTTCAAAGCCTCTACAGATAATCTTTTGTTGACAGAGTGAATGCAAGCCAGCCTCCCAGGTACTGTCAGAAAGTCTATTTTAAATCATGATTAGTCCCGGCCAGTCTTCTTTAAAAGGCAAGTTTTGGAGTAAAGGCGAGGTGCTCTGTTGGGGTAAACATCTCACAGATAACAATTAGAAACTGGACAAAAATTAAAAACAAAACTATTTAAGGGCCTTGCTGTGCAACACAAACAGCTAGAAACTGAAGAGGATGTGAACCTTTGCACTGTCTTGGGTAAGAGCCACATTTAAACATCTTTTCCCCAGAGGACACCATCCAGGCCACCTGGGGTGCTTATACATTTAGTTCTTTTCTGTATATAACTCATACTTTTCCTTGCATGCATCTTGGATGTTGCTATTCCCCAGGAATGTTCATTCCAATCTATTCAGATTACTTTCACCCTTTCAAGCCCAGCTAATGGTCTAGTTATTGGAAACCTTTCTTGACCTTGCATAACTTTCTCTTCTCCAATTTCCTAAAGACCTTGAAATATGTGCCATTGATTTGCTTTTATCTGTATGCAATTTCTTGTTTGATTATCCCTCAAAACAAAATCTCCCTTTCTAGAGTCACACACCTGTACATCTTGTCTGCTGTCTTTATGCTGCACATTTTTGTTTTTCAATTAAAGTACAGTTTATGTAAAACAATGTGTAAGTTTTAGGTGTGCAATACAGTGATTCACAATTTTTAAAGGTTATACTCCATTTAGAGTTATTATAAAATAGTGGTTAGGGAGAGGGGGAAGACGGTGGAAGAGTAAGATGTGGAGATGACCTTCCTCCCCACAGATATATCAGAAATACATCTACACGTGGAACAACTCCTAAAGAACACCTACTGAATGCTGGCAGAAGACCTCAGACCTCGCAAAAGGCAAGAAACTCCCCATGTACCTGGGTAGGGTAAAAGAAAAAAGGAAAAACAGAGACAAAAGAATAGGGATGGGACCTGCACCAGTGGGAGGGAGCTGTGAACGAGGAAAGGTTTCCACACACTAGAAGCCCCTTCGTGGATGGAGACTGTGGGTGGCGGAGGGGGGAAGCTTCAGAGCTGCAGAGGAGAGCACAGCCAAAGGGGTGCGGCGGGCAAAGCAGAGAGATTCCCACACAGAGGATAGGTGATGACCGGCACTCACCAGCCCGAGAGGCTTCTCTGCTCACCCACTGGGGTGGGCAGGGGCTGGGAGCTGAGGCTTGGGCTTCGGTCGGATCCCAGGGAGAGGACTGGGGTTGGCAGCGTGAACACAGCCTGAAGGGGGCTAGTGTGCCACGGCTAGCAGGAGGGAGTCTGGGAAAAAAGTCTGGAGTTGCCAAAGAGACAAGAGACTTCTTCTTCCCTCTTTGTTTCCTGGTGCGCAAAGAGAGGGGATTAAATTGAGCACTGCTTAAAGGAGCTCCAGAGACGGGCACGAGCCACAGCTAAAAGTGCGGACCCCAGAGACGGGCATGAGACGCTAAGGCTGCTGCTGCCGCCACCATGAAGCCTGTGTGTGAGCACAGGTCACTATCCACACCCCCCTTCCGGGGATCCTGTGAAGCCCGCCACACAAGGTCCCGGGATCCAGGGACAACTTCCCCGGGAGAACACACAGCACGCCTCAGGCTGGTGCAACGTCACGCCAGCCTCTACCGCCGCAGGCTCACCCTTCATCCGTACGCCTCCCTCCCCCTGGCCTGAGTGAGCCAGAAGCCCCGAATCAGCGACTCCTTTAACCCCGTCCTGTCTAAGCGAAGAACAGACGCCCTCCGGTGACCTACATGCAGAGGAGGGGCCAAATCCAAAGCTGAGCCCCTAGGAGCTGTGAGAACAAAGAAGAGAAAGGGAAATTTCTCCCAGCAGCCTCAGGAGCAGCGGATTAAAGCTCCACAATGAACTTGATGTACCCTGCATCTGTGGAATACATGAATAGACAATGAATCGTCCCAAATTAAGGAGGTGGACTTTGAGAACAAGATTTATTATTTTTTCCCCTTTTCCTCTTTTTGTGAGTGTGTATGTGTATGCTTCTGTGTGAGATTTTGTCTGTATAGCTTTGCTTTCACCATTTGTTCCAGAGTTCTATCTGTCCGTTTTTTGTTTGTTCTGTTTTTTTACTTTAAAAAAAATTGTTAATAATTATTTTTTATTTTAATAACTTTATTTTATTTTCTATTATCTTCTTTCTTTCTTTCTTTCTTTCTTTTTCTTTCTTTCTACTTTTTCTCCCTTTTATTCTGAGCCGTGTGGATGAAAGGCTCTTGGTGCTGGAGCCAAGAGTCAGTGCTGCACCTTTGAGGTGGAAGAGGCAACTTCAGGACACTGGTCAACAAGAGACCTCCCAGCTCCATGTAATATCAAATGGCAAAAATCTCCCAGAGATCTCCATCTCAACACCAACACCCAGCTTCACTCAATGACCAGCAAGCTACAGTGCTGGACACCCTATGCCAAACAACTAGTAAGACAGGGACACAACACCACCCAGTAGCAGAGAGGCTGCCTAAAATCATAATAAGTCCACAGACACCCCAAAACACATCACCAGACGTGGACATGCCCACCAGAAAGACAAGATCCAGCCTCATCCACCAGAACACAGGCACTAGTCCCCTCCACCAGGAAGCCTACACAACCCATTGAGCCAATGTTAGCCACTGGAGACAGACACCAAAAACAATGGGAACTATGAACTTGCAGCCTGCAAAAAGGAGACCCCAAACAAAATGAGAAGACAGAAAAACACAGCAGATGAAGGAGCAAGATAAAAACCCACCAGACCTAACAAATGGAGAGGAAATAGACAGTCTACCTGAAAAAGAATTCAGAACAATGATAGTTAAGATGATCCAAAATCATGGAAATAGAATAGAGAAAATGCAGAAAACATTTAACAAGGACCTAGAAGAACTAAAGATGAAACAAGCAACAATGAACAGTACAATAAATGAAATTAAAAATACTCGAGAAGGGATCAATAGCAGAATAACTGAGGCAGAAGAACAGATAAGTGACCTGAAGGTAAAAGAGTGGAAATAACTACTGCAGAGCAGAATAAACAAAAAAGAATGAAAAGAATTGAGGACAGTCTCAGAGAACTCTGGGACAACATTAAATGCACCAATATTTGAATTATAGGGGTCCCAGAAGAAGAAGAGAAAAAGAGAGGGACTGAGAAAATATTTGAAGAGATTATAGTTTAAAGCTTCTTTAATACAGAAAAGTAAATAGTTAATCAAGTCCAGGAAGCACAGAGAGTCCCACACAGGATAAATCCAAGGAGAAACACTCCAAGACACATATTAACAAACTATCAAAAATTAAATACAAAGAAAAAATATTAAAAACAGCAAGGGAAAAACAACAAATAACACACAGGGGAATCCCCATAAGTTAACACCTGATCTTTCAGTGGAAACTCTGTAAGCCAGAAGGGTGTGGCAGGACACATTTAAAGTGATGAAGGAGAAAAACCTACAACCAAGATTACTCTACCCAGCAACAATCTCATTCAGATTTGATGGAGAAATTAAAGCCTCTACAGACAAGCAAAAGCTGAGAGACTTCAGCACCACCAAACCAGCTTTACAACAAATGCTAAAGGATCTTCTCTAGGCAGGAAACACAAGAGAAGGAAAAGACCTACAATAACAAACCCAAAACAATTAAGAAAATGGGAATAGGGGCATACATATCGATAATTACCTTAAAAGTAAATGGAATAAATGCTCCCACCAAAAGACACAGACTGGCTGAATGGATACAAAAACAAGACCCATATATATGCTGTCTACAAGAGACCCACTTCAGACCTAGAACACATACAGACTGAAAGTGAGAGAATGGAAAAAGATATTTCATGCAAATGGAAACCAAAAGAAAACTGGAGTAGCAATTCTCATATCAGACAAAATAGACTTTAAAATAAAGACTTTTAGAGGAGACAAAGGAGGACATTACATAATGATCAAGGGATCCATCCAAGAAGAAGATAAAACAATTATAAATATTTATGCACCCAACATAGGAGCACCTCAATACATAAGGCAAATACTAACAGCCATAAAATGGGAAATCGACAGTAACACTCTCAAAGTAGGGGACTTTAACACCCCACTTTCACCAATGGACAGATCATCCAAAATGAAAATAAATAAGGAAACACAAACTTTAAATTATACATAAATCAAGATGGACTTAATTGATATTTATAGGACATTTCAACCAAAAACAACAGAATACACATTTTTCTCAAGTGTTCATGGAACATTCTCCAGGATAGATCATATCTTGGGTCACAAATCAAGCCTTGGTAAATTTAAGAAAGTTGAAATTGTATCAAGTATCTTTTCCAACCACAATGCTATGAGAGTAGATATCAATTACAGGAAAAGATCTGTAAAAAAATACAGACACATGGAGGCTAAACAATACACTATTTAATAATGAAGTGATCATGGAAGAAATCAAAGAGGAAATCAAAAAATACCTAGAAACAAATGACAATGGAGACATGATGACCCAAAACCTATGGGATGCAGCAAAAGCAGTTCTAAGAGGGAAGTTTATAGCAATACAATCCTACTAAAGATACAGGAAACATCTAGAACAAACAACCTAACCTTGCGCCTAAAGCAATTAGAGAAAGAAGAACAACAACAACAACAAAGAAAAACAAATTTAGCGGAAGGAAAGAAATCATAAAGATCAGAACAGAAATAAATGAAAAACAAATGAAAGAAACAATAGCAAAGATCAATAAAACTAAAAGCTGGTTCTTTGAGAAGATAAACAAAATTGTTAAACCATTAGCCAGACTCATCAAGAAAAAAAGGGAGAAGACTCAAATCAATAGAATTAGAAATGAAAAAGGAGAAGTAACAACTGACATTGCAGAAATACAAAAGATCATGAGAGGTTACTACAAGCAACTCTATGCCAATAAAATGGACAACCTGGAAGAAATGGACAAATTCTTAGAAATGCACAACCTGCCAAGACTTAATCAGACAGAAATAGAAAATATGAACAGACCGATCACAAGCACTGAAATTGAAAGTGATTAAAAATCTTCCAACAAACAAAAGCCCAGGACCAGATGGCTTCACAGGTGAATTCTATCAAACGTTTAGAGAAGAGCTAACACCTATCCTTCTCGAACTCTTCCAAAATATAGCAGAGGGAGGAACACTCCCAAATTCCTTCTACGAGGCCACCATCACCTTGATACCAAAACCAGACAAGGATGTCACAAAGAAAGAAAACTACAGGCCAATATCACTGATGAACATAGATGCAAAAATCCTCAACAAAATACTAGCAAACAGAATCCAACAGCACATTAAAAGGATCATACACCATGATCAAGTGGGGTTTATTCCAGGAATGCAAGGATTCTTCAATACACGTAAGTCAATCAATGTGATACACCATATTAACAAATTGAAGAAGAAAAACCATATGGTCATCTCAATAGATACAGAGAAAGCTTTGGACAAAATTCAACAAGAATTTATGATAAAAACCCTCCAGAAAGTAGGCATAGAGGGAACTTTCCTCAACACAATAAAGACCATATATGACAAACCCACAGCCAACATCATCCTCAATGGTGAAAAACTGAAACCATATCCACTAAGATCAGGAACAAGACAAGGTTGCCCACTCTCACCACTCTTATTCAACATAATTTTGGAAGTTTTAGCCACAGTAATCAGAGAAGAAAAGGAAATAAAAGGAATCCAAATCAGAAAAGAAGAAGTAAAGCTGTCACTCTTTGCAGATGACATGATATTATACATAGAGATTCCTAAGGATGCTACCAGAAAACTGCTAGAGCTAATCAATGAACTGGGTAAAGTCACAGGATACAAAATTAATGCACAGAAATCCCTTGCATTCCTATACACTAATGATGAAAAATCTGAAAGTGAAATCAAGAAAACACTCCCATTTACCATTGCAACAAAAAGAATAAAATATCTAGGAATAAACCTACCTAAGGAGACAAAACACCTGTATGCAGAAAATTATAAGACACTAATGAAAGAAATTAAAGATGATAAAAATAGATGGAGAGATATACCATGTCCTTGGATTGGAAGAATCAGCATTGTGAAAATGACTCTACTACTCAAAGAAATCTACAGATTCAATGCAATCCCTATCAAACTACCACTGGCATTTTTCACAGAACTAGAACAAAAAATTTCACAATTTGTATGGAAACACATAAGATCCCGAATAGCCAAAGCAATCTTGAGAAAGAAAAACTGAGCTGAAGGAATCAGGCTCCCTGACTTCAGACTATACTACAAAGCTACAGTAATCAAGACACTATGGTACTGGCAGAAAAACAGAAATATAGATCAGTGGAACAGGATAGAAAGCCCAGAGATAAACCCACGCACATACGGTCACCTTATCTTTGATAAAGAAGGCAGGAATGTACAGTAGAGAAAGGACAGCCTCTTCAATAAGTGGTGCTGGGAAAACTGGACAGGTACATGTAAAAGTATGAGATTAGAACACTCCCTAACACCATACAGAAAAATAAGCTCAAAATGGATTAAAGACTTAAATGTAAGGCCAGAAACTATCAAACACTTAGAGGAAAATATAGGCAGAACACTCTATGACATAAATCACAGCAAGATCCTTTTTGACCCACCTCCTAGAGAATTAGAAATAAAAACAAAAATAAACAAATGGGACCTAATGATACTTCAAAGCTTTTGCACAGCAAAGGAAACCATAAACAAGACCAAAAGACAACCCTCAGAATGGGAGAAAATATTTGAAAATAATACAACTGACAAAGGATTAGTCTTCAAAATTTACAAGCAGCTCATGCAGCTCAATAACAAAAACACAAACAAACCAATCCAAAAATAGGCAGAAAACCTAAACAGACATTTCTGCAAAGAAGATATACAGAGTGCCAACAAACACATAAAAGAATGCTCAACATCATTAATCATTAGAGAAATGCAAATCAAAACTACAATGAGATATCATCTCACACCAGTCAGAATGGCCATCATCAAAAAAACTGGAAACAATAAATGCTGGAGAGGGTGTGGAGAAAAGGGAACACTCTTGCACTGTTGGTGGGAATGTGAATTGGTACAGCCACTTTGAAGAACAATATGGAGGTTCCTTAAAAATACTACAAATAGAACTACCATATGACCCAGCAATCCTACTACTGGGCATATGCCCTGAGAAACCCATAATTCAAAAGGAATCATGTACCAAAATGTTCATTGCAGTTCTATTTACAATATCCAGGAGATGGAAACAACCTAAGTGTCCATCATCAGATGAATGGATAAAGAAGATGTGGCACATATATACAATGGAATATTACTCAGCCATAAAAAGAAACGAAATTGAGTTATTTGTAGTGAGGTGGATGGACCTAGAGTCTGTCATACAGAGTGAAGTAAGTCAGAAAGAGAAAGACAAATACTGTATTCTAAAACATATATATGGAATCTAAGAAAAAAAATGTCATGTAGAACTTAGGGGTAAGACAGAAATAAAGACACAGCCCTACTAGAGAATGGACTTGAGGATATGGGGAGGGGGAAGGGTAAGCTGTGACAAAGTGAGAGAGTGGCATGGACATACATACACTACCAAACATAAAATAGATAGCTAGTGGGAAGTAGCTGCATAGCACAGGGAGATCAGCTTGGTGCTTTGTGACCACCTAGAGGGGTGGGATAGGGAGGGTGGGAGGGAGGGAGACACAAGAGGAAAGAGATATTGCAACATATGTATATGTATAACTGATTCACTTTGTTATAAAGCAGAAACTAACACACACCATTGTAAAGCAATTGTACTCCAATAAAGATGTAATATATATATGTATATATATATTAGCTGTTTTCCCCATGTTGTACAATATATGCTTATAGCTTATTATATATCTAATAGTTTGTACCTCCCACTATCCCAGCGCTATCTTGCCCCTCTCCCTCTCCCCTATCTCCTGTGCTAACCACTAATTTGTTCTGTGTCTTTGTGAGTCTGCTTCTTTTTGTTACATTCACTAGTTGGTTATATTTTTTTAGACTCCACATATAAGTGATATCATACAGTATTTGTCTTTCTCTGACTTATTTCACTTAGCATAATGCCCCCCAATCCCATCCACGTTGCTGCAAATGGCCAAATGTCATCCCTTTTTATGGCTGAGTAGTATTCCATTGTGTATATACATATATATATATATATATATATATATATATATATTATATATATATATACCACATCTTCTTTATCCATTCATCTGTGATGGACACTTAGGTTGCTTCCATATCTTGGCAATTGTAAATTATACTGCTATGAACATTGGGGTGAATGTATCTTTTTGAATTGCTGTTTTTGTTTCTTTTGGATATCTATCCAGGAGTGTAATTACTGGATCATATCATAGTTCTATTTTTAGGTTTTTGAGAAACCTTCATACTGTTCTCCATAGTGGCTGCACCAATTTACATTCCCACCGACAGTGTAGGAGGGTTTACTTTTTTCTACACCCTCTCCAGCATTTGTTATTTGTGTTCTTTTTGATGATAGCCATTCTGACTTATGTGAGGTGATATCTTAATGTGGTTTTGATTTGTGTTTCCCTGATGATAAGCAATGTTGAGCATCTTTTCATATGCCTCTTGGCCATCTGCTTTTTCTCTTTGGAAAAATGTCTGTTACACTTTTTTCGAGCACTCCAATCTCATTTCTGAAAGGTTTACCTTCTTTGAACATGTGGGCTTTGAAGTGAGGTATGTCTGGGAGGTATTCTGCCTCTGAATTTTGACATAATACAAACTCTATGATCCCCACTATTTTCAACTGTAAAATGAGAGTGATGACAGTAACTACCTTTCAGGGTTGTTTTGAGGCTCAAGTGAGGGGACAAATTAAAAGTGTCTGTTACTAAGTAGATACTCTTCTGTTGCAACCCCCAGCCCTTTCTCCAGGAGCCTGAATGGCAGGTTGTAAAAGTAGTGAAAATTTCTCCCATCTTGAATGTGGGCTTGGCCACCAGGACATTAGCAATCAGGACTCAAGCTGGGGTTTGAACAGCATTTATGTATCAGGTCTTGTTTGCTCCTGTGTTTCTGTGGAAACTTGAGACCCCACAGTAAGAAGTCCATGCCAGCATACTAGGAAACAAAAACCTCATGGAGTAGAGGGGAGCCTTCTCCAGGGAAGTCTCCGCTAGACAAAATAGCCTACTTACTTCCCGACACTTGAAGTCAGTATTCCTAGACTAAGGCCAGCTGACCCACAGCATCATGAGAACCAATAACGTGTGTCTATTTTAAACCTTTGTTTGTTGGGGGGTTATTTGTTACATAGCAAAAACTAACTGATACAAGTGTGGCAGAACATCTTTGTTAGGCTAATGACACACACTCATTTTATCTTTAAATGAAAGAAAGCAGAGATTGCAAAGACCATTAGACAGACTGAGCCACTTTTTTGATGATATGTGTGAATTGTTGAATAAAATTCCGAGATCTGTCTCTGTTTTTCATTCAGTGATTTACTAGCTCAACTTTCTCAACAGACATTTCAGAAAATAAGAATGAGTAAATTTTGGTTTCACAAAAGTTCAGCCAGCTCCTGAAATATAGATCAGGCTTTTGTTGTGTATATATACATACATAAAATATTGAGAAATTCATTCCCAATAATTTATGTGGAGTAATATATCAATATAGCAATAATATCTTGTTTGGTATAACTTTATCCAGTCGGAACTCTTCCAATAGGTTCTCAAAAATAAAGTAAAAATAAACTTTAAAAATGAACATATGTCTTTCCCTTCCAATCCTTGCCTTCTTATTAAAGATTGCTGCTTTCCCATTGTGAAACCTATACCCCCAATACAGCTTGCAGACCCTGCTGGATGCAAGCACAGTCTATATGCCCATCCTCACCTCCCGTGTCTGCATCTCACTCCCTCTGTCTGTGCTGGCCACCTGGCCTTCTTCACATCTTGGTGAGCTACAGGTATGCTCTAGGCACCCTCCTACCACAGGGCCATTTTTCAGTCTAGTATTCATCTGATCCATCCATAATGTTAATTCATACTCATCCTTTGAATCTACTTCAATAATAATTTACTCAAAGAAGCTTTCCTAATTTCCTCCTGCAGCCCTAAATTTATTTCAAGCTCCATTATTGGTTCTATTGCTGCCATATTCCTTTGTATGCAACTGATATTTTATTATCTCAAGTCTTGGTTTAAAGTCTTTCTGCCCCCATTATGTTATATTATTCCTGAGAGAGGACACTAAATCTACTTTTCTCACCATTGTAGTCTCAGAACATAGGATGGTTCTGGATTCAAGATAAGTCCTCCAACCTCTGCTTCTCATCATAAAGCAATTGAACCTCTCGTCCCACTGTGAACATCACTAAACGTGGGCAACAGACGTGATGTGAACACTTTCAGGCATCCAGGCAGTGCAGGATCATGGTCATTGGAAAAGGAATGAGCACAAAGCAACACTAAAACAACACTAGTTTTCCACTTGGGGATACCTTTCCTCTGCTGTGGAAAGAAGTGGAACCCAAACACAGCAACTGTGTGGCTGAGCTGAGAAGGTAAAAAGTGGAGTCCTGGGATGTGGCAGGATTGAGAATCTATAGGGCAGTGCACAGAAGAAGAGGTTTCTGGGCAGATTGGAGACCCTAGAAGTCTGTGCGGGGACTTACTGCAGTCCAGTGGATAAAGGCTGCCCAGTGCATGCCCAGGAAATGTTCCCCAAGGCCGAGCAGAACTGAGAACCGAACAGAGATGCTGAGGTCAGGTGTACCCTCCCAGTGGAGAGACCTCACTGAGCACATTAGGCATCTAGTTAAGACTCCAGCAAGTCTGTGTACTAGGTGTAGGGACCATGTCCTAGAAAAGGCATTGGCAAACAACAAGCATAAGCAATGTAGGGTGGATATATAAATACAAGACAAAAAAGACTTCAAGGCAAGAAGTATTACTGGAGACAAATAAGAGACATTACATAATGGTAATGGAGTCAATTCATCTGGAAGACAGCAATCAAGTATGTTTATGCACTCATAACAGTACTTTAAAATACATGAAGCAGTGATTCAGTTATATATATATATATATATACACACACACATATATATTCTTTTTTAGATTCTTTTCCCTTATAGATTATTACAAAATATTAAGTATAGTTCCCTGTGCTATACAGTAGGTCCTTGCTGGTTATCTATTTTATATTTATAGTGGGGTATGTATGTTAATATCAACTGTGCTGTACACCTGAAACTAACACGACATTGTAAATCAACTATACTTCAATAAATATATATATAGAAATAATATACATGAAGCAAAACTGACACAACTCAAAGAAGAAATATAGAAGTCCACATCATAGTTGGATATTTTACACTTCACTCTCAGTAATATAAAGAACAAGATAAAACATTAATAAGTGTATAGATATGAATCACAATATTCCACACTGGAATAAAATTAGAATTCAATAATAATAAGAGACCTAGAAAATCTCCAGGTATTTGAACATTAAACAATCCAAGATGTGGGTTAAAAAGGAAATCACAAGGAGAATAATATTATACTTTAACATAATTATAATAAAGATACAATATATCAACATTTGTGGAATTCTGCTAAAGAAGTGTTTAGAGGAACATTTATAGATTTACATGCTTAGATTAGAAAAGAACAGTTTAAAAACTGACAATCTATGTTTTCATCTAAAGGTGCCAGAAAAATAAGAGCAATTTAAACACAAAATAAGTAGAAGGAAGAATATACTAAAGATAAAAACAGAGATCAGTAAAATAGAATACAGTCAGGTAATAAAAATAGAGAAAATTAACACATTAAAAAGTTAACTCTATGATGATTGATAAAGCAGAAATGCTTAAGAAAAAAAGGTAAACACAAATTACCAGTATCAGGTATGGAAAAGGAAATATCATGCCACCTCCTACAGAAATTTCAAAGATAATTATTCAGTATCATAACTTTATATGAATAAATTTTAACAATTTATGCTAAATAAATGAATACATTGAAAAAACAATTTACCAAAACTGACACAAGAAGAAATAAAATCAGAATAGCTCTATACTTAATGAACTATCAAATGTGCATTAGGAAAGAAAAAGAACCTCGTTACAAAGAAAACTTCAGGTACAAAAGTTTTACCGATTGAATCTATCAAAAATTAGTAGAGATAATACCAATCTTCCACAAAGGTTTTCAGGAAATAAAGAAGGGAAAACGTGCTCTAGTTCTTTTTATGGAGCCAACTTAAATCTGACACAATAATCTTTAAAATGAACTTAGAAGAAAAGATCATTAAATATATTTTCTGTAGTTATCTGTAGTAGTTATCTTTTCCAATAACTACTGTAAACATACATACCAAAATCCTTAATTTAATATCAGCAAACAAACAAGTGTGGCTTATCCCATGAATGCAAGGTAGGTAAAGCAGTCAAAAAATCAATAATGGCAACTCACTTCTTCAACAGAATAAAAAATGAAAAACATAAACTTATTATTATCTCAATAAATACAGAAAATGCATATAAGATAATTCTGCTCATATTTATGAGAAAACCTCACAGTCAATTAGGAATACAGGGATCTCCTTCAACCTGATAAAAGGCACCTGCCAAAAATCTGCAGGCAACATCATAATTAATGGTGAAATACTAGAAGTTGTTCCTCTAAGATGAGGCCAAGGCAAGGATGGTCAACCTCAATGCTTCTATTTAACATTTTATTGGATACCAGCCAGTGCAGTGCAGAAAATAAGTGAGTCAAGATAACCTGTTTGGAATTGAAGAAAAAAAACCCTGTCTTTGTCATAGTTGACTTGTTTGGTTGTTTGCTTTGACTGGCGTTGTATTTTTCTTCTGCCATTACAGGAGGATGCTTAATCTCACAGACAGGGTATTATCAACCTCTCCATCTAAGCCTCATCCTGGACTTTAAAAATGCCCATACCAAGTTTCCCTCTTCATTGGAGGTGAGGTGAGGCTGCAGAAGACTTTCTGACACATTCAGTGCCCCTGCTGACCCTCACACACCTGAGGTCCCCCGACCCTTCTCACACTGTCACACTCTCCTTCTCTCTCTCCCTCTAACCCACAGCCCTCATTCCTTCTTTTATATACTTAAGAGTGACTCTAAAAATATCACGCATATTCCTCATTGTCTGTCTGCCTTGTCTCCGTCTATTAGAATGCACTTTCCATGAGGATCTGGTACTGCTTTCATAGTTTGGTTGGGTGATGCTTCTCAAGGGCCTGGAACAGCGTCTGACATGTAGTGGGCTCTCAGTAATTTTATGCTGAATGAACAAATTCATGAATGAATGGGGTGGACATGGAGACCAACATCGCCCTGCAAGGGCCAAACCACAGTGGTTCTGTTAAAAACGAAGCTGAAATGTAGTGTTCGGTTCATTCAGTTAGAGCCCTACAATAGGTCTGCACTGCCCCAGACTGGGAAGCCTGGACTGACTAAGCACTTGGGGAAAATAGATCCACGGGCAGACCAGTTCCCATCTGCCTCTGCTGTGCTGCTCTCGGCTGGCTTCCACTGACCGATTCAGTTTCATGTCGGGGTGCAGAATCGTTACATCTTTGGAGGGTGTCTTGGGACCTGGAGTTGCAGCCTGTGTTTTTACTTAGCAGAATATTTAATCCACAACTTCCAGGAGCAGTGGAGACCCTGCTGAGTCACACACACCTACCAGGCACCAACAGGCCCTGGTATAAAGATATTCACGGGGTGATTTTCTCTAGCATGTAGCTGCACACCCCATTTCTCCCTAGGCATGCAGAAGCATGAAAGCCTCGGCCACTAGAGAGAATACCAGACCTCTTCTCCGTGGCTTTGTCCCAGCTGCTTTGTCCCAGACAGGCAGTCCCCAGCAACAAAGAGGTCTTTCAAGCTGTCCTGCTTTGGAGTGAGGCAGATTCTTTTCTGGGCAAGGCTTACAACACTGAGAAGGTGACTGAGGAGTTGGACACCTGTCTCTAACCACAGCATCAGTGACTTTGGGAGGACTTGGGGTAATTAACAGTACCTGGCTGTCAGACAACAGCTCATTAACACTTATAGCTACGTCCTCTGAAGGCTGCAGCCGCATTCCTTTATATTCATGTATTCTTTTCCCTGCTGTTCTGAGAGTTCCCAAGCTGCAAGCTCTTGCGAAGGATGCTTGTATTAAAGCATTATTTTTGTTCCCACTCCCTGGAGCTTCTTTTATGATTTAAGGTATGAAGCCTTTGTCGTTTCTACTCAAAAGGAGTTGGGTTCAGAGTACAGACCCCAGAAGGGTTTTCAGTCTGACATGACAACACTACTTGCTGCTATCTGGACCCTGTGTCCTACGTATGCTGGCAAATGTGACAGTGAAGAAGGAAATATGGATTGTTCATGCAGTTGCTGGGCTAATGCAGAGATCTCTGGACCCTGGACCCAGAATGGAAATACAATTTAGGGAGTAGAATATCAGTGCAGATGTCAAGGAAGAAGGTGTAAGGTTGGGGCTGGACTCTGCACCACGGTTAGGTTTCACTCTTCATGCAACAACTGCTTCCTGGGTGAACAGTACTCCAGGTCCTGGGTTGGGAGATGGACAGTCAGGCATCACCCTGCTCTCAGGGAGGTGGCTGTTCAAGGCTGGGTCTTCCCATTCTGTGCATTCTATTCTCTATCGATGCATTTGCTCCTGTTCCCAGTGACTTTCACTCTCTATCATAAGCACTTGCCTTGACAATCGCGGAGCCAACAGGTCTGTAGATGGTTAGGAGGTATCATTCCTGAGAGGTACATGCATGTAGCACTTAAAATCATGGGTACTAGGACCAGACCCATCCTATTTCTAATCCGGGTATGCTAATCTTACTTTTGGATCCGGTACTAACCTGATGTGTACCACAGTTTCTTCATCTGTAAAATGGAAAGAATCATAATAACAGCTTTCTTCTCTGGTTGTTGGGCCATTAAATGTAATGCTCAGGCAAAGCATTTAGCACTAAGAGCAACACATATTAACCACTCCTGAAAGTCAACTGTTGGAGCATAGAACTCTTTAGAAGATTAAATAAAATATTCAGCAGAAGTAGAAAAATCATCTCCTGTAATCAATAATAAAAGACAAAAAATAGACCTAGCCAAACCTCCACAATTCAGGCTGTGACCAGGCTTTACTCTGCACTTCCCCTGACAGTGCAGAGAGGAGGAGGGAACACGTTCTCCTTCAAGGATGGTGGCAAGGCTAAATTCTAGAAGATGTGGGAATAAACTACAGGACATTCCCAAGCAAGGTAAGTACAGCTGGGACGATTAAGCTTTGGGTTGAAGGAAAAAATAGAAGGAAACTAAGAAAAGCCCGAGGCTGGAAATTACAACTCAGGTCTGGGTAGACATTTGGGAGATGGATAAAATAGGTGCATATCTCACACCATAGGTTTTGAAGTTAGATGTAACTGGATCTGCATCTCCCGAAACAATTATAAGTACAGTTGTCCTAACAGTAAAAATGGTGCAATGTACTTACCATCTGAGATGGCAAAGATTATGGATGATAAATGCAGTATATTTAACCAAGTATATTGCTGGTGAGGAGCTTACAGTCTAGTGGTGAACACAGACAATAAAAAAATATTCACATACACCTCAACACAAGAGCACAGAGAAGAGGAACCCTCTTCTGACGTAGCACATCACCAAAGAACCTGGCCCTCTCAGGGTCAGCAGGAGGAGACAAGGCCTGAACTGGGAGTATAACTCAGCTTCAGGATGGGGTGTACTTGGCACCTACCATTTTGCTCTCTATTCTAGAGGCTTCCATTGTACCTGAGAAAAAAAGAGTTTCAATTGAATCTACTGTTACATAACTTACACTTTAATGAGTAGTTCAATATACATAAATTCCACCATGTACTTACAAGTATTTTCTTAGCCTAGATTCCTAGTACTGCAATTATCTGGTCAAGATGGGAACACACTGCCATGTTGCTTTCTTGGAAGCCTATACTATCATGGTCCAAAGAGCAGGGCATGAGAGTGGTATTTAAAAGGAATTAAAAATGCATAGCTGTATTCTTCTAAGATAATTGAGAAGGAAAGAGAAAGGGAAAGACTTGCCCATATATCATATTCAGTAAGGGTTAATTCTACATTTTCCTGTTTTAAAATGTTTTAAAATTTCTTGTTGTCTTAGATGAATGTCAAGTAACTGTGACATGTATCAGAATTCTTTGTTATTTTAAGGACATTTTAATCATAAAAATTCATTTGTGTATACCAATGTCAGTGGGTAGAGTCCTGACCTATCACTACATTCATTTATCTTTGATCTCTTTATGCAGTATATTTTAAATTTCATCCAGTAATGAAAAAACAAACAAACAAACAAAAAACCCTAGTCAATCAGCATTGATTCTGTCTTGTATTAAACAAGTGTGTGAATTTCTGTAGCATCACTGCTTTCTCTGTATCCCAGAAGGATGGCATCCTTGTTCAGTTTCTCAAGGGAAGCATTCAGAGTTCTTTCAGTCACTTAAAAGAAGAATTGGAAAAAACATTGAGAGTACTCTATTTACAACAATTTGTGATGTTATTGTTCCTCTCCACTGATAATTTTCAATATTTTAAAATAACATATTAAAAAAATAACATCTTTTTCAGGAAAGTGTGGTAGCATTATTCAAATTATCTTTAAGGTTTGGTACTTCAAAAAATAACTGGGTTTAGTGATAAATTGTAGCATTTAAACCTTTTTATGCTCCTCATAAATGCAATAGAAAGGTAACAGTAAGTAACCAATAAGGCTCATTTAGCATTTTATCTATTTTGAAATAATAATTCTGTTTCATTTTGGAGTAAAAATAAATAAAAAAAGAATACCACCTCTGGGTAGGTGAAATAGATGCAATTTCCCTCTTTCTTCTGCTAAGTATAACTGAAAACCATGAACATTATACATAAAAAATATAAATAAATAAATAAGGCTGAAACATGGACCAAAAAAATGCATACCAGCTAGGGACGTCAGGATCCAAGAAACAATGCTGTTATGAGTCCCCTGCTTTTGTCTTGTATCATGTATTCTATACTTGGAGCTAAAGAAACCAGTAACCTGGAACACCAATGAGCACAGATGAAAAAAAAAAAAAACAATAGAAATCTGCTTCTCTCCAAAGGGACGGAAGGGGCACCCTAGCAAGACAGAACATATTCAGCCAATAACTATTCTACTCCAGAGAAACACCATAAAAATCTGTGGCCACACCTTTTCCCAAGCCAGGAATGGCTGAGTGGGGGCACTTAGACTTCCCCCTTCACCAGGCTGTAACCAGGAATCCCAACAACTGCCCCAAGGCTGTGTTATAGAAGGCCAAGTAGGGAGCTGGGCTTTCACACACCAGATGTTAAATAGGTCCTCGTCCCTCACTGTAGTGTTGGTGGAGACTTTTATCTCCACTGTATTGAAGTACCCCCTCCTCCCTTTTGGGGTGGTGTCATAGGAAGCCTAGTGGAGTATAGTTGGTGGTAATAAGGCCAGACCCCTCCATCCACAGCACAGAGGTCACGTGGGAAGAAGTAATGAGATGCTCCTACCCTTCCTCGCCCTAGGGGGTATCAGCAAAATCCTAGTGAGGGTGTGGAATGCTCACCACTGCCCAGCAGAAATGAGGAGCCCATCACCCCTTGGGTACTGATGGAGGCAGAGTGTAATATGGACTTCTTCCCCTGAGTGACAGAATAAGTCATCACCCTTACCTTTACACCAGTGTGGTCTCCCAGCAAGCTAGCGAAAACAGAAATCTTAAATTAGATCCAGATTTTCATTACATAATGCTGAAGATGTCTAGGTTTCAATTGGAAATCCGTCACCATATCAGAACCTGAAAAGTCTCAAATCAAATGAAACAGGGCAATGAATAGATGCCAACATCGAGATGACAGAGAAGTTAGGATTATTTGATAACAACTTTAAAGCAGCTAAGATAAAAATGCTTTGATGAGTAATTATGAAAATGCTTGAAACAAAGGGGGAAAAATGCAAGGTCTCAACAGGGAAATAAAGAAGAACCAAATGGAAGTTTTAGAAGTGAAAAATGCAATAACAACATAAAAAAAAATCACTGAATGGCTTAACATTCAGTGTTAAGAATAGATGGAGGAAAGAATCAGTGGACTTGAAAACAGAGCAATAAAAATCTGATCAACAGGAGAAAATAGATTGGAAAAAAAAATAAAGGAACTTAACAAAAGATATAACATTTGTATCCTCAGTGGCTAGGAAGAAAAGGAGAAAGAGGGGCTGAAGAGGTGCTCAAGGAAATAATGGCTGTAAACTCTCCAAATCTGGCAAAAGACATAAACCTTCAGGTTCAAGAAGTTGAGTGAATCCCAAAGAGATATTTACAACACAACATATCATTGTCAAACTTCTGAAAGTAAAGACAAAGAAAAAATCTTGAATGAAGTGAGAGAGAAATGACACCTAATCAGTAGGGAAAAATCAGTTTTAATGACAGCAGATTTCTTTTCAGAAACCATGGATGCCAGAAGGAAAAGGCACAATATTTTTTAAGTGCCAAAATAAAAGAAATTTTAACCCAGAATTCTATACCCAACAAAAATATTATTCAGCAATATAGGGGAAATCTAAATAGGAAGTTTTCTAGACAGAGACAATTGAAAAATGAAAGAATTTTGAAACACCAGGAAGGAAGAAAAACAACAAAATAAGTAAAAATGTGGGAAAATAAAATTTTCTCTGCTTTTGTTATCTAAATTATGTCTGATGGTTGAGACAAAAATTATAACACAGACATGGCTTTAAATATGTGTAGAAAAAATATTTAAGATAATTATATTACAAATGTTATGCAAACAGTAAAGGGATGTAAAGGGAGATGAGTTTTTTATACTTCATGTGAACAAGGAAAATGTCAAAATTAATAGGCAGTTATAAGTAATTATATAGTATAAAACCCAGAGAACTACCAAAATAGCCATATAGACAAATCCACTCACATACACAATACATAAATAAAAATAAAATTCTAAAAAATGTTCAAGTAACTCATAGGAAGGCAGAAAAAAGAAAACAGAGGAATGAAAAACGGAAAGAACAAATAGAAAACCAAAAAGTGAGATGATAGACCCAAGTCCTAACATAGCAATAATTACATTACATGTAATAGTCTAAACATACAAATTCAAACACTGAGATTGGTAAGGTGGATTAAAAATGTGAGCCAACTATACACTTTCTATATGTAACTCATTTCACATATGACACTATAAGTAGGTTGAGAGTAAAAGGATGGAAAAAGTATGTCATGCAAACATTAATCAAAAGAAAAATGTGGAATATTATCAGATAAAGTAAGACTCTGGAGCAAACAAAATAGCCAGAGTCTGAGAGAGACGTTACTTAATGATGATACTGTCAATTCATGAAGACGCCATAGCAATCCTAAAAGTGCATGCAACAAACCACGTAGCTGCAAATTATGTAAAACAAAATCTTATGACTGAAAGAAGGAAACGATCAATCCATGATCACAGTTGGAGACTTTAACACCCCTCTCAGCAATTGATAGAACAATAGGACAGAAAATAAGCTGGAAAAGAGACAAATTCAACAATATGACCAATCAAAAGAAGTAATCAAGATTTATAGCATGTTCTACCCAACAACAGAAGACCCTGCAGTTTTCTCAAATGCTCTCAAACATATACCAAGATAGAGAACCTCCTGAGCCATAAAACAAGCTTCACCAAATGTAAAAGAATTAGACCATTTGCAGTATGTTCTTTGACCACTATGAAACCATTACATTTGTATCAAAATGTAATAGCACCACTTTGGTGATATCTAATATAAAACAAAACAAGCATGTCTATTGACAATGAAATGCTACATTTCTTTGTGAATCCTGGAGAAATACCTACACATGTGCACACAGAGGCATGGTTAAAGATGTTCACCGCAACATTATTTATAATTGTAATAAAATATGAAACATCTAAATGTTTCCCAGCAAGGCTGGGAATGGTTAAATAAGCATGCTAATACATACTGTTACATAATTCATGATCACATAGGAAGCAGACCCACATATATTAACAGAGAGATATATTTAAAAACACCTTAAGTGAAAAAACAAATTAAATAGCAACATGGTAGCAGTTATCTAATGCCACAAGAATCCTGCGTCACAAACCACTAAAAAAACGTAGTGCCACCCAGAATCAACACCATGAATTTAGATTGGGCTTGGATAGAAAGCTCCCTCTCAGCTGGGCACCTACACTTACCTGATGAACAGCTGAGAGTCAGCTGATCTAGGATGGCCTTGGCAGGGAGATTAGGGGAACTTGGCCCTGCTCTACACCTGCCTTGTTCTCCAGAAGGACAACTCAGACATCTTCTCACAAGGAAGGCAGAGGAGTGAGACAGCAAGTGGAAACACACAGGCTTCTTATAGCCTAGTTCATGATGGACTCTTATTGCTTCCACCTCATTCTATGGCCCCAAATTAGTCACATGGATGAGCCCAAATTCAAGGGCTGGAGAAAGAGACTGCCTCTTTTGTGAGAGAAACTGAAAAGGCATGTGGCAATAGTCATGATAAAAGGAGAGGGGAAGTATTTGGGCCATTAATGCAATCAATCCACCACAAATATCTACAGTTACATAACGCAACCTCTCTTACGTGTGTGCAGGTTGTGTTGAATTCTTAGATTACTGGTGCAGAACACAAAGGAGAGTTTAGCAGGCGCTGGCGAATTGACTTTTCACACTGAGGATGTTTTCTTTTTTTTGTGTTAAAAACATATAGGCTATGTAAAACAAACTAGTAAGACACTTATAGAATGTTGAGATACAAACAAGAAAACTCTACATTATGAGTGAGATCCAAGGAGTGTGAAAGTAAACTGATAATGTCTTCAAGGTCCAGATCAGGAAGAGCAGGTACCCTAGTCTGTAACAGTAAGTAATCTGGTTTGCTGACATTTGTTGTGTTTGCTACATCCCAGGGTCTTTTCAAATATTTCATCCAATTATCCCAATAATTTGCATGGATGGTCTTATGGTACCCATTCTAGAGATAAGACAGCTAAGCCTCAGAGAAAGTAAATAACTTAACCAAGTTTATCTTGTTGATAAGGGAGAGGCTGGCATTGTACAGGCTACTTCTCATGCTCTTGACTCTGCCCCTGATTCCTCTCATGTAGCAACATGGCATCAAGTGTGTCAACACATGTGAAACTTAGGAAGGCAAAGGAGCAAATTGAGTATGATAGATGTAAAGCGATTTTCTTGAATTGACTTTATAGTAGATAGTATTTGGTGACACAGAAAATCACAAAAGAAATACTACTTTCTTCAAACACACATTCACAAAACTCACACAGATGAAGAAATGAACAAAAGAACAGGTCCTAAGTCTAGTCAGTAGTAAAGTAGAACTCTTGTTTCTTCTTTCTCTCTCTCTCTCTTCCTTCCTTTTTGCTGACATTATTTTTTTTATGAGAGAGACACCAGGAAATAAAAATGCTGCATTTGGTTAGCATTTTG
Source organism: Phocoena sinus (assembly GCF_008692025.1). NCBI lineage: Eukaryota > Metazoa > Chordata > Mammalia > Artiodactyla > Phocoenidae > Phocoena > Phocoena sinus. Next base: position 4,369,987 of record NC_045775.1, on the reverse strand, counting down.
TAAAGCACAGATTAGGAAATAAATACCTCATGCCTGCATGCAACTGCTGAAGTTATAATTAACAGCAGGTGGGGTTTACGCTGTTGGCTGTTTCGCACAAAGGAGGCTGGAGAGAGTAGCTCACTTCCATATAGCCCCACAGCTTCTGGTCCCAGAATGACCATCATCAGATGTCTTTTTCGTCCTGGGCTGGGTGGTCAGGAAACAGGTTCTCCTTGTCTTGTCCTTGAGAGCTGATGCGATCACCAGGTGGCCCTCAGATGGCAGGGTGCCAGTAATTTGACATCATTTTTGGCACAGAATGACTACCAAAGAAATTTCTACAATTCTTGAAGGTTTCAAAAAATCAAACTAAGATAATGTTATACTGCTGGTTGGAAAGCATTCTCTTTTTTTTGTTACTTTTACCTCAATCTATTTTCTAGAATTGTGGGAGAATTATGGATTCTTCCCCTTTAGCTTGGTGTGTTTTCTCTCAATCATAACAATGCACAGCTAGATTTCATTATGAGGATTTTTCTCATAAGCTGTAATTCAAATATATACTTTTGTCTAGAAATAGTGAAATTTTTAATCCTTTCTTCAAAAACTGTGAAAGTCCTGCTCTGGCCAGATTTATGGCAGATTGAGGAGCAGGACAATTATTTAAATCCTAGGAGTAGCAGAGACTGTTAAAATCTATTAGAATACAAAGACAGCAGTAATAAAAAGTTGATTTTTTTTTTTTTTTACCTAAACATTCTCATAAGAGATCACAGACTGTAGCTGTAATACTGCTTAATGATGAAATTTGTTTTGATGTAATTTCTAATTAGTTTTTTTTTTTTTTTTTGAGTTCTTCTGTAATGAATGTATGGTTGAAGAATTGGGATGCTATAAGTACTTGGAGGGGAGAAAAACCAGCATCAATATTCTCTGGATTTATCAGAAGTTGGTGATAGAAAACCAATAAATTTATTCCATGGAGGTTGTACCAACACATCAGTAAAATGTTGCTTGTAAGACAGTCCAAGGAGGTTTGGTGATCTTGTTACAATATGGTCAGTATTTTGAGTTTCAGGCACCACTTTTACTTTTTTTTTTTTTTTTTTTTTTTTTTTTTTGCGGTACGTGGGCCTCTCACTGTTATGGCCTCTCCCACTGCGGAGCACAGGCTCTGGACGCGCAGGCCCAGCGGCCACGGCTCACGGGCCCAGCCACTCCGTGGCATGAGGGATCCTCCCAGACCGGGGCACGAACCCGCGTCCCCTGCATCGGCAGGCAGACTCTCAACCACTGAGCCACCAGGGAAGCCCCAGGCACCACTTTTAAACCAGTATTTTTCTTATATGGATTCCTTTCTTTTCCTCACTTGATCATTTGGTGGACATGTACAAGACCAATGTCAATTTAATAAGAACACTCTGAGCCTTCCACCAGTAAGACCTGATCTCACGATCCCCAAAACCTCCATATTTGAAATTTTTGTCTACTCAACTGCACTTTACAAGTAATAACACTTTTATTATCTCATGTTTCATTCATCAAACACTATATAACTGACAATCAAGGCTTCTAATAAGCATGAGATTTCCATGCTATCAACGTGAGGTTGACGGCAACAAAGCAAGGAGTGGTTTGTTTTGTGGTTTATAGGCCGAGGTTTGGATCTCAGTCACTAGCTTTGTGGTGTTGGCAAGCTATTTAACTAATCTGTCTCTCTCTTTCTGTCCATCTCTCTCTCTTTCCCTCCCACTCCCCCATGCTTTTAAAACATTACTGCTGATATATTGCAAAACTGTTACAAGGGATGCTGAGACCTCAGGGTGGGAACCACTGCACTATAGAGACTCTTCTAAATAGGATAGTTGATTATGGAAAGAGAGAGGGACCCTTAGAATCGACCTTGTAATCAAGCAGAGTGGCTTATCTACATCACACTCTCCTAGCTGTCATGAAGTTGATGATACAAATGATGCTGGGTAGAAAACTGCATCAGAGACATGGGGGCTACACCCAGGACGCCATGGCAATGAGGCCATAGCACCAGGACAAAAGCACAAGTGTGTCAGATACAGGATGGGGCGACCTAGAGAAACTCATATCCAATTCATTAATCTCAGAGTTAGGGAGACAGGACCAGACACTGGAAGTCAATGGTCAGACACACTGAACTGAGCCCTGGAGTTGAAGGCCTGGGTTCTCCCTCCAGACATATGCCATTTATGACAGCAAGAAATACATGAGAAAGCACATGGTAGCATATGTATATATTTACAGTATTGAATTAGGAGAGTAATAGCCACAATTTTTTAAACGCCATTATGTACCGGGCCCTCTGCTTTACACATATTACCTTACTGTGGGCTCACAAAAATCCTATTTTTCAAATAAGAAAAAGAGGCTTATAAAGATTAAATGATTTCCCCAAATATGTGCAGCTAGAAGCTGTCCTAGTCAGGAATCAACACTAGGCTCTTTGATGGGATATCTCACACATCTTCCAATGCACTACCCCATAAATGCCCCAGGGATGTAGGAATCAATTGTCCCCTTATGTTTTCATAGTGCATCAAGTACAGATAAATGTTCACGTCTACCATCCAGTGTCCTCTTTTTACTACGAACACACAGAAAAATTAAATGGTGCTGTAAAAGTCTCCAAAAAAGAGAGCATGGACTTAAACTCAAGCGTTCTGAGGCCAGAAGCTATGCTGTTTTCCCTGTAGGATACAGCTGTTGAAGGAAACAGTAATCCCTTCAAACTTGGGTGGGGCTACAGGTGTATTTAGAATTGGTAAGAAAAAGTTTCACAGAGGAGGTGGGCTTGAATTGGCCCAGAAATTATATATGGGATTTTGTTGGTAGAAGAATAATGAAGGAAGATAAATAAGAAAGGAAGTCCCCCAATAGGGCATGTACGAAACATTATTCATAGAAATTTAACTTTTGAATCAATACTGTAGAAATACCTACAACTTGATATCTTTATAACGTGGTTATTTTGATATTTAAGGAATATGCTCTCTCAGATAACTTTCAGCTTGCGCTTAGTTTATATTTTTGTCATTGTCAACAATGAAGAGAATGGTTCCTACAAAATTAGCAAGCCTCAAGCAAGACTGTCTCCACATCGATTCTGATGTTGTAAAGCCGGGCAACTGAACTGTTTCCACACAAGAACCTCTACGTTGGGAAAACGGAGTTTTTCATCCTGGCTGGAGTGAGGGACAGCCTGGGTTCTTGCCTAAATACAGAGTATGAAGTATTTATTTTCAGCTTCAAAATTTTTGAGGCCTTTTATTTTATTAAAAATTTGTGTTTTTCTCCCATAATATTCTCACATTTGTTTCAATATAAAATATGTTTTAGATTATCATAGATTAAAATAGTCGTCGTGTCCCTCTGGGTACACTGCAGGAAAATCCATTTTGCCACATGTATCTGAACCCCTTCCTACGTTTGTGAATATCCACCTACACGTGACGAAAGGCAAAGCCCACTCTGCTAACGGCAGTGGATGCCGTGGTGGCGGCCATCTTCCAAGCTGATAAGCATCTCCGAAAGTCACAGTGACTGGCTTAGAGATGGGCACGTGCTGAGTCTGAATGCCGGGATCCTGTAGCTGTAGAGCCATTGCCAGTCATCTGGGGCAACAAGACGTGAGACTGGAGTGGACAGAGCAAATAATGGGGAAGCAGATCTAGAAATACGAGAGATAACCAGGCTCAAATGACTTAGTCTGACCAGCTGAATCAAGCTTTGCCTTAAACAAGCTGTGTGTTAGGACACAAAGTCCAACAGATTACATGTATCATTAAGCTTGGTCAAGCTGTCTTCTGCTCTTTGCAACCAAAGCACTCTATCTCATCCACTGTAAAATGTTGGTGTCTGGAAGTTTCCTTTCAGTGTTTTACTTTTTGCAATTGTGATTGGCATTACACAAAATTCCCTTGTACGGTGTCTCAGAGTGTGAAATAGGAAGGTAGTACATCCAGTGACTTTTGTACAGTACTGGATGATTGATACATGGCTGTGAGCTTTATAACTCAAATTCGGTAAAAGAGACATATATACACACAATACAGGTATGTACACACACATGCCTGTGTATATAGATATACACATACTGACATGTACATGCACATATATGTGTGTGTGTATGCACAAGTACACACACGTATTGTGTGAGCACACAGTATAATGTAGAGTACTAGAAAGAACTCTGGCTGGAAGCTCAGGAAATCTGGCTCTTGGCCCTGTCACTAATTATTTCCATGATCTTGGCAAATTCACTGTAAATTTGATGAATGATTGTTAGAATTTCCATGGCATTTATCAAAGTGGTCTCACATAAACTATCTCCTTGAATGCTCAAACAGTCCTATAAGACAAGAAAGGGCACGTGTTAAAAATGCAGATACTCTGGTGCAGATACTCTAAGACTGATGAAGTAGAATACCTGAGAGTAGGGCCCGGATATTTGTGTCAGTCCTTTCATTCCAGAAGATGATTGCGTTTAGTTAGGATGGAGACCCGACACCATCTGTCCTCAGTATTTTTATCCAGTATTCTGTGATCTTTGCAGCAGCCAGAGATCAAAGTTGGGAACCTAAACTTTCTTTATCCACATGCAATTGTCTGGAGATATGCCATCCTTCTCCAGGGCAAGCATATTGGAAACCCTAGATCCAGCTATATTTGAAGGCTTCCTACCCCTGGATTTTCTAGTTTTATGGATAAACAAAGTCAGGTGTCTATCAATGGCAGAAAGAGCCTGGCTGTGGTAAGATTATTGGGAGACCCTCATGTTCTGTCTTCACCCAGAAACCTGTAATAGTGCAGACGTTTCTTTCTTCCCATGTTTGGAGCATGACCCTCCAGTTCTTCAAGGTTCTTCCACCTACAGCTACCGGAAGCCCATACAATTCATCTCCTACCTGACAGCCCATTAGGTATGTGAGCACCTTGTCATGTTTTCTCTAAGTCTGTTCTTTTCCAGGGTAAAAACTGTCAGGAGTTCAGAAAAGAACAGAAATATGAATTTGATATTGAAGTCTATCTCTGAATATATCCAGACCTTTGAGTTATCTACTAAGAGATAGGCACTGACCTTTTGTAGGTATTTAGATATTTCTGTCCCACCTCCTGGCAAAGAAGCTTCTCTTGCTTAAGATAAAATATGTATAACTTAGCGAAGTTCTGTAGTGAGAAAGCTGGGTGGGGACAAAAGTTCAGTTCTTTGGCACATGTGCTCATTAAGAAATAGAAGTACCCAGTCACAACAAGAGTAATGCATTTTATTCTCTGCTTCCTCAAAGAGAAGGCACACCTTGTGTTTTATTTTGAGATTTCTGTTGAAGATGGTCAGTGGACTACTAGTGCTCTATTATAATAAAGTTCTCCATTTATCTCTCAGTTAACTGCACTGAGTTTTCAAAAGCTTTACCAACTCAGGGACGTGTGTCATCTATAATATGTAGTGCCTTTGGTCTGAGTATTTTGCAGTTAATGTGAATTTTTATAGAGCATCTCTGCATTCTTTTACTCTGACATAAAACTACTAACAGTGACAACTCACAACGACACAGGACTAATAACTCTTACACCTTTAAGGACTCGGCATGCAGGGGACAACGTGCCAAACGTGCTACACACATTGCTTTACTTAAGGAAGTTACTGACCTCATGGATAGGTTTTTTTTTTTTTTAATTTTTCAATTTTATTTTATCTTTTTATACAGCAGGTTCTTATTAGTCATCAATTTTATACACATCAGTGTATACATGTCAATCCCAATTGCTCAATTCATCACACCACCACCCACACCACTCCGCCGCTTTCCCCGCTTGGTGTCCATACGTTTGTTCTCTACATCTGTGTCTCGATTTCTGCCCTGCAAACCGGTTCATCTGTACCATTTTTCTAGGTTCCACATATATGCATTAATATACCATATTAGTTTTTTCTCTTTCTGACGTACTTCACTCTGTATGACAGTCTCTAGATCCATCCACGTCTCAACAAATGACTCAATTTTGTTCCTTTTTATGGCTGAGTAATATTCCCTTGTATATATGTACCACATCTTCTTTATCCATTCATCTGTCGATGGGAATTTAGGTTGCTTCCATGTCCTGGCTATTGTAAATAGTACTGCAATGAACATTGGGGTGCATGTGTCTTTTTGAATTATGGTTTTCTCTGGGTATATGCCCAGTAGTGGGATTGTTGGATCATATGGTAATTCTATTTTTAGTTTTTTAAGGAACCTCCAAACTGTTCTCCATAGTGGCTGTATCAATTTACATTCTCACCAACAGTGCAAGAGGGTACCCTTTTCTTCACACCCTCTCCAGGATTTGTTGTTTGTAGATTTTCTAATGATGGCCATTCTAACTGGTATGAAGTGATATCCCATTGTAGTTTTTTTTTTTTTTTTCGTTACGCGGGCCTCTCACTGCTGTGGCCTCTCCCGTTGCGGAGCACAGGCTCCGGACGCACAGGCCCAGCGGCCATGGCTCACGGGCCCAGTCGCTCCTTGGCATGCGGGATCTTCCCGGACCAGGGCATGAACCCATGTCCCCTGTATCAGCAGGCGGACTCTCAACCACTGCACCACCAGGGAAGCCCCCCCATTGTAGTTTTGATTTGCATTTCTCTAATAATTATTGATGTTGAGCAGCTTTTCATGTGCTTCTTGGCCATCTGTATGTCTGCATTGGAGAACTGTCTATTTAGATCTTCTGCCCATTTTTGGATTGAGTTGTTTGTTATTTTTAATATTGAGCTGAATGAGCTGTTTATACAGGTAGGTATTATTATCTTCAATATACAGATGAAGACCTAGAGGGTCACAGAGCTGAGATTAACTGGAAAGGCTGGCTTATAAGCTGGTAAATGGAAGAGCCAGACAGGTTCTGATCCAAGTATTTCTCTCCCCAGTCTGACTGCCTACCCCTCATTGTTCCCCTATGTGTAATTATAGAATTAGGTGTAATTATAAAATAATTCTGATTTTAGCTTATGGGATTGAAAGTCCCCTCCTTTGTCTGTCCTACTTCTATCTTCTTTATAGCCTTAAAAAATACTAACAGATATTTGAAGTCACTGCTTCCTAGTCTCACCTCATGTCCAAGCTCACCCACTCCTGCCTTTCTGGTGTCTTCACCATTCCAATGCCTCTGTTTTATGAAGGTCGTCCATGACACCCTAAAAACCTTCACTAAAAACCCTTTTTCCATGCCTGTCTTGTCATCACTTGTCCTGTCCTTTAAAATAGGAGTGCACGCTGGTGGATTAGTTTCCTGCGGGTTTTGTAACAAATTTTCACAAATTTGGAGGATTAAAAAGAAGAGAAATTTAATATCTCAGAGTTTTGGGGGTGAAAAGTCCAAGGTGTTGGCTGGGCCACACTCCTTCTGGAGGATCTACAGAATTTGTTCTCTGCCTCTTCCAGCTTCTGGTGGCAAACAGCTTTCCTTGGCTTGTGGTGGCATCTCTCCCTCTGCTCTTTCTTTTCATAGCCTTCTCTGTGTGTCTGATTCAAAACTCTCTAGGCCTCTTTCTTGTGAGGAAAGGCCTGATTGCAGGAAGACCACCCAGATGACCCAGTATACGCTCCTCCTCTCATGTTCCTAAACTTAATCACATCTTTTGTGATCAAAGACACATCCTTAGGTTCTAGGGATTAGGACGTGCACATAACTTGGGATAGGGGGCACCATTTAGCCCATTACATCTGATTCTGTCTTTAATCATAGTGCTATCCTACTCTTGTAATCTTCATGCTTCTTTCTTTTTTTTTTTTAATATTGGTTATGGAGACTATTTTTATTTACTTTTTATTATTTTTTGGCCGCACTGCACAGCAGGCAGAATCTTAGTTCCCTAACCAGGGAAACTGTGTCCCCTCCAATCTTAACCACTTGACCACCAGGGAGGTCCCTCTTCCTGGTTATTTCACCAATATTTCCTAGTATCTTGAAAATTCTCAAATTTATAACCTTGGCAGAGGTCTTCTGGGTTTATAACAATTCTTCTTCTTACACATGCACATAATCACAGAGGTTCTGTAGGTTTGTAATGCACAAATAAGATGCTGGCCAAGCTCTGGACACACTTGTTTCAGGGTAGGATCAAATTTCAACTTTTATTAGTTGACTTCCTACACATGAGTGGTTTATATCTTCTCCCCACTTACCCTTTCCTTAACCTAATATACCACGTATTTTTTTGTTAAATCAGTAATGTTTATGCTATTTTAACTATATATCCAGTGTACTAAAACATTATTTCCTTTTTTGTACAATGTATTTTACTTTCCTGGAGGTCAATAATCATCTTATTTATCAACTTAGCTTTTTGCTTAGTGTTTTTGTTGTTTGTTTTTGTTGGGGGGGGGTCAGCCATTATTTAATTAAAAAAAATTTAATTATTTAACCCATAAATTCAATGCTAGAATGTAAATCTCCTTCTAATATGTTTAAATGTATCCACATGAGCCATAAATCTCATTTTAGCTTTAAAAATGGGTCACCTGTAGGTCTGCTGTGCAGCTGTGGGGTAAAGGTTTCCCTTCACACTCATTTTAAGGTTTTCATCTTCTTTTTCTGGGTTGTATCTATACCTTTTTTTATATTTCATGTCCTTCTGAGTTTATTTTCTCATTTCGGTGGAGTATATCTTCTTTTAGCATGATACTTAAAATTCTTGAGAGGCTACAAATCTGAAAAAAAACGATTATAATCTCTATGCCTAATTAACATTCTGGCTGGGTACAAAAATATTGTGTACAAATTATTTCTCATAACTTTTGAACACAATGCTTCAGTTTCAGACTGGCTGTGGTGGAAGTGGGAGCCATTCTTGTCTACATCCTCTGTTTGTCCCATTTTCCTTTCTGTCTGGAAGACTTTAGGACTTTATTTTTCCCCCAGTGTTTTGAAATTTATGATGATGTATCTTCCTTGGTGTGTGGTCCTTCTCCTTCAACTGTGCTGGGAAATAAAGAGGAATCATTAATCGGACAAATGATGTTCTTCAGTTCCAAGGAAATTTCTTATGCCATTTTTCTTTTATTTCTTCTCCTTTATTTTTATGTTATCTTTCTTTTTTTCTGGAGTTTTCTATTCTTTGAACACTTTGGATTGATGTTTTAATTGTACTGTTTTTTTTCCCTATTTCTTATATTACATGCTTTCTAGGAAATATGATCAATTATACCTTCCAATCTTTTCATTGAATTTTTAATTTTACCATCTAATTTTAATATTTGAGAGATTATTTTTTATTATCTTAGGTGAAAAAAGCATTCAGTTTTTTTTGTAGATACATTATCTATTTTCACATCTCTAAGAATATGTGTATATTTTTAGGTTCTTCTACTCACTATACCTTGCATTTTTTCCAATTCTTTTGAGATTTATTTTTTCTTAAATTTCTATTTATTATTTTTCTTTAATTAAAAAAATTAAATATCTTTATTGGAGTATAATTGCCTTACAATGTTATGTTAGTTTCTGCTGTACAACAAAGTGAATAACTTCTCTGCTCACAAAGGCATGAAACTAGAAATCGATAAAAGAAAAACTGGAAAATTGATGAATACATGGAAATTAAACAATACTCTCCTGAACAACAAATGGCTCAAAGAAGAAATTATAGGGGCAAGAAAAAAGTTTCTTTAGACAAATGGAAATGGAAATACAACATACCAGAACTTATGGGATGCAGCAAAGGTCATTCTAAGAGGGAAGTTCATAGCAATAAACTTTTACATTAAGAAGCAAGAAAGAGAAACAATCTAGTGTTAATTCTTAATATTTTCTATGTTCATGGGAAGTTTGTCTCATCTGTTTCTTGAGAGGGGAGTTCTAAATTTTCCTTCATGGAGAGCATAAGGTCTACAACCAGTGTTCTGCAAACAAAGAGGGGAAAGGAGACAAGAGTAAGTAGATTGTTAATCACTTCATGTTCATGTTCTGTAGCTACAATAAGCTGTGCCTGAAGCCCTCACAGAGGTAACCTCCCAAATTTTCTGTAAAGAAGGACAGCTAACTCGTTTTATGAGATACAGTAGGAATCTTGCAGTTTCAGTTGCTGCCTAGATGTTCATCATCTAAGTCCAGTGTGATGTTTCCCATTCCCTCACCCCCAGCTTATTTCCACATTCTACCGTGTGTTTCCTTCTGTCAGATTGTCACCTGCTGCTCATTTCTCATAGTTAAACCTTCATCCCCATTTAAGGGTGTAATCAATGGCTTCCCAGACTTAGTTTCTTCCCTCTATTGTCTATGCTAGTACGATGAGTGGTCATGTTTCTGGGTAAACATGGTATATCTTTGCTCAGCATGTAGTAGTAGTTCTCATCACTCGGCTTGATAAACCCTCACCAATATCAGTAATATAAAGATCCTCACAATCTGTCTCACCCTTTTTGCTTTGCAGAATCATCCTGGGGTCTTTCCTCATCTGCTTCATTTTCTTACACATTTAACATTTCTTACAAGTTGGTAAATATGCCATGGCCACTTGCACTTATTTGACTTCACACAGTCTTTCCTCCTCTTCTCTCTACTTGTAAAAGTCCTGCTCTTGTTTCAGGATTGCTTCCACATTACCTTTCCTTTGGAGCTTTCATATCCCTTCCTATGAACTGGAGAGTGGTTCCGTCCTGCAGCCTGCAGCCTTTTATAGGTAATACTCCTGTTTTAGCACATGTCACACTAGATTACCAGTTCTTTATATTTATCAGGTTTCTCTTTTGTCTAACACACTTGCAAAGACTGAGATTATGTTTCTTCTTACATGACCTCATTTCTAACCATGTGCCTGGTACAGTGACGGCCAATAAGTGTTAATAAGATAAAGAAACACATGAATCAGTGTAGTGTTAACAAGTACATTTGTTGTTAATTTGAATACATTTGTTCAGCATTTACTTAGACAGTAATTATGATACAGCTTTTATTACAATTTGCACATTTAATAAAAACTTTTTGGCTCTGCTTCATGTTACTGATTATGTAAGTGAGGTAAGGTCTTGCCTCTAAGAACAAGCGTGTATTTAATTATGCAGGATAAACTTAAGCAGATAAATTGCATGATTCATCAACTCCTTCCTTTCCCTTCTTTTTCATGATTTTAGCATCAACCTATGATGTTTGTCCTGTTCATGTGGCTTTTCAACTAGACTTAACCTATTTATTTTATACTATCTCTTACTTTCTTAACTAAAATCTAAGATCCTAGACAAATGACCTCATAAGTGGAGTATTTACTGTGACCATTGTTATGTGGAGGAAAATATTGTAACTTTCATTTTTATTCACTCATTCATTTATTCTTTCATTTCCTGAAAATATATGCTATTTAATAGGTGATGGCCTCAAGTAGCATGTATAATTGATAAAGCACATTAATAAAATAAGCACTCCTGATCTTACCAACCAATCTAACTAGAATATAGCCAGGGGCACTGAGAGGCCACACAGATCCCACCCCTCTACTTTTCCTGGAAATAATGAGCAGCCTCAATTTTGTCTTAATCATCTCTTGGTCATTTAAAAATAGTTTTGCAATATATTCATATTTTATTAGACAATATCTTGTTCTCTTTTACTTGCTTTTGAATGCTATAAAAATGGTATCATACTATATGTACTATTCCACAACTTAAATATATATATATCTTTAAACATCTTTACTGGAGTATAATTGCTTTACAATGAGGTGTTAGTTTCTGCTTTATAACAAAGTGAATCAGTTATACATATACATATGTTCCCATATCTCTTCCCTCTTGTGTCTCCCTCCCTCCCACGCTCCCTATCCCACCCCTCTAGGTGGTCACAAAGCACCAAGCTGATCTCCCTGTGCTATGCAGCTGCTTCCCACTAGCTATATATTTTACGTTTGGTACTGTACATATGTCCATGCCAATCTCTCACTTTGTCACAGCTTACCCTTCCCCCTCCCCATATCCTCAAATCTATTCTCTAGTAGGTCTGTGTCTTTATTCCTGTCTTGCCCCTAGGTTCTTCATGACTTTTCTTTTTTCTTAGATTCCATATATATGTGTTAGCATACGGTATTTGTTTTTCTCTTTCTGACTTACTTCACTCTGTATGACAGCCTCTAGGTCCATCCACCTAGTGAAACTCAATTTCATTTCTTTTTATGGCTGAGCAATATTCCATTGTATATATATGCCACATCTTCTTTATCCATTCATGTGTCAGTGGACACTTAGGTTGCTTCCATGTCCTGGCTATGGTAAATAGAGCTGCAATGAACATTGTGGTACATTACTCTTTTTGCATTATGGTTTTCTCAGGGTATATACCCAGTAGTGGGATTGCTGGGTCATATGGTAACTCTGTTTTGAGGTTTTAAGGAATCTCCATAATGTTTTCCATGGTGGCCATATCAATTTACATTCCCACCAACAGTGCAAGAGGATTCCCTTTTCTCTACACCCTCTCCAGCATTTATTGTTTGTAGATTTTTTGATGATGACCATTCTGACTGGTGTGAGGTGAAACCTCATTGTAGTTTTGACTTGCATTTCTCTAATGATTAGTGATGTGGAGCATCCATTCATGTGTTTCTTGGCAACCTGTATATCTTCTTTGCATAAATGTCTATTTAGGTCTTCTGCCCATTTTTGGATTGGGTTGTTTGTTTTTCTGATATTGAGCTGCATGAGCTGCTTGTATATTTTGGAGATTAATCCTTTGTCAGTTGCTTAGTTTGCAAGTATTTTCTCCCAATCTAAGGGTTGTCTTTTCATCTTGTTTATGGTTTCCTTTGCTGTGCAAAAGCTTTTAAGTTTCATTAGGCCCCATTTGCTTATTTTTGTTTTTATTTCCATTTCTCTAGGAGGTGGATCAAAAAGGATCTTGCTGTGATTTATGTCATAGAGTGTTCTGCCTATGTTTTCCTCTAAGAGTTTGATAGTGTCTGGCCTTACATTTAGCTCTTTAATCCTTTTTGAGTTTAATTTTGTGTGTGGTGTTAGAGAGTGTTCTAATTTCATTCTTTTACAGGTAGCTGTCCAGTTTTCCCAGCACCACTTATTGAAGAGGCTGTCTTATCTCCACTATGCATTCTTACCGCCTTTATCAAAAATAAGGTGACCATATGTGTGTGGCTTTATCTCTGGGCTTTCTATCCTGTTCCATTTATCTATATTTCTTTTTTGTGAGAGTACCATACTGTCTTGATTACTGTAGCTTTGTAGTATACTTGGAAGGCTGGGAGCCTGATTCTTCGAGCTCCACTTTTCTTTTGCAAGATTGCTTTGGCTATTCGGGGTCTTTCATGTTTTCATACAAATTGTGCAATTTTTTGTTCTAGTTCTGTGAAAAATGCCATTGGTAGTTTGATAGGGATTGCATTGACTCTGTAGATTGCTTTGCGCAGTATAGGCATTTTCACAATGTTGATTCTTCCAATCCAAGAACACGGTATAACTCTCCATCTGTTTGCATCATCTTTAATTTATTTCATCAGTGTCTTATAGTTTTCTGCATACAGGTCTTTTGTCTCTTTAGGTAGGCTTATTCCTAGGTATTTTATTCTTTTTGTTGCAGTGGTAAATGGGAGTGTTTCCTTAATATCTCTTTCAGATTTTTCATCATTAGTGTATAGGAATGCAAGAGATTTCTGTGCATTAATTTTGTATCGTGCTACTTTACCAAATTCATTGATTAGCTGTAGTAGTTTTCTGGTAGCATCTTCAGGATTCCCTATGTATAGTATCATGTCATCTGCAAACAGTGACAGCTTTACTTCTTCTTTTCAGATTTGCATTCCTTTTATTTCTTTTCTTTTCTGATTGCTGTGGCTAAAACTTTTAAAACTCTGTTGAATAACAGTGGTTAGATTGGGTAACCTTGTCTTGTTCCTGATCTTAGAGGAAATAATTTCAGTTTTTCACCACTGAGAACAATGTTGGCTGTGGGTTTATCATATATGGCCTTTATTATGTTGAGGTAAGTTCCCTCTATGCCTACTTCCTGGGGGATTTTTGTTATAAATGGGTGTTGAATTTTGTCAAAAGCTTTATCTTCATCTATTGAGATGATCGTATTTTTTTCCTTCAATTTGTTAATATGGTGCATCACGTTGGTTGATTTGTGTATATTTAAGAATCCTTGCATTCCTGTGATAAACCCCACTTGATCATGGTGTATGTTCCTTTTAATGGTTGTTGGATTCTGTTTGCTAGTATTTTGTTGAGGATTTTTGCATCTATGTTCATCAGTAATATTGGTCTGTAGTTTTGTTTCTTTGTGACATCTTTGTCTGGTTTTGGTATCATGGTGATGGTGGTCTCGTAGAATTAGTTTGGGAGTGGTCCTCCCACTGCTATATTTTCGAAGAGTTTGAGAAAGATAGGTGTTAGCTCACCACTAAATGATAGAATTCGCCTGTGAAGCCATCTGGTCCTGGGCTTTTGTTTGCTGGAAGTTTTTTTTTTTTTTTTTTTTTTTTGCGGTACATGGGCCTCTCACTGTTGTGGCCTCTCCCATTGTGGAACACAGGCTCTGGACGTGCAGGCTCAGCAGCCATGGCTTACGGGTCCAGCCACTCCACAGCATGTGGGATCCTCCCAGACCAGGGCACGAACCCGTGTCCCCTGCATCGGCAGGTGAACTTTCAATCACTGCGCTACCAGGTAAGCCCTGGAAGGTTTTTAATCACAGTCTTAATTTCAGTGCTTGTGATTGGTCTGTTTATATTTTCTATTTCTTCCTGGTTCAGTCTCAGAAGGTTGTGCTTTCCAAAAAATGTTTCCATTTCTTCCAGGTTGTCCATGTTATTGCCATATAGTTGCTTGTAGTACTCTCTCAAGATCCTTTGTATTTCTGCAGTGTCAGTTGTTATTTCTCTTTTTTCAATTCTAATTCTGTTGATTTGAGTATTCTCACTTTTTTCTTGATGAGTCTGGCTAATGGTTTATCAATTTTGTTTATCTTCTCAAAGGACCATCTTTTAGTTTTATTGATCTTTGCTATTGTCTCGTTCATTTCTTTTACATTTATTTCTGATCTGACCTTTATGATTTCTTTCGTTCTGCTAACTTTGGGGTATTTTTGTTCTTCTTTCTCTAATTGCTTTAGGTGTAAGGTTAGGTTGTTTATTTGAGATGTTTCTTGTTTCTTGAGGTAGGATTCTATTGCTAGAAACTTCCCTCTTAGAACTGCTTTTGCTGCATCCCATATGTTTTGGGTCATTGTGTTTTCATTGCCATTTCTTTCTAGTATTTTTTGATTTCCTCTTTGATTTCCTCAGCTATCTCTTCATTATTAAGTAGTGTTTTGTTTAGCCTCCATGTATTTGTAGTTTTACAGATTTTTTCCTTTAATTGATATCTAGTCTCACAGCATTGTAGTCGGAAAAGATACTTGATATGATTTCAATTTTCTTAGGTTTATCAAGGCTTGATCTGTGACCCAAGATATGATCTATCCAGGATAATATTCCATGAGCACTTGAGAAGAATGTGTATTCTGTTGTTTTTGGATGGAAGGTCCTATAAATATCAATTAAGTCCATCTTGTTTAATGTATCATTTAAAGCTTGTGTTTCCTTATTTATTTTCATTTTGGATGATCTGTCCATTGGTGAAAGTGGGGTGTTAAAGTCCCCTACTATGATTGTGTTACTGTCGATTTCCCCTTTTATGGCTGTTAGTATTTGCCTTATGTATTGAGGTACTCCTATGTTGGATGCATAAATATTTACAACTGTTATATCACCTTCTTTGATTGATCTCTTGATATTATGTAGTTGCTTTCTTTGTCTCTTTGTTTTAAAGTCTATTTTTTCTGATATGAGAATTTCTACACCAGCTTTCTTTTGATTTCCATTTGCATGGAATATCTTTTTCCATCCCCACACTTTCAGTGTGTATGTGTCCCTAGGTCTGAAGTGGCTCTCTTGTAGACAGCATATATATGGGTCTTGGTTTTGTATCCATTCAGCCAATCTATGTCTTTTGCTTGGAACATTTAATCCATTTACATTTAAGGTAATTATCGATATGTATGTCCCTATTCCCATTTTCTTAATCGTTTTG
Organism: Phocoena sinus; assembly: GCF_008692025.1. Classification (NCBI taxonomy): domain Eukaryota; kingdom Metazoa; phylum Chordata; class Mammalia; order Artiodactyla; family Phocoenidae; genus Phocoena; species Phocoena sinus. The sequence continues at coordinate 4,353,920 of NC_045775.1, read as the reverse complement.
GGTTTGTTATTGCAAGTCTTTTCCTCCTCTTGTGTTTCCTGCTTAAAGAACTTCCTTTAGCATTTGTTGTAAAGCGGGTTTGGTGGTGCTGAATTCTCTTAGCTTTTGCTTGTCTGTAAAGTCTTTAATTTCTCCATCAAATCTGAATGAGATTGTTGCTGGGTAGAGTAATCTTGGTTGTAGGTCTTTCTCCTTCAGCACTTTAAATATGTCCTGCCACACCCTTCTGGCTTGCAGAGTTTCCACTGAAAGGTCAGGTGTTAACCTTATGGGGATTCCCCTGTGTGTTATTTGTTGTTTCTCCCTTGCTGCTTTTAATATATTTTCTTTGTATTTAATTTTTGATAGTTTGATTAATATGTGTCTTGGCATGTTTCTCCTTGGATTTATCCTGTATGGGACTCTCTGTGCTTTCTGGACTTGATTAACTATTTCCTCTCCCATATTAGGGAAGCTTTCAACTATAATCTCTTCAAATATTTTCTCAGTCCCTTTCTTTTTCTCTTCTTCTTCTGGGACCCCTATAATTCAAATAATGGTGTGTTTTATTTTGTCCCAGAACTGTCTGAGACTGTCCTCAATTATTTTCATTCTTTTTTCTTTATTCTACTCTGCAGTAGTTATTTCTACTATTTTATCTCTCAGGTCAATTATCCGTCTTCTGCCTCAGTTATTATGCTATTGATCCCTTCTAGAGAATTTTTAATTTCATTTATTGTGTTGTTCATCACTGTTTGTTTGCTCTTTAGTTCTTCTAGATCCTTGTTAAACATTTCTTGTATTTTCTCCATTCTATTTCCAAGATTTTGGATCACCTTTACTATCATTATTCTGAATTCTTTTTCAGGTAGACTGCCTATTTCCTCTTCATTTGTTAGGTCTGTTGGGTGTTTGCCTTGCTCCTTCATCTGCTGTGTGCTTTTCTGTCTTCTCATTTTGCTTAGCTTACTGTGTTTGGGGTCTCCTTTTTGTATGCTGCAGGTTCATAGTTTCCGTTGTTTTTGGTGTCTGTCCCCAGTGGCTAAGTTTGGTTCAGTGGCTTGTGTAGGCTTCATAGGTGGAGGGGACTAGTGCTTGTGTTCTGGTGGATGAGGCTGGATCTTTTCTCTCTGGTGTGCAGGTCCACATCTGGTGGTGTGTTTTGGGGTTTCTGTGGCCTTATTATGATTTTAGGCAGCCTATCTGCTAATGGATGGTGTTGTGTTCCTGTCTTGTTAGTTGTCTCGCATAGGGTGTCCTGCACTGTAGCTTGTTATGATTTTAGGCAGCCTATCTGCTAATGGATGGTGTTGTGTTCCTGTCTTGTTAGTTGTCTCGCATAGGGTGTCCTGCACTGTAGCTTGCTGGTCGTTGAGTGAAGCTGGGTCTTGGCGTTGAGATGGAGATCTCTGGGAGATTTTCACCATTTGATATTATGTGGAGCTGGGAGGTCTCTTGTGGACTAGTGTCCTGAACTTGGCTCTCCCACTTCAGAGGCACATTCCTGACGCCTGGCTGGAGCACCAAGAGCCTTTCATCCACACAGTTCAGAATAAAAGGGAGAAAAAATAGAAAGAAAGATAGAAGATAAAATAAAATAAAATAAAATAAAGTGAAATAAAGTAAAATAAAATAAAGTTATTAAAATAACAATTAAATTTTTTTTTAAGTAAAAAAAAAAACAAAAACAAAACACTAGGGCTTCCCTGGTGGCGCAACGGTTGAGAGTTCGCCTGCCGATGCAGGGGACATGGGTTCATGCCCCAGTCCGGGAAGATCCCACATGCCGTGGAACGGTTGGGCCCGTGAGCCATGGCCGCTGAGCCTGCGCGTCCAGAGCCTGTGCTCTGCAACGGGAGAGGCCACAAGAGTGAGAGGCCCACATACCGGAAAAAACAAAACAAAACAAAACAAAAAAAACACTAAAACAAAATTCGGACAGACAGAACCCAGGACAAATGGTAAAAGCAAAGCTATACAGACAAAATCACACACAGAAGCATATACATACACAGTCACAATAAGAGAAAAAAATATATATATTATTGCTCCTAAAGTCCACCTCCTCAATTTGGGATGATTCGTTGTCTATTCGGTTTTCAACAGATGTAGTTGAAATCATCAAGTTGATTGTGGAGATTTAATCCACTGCTCCTGAGGCTGCTGGGAGAGATTTCCCTTTCTCTTCTTTGTTCGCACAGCTCCCGAGGTTCAGCTTTGGATTTGGCCCTGCCTTTGCGTGTAGGTCGCCGGAGGGCGTCTGTTCTTTGCTCAGACAGTACGGGGTTAAAGGAGCAGCTGATTAGGGGCCTCTGGCTCATTCAGGCCGGGGGGAGGGAGGGGTATGGCGTGCCGGGTGATCCTGTGGCGGTAGAGGCTGCTGGGACGTTGCACCAGCCTGAGGCGCGCTGTGCGTTCTCCCGGGTAAGTTGTCCCTGGATCCCGGGACCCTAGCAGTGGCGGGCTGCACAGGCTTCCCGGAGGGGGGTTGTGGATAGTGACCTGTGCTCACACACAGGCTTCTTGGTGGCAGCAGCAGCAACCTTAGCATCTCATGCCCGTCTCTGCGGTCTGCGCTTTTAGCCACGGCTTGCGCACGTCTCTGGACCTCCTTTAGGCAGTGCTCTCAATCCCCTCTCCTCGAGCACCAGGAAACAAAGAACGAAGAAAAAGTCTCTTGCCTCTTCGGCAGGTCCAGACTTTTCCCCGGACTCCCTCCCGGCTAGCACTAACCCCCTGCAGGCTGTGTTCACGCCGCCAACCCCAGTCCTCTCCCTGCGCTCCGACCGAAGCCCGATCCTCAGCTCCCAGCCCCGCCCGCCCCTGCAGGTGAGCAGACAAGCCTCTCGGGCTGGTGAGTATGGTCGCAACAGATCCTCTGTGCAGGGATCTCTCCGCTTTGCCCCCCGCACCCCTGTTGCTATGCTTTCCTCACCGGGTCCGAAGCTTCCCCCCTCCGTCACCTGCAGTCTCCGCCCACGAAGGGGCTTCTAGTGGGTGGAAACGTTTCCTCCTTCACAGCTCCCTCCCACTGTTGCGGGTACAGTCCCTATCCTTTTGTCTCTGTTTATTCTTTTTTCTTTTGCCCTACCCAGGTACGTGGGGAGTTTCTTGCCTTTTGGGAGGTCTGAGGTCTTCTGCCAGCATTCAGTAGGTGTTCTGTAGGAGTTCCACATGTAGATGTATTTCTGATGTATCTGTGGTGAGGAAGGTGATCTCTGCGTCTTATGCTTCCGCCATCTTGAAGCCCATAACTTAACATTTTTAACTCAACGTTGGTTTCTAAGATTGAACATTTTTGTTACATGCGACTGTGTTTCATTATTTCTGCCATTGTATAATACTCAAATTTGTAAATATACCATAATTTATTTATTAATTTTCTTCTTATTAGATATTTAGTTTGTGTTCTATTTTTGTTTCTATTAGAAACGTTGCTTCCATAAACATTAATAAGAATCAACATGTCTTCTAAGCACTGTAATTATCTTCTTTAAATTTAAGAATTTATTTAATTTCAATAAACTTTTATGTTTTCTCCATAAGTATATTACATATATTTTCAAAAAAAATTTTTTAGCTTTTATATATATTGTTATTATAAATGTTATTTTAAAATTTTAAATTGATTTTTCTGTTTGCTCCTGGTAAATAGAAATTCAAGTTTTGAAAATTATATTTAATACTGTCCACTGATACTCATCCTCAGTCCCAACATTCTGTTACTACAGAGACTGGGAACCCATATCAACTAAAAAATATATTCACAACCTAAAAGTTAAGAGTTATGCTTTATTCGGCAGAAACTTTTAGGACTTCAAACCCAGGAGGCAGCATCTCAAGTAACCCTGAGAAAACTGCTCCCAGGAGGTGAGGGGGAGCTAGGATATATAGGGGTTTTGCAAAAAAGGACAGGTAGTAGGAACAAAAGATTACCTTTAATAAAGGAAAACTAGGTATCTCAATTTAAGGAATTTAGCACTTTTGTGTGTATGGGAAGACGCAAGTGTCTGGACTCACAGAAATCATTCCTTTGATACTCACCTCAGCTATTTGGGGCCAGTGTCCTGTGTTTTCACATCCTGAGTTTCCTCAGGGCTCACCTTAGGGAGTGGCTGCAGTCTGATGGCTGCTAGATGGCAGGTATTCTTTTCCTTCCTGAGTTCCCTCAGGGCTCACCAGCTCACCAGCCATGGTGGCTGCAATCGCTGATGACTGGGGCATCCTTTATTTACTGACATGACAGGCAATATTCCATTTCTCACCTAGAAACCATATTTCCCAGAAAGCCTTGCCCGAAGATTGCTGGTTTAGATTCCATACATAAAAGTGAGCCATCTGGGTGTAAGAAAAGTAAATGCCTCACTTGCTCCCATGGAAGTCATAGACAAACATGTAAACTTTTTCAGCAGATGCAAGCATCTGGACATCCATCAGAAATTCACTGTTTTGGTGCTTCATGTGGCTAAGGTCATCAACATCAATTTCTGGCTTCCATAAACTAGAAACGGCTTCCTTGATCTTTATTACCCATCCCTTTCAGTGTTTTCATGAGCTTCTGTTGTCCATTAAACTATGTCCTGAAAAAATATGTGCTGATATCCTAACCCCTGATATCTGTGAATAAGACTTTATTTGGAAACATGGTCTTCACAGGTATAGTTAAATAAGATGAGGTTATATTGGAATGGGGTGAGCCAAAAATCAAAATGAGTGGAGTCTATAAGAGTAGAAGAAACAGAGTCAGTCAGAGACACACAAGGAAGAAGTTCATGTGAAGACAGTGGCAGAGATTGGAGTGATGCCTCTAAACCAAAGAATGCTGAGGACTGCCAACAACCACCAGAAGCTAAAAGATGCAAGGAGAGGTTCTTCACAGAGCCTTTAGAGATAACATGGCCCAGCTGACAATTTGGTTTTGGACTTACAGCCTCCAGAACTGCAAGAGAATACATTTCAATTGCTTTAAACCACCTTGTTTGTGGTAAATTATTATGGCAGCCCCAGGTTCATATAGCCTCAGATTCCCTGAATTAAACCTAGGGCAGCTTATTTTCCCTGATAGAGACTTGATATATTATTGAATTCATACCTTCCAATGTACTATTTTTAATGTAATTTAATAATTTGTATGTGATACCTTTTGACTTTTTCTTTATCAATAATATTATCTAATATTTTGATTTTATTATTTTCTTGTCCTATTGCACTGGTGAGAACCACCAGTACAGTGTTGAAAAGCAGCATGGTAATAAACATTCTTGCCCTATTCCTGCTTTTCAAGTAAATCCTTTTAATATTTTGGTATGAATGATGACATTTACTGTAGACTTTTGTAGATTCACTTTGTTGGGTTAAAGCCATTGTCTTTATTCTTTATTTGTTAAGGTTTAAAACAAACATAAATAGATGTTTAATTTTATCAAATTATTGTTCTGAAACTATTAGAACAAAGTTTCTTTTAACCAATTAATGTGTGTTATATTCATAGATGTTTGAATGATAGCCACCTTTGATGCCTACGTAACAGCAGGCATCATATACCAAAATACACCAACATGTGCCATGGGATGTCTTATCCTCCACATGTTTTCCTTTCCTAATGAGCCTCAGCTCTTATTCAGGAGGAGCAGAGTGTGAGCTCCACAGCCAGACTAAAGTTTGCCACATTCTAGCTCTTGGCCTCAGTTTCTACTTTAACATATGATGATAGTAGTCTGAATTTTCTGGGATTATTGTGAAGATTAAATGAGTTTATGTATTTCAAGTTATCAAAACAGTACCTGACTCCCAATAGGTGTGATGTAAATGCAAGGAAACATCATTAATGCTACTTAAAGTGGCCCCAGTGTGATGATAAATACAAAGTGAATGTAGCCACTGAAAGCATGTGATGACATTTAGTTATAGTACGGTCTTTGAGATGATCCAAAACATGCTTTTATTATCTTTCAGATTACTATGTAATAAAAGCATGTAATTAAAAAGTATATTTTCTTAAATATTTATTAGATCACTAAGAGTACATCCTTTTCCTCCTGGGAAAAAGACATCATTTGGAAAAATATTGGTCTAGAGAAGAGGGACCGCAATGAGGGAATATTGTCCATACCCCGTGCCCAGCACTGTGCCTTGCACAGAGTATGCCATGAACACATGTATGAAAGTAGTGCATGCAGTGTACCTATGTTGTACTCAGATTATGTTCTAGTAGACCAAAGGTTTGTTGTCATTTAGCTCCTTTGAATTCCTTGCATGCTTCTTTGTTAATTCCACAAAATTTTTGGCTGGTTTTGATGATCTTGGTTTGAAGATAAAACTTAAAATAAATTTGTGGTTCAGTACACCACTTAAAATATATTAGGAATATTTGATACAATTTTTTGAAATTGACATTTCATCCAAGTACATTGAGTGAGGTCTGTAACTCATAAACCTACAAGTTGATAAATATCTGTGTACTTTGTCCCCATGCACCATGGTTGTGTAGAATTAGGAAATATGAAATTTGGCCCTTAAGATCCTAAATTTGAGAAGGGGACAAATACGCATAGAGATTTAGCTGCTAGGGTGTTTAGCTGCTAGGATGTACTAACCTTTCTGTTGTATTCAGATCAAATACCAATGAGAATTTTGTCTGCTTCTGAATTTGTGTTGAGTTGTATAATTATCCAAACCAAAAGAATACAATTTCTAAGAATCATTTGTTCTTTCTTCAGTCACTTGGGGTGGAAATGGCAAAAACTATCTAGACAATGCAGTAAAGAGTCTAAAAGTGTTCCTTTAGGAAAGGTCATAGCTGAATCTTTGACCCATGATTCTGCACTAAACAAAGCTAAGACTCAGCAAACAGAGATGGTTTCCCACAGGAATGGCACAAGAATGCTTAATGCTTCAAGGCACTCCACACACTGGTTCCCAGCACTGCCAGACACCATTTCCGATCACTGCACATATGTTTATTTGTGTGTGAGAGTGTTAGTCACATGTTTCCCAAATCACAGGTTTTAGTCTCAGAAGTGCACTTAGTAGATTATATCCCTAAATTAATAAGGAAAGCAATCCTCTGTGAACAAACCAGATGAGTGACTCAGAAACTCATAACTCTTTCATTTCCACTCAATTATCTTTTTCATTTCTATACACTGAGCATGATTCATGGATGGCTATTCTCCTGGTCAGTGTTTCTCAAAATAGCCTGTGAGAATGTCATACCAGTGAAGAAAAACAGCTAAAAAAATAATAATAAACATTACATTTTTTTTTTTCCCGGTATTCAGGCCTCTCATCACTGTGGCCTCTCCCACTACGGAGTACAGGCTCTGGACGCGCAGGCTTAGCGGCCATGGCTCACGGGCCCAGACGCTCCGCGGCACGTGGGATCCTCCTGGACCGGGACACGAACCTGTGTCCCCTGCATCGGCAGGCAGACTCTCAACCACTGCACCACCAGGGAAGCCCTAAACATTACTTTTTAATGGTTGCAATCCATTGTTTTATACCAGATTGCAAATGACTAAATGGGATTGTTCCAGTCCAGAAAAATAAGAATACTAAAAAAAACAAGATACCGACCCTGAGTTTAGGATTTCAACAATAAAGTGGACTCACGAGGGGAAATGTTAAAGCAAAGGTGAGGAGCACCTCACAGGGGCAAAAATGGCTAACTCAGTAGAAGGACAGATTTTGTTTGTTCTTAGATGCACCTGCTACTGCAGGGCTCAGTTTTGGAAGAGGCAGTGGCACAAAAAGTTTAAGGATATATTTGTATTTGGGACCAAATCTATGGAAGCTTAACACTAAAAGGGAAGTATTCACATGAAAAGACAACACAAAGGATCAGAGGTATGGAAAGGTCATAGGACTGAAGTTTATGTATTCAAACAATTTATTCTTTGGTTTTCTTGCCTGGGTTTTAGTGATCTTGACACAACCCAAACATGGAAAGATAGAAAATTAATTCATCAATATCAACCCAGTGCCCTCGAAGTGTTAGACTTGGCTCTGTTGGTGCTCACAAGAACCCTCTGAGTAGTGTGACTGTGCATTTCTGTGTTGCAGGAACTGAGAGTCCTAGCAGAGAAAAGACATGAGCTTTAGGCCACGTATCCAGTAAGAAATGGAGCAGAAGTGAGAAGCCATCTCTCAGTGATTCCAAAGTCCCCCACTCACGACCCTCTGTCCCCACTGTGGGATGTGCAGGGCTCAGGCACACCATCAACAAGTGCTAGGTCTAAGGTGTCCACTCCAGCAGAAGGGGACTAGATGATCCCTGGAAGTCCGTGAAACTTCTCAATGGTGAGCCAGTTCTTGCCATCAGAGAGTTCCACAACCGAACTTGTGTTGTAAGGAGTCTGAAATTACAGAGCAATTATTGGTAAATTGAAGTTTAGGGTTAGCATTAGGGTTAGGGTACAGGCCAAGGTCTTGGTTAAGGGAAGCATTAAAAAAACAAAGCAAAGCAAAACATGTTTGGATGGTAGAAGCAACAACTAAAGCAATTTGACGGGGTCTCAGACTCTTGGATTTGGAAGAAAACTTAAGGTTCATGTATTTCAGCTGCTCTAACAAATGCCTAAACTTCTCCATAGTATTATTAGCAAATAGTCAGCTAAAACTTGCATGAGGATCCTACTGAACATTCCTTCAGGTAGCCCACTTTCTTTTTGTCCCTTTTATAGTTAGAAATTGTCTTCTTCGTATTGGGTAGGGCCCAGTGTTCTCTGTCAGGCATCCTTACTCTCCTTGCTTCTCTGAGGTTGAGAATGTGATCTGGACTTGGGAATAGGACGGTGGTTACTAGTGGGAGTTACGTAGCCTGACAGGATTTTGGGGCTACGGAGGCACAGTGAAGCAAGAAAATCACACGTGGCCTCATTTTGCAAAAGAAGGAAATGGAGATACACAAAATGGAATGATATAGGAGGGTGCTAGTTTATATGGGCTAGGATTAGAAGTAAGAGTATTTTGCTTCTTGACTTCTTCCTACAAATACATGTTACCAAGATCATGACAGGTGGACACTGATTCTTAAGAATCACAGGACTTGCCCGTGTATCATTCCAGACTGATAAGGATAAATTCTATTAAAAGTCCTCCTGAGAAGCCATACTATTATCCTGCCCCAATCCCAAGTGTAATAAACATAGTTACCAGTGACATCATGCTTATTCCTCATGCTGTAGTTACACTTTGTTCTCTGGAATATGACTTAGATCATTCTGCTTACAAGGTCACCGAATGAACTGAACCATCTTCTTTTCAAGTGGCAAAATCCCTCAAATCTCTTTGGGAACCTCTTTTATTCCCACAATGTATATTTCATCTCTCTCTCTTTTTCATTTTAATCTGGTAACAACATTAACTAAGTTTGTGAATTATGTCCAATTTCTACACAGATGAATGATTCTTTTGTTCCTTCTGTCTTCTAGACACAAGTTTATAAATCTCCTCAGGCCTATTCTTTTAAATACAAGGTTTTGCCCCTCCTTTTCTTTTTTAGAGAAAGATGCCTCATGGTAGAATTTATATTTTAGCTGCTAATAGAGTCTTGACAAAATTGGATATCTTGGCTCATCTAATGCATTATTGTTTAGGCTTATTTTTTTGTTTTTTATTGATCTTTAGTTCAGAGGAGAGACCAGCCAGGATAGTCTTTACCATCTCCCAGATTAAGAGTGCTCTGGGGCATCATATATAATGAAGTCCACAGAGAAATTTCTCTATTAAGCATTCTTACTAATTAGTACTCTTAATTAGCATAATTAAAATAATAGGTGCATCTATTTTTGATAAATTATAAAACATCCACTTTAATACCATGGCAATTTCCAGCACATGCATTCTAGCTAAAACAGCACAGGTGGATTGAGGTGTGCTGTAAAAAGCAAGTGGGAGGAAAGACTTAGTATTTCTAAATACCTGGTTGTACAAAGACATAACACACTTCACACTGTGGTCAGGGAGGGGAAGTGTGTGTCTCCCATGCCTTGTCAGGTGACATTTCATTCAAGCCAAAAAGCAGGGTTGAATACAGAATGAATATGGGTTAAATACAGATGGACAGTTAAATTTGAATTTCAGATAAACAACAAATAAATTGTATATAAATATTTCCCAAATAAGACATGGGACATACTTATGCTGAAAAATTCTTTATTTGTTGTTTATCCAAAATTCAAATTTAACTGGGCATTCTGTATATAAATTTGATAAATCTAGCAACCCTAAAAATGAGTCAGCCAATACAAACAAGTAACTTATGTGTCAGTGTCCCTCAAAACAAAATATGCCTTTACAGCAGTCTGGAATTATTCTCATAATTTTGTATTATAACCAAAGTCTCAGGACTTTTCAAAAGGCTTTAATAAACATTACCAATAAACAAGATAACTGTTCCCACTCTACAGATGAGGAAATAGATGCTCATAATGGTCAAGAGACTGGCCCAAAGTTAAAAGAGTCCTAAGAGATGGAACCAAAATTAGTATCTAGGTCTTTTGATTCCTAATCCATATTTCCTGGTTGACTTCAAAATAATTAATTGGATTATAAATAATCTAATCCATGTAATCATAATAGTCACAATCACTAGGCCTGGGCAGTAATTATATTTTTTGGAAATAGCCACTCTGCTTTGAATTGATAATGGCCAAGCAAGCATCTGAATCCAACTATGCCCAGGAAGCAATGTGAAACATATTGGAAACTCCGCATTAATATGCACAGCATGACACGAGACAGATGCATGTTGGTGACATTTCTCCACCGCTTCTAGAGAAATCTGTAACTTTATATGTGTATATATATATATATATATATATATATATATATATATGTATTTCTATTTTCCATACAAGTGGCAATGTAATATGGTGTCAAGTAACTGTGTGGTTGTTAAGAATAATTCACAGGCACTATTGGTTTTCTAGCCAAGGAAGGATGAGAGTCATTTCATGACACTTCCATTCACAGATCTGAAGAGTAACAGATCAGGGTCTCATATCCGACTGCATTTGCAGGGCTGGAACTCACAGAAACAGACTTCTCACTTAAAATTCACCTTCTGTGAGATACTGAGTGATGATCTTGGAACCGGACAAAATTGACCGTGATTTGTGAACAGGTAATCAACTATTCCTTGTCGACGAAAACCAGTGAATATATGTACACACTGCTTTGAGAATCTGTTCTTTTTGTTATAGAGCAGATGTCTGTGTGTGGGGGTGGGGTGGGGGGGTTGGCAGGCCCCACTCTGTCAAACAGTCCAGTTTTGACAGTTCCTTGCTTGAGGCATGGCTGAAATGCAAAGTATTTCTGATCAGACTATCATATTCATCTGGATGTTAATTACTGTGTCTGCCTTGGTATAAATAATTAATTATGCAAAACCCACACAGCTGCTGCTGGACAGAGTTAAGTAACTTGCTGTCAGTCTCACAGTTCTGGAAAGGAAAGGGGGATTTAGGAAAACATGCTCTGTCACTGTGGGGAGGGGGCACCCATCATGGTCCTTCTGTGGTCAGATGAAAATCATTGTAATTGAGCATGGTGTGTGTGTGTATGTGTGTGTGTGTGTGTGTGTGTGTGTGTGTGTGTTTCAAATAAATAAATAATATCTCCTAATTTATATTAGTTGGTCCTAAAAGCAATTCCCCTTTCTATTTATGTAGTAGGAATCCAAACACCACACCAGAGAATCACTACAAATCTGACTCCTGAATCCTTCTCATTTTATCATCATATCCATCAACTGTCCAAGCTGTCTCCTGGAGTGGGATGTTCTGGTTACATTGAGCTAGGTGAGGTTTTTTTTTTTTTTTTTTTTTTTTTTAAATCTCCAGGAAGGCTCAACACATTCATATTGCAGATTTATACAAGTTTCACCAAACTGGTCAGTAATGAACATGTGAATATCTAGAGTGCCGAGAAATGATAATGCATCCATTTAAAAATTTTATGTCTACATTATTTGACGCAAATGACTTCATGTTTAAATATAACTAGATGTTTAATTGATATAGGTTAAGTGCTAGTTCCATGTAACATTTTTTTTTTTTTTTTTGGCAAAACAACACGGCATGTAGCAACGATAAGAAAAAGAGGGGATTAAAAAAAACACCTCTAAAACTGAGGCTTTCATAGATTTGTCAGCTGGTTTTGTTTTTGTGCAAATATTGACATTGCTGTAATGAAGCAAACTTCCAGAGCTTACAAAGAATGTTTGCGCAGAAAAGGATCAAAATCCCCCTTTGAGAAGCAGCTGCAGTTGAATGGATGCTGGTGGTGGGCAGTGGCCGTGAGTTCTGGTCTCTACCGTGTCCCAGCTGGGTAATATAGGACAGGTCACATAACGCTTATGCAACTTCCTTTTCTGCCCTCACCCAGGATCATTGATAGAATCAAAGGAGATAATCAGTATGAAAGCAATTTGCAAATTGGGATGATAGTTAAAAATACAGAATATCATTCCACCTCCAACAATTAGTTATTGGGCATGCAGTTCTAATGAAACATCTACCTGTTATATTTATTCCTTTTTAATCTACCTCTTCATTTACTCACCCAGCAAAGTTTTGTTGTCTCCTATTCATGCACTAGGTGCTGCTATGATTAAAAAGACAGAAATGCCACCACGTTTTTGGAGCTCATAGTCCAGTGAGGAGAATAAACACAAAAGAAAGTACAGGAATAAAATAATCACAAATAGAATTAAGTGCTAAGAAGAAAATAAAATGAGGCAGAGGAATGGAGAGCAACTGAGTGTGCAGTTAGGAGAAGCCTCTTCGAGGAAGATTTGATTCTTAAGCAGATACTCAAATGAAAAGAGGAACCCAGCCATGGGTTAGAGCCGAGAGAAGTGAATACAAAGCAAGTGCAAAGGTCCCCAAGTAGGGACATGCTTTGCATGTTGACGGTGGGGAGGATGCCCGCGGAACTCTAGCTGCTTCATGAAAAGGGTGTGATAGGACATGAAACCCACCCACCTCCCTCTCCTTATGATATCACAAAAAACAAACAAACAAACAAACAAACTCAGTACAGGACAGCTCTGTGATTTTCATTCATAGAACACATATCATGTGGCTGTAATCAGTTAGATTTTCTTTTTTTTTTTTTTTTTTTTTTTTCTCCTGCTGTACGGGCCTCTCACGGTTGTGGCCTATCCCATTGCGGAGCACAGGCTCCAGACGCACAGGCTCATCGGCCATGGCTCACGGGCCCAGCCGCTCCGCGGCATGTGGGATCTTCCCGGACCGGGGCACGAACCCTTGTCCCCTGCATCGGCAGGCGGACTCTCAACCACTGCGCCACCAGGGAAGCCCAGTTAGATTTTCTTGATAGAACAATTAGATTGTTCTTGCTTGGAGAAAATTAGGGTTGTACAGAAAAGTGGGGAAAAAAATCCCAACACATATGCCTTTAAGGAACTACAAGTCTGAAATAATCTGTACTGATTTAGTTTTCTTCCCTGTTGAGCTCTAACCTAATGATTTCCAAAGCCTTGTTACACCTTATAGAACAATCATCGAAGATACATGAGAGGTAAAGAAAATTAGAGCTTCCTTTAAATGCTTATATGTGACACTTTTAGTATAAGATCCAACTAAATGTATGTACTGGTAGACCATTTTTCACTGACATTAAGAGCAGTATTTAAATAAAACATCTGCTATGATGAGGAGTCAGCACACCTAAAAATTCTGGATTCTCTTTTGCTGAAAAAAGTAAATGATACACTCTTCCCCTCTTTGCATGGAGTTTAGATAATTGTTTTTTGCTTTCCTGTATGTTGATGGTGATGCTGTATTCTTGCCCAGATGTTTGAGCTGAACGTGGATAGAAGGATTGAGGTCTAGAGATTGAGAGAAACTTGGTTCACTTTTCATTGCTCTTCAACCTGCCTTGAAAGCAAGAGTTATTTATTATACCCAAGCAATCATCCAGGGGATTTCTCACATTCCACCATAGCCAGTCAAGAGACTTTGCCCCATGTTTCTAACAATTACTTTGGAGTACTAAAGGTTAGTATGCCTTAACAATGGCTCAGTACTGTAACTACATACACCAGTATCAGTGGCATCTAGTAGAAACAATCATTCAGCCATAGATTGCAGATTGGTAAAGAGAGAGTACAGTTTATTACAAAAGAATGCAATCCAGAACCAGAGGACCTGATATCCTATAACTTTTTTTTCTGTTTTAATACTAAAAACATGATGCATGTATCTGGATTAATAGTAAATAGTACAAAATTTCTTGTAATGATAAACAACAATTCTCTGCTCCAGCACTCTCAACCCCAGCACCTCCTCAAGAACTTTCACCATATTTCATTTTAGTTCTAGTAGTTGTCTTTACATCTAAATATGCTCCTAATATTAAAACAGATGTTGACCATCAACTTCTAACTGTGAAAGATGGGATTTAACTCACATCCTTTATTCATTCAGTTATTCAACACTGATATCTCTTGTATTCCAAGTTCTGAGAATATTAACAGTGAAAAAGACGTATGACAACTTTACCCCTATGGAGGTTACCTTCCAGGGGAGGAGATGTAAACAATTAGACACACCATGTAGGTCTACATAGTGATCAGTTCTGTAAAAAAACAGTAAACTAGGGCAAGGAAATAAAAAATTGAAGGGGGCTTCTATTTTAGATGATCATTTCTGATAAGTTAACACTGGCCATCTGAATGGGGAATTAATTAAATCTTTGGGAGAAGAGTTTTGTTGAAAGAAGAAACAGAAAATCCAAAATTGTAAGAGGGAGTTGCTTTGTCATTTTCAAGGTGAAGCAAAGGGAGTGAGGAGGATGAGATGGGAAGTTGGCCACAGATGAGCAAGTCAGGGAGAAAGGGTTAAGTTGTATGGGCTGAGGGCTCCCAGGGACCAGCTCTAGGGGGAAATTGTAGGCAATGACTACATATCCAAAGTTATTCAAAGTTTGTGGGAATATTTTGGAGGGTTTAGAGTGGAAGAGCTAAATGATTTGCCTTATATGGAATGATAATATCAATAAAGGTACAGACTGTACACACAGCACAAGATTGAAGCTTGGTGGATTTTCATGAAGTGAACAATACCCAGATTGAGAAATATAAAATAAAGAGGAGCAACAGTTCCCTATTTGGGCTTCCAAGTCACTTCTCACTCCATCCCAAAGACAATCACAATCCTGACTTCTATCAACATAGGTTAGTTTTGCATATTTCTGAACTTTATGTAAAAGGAATCATACAATATGTACATATTTGTGTCTGCCTACATGTACTTCATATTATATTTCTGTGTATCATCTATGCTGCTGAACATGGCAGTAGTTCATTATTTAATGGCTAGAGAAGTTTGTTAAAATCTCCAGTTATGACCATGCATTTCCTGCTATGCCTTTTTAATTCTATTAACAGTTGCTTTATGTATTTTGAAGCTGGGTTATTAAGTGCATATATATTTAGTACTACTGTGTCCTTATTGATTTGACTCTATTATTATTTTAGAATGTTCTCCTTACTTTCTAGTAATCTTTCTTGCCATAAAATTTACTTTGTCTTAAATTAGGGGACATGTACTGGCTTTCTTTTGGTTACTTTTTTTCCTTTCTTTAGTTTTTACATTTGTCTCCCCTTTTATTTAAATGCATATCTTTTAAGCAATATATATTTTTGAAAATTCAATTTTAATTGGAGTAGTTATTTCTTAATTACATGTTCGGTAATTACTTTTTGTTTGTTTGTTTAAAACTTCATCAATTTTCCTCACTTGGGGGAAGAGCTAAATGTGTATTAAGTTCAGCATAATGAAATAGATGTTCACCCACTGAAATTTTTATTTTTTATTTATTTATTTAAATTTAATTTAATTAATTTTTTTATACAGCAGGTTCTTATTAGTTATCCATTTTATACATATTAGTGTATATATGTCAATCCCAATCTCCCAATTCATCACACCACCACGTCTATTGAAATTTTTACATAACAGTTAATTAGCTTATGTGACATCAAACATTTGGCAAATAAATATAATCCTTGATTTTTTCATTCTGACAGTGAGGTAGATAATACCACCTACCAATATGCAAATTATCAGACACTGCTGGGCTTATCAAATTAGAGAATAAATTTAATGCAAAGTGTGTAATAAATATTACTTATTATGCACATTTGTAGGAAAATTTGCTATACATTTATTATAATTTCTATTGGATTTGCTTAATTACATTTTCTTAACATAGCATATCATTGATCCATAGCATTGACAGATTTTTCATTACAAAACACAAATTGTTGTCACAATCTCTGGAAAAAAATTATTTAAGTGCAAAATGTATACACTATGAGAACAAAGCAATCTTTATCTGGGTGTGAAGTGATAAAGCTGCTATGCTCCTAACTAGGAAGAAATTGGAAATTAGTCTCATAGGAGCTGTCCCTCTACTGGCAACCAAAGAAACTGGGAATATTTTCACTTGGTGTCTTAAATTGAGCAAAACCCTATAGGTTTTTAACCAGTCATCTTTGAATTGTGATCTGAGGAAATACAAAAGATCAGGATCAAGAAAATTATTAGTTGACCAAAACAATGGATAAACCAAATTAAGTTACAGTTAAACTGGACCATATATTAAGATCCACACTTTAAATGAAGAAAAGCTGTTACAGAAATACTGGACAAGAGGGAAGATTTGGCCTAGCATCAGACATGTGAAAAAATTTTATGAGTTTTAGATGATCACATAAAAGTAAATATGTTTAAACTCTGCAATGTGGTTTCCAAATAAATCGATATGGCATGAGGTTGAATTACTCTAAGCATAGTGTGGGGAGAAAGGTAGGTAGGGGCTGCTGGGTGATCAGAAGTTAGGTTTTCCATAGATAATGTCTGTCAGTTATATTCACAGAAGAATGGCCAGCCTGGAGAAAGAACTAAAGCCATTCCATATAAGAAATTGGTGAAGGCATTTAGCTTCTCCGTCTTTGAGATTCAGAAGCAAAATCTGAAGCAGTACATGTCTTAGAAATGTCCATAGCTTTCTCGGATCATCTGGGTGGAATGGGAATAAAAATGGTTGGATTTGATGACTTCTTAACTTTCTTTTCAGTTGGTAATTAGAGCCAGTGGCTCACAACAATGTGTAAATGTTAATTTCCATTAAGATTTTAAATAGCTACCTAATACCTGGAAAACAGCATGAAAACACAGTGTTACACAGTTTGCATCCAGGTCTTACCAGTTGAACTGCTTTGTCACTTTATGATTTATCCTCTCTCAACCTCACTCTCCTCATCTGGAAAAATAAAGATAGTATTCCTTACATGGAGGTTTTTGTAAGAATTAAATGACCTAAAACATGTGTAATGGAGATAATATTTCGGTAAAATTACCTTCCATTTGAAGCTTAGCTCTTGGGCTAGAGTGGGTAAGGAGGAGAACATGTCAAAGATAAACAATACTGGACACTAGTTAAGGGTAATGGAGACAGAGTTTATTGTCTATTGCAATAAGAGAGTCCAGTGTAAGCCGAGCTCATCTTTGGTCTGTGCAGAGGTGACTGGGTGTTTTAAAGGGAGAATGAGGGAGGAAGGAGGGTGGATGAGTGAAGACTGAGCAGGGTCAGGGAAATGGAAATTAACAAAAAGCAGGAAGGAGTGTTGGTCCCTGAAATCCACCTGGGTTTGCTAACTAAGCTATGTAAGTTGGGCTCCTGCCTCAACAAAATAGCCAATTCTTTACAGTCCTGAGATCTCCTGAGCAGCAACTCAGAGGAGTGAGGGGATTGCAGGACTCATGCTGGGGACATGGTCTTGAGCTGCTAGAAACATGCTTGAGTCCATTCAGATCTCTTAGTTTGGGTGGGAGGCAGGGACAAAATGATTTGTGCTGAGGTTGAAGTCCTTATAGACCAAGATGGAGGCCTAGTAGAGAAAAGGATTCAGAGGGGCCTGCGTGTGGTCAAGGAGAGCAAGCTTGGGGGAAAGAAGGACCCAGCACAGTGTCATCACAGCAAGGTGGCTGAGCCATGAGGATATTCAGAAAGAGACCCTTGGTCTTAGCTCTCAAGTAGAGTCACTGGGACTCAGAAGCCCAAGTTACCTCCTGCAGGAGGTGGGGACTTGTAAGGCAGGGGAGTGGGACACTGGCCACATCAAGGTCCTCGTGATAAGGCAGGATGCAACCATGGCAACGCCTGGGGTGGGGTTTCCTGTCAGGGAGAGCCAGATGGAAAATACAACTGGGACTCTTCAAACAGCTTTATGGTGCCAGTGAGAGCACCAGTAAGGTGGAGTAGGTGGGACACACACAAGACAACATGGCCGGGCTCACAATTCCGATAGTCATGGACATCGGCTGTGTATTCTAGCTGCACATCAGGTGGCCACAAACCTGGGCAGGCCAAGGACCAATGCTGAAACTCCATGTCATGTGATTCCCTCAGATGGCAGCTTAGGAAGAAAAGGTGGCAGGAGGGGAAGAGAGGGGACTGAGTCCAAAGGTCGAGCATCACCTGTAGGGCTGCTTAAATTATCACATTGGCTTAAGTTTCAAACACATACACACATGGACAGACACAGAGACACAAACACAGACACACACTTCTATCTGGTGTGTGTGGGCTCACAAGAAATCACCCATAGATAAGATTTTACACTTCCGATGCGGATGTGTGTAAGCCAATTACCACACTAGCTCCCTGTTTCATTATACACTATTATTTTCATTTCTGTGCTCATTATTCGAGCCTCAAGTCCAGTGCCTGGTACATGGTAGGCATTCATATTTTTATTGTCATTATCGCTCTTGTTTTCAATACAGTTTTCCATGGGAGACACTCTGGCTTCCAAATACCATGCATAATTCAATGCCAAGGTTTGAATTTGGTTTTGAGGACCTCCTTTGGCTTCTTTTGCTCACTGAAGGTAGTGAGGCTCGTCTGGACCTTCTCTATCCCGGGTCTGTCTTAGTTGTTGCTCAAGGACAGTCTGCTGAGCATTGGAGGGGCCGCCTCATGACATCGCTGACACCAAAACGATATCAAATAACTCTTTCTTCAGACTTCAGTTTACTTCTCTCTGAAATGATAATATAGAAGAAAATGATTTTTAGAGGCTTTCAACTCTAGCTTTCTGCATTTATAACTCCTGCATTCATGGCAAGGACGGGCAGGATGATTTATGAGGAAGCCACAGATCAATGAGAGGCTCTCAGAGCCAGGTGAGAGGAGAAAGGAGATGGGGGAGGAGAGCAGAGTCAAGAGAAGAGACAGGGAGGCTGAGGGGACTTCGTTGGATGTAGACCATCCAGTCCTGGCCACAGGCTCTAGTCAGAGGACTTTCATAAATTCGAAGGAGTTGTTCTTAAACCCTTCTCATCAACCCCACCCCCAGGAGGTGGTGATTAGTATCACGTCATCCATACTCTCTGCCACCCACTGCCTCTCACAAATCACATGGCTGATGAGCTCCCAACACGATAGCGACATATTAGTTACAAGCTTTTACTGGGTATTTTAATTTGAAATGTCTTAGTTCAGACTTCTATAACAAAGTATCATAGACTGAGTGACTTCAAACCATCAAAAATTGGTTTCTCACAGTTCTGGAGGCTGGAAGTCTGAGCTTGGGGTGGAAGCATGTTTGGGTTCTGGTGAGGACTCCCTTTTGGTTTGCAGACAAGCTCCTTCTGGTTGTGTCCTCATATGGTAGCACAAGAATGAGAGAGCTCTCTGAGGTCTCTTTCATAAGGGTTTGAATCCCATTCCTGGGGGCACCACCCTCACAACCTAATCACCTCCCAAAGTCTGCACCTCCCAACACCATCACCTTGGGGGCTAGGTTTAAACATATGAACTTTGGAAGGACACAAATATTTAGTCCACAGCAAAGAGAAAATAGGAAGAAAAAGTCAAAAAAAAATAGATATAAAGAGAAACAAAGGAGGATGCGCTGTGAAACAGTGGACCTGTAGTTCTTATCTTTGAAATAATGGTGTTTCCCTCTCCATGAGGCCTGATGGCACAGCTGCCAACACTTCTCTCTGCTTCCTTACTTTCCTGTATCTTTGTTTTTACACAAACAGAAAGAGCTTAATTAAGGTAAGCATTAGTGAATATGGACTTCATATCATAAATTAGATATAAAGTTAAATTAAGTCAGAAACTGAATTTTGAGAAAAATAAATATTCCCTAATGCTCAGATGTTTACTGAAAAAGTATAGGCTGTGGAATTACATTCATCTGGAGTTGATTTTCTTCTACTCTTTTTTTTGTGACATATTTCGTGGAACAAACTTTTTGAGACTCAACTTCCTAGTTTAAAAGTGGAACTCAGTGTGATTAAGCACAGAAAACCCAGCAAAAAATACCACTTCTTAATGCAAAGGGAGATCGGCTCAGATCCTGCACCCACCCTCCCTGTTCTCAGATGGTGGTGGACTGGCATTTTCCCAGAACTTGAGAGAGGGACCAAGGAGGATATGGTGCTGAGAATATGTCCTTGAGCAAAAGCACCAGATGACCTTCCCTAGAGAGGTGGGGAGGTGGAGGGTTTACCTCTATGTCCCAGTATGCTGTCTCCCAATTCCTGGATCAGGCTGACAAAGGTCACTCCTGTCTCAGAAGTATTAGCCATGCAGGTTTCCCAAGATCGTCTCCAGCTGGATGATTCTTGCCTCACTCCAAGGCTGCCATACATGTCTTTCATTTGATCTCAGTTTCCTCGTCTGTGAAATTTGGGTAAAGCCCACTGGCAGACATGAGGCTGAGGTCTGGGAGGGCCTCTTTCACATGGCTGAGGACTCAGCTGGGATGCTGAGTCAGCAGGGAGGTATCCAGCTCTCTCCAGGTGTTCTCTCTTCCTCCAGGAAGCTAGTCTAGGCTGGGGCACATGGTTATGAAACGGTCCCGCAGTGAGAACCTGGAGGCTCTAACCTGCTACACTTTTTAAGCATCTGCTTAGGTGTCATTGGCTATTGTCCCATTGACCAAAGCCAACTCAGAGTCAGTGCCAGGGAGCAATTACTGCAGGTGTGTATACAGAGAGGAGATTATAGTGGCCGTATTGCAAATATTTTACCAAGGGGATAATAACAGCTACCTACTAGGGTTATTTGAGGATTACATAAATTTACATGCATGAGACATTTAAAGCAGTGCCTGGAATACAGTAAGTACTAAATAAGGGTTTGCCATTGTTATTAACTCCTGGGGTCCCTCTCAGTGCTAAGGTCTGTTACACTAATGATTTTATCCAGAAATCTCATATTTTATCTTATTTTGGCTCTACCACAAACTAGTGGAGTTACTTGGAGCATGCAGATAACTTCTATTGGTTCTGGTTTCTTTTCAGTTTGTATGTATTTTTTAAGTTACACAAGTAATATATAAATACATGGCTATTATGGATACAAGGAAGAATGTAAAAGAATATAGAATAAAAAGTATAATACCCATAATCATCACCCTGTCTTCAAACTCAGTTGTCATCCCTGTTAAAAATTTATTATTTAACCTTCCTTAAAGTTATATGTTATGTGTAACATAATGGAATATATATACAAAATCTATTTCATAAGTGTAAAATATGTATAGAAATATAGATATGTTTCACATATACTGTGTATGTCTATGTAGGCCTCTATATTACATAATTTATAAATTGCACTGCATAGTTTATTTACGTAAAAGGGCCATACTCTGTTTAGTATACCATGAATTGCTTTTTACAATTAATATGTATTGGAGAACTTGTAATGATATGCATGAGCTGTACCATATATCTTTTTTTTTTTTTTTTTAAACATCTTTATTGGGGTATAATTGCTTTACAATGGTGTGTTAGTTTCTGCTTTATAACAAAGTGAATCAGCTATACATATACATATGTTCCCATATGTCTTCCCTCTTGCGTCTCCCTCCCTCCCACTCTCCCCATCCCACTCTTCCAGGCTGTCACAAAGCACCGAGCTAATATCCCTGTGCCTTGCGGCTGCTTCCCCCCAGCTATCTACCTTACTACGTTTGTTAGTGTGTATATGTCCATGACTCTCTCTCACCCTGTCAAAGCTCACCCTTCCCCCTCCCCATATCCTCAAGTCCGTTCTCCAGTAGATCTGCGTCTTTATTCCTATCTTACCCCTAGGTTCTTCATGACATTTATTTCCCTTAAATTCCATATATATGTGTTAGCATACGATATTTGTCTTTTTCTTTCTGACTTACTTCACTCTGTATGACAGACTCTAGGTTTATCCATCTCATTACAAATAGCTCAATTTCATTTCTTTTTAAGGCTGAGTAATATTCCATTGTGTATATGTGCCACATCTTCTTTATCCATTCATCCGATGATGGGCGCTTAGGTTGTTTCCATGTCCTGGCTATTGTAAATAGAGCTGCAATGAACATTTTGGTACATGATTCTTTTTGAATTTTGGTTTTCTCAGGGTATATGCCAAGTAGTGGGATTGCTGGGTCATATGGTAATACTATTTGTAGTTTTTTAAGGAACCTCCATACTGTTCTCCACAGTGGCTGAACCAATTCACATTCCCACCAGCAGTGCAAGAGTGTCCCCTTTTCTCCACACCCTCTCCAGCATTTATTGTTTCTAGATTTTTTGATGATGGCCATTCTGACTGGTGTGAGATGATATCTCATTGTAGTTTTGATTTGCATTTCTCTAATGATTAATGATGTTGAGCATTCTTTCATGTGTTTGTTGGCATTCTGTATATCTTCTTTGGAGAAATGTCTATTTAGGTCTTCTGCCCATTTTTGGATGGGGTTGTTTGTTTTTTTGTTATTGAGCTGCATGAGCTGCTTGTAAATTTTGGAGATTAATCCTTTGTCAGTTGCTTCATTTGCAAATGTTTTCTCCCATTCTGAGGGTTGTCTTTTGGTCTTGGTTATGGTTTCCTTTGCTGTGCAAAAGCTTTGAAGTTTCATTAGGTCCCATTTGTTTATTTTTGTTTTTATTTCCATTACTCTAGGAGGTGGGTCAGAAAGGACCTTGCTGTGATTTATGTCATAGAGTGTTCTTCCTATGTTTTCTTCTAAGAGTTTGATAGTTTCTGGCCTTACATTTAGGTCTTTAATCCATTTTGAGCTTATTTTTGTGTATGGTGTTAGGGAGTGATCTAATCTCATACTTTTACATGTACCTGTCCAGTTTTTCCAGCACCATTTATTGAAGAGGCTGTCCTTTCTCCACTGTACATTCCTGCCTCCTTTATCAAAGATAAGGTGTCCATATGTGCGTGGGTTTATCTCTGGGCTTTCTATCCTGTTCCACTGATCTATCTTTCTGTTTTTGTGCCAGTCCCATACTGTCTTGATTACTGTTGCTTTGTAATATAGTCTGAAGTCAGGGAGCCTTATTCCTCCAGCTCCTTTTTTCGTTCTCAAGATTGCTTTGGCTATTCGGGGTCTTTTGTGTTTCCATAAAAATTGCGAAGTTTTTTGTTCTAGTTCTGTGAAAAATGCCAGTGGTAGTTTGATAGGGATTGCATTGAATCTGTAGATTGCTTTGGGTAGTAGAGTCATTTTCACAATGTTGATTCTTCCCATCCAAGAACATGGTATATCTCTCCATCTATTTGTATCATCTTTAATTTCTTTCATCAGTGTCTTATAATTTTCTGCATACAGGTCTTTCGTATCCTTAGGTAGGTTTATTCCTAGATATTTTATTCTTTTTGTTGCAATGGTAAATGGGAGTGTTTTCTTGATTTCACTTTCAGATTTTTCATCATTAGTATATAGGAATGCCAGAGATTTCTGTGCATTAATTTTGTATC
The DNA here is from genome assembly GCF_008692025.1 of Phocoena sinus. Lineage (NCBI taxonomy): Eukaryota > Metazoa > Chordata > Mammalia > Artiodactyla > Phocoenidae > Phocoena > Phocoena sinus. Next base: position 4,330,139 of record NC_045775.1, on the reverse strand, counting down.
CTGCTACTTTACCAAATTCATTGATTAGCTCTAGTAGTTTTCTGGTAGCATCTTTAGGACTCTCTATGTATAGTATCATGTCATCTGCAAACAGTGACAGCTTTACTTCTTCTTTTCCGATTTGGATTCCTTTTATTTCCTTTTCTTCTCTGATTGCTGTGGCTAAAACTTCCAGTACTATGTTGAATAAGAGTGGTGAGAGTGGGCAACCTTGTCTTGTTCCTGATCTTAGTGGAAATGCTTTCAGTTTTTCACCATTGAGGATGATGTTTGCTGTGGGCTTGTCATATATGGCCTTTATTATGTTTAGGAAAGTTCCCTCTATGCCTACTTTCTGGAGGGTTTTTATCATAAATGGGTGTTGAATTTTGTCGAAAGCTTTCTCTGCATCTATTGAGATGATCATATGGTTTTTCTCCTTCAGTTTGTTAATATGGTTTATCACATTGATAGATTTGCGTATATTGAAGAATCCTTGCATTCCTGGAATAAACCCCACTTGATCATGGTGTATGATCCTTTTAATGTGCTGTTGGATTCTGTTTGCTAGTATTTTGTTGAGGATTTTTGCATCTATGTTCATCAGTGATATTGGCCTGTAGTTTTCTTTCTTTGTGACATCCTTGTCTGGTTTTGGTATCAAGGTGACGGTGGCTTCGTAGAAGGAATTTGGGAGTGTTCCTCCCTCTGCTATATTTTGGAAGAGTTTGAGAAGGATAGGTGTTAGCTCTTCTCTAAACGTTTGATAGAATTCACCTGTGAAGCCATCTGGTCCTGGGCTTTTGTTTGTTGGAAGGTTTTTAATCACAGTTTCAATTTCAGTGCTTGTGATTGGTCTGTTCATATTTTCTATTTCTTCCTGATTCAGTCTTGGCAGGTTGTGCATTTCTAAGAATTTGTCCATTTCTTCCAGATTGTCCATTTTATTGGCATAGAGTTGCTTGTAGTAATCTCTCATGATTTTTTTTATTTCTGCAGTGTCAGTTGTTACGTCTCCTTTTTCATTTCTAATTCTATTGATTTGAGTCTTCTCCCTTTTTTTCTTGATGAGTCTGGCTAGTGGTTTATCTATTTTGTTTATCTTCTCAAAGGACCAGCTTTTAGTTTTATTGATCTTTGCTATTGTTTCCTTCATTTCTTTTTCATTTATTTCTGATCTGATTTTTATGATTTCTTTCCTTCTGCTAGCTTTGGGGTTTTTTTGTTCTTCTTTCTCTAATTGCTTGAGGTGCAAGGTTAGGTTGTTTATTCGAGATGTTTCCTGCTTCTTAAGGTGGGCTTGTATTGCTATAAACTTCCCTCTTAGAACTGCTTTTGCTGCATCCCATAGGTTTTGGGTCGTTGTGTCTCCATTGTCATTTGTTTCTAGGTATTTTTTTATTTCCTCTTTGATTTCTTCAGTGATCACTTCATTATTAAGTAGTGTATTGTTTAGCCTCCATGTGTTTGTATTTTTTACAGATCTTTTCCTGTAATTGATATCTAGTCTCATGGCGTTGTGGTCAGAAAAGATACTTGATACAATTTCAGTTTTCTTAAATTTACCAAGGCTTGATTTGTGACCCAAGATATGATCTATCCTGGAGAATGTTCCATGAGCACTTGAGAAAAATGTGTATTCTGTTGTTTTTGGATGGAGTGTCCTATAAATATCAATTAAGTCCATCTTGTTTAATGTATCATTTAAAGCTTGTGTTTCCTTATTTATTTTCATTTTGGATGATCTGTCCATGGGTGAAAGTGGGGTGTTAAAGTCCCCTACTATGAATGTGTTACTGTTGATCTCCCCTTTTATGGTTGTTAGTATTTGCCTTATGTATTGAGGTGCTCCTATGTTGGGTGCATAAATATTTACAATTGTTATATCTTCTTCTTGGATCGATCCCTTGATCATTATGTAGTGTCCTTCTTTGTCCCTTTTAATAGTCCTTATTTTAAAGTCTATTTTGTCTGATATGAGAATTGCTACTCCAGCTTTCTTTTGGTTTCCATTTGCATGGAATATCTTTTTCCATCCCCTTACTTTCAGTCTGTATGTGTCTCTAGGTCTGAAGTGGGTCTCTTGTAGACAGCATATATAAGGGTCTTGTTTTTGTATCCATTCAGCCAATCTGTGTCTTTTGGTGGGAGCATTTAGTCCATTTACATTTAAGGTAATTATCGATATGTATGTTCCTATTCCCATTTTCTATATTGTTTTGGGTTCGCTACTATAGGTCGTTTCCTTCTCTTGTGTTTCGTGTCTAGAGAAGTTCCTTTAGCATTTGTTGTAAAGCTGGTTTGGTGGTGCTGAACTCTCTCAGCTTTTGCTTGTCTGTAAAGGTTTTAATTTCTCCATCAAATGTGAATGAGATCCTTGCTGGGTAGAGTAGTCTTGGTTGCAGGCTTTTCTCCTTCATCACTTTCAGTATGTCCTGCCACTCCCTTCTGGCTTGTAGGGTTTCTGCTGAGAGATCAGCTGTTAACCTTATGGGGATACCCTTGTGTGTTATTTGTTGTTTTTCCCTTGCTGCTTTTAATATGCTTTCTTTGTATTTAATTTTTGACAGTTTGATTAATATGTGTCTTGGTGTGTTTCTCCTTGTTTTTATCCTGTATGGGGCTCTCTGTGCTTCCTGGACTTGATTAACTATTTCCTTTCCCATATTAGGGAAGTTTTCAACTATAATCTCTTCAAATATTTTCTCAGTCCCTTTCTTTCTTTCTTCTTCTTCTGGAACCCCTATAATTCGAATGTTGGTGCGTTTCATGTTGTCCCAGAGGTCTCTGAGACTGTCCTCAGTTCTTTTCATTCTTTTTTCTTTATTCTGCTCTGCAGTAGTTATTTCCACTACTTTATCTTCCAGGTCACTTATCCATTCTTCTGCCTCAGTTATTCTGCTATTGATCCTATCTAGAGTGGTTTTAATTTCATTTATTGCATTGTTCATCGTTGCTTGTTTCATCTTTAGTTCTTGTAGGTCCTTGTTAACTGTTTCTTGCATTTTGTCCATTCTACTTCCAAGATTTCGGATCATCCTTACTATCATTATTCTGAATTCCTTTTCAGGTAGATTGCCTATTTCCTCTTCATTTGTTAGGTCTGGTGGGTTTTTATCTTGCTCCTTCATCTGCTGTGTGTTTTTCTGTCTTCTCATTTTGCTTATCTTACTGTGTTTGGGGTCTCCTTTTTGCAGGCTGCACTTTCGTAGTTCCCGTTGTTTTTGATGTCTGTCTCCAGTGGCTAAGGTTGTTTCAGTGGGTTGTGTAGGCTTCCTGGTGGAGGGGACTAGTGCCTGTGTTGTGCTGGATGAGGCTGGATCTTGTCTCTCTAGTGGGCAGGTTCACGTCTGGTGGTGTGTTTTGGGGTGTCTGTGGCCTTATTATGATTTTAGGCAGCCTCTCTGCTAATGGGTGGGGTTGTGTTCCTGTTTTGCTAGTTGTTTGGCATAGGTTGTCCAGCACTGTGGCTTGCTGGTCGTTGAGTGAAGCTGGGTGCTGGTGTTAAGATGGAGGTCTCTGGGATATTTCCACCGTTTAATATTATGTGGAGCTGGGAGGTCTCTTGTTGACCAGTGTCCTGAAGTTGGCTCTCCTACCTCAGAGGCAGAGCCCTGACTCCTGGCTGGAGCACCAAGAGCCTTTCATCCACACAGCTCAGAATAAAAGGGAGAAAAAGTAGGGAGAATTCGTAGAAGTATGAGTAAAGAAAGAAGGAAAGGAGGAAAGGAAGGAAGGAAGAAAGAAGCAAAGAAGGAAAGAAAGGAGGGAGGGAGGGAGGGAGGGAGGAAGGAAGGAAGGAGGGAAAGAAGGAAAAAAGACAGAAAGAAAGATGATACAGTAAAAATAAAATAAAGTATAATATAGTTATTGAATTTAAAAATATTTAGAAAAAAAAAAAGGGACGGATAGAACCTTAGGACAAATGTTGGAAGCAAAGCTATACAGAGAAAATCTTACACAGAAGCATACACATACACCTTCACAAAAAGAGGTAAAGGGGGAAAAATCATAAATCCTGCTCCCTGAGACCACCTCCTCAATTTGGGGTGATTCATTGTCTAAAGGAGGGAAGGAAGGAAGGAAAGAAAGAAAGAACGAAGGTTAAGTATAATAAAGTTATTACAATTAAACTTAATTATTAAGAAAAAGAATTTTTAAAAAAAAATCATGGACGGATAGAGCCCTAGGACAAATGGTGGAAGCAAGAGTATACAGACAAGATCTCACACAGAAGCATACACGTACACATTCACAAAAAGAGGAAAAGGGAAAAAAATCATAGATCTCGCTCCTAAAGTCCACCTCTTCAATTTGGGATCATTCCTTGTCTATTCAGGTATTCCACAGATGCAGGGTATATCAAGTTGATTGTGGAGCTTTAACCCGCTACTTCTGTGGCTGCTGGGAGAGATTTCCCTTTCTCTTCTTTGTTCTCACAGCTCACAGGAGCTCAGCTTTGGATTTGGCCCTGCCTCTGCGTGTAGGTCGCTGGAGGGCGTCTGTTTTTTCGCTCAGACAGGACGGGGTTAAAGGAGCCGCTGATTCGGGGCCTCCGGCTCACTCAGGCCGGGGGTTGGGGGATGGGGGAAGGAGGGGCACTGCGTGCGGGGCGGGCCTGCGGCGGCAGAGGCAGCGTGACGTTGCGGCAGAGGCCGGCGTGACGTTGCACCAGCCTGCGGCCCGCCGTGCGTTGTCCCGGGGAAGTTGTCCCTGGATCCCGGGAACCTGGCAGTGGCGGGCTGCACAGGCTCTGCGAAAGAGGGGTGTGGAGAGTGACCTGTGCTCGCACACAGGCCCCTTGGTGGCGGCAGCAGCAGCCTTAGCGTCTCCCGCCCGTCTCTGGGGTCCGCGGTTTTAGCCGCGGCTCGCGCCCGTCTCTGGGGTTTGCACTTTCAGCCGCGGCTCGCGCCCGACTCTGGGGTTTGCGCTCATATATCTTTTTAAACTCCCTGCTGTTTCATGGTATGACAACACCTTGGTTTATTTAAATATTCCATATTAAGAAGTATTCAGTTTATTTCTATTATTTTGTTCTTTTAAGCAGTGCTGCACATATCCTTGCCCATATTGTAAGCATGTATATAGATATGTTTAGAGGTGATGACTTGCTGGGTTGAAGCTATGCATGTCTTACATTTTGAGAGGCTCCATCAAGGTTTGCTTCTCAAAAGCTGTGTCAATTGTTCATTAGCAGACTCATATATCATGTGGAAGGCTTGGAGTACATAATTTTAAAATTACCTTCCAATTTTACAATTGCTAGGTACTGATCAAGACCTTGGCACCAGACCAGAAATATCAGGACACTAATGAACTGTCTTATACTTACTATCACAGAATGCAGCAATAATTGGAGGCCAAATTCAGAGGACTTAGTGAGTTTCCAGGCACAAATAGCTAAGAGCTACTTTACTCTGTGCTTTTAAGTTTTTATTGTATAAAATCTTCATATTCTGGATTAAGTGGGCAATGATGTCCCCCATCTGCAGGAACCTCAACTATGTCATTGCCACCCCATTTGCTGATGTGGGTCATGGCATGTATATCACTCAGGCACTGTGTCCACACACTTGTCCCTGAGGGCCAACAGAGGAAACCTGCCTGACCTGCTCTACCAGGTTCCTCCTGGGAACTTCAGTGGATGGTCTCGAGGGCCAGAGTCATTTTGGATAGTTTTAGTAAGGTAGTATGTGCTAAAGCATGACTGACAGAAATAATAAGTTAACATTTATGAGAGAAACCTCAGTCTTGGAGTTTTGGTAGGCAGACAGCCAACAGAAATTGTTTTGTGGATGAAATATTTCTTAAAAATAGCTCTCCCAGCTCAGCCTAATGCAATTAAAGTTAGTGATGTACATAATAAGAAAACCGGGAGCTCTCCCTGCTAATAACCACTGTGGAAACAAGGCAATCCATTCCATTAATTTAATATACACTTTCATAGTCCCTTGGTAATAGAAGTATAATTAAAATGATATGCTTTGATAAGCTTTTCTTTCCAAAATGAAAATTTTTAAGTACAGGTGTATATATATATATATATATATATATATTCTGTAATTATTACTCATTGTACATTTATTTTGGTCTCTTCTTCCATGCCATCCTTCCCTGCAAAAAAAAAATTCCTTAAAGTTGAATCCTTCTGACAACAGTACTGACAAATTTCCTGATACTGGAAGCTGGTTGAAAAAGAGCTATCAAGAGCATGGGAATAACTGCTGAAAGCAAAGCAGGTGGAGGGATTTTGGATTGAATTTGGGTTTATTTAAGATTTTTATTCTAACAACATATAAAAAGGTGCCTTGTTCCTAGACTTCTCACCCTGCAGAACTGTGAGAAATAAATTTCTGTTGTTTATTAAAAAAAAAATGTTCAATTCAACTTATCAATTAAAAGAACACAAGACTTGAGAATTCCCTGGTGGTCCAGCAGTCCAGACTCCATGCTTCCACTGCCACTGGCTGGGTTTGATCCCTGGTCTGGGAATTAAGATCCTGCAAACTGTGCAGGCGTGGCCAAAAAACAAACAAACAAACAAAAAACCTTAACAATCAAAAGGACTGAAGACAAAACAGTGACATTAAGAAAATGGACTCCCATTTATGAACAAGCAGATAAGCTACCCTTTCTGACCATATGATTTCAAGAAACATTAAAATTGATGTGATATAGATTATTTTAATAAAATAAAAATAGCTCTGCTCTGTTTGAACTCTATTTTAAGGTACATGAAGTTAATCTTTCTATGCCCCCAACTATGCATGAACATCCACCCATTTGAATCAACTCAAAAAGAAATTCAAAAGTTATGTCCCATTAAAATATTGTAATAAAAAGATATTTTCCAAGGGAAGGACTATTGATGTGTGGGTAAGTTTGAACTAAGATGTAAAATCTGATGAGAAATCAGAATATTGATATAGAACGTTGCTGGCCTTTTTCTGTGGCAACACTGATAATGATGCTTGTGGGATCCACCATTGTCTACTACACTGTATCATACCCCAGGTGCAAGACACCAGCTGAACCTGTCAAAATCTCCAAAATAGATTGAGATTCTGATGCCATCTCAGCCCCTTCACTGCTAAATCTTCGTCCAAGCAGCCCTTGTCTCCTGCCTTGACTATTACAATAACCTTTCAATGGGATTCTAGCTCCCACTCTTGCTGCCGAGGGAAAAGAGTGAGCTGTGGACACTTCATTCTCAAAAACACTGCAGTGGCTTCCCTTCTCACCCAGGTTAAATGCCGTAAAGCCCTGCACAACCACTATTCCTCTTCCTCTTCCACTGCCAACCCCATCCTTTTATTCCCAGCCCACACTCTGCTCACACAGATCCACCTCTGCTGGTTTCCTTGAAATTGTTCAAAACATGCTTTCTCCCAGACATCTCAATGCCTTGCTTCCTCAAATTATTTGTCACTGCTCAAATTTTGCTTTGTAAGAAATGCCAGTGCAGTGTGACCTAAAAAACAACTCCATCACATCAATCTTCATTTCTCATATTTATTCTCTATTTTTGAAATAATCCTTAGCACACCTGACTTATGCATATTTCTTTCTCATCCATCTCTCCTCATTCAAATCTATGCTCCCTGAAAAAAGATATTTTTTTTTCCCTGTCATATCCCTGGTACCTAGAATAATGCCTTACACATACTATACTGGCTGTTAAATAAACACTAGTTGGAAACATTAATTTTACTTCTTTCATTTCATTATAGTTTGATAGATTTAGTGCTTTCTAAAAATTCACAAAACCCATATCCCACATGAGCAGCTCGAGCCTGTTTGTAACACAAATCTTGAAATACTTTATCACCACAATTTTGTGGATTCATTATCAGGCTTAAAGATTACTTATGTGTTTGGACCACACATTCTTCCATAAGTGTTCTTCATTATAAATATGAAATAAAAATTGCTGATTATACCTACCAAATTCAACATAAAATCAGTCATCATGCACATTATATGTTACATGATTTTCATACCTATCAAATAAACTTGCTTTTTTAAGCTCAGTTTGAAAGATGACTAATACATCTTGACATAGAATTAGCCGTGCACTGATTATATCTTTCACTTGATTACTAATCTTAAATTAGCATGGATCTCTTTTCTAATTGGTAATTTAGAAAAGCTTTCTCAATGTAGAAATATATTTTCTCTTGATTGAAAACAATTCTAGTCTTTTGAAATAAATTGTGAAATACCATTTATAATATTAGAAATTTAAATGTGTATTTGTGCTGTATGTTGGATGTGTCCTCATATTTTTATACATATAACATATCTTCAGAATAACCATAGTGACAAGGGAACATGAAACACTTTATTTTGGAGATATTTTGCAGGTAAATATTGAAGGAGCAAGCCTTATGGATCAGTTCATATGTAAATTAAATGATCTGCACCTGTTGCCTCAAATTCTTACTTAGCAATTAACCTTAGTCTACTGCAATTTTATAACTACATTAAATAATTCATCTGTTTCTTAAATTTGGTGTACTTGTCTTATCTCACCAACTTGATTCTAAGTTTCTAGATGACTGGAACCATATCACACCTACAGCTTTGCACTGAATGAAACCACAGCTGATTGTATTGTAACTGTGCTTTTGTTAGCAATATAAATAATAATAAAGTGTCAAATGATATATAAACTCGACATTATACAAAAGCTTTGTTTATTTTTCCACTCAACCCTCTAAAATTGGTATCATTTCCATTTTATAGATGAGAAAACTGAGATCAGCTTTATGTATGTCAATGGTACCCTGGTCACAATTCATGATTATTAAATCTAGAGCTCTTTCCACTACACGAAACCTGCTTTGCAATATTTCAGGGCCGTTCACAAGATGTCACGGATACCTTTGGCTGGTATGTCCTCTTCTTCACTGGAGTTTTTGTGAATGGAATAGCACTCACTCTACCTGTTCTGCTGCCTCATTTACAATCAATTTGCTTTTCTGCCTTTTCAGCATATCTTTATGCATCACTAACCACTGGATTGAACACTTTGCAGAAAAGCAGAGATAATATCCACAAAAAGTTAAGAAACTTAAAAAAAAAAAAAAAAACTCAGAGTCACTTACAGAAGAAATGAATGATTTGAGTCTGAAGGTGCAAATGCCAACTACTGACAAGACTGACTTACAGGTGAAACAAACCATAGACAGTGAATCAAAACATCTGCCTGTTAAAATTTCATCAAAAGCACTCCACTGCAGCTTTTTAGAAATATTTTGCTAACAGTCCCCCATAGCATCAACTGTGTGGTTGTCACATTCAATGGTAATATGTTTGCTGGAAAGAGGCCAATAGACACAGAGGGTGTAATGTTTCTTTAATGGCAAAAGATGTGGAAAATTCAGAATATGACCGCAGAATCAGGAGATGATAAAACATGCTCCCAGACAGAATTGGCTTCTAAGCATCCTCAAAGTTTGCTATGACAATGAGGTATAAGGATGTTACTACCTAAGTGGAATGAGGGTTTTGCTAGGTAAAATAATTTTTGTCATTCTGAAGGCAGACTCATTTTCTCTTGATAGTTCTGGAGACTCTGCCTCCTCTGAGGAGCTGCATATAATTCATGTGGAACAAACTCAGCAAAATCCTGAGTGACTGTGCATCCAGCAACGTTAAGGGATTGGAGGTCATCTCCTGGGGGTCATTCCTCAGCAGGCCAGATGTTGGCTCTGTCTGAGAGCCACTTTGGAAGCAATGCAAGGAATTCTTTAAAGTGCCTATCTGCATAGACAAGATCAATGTGCATCTCAACTTATTGCTCTAATTGTGTGTTCAGAGGTTTGAAATTTTGATGGTCTCGCTATACACTAAATTTCTGTGCCCCTCTAAAATTCATATGTTGAGACCTTAACCCCCAGTATGATGGGTCTTTGGGAGGTGATCAGGTCATGAAGGCGGAGCCCTCATGATGGGATTAGTGCCCTTATAAAAGAGACCCCAGAGAGCTCCTTTCCCTTTCTACCACATGAGGACACAGTGAGAAGACGGCCGTCTATGAACTGGGAAGCAGGGTCTCACCAGACACTGGGTCTGCCAGTATCTTGATCTTGGACTTTCAAGCCTTCAGAACTGTGAGAAATAAATTTATTTGGCTTATAAAGTACCCAGCCTGTAGTGTTTTGTTATAGCAGCCTGAATAGACTAAGTCTCTAAGAGTTTGCCAAATAGGAAGAAAGAAATATTGAGATGCAAAAGTATTGTCTGGGTGAAGAAGTTTGCCACATGAATTTTGCTTGTTGCTGTTGCAATACACTTGGAAAGGGAGCTGATTTGAGTTTGGCCTCATGGTAATGCTGCAATAATATTAACCCTGTGTTACGGTTGACAATCAAGAGAGGTTTATTTATGACTAGAGCCCAGAATGTCTTACAGAATTCTCCACTGCTGAACAGAAACATTTCTGGAAAATAGTCTCTTTGACTAAGTGAGGTCTAATGAATTTTGTTACTGACAGAGAGATGGTGCCATTTGTATTTTTCCAGTAGTGCAGCAGTGACATATTTCACACTTTGGTCCCTCAGAACTACATCACTAGCTGTGTGGCTGTAGGACTGAAAAAGGCGTGGTCTCAGAGTTGAAATAAGAACTGTACAATTTCACTTGTCCAGAGTAAAGAGACTGGATCTGAGGCTTCTTGGGGTATTTCTAGCTTTAACATCTAACATTCCCTGAAAGTTCATTTTAGTAACTTCTGGGGCAGGGTTTAAATATATTTTCTAAAAATATATTTTTTAAAAATATGACTTTTTAGCCAAATATGTAATCTACCTTTACTATAGTCTGTATTCACACACACACACACAAACACACGTGCACACTGAGAGACTCATTTCAAGGAACTGGTTCCCATGATTGTGAGCGTTGCTGGTCTGAGACTTTTAAGGCAGGAATTTCAGTCAGGAGTTGGTGCTGCTGTCTTGAGGAAGAATTTCTTCTCTAGGAAACCTTAGTTTGTTCTCTTAAGCCCTTTCAACCTACTGGATGAAGCCCACTCACATTATCGAGGAAAATCTCCTTTAATTAAAATCAACTGATTATAGCTTTTCAGAACTCTGAAGAATCACCTAGATTTGCATTGGATTGGATGACTATGTGCTACAGTCTAGCCAAACTGACACATAAAACTAAGGATTGCAGGATATAAAGAGAAGAAAAAAAAATCCCAAACCTTGACCATTAGTTTAATTCACTTTAAAATGAATAAATTCTTTACCATGGTGGTAATACTTAGATTTTTTTGGACTTCGGTCATTAAAACTGATCTCTATTGCTCTTCTGGAAGCTGGAGGAGGACATTGCAGCAATCTGTGCTGGGAAATTTTCTGGAAAAAAGCCTCTCTTTTTTCCAACCCTGTGTTTTCCAGTTGCAGTAGACAATGTCCTCCTGACTTGAAGTGTGGGGTGGGAATTGGTTATCCTCCTGCCACCAGGTGATCCCTTATTCCTGAACTTATCTTTTAGTTCACAGGAAGACCAGAGGACCAGTTCACAGGTAAGATTGTGTCTGAGTTTCCCAGTTCTTCTCTTGCTTCATTGAACAGAAAGTCAGGAGGTAGGAGGCAGAGTGTAGTAGAAGGAGAAAGCCTTTGTTATGTAAAACCTGTAATCCCTCCTTATTCCTCCCTCCCTTCCTTCTTTCCAAGACCATTCCTCAGGCAACTCTGAGCTCTGGAGCTTCCATTCCCTAGAACATTGGACACACGGATGTGCAGAGGATGGTTCCTTCCCTCTGGAAACGCTCTCGTGTTTAGGGTCTCTGTTGACTGCATTTCATTTTTTAAGAAATAATAATTACCAACTGGTAGGATTATTCATTGATATAAGGATAAAAAAATAAGTCTGATATGAAGTAAGTATTTAGAATGAAGAAAAGAAGGAAAGAGGGAAGGAAGGAAGGAAGGAAGGAAGGAAGAGAGGAAGGAAGAGAGGAGGGAAAGAGGAAGGTGGGGGAGGGAGGAAGGAGTCCAACAGGGAATGGCCTTTGTCCCAACACCAAAGGCTATTACACTATGTGCACCTATCATATTACTATATGGACCCCAGAAAATCCAGGTTAGTTCCTGGCCTTTTGAAAAAATTTGAAGACTCTGGTTTGAACCAACCTAGAATTGGCAAATCATATCTGGACCTGAGCCTGTTTTGGAAATATTGTAAGTTTGTACTGAATTTGCTTTATTTTATTTCTAGGCAAGATGCATGCCTTAACCTTAAAAAGGCTAACAATTTAATTTGCTAACAATCCAAATATTTTCTTTTTTTTTTTTTTTAGATTTCATATATATGTGTTAGTATATGGTATTTGTTTTTCTATTTCTGACTTACTTTACTCTTTCTGAGAGACTCTAGGTCCATCCACCTCACTACAAATAACTCAATTTCATTTCCTTTTATGGTGGAGTAATATTCCATTGTATATATGTGTCACATCTTCTTTATCCATTTATCTGTCAATGGACACTTAGGTTGCTTCCATGTCCTGGCTATTGTAAACAGTGCTGCAATGAACATTGTGGTACATGACTCTTTGAATTATGGTTTCTCAGGGTATACGCCCAGTAGTGGGAGTGCTGGGTCGTATGGTAGTTCTATTTTTAGTTTTTTAAGGAACCTCCATAGTGGCTGTATCAATTTACATTCCCACCAAGTGGGCAAGAGAGTTCCCTTTTCTCCACATCCTCTCCAGAATTTATTGTTTGTAGATTTTTTGATGGTGGCCATTCTGACCTGTGTGAGGTGGCATGACATTATAGTTTTGATTTGCATTTTTCTAATGATTATTGATGTTGAGCATCCTTTCATGTGTTTGTTGGCAATCTGCATATCTTCTTTGGAGAAATGTCTGTTTAGGTCTTCTGCTCATTTTTGGACTGGATTGTCTTCTTGGTATTGAGCTGCATAAGCTGCTTGTATATTTTAGAGATTAATCAATGGTCAGTTGCTTCATTTGCAAATATTTTCTCCCATTCTGAGGGTTGTCTTTTCATCTTGTTTATGGTTTCCTTTGCTGTGCAAAATTTTTAGGTTTCATTATGTCCCATTTTTTAATTTTTGTTTTTATTTCCATTTCTCTAGAAGGCGGGTCAAAAAGGATCTTGCTGTGATTTATGTCATAGAGTGTTCTGTCTATGTTTTCCTCTAAGAGTTTGATAGTGTCTGGCCTATAGATTTAGGTCTTCAATCCATTTTGAATTTATTTTTCTGTATGGTGTTAGAGAGTGTTCTAATTTCATTCTTTTATGTGTAGCTGTCCAGATTTCCCAGCACCACTTACTGAAGAGGCTGTCTTTTCTCCATTGTACATTCTTGTCTCCTTTATCAAAGATAAGGTGACCATATGTATGTGGGTTTATCTCTGGGCTTTCTATCTTGTTCCACTGATCTATATTTCTGTGTTTGTGCCAGTACCATACTGGCTTGATTACTGTAGATTTGTAGTATAGTCTGAAGTCAGGGAGTCTGATTCCTCCAGCTTCGTTTTTCTTTCTCAAGATTGCTTTGACTATTCGGGGTCTTTGGTGTTTCCATACGAATTGTGAATTTTTTTGTTCTACTTCTGTGAAAAATGTCATTGGTAGTTTGATAGGGATTTCACTGAACCTGTAGATTGCTTTGGGTAGTATAGTCATTTTTGCAATATTGATTCTTCCAATCCCAGAACATGGTATATCTCTCCACCTGTTTGTATCATCTTTCATTTCTTTCATCAGTGTCTTAGAGTTTACTGCATACAGACCTTTTTTCTCCTTAAGTAGGTTTATTCCTAGGTATCTTATTCTTTTTATTTATTTGCAGAGGTAAATGGGAGTGCTTCATTAATTTCCCTTTCATATTTTTCATCATTATCTATAAGCATGCAAGATATTTCTGTGCATTAATTTTGTATCCTACTACATTACCAAATTCATTGATTAGCTCTAATAGTTTTCTGGTAGCATCTTTAGGATTCTCTATGTATAGTATCATGTCATCTGCAAACAGTGACAGCTATACTTCTTCTTTTCCAATTTGGATTCCTTTTATTTATTTTTCTTCTCTGATTGCTGTGGCTAAAACTTCCAAAACTATGTTGAAAAATAGTGATGAGAGTGGGCAACCTTGTCTTGTTCCTGATCTTAGTGGATATGGTTTCAGTTTTTCACCATTGAGGATGATGTTGGCTGTGGGTTTGTCATTTATTATGTTGATGTAAGTTCCATCTATGCCTACTTTTGGAGGGTTTTTATCATAAATGGGTGTTGAATATTGTCAAAACCTTTTTCTGCATCTATTGAGAATATCATATGCTTTTTATCCTTCAGTTTGTTAATATGGTGTGTCACACTGATTGATTCACATATACTGAAGAATCCTTGCATTCCTGGGATAAACCCCACTTCATCATGGTGTATGATCCTTTTAATGTGCTGCTGGATTCTGTTTGCTAGTATTTTGCTGAGGATTTTTGCATTTATGTTCATTCGTGATATTAGCCATAGTATTCTTTTTTTGTGACATCTTTGTCTGCTTTTGGTATCAGTATGATGGTGGCCTTGTAGAATTAGTTTTGGAGTGTCCCTCCCTCTGCTGTATCTTGGAAGCATTTGAGAAGGATAAGTGTTAGCTCGTCTCTAAATATTTGATAGAATTTGACTGTCAAGCCATCTGGTCCTGGACTTTTGTTTGTTGAGAGATTTTTAATCACAGTTTCAATTTCATTACCTGTGATTGGTCTGTACATATTTTCTACTTCTTCCTGGTTCAGTCTTGGAAGGTTATATCTTTCTAAGAATTTGTCCATTTCTTCCAGGTTGTCCATTTTATTGGCAATATTGTTTATCTTCTCAAAGAACCAGCTTTTAGTTTTATTGATCTTTGCTATTGTGTCCTTCATTTCTTTTTCATTTATTTCTGATCTGATTTTTATGATGTCTTTCCTTCTTCTAACTTCAGGGAATTTTTGTTCTGCTTTCTGTAATTGCTTTAGTTGTAAGGTTAGGTTGTTTATTTGAGATATTTTTGTTTTTTGAGCTAGGAATGTATTGCTATAAACTTCCCTCTTAGAACTGCTTTTACTGCATCCCATGGGTTTTGGATCATCGTATTTTCATTGTCATTTATCTTTAGGTATTTTTTGATTTCCTCTTTGATTTCTTCAGTGATCTCTTGGTTATTTAGTAGTGTATTATTTAGCCTCCATGTGTTTGTATTCTTTATGTTTTTTTTTTTTTTCCTGGAATTGATATCTAGTCTCATAGCATTGTAGTCAGAAAAGATACCTGATATGATTTCAATTTTCTTAATTTTACCAAGGCTTGATTTGTGACCCAATATATGATCTATCCTAGAGAATGTTCCATGAGCATTTGAGAAGAAAGTGTATTCTGTTGTTTGGATGGAATGTCCTATAAATATCAATTAAGTCCATCTTGTTTAATGTATCATTAAAGCTTATGTTTCCTTATTTATTTTCATTTTGGATGACCTGCCATTGGTGAAAGCATGGTGTTAAAGTGCCCTATTACTATTGTGTTACTGTCTATTTACCCTTTTATGACTGTTAGCTTTTGCCTTATATATTGAGGTGATCCTATATTGGGTGCATAAATATTTACAGTTGTTCTATCTTCTTCTTGGATTGATCCCTTGATCATTATGTAGTGTCCTTCTTTGTCTCTTGTAATAGTCTTTATTTTAAAGTCTATTTTTTCTGATATGAGAATTGCTACTCCAGCTTTCTTTTTTTTTTTTTTTATTTTTTTTTATTTTTTTTTTGCAGTATGCGGGCCTCTCACTGCTGTGGCCTCTCCCATTGCGGAGCACAGGCTCCGGATGCACAGGCTCAGCGGCCATGGCTCACGGGCCCAGCCCCTCCGCGGCATGTGGGATCTTCCCAGACTGGGGCACGAACCCGTGTCCCCTGCATCGGCAGGCAGACTCTCAACCACCGCGCCACCAGGGAAGCCCTCCAGCTTTCTTTTGATTTCCATTTGCCGGGAATATATTTTTCCATCTCCTCACTTTCAGTCTGTATGTGTCCCTAGGTCTGAAGTCAATCTCTTGTAGACAGCATATATACGGCCTTTATTTTTGTATCCATTCAGCCAGTCTATGTCTTTTGGTTGGAGCATTTAAACCATTTACATGTAAGGTGATTATTAATATGTATGTTCCTATACCATTTTCTTAATTATTTTGGGTTTGTTATTGTAGGTCTTTTCTTCCTCTTGTGTTTCTTGCCTAGAGAAGTTTCTTTAGCATTTATTGTAAAGCTGGTTTGGTGGTGCTGAATTCTCTCAGCTTTTGCTTTTCTGTAAAGGTTTTAATTTCTCCATAAAATCTGAATGAGATCCTTGTTGGTTAGAGTAATCTTGGTTGTAGGTTTTTCCCCTTCATCACTTTAAATATGTCCCGGCACACCCTTCTGGTTTGCAGAGTTTCTGCTGAAAGATCAGCTGATAACCTTATGGGGATTCCCTTGTATATTACTTGTTGCTTTTCCCTTGCTGTTTTTAATATTTTTTCTTTGTATTTAATTTTTGATTGTTTGATTAATATGTGTGTGGACATGTTTCTGCTTGGATTTATCCTGTATGGGACTCTCTGCACTTCCTGGTCTTGATTATTTCCTTTCCCATATTAGGGAAGTTTTCAATTATAATCTCTTCAAATATTTTCTCAGTCCCTTTCTTTTTCTCTTCTTCTTCTGGGACACCTATAATTTGAATGTTGGTACGTTTAATGCTGTCTCAGATCTCTGAGACTGTCCTCAATTCTTTTCATTGTTTTGTCTTTATTCTGCTCTGCAGGAGTTATTCCCACTCTTTTATCTTCCAGGTCACTTATCTGTTCTTCTGCCTCAGTTATTCTGCTTTTGATTCCTTCTAGAGAATTTTAATTTCATTTATTGTGGTGTTCATCATTGTTTGTTAGCTCTTTATTTCTTTTAGGTCCTTGTTAAATGTTTCTTGTAATTTATCCTTTCTACTTCCAAAATTTTGGATCATCTTTACTACCATTTCTCTGAATTCTTTTTCAGGTAGACTGCCTATTTCTTCTTCATTTGTTAGGTCTGGTGGATTTTTGCCTTTCACCTTCATCTACTGTGTGTTTCTCTGTCTTCTCATTTTGCTTAACTTACTGTGTTTGGAGTCTCCTTTTCGCAGGCTGCAGGTTCATAGTTCCCATTGCTTTTGGTGTCTGTCCCCAGTGGGTAAGGTTTGTTCAGTGGGTTGTGTAGTATTCCTGGTGGAGGGGACTGGTGTCCATGTTCTGATGGATTAGGCTGGATCTTGTCTTTCTGGTGAGCAGGACCACATCTGGTGGTGTCTTTTGGGGTATCTGTGAACTTACTATGGTTTTAGGTATCCTCTCTACTAATGGGTGGGGTTGTATTCCTGTTTTGCTAGTTGTTTGACATGGGGTGTCCAGCACTGGAATTTGCTGGTCATTGAGTGGAGCTGGGTCTTAGCATTGAGTTGGAGATCTCTGGGAGACCTCTCACTGCCTGATATTACATGGGGCTGGGAGGTCTCTGATGGTCCAATGTCCTGAACTCAGATCTCCCACCTCAGAGGCTCAGGCCTGACACCTGGCTGGCACACCCAGACCCTTCCAGCACATGGCTCAGAAGAAAAGGGAGGAAAAAATAAATGAAAGAAAAATAAAATAAATAAAATAAAGTTATTAAAATAAAAAAATTAAGTAATTAAAAATAAGAAGAGAGCAACAAAACCAATAAACAAATCCACCAATGATAACAAGCACTAAAAACTATACCAAACTAAACATAAAAATTAGAAACTAGTCTGTCGCAGACAGCAAACCCCAAGTCTATATTTGCTCCCAGAGTGTACCACCTCAGTTTTGGGATGATTTGTTGTCTATTCAGGTATTCCACAGATGTTGATTTTGCAGATTTAATCTGCTGCTCCTGAGGCTGCACAGAGAAATTTCCCTTTCACT
Source organism: Phocoena sinus (assembly GCF_008692025.1). Taxonomy (NCBI): domain Eukaryota; kingdom Metazoa; phylum Chordata; class Mammalia; order Artiodactyla; family Phocoenidae; genus Phocoena; species Phocoena sinus. The sequence goes on along the minus strand of NC_045775.1, from coordinate 4,312,175 downwards.
TCTTTGTTTGCATAGCTCCTGGGGTTCAGGGTTGGATTTGGCCTCTCCTCTGCATGTAGGTTGCCTTCTGGCATCTGTTCTTCAGCCAGACAGGAGAAGGTTAAAGGAGCGCCTGATTAAGGGGCTCTTGCTCACTCAGGCTGGGGGAAAGGAGGGTTACAGAATGTGGTGTGAGCCTGTGGTGGCAGAGGCCAGCATGATGTTACACCAGCCTGAGGCATGCCGTGTGCTCTCCTGGAGAAGTTGTCCTTGGGTCACAGGACCCTGACAGTGGGGGGCTGCACAGGCTCCCGGGGGTGAAGTGTGGATAGTGACCCGTACTTGCACACAGACATTTTGTTGGCTGCAGCAGAAGCCTAGAGTCTCATGCCCATCTCTGGAGCTCTTTTAGGCAGTGCTATGAATCTCCTCTCCTCGCGCACCCCAAAAAATGGTCTATTGCTTCTTAGGCAGGTCCAGACCTTTTCCCAGACTCCCTTCCAGCTAGCTGTGGTGCACTAGACCCCTTCAGTTTGTGTTCACACAACCAACCCCAGTCCTCTCCCTGGGATCTGACTTCCAAAGCCCAAGCCTTAGCTCCCAACCCCCACCTGCCCCGGGGGGTGAGCAGACAAACCTCTAGGGCTGGTGAGTGCTGGTCGGCACTGATCCTCTGTGCGGGAATCTCTCCACTTTGCCCTCTGCACCCCTGTTGCTGTGCTCTCCTCTATGGATCCAAAGCTTCCCCCTCCACCCACCCCCCATCTCCACCAGTGAAGGGGCTTCCTGGTGGAAACTTTTCCTCCTTCACAGCTCCCTCCCACTGGTGCAGGTCCCGTCCCTATTCTTTTTCCTCTGTTTTTCCTTTTTTCTTTTGCCCTACCCAGGTGAGTGGGGAGTTTCTTGCCTTTTGGGAAGTCTGAGGTCTTCTGCCAGCATTCAGAAGGTGTTCTGTAGGAGTTGTTCCACATGTAGATGTATTTTTGATGTATTTGTGGGGAGGAAGGTGATCTCCACATCGTACTCCTCCACCATCTTGAGGGTCTTCTCTCAAATATTTTCTTTACAAAATTTGCCCTTATACAAATTAATTCATCTACCCAGTGTGCATGCACATAAATGTAGGACATATACTTTACTTCTATTAAATAAAATATGGATTTTAAATAGAACTACATTAATCTCCCTTTTTAGATTCCATTTTAATTTTGGAGTCCATGTACTTTCCTAATTTCCTAGGAAGACCTTGGATTCCTGGGCCCCCTTGTGAAATATCCACAAAGTGCCTCTGTGAGTCAAGCTTCTTCTTGGTAATGAACATATCTGATGTTACCATTACAGGAATGTGTACAGATACATATTGAAACTTCACATCTATGTAGAACAATATTTGGAAACAAAGCTCACATTCTTTTCATGTGTTTTAATACTTTTCTTTTGTGTTATCCAAACTATTCTAATAATTATTCTACCAGAGTGAGCAATTCTGTGTGTGTTGTGTGTGTTGGAAAGGTGGTATGTGTGAGTGAGCAAGCAGTTTGTATTTTAGTGTGTGTTTGTGTGGTGTCATGTGTGGGTGAGTGAGTGGTGTGTGTGTGTAAGTGTGTGGTGTGGAGGTGTGTGCACACACACATTTAAGGGCCAGGCCACATGGGTTTTGATGGATGAATTTCTATCTAAACTTTAATCATCACTCCCCATGCACTGCTCCCTGCTTATTATTCAGTTTAATTCATTTTACGTAGTGGAGATTTGAAAGAGGTGGCTAGGTGGCCTTCTTTCAGAAGCAAGTGGGTCATAAAAGGATGTGTGTGCACGGCGGTTGGGGTCCTGGGGGGGCTCATTGCATCCTTCCCAGGCAGCAGTTTCAGCTGCAGGGCCATCTGAAGAAAACATCACACAATCCTGAATGTGGGAGCCAGGATCACTCCATTTTCTCTCTTTAAAGCTTCTAGGTTAAGTATCACCACGTGTGGAGATGGGATAGACCCTTCGTTATGGGAAGGTGATTGGTGGACCACAGAGAGGAGAGGAAATGCTGATCTCTGCCTCCTCGGCTGCATCAATCGTGGATCCTCCATACAAATGAACTTAGTTACAAAGCAGAAGTGGACTCACAGACATAGAAAACAGACTTATGGTTACCAAAGGGGAAAGGGGATAAATTAGGGGGGATAAAGGGGATTAACAGTTACAGGCTACTATATATAAAATAGACAACAAGGACGTGCTGTATAGCACAGGAAACTCTACTCAATATTCTGTAATAATCTGTAATGTAAAAGAATCTGAAAAAGAATATACATATATGCATAACTGAATCACTTTGCTGTATACCTGAAACATTGTAAATCAACTATACTTCAATAAAAAAGTGGACCGTCCACAATTCCAGAGTAGTCTTCCTCTTCTCCTACCTTTGGCTTTATTTTTAAAGCAGTTTAACTGTACAATATTATAAGGACAAAGCTGACATTATTTGGATCACACTTGTTTAATATTCCTTTAAAAACCATGAGTTCACAGGTAGATTCCTTAAACCTATCAATACATTTAATTGTTTTAGGGACAATTAAAAGAAAAATAGATCAATATAAATCAAATACAGAACATGGTTGTTTCTCAGTAATATTTTTGCTAATGAAAATGCCCAAACAAGACAAATAAGCCAAAAGTAACCACTTTACTATTACAAAGAGCAACGTATAAACTCCAGTTCAAGAATGAAACCAAATTTGTGGAATGGTTTTGCTGTCACAGATATGGGACAGATTTCAGATCTCAAAAGTTGCCTGTGTCAGTTTCTACCTGGCCAGAGGATTACTGTGATTTATAATCAAGGAATGAGGGTCAGAGTATTTTACTTTTGTTTCGTACAGTGTTCTTATTTGGTAAAAGTGATTAATGTTGCTTAGAACTCGCAGAGGATTATCATGGAAGCAGATATCCAATCACGAGGAATTTCCCAGAACTGTAATCACTCAACATGACAGCTTACCTTCCCTTTAGCATCTCACAAGTCCAGACAAGCACAGACAAGGGTATCAATGACCAGGCAAAAGGACGCTGCTGGGTAGTAAGGCCTGGTCTGCAGGCTGCATTGATCAGAGCAGGAGGATTTTTGTACTACGACTGCTAATCAATAGATATTGATGCAATCCCCTGCTCTAAATGCAGCTGGGTTAATCAGTGCCTACACAGAACAATGAGCTGAAAGGCAATCTTCCCATTCAAGGGCCATAAAGAGGAGGGTCGGTTTGTTGCAGCAGCTGTCTGTGGAGCAGGGGTGGCAACAGCTGGGCCTTTACTGAACATGGCCTGGAACAGCATGGGCCGGCTGTAGAGACAGCTGCACAGCCGACGGGAGCACTGTGGTCAGAGGATCTGTTTCTGGGTCCCCCAAAGTCTTAGAGGCTATCTTGCTCTCTGATAGAGGTCATGTAAAACTGCTAATGGAGTTTTGCACCTGAGACCTTTGGGTCTTGTTTTTCACAGAACACTGGCAGTTTAGGAAGAAAGGTAAAGGCCTGTGCTCCCTAATATGGAATGTCCCAGACCCCCAGACTTTTGCTTGAACTTAGAGCATCATCTGTTTAAGAAGGAAACAATGAAAGAAAACAAAACAAACAAAAAGAAATGAAGAAGGAAGGAACGGAAAGAGGGAGAGAGTAAGAAAAAACAAGAAAAAATAAAATAACCGGAAGACAACCTATACGTATTTTGATCTAGAGGAAAGCACCAGCAGGCTTGGGCAGATACCATCTGAATATTTCATCATGTGCTCTCTAGGAAAAACAGTCCTGGTGAACCATCCATTTTCTCTCTGGCCGGGGTGAGATTGGAGCTGAAGAATTAGAGAGGAAATTTGTGTGTTTCTGTATTCTTCTATCTTGTGCACAGAAAGCCTGTGGTTCCAATTACCAGTAATTCTGAAATGTCTTACTCAGCACATAGACAACAGCAAAGAAGCAGCCTATTTCAAACTTCAGTATAGGTAAGAGTGTGTAATGCAAAGATTGAAAGAGACTTGAATTTATTGTGTCCTGTGGAAGGTCTCGACTTCCCTGACACAGAGAGACCTGATTTCAAATATTTTGTTCCATGAAATCCCATTCAGACTTTCATACTTACCCAAGTAGTAATATGATTTCAGTTTAGTTAATCCCCAACTCAATAGAGTTTTCAGCCACTTGTCAAAGATAAGTTTCCAAGTATAATTTCTCAGATTTGTGGCTCTATAATTAAAATGAAAACAAAAAACAAAGTAAAAAATCAATACCACAACTGAGTTTTTAAAACATTTTATCATATTATAAGAAAGGGAAAGATAGGTCCAAGATAATTAAATAACCAGTGTTCAGATGTTCATTTTTCCCAGCTATGACATGAAAGATAACTGCATATTTATCAGCTATTAATATATTTAAATGACACACTCATTCGTTTTTAATTGGTAGACTCTTATACTCATTTAGCTGCTGAATACATTCACTTTCCACCTGGCTTCGGATTATTAGATGACCAGGAATAAAACAGAAAAGTGCTGTCTGTTATTTTAGCACATGCCTCCTCTAATGAATACAACCTTGGGTGATGGTGGTCCCCAGGGCCTTGGGAAACACCTTACAGGTCTTTATTTTCTTCTGCTTAAAACCAGGCCTTTCTGGCCTTTATGTGCCCTAAGATTATGTGAATTAGCCCTTCCCTCATCATGTTTTGACACAGGAATAAAAACAAAAACAATTACATCAAATTATTTTAATTCTCTGATGTACACTTCTCTGATCAAATTATTTTACCCCCTGAAAAAATGGAATATAATTATTTTAACATTTTAGGCTTTTCATGCATTTATTTTATTCTTTTGGCTCTCCTGTCTGATTATGTTACCACAGAGGCTTAAGCATCCCCAAGTATTTTTGTGATCCTTTTTGTGCTCAGTGTGAAGATAAGGCACTAATATCATTTCCACAGCCCAAATCAATAACTCTTCTTATCTTTGCAAAATTCCATGCTGTGTACATGGAGAACACTGGTGAAAAAAAAGAAAAGAAAAAACACTGGGAGCCCAGAAGGTATGTGTATGCCTGTGTCTTCTATTGTTCTTGGCAGGTAACCTAAGTGAATAATTACCTTGTTTCTATCTCTTTTACATCAAAATGAAGATGATAACAGAGGTCTCTTTTTCTTGATAGAGGTGCTTTTTGATCACAGATAACAAGATCTTCAATTTTTAAATCTAAATTAACCATATATATTTAATAAAATATATTTAATAAAAACAATTAAGATATATATAGATATATACAGATATGCTGTTTTAAATCAGGAATGTTCTGGAAAATACTGATAGGCATAAATTCTTATCTATGGCAGGAAAGAGTCATTTATTTCCATTTTTATATGAAAACATATTCATTATACAGAAGTCTGATCATTTTTTGAAGTCGGTATTCACAACACGGTCATTATTGAGTTTTTAACTATGCATGAATTTCACAGATAACTGGTACCACTTTATAGCTTTTGAATAGGTTATAAATCTAGGGTTGTGATTTTGGGGTCATTTTCCTTTTACTTCTTCCAATAAGGGAGCCTTTCATGTCTATAGGGAGCTATCATCTCGAGTAATCTGCAATGCCAATTCTCTGAATTTTATTCCATCAAGAGTCAAGTGAAATGAGGTTCAGGCCCACTGAAATAGAATGGAAATAGGTAAATTGTGATCTTTAAAAAAAATATGTTCTTTGTTTTCTTTGGATTTCTTAGCCACATTTGGGTTTGTTGTTTCCCATTAATCTTCTTCTATTTTGTTATCTTGCCATTTTAGACAGAGTTGAGGATTTGAAAATGAAAACCAAAGGAAGTTGGAACAGATGGAAAACACATGTGAGTGTGTGACTATGGGTGAGTCATTTAAACTCTCTGAGCTTCAAATTATAATGTACAAAATAGATATAATATCATCTACCTCAAATAGATCATTTTCTGAGTTAACTGAAATTATTTAAGTACAGTACCTCCCAGTGCCTGGTATATTGTAAATGTTCAAATTGATGTCTTTTCTTCTTATGAATATTATCTACACTATTAGGAACCCTGACAATAAGCTAAACCAAAATGAAGATAGAAAAGAAGAGGCCACAATAGTCTGGAGGATAAAGGTAACTGCCTTGATGGGTCAGGTGTAATTTATCCTCTGTGGTCAGAGAGCTCAGCTTATCTGTCTGGGACCACAATGTCTGAGAAGCCGTGATTGAGAATTCAGGAAGGACCAGGGCACGCGTTGATGTTCTTGTTCTAACCACAAATCTACTAGCTGTTCTCTGTTGCTAAGGTGCTCTGTTTTTCTGGAGGATGTTTATCCTTTTTTACTGCTAAAGTTCTCTTCATTCCAATCTTCATGAACACCGGGAAGTAGGTAGGAGCCAAGTTTTCCAGTGCCAGAAGCCATTCCTAATCCCAGGCAGCCCATACTTAATCGATTTCTCTTTGCCCCAAGTGTGTAAAAGATGTGTTTAGCCAAGGCATTCGGCATGATTCTCTTTAAAGAACTTAGAACAGACTATGAGAAGTGACTCTTCCAGTCTCTGTGGGAGTTCCAACAGCGGGAGATGAGCACCATTCCCTCTGGCACTTATTTGGGCTTTTGGGGTAGGATTTAGCTGAATGTACAGAATAGTAGGCAGACGTATAAGAAAGGGGGTTTATCCAATACGCTAGTTCTCAAACTTGTTGTGCTGTTTGACACAAGAAGTGGCAGCAAATAACTCTTGGAACATTATTCAGGTTGTGTGGTGTGGCTGGATCAAAACTAACATGATTTTTTGGGAGGAGAGAAAGGGTGTTAACACTCCCAGGATAATTGATGACTTTATGTCCCCACAAACCAGAGACATAAAGGGAATAATTCAGAGCAGCTCTTTGAATAAAAAACTTAGTAACTGAGCAAAAGAAATGGAAGACAAATATGAGGAAATTTCCCAAGAAGTTGAGCAAAATGGTCAAGCAACAGATCATAGAAAAATTCATAAAATTAGAGGTTCAGCCCAGAAGGTACAACAACCAAGTAATAGCATTTACAGATAGAAAAATCAAAGGAAAAGGAGAGAAGAAAATCTCCAATAAAACACTTGAAGAGCATTTCTGAGATATAAGGGACATTGGTTTTACAATTGAAAGTATCCAGCACAATGGAAAGAAAAAGACCCAGACTGAGTCATATTATTATAACGTTTCAGGCACTAGAGACAATGATCCTAAAAACTTGGACTCAGAACACTATGGACTTGAGAATAGCAGCCCTAGGAGCTGCAGGAAAATGGAATAATGCCTTCCCAATTCTGAGCAAGTTTGATCTTAGACTTATATTCGTTACCAAGGAAAACGATCAATCAGGTATGAGGATGGAGTACAGACATTTTAAGACGTGCAAGGTGTCAACAATTTACTACTGTGCGATGTTATGGCCACCCCAGGAAACTCATACACAGCCTTCTTGGAGATATGTTTACCCACCACTGGTCCCAACAGTCCTCCTAGCATTTCCATTACTGAAAGACCTTTAGTTCTTTTGTAGAATGTGTGATATTTCCTAAGAGTAATTAAGGTTTTTTTTTTCTGAATGTTTCTGAATATCTATGAGCAGCGTAAGGGCAGGCATCGTGTCTAATCATTCTTTAGTGTGTACCCAGTGCTGGACACACAGTGATGACTCACGTACTGTGGAAAGAGAGGTAACAGGAGAGGAAAGATGAAGAAGAAAGAAAACATGAAATGGCTTTGCCCCTCAGTGCGTCTCTTTCTTCTGATTAGAATTCTTAATATGACGGCCATGCGATAAGATCTCACAGGAAAATTGTTTGTAACCTTAATTGGTAAGGCCAACTATCCCATTAACAACATTTTTTTTTCACTTTCTGACTTTTGTTTTTATTATACAAGTAATGTATAACACATTCCAACATGATCCAATTAATGCACTTGCATATTGATTAAATCCCCTCACCTCCCACTGCCTTTCCCATCTCATGTGTATTTTATCCTGTTGTCATGTACTTACACACATATAAACGTGTGCATACCTGTTTTATAACATTAATAGGATTATATTAAACATACTTGTTTCTTAACATTTGCTGTTCAACTAATAATGTGAGTATGCATTTTCAGGTCAGTACAGACACCTTTAACTCATCATTTCTAATAACTGGGTAACTGTGTTTATTCCATGGAGTACGCCATGATTTATTTCACTACATTTGATGCACATCTATAGTACTTACTACTATGCCAAATGTGGCCATAAATATCCTCATCCTTAAAAATTTAACTTCTTAGGAATGTCCTTAAAAAAAGTTTCCTAGAACTCCAATTTCTAGATCAAACAAAATTTACATTTTTTATGGACACTGATAATCAGCACTTACTAAATGTTTTACCAACTTACACTCCCATTAAAATGACATGATACTGCCAGGTTCTCTTATTTTTGCACCACTTTAATTTTTTTTTCAAATCTATTGGGTGAAAAATAATATTTAGTTATTGTTTTAATCAGTTTTTATTTGACCACTAATGATGTTAAGCTTCTTTTTCTGTATTAATTGGCCGTAAAAGTTCTTTGTGTATTGCCTGTTCATTTGCTTTGCTCAATTTCTATTAGCTTGCAAATATTTTATTTTATTGATTTGTAGGTATTCTTTATATATTCTTGAATAATTTTTTAATCCTTTCCTTTCCTTATATATGTTGTACACAGTTTTTTTTTTTTTTTAATAATTCAAACAACCTGCTATAACAATATAGCCAGTGATGGAGCACTGACTTTTCCAGGGGAAATTAGCTGTATGTCTACAAGTATAAGTATCTTTCCATGCTTAATTAATTCTCACTTGTGTCAAGGTCCTATATTTGTTTTGGTTCATTCTCACTTGAGGACAGTGTGATTGGTGATAATGACACAAATGTCAATCAACTGTCTGCTTGTCCAGTTATCTACCTGTGGAAGCAGAGCACCTGGGCACAGGTTGTAACAAACTTGAGCCAGTTACACTGAACCACAAGGGGGAGGTGTCTGACCTCAACTATGAGAGATGAAAGACAAATTGAAGACAAACATGCCCACCTGGCTGCTAGCCTTAGTTAACATTTTCCATTTTTTTCTCTCCCTCACCCAAATCACAGGAACTAATTCAATGAAAAACTTTAACAGACCCAAATGATTGCAGGACATTTTTTGAAAACTAAGCAGTATCACCTGCTGCCTGGGTTGGTGTGACATCTGCCAATCAGAAGGACATCTAAGGTAGATGTGATAGGGTATGTTTGTGTATACATCTATTTAATACCTTTTAGTCTGTCATTTAATTCTTATCTTCTTCAAATACCTGGACAAATGCAAAGAAAACATTCAGCTGAGTCAAAAGTGAAGATGTATTAATCAACCCTTGCAAACAAATGGGTCATTTGAGCTATTTGGCCCCTTTGGTGGGCTGAAGTCTCAGAACTGCAGAAATGAAGAATCGTGGTGATATGGGGTATTTGATTCTTGTCTGGCAGAGTTTATCTCAATTCCTTGTTTACTCTTCATTACCTTTGAGCAAAAGATAAAAATGCCATGGGAGGTACAGTGGTTCCATCACATGAGGGTCTCCTAATTGCTGATGCCATCCATTAATCAAAGGTTGGAAAGCCAGTCTTGGGGCGCACGGGGAACCCAGCAGGTCTGGGCCACCCAGGTTACCACGCTAAAGATGGCCGACTCTCCGAATATGATTGTCAAAAGTGACTTTCTCTAATCTGTCTTAAGCTGTTGTGATACTCTGAGTACACAGGGACAGCTGTGAAGTCAGACGCTGCTGCCCGCTCCAAGGGATTTGGTGACTCTGTTTAGGGTCTCAGGAAGGTGACAGAGGCAGGAGGCTGAGAGAGCAGAAGGAGGTCAGCTCTCACACGCAGGTGAGAAACGACAAGCACGCCTGCATGTCCCCTTCAGAGACTTTCATGAATTGGGAACCACAACACCCAATTCCCCTTTCATTGTGGCAAACCCTGCTGGGAGTCCCAGCCCAGATTTTAAAGGAAGACCAGCATTAAATCACTGAAAACTTGAACTAGCTTTATATTTCAGTGAACACATTAAAAAATGTGTTCCTTCTACGAGGGACTGAAGTTTGGTCCATTGATGTGTTTCAGAACGTTTCCTAACATGGACTGCAGTTGGGTTTATTTTTTCTGAATGCCTGAGGCTCAAGGGCATAGCACCTTTATAGAAAATTTAGTTGGGAGCGTACATGATTCAGAGGAGAGCCTTTATCTGATTAAGGAATGAAACCAGATGGTGACCTGTTGATGAGCATTCTAAACCCACCCTGATTTTGTGTGTTTCCCACAACCCACCTTTGTGGAAAAGTTTCTCTCCTACCTTTTAGTAAAAACACAGCAAATGACTGTATTGGGGGATGAGGGATTTGAGAGTGTGGCTCACTTTGCATGCAGAGGTGGGAGGTACATTCAGCATCTTTAGTAAAATGGACACCGTGCAGGTCCTGACAGCCTGGTGACGATTTGTTTGTGTTGCAGTAACCAGTAAGTCTGCTGTTAGTCTTTGCGTAATCGCTCCTGTCAGCTTGTTAAACATTAAAAACAAATGCACTGGAGAAAAGCCATGCCTCTTTTTGAGATAGAGAGTCATTTCTAGGCCAGTTTGCAGTACATGTGGTAATTGGTGGTCCTGGGGTTGTGTGTGTCCTCACATCCACCACATCTGAAGCTAAGCAGGATGGAGACGTTGAACTTCTGACCTGGGAGCCAGGTCCAGCCCCCAGCTTGATCTCTAGGTGTCCATGGATGGTCACTGATGTTACGGCACAGAAAACAGTTTTCATCCTGAGGGTTGCTCTGGTTATTCTAGTCATCAAAGGCTCTAAAGTTTGGAGGAAGAGAGAGCCATTCAAGAGCTGTGAACAGTTCTTAGTCAGATAATTAAATTCTCAAAGCCCTGAGGAGCTGAGGCCATTTGGATTCACAGTCTAATGGAAACTTACTTTATTCTTCATTTTTTATTCTCCAGATCTTCTCTTCTTTCCTTCCCCATTATCCCTTCTCCTTCAAGTCTGTTTTAATTCTCTCTTTCCATCAATTCTATTTTACCTTTATTTGTTCCCGTATCTGCTTCATGGATCATACATATATTTTGATTTTAATGTATGTCTGGGTGTGATTCCTAGGCTCTATCTAAGTCTTAGCAGTAGTCAATATCAAAGAGGTGTTTTATAAAATAACTTGTTCATTCTTATTTAATAAGCAGCTACTGATTATAAGTGAGATAATCATAATACTTACTAAGACTAAGGTATATATTTTATATACCTTAAAAAGATATATTTTAAAAGGAATTTTGGGGTATCTTTCAACTACCTAAGTCCATTCTGCAGAGGTAAAGCTGTGTTCTTAAGGGCATTTGTTCTGCAGATACAAGGTGAAAAGTGGCTTTCTTCTGTGCACAACTGCTTCTTTCTAGGCTTAGGTTTACTAAAATTAATCAGTTGGTGATCCATCACTGGTATGCTTATTTTCCTGAGACAATATGAAGCATATTTTCATATCTCAATAGAAAGATTATGGCTCAAGAGAGAATCTTCACAGGAATAGACTATATTCCAAATTGAAACCAAGTATTTGGTCATGTGATTTGCTTTCCTCTGGTCCTAGGGAAAGGAGTTCGTGAGGACAGCAGCCTCTGTACTTCTGTAAGAAGACACATAGCTCTCAACCAGGCTGGAGAATTTCAAAAACATTGCTGGTGTGAAATTCACTGACTGCCAGCCAGGGCCTGCCTATCTCTAGAATTTTATTGAATATGTATACACTTTCTAAAAGCAGTTTTTCTTTGCTGAAACGACTTTTAACAAATATGTCACTTTTAAAAGCCACTTTCAATGATCAATCCGTAATCAAGTTCAAATTGTAGATCCCAGAGTACCTTTGCAGACAAACTAAGATAAATACATTCACCCAGAGCTCAGGAAAGAACTGTCAGAAAAGTCAAACCAAGGGGATAAAAAGTCTTAAAACTGCAACTGTGACATAAATTTCCAGGGAAAGTTCATGAATTCTACCAACAGCAATCTTAGGTTCTCATATTTCAGGGGATATTTAATGATTTTAAATAATCTAGGAGTATCAGATCCATGCAGCACTGGAAGACCTATAAAAATTGATGAGACGAGAAAAGAAAGAGGTAGCCATGGCACATTTTATATGCATAACATTTATTTTTCTTTTAATGAATGTTAGAGTGTCCAAGATGTCACTAAATCATCATAGAAAGGGGATAATATATATATAGGATTTTAAAGTCAAATATGTGAATTAGTTACTGTAATCTCTTTAAAACAATTCAAATAGAAGATATGCCATAAGGCTGATTTTCGAACAAATGTATACATTGAGATTTTAGCACCTGAACACAAACAATAAATGGAGATATTATCCTGACAAATTGGAGACAGGTCTTTAAAATGTTGATAATACAAAACCCTGCAAGTTCCTAGTGTTTATACACTCTTAATTTTGAATCTCTGTACCTTCTAAGTACAGATATTTGTGATAGAAAATGAGAATCTCTCCTACTTTAATCACTTGCCACGTAACCCGTGACAACAGGGAAGCTTTGTGTTGACGAGTGGCAGGAACAAGGAGCTGCCTTCAGTAAGACTGTGCCGAGTTCTCTGCCATAACCTCACATCGCTCCTTCGGAAGAGACCGCTGCCCGATTCACTGTTTTGTGTTCAACTAGTGTTTCCAGAATATATGTCCTAGAGCATGGCTCCTATTAGGTGTTTGGTGAAAAGAGTACCCATATTCTTTTTGCCGTTTAACAGGCCCTAAAACAGGGGCATATTCTATGCAGAGGAGGAAAGGGTAGGGTGGTGAGGAATCATTGTTTCTGGACAGGGCCATTGACAATCTTTCTTACGCCAAAGCAGTAAAGCTGGCCAAACTCTGATGGTCACTGACGGCTGAGGTTTAAGGGACTGGGACGAAAAAATTATCTGGGTTTTGGACTATATTGGTTGCCTCTTGCACTTATCAGTAAGAACCTATGGGAAGAAGTAATCTTAGTGAGAAGAAAAAAATCTCCATGATGTTCCAAAATAAGACCTTCTTTGTCTATAAATGACAATTCAAAATTTTGAATCTGTTTTTGTGGAAAACATTAAAATAACAATAACCATCACAAAGTAAAGTTAGCGTAAAAAGAGGCACTTATGTCACCTCTAGATATCACTACAGTCCCTTAACCCGTCTCCCCCAATTTAGGCTTCTCTGCCATAAAAAATAAAATAAAATCATGCTCATACTCATTGTTTTCTGTTTTTTTAAAAAAATAATTTAATTTTATTTATACAACAGGTTCTTATTAGTTATCTATTTTATACATATTAGTGTATATACGTCAATCCCAATCTCCCAATTCATCCCACCACCACCACCCCACTTTCCCCTCTTGGTGTCCATACATTTGTTCTCTACATCTGTGTCTCTGTTTCTGCCCTGCAACCTGGTTCATCTGTACCATTCTTCTAGGTTCCACATATATGCGTTAATATACAATATTTGTTTTTTGCTTTCTGACTTACTTCACTCTGTATGACAGTCTCTAGATCAATCCACGTCTCTACAAATGACTGATTTGTTCCTTTTTATGGCTGAGTAATATTCCATTGTATATATGTACCACATCTTCTTTATCCATTCGTCTGTCAACGGGCATTTAGGTTGCTTCCATGACCTGGCTATTGTAAATAGTGCTTCAATGAACATTGGGGTGCATGTGTCTTTTTGAATTATGGTTTTCTCTGGGTATATGCCCAGTAGTGGGATTGCTGTATCATATGGTAATTCTATTTTTAGTTTTTCAAGGAACCTCCATACTGTTCTCCATAGTGGCTGTATCAATTTACATTCCCACCAACAGTGCAAGAGGGCTCCCTTTTCTCCACACCCTCTCCAGCATTTGTTGTTTGTAGATTTTCTGATGATGCCCATTCTAAATAGTGTGAGGTAATACCTCATTGTAGTTTTGATTTGCATTTCTCTAATCATTAGTGATATTGAGCAGATTTTTATGTGCCTCTTGGCCATCTGTATGTCTTCTCTGGAGAAATGTCTAGTTAGGTCTTCTGTCCATTTTTGATTGGGTTTTTTGTTTTTTTTAATATTGAGCTGCATGAGCTGTTTATATATTTTGGAGACTAATCCTTTGTCCGTTGATTCATTTGCAAATATTTTCTTCCATTCTGAGGGTTGTCTTTTCATCTTGTTTATGGTTTCCTTTGCTCTGCAAAAGCTTTTAAGTTTCATTAGGTTCCATTTTTTTATTGTTATTTTTATTTCCCTTACTCTAGGAGGTGGGTCAAAAAATATCTTGCTGTGATTTATGTCAGTGTTCTTCCTATGTTTTCCTCTAAGAGATTTATAGTGTCTGGCCTTACATTTAGGTCTTTAATCCATTTTGAGTTTATTTTTGTGTATGGTGTTAGGGAGTGTTCTAATTTTATTCTTTCACATGTAGCAGTCCAGGTTTCACAGAACAACTTATTGAAAAGGCTGTCTTTTCTCCATTACATATCCTTGTCTCGTTTGTCATAGATTAGTTGACCATAGGTGTGTGGGTTTATCTCTGGGCTTTCTATCCTGTTCCATTGATTTATATTTCTGTTTTTGTGCCAGTACCTTATTGTCTTGATTACTGTAGCTTTGTAGTGTAATCTGAAGTCAGGGAGTCTGATTCCTCCAGCTCTGTTTTTTTTCCCTCAAGTTTGCTTTGCCTATTCAGTGTCTTTTTTGTGTCCATACAAATTTTAAGATTTTTGTGTTCTAGTTCTGTAACAACTGCCATTGGTAATTTGGTAGGGATTGCACTGAACATGTAGATTGCTTTGGGTAGTATAGTCAATTTCACAATGCAGATTCTTCCAAGCCAAGAACATGATATATCTCTCCATCTGTTAGTTTCATCTTTGATTTCTTTCATCAGTGCTTTATGGTTTTCTGAGTACATATATTTTACCTCCTTATGTAGGTTTATTCCTAGATATTTCATTCTTTTTGTTGCCATGGTGAATGGAATTGTTTCCTTAATTATTTTTTCTGTTCTTTTTTTATTAACATATAGGAATGTGGGACATATCTGCACATTAATTTTGTATCAGGAAACTACCAAATTCATTGATTAGCTCTAGTATTTTTCTGGTGGCATCTTTAGGATTCCCTATGTATAGTATCATGTCATCTGCCAACAGTGACAGTTTTACTTCTTCTTTTCCAATTTGTATTGATTTTATTTCTTTTTCTTCTCTAATTGCTGTGGCTAGGAATTCCAAAACTATATTGAATAATAGTGGCAAGATTGAACATCCTTGTCTTTTTCCTGACCTTAGAGGGAATGTTTTTAGGTTTTCACCATTGAGAATGATGTTTGCTGTGGGTTTGTTGTATATGGCCTTTATTTTGTTGAAATAGGTTCCCTTTATGCCCACTTTCTGGAGACTTTTATCATAAATGGGTGTTGACTTTTGTCAAAAGCTTTTTCTGCATCTATTGAGGTGATCATATGGTTTTTATTCTTCAATTTGTTAATATGATGTATCACATTGATTGATTTGCTTATATTGAAGAATTGTTGCATTCCTGGGATAAATTCCACTTGACCATGGGATATGATCCTTTGAATGTGCTGTTGGATTCTGTTTGCTAGTATTTTGTTGGGGATTTTTGCATCTATATTCATCAGTGATATTGGGTTGTAATTTTCATTTTTTGTAGTATCTTAGTCTGGTTTTGGTATCAGGGTGATGGTGGCCTCGTAGAATGAGTTTGGGAGTGTTCCTGCCTCTGCAATTTTTGGAAGAGTTTGAGAGGGATGGGTGTTAGCTCCTCTCTAAATGTTTGATAGAATTCGCTTGTGAAACCATCTGTGAATCCTAGACTTTTGTTTGTTGGAAGATTTTAAATTAGAGTTTCAATTTCATTAACTGTGATTGGTCTGTTTACATTCTCTAATTCTTCCTGGTTCAATCTTGGAAGGTTGTACTTTTCAGAAAATTTGTCCATTTCTTGCAGGTTGTCCATTTTATTGGCATATAGTTGCTTGTAGTAGTCTTTTATGATCTTTTGTATTTCTGCAGTGTCAGGTGTAATCTCTCCTTTTTCATTTCTAATTTTATTGATTTGAGTCCTCTCCCTTTTTTTTCTTGATGAGTCTGGCTAAAAGTATCAATTTTCTTTATCCTCTCAAAGAACCAGCTTTTCGTTTTATTGATCTTTGCTCTTGTTTTCTTTGTTTATATTTCATTTATTTCTTTTCTGATCTGTATGATTTCTTTCTACCTACTAATTTTGCGTTTTATTTTTTCTTTTTTCTTTAGTTCCTTTAGGTGTAAAGTTAAATTATTTATCTGATATTTTTCTTGTTTCTTTAGGTAGGATTGTATTGCTATAAACTTCTCACTTAGAACTGCTTTTTCTACAACCCATAGGTTTTGGATCATCATGTTTTCATTGTCATTTATTTCTAGGTATTTTTTGACTTCCTCTTTGGTTTCTTCAGTGATCACCTGATTACTTAGCAGCACACTGTTTAGCCTCCATGTATTTGTGTTTTTTAATTTTTTTTTTTCCTGTAATTGATTTCTAATCTCATAGTGTTGTGGTTGGAAAAGTTGCTTGATATGATTTCAATTTTCTTAAATTTTCCAAGGCTTAATTTGTGACCCAAGATGTGATCTATTCTGGAGCACGTTCCATGTGCACATGAGAAGAAAGTGTATTCTTCCGCTTTTTAGGAATGTACTAAAAATATCAATTAAGTCTACCTGTCTATTGTGTCATTTAAAGCTTTTATTTCCTTATTTATTTTCTGTCTGGATGATCTGTCTATTGGTGTAAGTAGGGTGTTAAAGTCCCCCACTATTATAGTGTTACTGTCAATTTTCTCTTTTATAGCTGTTAGCATTTGCCTTATGTATTGAGGTGTTCCTATGTTGGGTGCATGAATATTTATAATGCTATTTTTTTCCTTGGATTGAACCTTTGATCATTATGTAGTGTCCTTCCTTATCTCTTGTAACTGTCTTTATTTTAAAGTGTATTTTATCTGATATAAGTATTGTTACTCCAGCTTCCTTTTGATTTCCATTTGCATGGAATATCTTTTTCCATCCCCTCACTTTTAGTCTGTATGTGTCCCTAGGCCTGAAATGTATTTTTTGTAGACAGAATATATAAGGGTCTTGTTTTTGTATCCATTCAGTGAGCCTGTGTCTTTTGGTTGGAGCATTTAATTAATTTACATTCAAGATGATTATTGATATGTATGTTTCTATTACCACTTTCTCAATTGATTTGGGTTTGTTTTTGTGAGTCTTTTTCTTCTTCTTGTGTTTCCTGCTTAGAGAATTTCCTTTAGTATTTGTTGTAAAGCTGGTTTGGTGGTGCTGAATTCTCATAGCTTTTGCTTGTGTGTAAAATTTTTGATTTCTCAATTGAATCTGAATGAGATCCTTGTAGAGTAATCTTGGTTGTAGGTTTTTCCCTTTCATCATTTTAAATATGTCCTGCCACTCCCTTCTGGCTTGCAGAGTTTCTGCTGAAAGATCAACTGTTAACCTTACGGGAATTCCCTTGTATATTATTTGTTGCTTTTCCCTTGCTGCTTTTAATATTTGTTCTTTGTATTTAATTTTTGATAGTTTGATTAATATGTCTTGGCGTGTTTCTCTTTGGGTTTATCCTGTATGGGACTCTGCACTCCCTGAAATTGATTGACTATTTCCTTTTCCATGTTAGGTAAGTTTTCAACTATAATCTCTTCAAATGTTTTCTCAGACCCTTTCTTTTTCTCTTCCTCTTCTGGGACCCTTATATTTCGAATGTTGGTGCATTTAATGTTGTCCCACAGGTTTCTGAGTCTGTCCTCAATTCTTTTTTCTTTATTCTACTCTGCAGCAGTTTTTTCCACTATTTTATCTTCCAGACAACTTATCTGTTCTTCAGCCTCAGTTATTCTGCTATTGATTCCTTCTAGAGTATTTTTAATTTCAGTTATTGTGCTGTTCATCACTGTTTTTTTGCTCTTTAGTTCTTCTAGATCCTGTTAAATGTTTCTGGTATTTTCTCCATTCTTCTTCTGAGATTTTGGATCATTGTTACTATCATTACTCTGAATTCTTTTTCCAGTAGTTTTCCTATTTCATCTTCATTTATTTGGTCTTTTAGGTTTTTACCTTGTTCCTTCATCTGTAACATTTTCTTTTGTCATTTTTTTTTTTTTTTTAATCTGTGGGGCTGTATTCCTGTCACACTGGTTGTTTGGCCTGAGGCATCCAGCACTGGAGTTTGCAGGCAGTTGGAAAGAGGTGGGTCTTGGTGCCGAGATGAGGACTTCCAGGAGACCTCACTCTGATTAATATTCCTTGGGGTCTGAGGTTCTCTATTAGTCTAGCGGTTTGGACTCGGAGCTCCCACCACAGGAGCTTGAGCCTGAATTCCAACCTAGGAACCAAGATCCTGCAAGCCACCTGGTAAGGTTTAAAAAAAAAAAAAAAAAAAAAAAAAAGCAGTCAATAACAAAGAATATAAAACAAAATAAAATTAGAAAGATAAAAATATATTAGGAAAAATAAAAATATAATTGAGACATCTGCAATAAGGTAAAACAAAACCACAACAGAATAAATAAATAAATAAATAAAAGGGGAACAAGCCAAAAGGAGCAGAACAATAACAAAATATAAAGAATAAAATAAAATTAGAAAATTAAAAGATTTGTTAGAAAAAATAAAAATATAAATGAATCAACAGCAATGAATCAACAACAAGGTAAAACAGAACCCTAATCTAAAATAGGAAAAAAAAAAAAAACTTGGCTACAGGGGTGTGGAGTTTAGGCAGAGGTGGAACTTAGGCAGCGGTGGGGTTTAGGGTGGGGCGGGACCTAGGCAGGGGGTTGGAGTTTGAGTGTGGGGCGGAGCCTAGGCTCAGGACCCACCAGGGGAAGAGGCCGTGTGGTGGGGCCTGGGCAGGGTGGTGTTCAAGCCTGGGTGGGGCTTCTGCTTAGGAAGCGGAGAGGCAGCACATGGAAAGGAGGGCTCTGGAGTGTGGAGTTCTGGAGTTTGGAGGTAAGGCTCTGAGTGAGGGTGTGTGGGTGAGGTTTAGGCCTAGCTTGTTGCAGGGGGCCTTATAGGGGGTCTCTGAGTATAGAGGTAGGGCTCTGGGGGGCGTGTAGTGCTGGGGCTCGTGCTCTGTGCTGCTGGAGGAAGGCTCCAAGGGCAGAGGATTAGGCCCAGGAGCCCAACAGGCTCCTTGGTGCCTAAGTGGATAGGGAAAGCACTGGCTGTGTTCCCTTCCATTCCTCCCTGTCCCCCCATGTCTCCCCCAGGGTCTCCCCCATTCCCACTGGACCCCTAACCGTGGGTAGGTCTTGCTGGGTGTAGTATCTCCTCTCCTCTACCAGCCACTCCTCAGGGGTGCTGGTCCCGGAGGTCCAGCCTTTACTTCTGCTCCCCCTTCTCTGTCCCCCACTCCCTCAGAATCCACATGGCTGGAGGGGGCCTCAGTGGGCAGAGGATCAGGCCCGGGGTCTCAACAGACTCCTGGTGGCCCAAGAGGGCAGGGGAAACCTGGCCACTCTCCCTCTTGATCCTCTGCCCTCCCAATGATCGCTCAATTTCCCCCTTCAGGAGTGGGATCCCTTCCCCTCCCACAGCCACCCCTCAGGGAGCCAGTCCCCTCCCGCCTCCACTTCTCCTCCTCGCTCACTCTCCCACATGCCCCACAACCTACCCAGTCTCTGGAGGTTCCTCCCATCCCCTTAGGTGTCCATGGTCCCCCACCAGTGCCTGGTAGGTGCCCTAGTTGTGCAGAGCCACAAATTCCGTGTCCTCCTAGTCTGCTATCTTGACTCCTCTCTTCAGTAGATATTTTTACCACTGATGCAACAACCACTTCTGCTCTCTTCCTTCCAACTAGAATCTCGACTTGTTTTTAGAATCCACTCATTTTTCAAAGATCCCATATGTCCTAAAGAAAGATGTCCTAGGAATGATCTAGATGGATTTAAGTGTAATTCTATTTCACTAATTAGTAAGAGGAACAGGCATGAGAACCAGTCTGGTCCAGTGATGACAGTTAGGGATTTTTATGGGTGCTTCTGCAGTGTTTCTTTTTATCTTGTTCAGAATTCCTGGAAGTGACCTCTTTTCAATTTCTCACAGTGTGTACTATGTAATTGTGAGTCTAAAGACAACTTTAACTGTGTTGCTACCAGGTTGCTGGCCTACAGAGGGGGACAAAGATGAAGGAATTTTGAGCTAGAGTTACTGGATCAAGTTAAAATTGAAACCCACCTTACCTCTAGATTTCACAATATGCTGTTTCTTATGCTGTTTGAGTTGGTTTTACTCTTACTTGGAGACAGAAGTATTGCAAGTGATATGGCTTAAATGAAAGAATAGTCCCCATAGGAGCCACAGATGGCTAGTAGAAAGAGTGAGGGGAAGAACATAAGAGCATTACCAAGGGAGGAAACAGCACAAGAAAGACAGAAGGAGGGGTGATGAGAGAGGGATATGCATTTAGCCTCCTTAGCATTAGTTCTTAGGCAAAGTGTTAGAATGCTAGAATCACAGAATCTCAGCATGGAGGGCTTTAGTCTGTAGAGTGGCACTAGCTGAAATATACTGGTCAAACGTGGTTAACATACATATGTTTCAAATATCTTTTATTCTATTAAGCCTGTTCCCTTTTTTGTTTGTCTGTTTTTGTATTCTTTAATTGACTGATATAGATGTTTAATTTCTTAATTTGGCAAAAAGAGAGCTTAAAATCATATTAATTAGTTTTAATTTTATATTATTTAAAATTTCACTGGTTTGGGAAACTCATGATCTGGATATTATCACACTAGTTTGACACCCTTTACTGATTGTGATAGTTAATTTTATGTGTCAACTTGCTTAGCCTATGGTGCCCAGTTGTCTTCTCAAACACCAGGCTAAATGTTGTTTTGAAGATATTTTTTTAGATGTGATTAACATTAAAATCAGTAGATACTGATCAAAGCAGATTGCACTTCATTGGGTGGGTCTTATCTAATCAGTGGAAGGTCTTAGAGAAAAGATTGAGGTCCCCCTAAGAGGAAGGAATTCTGCCTCCAGACCACCTTTGGACCCAAGACTGCAGCATCAGCTCCTGCCAGATTTCCAGCCTGCTGTTTCCCCTTTAGACATCAAACTTGCCAGCCACACAATCTCATGGGACAATTCTTTAAAATAAATTTCTCTCCATATATATATAATATATATATTAATATATATATATTATATATATATATTATATATATGCACATCCTATTGGTTCTGTTTCTCTGGAGAAGTCTGACTAAAACATTGATTCTTGAATATTCATTCTGTTAACGAATGTTATTTAAGTCCTTACAATGTGCAAAACACTGCACTAAGACAACGGGAATAGAAAAATGGTAGGAACCTTGATGATGTCAGCACATGCCATGCAATGTGATGCAAACTTAGAGGTGAGGACAAGATCCTGTTTAATACAAGATGCAGGGGCCAGAGAAGTCAAGAATGCACTCCCAGAGGGGATGACTTTGAGCTAGGCTTTGAAGGATGAGAGGATGTTTATCAGACGGGAAGGAAAGAAAATTCTTCTCAAGAGTAAACACATATGTTAAACCTCTGCTGAAATATCTCCCCTGTGATCAGACCTTACTAGCTGCTGTCATCCCAGTGACAGATAGCTCCAATTATAAGAAATGTCTTTCTCAACTGAACTGAGAATCTGCTCCCCTAATGTCTGTTGGTTTGGCTCTGGTCCTGTCTCTAGCACTTGCTAGACACGTGGCTTTGTGGAGCTCATGCATTCGTTCTGAGATTCACCATCTTCACCTGTGAGTGGGAATGAATCACTTACCTTATGAGGCCGTAGTGAATGTTAAATCAGATATGTTATCTAAAATGCCTATAAAATATTAGGTCATTATTCATGTTAGTTTATTTCACTTCACTTTAGTGCCCATTCTGGGGTCAGACAGAGCAAATCGATTCCAAATCTGTAGAAGAACCTTTCATAAAATGGTATCTTTATGATAAGAAATGTGAAAATAGGTTAAAACCTAATGTCATATAACATTAATAACTTACATAAAATATAATTATTGTAAATATAATGAATATACATCAATGATACTAATATTAATATATTAATACAATATTAATATGTAACAAAAATTAATATAGTTCACAACGTTTTTCTGTCTGGACACTTTACCACCCAGATATGAGCCTGATGACAAGATGAATTAGTATAAAATTACAAAATCATTAAAACAAACAAACAAGTACCTCCCTTTCACATCTCAGTTCAATGAATGATAACTTGTGGTTGATAATATATTTTTCTCTCACAATCAAAATGACATATTTAGAGCCCACATTCCTTTATGCTGAGGAAGAAGCGAGTGTTTGTGCCACAAAAATTTTTATTTTAGAAAAAAGTGATTTTTTTTTAACATTAGCAATCAATTATTCTAAAAGTCATGAATTCCTTAAATTATCTCTCATTTTTGTGAGATTAAATGATCACAAGCAGGTCAAAGAAAGCAAGAAAACTTAATTCTACAAAGTTTGATGTGTATTTATGGAGTGTACTCTATAGAATTATCTATTTTCACTTTTCTTAGCAGGTTGAGGCATCAGCAAATAAATATAAAGCAAGTGAGGATTTTCTTCTCCACCACTTCATGTTCCTCACCAGCATGCTTTCCGTGCGAAGACCTGTGCCTATTTGTCTCACACACCCAGCTCTTTTGAAGGGGCTGGTAGGCAAGCAGGACAAGGCTGTCTCACTGGTTTTACCCCTCAATTGTGTGTCAGGATCACGTGGGGACCCTTTAAACATGATGCCCACCTTCCACACCAGAGCCTCTAAGTGCTTGTTCTGAATGGGGTCCTGCATCGGTATTTTAAAAACTCTCTAAATGGTTTTATTATGCAGCTAGGGTTAAAAAACACCGAGCTGATAAAATATAGGAGGCTAAGGAAAAAGAAAGAGTAAATGAAAACTGCAAAAGAGATCAATGGAATCTTAATGGAGCTCTTTTGAAAATGATAGGTGTTTGTTTATTTGTTTGCTTTATCTTTTCCACTTGTCCATTCACATGTAGAGTATCGGCAAAGTCTTTCGCTATGATCTTTATTTCTCCAGGAGAGGGTGATTATATCAGTATTTTCTGGAGTTGGGGGTATATAAATTTGTAAAGACCTTCAGTATTTTACCTAAACCCAAAGAGGTGCTCCTCTTTGAATAAAGCTAAGATGGTGAAAAAAAGCAGATAATATACCCTTCTTAACGATGTTCTCAATGGGTGTTGTCTCCTCACCTGCTCATTAGGGTGATCCTAGAACATGTGTACCAGTGGCCCTTTAAAATGCGTTTCCTAACAAACATGTAGATACAGAGAACAGAGTACTGGTTACCAGAGGGGAAAGGGGAGTGGCAAAATGGGTGAAGGGGAGCAACTTTATGGTGATAGATGGAAACTAAATTTTTGGTGGTGAACATGTGGCGGGGTATACAGAAGTAGAAATATAATGTAAACATAAAACATATAATGTTATAAATCAAAATTGCCTCAATTAAAAAAAAATACAATTCAAACCGAAAAATATGTTTTCTAATGCCCTTAGGGAATATTTAAATTTCAAGTGTAAAATGTTTTAATTTTACTTGCCATACCCTTGGTCAATTCTTGAAGCTTTCTTAAAATTGAACCACATTATTTATTAATTTTAAAAATACAAGAAAAACAATTTACATTTTACCTGACACTCTACTGATAAATTCTAATGATATATATCCACCCACACACAGCATATATAGACCATATACATATACATATAGTACAAATATATACATAAATATATATACATATATGTATAAATATACATCAAATAGTATCCAGGAAACTTCAACAAGTTGCTTTTCATTTGTGTTTTCTGCCTTAGTCAGTTTGGGCTGCTATAACAACATACCAAAGATTGGGTGGCTTATAAACAACAGAAATTTGTTTCTCACAGTTTTGGAGGCTGAAAGTCTGATATCAGAGTGGTAGCCTGGTTGGGAGAGGGCCCTCTTCCTGATGGCAAATGGCAGACTTCTTGTGTCCTCACCTGGTGGGAGGGCCAAGGGAGCATGCTGGGGCCTCTTTTATAAGGAAACTAATCTCACTCATGACCTAATCATCTCCCAGAGGCCCCATCTCCAAATACCATCACCTTGAGTCTTAGGGTATAAACATATGGATTTGAGGGGACACAACCATTCAGACCATAGCATTACCTGTTTCAGTCAAATGCCCCCAATGCTAACAGAAACTTGAACTCTAACCAGAAATCCAATTAACAGCCTCAGCAGTAAGCACATTGTCCCAAGTAACTGGAAGTCTGTAGGTAAGAAAAGCTCTAGTGATTGGCTCAGCCCAGGAATCTGATTCTATTTCTCTGTCAATGTCCTGACTCACTCTTCAGGCTATGTACATGTTACTCTCAGCCAGTGGCTGCAGCAGGTCTGGGTATCAGGCCGTCAACAGAGATTCCATGTGAGGAGACATCAGTGACCCTACCTACGGTATATTTCCTCTTATTGGATTTGGCATGATTGGTTTATGTGCTCATTACAGAACCGGCTCTGATGGCCTGAAGAATGCCATCCACTGGGCCGTAACCTAGTTCCCGAGTCACTCCCTGACAAGGATGGATGCGATTACCAGCATCACATTTAATAAGGTATTGCTCTATGCTGGATCCCGAGTCATTCTGCAGACCCCTAGCTTCAATACCCTGGGGGCACAGAAACCTACAAAATTCAACTTAAAGGGCCCACAAGAGAACCAGGCACTCTCCAGCAACCAAGTCTGAAGTTTAGAAGGAACTCACATTTGGGGCTCCATATTTGGGATCCTTAGTGTGTGTTTGCTACACAATAAGAAGGCACAGACCCACATGCAAAATTCACATGTAAGTAAGTGGTGGGGTGGGAGGAAAGGATGGTTGGAATATTAAGTGAGCATTATTCTCGGGAGAGGTTGCAGGTGGTGAAAAATATTGCTTTTCAGATCATGGTCTAAAGGTTTGCATCAGAATCACCAGCCGTCCTTGTAAAAATTCAGATTCCTGGGTCCCAAGTCAGGACTTCAGTGAGTCAAATGCTCAGGAGTGGAGCTCAGCCAGCTGTATTTTTAACCAGACTCCCAAGTGGACCTGAGGCAGGCTGAGGAAGAAGGTGTCCCCCACCTGCCAGGAAAGCCCTTCATTCCTAACACCGTGTGATTCCAGGAATGGGAGACTATGTTTTTCTAAGTCCATTTTTCTTATTGGTTTATGAATGTAGCACCAGTTGAAGTGTCTTTAGGCCCCAACTTTGTTTGAAATGGGCAAATTGATTTCTTATTCCAGGAAAACTACACGTAAAAAGGGTCATATGGCTTCTTTGACATCAGTTTTTTAACGTAACAAACTGTTTTGATAAATTGAAGGCCTCCAAATCAAAGCCATCTGGGCAGTGCTTGGACTGCAAGGGCAGAAGGTGTGTGAGTAATTGGCCAAGAGTTCAAACACTAGAGTAATTCTAGGGGAGAGACAGGCAGATCTGAAGAGCCCAGCTAGCTTATCTGCCTTACTGACCCCATTACTGTTAAATACTGGAGTTGCTCATTCATCACAAGACTAAAGCATAATGAGACTACAATGAAAATTCCAATGGTACTTAGAGAAGAGAATTACGTTCCTTTATAGTGAAATAACTAATAGGTCATGCATAACAAATGTATGGATTTAATGTTTTACAGAAAGAGAGGAATGACCTTCTCCTTCTCAGCACGTGTAAGTGTGTGTGAGCTGTAGGGTAGATACAGTGAACGGTGGGTGAGTATCATATGAGAAGGTCTAGGTGATAAAAGCAATTCAGTATTAAAACATTGACAGAGAGGCTGCCTTGTCTGTGACCCCAAATTTCAACCTACCTGTAAAAATTGTATTTTTTAAAGAAAATGTATCAATCAGTGTGCCATACGTTTGTTCACTATATTCTGTGGATTAGCTATATCGTTGTGTGGTACAGATTTCGGAGTGCAATGCCTCAGTGCACCTATTACTAACTATTGGGAAACGTTGCGGCAATTGCTTAACTCTTTTTAGTTTAAATTTTTCATCTAAAAAATGAGGATAATAATATGTCTCTCAGGATTGATTTGAGAATTAAGTAAATTAATACATATTAATCTCTTGGGATAGAGCCTTGTACATAGAAAGCCACCAACATTTAGATATGCTTTCTAGTAAAATTATGCATAATATATATGTTGGTAAAACATCTTTCATATTAGGAAAATTTTGTGAACATTTTTGGTTATTTTTAGAAGAGTTATTTTTAAACCTACACCTGTGTCAATGGGAGTGACCTTCATCATTAGATTTGCCTAAGAATCCAAACAATTAGAAATTCCATATACTATTAAACTTATATAGGTCCAATTTTTTTTTCTCACTATACCATAGAGCAATGGTTCTCAAACATATTGGTCTCAAGTATCCTTTGAGTTTTGTTTATGTGGATTATATCTATCAGTATATACCATATTAGTAATTAAAACTGAAAAATTAAAAATATATATTATTAATTTATTTTTTAAAATAATAAATGTATTACGTGTTAGCATAAATACAATTTTGAATGAAAAATGACTGTTTTCAAGACATAGAATTAGCAAGAAGAGTGACACTATTTTATGTATTATGTATCTCTTTAATATCTCTTCATAGAAATGAAGATTGTTATATTTCCTGTTGTATTCAGTCTGTTGCAACATGCAGATATGTAGTTGGAAAAAGGAAGAGTATTTTAATAATCTTTTCATGTAAATGTGGAAAGTCTTACTTTTTAGAAATGTCCATATTACAATCCGTTGGTATGTCTTGCACTCTAAATGTGTCTTTTCCCCATGCTTAATTTTGTAACATCTTGCATTGATCATTTGAAAAAGTGTTGGCTCACTTGAATTATACAGCCCGTGCAAATATTAACACATTTTATTACACATTATTAGAAAATCACATTGACTATTTTCACCAGCAATTTCATCAGAAAATTCTCAACTTATTGGGAGGCTGTCAGAATCACAGCGGCTGATTTGAGTTTTCCAAAAATTATCATTTTCTCTTGAGAGCTTGAACTTTATGTTTAGCAACAAAAATTGCTAATTGATTTTCTTGAAGTGACAGGCTGCTGCTGCTCATTTTTAAGAATATGTCTGACACTCAAGCTCCACAATCAAAGTTCGCTGTCACAGGTTCTTTTCAGTAAATATGGTGTTCCATGAGAAAAGGGGGCTAGTTTAGCTTGTAACTTAAACAGTCACACAAATGATTCCCTAGAGACAAACTTTGTGCCTTCATACACAGCAGAAGTGCTTTATGTGACCTTCCCATTTCCTCACAGAGAATATTTGAAAGATATGAACTAAAAGATCAGATTTAACAAAAGTAATACCTTTGCTGATTAATCAAGTGTATTCTAAAGTATATCTGGCATTTTTTATTGTAACACGTTTCAATGACCACAGATACAGTATGTGCAAATGCCGTGATTCGGGTTAAAATGCCAACATGTTTTGCCACCATTGCTTTGAGGCCACCACTGTGAAAAGGCACCTGGCATTTTAATGTATTATGAAAACAGTGGTGTCTGCCTGTACTCCTGCAAGTGTCTCAGGGATGCCAAGGGTCTGCAGACCTCACCTGAGACCCACTGTGTCCTGCTCTCTCTGACCTTTCTGAGCTATTTCATTAGGCTGCCAGCAACTAGGGAGCAGTATTAATGTTTTATGTGGTTTTTTTGTGTACCTAGTACCTCATGTTATCAAATAAAAGAATGAGGGAGTAAATGAAGAAGTGAAAGAACAAACAGATGAGTGAATGAACTTAGCTCTGGTTGTGCTATATTTTTTTCTGTTCCTCAAACAGGTAAAGCTTACTCCTTGTTCAGGGTGTTTTGGTTACCACCTCCTTCTGCCCGAGTGTTCCTTCTGATATTTGAATGTCAGACTCTTCTTATTATACAATCTCAGCTCAAACATCATAGGCATCCCCCAATTCCTCAAGTTAAAATAGCCACCCAACACCCCATTTCTATCCCCACGTTCTGCTTCTTTACATTTATCACCATTGAATGTATTTGTATTTTAGCACCCAGCACATGATAGTCATTTAGCAAATATTTTTGAATGAACAGATAAATGAGTAGAGCAGCTAATTCATTCAACAGGTACTTATTAAGCATCTACTGTTTGCAAGGGACTATTAATATAAGTTCTTTGCTCTCAGCAAACTTACAGTATAATGTGTAGGAGGGCAGACAATAAACAAAAACGTGATCAATGTGAAATAACAATTGTGTTGTTTTTTAAGAAGCATACAAATTTAATGTAAGTATATGAGGTAGAATGACATCTTTACAGGGTCTATCCTGGTTTCCCCAAGGAGGTGTTGACTAAGATAAGGCTACAAGGATGAGTAGGCATTAACTACTGAGGGGAGAAAGGTGGCCCAGGATCCCTCCAAAGGGAAGTGTTGTACCTTAGGGCTCTTGTAATGTTTGTAAACTTTTCATGTCTTTTTTCTCCAGACACACTGTCATCCTTCCTATCTTCCAAGAAAGTGGCCTGAGTCTTCAGTATCTTTCTACCTTGGTGACACCTAGTAGAGCCCTGAGCACAGATCAACACAGCCATGTGTGTGTGGCTGCTTGGAGGGCAGGCATCATAGCATCCCTGGAAATCTGTCCTCACCCACGTGATGGTGATTTGCATAATCATGAATTTTCCCATCATCTCCTTGTTGTCAGATCAGTCCTGTGTATTTATCTTCAGATGAGACTTTTCTCAGAATCCATGCTCTCCCTCCCCCTTTTTCTCCATTGCCTCCACTACTCTCCAGATGTGCTCTACAGCAAATCAATCTTTATTTCTTTACCATTATCAGCCCATCCATAAATCAGTCTTGCCCACTCAGTGTTTAGTGTGACAAGGCCTCCAACTGTCCATTGCCTGCAAATGGTGTCGCTTTTTTTAGCTCCTCATCGCCAGCTGTTCCTGGAGCACTGGAGCCCCTGCGTTTTCGACAAGTGTCTCATGTGTGAAACCACTTCTCTATTTTTCCCCCTTTCTTATTCCTTGCTCCTGACAGCTGCCCACAGGGCTTCAACCCGGCCATTTATCTGGAGTGCACCTAGCACATGTCCACGGCTGGCTCTTAGGGAATAAAAGCCGACTTTCAGTAAATCATACCTGTAAGGAGACCCATAAATCTGGTCCTTGCCTTGAACACATCAATCGTTACTGTCATGAATAGTGCAAGCCTGAGTCATTTGGTCTGCCCACTAATTTTGGACCCAGTCACTGACTGGCTATAATTGAATGGGGAGGATGTCTTGGAGGGGATCGTACTCTAGAAAATTGGTGTCTTCTGGAATAAATGGTGAATTAGGCTCAATTCAGGGAAATGGTAGTGAACTCAGTGAGCCCTCATCTGCCTGCCCATCCTGCTAATATAGTGATGGGCACACTTGCTCCTGTGACACAAAGGTTATGCTTTGTTCAAAGTGTGCAAGGACATGTCAAGTTTGGAGGAGAGAACTGATTACTAAAGCTCCATTCTTTGTTTCTGCAGCATTTAGGACTTCAGCACTAGTTCCCATCACACCAATACAGCAGTAGTTTCATAAGTATCCTAACAGAAAGGACGCAGGTCAGGCAGACCTGCTTTAGCATCCTAACACTGGCTCTTCCTTGAGGCAGCATTATTGCGTCTGTAAAGTGACAACTGGAAAACTTGCTTTGTCTTGTTGTCTCAAGAATTAATTATGCTAATACTTTTGAAGCTCTGAACACAGGGTCCGGATGTTACAAGTATTTAATATGTTTGTTACATGACTTCATGTTCATAAACCTGGTAGCTCCTTTGGTTGGATGGATAAATGACTTGATGTCCCTCATGTGGTATCTGCCAGGGGAAGGCATAGGTGAGGGAGGGTTTAGGCTGCATCTGTCATATTGTCCAGCCCTTCAGTCATTTACACTTACTAAAGATGAGGCCACAGCTGTCGGTAGAGATTTGAAGCTGTTGACCTTGAACTAACATGTGACATTGGGACCAAAATATGTTTTCCTGTATGCAGAAACACCTCAAATAATTATCAGCAGTTCCATCTTTTTGCCTCACAAAACAGCATGAGGCTGCCCCACTAAGCTTGGATGGAGGAATGAGAGGAGGGCATTGGAAATGAAGATAATTTTCCAACTGGGGCTCTGGGCTGGCTTTTCCCCCTTATATTCAGTCTTGCCCACACTCTTGCCACTGGGTCTTAGCATGTAGGGTAGAGCTATAGCCAAGGTCTCCTCTCTCTTCTAATATCTTCTTACCATATGGCAGAGGCAACCTAAATGGGCACCCCACATCCCAAGTTTTTCAAGGACACAGGCATGAAAAAATAAGAAGGCTTTTACATGATAAGACTATAAAAATTAGTGGACATGATCTACCACATCCTTTTTGCTGGTTTCCCTTCGTTTTACTGCATTTTTCAGTTCTGTCCTCTGATGCTTCAGCACCATGGAAGCCAGGTGGCCCGACCCCAAGACAAGGGAGGGTCATCTGATCTGCTTTGAGCTAATATGAGAAATAATAAAATTCTATTTTAATCTCACGTTAAGATTTGGGGTTTATTGGATACCACAGCAGAGACTAAACAAACAATCCTGACCAATATACCATTATGAAAAGAAATCTATATTTTTTCTATGAAGTATTGTTTCAGCTACATCTGAGGACAGAGATATAACAAATATTGTTTATTTAGGGTTTAAGACACATAGAAATATAGACCATTAAACAGTCACAAGCCATCTATATGCTCCATGTGGAAACCAAAGTTTTACAAGTGCCAGATAAAGTAATAAAACCAGGAGGTATTCTGGCCCTTCTCTGTGTTCATTCCTTAAACTGCCCTTGGGTTTCTTATGGGGCATGTCAGATACAAGACTATCTATCTCCCCCCAAATGTTATTTTCTTTCCTGCTACAGTGTGCACTTGGCCTTCTCATTTCCAGGCCAAGAAAGAACACTCTACATTTACCGCACAGTTTGAATTCATATTACTCTAGTACTGTTCCACATGTATACTCTACTTATGAGTGTGTGCATTCGTTGACTAGGGCCTCCATAACAGCCTCTCACGCACTAGGCAGCTTAAGCAACAGAAGTTAATTTGCTCAAAGTTCTGGAGATGGGAAGTCTGAGATCAAGGTGCCTGTAGGTTTGGTCTCTCCTTGGCTTGTAGATGGCGGCCTTCTCACGGGGCCTCACATGGTTATCTCCCTGTGCACACACCCCTGGTATCCCTCTTACAAGAACACTAATCAGATTGGATTAGGACCCACACAAACAACCTCATTTAAACTTAATTACCTCTTTAAAGGCTCTATTTCCATGTAGTCACATTCTGTGGTACTGGCGGGAAGGGTGGTGGGTAGTGTTATGAATTTGGGGAGGGACACAGTTCTGTCCATAACAGCGTGGCAGATTGAAAAGTAGTCACATTTCTTCACACCCCTGCCAGTATGCACACCCTTTGCAAGTCCTGCCATCCGAAGGAGGCTTTTCTTTCTAACTCCTTGAGTCTGGGCCAGACTTGTGACTTGCTTTGGCCAAGAGGATGCAGCAGAGGTGGCAGTGTGCTGGCTTTGAGCCTGGCCTCAGGAGGCCTTGCCTGCTTCTACTCACTGTCTTGAAAGGCCACCCTGGTATAAAATGGAGCTCAGATTGCCTGCTGGTGGGTGAGAGATGACATGGAAGAGAAACGATTGCTCAGCCAAGACCAGGCCATGCTGACCAGCCAGCCCAGCCCCATCGTGGATCTGCCTGGGTCATGACCAGTTGACTGCAGATTCAGGCAGAGCCCAGCTGGGAGCAAAAGAATGGCTGAGCCTATCTTAGACCTGTATTTGGGTAACTACTTATTGCCTTAAGCCACTGGGTTTTGTGTTTGTGCTTTACCCCAGGTTACTGTGGCCATAGATCACAGATATTATGATTGTAATAATTAGAAAGTCCTGTTTAGCCAAAGGGATTTCCCATTTAGAGCATCTTTACTTATGTAAAGATTTGATTTTATTTGTAATTTGATTTTCACAATTCTCCTTCAAGTAGGTATTTATTCATGCAACCATTTTGCCTAAAAGGATTGTCTGCATTTGACTACTTTAAGTAATTCCAGAGGGATTGCACACGAGTAAGGAATGAAGCCCGTTCCCAGACCTCCAGGGTCTGATCGGGGTGGGAAGATGCTTTACTTTAAGCGTTGCCTTCGTCTCTCCCAGTCTCCCCTATAGCAGTTAGTGGCGCCAAGAAGAATCACTGAGAAATCTCCCCTGAATGGTTAAGAAAACTAAGCCTTTACTTTCAGGATTTGTCTATTTTTTCTTTTCCTTTGTTGTAATTAATAAATATAGGAGACCTGAATAGTAACCTCCACATGTGGGGTTTGGACTTATCCACAACTCTTTCAATCTTAAAAAATTACGTCAGAAAAAAAGAGCTAAATTTTATTAGAGGGGGGCATATTTTTCCTAATATGAAGTGGGAATTTCTTAAAACCTTTCTGGAGGACAAGGCTCAAGGCATGTGCATTCACTAGAGGCATGCAGGAGGTGATTGCAGAGAGTGTGTCTGAAGATACATCACTCCACTCTCCCTCAGGGTTACCTTCTCAGGCTTCAGCCCCAGTGATGGAGGGCTGTGACCTCACAAGTGAGAAAGATTCATCAAACATGAGGGAGAGCAGAATTCACTTCCTGTGACATCCTTTTTATGACCAGTTGTGTTGCCTGACTTTGAAAAAGAAAACAATTCATTCCAATATTTCCACTTATGGTCAGAAACATAAATGCTGATGTTTTTAACACCACTTTTTATCTATTATTTTTTCCCAATTTTACTGAGATACAATTGACATAGAACATTGTGTACATTTAAGGTGCACCTTTTAAATCAACACATAGTATCTGCCTTTAGATTCAGTGAAACAAATGTCAAATTTTTCTTGAAACAGATTTCTGTTTCTGGTTGATACAGCTCAAGGCCAGCTGGGGGCATGAGCCACTATTTAAAATGAAAAATTTTAAGTGAGGGACTAAGAACAGCCGGGGGGTCCACTGTCAGGAGAGCAGGGGTGAACCACAGTGGAAAAATTAAGCAGTAAACTTTCACTCCTTTCCATCTTGATTCCACACATTCCTTTCTCAGTTAAATTGATTACTTTCGTATTCTCTCATTCGACAATTTATTAATAAATTGCCGTCCATTTTTATCCTAATTCAACAACGACTCCTGGAGTGAGTTCAAAACCAGTGAATTTATAATGACTG
Source organism: Phocoena sinus (assembly GCF_008692025.1). Classification (NCBI taxonomy): domain Eukaryota; kingdom Metazoa; phylum Chordata; class Mammalia; order Artiodactyla; family Phocoenidae; genus Phocoena; species Phocoena sinus. The sequence goes on along the minus strand of NC_045775.1, from coordinate 4,278,631 downwards.
GTTGTGTTGCTAAGTACATGAGTAGACACCATCATATATAATTCTACCATATTTCATGGTAGAAGTGAGAGAAATTTCCTTTCACTTACATAAAAACCCTATAATTCTTCCAAAAGCCAAGTAGCAAAACCTCAGAAAAGACTGAATAGCTAGCACACCACTAAAAGCTCTTATTACTAACAGTGGAGTGGAAGCATGGCTAATGACAGCCAACTGACACTTGACAAAATTAAATCCATATCCCTAAAATTGTTGCTAGGTTCTGGCAGCCATTAATTTGCAGCTCCAGGAAAATTATAGCTGGGCTACTTTCCTTAATTGAAATTAGCAATCTTTATGTGTAGGGAAAGAGTGGGACTGCCATTTGTGTTTCTAATTCTAACTCAAGACAGTTATGTTAATAGCAATTTTTAACCAACGTGTGAGGAGAACTCTGGCATTTTAACTTCAGCTATCTGACGTGGGGGAGAAAATGAACCTCAGAGAACAGGTGTCATGGATGTGGGTGAAGGTGCATCAGTGATACCCTTGATGAAGACAGACCAGAAAGCTTGCTGCAAACTCTGCAGACAATTCACTCTACATCCTTTCCAAATAACGTTCTTTGAGTTGTGTTGTGGCTTTAGACTATTGATTTTGGTCTGTCATATTTACAGTATATAGAATATAAATCTAAACAATGGACAAACTGAATGTATTTATATGTCATTTGAAGGTTTCATGGGAGCACTTTTTATAGAAGTTAAGTACATAGGAATTAGATCTTGTCTAGAGAAGGTGTAAGTTTGTGTTTGTTTGGTAATAATAGATCAAGCAAAGTTTTGCAGTTTTGGTCAAACCCCACTCAAACTCTTCTTCCCATCTCCTTGGAGAAAGAGTCCTTTCCAGAGGTCACCAATGGTCACAAAGCCAGTGACCTAGACAAAGATACCTTACATCTTAATGGCCTTATTCATATGAAGAGAGGAATTGGGGATATATCATGTATTAAGTGCCTATCATGTGTATGTGCTACCTACTTTTTCTTAGGTCACATAATTTAGTACTCACATCACCCTATCAGTTACTGTGACCATTAATTTCACTTGTCAAATTGGTTAGACGATGGTGCCCAGTTGTTCGGTCAAATACTGGTCCAGATATTGCTATGAAATACTTTTTAGATGAGATTTACATTTAAATCAGTGTGGGTGGACCTCTTCTGATCAGTTGAAGATGTTAAGTGAAAAAAGGATGGAAATCCCCCAAGAAAGAAGCCAATCTGCCTCCATTGCTTTTGGACCTACCTGAGTTGCAACATCACCTCTGCTCCGTGTCTCCAGCTGGCCTGCATGCATTAAAATATTTGGATTTGCCATCCCCACAACTGTGTAAACCAATCCCTTGAAAACTCTCTCTCTCTAGTGGTTCTGCTTCTCTGGAGGACCCTGACTAATACAGTTATCTCTTATTATTCCTGGTTTACAGTTATGAAAACAGAGGCACCGAGAGGTGACTTGACTTTCCCAAGATCAAAAAGTGGAGTCAGTATTCAAATTCGGACTTCCTGCCCAGTTCTCTGCTGGAGTTGGAATGCTGGAGCAACCGGGCTATAATTTGTACGAAGAGATCCCAGCAGCCTAGCTGTTGGTGTCAGGAGTGTTTTCCACAAGAAGCAAGCACCGGGTAAGAGAACCTCATTTGAAAGGAGTATCTGAAAGCAGTAAAAGACTCTGGAGTTCACACTAATAGCTCCACTGGACATAGAGCAATGCTTGGATTTGTCAGAGGGAACTTAGGGTGCAGAGGGAATTTCTGAGGAAATTTATAGAGATGGAGCAAGTGTGACATGCCCAGGGAACCATGGGTGATTAGATAGAATTGGAAGTAATATGGCAGTCAAGCAAAAATATCTACACTTGATTCATGCATTTGCAAGGTGTTTATTGAATACTCAAGCACACTGTGGAGCTCCTGGCAAAAAAGGAGCAAAAATATGGAGGACATAGTCTAGTGGGGAAGATGCACATCAAATAAATTATTACAGATATAATCAGGTTATCACAGGTGTGATGAATATTGTGAAGGTAGCTTTCATAGGTTAAGAAGACCAGCCTTGTCTGGAGTGTCAGGAAATGCGTCTTAAAGGAAGCAGTATCTTAAGGAGGAGGATAATGGTTCTTAAACTCCTTCCCAGTGTGAGCTACACAGAGTAGACATGTTCTACTGCTAAATGGAATAGTTTTGATTCTTTTTTCCAACTGGCAGAAGCATATTTAATGAATGGAGAGGAGTTTTTCACTTCCAGATTTTCCTTCCATATATATTTTTAATTGTGGCACCTGCTAGTACTTCTCTGTGCTAGCAGATGACAAATGAACAAACATGTTGTAGATGAATATTAATGGAAAACTTTAAATAATGAATCATACTTAGACATCATACTTATTTACTTATTTATTTTATGTCATCATTATTGTTTTGTGTTGTGGGACCATGTGCTTTTTTTTTTTTTTTTTTAATGCATACTAACATTGTCCTAGTCGACAGAATGGAGTTACACATACAAATGTCACCATGTTCTGCAAGATGCATGGAGAGCCAAATTCGAGGAACCCTGTGAATGGCAATAGGAGTCATGTGAATTTTCTTCACAGGAAAGAAATGGGATAGAAAATCCTAACATTTACCAACCACTTCCGATGTGCCAGGACTTGCATGTGTATGACCTTACTTGTCCTTTACAACAGTACAAGGAGGTGGGCAACAGCGTCATTCCGCTCTGAGATGAAAAAAGTGAGACTTAGAATCACTGACTGGCCCAAGGTCAAATTATTAGCACTTGGCAGACAGTTTGAAGTCAGGCATTCTAATGCAAGATGTCTGTGTTAAATAGAATCAGTAGAATACCTATTTATTCATCTATCTATAACCTACATATAACATACATACATATATAATATATATACATGTATGTACAGAGAGAGAGAGAGAGAGATAATAGCTCATATGATTGTGGGTTGGCAGTTCCAAAACCTTCAGGGCAGTCCAGCAGATTGGAAACTCAGGCAGGGTTTCTATGTTACATTCTTGAAGATAATTTCTTCTTGTCTGGGAAACCCAATTCTTTGCTCTTATGTCTATCCACTGATTGGATGAGGCCACTCACATTACAGAGGGCGATCTGCTTTACTCAAAGGCTACTGATTTGAATGTCAATTACATCTGAAAAATACCTTCCTAGCCACACACAGTCTAGAGTTTGACCAAACCCCTGGGCACCAGAGGTCTATCCAAGTTGGCAATAAAATTAACCAAAACCGCACCTTCCCTAAAATGACTGGGTTGTACCTCCTAAAACTTTGGTGTAGAACTGCTTAGGCTGACTCTGACCTGGGAATATGGTCTCAGGTGCTTGTGTGGACCCTGTGTGCTCATGCCTCTGTGCCGGATGAAGGGTGGATTCCTGCCTCAGTTACTAACACCCGCCTAACCCTTCTCATGAAATCTTTCCTTCCTACATCCTCTGTCACATGCAGTTTCTCTGGTTTCTGTGTTTGCCTCTCGACCCAACCTGGTTCAGTGACACTGCCTCCACACCCACTATTTTTCACCCTCACCTTTGGCTCTGGAGTGCTGCCCTGAGTCACCTTCAGTGGACCCTCTGCAGACCCCGGAGCCCCGCCCAGCCTAGTCTTCAGAATCCCCCCTGGGCCCTGTGTCTCCAGGCAGTTTGAACAGATCTTCCTAAATCAGATGCTCCACTGCAACTTCTTGCAAACTGAGGCGTTTGAACGGGAGCCATTCCGAAGAATATGCCTGGGTGGTTTAAGGGAATCACTTGCCAGATATTCAACATTCATATTACTCTTTCCTTAGTTGATCCACCCGAGGATGGACCTGAGAGGGAGATTTTACTCTTGAACTTCCCCTTTTCATAATCTCTTTTTCATATTTTTCATATTTTATGAGAGAAAAGCATGCATCTCGAGTGTCCCTTTGGAGTTTAACACTATGAGGGGCTGAAGGAAGCACGATTCGGTAATTCCTTTAATTAAAGCATCTAGTTGTCCCCCAACCCAATCCCTCTCATTAAGAGATGCTTTTGCAATAAAAGTTTACTTTTTTTTTTTTTGGTACGTGAGCCTCTCACTGCTGTGGCCTCTCCCGTTGCGGAGCACAGGCTCCGGATGCGCAGGCTCAGCGGCCATGGCTCACGGGCCATGGGACCTTGCCGGACCGGGGCACGACCCCGTGTTCCCTGCATCGGCAGGTGGATTCTCAACCACTGCACCACCAGGGAAGCCCCAAAATTTACTTTTTATGTTAATAATTACTCATAAAATTTTAATACCTTTATGCTTTACTGTTCGCTTGCATACTACTAATATTTTTAATAATAATTCAACTGGAATAAATTTTTAAGCATTTTATGTCCATAGTTATAAGGACATGAAAATATTAATCTTAATTTTCATATATCTTTTTATTTAAGTATAATAGGGAATGTTAATAAAAGCCTGTCAAGCACGAAAGCATATTGTACTAAGATAAAATTTTTGTGAAAAGGAGAAATAAAATATCAGCCCCAGGGGAAGAGGAACAGGTAAAATATTGGACTGGTAAAGGAAGAGCTTGTTAAGTGATGAGTTTCTATGGTATTTAGGTTCCACTGGAACCTTTTAGCCTGAGATAATCATCTTATTTTAAAGTACCCATGTTTTAATATATTGGAAACCATTTCTTTTGCAATTGTATAATTTATAATGAAAATTTTAAATATAACAAAATATATGACACATTATGTAGAATTTTAAAGTACTTTTAGTGACATATGAGCAGAAACTTGGAGGAATGCTGCCCCTCTTCTCACCTCTCCAGCTCTCCAGCCACAGCACTCAATGCCACATGGCACCACACCACATCACGTGGCCATTCCACATCATACTACTTACCACGCCGCACCACACACTTCACGTCACACACAGCACACTCTCATTACTCACTTCCAAAAAGGAAGAGAAGTGAGAAACGGGGGCATGAATTCTTGAAGGAGTTTGGAAGATTTCAGAATCGAAGAACTGATTCGAAAATAACTTGTGTTTTAATATTTGGTAAAATGAGAATCCAGTTGGAAATCAAAGCTCACATCTGTGGACTTTCATTAACAAGGTAAATAAACGAATCTTTGTCTTCGTCTTTGGACAGGCGCCGGCTGCTCTGAAGGACAGGTTCTATTGTGTTTGTTCCAGTCTTCTGAGCACCCTGGGAATTGGCGAGGACAGTTCTTAGAATATCCCCTTTATAGACTCAGATGGACCAAGTCACGCCTTAAGTCAAGTGGATCTCAAGTTTTAAGCTGCTATAATAGATATAATTTGGAAAACAAATACACCACCTTTTCAAGTGTGTTTTCTCCTCGTTTCTCTTAGAATAGATTCTGGAAAGACACAAATTAGGCATTTTGCTTGGGTCATATTTTAACCTGGGAAACATCACATTATAATGATAAGATACAGAAATGGAAAAAAACTTTGTGAACTTTAAAAAATTTGCTAATTGCTCATTTTTTACTTTTCTTACTTCCTACTTTCAACACTATGAAAAGGTTGTTGTAAGAACATAGGTCCAGAAAAAGGGCATGAAATTTTCGTGGATTATAACGTTTCTGACAAATGAGTTAACCTCATTTTTTTCTTGGGCTGGGGCCAAATGACTTAAGAAAAAGAGTAAAATGTAGGCAAAGATGGAAGATCTGTTTTGTGAAATGTCATAATATAAATGCCTGATGGTTTTAAAAGATGTCTACAAATCCTTTGATATTTCTGCACTGAGAGGTGGGGTTGATATTCCCTCCCCTGAGTCTGACTGCCTCTATGTGAAAGATCCCCCATAAGAACAGCCCATGAAATTCCTCGTCAAGAATTAGAGCAAAATAAAATAGCTAGTTTTAGTCACTACATTTTGGGGACATATTATTATGAGGCAACAGTAAGTCAATTGGTGACTATCATTTCTTAGATATCGTAGTAGACCTAAGTTTAAAACAGAGTTTTAGCTTTCCTATTTGTTAATATGAACATAAATGTCTAAAGAATACCTATTTAAATGGAAAATAACAATGTGTAATTTCATTAATTGCCACATTTGGAAGCCTCTTCTCCTTACTATTATTTCTGCTTGATTTTCATGGAAAGCTAATAGCCTGAAATTCTTTTTACTGTATACCTAGGCAGCAAAAAACCTCACTGAATAGAAGAGTAACAGATGTTTACCCTCAAATGGGACTCTGTGTCTAGTACTTAATTTTGCCTGGGTGTGGAGAATTGGAGGAGGGGGGTTGAGGGAGAGAGAATCTGTTTTGGGTGAGTCCCCATTCTCATTTGGTGCCAACTCTCTCCCTTCTCAATCCAGGATGGTCAAACTAAGTCTCACTGCTGAGTCCTTGAGCAGTATCTTAGCAAATCCCCTGGGGTGCTGCTGCAGGGAAAAAATGTTAGGTGAGAACATCTGCATTTCCTAGCTGACTGACTAAAAAGAATTCAAAGGACACATGCGCCATACTGGACATTATGTTCTCTTTGTAGATATGAAAGATGATAGTGGGAAAACTAAGATAATGACTAGTCTTCAGCCTTGGGGAAAAAAATGGAGTTGTGGCCTTTCCAAATATTTTCTCATTCTGGAAAGGCAAACATAAGCAGGATAGTTACTACTGGCTCTTAGCCTGGTCCAAGGTAGCTTTTCTATATATTCAACAAAGGTTTGCTTTCTCCTTTCTCTCCATCTCTCTCTTTCTTTCTGTCTTTTTAAAGTTTTCCCCATAAATATGAGTTATTTTTCACAATGAAAGGAGGAAGTTTTCATTTTTGCAATAAACCACATCGGTTTATTTCAATTTTGAGTTCAATTGTTTTTACAATTTTGAAGATTATTTTGTAAAAAGAGGATAGAGGAAGTCATAAGCCCATGTCATTCACCCATCAATTGATTCTTTTAATTTTTCCAATTGTTGGAGGAGAGTGTCCACCAAGAGAATGGTGTAAGATCATAACATAAAGGAGGTGGCCAAGTAGGGAACTAGTTTGTGTCTGTCTTTGAAATGATTTGAAAATAACCATTCCTTTCTGAGAGCATATGGTGGTCAATTTTCTGTTCCCCTTCTTTCTAAAAGATGACACCGTACTGTTCCAATCACACGTAATTGGCCTCAATATATTGTTAAAGTGTTGCAACTTACATGCTCAAAGCTGACTTACCCAAACCACATCCACGATCCAGCAGGGAAAGGGCAAGCCATTTGTTTTCAGAAAGAGACACAGACTCACTTCTACTCACATTCCATTGGTACAATTTTGGCTCAGAGCTTGGAAATGAAGTCAGAGCTTGGAAATGAAGTCTGTAGCTGGATGATCACTGCCCTGCTGAAATATGTAGATTATGTTACTAAAAGTAATAAAGGAAGAATAGATTCGGGAGAACAATGAAAAATCTCTGCTCTGATCATGAACAATATGTCAACAGTCTTGGAAAAATAGAGCAACATGAGCAAAAGACCCTGGGTTCCTGTCCCTCCACATGGAACAAAGTTGCCTGTTGGCTCTGCATCATCTTCTTACCTCTGTGTCTTAGTTGGCTAGGCTGTCATAACAAAATACCATAGCCTGGGTGATTTAAACATCAGAAATATATTTTAACATAGTGTTGGAGGTGGGAAAATCCAAAATCAAGGGTCAGTAAGATTTGGTTCCTGGTGGATACTCTCTTCTTGGTTGCTTCTGACTGTGTCCTCACAATTGTGGAGAGAGAGAGGGAGCTCTAAACTCTCTCCCTCTTCCTATAAGGCACAAATCCACTAACTCCATCATCGGACCCCACCCTCATGACCTCATCTAAGCCTTATTATCTCCCAAAGGCCCTGCCTCTAAATACCACCATATCAAGGGTTAGGGTTCAATATATGAATTTAGAGGGGACACAAATATTCAGTCCATAGCATTCTGTCTTGTTATATGATAGAGAATCAATTTTTGCTGTGTCTGAGATAACACGTTTGCACCTATTCGTTGTACCAGCCTATTTTTGACAGAATACATGCTCCAAAATGAACATATTCCTCCTGATATGGTTTACTCAGCATAGGACAGAGTAGGACTCACTTGAGTTCTAGAAGCTCTTCTATTAATGCTAACTTCATATAAACCTTGTGCAGAGAATTATAACACACTGTTGTTCCCTAGTAAGCTTGCCGTGGACTACAGTCTATAAACCTGCCTATCAAAAGTTACTACTACATACAATTTTCTCCATGACAGTGTTGCAGTCTTAGATTTTTGGACTTCTGTAAATTGACATTAGATAATTCTCACATTAGTCATTTTTAGGATGATTGGCTATTTGGAAGTGTTTATGTCCTTCCCTTTCCTGCTCTTCAAAGAAATGAGGACACAAATGCACATTATCTCATAGTTCAGGGTAAAAAATATCCCTGGAACTATCTGATTCACACTCAGAGAAAAAAGGTCATTTACTAACTTGCTTTTTTTAAAAAAATTGTGTTCCCCTCAAAAGAAGTTCTATGCTCCTGCATTGTGAATGTCAGCTTACTTGGAAAAAGAGTCTTTATAGATGTCAACAAGTTAAGTTAAAATTAGGTCATACTCAATTAGGGTGGACACTAATCCAATGGCTTCCCTGTAAGAAGAGGGAAATTATGACACACAGACACACAAGGAGAATGCCATGTAATGGTGGAAGAAGAGACTGAGTGGTGTGTCTCCAATCCAAGGAACACTGAATATAGTCAGTGACAGCAGAAGTTAGGACAAAGCAGGGAAGGATTCTCCCCTATAGGTGTCAGAGGGAACACTGCCCTGCTGACAACTTGATGTCATATTTCTGACCTCCAGAACTATGAGAAAAGTTTCTATTGGTTTAAGCCACCAAATTGTGGTTGTTTGTTATAGCAGCTCTAGGACACTAATAAGTAAAGTTTGAGGCTTGGACAAGTCAACCTCCCTAAACCTACTTAAATCACCTCTGAAATGGGAATAAAGATAGACTGCAGTTATGAAGAGGAAATGAAATAACATATGTAAAGCATCTCACACTATTCTTAACGCATAGAATCTGACTCAATGAGTATTAGCCCTCAGACTGTGGGAGTGGAGAGGCTGGGCAGAGAACTCTATTCCCATGTGTGGGTAGAAGTTTCCTTCATGGCTCTACAACAGCCCACTCACCATCTGTGAAGGTAATAGGAATAACAGCAACGGCCTCTATTTTTATAAACAAGGACTTGGGAGTAAATATCCTGTCCATTCTTGAATTTGCATGTGCCATATATTTCCCAGGAGTGCTTTATAACTAAAATATTCATGAGCAAATCATGTCTTCAATTTTTAAATCATATTTTGACCTGCAATAGTTTTTATTTTATGAGAAAAATCATAGAGTAATTGCAAGAAGCCTTTGTCTTTTTGAAAATTATAGCATGTATATGAATTTGATTAACTAAACTCTTCTTATTGGGTCAACTTTATGTTTATTTTAAAAATATTTAAATAATTGCATAATGTGATTACATAGATATAGGCTACAGAAAAGAATAAAAAGCAATTGCTTAGGGCATGGATTATTCCATGGAAATGGCTCAATGAAACATTTATTTAGTTATTTATTTTCATGGGGACATGATAATACTACATGTTGTGTGGACAGAAAATTACCTTTTTTGAGGGCAGAAAATGTAATATGGAGACAAAAGGAAACTGTCATATTATGAGTCCCATTCATATGACAGATGTTGTTGGAGGAGGTTTGCATTTTTACTCCTGGATAGGTAAGCATAAGTTCTTCATTTTACAAGAGGAAACACTAAAATTAGAGTTTAATTAAACTTCCCATCATTACTCATCTGCTAAATGGAAAAAAAAAATGAATTTGAAGCTGTCTTCTGACTCTCTATTATATTTTGTTGCCAGAAGGATTCCTGTGATGTAACTTACTGTGTCGGTCCTCCTGAAATAATTAGCTGGAAGAAGAGGTGTTTTCTTTCTACCCTCAGCATTGAGATTTATTATAAAGCAATATTAATTGTTTCATTAATTAATATTAATACTGACATATAGATTAATGAAGCAAGGTAGACATGACACCCAATAAACTCTTTTAAATGCACAGTGGTATTTTACAGAGCTGGCATTGATGGAGAGAGGGTGAAACGTAAAGTTTTCAACACATGCTGCTGAGATAATTGGTTATTTGAATGAAAAACAAATCAGCTTGCATCCCTACCTCATACCACACATACAAATCAATTCCAGATGGAGAAAACCTTCAATGGGAAAGGCAAAAATTTTGAAACGTTTAGAACATCTTTATACTCTTAAGTGATGAAAAGAATACAAAAATGTACCTCATTACATTAAAATTAAGAACTTTTATTAATCGAAACACATGAAAGACAAACTATTACTTGGGAGAAAATCATTATGACATATGTAATCAAAAAGGTTTATTATTACAATGTATATTTAATTTTTTCTATGACTCCATGTGGAAAACACAAAACTCACCAGAAAAATAGGGGAAAATACAGTCTCATTTCCTATAAAAGAAACACAAATTATGAATAAATGTATGAAAAGGTGTTCAACTTCATTAATAGTCATGAAAATGAGAATTCAAATCCTAAATGTGTTACTACTTAACACCCAGGAGATTGGGGGAAGGCAGAAATAGTGTGGTAATATTAAGTGTTGGTGAAATACAGAGCAGCAGGAACTCTAATACCTTTCCTGGGGAACTATAAATTAGTCTCTCACCAGTGCCATAGTAAGGCTGAAGAGCTGTATTATCTAAAATCCAGAAATTCTCCTTCTATATAGACACCCTAGAAAAACCTAAGCACAGAGAATTAAGATAGGTAAACTCATAATCAAGGCATTGTTTTTAACAGCAAAATACTGGAAAACAACCACCCAAATGTCTATCAAATGTATAAGTAAACTGTGGACTAGTTGCATGATTAATCTAGTACAGAGTGACAATTAATCAGCTACTTCTCCATGCATCAATATAGATGCCTTGAGAAAATGTAATGATGGGTGAAATAGCGAAGAAAAGAATAATGTACATATTTAAGATTCCATTTGTATAAAGGCTAAAAGCTTGGAAATTACTAATATTTTTATAATTATAGAATTATTCATTTGGGTAATAAATCTATAAGGAAAAATAAGGGAAGGATTAACACAACATAGAGGTAGTAATTATTCCAGATTAGGAGAGGGTGAGACATTATGAGAAGTGAAAATAAGGGACTTTGAAACTGGTGGCGATTTTCTATTTCTGAAAGTTGGTGATGAACTCATAGTATTGAATTTATCATTATTATGTAAATGTTAAATATGTATTTCCATTCACTTTGGTATGATATGTGTTTTTCTAGAATACCTTAAGATTTTGGAAGCCTTCCTAAGGAACACAGCCCTGCTGACACCTTGATTTTAGCTTTCTGATCTCCAGAATTGTAGGGATGAATTTGGGTTGTTTTTTTACCACTAAGTTTGTGTTATTCTGTTACAGCAGCAATAGGAAACTAATGAATACTGGTGGTCTGTGTTTCCCTAAGGTCCGCTATATGAGGATTTAGATGGGGAAATGGTCCATTGTGTCTCTCTCCTGCTTCAAACCTTTTAGTGGACTCCTACTGGGGAGAGCAAAAAAAAGGAACAGAAAGATGGGGAAAGGAGAAAACATGTAACCCGACCACACAGAAGGCTCTTCCTGGCCCTGGGACTCTGCAAATCCCACCCTTCTACCCTAAAAGCTCTTCTCTTCATTCTTCACCCTGCAAACTTCTACTCACCCACCAGGTCCCGGCATCAATGTCACATCTTCAGAAGCATTTCCTGATTCTCCACCTCGATAGCACCACCACAAATATTTCCTCTTCTCATATCCTGTGATTTTTCTCTTCCAGAGAACTTGAACAATTTGCAATGATGGCTCTATTTCTATGTGTTCGCTTCACATGCATCCCCATCTAGATGGTAGCTCTGTGAATGTCCTGCCCTGTTCACTCCTGTCCTGTCCCCTTCGCCTTGGCACTGGACCTGAGGACACACCCGGGCATCTTTGCTCTAGCTTGCACACCTGGACAGAGGGACCCAGTTCTCTCTCTCTCTCCTTTTACCAACATGCAGCACTACAGAGTTGTTCCTGAAGTAACTCTGCATTTTTCCTATAGAACTTGTGCCTTCAGACAGAGCTTTGGCAAAGTTATAAACTCAAGTGGTAGGTATCACGTTGAACTCAGAATGGCCCTCTCCCTCAGAATATTTTATGTCTGGTTCCTTCCTTCGGGAGTTCTCCCCTAGGAGCTCTTAAATCCTCAGGCAAATAAGCCTGCCTGAGCTTGCTCCACGAGGTTCCATGTGCTTGGTCAAGTACAAATCCCACTTTCTTTGAAAAAAGGAGTTCAGACACTCTACAGGTAAGACAGTGAGATGAGAAAAATTTAAATTTTAAAGGTAATGTTTCTGTGGCAATGTTGAATTAAAGCTCTCGCTCGACAGTGAGGGATGTGTTTGCTAAGAGGTCCAACCATCCCTGGAGAGGGAGGAGCATCCTCCCCAGGGCAGAGGCTGTGCTGGGGATGGAGCATTGCTGAGCTGGGCTGGTTGTTGCCTACCCAGTGCACCTGAGCAGAGTGCTGAGCAGTTACCACCTCCCCTCTAACCACACCAAGGGAAGAGACCTTTGTTTTATTTACAATAAACAACCAAGAAAAGAGAATATGCATCATCCTGCAGGCCAGAATGTTACTTTCTGCTGTAATAAATGTTGCCCTATTTTTGAGAGCACACCGTGGAGAGGCATGGAAGTTTTCTCCCCTTCCCTGCAGTGCGTTGTAATTCCCCTGATTTGTAGCTATTTTCTGCAGCTGTGTAATGACTATAAAACTGGAAAAAAACATAAAACATGAAAGAAAGGTGTTGAAGTCAGCCTTAAGGTACTAAATTCCTGACAGCAGCTTGTAAAGCAGTCAGGAAATAGGTGCTCTGGAGTGCTGATGACGGTTGGGAGGTGGGTGGAAGGAGGTGCTGACATGGAGAGGCCTTGGTGGGCTACAGACTAACCAGGGTGCACTTTCCAGCTGGGTGGGAGCTGCAAGCCAGGCAGGGCCAGAGCCGCTCCTGTGATAGGTGGAGAACAGATAGCTTAATAGGCCATTCACCAGGTACACTATTAGTTTTCTCACCTCTTTTCTTTGGAGACTGGATGGAAATGCAAATGGAAAGACATATATTTAGGCTTTTTTTAAAAAAAATATGAACCATATGGTTGATTTTTCTAACAGAGCACTTTTCTCCACTTTACATCACCATTAGTAGTGAAGTTCTTTTGAAAATTGTTTTGACTATAAAAATACCAATTAACTTTTTCAAAATTAAAAGCAGGACAAGTTTATGAAAATATTTTTGTATAGAGTAAGTGTTTAGGATGGAAAGTTTTGTTCCCCTTGGCACTCTAGTAATATTTTTTTGCAATCCTCTCCACTGATTATTATAAGTGCATCTCATTCACCCTGAAACCGCCCCTCCCCCCCATTGGTTCTTCTAGCACCAGCAGGACAAGCGTTTCTAGACATTTTCTAGAAAAGCCAGACTCATTGTAGTGTGTGCAGGGTGTGATTTCCTCAGGACTCCCATTTAATATCATAAGGTTGTCCTGGAGTGAACTGAATCATGCTATTGTTTGAGTCTAGTGGTAAAAACTTCCAAGCTGTAACAAGTTCTCATCTCCTGCTGAGGGCAGAGGTACATCTTGCTTCCATTTCCATGCTAGTTTTTTGACTAGTTCTGGAAAATACAACGTGAGTGAAATATGTTTGTTTCATTTGTTTGTCCCATCACAGGGCCATTCTCTGGGGTGTGGAGGAGACTTTTGGGCTTCTGATCAACATCCCTTCCCTTGGTTTTCTTCTCCGCTGATAGAACTTCCTCTTGGGACAGAGGTTTCAAAGCTAGATTCTTCCTTTCCCTGCTTCTGCAGCAGAGGGTGTCCATGGGACCTGGTTCTAGCCAATGATAAAGAAGAGAAACCAACAGAGGCACTTAGAGAAAGATTTGTCTCCATCACAAGGAGGACTCTCTTCTCTGTCATTGGGTGAAATTGTGTGAGGTTGTTGAAAGCCATTGAAATGGTCAGAATGATGACTGATTTTTCCAAACAAGAAAAAAGATATTGATACATGGACCAACAACTTAGTGAATAGAAACCAAATGGAAGCAGGCAAGTTACTACTAGTGGGGATGATTCCAGGGAAGATAAACATGTGTCATTTTTAATAGCAAGCAACAGCCTCAGGTGTTCTCAGATTGTCATGGCTTCAGTTTTGTGCAATTTGCCTCCATCTGCTTGCCTCTACTTCCTGTTCTTAGCCTCCAAAGCTACTGGATGTTGAAGCCTCTCTCTCAGAGTTTTGACTTCATATTATATCTTTCACTTAGTGCAAATTATTGTTATCTTGGTTTCCTACTTTGTAACATTTTGTGTTCATTATCTTTGTTATCCAGTGTTTAGCTGATCTTGATAAATACCCTACCAGGTTCACTTGATCTTGAAAATGGGGCCTGTAATGTTAAAAACATATAGTTGGTCAGCCAGTACTTTGCTAAAGAGGAGAAGGAGGGTCACCATGATGCATGTGGAAGAGACAGTGACATAGGCACACAGGTACAGGACAGGATTTGGGGGTCAAAGTTATCTCCTCAAAGATTTACGAGAGTCTTGCATATAACATTTTATATAAATACATATATATATATATCCTACATATATATATCCTATATATATATATATTTATATAGGCTTTGAGATGAGAATGAAATGACATGACATACATTTTGTACATAAGTATCATCTAGCTTATTTGACTCAGTAAAGCTATCAGAAAACCAGCTTTTGATAATAACCAGAATAATACAACATCACTTTTGAAATGCTACATACACTTGATAGTAAATATTAGGAGAATGATTTAATAGAGGAAAAAGTAGCCAAATGAACAATGGTAAGTTTTAGCTGATATCTCTAAAATCAGGTAATAAAATGTATCACTCTTAACTTTATGATTATGGGTAGGTGGTTTAATATATGAAGCCAGAGACTTGATTTGGATAACATGATTTACATTAAATGCATTCCATTATCCATTATCACTTTGAGCCTTACTGATTTCTATGATATTTCATTAAATTTTTTGAAAAATCAACTGAATTCATACGTTCTTAATAGGATATATTACAGAAGGAAATTACAGAATTACCCAGACATTAAGAATTAAATAACTTTTACCAGAAGCTCACTTTGGTAAGGCTGATATAAAGATAAGTTTCTGACAACAAATGAAAGATTTAGAAATTTATTATAATAACAAAATATATAAAAAGATCTACAAAAAAAGCTGAATGGTTTTGGATAACTTAGAAACAATTTGTTTATGGTCACTGACCACAAATATAGTTATTTTCCAGCTTTTCCACTATATCTACTTATATTTTGAAATAATATCTCTATTTTGATATTTTCATAAAATATGGAGCTTAGAGAACAGCAGTTTTGAAATTTCTGAAAAATGTTAATTTAATGGTAAATTTCTAGCAGCCTAGAGTAAAAGAATCCAAATTCCACCTGCTTATTAAGAGACTGTTAAGTATCAGGCTTTGTACCAGGCCAATTCCTAGGTAGCTGTGGATATTTGAACTTTGGAAGTCACATTTCTGATTTGTTTTTATATATTTAAAATAAGATGGTGACCTTGAGCTTGTGAGATTGTGGGGGTGTCCACACGTGAGAAAGAACAAATGAATAAATGAAGCACATTCTCTGTATTTTCACGGAAGGGCACCTCTTTTGATCACAATTAGCGTATTTATTTTCCTGAAACCATTGTTGGAGATTCCAACCCAATTCTGAATGAATGTTTGTGTACAGGGAAGATTATTCCCTCTTTGAAATCACCTATAATTCTCCCTTTGGCCCTGTGTTTCCTCATTCTCTACCTCGTGAGTTCTGCCACCCACTCCAGTTCCTCAGCCCCATTCCTCTCCCCTCCAAGGCTCATGGTTGTCATTCACGTGGAGCTGTTGTAACTGCCTCTCTGCTATCCTTTGTCCCTCTTCCCAGAGTATGTGTGTATCTCCTGGGATCGGCATCCTGGTCCCCACACTGACCTCCATGGGTGAATTGGGATGGGTGCTTCCCTTCACATCCTTGGACAGCCTCTCCTCCAACTCCTTACTTCTTCCAGACAGGTGTGGCTCAATTTTCCACAAACTCCTCCCTAGATGAAGCCACTTTCTTGGTCTAGCCTCACACATCTGTTTATAACCTTTAATTCAGTCCACACAGATCTCTTCGAACGGGGCTGGGGTGGTGTGTCTCACCCTTGCTGAACAAGCCCCTCCCGGGTAGAAGTGGCAGATCTCCCTCCCTGCTGCTGTGCTTCAAATATTTGGCTTTCTATGTACTCCTCAAAATATGTATCTTCTATATTCATGTCTCCCCCTCCCCAAAGGAAAGTACAAGAAACAGGTCCTTCTTCTAAGATGTGTGGATTCAGCCACAGGCCTCCTGCCCACAGCCCCCAGCTGAACTATTCTTTTCTGCTGATACTTTGCCTATGATCTGATCATCAGCTCCAGCTGCTGTAGAAAAATACCCCAGAATGAGTGGGGGTAAGCAACAGACATTATCTCTGACAGATATGGAGGCTGGAAGTCCAAGGTCAATGTGTCAGTGGGTCTGGGTTCTGGTGAGAGTCCTCTTCCTGGCTTGTCAACAGCCTCCTTCCCTCTGTGTCCTCACTTGGGAAAGAGAGATCTTTCTCTCTTCCTTCTTATAAGGACACTAACCCCATTATGAGGGTTCTTTATTACCAGATCTAACCCTATTTACCTTCCAAAGGCCCTGAATCAAAACACCGTCACATTTGTGGTTAGGACTTCAACATATGAATTTGCAGAGGAAACACAAATTCAGTCCATGACACATCCCAAGCTGGCTCCCTGCCCCTAGACACGATGCTTTAATTCTGTCCATGGGATTTCATGGTGCTCTTTCCTCATTGCTCAGTAGTTGTTGGTAATTTCTGCTTGTCCTCACTTCTAGGTTTCAGGACCCTATTCAAGGGCCATGCTTTCTGCACCCTGAAGGGGATACCATGAAGAAGGAGCTTGTACTTTCTTAGGCTGTGACATCAGCTCAGCAGAGGCCACACACCCACAGCCCCACAGGGAGAACTGTTGACACCCAAGGCATTGTAACAACCACCCATGGCGTCCAGAATGCACCTGCTTCTTCCTGTTGTTCTAGCTTTCTGATTTTCCGTCAGGGTCCTAATTCAATGACTCCTCTCCCATCTCTGGTCCATGAGCTTGGTATCTGGATTTAATTCCTTCAAGATTGAGCCTTACACGTCCCTGGGAGCAGTTGACTTAGCTGCCACCAGGATTCCATCATCTATTTCTCTGTTTCTGCTCCAACTCTTAAACTCACCATAAGTCCAGCTCCAGAAGCTGTGGATCCAGCTTCAGGAGGCAGTAGGGTGGCTGGCAGTCCCTTCCAAAATGTAGTTCAGATCTTGGTGGTGACAAGTGACCTAGAGGGCAGTATTTGGGGTTACTCTGCCCCTCACACCCTGCTGGTACTGGGCTCTTTAAATTCGAACAGAAACCCTCGTCGGCAATTATTGCAGTTTCCCCGGTCCATCTGGTTTGAACGGATCCTTTCAGTTTTGATTCAACCAGGCAGATGAAATCTCAGTGGTTTCAATATCTCATATTGGCAGGGCCAGCCTGACTCGAGGATGGAGCCAGCGCTCTCCCATCTGGTCTGATTTCAGAGGCATTGGAGGGGACCAGACACTCCCCTAGCTTCACTCCTTCCCCACGTCCATAATGATTTTGTGTTTTCTGATTGTGCCTGAGGTTCACTGTAAGAACTTCAGCCCTTGGGTTTAATGATCAGTGAAGATGTATATCCCGCTGGGAAACACACAGCACGGAGTTATCAGCTCTTTATACCATCATGAGAATTAAGAACCTGTGGGCATTTGATTTCCGCTTACTTACACAGTCTCCCCTTTTCCATGTGGATCTGATGAAGCTACAATACAATCTGGTAACAAGGTGAAATAAACACATTTAAAATATGGAAAGTGATGATAAATGTAAAAGTGACTAAACAAAATGAAGAAAGTTGTTATCTAAAAAAGTCCTCTTTATGTGGCCATTTTAAGAGTCATATAATTTAGACACGTCCAACTCGGGAATTGACATAATTATTTCCGTTTTACAGAAGAAGAAATTGGGGCTCTTAGAGCTCTAATGAATTGCCTTAAGTCATCTATTTAGTATATGACAGAGAATATTGACACCCAGGTCTGTCTAGTTTCCCAATACTTTCCTAAGTAGTATGCTACTTGCTTTCAAAACACAGTTCTGGAAGTCAAATCTGACCCCTTCACAGTTTTACCTGAAACCAGCCCTGGATATAAAAGGAGGAAGGTGTTTAAAAAGGAGGAAGGAATGAGCTCACTTTGGTAGATATTTCTAGTGTATATTCTTAAAAGGAGCCATAATCTTGTCTGCACAGGTAATGCTGAGGAATTAGTCTTGCTTCATCAAAAGAAACATCACGCGACTGATGGGGGACACAGGTACATTGCATTTCTATCAGAGCGTGGTTTCTAATGCTGCAGCATTAGTCATATTTACACTGTCTGACTTCTTTTTTTCTTTCCAAAATGCCTCATTTAAATGCTGACAGATCGGTTGGCATCGTGAATGTCTTTGCTATGTAATCAGGAAATGGTGTGACTTGTGGAAACGTGGTCTATAAAACTGCTGTTACTCCGACTAATTCCACAGTAGCATTTGATGGACAATAAGGACTTATGTAAAAAGTGATATCTGTTGAGATTGGGGCAGAGTTCAATGTGGTGTGTTGTTATTTAGATGATATTTAAAAATCCTTTTTGCTCATTGCACTCTAAAAACTGAGAAGGCAACCTTTGACAATGGAGAAACAACCTGTATCCTGGCCAAATCCTCCCTTTCAAGGTAGCTTGGGTTGATTCTGTTTTCCTCCCGATCTCCAAATAAATTTCCATTTTTTAGCAAAAAATCCACAATGCTGAATTTTGTACATCTGGGAAAGAAAAGGTTATGGATATGTCCCTCCCATCCCCAAATAACACATTTTAAAAAAATTTGTTTTTGGCTGCGTTCGGTCTTTGTTACTGTGCACAGGCTTTCTCTAGTTGTGGCGAGTGGGGGCTACTCTTCGTTGTGGTTCATGTGCTTCTCATTGCTGTGGCTTCTCTTGTTGCAGAGTACAGACTCTAGGCATGCGGGCATCAGTAGTTGTGGCACGTGGGCTTCAGTAGTTGTGACGCATGGGCTTAGTTGCTCTGCGGCATGTGGGATCTTCCAGGACCAGGAGTTGAACCCGTGTCCCGCTCATTGGCAGGCGGATTCTTAACCAGTGCACCACCAGGGAAGTCCCAGCACATCTGTTTTGATGTTAAAATACTGAAATGCATATGATGGCTCATCACAGGACATCCATGGGGTTTGGGAAGGGTAATTTACTTGAATTTTCCTGTTGTCTTTTATGATTCCTTAGAGCTTGAAATCCTTTAGAGAGGAATTCCTCAGCTAGGGACAGGCAACTGGTGACATTTTCAGCAGCAGATCTCCTTTCTGGTGGAAGATGTCAGCCGTCGTTCTATGTCCTGGAGGGCTGCCTCTGAGGATGGGGCTGGTTCGCCTGCGCATTTGGTGATCCTGGCTTAGCAGGAGCTAGCTCTTGGCTCAGGTCACATGTCTGAAGGGGTGGGTCACTTACTGCTGGTTCAGAACTTGTAGCTGGAGTGGAATGTACTTCTTGTTATTAGCCAACAGCTCCCTTGGCTCTTTTCCTTTACTCACTTGAAAACAATTGCCACTCCAGAGGTATCTCCATAATGGACACATCCTAGCCCTGTCACATACTAGGAATACGAACGTCCATTAAAAGGAATCTAAAATAAAATCTGTCACTTTTAAAGAAAACACAGAACTGGCCCTTGGTAGCAATAGATTATCACCTGGGTATGACTCTTGTCCGAGAAGCCACTAAGACTTGTGTTCATCACTGTGTTTGTGTGTGTGTGTATTCTGATTACTCTGATATTTTTCTTTTTCTCTGAATCTAATCATTTCCCTAAAAACAAGGAAACAGGCCTGAAATGGAGTTTCTTTTGCAAAGTCCCACATCTCCAAACAGAGACTTAATTACAACTTCAGCTGTTCCAGAAATGGAATCTCAAACCAGTCAATCAGGAATCAAATGATCAACACTAGTTGGGTCACTTGCTGGCTAGATCCGAGCCATCCCCTGAAGGAAAGGAGCTTTGCAGGAACCAACCTGCTTTTTTGCCCAGTGCAATTTCCTTGTCCCCACTCTCTCTGCCTGTGAAAGCCTTTCATTCGGTACAGGTCCTTGGAACTCCTTTCTATCTGCTAGACTGGGATTGGTTCAGATTGATCTTTGCTCAAACTCTTAAAGTTGTTACTATGCCTGTTTATCTTTTAACAATTTCAACCATAGCAGTGAAGATGACATTACTTTTTTCCTTCCTTTTATGTTATAAAGAAGTCATGAAATACTGGTACTACATCTCTGAGATTATTATTTGACCAATGAATAAGCATCTCTCACCCCTTTCTACAGCATGTCCAGGAACATGGGTGTGTGAACAGGGAAATCTTTTCCTCCTGAGGGAAAGCAGTCACCGTGGGACAACTGCCATCTGTTGAGTCCCTACAAGTGCCAGTCTTGTGAGGTAAACACATGGCATAACTGATTTCTTTCTTAGGTGAGGACACGGAGGGTCAGCAAGTTTCACTAACTTTATCGTATGTCCATAGAATATCACTGCAGAGTCTGGATTTAAGACTGTGTTTCTCAGTGCTTGGCATTAATGGCCTCCTCAAGTATCCTGCTGAGTGTCGGTGAACCTGTGAGCCCGAATCTTAGCACTCTGTCAGTGAGTCCACACCTGGCCACTTCACCTCAGAGAGTGTTTTTAAATGCACAAGGCATAGGCTCTTGGTGCTCCCTTGATTTTAATATCTTGATTAAACAAGAGACTTAATTCAAGTCTGAAGTGATTCACTGAAGCGGTGAGTTTGATTCTGATTTAAAATGTCTCGCCATCTCCATTTGGGTTTAATGCTCCCTGTGGATTCGCAGAATTGCAGGGATACAGAGGTGTACAAATTGTGTGAGACGACGCTCGTGCTGCTTAAATTACTGCTCTGTGACTTTGACATTTATATATACTGGTGCCTTTTCTTTGCAATAGTCTTCTTTTGTGCCACAGTTAAAACTACCCTTCCCTGGGCTATAAACTACTACTTAGTTTTATTAGTCTTCTTCAGAAGGTGTTAAGGGGACAACAGTATCCTTTTTTTCCCCTTGTCCAGAGACAGCTATGCATAGTACCTGATAAAAGCAAATAAATTATGAGTGAAAAAAATTCATGGAAAATGAGGTCTGAAATGTCATTTTTTTTAACCTATATAGGAAAAATAATCTTTTGCACTATTAGTTTGAAAATATATATTGTATGCATAGTCTAATAAAAAATAGAAGATATCTAAATGTCAAATATATATTAACTTGAAAGGTTGTGTTTAGACTTCTCCCCAGCATAGTAAAAGGGAAAGAACATGGTTATTTTGTTAAAACCTACTGGGCTTCAAACAGTGGTTCTAGTAAAAACTAGCATTGTCACCCCGGGAAATTTACATAACCTATTCTAGGCACATTTTATCCAATTTAAAAGAGGAAGGTGATTACCTAAGTTAAGGTCTTCCCTGACCACTCTGTTCCCCTCTCCTCCACGCTGCTTTAACAGTATGTACATTCCTATATAATATCACTGATCCCAGGATATTATCATTGGAATTGTGAGTTTGGTAGGTACAGAGTTCTCAAGCATCTACAACTTAACTTGTATCACAATAGACATTTTACCTGATTGCCTAGAACTTAATAAGCATAAAGTCAAATAATTTCAATCAATTCAGTTTTCTTGCTCAGGACTAAATTTTCTACTTCTGTTCCATGTCCTCTGATTTGCAGCAGACTTTGGCTTGAGTGTGGTAGAGAGCTGATAGGAGAGTGGGGTGACCCTCAGGGACTTCCCTTAGGTTCTGCTGAAGTATACCACGTGCATGCCATGATTCACATAGCAAGAGCAGCTTTGGTATAATGTGTGTCAGAAATGTTACAGGAGTTGGCTGCAAAATAGGTAGCGTATGTGAAAGTGGGAAGTATGTGGTACACAGGTAAGGGATGACGTGTATCAGAGTTGAATTTTGATGAGCAGGAGAGCGCCTAAAAGTTTGGGCACATAAACCTAAAATAAAAGGAAACTCCAATTTTGAGAGCATGACAGTACCATGGAGTGACAAAAAATGTGGCTCTAGTAATAATTGTTTCAGACCATGGATCTTAGTAGTTGTAACCCTGTAAGTATCTAGCATATGAATTTACTGCCATCCACAGAAAATGATTCATTCTGTAGCCTCTGGAAAATAAAAGACCTAGAATTGACTTTAAAGTGGTGAATCTTATCATAAATTGAATTCTTCCTATCAGGTAGCTTTTGGTCGCTCAGAATTCACTTTGAATGTATTCTATTGCAAGTTCCTGTAAAATACTGAAACCTGGGTGATCACTGTAACCTCAGAAAACTCGTGTGCTGAATAAAATCGCAGATTTAGCAATTTTCCTCATTGTTCCACAATCACAGACACAACATGTAGAGAAAGGCAGCAAATACCAGATGAGTCCATTTCTCCTTTTGGCTCTTCAATCAGGTTGGCATTTTGTAAACCATCAGTTTTCTAGGGAGGCCCCTCAAGAACTCATTCTGTTCTGAAGATGCATCCCCAGCTGATGTTCATTCAACATGTTCCTGAAACAAAGTGTGACAGGAGACACAAGTAGAAAGAAAAGGGAGAAGACAAGACAGAAAGACTTGGCTGTTTAGGAAAATCTTTTTCATTTAAAAGGACCATTGGAATCAGATTTGCTATTCCACTGGCCTACCAAACCCAATCATATTGGCAAAATTTATATCTCTCTTCCAAATTAGCATCAACAATAATAAATGCAAAGTGTACAAAACCCCTGTGTAATTGGCAGGTTATGCTGAATCTCCACAATACTTTATACCAGTTAAATTTTGCTATAAAATAAACCACCTAAAACTAAGTGGTGTAAAACCACATCATGTCATAATATTAGTCATGATTTGGTGGGTTGGTTGGAGGATGGCTGATCTAGAACGGGCACAGCAGGTGACCTCTGCTGAGGCAGTGCTTCTCCAATTGTTTTTTTTGTTTTGTTTTGTTTTGTTTTTTAACATCTTTATTGGAGTATAATTGCTTTACAATGGTGTGTTAGTTTCTGCTTTATAACAAAGTGAATCAGTTATACATATACATGTGTCCCCATATCTCTTCCCTCTTGCGTCTCCCTCCTTCCCACCCTCCCTATCCCACCCCTCTAGGTGGTCACAAAGCACCGAGCTGATCTCCCTGTGGTATGCGGCTGCTTCCCACTAGCTATCTATTTTACGTTTGGTAGTGTATCTATGTCCATGTCACTCTCTCACTTTGTCCCAGCTTACCCTTCCGCCTCCCTGTATCCTCAAGTCCATTCTCTAGTAAGTTTGTGTCTTTATTCCTGTCTTGCCCCTAGGTTCTTCATGACCAGTTGTTTTTTGTTTGTTTGTTTTAGATTCCTTATATATGTGTTAGCATATGGTATTTGTTTTTCTCTCTCTGACTTACTTCACTCTGTATGACAGACTCTAGGTCCATCCATCTCACTACAAATAACTCAATTTCATTTCTTTTTATGGCTGAGTAATATTCCATTGTATGTCTGTGCCACATCTTCTTTATCCATTCATCTGTTGATGGACAGATTGCCAACAAACACATGAAAGAATGCTCAACATCATTAATCATTGGAGAAATGCAAATCAAAACTACAATGAGATATCATCTCACACCAGTCAGAATGACCATCATCAAAAAATCTACAAACAGCAAATGCTGGAGAGGGTGTGGAGAAAAGGGAACCCTCTTGCTCTGTTGGTGGGAGTGTAAATTGATACAGCCACTATGGAGAACAATAAGGAGGTTCCTTAAAAAATATAAATAGAACTACCATATGATCCAGCAATCCCAGTACTGGGCATATACCCTGAGAAAACCATAATTCAAAAAGAGTCATTTACCAACATGTTCATTGCAGCTCTATTTACAATAGTCTCCAATTGTTTTTACTCATCCTTTTGAGATGAGCAGAGCAGCCCAGGTGTGTTGAACTTCTCACAGGGATGGCAGAAGTAAGAGAAGGTAAGCGTACCACATGAGGCTTCTTAAAGTCTCAGCTTGGTACTGACACACTGTGACTTCCTTCTTATTCTATTGATCA
The DNA here is from genome assembly GCF_008692025.1 of Phocoena sinus. Classification (NCBI taxonomy): domain Eukaryota; kingdom Metazoa; phylum Chordata; class Mammalia; order Artiodactyla; family Phocoenidae; genus Phocoena; species Phocoena sinus. The sequence continues at coordinate 4,254,079 of NC_045775.1, read as the reverse complement.
AAGCAAGGCATAAGACAAAGCCCCAAATCAAACGATAGGGAAATGTATTCCACCTTTATGGGAGGAACTCCAAATTACACACCAAAGGGCATAGATTCAGGAGAGGTGAGAAATCAAATTAGTGTCAGTAATGAAATCTAGAATATTCTTATGTGACAAAATGTTACATGATCATCAAAACAGAGCACTAATCATAAGTAAGTCTTCCAACTAAGGAAATGTATCCTAACACGTTGGGAAACCGCGTTACAATCAACTCAGGAAGCCATAGAGGATCGGGAGAGGTGGTGGTGAAAGTCGGACGGCAGTCTCTGATACAGATACAGATAATTTTGCAGGAAGGGAAAACAAAAACCCAACAGACAAAAAACATCAGCCTCACAACACTTGTGACAGTTCCAGGGAAAGATCTCGTTATTTTGTGACACGGTTAGTGGAAAGTAGTCAGGAGTTGAAGCCATCTGAAAGACAGGGCACCTGTGTAAGGGAATTCACCATTAGTGACATCAGGGATCAAAAAGCTTTGTGGTCTTTCCAGCAGGTGAGTGTAGCAGTGCAGAAAGAAAAGAAGAGGCAAGCTCACATGGAGATCGCAGGCAGGCAGACAGCTTCAGGAGAGTTTGCTATTTATACTTGTTTAGCACATGCTGTATGGCAGGCAGTTTATCTGTCATTTCTCAAGTCCCTCAAAAACACTTTGAGGTGAGCATTCTTATTCCACCTTAGAAGTGATGTTGCAGGAGCCCATTGCAGGGCTAAGTAACTTAGAACCACAAAACTGTTAGGCTGTAAAGCAAATGCAAAGTTATATAAATTTGATTCCAAAGCTCATGGATGGATTCAGTGTCAGAGCCCTAGACACAGAACAAGAGGGGCTATTGCTCTGGTCTGAATGTTTGTATCCCCCTCAAATTCCTATGTTGCCATCATAATCCCCAATGTGATGGTAGTAGGAGGTGAGGCCTTTGGGAAGTGATTATGTCATGAGGGTGGAGCCCTCATGAATGGAGTTACTGCTCTTATAAAAGAGACCTCAGAACTCCCTTACGCCTTTCACATGGTGAGGACACAGGGAGAAGACTGTGACCCAGAAGAGGGCCCTTTTATGTTCACAATCATGTCTTCTGTTGAAATATTGAAAACAATTATGCTTGCCTTTTTTTCTTGTTTTATTGTATTTACTAGGTCTTCCAGTACCACGTTGAATAAAAGTGTTCATAGCAGACAACCTTTCCTCGTTCCTGATTTTTGGAAGAATGTGTCCAGTCTCTAACATTAAGGATGTTGTTATTTATAGGTTCTTTGTTCTTTCTCTTTTCCAATTTGAGGAATTTTCTATTCCTGTTTCTTAAGAGGGCGTGGATTTTGTCAAACATTTTTTTTTTTACATCAGTGGTTATAATCATATTTTTCTCTTTTATATTCTGTTAAGTTTGTAAATTACACAGATTGGTCAAACCTTGTATTACTGGAATAAACTCTACTAGATCATAATACATTATTTATGATTTAAATTACTGGCTATATATTAGATTTTTTGTTATATCTATTAGGGTGAGGTTATTTTTATAACAAAATGTCTCAAAGATACAGTGGTTTTAAGAATAGTGAATTTATTTTTCTCTTACATAGTAGCAAGGTGGACATCTTAGGCTGGGAGGCTGAGTTTTATTTTGTGTGTTGCAGGAAGTCACCTGCATGTGGTCCAAGTCTCCCTTCCAGCATCCAGGATGGCAATACTCTCATTCACATGATTGAACCTGGGTTGCCTCTATATCCAGGTTCCCCACATCTGGGTTGCATTCAACTGAAAAAAACTAAAAGGGAAAGAACATGAAAGAGATATAAATTTACAGTAGTAAGTCACAAGGGTCATAGTGGTATACATCATATATGTTTAAATTTTATTGAAAATTTAATCTTTTCCATATATATCTACAGAGGAGATTGGAAAGTGAAATGTAATCATGTGTACAGGAAGAAGGGAAAAACAAATTTTGGTGGACAGGTAACAGTATCTGAAACACTATTCTCTGCTCTTGTTCTCTTAATTTTATTGTATTATGCCCATAGCACGTTGCCTGTGTAATAGACATATATATATTTTTTAATTTATAAAGGTCTAATGACTTGAACTTTGATAATTTAAATCATTTAAACTCTCCTTATATTTTTATTCCTGATCAATTTGTGAGAAGCATATATTAAAATATTTAAATAAAAATATAGATATATTTTTTTCTCTATAAATTTCTGTTGTCACTTTATAAAGTTTAAGTCTATATTGTTTGAGACATATATGTTCTTAGCAGTTATAACTTCTTTTTTTTTTTTTTTTAACCAATATAACATGCTCCTATTTGTCACTGATGTATTTTAGGTTTTGCTAAAACAGAAGGATTAAATAAGATCCAGAATATCACAATATAATGCCTAAATTGTCCAGGCTTCAGTTAAAAATCACAGGTCATATGAAGTACCTAAAAGATCTCAAACTGAATGAGAAAAAGACAATGAGTACACATGGGAAAAAAAGGAAGAGACAATGTTAGAATTATCTGATCAAGATGTTAAAGTAGCCATCGTTAAAACACTTTGATGACCGATTACAAACATGCTTGAAAAACATGAAAAAATAGAACTTCAATAAGAAATAGAAAGTCTCAGAAAAAAAAAAAAAAGTTGAAGATATAAAGGAGAGCCAGATGGAAATCCAGAAAGTTTTAATTTTTCACTTTTCAAGACAATTACTGAAACATTTTAAAATGAAAATCTTTAAGTTTGTAATGTATATTCCAAGAATAAGTAAAAGGATTTCTACTATTTTAAGAATACACATCTCTCTTCTATCATTTGCAGAATTTTTCCCCCTTTTGTTATAGCATGTGGTAACTCTGCATTTAAACATATGTTAAACTGGCTACAGAGTTTTGGTTTCTAAAAGATGGATAATTGGCATAGATGCTACAACACCATTCTCTAAAATTAACCTTGGAGAAACTAAAAAAATACAAAGAGGAGGAAGAGGCTGTTAACTGGTATACTTGTGGAGGCATCGCACCCACCGGAGAGTTTAGTAACAAGATCAGAGGAGGGACTGGGAATTCTTTTACCATGTTACAGTTGCCTCTGCCCTGTGACACTGAGAGCAACTTTGCCTACCTCTTTCCACTGAAGGCAGAAATCAACAGCAGTAACTCACAGTGGAACGCTTCCCTTTCTTCTCTCTCTCTCTTTCTTTTTATATATTTTTTTTCTTTCTAATTTTACCTCTGAGTTGATATTGCAACCTCATTAATTAATTCAGAATTTTTTTTCAACTTTAACTAGTTTGGGTAGACAGAATTCTGCAACCCTTCAAAAAGTTGCAAAACACTTCTTCCAACTAATCTCTTGATTGCCTGGTAAAGAGCTTTATTATTTTCCTGGTTTCCTAACCCTAACCCTGACCCTACTGATATTACAAGTCTTCTCTTCCAGAATTCTTCTCATTAAATGAACTGCATTTTTACCCTATAATATCCCTGTATGACTGAATCGTCAGATAGCTAATCTTCTAGCTGTCAATTTACATTCAATCAAAACTAACATAATTATTGCTTTTTTTTAAATTCCATTGACAATTTTTTAAGTGCCTGAGGTATTTCTTGTAGCTTTTGTTCTAGGCACTGAAAGTACAAAGGTAAGAAAAACAGACACAGTCTTTACCCAAGCAGACTGACAGCCCAGTTGGGGAGACTAACAATCAGTAGTTCAAAAAAATTATACTGAGGAGTCTAAGGAAGAGTGCTTGGGAAGCAGAACGAAGAGAGTGTGAGATTTTGCACACACTCTACCCTCTTGGTGCTTTATATTCTATTCTTTATCCCTTTGTCTATCCTCAAATATTAACATATGCTGCATTTTCCCTTGTACCTTTCTTTTTCTTTTCCAACCCAAGTTAATATTTTTAGACTCAGAATTTCGAATTGAAAGGACCTGGAGAAATTTTCCTCGTTTGAGAGTAGCAGAGAGACCAAAAGAATCAAGTGACTTGCTCCAAGTTTCCCTGACTACGCAAAGGCAGACTGACTTCGTAGTTCCCCCAGTCTCCTACCCCGCCACTGTTCTTGGCCTCCTGTCTCGGTGCACTGGTGAAGTATAATCTGGCTTACCTATTTGTTTATTTGGCACTTATTATTATTGTCCTGTACAGTTAGTTATCCATCATATGTACATTCCTCAGTTGTACCGGAAGTGTCTTGAACACAAGAACATCCTTCTTTTCTTCTCTTCAATGTACCCAGCTGCCAGAGAATCTCTTACTCCCTTCTGGGGCTTTTCTAGCTTTCAGAAAGGTTTGGATTTGCTTCCACGTTTAGTAATTACTTGGGAAAAGGATTGACCCATTTGAGTCCCAGTTTTCTCATCTGTAAAAGAGAGATAATAAAAGAACTTACCTTATTTATTTATTTACAAATGAGATCATACATGTAAAGTTCATGGTTCAATGCCAGACATTCTAGAAGTGTTCAATGATTAGCAGGGAATTCTGTTGATGCCTTTTAATTCCCTCCTTTGTTCATTCAATTCCTTTCACAAGGAATGCCTTCCATTTTCACATGTTATCTTGTGATTAAAACCTAACATTCTTCTACCCAATCCTCCTGGTTGCAATTAGTGATAACTTTCTTACTACTCACACCACATTTTTCTTGAACTTTTATTAATTCACAGAGTTTATTCTGCTTTATCTGTGTCATCTACCTACACTAAATTGTGAGGAACTCAAGGTCAGAACATGTAAACTGTGTCTCTCAATATTACTTTAGCATCTACTTAATATTTTGCATAGAATAAGTACTAAATACATACTTCCATAATAATAACATATTATATAATTCATTCATTTAATTATCCATGAAACATTTTTAGAACATTTACATTGTTCCACTTTTTGTATTGTTGCTCAACACAGAATTAGGAACATTAAAGGATCTGATCAATTGTTTTCTTTAAATAAATAAATGGTAGAATTGATAATAAAGGCAAATTGTGCAGGCTCAATTTGGTCGCTAACTGTCAAGCCCAGATCTTGGTCTGAAAGTTGAAAGTGGTCCAATATTCTGAAGGCATCTGGATTTGACTTCCCACCTCCACAGTCAGTGGAGCTTCCATGTCAGAACAGAGTAATCTCGCCACAACTCTCCGGATTGAGACATGAAATACTCATGGAAGATGAAGGCCTTTCACAGCTCATTCAAGTCCTTGCAAAGATCAGGGGAAGTTGCTTCATTTGCAAATATTTTCTCCCATTCTGAGGGTTGTCTTTTCATCTTGTTTATGATTTCCTTTGCTTTGCGTAAGATTTTAAGTTTCATTAGGTCCCATTTATTTATTTTTGTTTTTATTTCCATTTCTCTAGGAGGTGGGTCAAAAAGGATCTTGCTGTGATTTAAGTCATAGAGTGTTCTGCCTATGTTTTCATCTAAGAGTTTGATAGTCTCTGGCCTTACCTTTAGGTCTTTAATCCATTTTGAGCTTATTTTTGTGTATGGTGTTAGGGAGTGTTCTAATTTCATTATTTTACATGTTGCTGTCCAGTTTCCCTAGCACCACTTATTGAAGAGGATATTTTTTCTTCATTGTATATTCTTGCTTCCTTTATCAAACATAAGGTGACCATATGTGCATGGGTTTATCTCTGGGCTTTCTATCCTGTTCCATTGATCTATATGTCTGTTTTTGTGCCAGTACCATAATGTCTTGATTACTGTAGCTTTGTAGTATAGTCTGAAGTCCAGGAGTCTGATTCCTCCAGCTCCATTTTTATTTCTCAAGATTGCTTTCATTATTCAGGGTCTTTTGTGTTTCCATACAAATTGTGAGATTTTTTTCTTCTAGTTCTGTGAAAAATGCCATTGGTAGTTTGATAGGGATTGCATTGAATCTGACAAAGGATTAATTTCCAAAATTTACAAGCAACTCTTGAAGCTAAATATCAAAAGAACAAACAACCTAATCTAAAAATGGGCAGAAGACCTAAATAGACATTTCTCCATAGAAGATATACTGATTACCAACAAACACATGGAAGAATGCTCAACATCACTAATCATTAGAGAAATTCAAATCAGAGCTACAATGAGGTATCACCTCAAACCAGTTAGAATGGCCATCATCAAAAAATCTACAAACAATAAATGCTGGAGAGGGTGTTGAGAAAAGGGAGCCATCTTGCACTGTTGCTAGGAATGTAAATTGATACAGCCACTATGGAGAAAAGTATGGAGGTTCCTTAAAAAACTAAAAATAGAACTATCATACAACCCAGCAATCCCACTACTGGGCATATACCCTGAGAAAACCATAATTCAAAAAGAGTCATGTACCACAATGTTCATTGCAGCACTGTTTACAATAGCCGGGACATGGAAGCAACCAAGTGTCCATCGACAGATAAATGGATAAAGAAGATGTGGCACATATATACAGTGAAGTATTACTCAACCGTAAAAAGAAACAAAATTGAACTAGTTGTATTGAGGTGGATGGACCTGGAGTCTATCATAAAAAGTGAAGTAAGTCAGAAAGAGAAAAACAAATACTGTATGCTAACACATATATATGCAATCTACAAAAAAGAAAGAAAAAAAAATGGTTATGAAGAACCTTGTGGCAGGACAGGAAAAAAGGCGCAGATGTAGAGAATGGACTTGAGGACATGGAGAGGGGGAAGGGTAAGCTGGGATGAAGTGAGAGAGTGACATGGACTTATATATACTACTAAATGTAAAATAGATAGCTAGTGGGAAGCAGCCGCATAGCACAGGGAGATCAGCTCAGTGCTTTGTGACCACCTAGAGGGGTGGGGTAGGGAGCGTGGGAGGGAGACACAAGAGGAAGGAGATATGGGGATATATGTATATATATAGCTGATTCACTTTGTTATTAAGCAGAAACTAACACACCATTGTAAAGCAATTATACTACAATAAAGATGTTAAAACAAAAATCAGGGGAAGTAAGCTGGTTACTGCTCTTGTGATGATATATATGCTTCTTACCATAGAGACACGCATTGTCTGTGCTAGCCTATTCAGAACTTTTCATGAACATTAAATTGGTCTCCCTCTATAAATGCTAAATCCTCCTGCCTGGAGAGAAAAACCATAAATCACCAAAACAAACCAGGAAAAGAGAAGAAAAAGAGAAAGAACTCTCCTTTTAATGTCTTAAAACACCTTCTTGTATTTCACCTCTGTGATCTGTTTCTGTTTCTGAGTTCATCTTTGGTTATAGACCCATGAGGCATTGGTTTTATAGTTTTTGCTAAGTCCTGTGTCAACCTTTGCAGGCCCAGACATCAGCATGATTTAAGTAGAGAATTGGTCTGGTAAGCATATCATCAACTTAGACTCAAGGATAAATATCAAGGGGAGTAGCCCTATCCAAAGCCAATTGCTTTTAACTGCCTAAAGAAGTCTATACAGAAAAGACTTTTTTGTACATCTGTAAAGACTCTTTTTCTCTGTTTATCTTATTCCATTTTCTGTTACATGACTTTCTCACAGCTTTTCATGATGGGCATATGTGTATATTTAAAATGTGCTAACGCATACTTAAACACCCCAATGTGTTACATTGTGATATGCATTCAAACTTCCATTAAAATAGTGACTACAAAAGGCTAACTACTAAAAAAGTCCCAAATTCAGAATTAGCTAAGTCCTGTAGAACTAAAGTTCTCTTCTGGCAGTAAACAAGAAATATTCCAGGAAAATATTAATGTTTGTAGGATCTTCCCCTGCCAGCTGAATGAGCCTTTCCCTTTGTTCCTTTGACTTACAGGAGCTGAAAATGAAGGACACATTTCAAGGCAGACAAGTGACAATAGTGCCTGTGATGAGTATTTTTCTCAGAAAGCCTTTCTAGATTATGTCTAGGCCACATTCTTCTCATGTGTATACACTGGGCTTCCTCAGAAAGCAGTGATGTCAGGATGGCTTTGGCCTTCTTTTGTCTTCACATGCTTGCCTCTCAGCTAAGACTTTATCCCCTGTTGCTGAGATGAGGTTTCAGCAGCATCAGGGAACAGAACGGCAAGGCTGGGAGGAAGACCCTTTGTCTGTTTTTGTTAGGAAGAGGCAGCGAAGAAATTAACTTCCTCACTTGTAGAGTGTAAATGATAATGGTGACTTACATCAGGGTTTTGTTATGAAGAATAACTAGGAAAGGATGGTACGTTCAATGAGAAATGTTTATTAATTAAATGATGACAAATGTTGCTTAGAAACTAGCAATTTTTTCTTGGTTGGCAGGACAAAGGGTCATTTTCTTTCTTCTTCTCTTGGTTTTGCAATATTCATTACCAGCAAGGAAATATGTGACTCTTCCTTTTGTCAATTTATTTTTCTAGCCCCATGAAATGTGGCTCTCAATGGCAGTGGCCAACTACATAATCAAACTTATATTGTATGAAAGGAGGCCCTTCAATGCCAAAGACAAGCACACAGAGCTCCATGGAAACCCAGAGGAGGGTAGAGCACTTGTCTCCATGATGCCTGGCAATAGCGTTCGAGGCAGGGAGCCATCTGACATAGTAGTTCACAGCTAAAGTACCAACATTCTCTTAACCGCAGGGTGGGAAATGGGAAATCACAACACACAAGATTTCATTGTAGTGTAGTAGACCTGGTCCCATTTGTCAGAGGCTAAGGTGCTGGTGTTATTGACAGTATTGAAACAGTGTGAGAATTTCATTTACAAAGGAAACGCAGATCTAGCCAACACTTGAGTCTCAGAGAGCACCTCACAGCCCAGACCCAGGCTCCCAGGGAACAGGAGTCAATGTCTCGCATGGGGTAGAGACTCAATCATCAAAAGAGCTTTTCTGGTCCACCATTTTTCTCTCTGCAATAGCACCTTTTTTGTTCTCTTGGCTTCACTGTCTCACTGTCTGAACCTCTGTTGATCAACTACTCTTTACTGAGGGCCTCCTAGGAGTCGGGCACTCACTGCACGAGCTCCAGCCAACAATGCAGAGTGGTCCAGGGTCTTCTATTTATGCAACCACTTGTTTCATTCATGTCATTCCCTCCTGTTGCTCCTCCACTGTTTCTTCTCCAATTCTTCTCATTCTTCTTAAGCTTGATTGCTTTGTTTTTCTGGCTTCTGGCCACAGATTCTCAGTTTCCTAAATTTGGCTGTTACTTTTGTATTCAATGCAAACAAGGAGAATATAAATCTCTAGGGGCTCCCTAAGGAGTGGTCCCAGCCATTGGAGGCCAAAAGGGAAGGTGAAATAACCAGCTCATTGGCCACCATGAGAAACTGAGGCTGGTGAGTTTCCCTCCCAGGATACCCACCTCCTTGATTTTTCAAAGAAGTCTACTTTGGGTACCAGAGATTTTCTCCCATGGCTCCATAATAAGGGAAGCTCAGAGTTTTCAGGAACCATACTTTGCATTTTTCAGTCCAGTTTTCTGACATATTTAAGCAATTTTCATTGGTCTGGATATTAGTAGGAGACCTGGGAATCCTGGTAGACATAGTTTCATAGGAATACAGATTATGATTCATTTCGGGCAGGACAGAAGGTTTGGGAAGGTGAGGCAGGGAGGAGAAGTTATGGAAAGAAAATTACATTCATAACTGAGAAATAAAATTATTCTTTACCCTTCCCGGAAAAAGCAGTATGGCACAATGGAGAGACCATAGGCTGAAGCATTACATCTACGTTCAGATCTGACATGGCAATTTGGTAGTGCTCTGAGCCTGAGCTTCTTTACCTTACCATTCAGATGCTAAAATGTACCCTATGACATTGTAGCATGAAATAAAGTCACATGTACAAGGCGTCTGACTTATCACAGAGACTCAGTAAGGACTCAATCCCTTTTTCCTCCTTCAGATTCTTATAAGATTAAGATTTTTTTTTTCAGAATATGTGGATGTCTGTATCTTTGGTTTTCTCATGATCTGCTCTGTTTATTTGACCTGCACTTTGGGTTTAAACTTTTATTATTTGACTAGGCTTTCCTCCTCTAAACAAACACATCATTAAGAAAAACAATGCTCAGCGGTTTTAGTGTGATTATTAATAAAAATATAATATTCACATGGGGATTAAGAGGGCTTAACACGGGCCTAACACTGATCCATACTTGATTACCCATTATGCTTCCATGCCAAAGATAAAGAGGATCTAGGGAAATCCTTCCTCTCTCTTGGAAAGTTTATTAAAATGATAAATGAGGCTTTGGTGGCAGTTATGCAACTATAAAGTATTCTCTTGTAGACAAACTCCACCCCTGCTTGTTAGGGAGCTTTCTGACAGGAGAGCTGGCATTAATGCCAGCAAATCAGAATTGGGTTGTCAAGGTTACAGAGACTCCTGGATTCTTGGGCACCAGATATTCCAAAACTACCATCAGATATATCATATATATTAGACATTCTGAAACCTGCTTTTGCGTGGGTCATTTTCTTGGGATTTATCTCAAGAGAAACAGTCAATATATTAATTTTCCTAATGGAACTCAGGACTGACAAGGAGTAATGAGGAGGCTTCATAATGGCCTCATTTTCCATCTGCCCCAGACACCACTGACGACACTCACATCGTATTCACGGGACCAGTTAAAACCAGGAAGCAGCACTCTTGACTGGACTGTCTTTCATCTTATCAGAAGCAAGAAGACTTTGTTCAGAATTTAGTATTATAAACTTTGGAGTTTACAGTCTGTATCTATTATTTGAAGCCATAGAAATTGATGAGAAATGGATGAAAGCACCTAGGAGGAAAATATGGATAGACGAAAGATAAAGAAAAAAAAAAGCAGGTACATGGATGCGTTTTGGAGAAACCCTGGGCCCCCCGGTTTTAGCATATTTAAAAAATATAACATGCTTTCTCTTTCTTCTATAACCTACTGACAAAATTCTAAGTGCTCAAGTCAGAGGTGGATGTCTGGCATGAGGATATGTTATGCTTATGTTTATGCTTCCAACACCTGCCCTGCTTAAAGAAAGTTGAGAATTTGTGTGTACCTTTGCCAAGCTTTTATATCATTAAACAACATCCCTAAGCAGATTGTACAATCTAATAGAAGATGATAAAATTTACCTGTGGGTTTGTTGAAAGGATTTAAGACACACTACGTGAAAATGCTAGCACATGTCCTGGCATGGTATAGCTGATTGAGACTTGTATTTTAGTTATAAAATTGTAACTTCAGAGGCTTCTTCACTTTCCGGTCCACATAGTTGAATAAAATAGCTGTTTAGTAGAGGATCTGGATATCTCAAATGAAGGGGTGTTTTCATCTATTAACTTGTGGGAACACTATCATACTAAGTGCTATGACAGTAATGGGAGGTGGGCAGGTACAGTAGGTGACAAGGGAGTTGAAAGGTGAACGTATTGGTGAGAGCAGCTATAGGACCCCTGGAGGCTCATCAAACCCCAAATTTGTGCTATTGTTTTGTGTTCAAAAGTCTCACAAATTGACCCTAATCTCCTTTTTACATGCAGAGCATGAGGTGGATTTAAATAGTGACATTGTTATCTACATCATTTCTTCTGTTTGAAATCTACTTCTATACCCACCCGTGGTCCCGAATTCCTACTATACAAATTTTGTCCAGGATCTGCTCAAATGTTTTCTCTCTAAGTAGCTGTCCTGATCACATATGGAAATCAACTCTCTGTACTGTAAGCTTGTCTAAATGTGTGTGAGTGTGTGTGAGTGTGTGTGTGTGTGTGTGTGTGTGCATGTGTGTTGCATTTAAAGGGTACTTATCCTATAATGCCTAGCAGTATAATTTACCTACACAATCTCTAGTAATAGATAGCAATCCCTTAAATTTTTACCAATTTTGACTAATTTTTAGAAATACATAATGTGGGAGAAAAACAAAACGGGAATTTGCAAACAAAAAAACTGGTTCCAGGTTAAGGTAGTCTGTTTGGAAAGGCCATGAATCTTATAAACCAGGGTTCAAATTCCAGCTCCATTTGTAAAAAAGAACTATTATATGTTATCTCTTTGAGACTAAGTTTCCTCATACATAACAGTGTAATAATATATATCTTGCTGGATGATTGCAATGATTATATATGATAATGCATATAAAGCCCCGGGGAACTAGCAGACCCAGTGAAAGGTAGCTGTTATTATTCCACTTACTGAGACGTGAGGCTAGAGATTAGATCTTGTCAAATGTGTGCTCTGTCTCAGAAACTTTACAGGTTAGCTCTTGAAATTATCATATGGAGCTCAGTGAGAAACCTGCATCCCACATGGGGTAAGTCATGAATCCAAAGTTAGCCCATGCTGTAGTTTGTCTAAGACAAGGTGTGAACCTGGGTCTGGACCCCACCCCTGCCTTGGTGCAATGCAGCTTCCCTGGGAGGTTTTATCAAGTCAAGGGCAGAAGATGAGAAGGTTCCTGAACACGCCAAAACAGCCATGTACTAAATCAAGCACATTTTCATTTTCACCAGTCACAAATGCTCAGGAATGCAGGACGTGTGGTCTTATGCCTAATGTAAACTAAAAGCATCTTGTGTGCTAACAAAGCCTAGAACCTATGAGAAATTTGAACTCTGAAGAAACAGCACAGTGCCTATGGGCACAGTAACATTCTTTTCTTTTTTTTTTTAATTTAAAAAAATTTTTTGAATTTATTTTTTATACAGCAGGTTCTTATTAGTCATCAATTTTATACACATCAGTGTATATATGTCAATCCTAATCGCCCAGTTCATCACATCACCATCCCCACCCCCCCATGGCTTTCCCCCTTTGGTGTCCATACATTTGTTCTCTACATCTGTGTCTCGATTTCTGCCCTGTAAACGGGTTCATCTGTACCACTTTTCTAGGTTCCATATATATGTCTTAATATACAATATTTGTTTTTCTCTTTCTGACTTACTTCACTCTGTATGACAGTCTCTGGATCCATCCACATCTCTACAAATGACCCAATTTCATTCCTTTTTATGGCTGAGTAATATTCCATTGTATATATGTACCACATCATCTTTATTCATTTGTCTGTCGATGGGCATTTAGGTTGCTTCCATGACCTGGCTATTGTAAATAGTGCTGCAATGAATATTGGGGTGCATGTGTCTTTTTGAATTACAGTATTTTCTGGATATATGCCCAGTAGTAGGTTTGCTGGGTCATATGATAATTCTATTTTTAGTTTCTTAAGGAACCTTCATACTGTTCTCCATAGTGGCTGCATCAATTTACATTCCCACCAACAGTGCAAGAGGGCTCCCTTTTCTCCACACCCTCTCTAGCATTTGTTGTTTGTAGATTTTCTGATGATGTTCGTTCTAACTGGAGTGAGGTGATACCTCATTGTAGTTTTGATTTCCATTTCTCTAATTAGTGATGTTGAGCAGGTTTTCATGTGCTTCTTGGCCATCTGTATGTCTGCTTTGGAGAAATGTCTATTTAGGTCTTCTGCGCACTTTTGGATTGGGTTTTTATTATTATTTTATTGTTTGTTTTTATTAATATTGAGCTGCATGGGCTATTTATATATTTTGGAGATTAATCCTTTGTCAATTGATTCATTTGCAAATATTTTCTGCCATTCTGAGGGTTGTCTTTTTGTCTTGTTTATGGTTTCCTTTGCTGCACAAAAGCTTTGAAGTTTCATTAGGTCCCATTTGTTTATTTTTGTTTTTATTTCCATCACTCGAGGAGGTGGATCAAAAAAGATCTTGCTGTGATTTATGTCAAAGAGTGTTCTTCCTATGTTTTCCTCTCAGAGTTTTACAGTGTCCGGTCTTACATTTAGGTCTCTAATCCATTTTGAGTTTATTTTTGTGTATGATGTTAGAGAGTGTTCTAATTTCAGTCTTTTACATGTAGCTGTCCAATTTTCCCAGCACCACCTATTGAAGAGACTGTCTTTTCTCCATTGTATATCCTTGCCTCCTTTGTCATAGATTACTTGACCATAGGTGCATGGGTTTGTCTCTGGGCTTTCTATCTTGTTCCATTGATGTATGTTTCTGTTTTGTAGCCAGTACCATATTGCCTTGATTACTGTAACTTTGTAGTATAGTCTGAAATCAGGGAGTCTGATTCCTCCAGCTCCGTTTTTTTCCCTCAAGACTACTTTGCATATTTGGGGTCTTTTGTTTCTGCATACAAATTTTAAGATTTTTTGTTCTAGTTCCGTAAAAAATGCCATTGGTAATTTGATAGGGATTGCATTGAATCTGTAGATTGCTTTGGGTAGTATAGTCGTTTTCATAATATTGATTTTTCCAATACAAGAACATGGTATATCTCTCCATCTGTTGGTATCATCCTTAATTTCTTTCATCAGTGTCTTATAGTTTTCTGCATACAGGTCATTTGTCTCCATAGGTAGGTTTATTCCTAGGTATTTTATTCTTTTTGCTGCAACGGTAAATGGGAGTGTTTCCTTAATTTCTCTTTCAGAATTTTCATCATTAGTGTATAAGAATGCAAGAGATTTCTGTGCATTAATTTTGTATCCTGCAACTTTACCAAATTCATTGATTAGCTCTAGTAGTTTCCTGGTGGCATCTTTAGGACTCTCTCTCTCTCTTTTTTTTTTTTTTTTTTGTGGTACGCGGGCCTCTCACTGTTGTGGCCTCTCCCGTTGTGAAGCACAGGCTCTGGAAGCGCAGGCTCAGCAGCCATGGCTCAAGGGCTCAGCTGCTTTGTGGCATGTGGGATCTTCCCGGACCGGGGCACGAACCCATGTCCCCTGCATTGGCAGGCGGACTCTCAACCAGTGCGCCACCAGGGAAGCCCCTAGGATTCTCTATTTAAAGTATCATTTCATCTGCAAATAGTGACAGTTTTACTTCTTTTTTTCCACTTTGTATTCCTTTTATTTCTTTTTCTTCTCTGATTGCCATGGCTAGGACTTCCAAAACTATGTTGAATAATGCTGGTGAGAGTGGACATCCTTGTCTTGTTCCTGATCTTAGAGGAAATGCTTCCAGTTTCTCACCATTGAGAATGATATTTGCTGTGGGTTTGTCATATATGGCCTTTATTATGTTGAGCTAGGTTCCCTCTATGCCCACTTTCTGGAGATTTTTTATCATAAATGGGTGCTGAATTTTGTCAAAAGCTTTGTCAGCATCTATTAAGATTATCATATGGTTTTTCTTCTTCAGTTTGTTAATATTGTTTATCACATTGATTTATTTATGTATATTGAAGAATCCTTGCATCCCTGGGTTAAATCCCACTTGATCATGGTATATGATCCTTTTAATGTGTTGTTGGATTCTGTTTGCTAGTATTTCGTTGAGGATTTTTGCATCTATATTCATCAGTGATATTGGTCTGTAATTTTTTTTTTTTTTCTTTTTGTAGTATCTTTGTCTGGTTTGGGTGTCAGGGTGATGGTGGCCTCATAGAATGAGTTTGGACATGTTCCATCCTCTGCAATTTTAAAGAATATTTTGAAAAGGATGGGTGGTATCTCTTCTCTAAATGTTTGATAGAATTCACCTGTGAAGCCATCTGGCCCTGGGCTTTTGTTTGTTGGAAGATTTTTAATCACAGTTTCAATTTCATTACTTGTGATTTTTGCGTTCATATTTTCTATTTCTTCCTGGTTCCGTCTTTGAAGGTTATACCTTTCTAAGAATTTGTCCATTTCTTCCAGGTTATCCATTTTATTGGCATAGAGTTGCTTGTAGTAGTCTCTTAGGATGCTTTGTATTTCTGTGGTGTCTGTTGTAACTTCTTTTTCATTTCTAATTTTATTGATTTGAGTTTTCTCCCTCTTTTTCTTGATGAGTCTGACTAATGGTTTATCAAGTTTGTTCATCTTCTCAAAAACGAGCTTTTAGTTTTATTGATTTTTGCTATTGTTTTCTTTGTTTCTATTTCATTTATTTCTGCTCTGATCCTTATGATTTCTTTCCTTCTGCTAAATTTGAGTTTTGTTTGTTCTTCTTTCTCTAGTTCCTTTAGGTGTAAGGTTAGATTGTTTATTTGACATTTTTTCTTGTTTCTTGAGGTAGGCTTGTATAGCTATAAACTTCCCTCTTAGAATGCCTTTTTCTGCATCCCATAGATTTTGGATCGTCATGTTTTCATTGTCATTTGTCTCTAGGGATTTTTTGATTTCCTCTTTGATTTCTTCAGTGACCCCTTGGTTATTTAGTAACATATTGTTTAGCCTCCATGTGTCTGTGGGGTTTTTAACGTTTTTTTTTTCCCTGTAATTCATTTCTAATCTCATAGTGTTGTGGTCAGAAAAGATGCTTGACATTATTTCACTTTTCTTAAATTTACTGAGACTTGATTTGTGACCCAAGATGTGAACTATCCTGGAGAATGTTCCATGCACACTTGAGAAGAAAGTGTAATCTGCTGCTTTTGGGTGGAATGTCCTATAAATATCAATTAAATCTATCTGGCCTAAAGCTTCTGTTTCCTTATTTACTTTCATTTTCGATGATCTGTCCATTGGTGTAAGTGAGGTGTTAAAGTCCCCCACCATTATTGTGTTACTGTTGATTTCCTCTTTTATAGCTGTTAACATTTGCCTTATGTATTGAGGTGCTCCTCTGTTGGGTGCATATATATTTATAATTGTTATATCTTCTTGGATCGATCCCTTGATCATTATGTAATGTCCTTCCTTGTCTCTTGTAACATTCTTTATTTTAAAGTCTTTTTTTATCTGATATGAGTATTACTACTCCAGCTTTCTTTTGATTTCCATTTGCATGGAATATCTTTTTCCATCCCCTCACTTTCAGTCTATATGTGACCCTAGGTCTGAAGTAGGTCTCTTGTAGACAGCATATAGATGGGTCTTGTTTTTGTATCCATTCAGAGTGGACCCTGATCCTATCTCATTGGTGTCCCAGAGATCTCTTAAGTCCATGTCTTTTGGTTGGAATATTTAATCCATTTACGTTTAAGGTAATTAACAATATGTATGTTCCTATGACCATTTTATTAATTGTTTTGGGTTTGTTTCTGTAGGTCCTTTTCCTCTCTTGTGTTTCCCACTTAGAGAAGTTCCTTTAGCATTTGTTGTAAAGCTGGTTTGGTGGTGCTGAATTCTCTTAGCTTTTTCTTGTCTGTAAAATTTTGATTTCTCCATCGACTCTGAATGAGAACCTTGCCGGGTAGAGTAATCTTGGTTGTAGGTTCTTCCCTTTCATCACTTTAAGTGTATCATGCAACTCCCTTCTGGCTTATAAAGTTTCTGCTGAGAACTCAGCTCTTAACCTTATGGGAGTTCCCTTGTATGTTATTTATCATTTTTCCCTCACTCCTTTCAATAATTTTTCTTCATCTTTAATTTTTGCTAATCTGACTACTATGTGTCTTGGCATGTCTCTCCTTGGGTTTATCCTGTATGGGACTCTCTGTGCTTCCTGGACTTGGGTGGCTATTTCCTTTCCCATGTTAGGGAAGTTTTCAACTATAATATCTTCAAATATTTTCTCAGGTACTTTCTCTCTCTCTTCTCCTTCTGGAACCCCTATAATGTGAATGCTGTTGCATTTAATGTTGTCCCAGAGATCTCTTAAGCTTTCTTCATTTCTTTTCATTCTTTTTTCTTTATTCTGTCCTGCAGCAGTGAATTCCACCGTTCTGTCTTCCAGGTCACTTATCCGTTCTTCTGCCTCAATTATTCTGCTACTGATTCCTTCAAGTGTAGTTTTCATTTCAGTTATTGTATTGTTCATCTCTGTTTGTTTCTCCTTTAATTCTTCTAGTTCTTTGTTAAACATTTCTTGCATCTTCTCGATCTTTGCCTCCATTCTTTTTCTGAGGTCCTGAATCATCTTCATTATCATTATTCTGAATTATTTTTCTGGAAGGTTGCCTATCTCCACTTCATTTAGTTGTTTTTCTAGGATTTTATCTTGGTCCTTCATCTGGTACATAGCCCTCTGCCTTTTCATCTTGTCTTTCTTTCTGTGAATGTGGTTTTTGTTCCAGAGGCTGCAGGATTGTAGTTCTTGCTTTTGCTGTCTACCCTCTGGTGGATGAGGCTACCTAAGAGGCTTGTGCAAGTTTCCTGATGGGAGAGACTGGTGGTGGGTAGAGCTGACTGTTGCCCTGGTGGGCAGAGCTCAGTAAAACTTTAATCCACTTGACTGCTGATGGGTGGGGCTGGAGCCTACCTGGGCTCATTGGTGGGGCTAATGGCAGACTCTGGGGGAGCTCACACCATGGATTACTTCCAAGAACTTCTGCTGCCAGTGTCTTTGTCCCCACAGTGAGCCACAGCCACCCCCGCCTCTGCAGGAGACCCTCCAACACTAGCAGGTAGGTCTGGTTCAGTTTCCCCTGGGGTCACTGCTCCTTCCCCTGGGTCCCAATGCACACACTACTTTTTGTGTTCCCTCCAAGAGTGGGATCTCTGCTTCTCCCAGTCCTGTTGAAGTCCTGCAATCAAATCCCACTAGCCTTCAAAGTCTGATTTTCTAGGAATTCCTCCTCCCGCTGCTGGAACCCCAGGTTGAGAACCTGATGTGGGGCTTAGAATCTTCACTCCAGTGGGTGGACTTCTGTGGTATAATTGTTCTCCAGTCTGTGAGTCATCCACCCTGAAGTTATGGGGTTTAATTTTGCTGTGATTGCACCCCTCCTACCTTCTCATTGTGGCTTCTCCTTTGTCTTTGGATGTGGGGTATATTTTTGGTGAGTTCCAGTGTCTTCCTGTCAATGATTGTCCAGCAGCTAGCTGTGATTCTGGTGTTCTCACAAGAGGGAGTGAGAGCACATCCTTCTACTCTGCCATCTTGGTTCCTAATCTTCCACAGTAACGTTCTTAAGTCCAAAGCAAGGATACAAAATTATGGTAATTTTCATTTTTTATATTTAATAAATGAATCATTTAATCCACTCACAGAATATTTACATAAAAACTAATTTAAAAAGCAGTGTTTGTTTTTATAGGTTAAATTTTGTTCCCACCGAATTTTTATGTTGGAGTCCTAAGCTCCAGAACCTCAGAATATGACTGTATTTGGAGAGAGGGTCTTTAAAGAGGCAATCAGGTTAAAATGAGGTCATGAGGGTGGACCCTGATCCTATCTCATTGGTGTCCTTATGAAAAGGGGAAATCTGGAGACAGACGTACAGAGCGAGGATAATGTGAGGACTCACAGGGAAGAAAACCATCTACAAACCAAGCAGAGAGGCCTCAGAAGAAGCCACCCTGCTGACACCTTGATTTTTGTAATTCCAGCCTCCAGAATTATGACAAATACATGTCTGTTGTTTACTAGATTCCCAACCTATGGTGGTTTCTTTCTTTCTTTTTCTTTTCCAGCAGCTGGAATAGACTAAAAGAGGTGAGTTCAACTATTCCATCTGTATGAGGGCCTCCTGCTTCCTGCCTCACGCTCTTCTGTGGAAGTTGTAAGATGAAATTGGCCTGCAGTGTGAAAAGACTGCACTCTTTGGAAGAATTTAAAGGTCATGTATGACCTTTGGATTTTTGGAACTTTGAAAAGCAAGTATTTTTGTGTTTCTGGATCTCTATTGTGGCAACCCTTTTCAAAAGAAGCAAAGTCAGTGGAAACCCCACATGTACAAGTTCTAACCTGAGCAGAAGGCTTGGCAAGCAATGTCATCTAAGAACAAAACAGCCAGCATCCTCCCTCCATAGACAAAACACATTATTTCTATGACATGCTTGGTCTCCATCTGCTCAGAGAAAAGGAGTGAATCTCCCATATGCCTCACCATTGGGCTAGTCTTGCCTAGGAGTATGGCTCTCCCCACAATGCAGATTTGAATGTTAAGTAACTTTAGGCTGCTTTAATGGAAATACCATATGGGAACAAAATGGTTGAAAACAAATGAATACCTTGATTATTTTGCTCTATTCTGGTGTTAATAAAAGCAATTGCCTCTAATCACTGATCAGTTTCTAACACTTTTGGGAAATCTATTATTCATTTTTTTTTTTTTTCTGAAGAATTCTCAAGCAATACCCATCATTCTCATTGTGGAAATTATATATTCATGAAGAAAATTAAATACCCCCAATTATGTGATATGGTCATATTTTCCACATAAACACAGGCATTTATTTCCTCTTTCAGTACCCAGAGCCAATACAATATGTAATTTGCTAGGCTATTTGGCAACTAAGAATGATTAAGATCCTGCTGTTTGCAGTTAATATGGTGCATAACTTGAGTTTGAGGCCAGAAAATGAAATAGGGCTGATACTGAACTGTTCCTTTGTTTGAGGGAGTGAAAGTTTCATGGGACATTGTGCCTAGTTTGGTAGGATATTGTTACAGAAATGACAAAAAAGAAAAATATTATTTTATTTAAGATTTGTATATTACATTCTTAGTTTTTACATTTGATTGCAAAGTTACCATTCTAAGGGAAAATATTAGGCTCAGTCCTGCAGAGGACTTAGTGGTGAGGCAAGCAGTGTGAGATCCCTATATCTGTCACATGGTACCTGCCATGCCATGACCACAGGCAACATCCCTCATCCTGCAGGGTGATGGTATCAATTCTTGTTCTGGGGTACAAAGAAGTCAAGGTGAGCTAGTGTCAAGATCAAGACAAACTCATTTAAGAAGATTGAACTAGAAGCAAATGAAAAATTACAGAGAAAAATCAAAGAACTTAGAAGCATTTACAAATCTTGTTGAATGAATGAATGAGTGATATTATTCTTTTCTTCTGGAAGAGCTATTATATAGCCCTTTAGATGGAATTATTAGGGAAGGAGAAAGTTCTGATGAGAGATAGGACAAGACTAGAGGAAAGCTATTCCCAGGGGCACCATCTCCTGTGCATGATTTAGTCTAGAAGATTTGCTCCCTGTTCCTTTAAACATCCCAGTGTGGTGGGAGGTGATTAGGGCTCAATTCTCCAAATTGACTGGAGAGAAGGGGAATGGTCAGAGCAACCAATGTGTTGGCTCCTGTGCAGCGCTCTAGTCTGGACCATGAATGACACTCTGTGACCAGTGATGTCATGGGCCCTGCACTAAAGAGTGCAGCCCAGAAGGTCAGGATTGTTAATCAGACCCTAGAAGATATTAACCAACATAGAGCAAAAGTGGTTAGGAAAGCTCAAAGGAACTTGAAGATTGTGGATTCATGTACCATACAACAAATACATACAACAAATACAAAGTAAGATGGAACCAGAATAAATGCATGGCTCTACTTACCAGTTGGGGGTTTGTCTCCAGTCCTCCAAGATAATGCATTAAAACCCACTATATAACAGGTAAGAGTGAGAAATAGAGATGGGAGATAGTATACCAGCAGTGGACAGTAGCACTTACCATTAAGGTAGAGGGAGATGAGCCCAAGAATTCGGAGTAAAATGAGCATAGAGGGAATGGAAATTATCCAGCAGCCAGCACAATAATCAATTCAGTGGCCCTGTGGCCCACATTAATGCTAAGCTTGATAGAGTAGTCCCAGTGCCACGCAGTTAGGAATCAATGCAACACATAGCTCCAGCCTGAAACATACCAGTTTAGTGCCACTTCAAAAATATTTCAGTTGGATAGATTGGTTACCCATTTGGAAGGTTCTCAGCGAGAAATGGGAAAGCAGCAACTTTTATGACCTTTGCAGTTGTCCAAGTCGGGAGAGCTCACCGTTTAACCTTTGAATATATGCCTGCGGCATGCCTCTGACATTCATCCTGGTTCTGTGTTCAGCCAATCAGTGCACTAAATCCACTGGGCTAAATTATTCTGTACCTGAGTCAGTTTAGTTCAACTTAATTTTGAGGTGTCTCAAAGCACCAAAACGTAAACCTTTCTCTGAGACCATGCGCCATTGGAATGCAGGAAGTTTCTTTCTAAAGACAGTGTGGAGAGCATTATTAGAAAGTAACTAACCCTTGACCACATCTATGTTCTTTGGGACCAGGGCTCCACCTCCTCTGAGCATCCACTGCAACATAGGCAGGTGGTTCCATGGGGGAGCTGTCGTATGATAGGTTCCAGCCTCAGGTGGGATTAGAAGGCAGGGGAGGAGGTGGCTCTTGAGAGCCTTTACAACTCTAGAATTCTATAAATCTGTGGTATCCTAATCAAGAAACTTTTCTCTTTTTCCTTTTTTGTTCTAACCACTTGGTTTTGTCAATAGCTTAAGCATTCCAGAATATAGCCCTGGCTTATTTTCCCTGCTTAGTTGCTAGGAATGGATCTGCTGAAAATCTTGGATTAAAGGAAGGTGCTGGAAGTACCAGAATGGATTGTGGGTCAGTTGCAGAGTCCACTGAGGTTAGATGGAGACCGTTCATGGTCAGCAAGACCATTGAGCTGGTACCTCTATGAACCCAACATATTTTCACCTCCCCATCATATCATATGTGAATGATGATAGTGACAAGGACCCAGACGGTTACTCTTCACAGATATTTCTGTGCCAGGAGAGAGTAGGATGTGCAAGAATCATCAGACAAGCCCCACGAGGA
The DNA here is from genome assembly GCF_008692025.1 of Phocoena sinus. Classification (NCBI taxonomy): domain Eukaryota; kingdom Metazoa; phylum Chordata; class Mammalia; order Artiodactyla; family Phocoenidae; genus Phocoena; species Phocoena sinus. Next base: position 4,231,634 of record NC_045775.1, on the reverse strand, counting down.
ATGACTTTAAACCACCACATAAATGCACTAATATAAAGATGCTCTGCTCCTTCGGTAACATCACAAGTGTGGAAAATAAGGCTAAGAGAATTTAAGTCGCTGGAACAGGTTCTGAGTGATGATAACTTTGGAAGTCTTTATCCTGGAGGAGATGGGAATCTAAAACACCCAGCAGTCTCTCATACTCTGGGTTCTCTCCAGAGTCTCTGTCCATCAAAAATTATGGGTCTGTCTTTAGTATCCAGCTCTTTAGGCTGTCATGCTTGGGGAGGATTTTCCACCTATCTGACTAAAGAATCTCTTGTCTACAGGTTTCTCAGCATGACTCTTCCATACAAAATATTTTGGACAATGCAACATTTTAAGACTCTCTTTAACAGAAAGAATGACTTACATTTGTTGGTGTTTGTATTCTGAGGGAAGCCTGGAGACACGTGTTCTGGGGCTAGCATTCACTCAGCCAGCGTGAGTCTTCCTCTGGAGCTGGCCATGGTGGACATGATCCCTAGCCTCTGGGACTGTTCTCTGCCCAAGCATAGCAAGCCTCCAGCAGGCAGGGATGTGTCCTAATTAGGTAAGGCTGCTGTCTACCTGCCCCTGTGTCATGGTGTATTGGGGGGAATTCCCAGTGGGTCCTAAAGACCTGTTGACATGACCATCTTTATGCTGATGTCTTGCCACTTCTGTGGGTCTCAACCTAGTGCTCTCCCTGGATTCTACAAACCTCCTGTCAATTCTGCTAGAACCTTAAATCACAGCTTTGTGAATGTTTTCTCTTTCTTCCAACCATGTCTTTAAAGTTTTTTTTTTTGTTGTTTGTTTGGTTTTTTCCCCCTATCCACCTAGGTCCTTCCCTCTCATACCTCCATCCAAGTCAGGATTAAGGTTTTGAAAATGTAAAGCCAAAGTTAACTCCTTTCAGTCTTGGAGATTCTGCTGTGACATATTATGGCTTTAAAGGTGTCCCCTCAAAATTCACATGCTGAAGTCCTCACCCCTAGTACCTTAGAATATCATTTTATTTGGAGATAGATCTTTGCAGACATAATAAGTCAAAATAAGATCATTAGAGAGGGTCTTAGTCCGATATGACTGGTGTTCTTATAAGAAGAAGAAATTTGGAGACATACACACATAGAGGGAGGATGGCATGAAAACACAAGGGAACCGGTGATCATTCACAAGCTAAGGAGAGAGCATGGAACAGTCTCCCTCACAGCCTAAGAAGGAACCAACCCTGCTGACACCTTGATCTCAGACTTCCAGTCTCCAGAACTGGGAGATAATAAATTTCTGTTGTTTAAGCCACTTAGTCTGTGGTACTTTGTAATGGTAGCCCTACCAGACTAATACACTGGTCTTCCTGGTGTGTTAAGTGTATTGTGCATGAGACAGCTGGATGGCTGGAAGACCCTAGTTAACATTCAGGGTAGTATTTCACCCATGTACAATGTGTTGAACCTGGAGTGGAGAATACTTAAAGCTGCCACCTTGGCCTCCATTGCCTTCCTCTTAGTCTGTAGGCTGTTTGAGGGGACTTCATGAATCTTCAGCATTTGTTAGAGAATAATTAGGGGAAAAAAAACCAAGAATTGCCTTTTACAAATGAGGATACTGGTGTCTACAGATGTTGGTATTTGTCAATAAGACCTTTGTTTAAATGAAGTGTAGTTGGTTTGTGCTCGAAAAGATTTTGTATGTCTGCTGCTCTTTCTTTTTAAATTACTGTATTTATTGGTAGAAAATGGAATTGGCAAAGATAGCCAAAAGCATGCTTAGTATAGAAGAGAAAATGCAACTTTATAAAGATCAGCAATGGAGTAAAATAATTAAGTAGAATTTCAATTTTTAGGCTTACATTTATTTTATAAAAATAAAGATACCAGGGCTTCCCTGGTGGCGCAGTGGTTGAGAGTCCGCCTGCCGATGCAGGGGACACGGGTTCGTGCTCCGGTCCAGGAAGATCCCACATGCCACGGAGCGGCTGGGCCCGTGAGCCATGGCCGCTGAGCCTGCGCGTCCAGAGCCTGTGCTCTGCAACAGGAGAGGCCACAACAGTGAAAGTCCCGCATACTGTGAAAAAAATAATAAATAAATAGAGATACCAAATAGAAAACCATGTGAAAATCAGCAAATATTCTCTCATGCCCACTTATTGCTGCTACCGTAATAAGTCTCATAATTGATGGGAAGGAGAATAAGACACTAGTTTCTTTCCCTCTGGCATTTCCTCTGGCCAGTTTTAAAATAATTGAAACATATACACAATTTATTAAGGACAAAACTTATGCTGGGTGTGACATAGTGTTGATGACCAAACATTGTACTCATTGTCTTATCTTAATCCTAAAACTAACCTTAAGAGGGAAATATTTATTCTCAGAATACAGATGAGGAAACAGACTCAGAGAGCAGCAGTCAATTGATGACGCTGTGAGTGAGGGAAGGGCCATGCTGGACCTGAACTCAGGTCCTAGACCTCAGTCCAAGAGGCAGCTCCTCTCTCCATAGGGTCAGGCAGGGCAGCTTCAAGGTGTGTGACCTACACCGTCACACAGAGCCCCAGGGTCAAAGAACCCTGTGTTCTGCTCTCATTATCTTGAAATTCCTAATTCCTTTTGAAAAAGAGGCTTATATTTTCACTTTACATTGGACCCTACTACTTATTTAGTCTATCTTGGGTGCAGGCAGTCACTTTTCATGTTGAAGTTAGACAAATGGTATAAATCTTTCTGCTACAATGTTAGTCTCATGACTTATTTTTAAATGGCTCAAATCTATACGTGATTATTGGAATATAATTGGATCGCTGGGAGGTTGCACAGTAAAAAATCACATATGCATTCCTTCTGTAGCTACCAAATTCTTAGGCTTCTTTAAGAAAAGCAGTAACGAGGCATTTATACTTTCACCATGATGTATACACTTGAAGATTCTTAGGAATAATAAAACCTAGCACTTTAATATTCCTTTGAGGCATATCAGTGCTTTATCAACATTTAAAGTTGAGAAAAAAAATAAATCTTTTGCCAAAAGTCCATATCAAAGAGAGCACTTTTTATTAAAAAGCCAAATAAAGCGTACTTAATGTCTCTCTACTTAGTTGCAAAAAGAAACATTGATTTTCATAGAAAGACCAGGAGATTTAGAGGAAAAGAGAAGAATCTTTGAGTCAGAACAACCTGGATTCAAATCTGATCTCTGGGATTTACTAGACTCTCACTAAGACTCCCTAGCTTCATTTTCTAACCTGTAAAAGGAAAACAAACTTTTTGCAGAAACTCTTTGCACATTAGATGGTATATGGCTACAAAGTACCTGTGAAATTAACTGACACATATTATCTATTTCAAAATTATTGTATTTTCTTTGTTTTCTCTCATGGAACCATTTCTTCAAACATTTGACAATGATATAACTATGAATAAGAATGTTTAATACAAAGGATTAATCACAGAACTTTTAAGAAAGAAGTGAAAGCCATGGTGATATCTGATATATATACCCTTAAATGGTGCCCTTTAGAAAGAATAACAAATTTAGGTAAAAACTTGTGACCAGAATTTGACAAGCAAAAATAATCTGAGACTTACCTCAGCTCAAGAGCTCTCTGCCTGTCAAAGTAAAGAATTGAGGGTTAACAAAACCACTGAAAACATATTCAGATTTGTCTGAAACTTGTCAAAATAGTGACCAGTTTGAGACTGTGGATTGTATTTCCCAGTTTGCTTGGATGAAATACTTCACCTGGCCCTGGAAATTTGATCATTGGCTGGTGTGTCCTAAGTTCACTATCATTATAATTTAATAGATAATTTTATAAAGCTAGAAAAAGACCAGTACCTCTTTTCATTTTGCTTCAAATGACCAGGTCTGATGCAGTGCTATTTCTCAGACTACCTGCCCTGCTTGGTCACTTACTTGGAAAAACAATTAATAAATAAGAAGTGGATGGAATATGATGGGATAGACCAGGGAAAATTCCTGGTAAGAACTGAGGTCCTCTGAGATCATCCTGTGATGAATCTTTCTTCCTATAGCAAGCAGAACCTGGGTCTATTACGCCTGATCCAGGTGCAGCAACAATGTTTGTCTCTTCCCAGAACGTAGGCTGTGTCTTCAACAGGGAAGGAGAACAGGTAATGGTTGTGAATTCCCTGTGTAAAGTTGTTTTTAATTTTTTTTTTAATGTCAGCTTTTAAGAGAATGGAATGAGGAGGCAAAAGAGAAAGAACATCTGATTTCTTCCCATGTTCAGGTAAGATCACTGTGCTCTCCTCTCAGGTCCCTAAGGAACCCCTAGGGAGCACCTGCATTTTCCTGACATTGTTTGACTTCTGCTGGTCAGCTCTTGGCATCTCTATCCTGTGTCCTTGGTGGGGTTGCTCTGCCCCATCCCCTCCCATGGCTGCCCACTCTTCCTTCACAATTGGGACCAGCACCCCCATGTGAGCTGAGGACGTGAGCTGGCTGGTACACTGTTGGCCTTATTCACTGAAACCTGACACAGTCCATCTAGCTGCTTCTAGATTTCTCTACATTTAGAGCTCACAGGCTGAACCCAGCTTCCATTTTCCTTGTCAATCTGTCTTGTATCAACACTTTTGTCGAGGATGGCCTGCACAGGGGCTGGGATGCCAGGAAAGACAACTAAGCCCAGGTCAAGGGCAAGGAGTTCTCCAAAGAACAGTGGTTGGGCTCTAACCCAGCAAAGCCACTTCTCCCAGAACAAAGAGACAGTTTGTCTCACTGATAACACAGGATTTCAACTAAGGAGACTGAAACTACACAAAATATTTTTTAAAGTCTTGTTTGCAGCCTTAAGACAATCCCCAGACCCAGTCAACACAGAGCATCCACATACAGAGGTCACATTTATTCTCATGGCAACCTTACACTATTATGGGTAAGGAAACTGAAGTTCAGAGAATTTAAATAATTTCCCCCAGATTACACAAATTGTGTGTACCAGCGCTATGATTTAAACTGATTCCAAAAGCCTCTTCCCTTTTTTTTTTTTCCCTTTTGCTGTAAAATATAGTAGCTCTGCTACTCCCAACTGCATAGTCTTGGGCATATTTAACCTCTTTATGACTTAATTTAAGAGATGATCTCCAAGGAAATTTTCAGCTCAAGTCTAATAACATCCTTTAGGAGCCATGATGAGCTCAACCAAACGAAAATGGAAATCTCAGGTCTCAAATGCAGCAAAAGGATTTTTGTTTTTCAAATACAAAGTGTGTGTTTGCAGAGGAAAGAAGCACTTCTGTAATATTTAGGTGGAAGGAGAGAGAGACAGTGGTCCTTCTGTCCTTTCCTTTCACTTCTGGAAACTTAAAATGGATTGGGTTTTTCTTTTCTTTGGCTTGTTTGTTTGTTTGTTTTAACTTGACTCTCCTTTTCACTTGACTTCTTGAAAAGTTCCAGATGGAATAACAAAGCTCTCGAAACTCTGCCTAGCCACCAGGCTTGCTAAAACAGCCAGGACAAAAAAAGCTGTTAAAATCCCTGTTCAGAATGGATGGCCATCTGCTTTATCCTGCTTTCTCACCTTCCAAATGGCTGTAGATAAGGCAGGATAGGGTTCCTTTCCTATCACTCAGGCTGAGGCTTAAAGGGAATCTGAGACTTCAGAAACTCAGCAGAGCTTCAGAATATAAAATGAAGACTTAACTCTTCAATGGCCAGTAACTGTGTTTTTATTTTCCTGCCTTGTTTCCAAGTGTGCTTTGCCATCGACCTTAAGTATCACAGAGAACTGTGCACACCAGAGGTTTCTTTGGAGGGATTTTTTTTTTCTTTTGTCCCTAAAGAGGAAAAGAAAACACAATGAATCAGCTTGAAAATCAGAGAAAGAGAGACAGCAATAGAGAGAGAGAGAGAGAGAGAGAGAGAGAGAATAACGGTTACCTGATTTAACTCATGTTTTGGAAGGTATATTTGGTGGAGGTGTGAGTGTTGGAATGTTTCAGCTTTCAGGACTTCTTTCAGGAGTCTTTACAGATTCATATTTATTGTCAGTCTGTTTATGCTGTATCATGTGTGGTAGCATAGGATATCAAAGGAAGAAGGTCTATGGGGCTGCCACCATTTTCAATGAAAAATGTCTCTTCTCCTCATGCATGGCGTTCTAATGTGGCACAGATGGAAACTTGTGCTTTTCTGTTTTACTGTTTCTGTACATTACACAGGCAATAAGCACTGGCCAAATCAAGCTGTAATTTCTAAGGTTCCATATGATCTTTTTTTACCAGTATCAGCTGCAACACTTTATGGGTCCCCTAGATGCCCTAGAGAAAGCTGCCCAGGTTCCCAGGTTTTATAGACCATTTCAAGGAGACCTCACAAATACAATGGATGGAAAGCATGGTCCATAGTTTTGTTTTGTTTTTTTTGCGGTACGCGGGCCTCTCACTGCTGTGGCCTCTCTCATTGCGGAGCACAGGCTCCGGATGCGCAGGCTCAGAGGCCATGGCTCACGGGTGCAGCTGCTCCGCGGCATGTGGGATCTTCCCGGACCGGGGCACGAACCCGCGTCCCCTGCATTGGCAGGCGGACTCTCAACCACTGCACCACCAGGGAAGCCCTGGTCCATAGTTTTAATATCCATGCAGTTAATACTGTGTTTGCTTGTTATAGTTTTCACACTTCAATTATGAATTGAGCAGACTCCCTCTTTAAACTCTTATTTATTCACTTATTCTTTCTAAAAATTCATTTTCAGTTCTCCTGAGACTTTTCATTTTTTATTGTCTAGGGTGGGTCCATGTAGTGTGAGAGGTGGGAGGAAAGAATTGTTTTTCAACGGAGTGTTTGTTCTGTCCCAGAATTCAGAGAAGGTCCCATGGGCTCTGAACACAAGAGGACTGGGCTCCTGTGTTAAAAGTAGGGAGATTGCTTCCAGTCTTCTAGTGCAATCACTTGGAAGAAAAGAGACAGACAAAGGGACTGAATAGATGCAAATGTGACCCAGCTCCACATCTGAGAGATGAACATTGGTTGAATGTCTATCATGAGAAAGGTATTAGGAATTTTTGAAGAATCATCTAATTCAGTCACAGCAAACCACAAATTAGGTGTTATCATTTTCATGTCATGGATAAAGAAAATGGATTTTGGACCTGCTGAGGACCTTCGAGTCATACAGCTAGGACTGGTGCAGAGCTGGATGTTGACATAAGAGTTGTCCAAAGAGATGTCCAAATACCAAAGTCCATGATTGTTTTCTTTTTTTTTTTTACTTAATGCTGCCCAATCTATTCTGGTTTTCTGACAATTGGGTAAGGTTCAGCATGACCATTAAAAGTCCATCTTCATGCATTTAGGTATGTCTTTGTTGGCCACACTGTTTTTTTGGTCCAGTGACCTGCGTTCTTTAATATAGGTTTCCTACCAGATTGAGGGGAATTTATTCTCTGCTACCTGGAAGCCTGGGGTGTCAAAGTCAGCACTGTGGCAAGGTGACCTGGAGGGGAGGGGAAGGGAAGGGACTTGGGTACCCGGGGAGACTTTCCCTCTGTTTTCTAAGAGAGAAGAGGCTGGAGGGGCAGGATGCAGGTCGTTAGTGGTCCACAGCCCACAGACCAGCTCAGGTTCTGCAAGTGGGGACTTCCTGGCTGACTTTCAACAACCTTTCAAAATGATCCTGTACTTCCAACAAGCCCTTCCCACGTGGTCCCCAGGTAGTTTATCTTCACTGGGATTTCAGAATGGTGTGGCCTGGACTTTTGACTTCTTTGAAGAAAAGTTTCTCCACTTAGTTTTCTGGTGCTTGCAGCTCATATATAAAAAGAGCTTGATTACTCCTTATGAAATTAATGGTTTCAAATAGGTGTGTGACTGACACAGATCTTCGGTTAGTAAGTTTTTTCTTTTCTAAATATCATGAGGAAGAAAATAATTTTTCTTTGAAGTATGGTTGATTTACAATGTTGTGTTAATTTCAGGTGTATAGCAAAGTGACTATATATATAGTTATATATATGTATATGCACACATATATATTTTTTCAGATTATTTTCCATTATAGTTTATTACAAGATATTGAATATAGTTCCTTGTGCTATATAGTAGGTCCTTGTTGTTTATCTATTTTATATATAATAGTGTGTAACTGTCTATCCCAAACTCCTAATTTAAATAATTTAAAATTAAAAGAATTTCTAAAAATATGTTTCTAAAACCCAAAATGTTGAAATGGCTTCTCTTTTCCTGGATGATAAAATTCAACCCATCATACATGTAGCCTGTCCCAGAGCTTAGATCTTCATCAGAGCTTAAAGCTTGTTATTTGACAAAGACTCTCTCCTTGACTAAACTTCGGTCTGGCTATTGTCAACCTTCTCAGCTCAGCCTGGACCTTGGCCCTCATCATGTCTTTGGTCTGCATAGCCCAGCATGAGCAAAGAATCCTATTGTCTCTTCCTCTCTCCCTTGATATCTGATCAGGTTCTTCATCCCCTACCTTCAGCATCTAAGTCCTTGGCCAGTGTAACAAGATTCCCTCTCCCATAATTTTCCATCTACTGACCCCTCCCTCCGCTTCTAGGCTGTGGATCCTCATCTGTCTTTGCTATATTAGGAACTGAGCTTGAATACAATAATCTTGAATAAATTCTTTTTTACCATCTCAGCAAATGTCAGGATAATTTTTCTTTAACACGTTCCTCATCAAATGCCCTGTTTCTAACAATACCGAAATATTTTTATTTTGTGAATAAGCCACACTGTGTCTTTCCCCATTTCTATATCTTTTCACACACGGTTCCTTCTGAAATGCTCTTTCCTTCTTTCTCAACTTGGAGAACTCTTGCTCACTATTTAAGATTCAGCTCAAATGTCACTTCCTACCACTCTCAGAGCACTTTGAATTTACCTTTCTTACGCTCCTTATTACATTGCATTTGAGTTAACTACTGGCTCGTCTGTCTCTCCTGTTTCACTGTGAGCTCCTTGAATGGGGTTCCCATTCCTTATTAACATTAGTTAAACATTTTCCCCTCCCTTCCCTGGGTATAGGACCTGCTTCTAACTGGGACTTAAGGGATGCTGATGGCATGAATGATTGCAGTGTGAATGAATGAAACATTCATTTCAAAAAGTGATCACTCTTCCCTTTTCTTTAATTCCATGAGATTTCCACTGGGCAACTCTTAACACCTGAATTAAAAGCAACATTTTTTTTTCTTCCCTTAAAAAGAATAATCCATATTTAAGACTTGTCACCAATGTATACTGGCCTTTCCAAATGTTTTCATTTTTTTTCTTTTTTGTTTTTTAGAACGTGTACCTCTGCGTTCTACTTTGATAAGGAATCCTGTTTTTCTGTGCGTGCTAAACTTGTTACTATTTTCTCTGGACCCGAAATGGCAGGTCCACACGACATCCTTTCTTACCTTTGTAGCTGCTTTGTTGTTTTCTTTTGCATTTCATGACAGAGTAGGTCCCCTAGAGTCAGTGAAAAGATACCTTTTGGACCCTATTTGGACCTTCCCAAAGATGTATTTCTTGGTTACTTTGTGATGAAGGTTGATGATAGCATAGTCAAATGACTATTATTTGCATAAATCCCTTACAATGCATGATCCACTCATGTTCAAGTGTTATCTTGAGAGTAAATGATAAAATACCCATTCATTTCAGGTTCTACAGGAAAAAAAAAAAAATATATATATATATATATATATATATATATATATACAAAAAAAAAAACCCTCTTTGCAAACATTTCAACCTGCATTCTTTGTATCAGATACTCAGTTAACTTACTTAACGTCCTCAACAGCCCCATCATGTGTTATTGCTATTTTTTAAGTTCCTGTCTTCCAGTTGAGTTACTGAGGTGGGCGACTTGTCCTGTATCCTGTGGCCAGAAAAGGCATCCAGGGCCTCCCAGCAGGATGGCATGGCTGCAGCTCAGGCCTGTCTGCAGCCTTACATGTCCTCCACTGAAGCTGATGGGCCTCTTTTGTTCCTTATGGTTTTATATAACTTTAGTTCTCCTCTAAACTGTTCAACTAATAATCTATTTTAAAATAGTTTTGTATCCGTTCACAAACTATAAAAACACTTTTGGTATCATTTAGAGCTAACTTAATGAATTCATGCCATTAGTTTGGGTTTACTTTAAACATGCATTTGAGCAGCTCAAATGGAGGCTTCCACGACCTGGTTGGGAACGTGAGGGGTGCCCAAGGGTGGACGCCAGTAAGGCAGAACAGGTATCTCAGTTAGAAACATGTACAGAGTTCGAGTTTCAGATGTAAGCAGGAAACATGGTGATGGGCTTTGGAGTCAGGGCGCCACCCACTCACTGGTCATGCAGACTCCATCACACTCTAGGAGCTCTCAGAACTCCAGCCTCCTGCTCTCAGATCAATAGCAACTATCCTGCAGGGTCATTCTGAAGGAATCATGGAAAGGTCCTCACATAGTATCGATAATCCATAAAGCTTTTTCCTTTAGCCATTAATTAGCTTTACGACCTTTAGGGAAGTTGCTTAACTTCCCCATGACTGGCTTTCTTCTTGTCAAATGTCAATATTAATATCCGTTTTATACACATCTAGAGGTTTTTATAAGGGTCAAATGAGATAATAGGTTTGAAAGCATTTGGAAAATATCCAAAGGTAAGCTTATATGATTCATGACCCTGATGGTCATTTTACTGACACCAGAGAGGGAACACTGGGGAAAACAGACTCACTGATGCTTTCCTATGGACACAGCAGTAATGACAGTGGTGGTTCTGTATTAAAACCTCTTTTGTCTTTTGTCTTTATATTTTTCAATATAGGTGTGATAGAGAAAATTTGCAGATTTTTTTTTCTAACCTCAAATTAAGGTGTTTTTTTTGTTTTTTTTTTTTGTCTATTATATAATATGGTCCTTTTCCTCTTGCTTTGCTATACAGTTTTGATGATAAAGTTACACAATTGTACTTTCTTAAACCTGTTTTATTATTTAGTATTGAACTGGACTTATGTTTATTTATGTATCTCTCACCCTCTGAGAATGTCAGCAGATACGTTATTTTGACACTGAACATTAAAAGAATCTAATTTATTTTTCAGCATGGTTTAGGCTTCAATGAAGTTATCTTTCCTTAATTTATGTGCAAATGTATACATACCTCTAAGATTTTCCCAACATCTTATAGCATACTTACAGAATCACAAACTAATAGGGCATTTTAAAATTTGGACATGGATAGCTCTGTTCAAATGAGCTGTAGGAATTCCTGGATTAAAAAATAACATTTCCCTGAAGAATTTACCCCTACTGCGTGTTGGTTTGTGATTGTGGCAGAATAACAGAAAGTTGAAAGCAGTGTGTGGGAAGAAAAAGAATCAGAAATAACAAATTATGCACTCTTCCTTGAATGTAATCATATGGAAGTGAGATGCCATAGACAGGATGCATCTCCACACTCAGCACTGTCATTTTTCGTAAAACACACATAAATAAGTAAATAAAATTTCTGCAAGTCAAACCTCAAGAATTTAGAAAGTTTTTTTTTTCATTTGAAAATGATCCTGCCATCTCTTAAAATTTCTAAGCAACTCCAACATGTTATATATATACTCTTTAATTCATGGTCTCTGAGTTGATCAAGCCCTACATGGCCATTTCCTCTAGGACTGGAGAACATGTGTTGCCAGGTTGAGAGCCTATCCAAGTTCAGTGGTGTGGCCTTTTCAAACTGAACTTAAACCACTTGGTATGCAAGTTCTTTTGGTCCTGGCCAAACATGACTTCCTGTTTCTGAGGAGAAGGGCTTAAAAAGTCTCATAAAAAGACTCAAAGAGCTTCTTGGATATCAAAGGGTCCTTACAAAACATTGCTTGATGAGTTAAGTGTATGGAATAAGAAACACACGGAATTCATTTCCTCTAAAATGCACGTGGGATTAAAAGTTGTGGAGAAAAGGGCTTAGGAAAATACATTTGAATTTTTATCAAACTTAAAATGTGTAAAACATAACTTGAGTTGCATTAAATGTATAAATCAGGGCTGAAATTATCTATTAAAATCTGCAACTATTTATACATAAATACACTCATACAGAAGATGAATCTATAAAATAATGTGATAGATGTTTAAGATTCATAATAGAAATTTTACCCCCAAAAGAATTTTTGTTTCAAAATAGACAACCCTTACACAAGGCCCTTACACAGTGCAAGCACCCTGCCCTACTCTGCCTGTTATCCCAGCACCATCACCTGCAAAATGACATGACTTCTGTGTTTCGAAGTTGTCTTTGGGGTTTGGAAAACATTGTTTTGAATAGCTTCAGTCTTCAGTTTACAGCTATATTTGGGGAAAAAACAAAAAACATTTCATTTAGAGTCAAGTTTCCTGTATAAATTAAGTGATAAATCTGAGAATTCTAATTTAGCCTTAAGAAAATCAGATGTGATTTCATTGTGGGTCTCTTAAACTGGTTCTGTGACAGTCACAACACAGGAGATCCAAAAGTATTTAGAGCCATGGAATCATTCTTGGAAGAGACATTCAGACTCATCAGATGATTATTTCAAAGAATGATACCCATTCACATGGGTATATTTTGTGATATCTGTTCAAAATGCATCCATTACTTTACAATGACTGTGTGTTTTGATGTGTGAGTATGTGTGTTAACATACAAAAATAAGAGGGAAAACATTGAAACATTGACAAGGCAGGGATCCCAAAATGGTAAGATTACGAGTTTTTTTTTCTTTTTTTCTTTTTTGTACTTATCAAGGATCAATTTTTTAAATTGTCTTATATAAGCACCCAGTATCATGCTGATATTTAACAGCTGACTCTCAAAAAAAAAAATAGAAAAAAAGAAAAAATAAAACAAACTCTGATCTCTGATCAGTAGTGTTTGCCAATTTCCATGGTGTAAATTCTCCCATTGTGGTTTATTTTAAGTGTCCAATGTGACATCAGTGAATGCATCTTTGGGATGATATGTCCCTATTTGCATCACGTGAGCTTGTGCAGGTCATCTTCAGCACACCACTGGAGCACCTGCTCCTTTCGTAAACAAGAGGGTACTTTGCATTCAAAGAAAATGAGAATATAAGGCTTATACATAAAGTCTGACTTTAGATTTTTAAACTTTTTTTTTTAATGGAGAAAGGATTTACCTGTTTAAAATGGTTATCTCTGTATTGTGATGTTAGAATAAGTGACAATGTATGACACTTTTTATCTTAGAATTAGCCTTATAATTAGGATGTCCATATACTTTATTGTCTAAACTCTGACAACTTTGAGTGAAAAGGGAGATTATTATTGGTTTTGCAAAGAGACAGGTGTAACTGGAACTTTCCCTGGAAAACCAGAAAGTTTGTTCGGCCAACTTATCCTTGGTATTTTGAGAAACCCTAACCATGATGTAGAACCTGGCCCTTGGGTAGGTATTGAGGGAGGTGCCATGAATTGAATCTTTATCTCGCTTTTCCTGGTCTGCTCACTGGACATTAAGTACCTCATACATGATAAGCACTGTGATAGGTAATGGGTATAAAGAGCCTCAATCAGTATAATGCTGCATAGTTTAGAAAGTACAAGAATAGATACTTTGTAAGATGCAGAAGATTGTCGGGAATCCTGAGACATCAGAATAGACGCAAAGACATGGTTTCACATTCTCATGGTGTGTTTATTTATAAAAATTATTTTTTCAAAGAACTTCCTCACTCTTTTTTTAAGATTTACTTATTATTTATGTATTTATTTAATTTAGTTTTGGCTGCGTCGGGTTTTAGTTGCGGCATGCAGGATCATTTGTTGCGGCTCACGGGTTTCTCTCTAGTTGTGACATGTGGGTTTTCTCTTCTCTAGTTGTGGCTCGCAGGCTCCAGAGTGCCTGGGCTCTGTAGTTTGTTTCACACGGGCTCTAGTTGAGGCTCGCAAGCTCAATAGTTATGGCGCGCGGGGTAATTTGCCCTGTGGCGTGTGGGAACTTAGTTCCCCGACCAGGGATCGAAACTGCATCCCCTGCATTGTAAGGTGGATTCTTTACCACTGGACCACCAGGGAAGTCCCTCTCATTGTGTATTTAGACAAAGAAGGGCTAGTGTCCCCCACTATTTCCACTTTTCCTGGAGACAGGTGATTAATTTCCCATTATTTAATAATAAGAAAGAAAACACCCTGGATTCCAAGCCTGAAACTTCACTTCCATTTATGTCTTGAGTCTGGAAATACAGCAACATTTCCATTAAGTCTATAGAAAATCTACATAAATCCTATGCATCATTCCAGGATGGAATCAATTCATTATTTAAGTATTGCCTCAATTCTCACAACACACCTGAAATTTTTATGGATTCATGTTGATCAAAATAATCTCTATCTCTAATGGATTTTATAGCATTTATTGTTGTACTATCCTATAGCTGTATCTCTGTTGTAGGTATACTATCCTATATAGACACACCCAGGAGATGCTGTGGGTTTGGTTCCAGACCACCACAATAAAACAATTATCACAAAAAAGTGAGTCACGCAGATTTTTTCGTTTCCAAGTACATATAAGAGTTATGTTTACACTACACTGTAGTCCACTGAGAGTGTAACAGCATTACGTCTAAACAGTGTATAAACCTTAATTAAAAATACTTCATTGCTAAAAAATGCTATCATCTGAATCTTAAATGAGTCGTAATTGTTTTGCAATAGTAACATCAAAGATCACCAATCACAGATCACATAACAAATATAATAATAAAGTTTGAAGTATTATGAGAATTACCAAAATGTGACACAAAGACACGAAGTGAACAAATGCTGTTGGAAAAATGATGCTGATAGACTTGCTCAACACAGGACACAAGGTTTCCTCAGACTTTCAATTTGTAGAGGACACAATAAAGCAGAACACAATAAAACGACATATGCCTGTAGTAGAGTATTTGTAGATGGTACTTAGCATATATTCGCTTTCATTTGGTTAATTCCCTCATATGTTTTAATTTCTCAACTAAACTGAAAATTGAAAGCTCTGTACAAACAAGATTCTTAGTCTAATATCTGCCTTTCTTTACAAACTGCCTGGGATCATGTTTTGCTCATAGTAATAGCTAAATAAATCTTCATTTATTAATGGATTGAAAGTCACTAGCTAGGCTAGTGAATACCTGCTAACACTCAGAATGTCTTAATATGAGCAATAAGTTTAATCAATTCAAATCGAACTTTATAAGACCAAGTGACGACTCTGATAAATCTGAAGGACATGAGAAATGTACCCTAGCTCCACGTGAACAAAGCCTTGGCGTCTGCTTCCTAATACAAGCTCATTAATAAGCTTGAAAATATAATCACAGTCATGGGGCTGTGCTCTGACGTAGGTGATGTTTCCATTGTAGCTTTTCACATAATATATCATATGAATATCGTGCAGCAATGTAAGTTCAGGATAAGAAGTCCAGAGTTCCAGAACAAGTTCCTGTCTGTCACAAGCTGGCCAGGTGATCCCAGGACAAGAAAGCTGAGGCTTCACCTCCTCTTCAGCCCAGAAGGATCTGCTCCTGATCCGTGGTTCCAGGCTCACCTTTGGTTATGCTGTCTGGCTCAGTTTCCCTGGTAACCTAGCAACAGTAAGATTGTTACTTTTGTTACTAAGCAACCCTCCTTAGGATAACATGGCTGCTGACTGGACCTTGTGTCTGGACTGGAAGGAACAACCAATAAGCTGTAAATACCTGATGGACACTAGGCTTTGGGCTTTCTCGGCTATGGTGGCTCTTATGACTGGTCTGGTTTTATGCCTGTGAAATTCTGAATTGAAAAATGTACTGACTACTTTTAGGGCCTCTGGTTTTACTCCAGGAGCTTTTAGTCCAGGGCAGCTCCTGCATCTGCCCTTTGTGGGTCTCCTCTTGTTGCACCTGTGCTGATTTTGGTACCTGTGTGGCTGCCAAGCCCCTGTTGTGAGCCCCTGCTGCCCATGGCCAGCTTCCACTCCTTCTTCTATTCTTCTGAGCAAACTGGAGCCACACGTGGCTCTGGGTCATCTTGTGGGTGGGAGTGTTTACATCCGGGGGCAAAGGCTTAGGGCACAGTGGAATATGGAGTTACTACATTTTTTTTTTTTTTGCAATGACTTTTTTTTTTTTTTCCTTTTTTTGCGGTACGCGGGCCTCTCACTGCTGTGGCCTCTCCCGTTGCGGAACACAGGCTCCGGATGCGCAGGCTCAGCAGCCATGGCTCACGGGCCCAGCCGCTCCGCGGCATGTGGGATCTTCCCGGACCGGGGCACGAACCCGTGTCCCCTGCATCGGCAGGCGGGCCCTCAAGCACTGCGCCACCAGGGAAGACCTGCAATGACTTTTTGAATGCATTTTTGAATCAAGAATTTTTTGTGAATTGAAATATGTCACATATTTGTTCATTTACGTTTTCAAATGCTTATATAAGCTCAAAATAAAGTACATGAAAATGCTAAGGGGTTTAGTATATTGTGTTTTAACTGTCTGCTTACTTAGCATCATGTTATTATTACAAGGTGATTATAAAAAAAAGTTTTGACTCTGAAATAAATTTTCTTGCTCTCAGTATTTCTTCTAGATGTAGCTTTCCTTGACTTTTATGATTATGTATTCTATAATATTATAACTATTACTAATATTAAATGTGTTGTCACTAACATTTTTACCAACTGAGAAATCAACAGATTCTTAGGATTCCATGCAAAAACATTTTCCTCAAATCTTGGCTTATGAAAACTGAGATAACTAAAGGTGGCTTTAATTGCCTTGAGAAGAAGTAATGTCTTCTAAATTAAAGCAAAGTTTAAAAAACTTGTATGCATTTATTCATATTAAGTATCCATATGATACTGATGTGTTTAGATAGCACACACATTTATAATACGAGTGTGAGTATTTTCAAACTCTAGGATATAACAGATTTTTAAAAACTAAAAGCATCTACTCCTTTCTCATTTCTCAAGACCACTTTGGTAGAGAGGAAGAGGTGCCCTCTGGTTGATCTCCAGCCCATGGCAGCAGATCAAGAGGTTCGGAAGGTAACTGGATCTCAAAATGCATAGAATTCTGTTGATGAAAATCCTGTAATTGCAGCCAGAAACATGCTGGAAGGAAGTGCAGACTGGAATGGGTCACAGATCCATAGCTGTCTCTTACCAGAACAGATGCTATAACAATATTGCCATAAATAGCACAAACAATTCGAATTTCACCATATATGGTAGCACTCAATTAAACAGAAATTTGGATAATGGTAAAAGAACTTGCAAGGAAGGGGAAGGCCAATGTTCTTGAATAACTGAGAGTTCACTGGGAAGTTCAAGGCTGGCTCCGGGCATCTAACTAACAAAAACTTGGGATCTGCAGAAATTTTTGCCCTCAGAAATGCCAACGTATTTTCCTTTCCATAGATGGTACATTACTTTTAAAATATTGCACCATCTAGCCAAGATACCGGAAGAGATACTCCCCTGTTTCCGATTCCAGCCTCCATCAAAATTATTTAGAATATATGTTACATTTAAAAATCTTACAAAGTGTCAAGACATAGAAAATGAGGGACCAGGGAAGAAAGGAGTATCAGAAGAAAAGGAGGTTGGGGTTTTGATGGCTTGAGTTCCCCCCTACAAATGCTTTCTTCTGCCAAGGCCCAACCTTTTTTAAGTTTTCCTTTCCACAGAATTTCCCAAGTAGGCAGCTACAAAGAGGCTTGGGGTATTTGAGCATCTTGAATAGATCAGAGGAAGTTCAGATGAATTGAGGTGAAAAAGTGGCCCGAATCATTTGAAGGTCAGAGCCTCCAGGAAAGCAGTGTCAGACGTTCATGAAACAGCAGCTGTTACTAAAAATAAAGGAGAGGGTAAAAAAGGGAAGGGATACAGAACAAGGAAGTAGAGTAGCAAGAAAAGAAGTATGGAAAGCAGGGATAAGAAGGTGGAGAGGAAAGTGGGGTCAGAAAAACTGATAGAACCAATGCAGGAAACAGAGAAGAACTGAGGATGAGAGATAGGAAAGGAGGAAGGAGCCAAGGAATGGGAAGCGACAAGAAAGAAGGGGGGGAAGCGATCCCGAGATGCCGCCTATCTTGAACTATTACAAACAAGGCAGATACCAAATCCCTATTGGTGTGGGGTATTTCTCTGGATGCAAATGTATCAGATTATATGAAAGACTCAGAAATAGCTATCATTTTGTTGACAAAATCATGAATCAGAGATCTATAATGACATTTTGTTGAAAAAGAAAATCTAGTCACAGATTCATTAGTGCTTTTAGAAACTGGAATTCTGCTTAATTTATTCAGTACCGTCCACTTTCCTTAGCAGGAATACAGCCTCAGTAAAACCAACACAGGAGAACAACTCTACTTATGATCCTCTTACACCTAACTTCTTTGTCACAGTGAAATTGAACATGTGACCATGGGCTGTACATTTGCTAAGTTTTCTTCTCTGTGTCGCATATCAGCCTGTTCTCAATCATTAGTTCGGATAGATATAAGATCATTGCCATCTTTTAGAATGAAGTACCCAAGGCATTTTATCCCAAATTCAATAATCTCAGCCTTTGATTGTCTGGATTTTTTTCCTCCTGAAGATAAGATAGAAAAATACATAAAAGGAAAACAGGACCAAAATCCATAAGATGAACCCCAGGTACGGGACCCTTAAGACCACATTCCCATCACTTTCTTGCTCCTCTGACTTGGATTCAGGGCACAGCTGGAACGGGGCACCAGAGACATGGAGCTGTCTTCTGGACAAGCACATATCACAGGGCAGGAGGTGAGGGAAGTTTGTGTATTTCAATGCTGTGGAGGGATTTCACTGAACAGCTTCACAAAATGGCTCTTTAAAATTGTCTGTTTTGTGGAGTATTATCACGATTCAGTGCATGAAAAGGCCTCACCATCCTAAGCACACACATTAGTGGGGAGATATTAGGAGTTCAGACCCCTCTTTAGTCGATCACTGCAACCCTCATCCAAGCCATTTTCTAAAGCAATTGAAAATTGCCACTGAAGAATGTTCAGCAATGTTTGCCATGAGACGTTTCAGTGTGCAGATCAGCACTGGAGACTTGAAAATACACATCATGTCAAAGCCTCACTGTGTCAAGGATCCATTTCTTTAAAAGAGTTCTTGCATATGAATTTAGAATTCAATAGACTATATTAGCTTCAAGGAAGTAGTCAAGGGGTAATTGTTAAATAGTGTAAAATTTTCAAAACTAACTGTTTATGTGACAAAATTAGTGCTATAGTCAATTGTTTAAATACAAATTTCTTAAAAATTGAGGAAGTGCACAGGTTAATAGTATTTTCTGTATCT
This sequence comes from Phocoena sinus, assembly GCF_008692025.1. Taxonomy (NCBI): domain Eukaryota; kingdom Metazoa; phylum Chordata; class Mammalia; order Artiodactyla; family Phocoenidae; genus Phocoena; species Phocoena sinus. The sequence continues at coordinate 4,212,310 of NC_045775.1, read as the reverse complement.
GGGAAAGAAATTAGGATATCAGCAATTGAAAAGGCTCTAACTGAGGAATAATCACTCCCCAAATCTCAGTTCTCAGAGAAGAGCGTGCAGGTTTTTTGTGATGGTTGACCAGATGGCCCATCAGGGGACCAGCACCCTGCTGAGATGCATGGGGTTCTCTATCCCCTTGGTCCTACCATCAATCCATGTCTGCTCCCTGCCAAATGGAACAGGGGCTGCCACGCCAACCATGCATGACTCCCTTCTCTTCTTTGCCCTCCTTCCATCTGTCCTGGGAAGTGCCCTGACACATGGGTTACCTTCTAGTCCTCCCTACAAATTATGCCACCAGCTGGCAGAGTTGCTGAGCTGGCAGGAAGTGGGCAACACCATGGACCTTGGCCAGCCATTGTCACTCCACTCAACGTCTTTTCTTCCCTTTCGTCTTTTCCTCTCCTGGCTGCTTATTCCTGTCCTGCTCATTCCTAACAGAATGAAGCTGAAAAAATAAATAAACTAAAGCAACGCTGACAGTAACAGTAAAGTCTCCAGAACTTTCCATCTTTTAAAGACATCTCTGATGCTTTCTGAAGTTTGGTCAAATTCTATGGGGCTTGATCTCCCCACCAAATGCATTCTGTGAAGGTGAAGATTATGCTGGCGAGTTTCTATGGTGACTTATCCGCTGTACTCACAACACACTATCGTGTGGTAACACTCTTCCCCCAAACTTGCCCCATAGAAGCCACCACCGGGACCACCATTTTTTTCTTATTTAACCAAACAGCTGCATCTCCTTGCACCCCTTCAGGCTGTGGAGATGGCTCCCTCTTGGGAGTTTACAAAGTTTACTCTGATAAGGCTTGCTTGCCAATGTTGTGGTCATTTTTCTGCCATCTTTATCTTGTTTTTATGATTGAATTCTCAACCCCTAGAGAACATCCTCTGGGCACAATGTGAAGAGGCATGGTTTCTGCCATTTCTCCAAGCAGAATTAAAAATAGCATGGTCAGAGCACTTAAGAACTGAAGTGAGTTTCCAGTAACTCAGTTCCTTGTAGGCAGGGAGTATGCATGATGGTTAGTGTCAGAAAAGCTCAACAGCTCAGCTTTTTCATTTACCAGTTGTATGGTCTTGGGCAAATTATATGATTGCATAAATATTAGTTTATTTGTAAAATGGGAAAAATAGAGTTATTTATCTAATAAAGCTTTGATAATTTAAGAAACATTCATCTGTAATCCGTGTTTAGAAGAATGTCTGGAACAGAGAAAATTCTCAATATTTGTTAGATATTCTTTTTATTTTATTATTGTATTATTACCATGTCTATGATCTCCTGGGCTCTAACATGTCTTTGTATTTCTTGTAGTTGCTTAAAATATGTTTGTTGTTTCTTAGTTTCTTTGATTAATGAGTTGTTCTTTGTTTAAAGTTTGAAAACACATATATATGTACATATTTAAGCTATACAAAGAATATACACTAAACATCAAGTCTTCTACCCAACCCTCCAAACCTCCTTCTTCTGAGTCAATCACTATTAGCAATTATTTATATGTCTTTCAAAATATGTGTGCTTGTTTTTCATATATATATATATATATATATATATATATATATAATCTGCTGAAACTATCTTTATGCTCCTCCCAAGCCCATACTACTGTCTTCCCATCAGAGGTAATCCCTTTCATGAATTTTATAGTTATTTACCTTGTTTTCCTTTTTAATAATTTTACCATGCCTAACTCCAAACACAATTTTTTTAGTTATGTTTATTTTAAGCTTTATAAAGAGGCTACTAATCAGCTTTTAAATTTATTTTTAATGAGTAGAAGCATGTTATACATATTTTTCAAGCTTTTTTTCTCTTAACTATAGTCACTGCTTTTTTAAAGTATTTGAGTCAATTGTGTGAATCCGAAAATTTTCATAATTGTGAATTGATGAAGATAGAAATAAGACTAGTTTTTAAAAACAATTATGCCTAGAAATACTATCATTTTAGTGATTCTTCTATAACTTTTTTTTCCCCTCTTTTCAGGTCTTTGACATATTTGGAAACAAAATGGTTAAACGCTGATACTTCTAAATTATAAAGGCGGTGCAAAGAGGTGAGAACTGGAATTACAGCTCATTTTCTTGTCCGCAGAATGGGTCACAGCGATGTTGGAGTTGAGGGTTCCATCACATCTATGAGAGCTCCAAATATATTTATTATCTGGGATAATAGCTTAATAATGACTCACACAGATAGGAATGCTGTTGGGTGACCCTAAAATGAAATCAACTGCTGCATTTCTAATCATTTTAGTTAGTCCTTCAGGTTTTTATTAAAATAGGCATAATGTTGATGATGTATATATTAGCTGTTAAAAACTTAGCTTATGATACTTTCCATGCACAAAAAGCAATTAGACTAACAGCACTACAGATTCGTGAGCACAGACTCCAAACATGTGGTGCTTACAACAATTCCGTATTGAAACAAATTATTTTCCATGTAAAGGTGTTAATTATGAGTCCGCTTACAGTCATCTGAATTCCTCAATAGAAGGGAGTGTGAGCAAACAAGGGACTCAACGTCAGCACCTAGGGTTCCTTTAGGAAATGTGGATATTTCTGAGTGCCTTTGCAGCTGGGGAAAGCTGGAGGCATGGAGGAATCAACCCCAGAAAAATTATTTTTTTGAAGTTTGCCTGTATTCACTTTACCTAATCGCTTTATACTCAGTATTTAACTTGTTTTACATTTTCCTGGAAAGAGGAACATATCTCACTTAAGAACATTTAGATAAATATAACAAAAACAACGAGAGATGAGACTTGTTTACATTGATATATGAGCCAGTCTAAGAGATCTCCCAGTCTCAGTTTGCTGACTGGTTTGATTGCTTTATTTTAATCATTCTTTAGCTCCTCCTTTGCTCCCTCCCTCCTTCCTTCCCCCCTTTCCTGTTTTTATTCCACACTTGGTGACAAGCTGCTACATGCCAGCCTTAATAGATGCCAGTATTAGGCTCTGGGACAACAAATAGGTCACAGTCACTTGAATTCAAATGAACAAAGAAACAGCTAATTTTTAGTCATTTTGGTTGTGTGTATTTACACCAGAAGGGTGAGTTTGGTGAAAAAAGGGTGAAGTCAAAGACATGTATCAAATAACTTAAAGTATCTTAATATAACTAGAACCTCATCTACTCATGTGTGTGAGTCTCCTGTTGGTTCTATTTATAAAATGTCTTAAGAAATATTAGGAGGCAAATTAAAAGGAGAGAAATTCCTCTAATGATGGTCAAAATAACTCCATACTCTGTATATAAACTATAAAAAGGGATAGAGGAAATATAAGCATTAGTTTACTAGTGAATAGAGAGACTATCAGAGTGTCTCTAGTATATAAAACATGACTCAAAATTTTTTAAAATTTCCCTCCTCTTTCTCCCCTCTGCCATCTGCCATCTAACCGACTCGATGGGATCACACAAGCCAGGGTAAGCCATTTGATTGTGAGGTTGCTGGTAGTGCAAATATGCTCCTTCTTTCAGGGTCACTGGGTAGAGACAAGAATAACAAAAATAATTTAACAGGTAGAGCAAAGTGCGATGCACAAAGTAGGTAAGTAATTACAACAGAAAAACACAGTCTGTGCTTGATATGCTGGTCCTTCTATTGGACTACTCACTAAGCTTATACGATAATAGCTAATCCTGAAAATACTATGCTAAATGAAAGAAGTCAATCCCTAAGATTCTATGTTATATTATGCTACATATATGGAATGTCCCAGGAAAACTTATAGACACATAGAAATTATGTTAATGGATGCCTGCAGCTGGGGGCTGGGGAGCAGGAAAGAAGAACCAGTCATGAGTAGGGACTTTCTTTCTGAGTGATGAAAATATTCTAAAATTATATTGTGGAGATAGTTGTACAACTCTGTGAAGCTACTAACAGCCGCTGAACTGTGTATGTTAAGTTGATAAGTTTCATAGTATGTGAAATATATCACAGTCAAGCTTTAACAAATGAGTTCCCCTAGGGTCAGGACCTTCCCCAGCACCTAAGGGCAGCACAGTTTCCCGACTGGAGTAACAGATGAGCCGCCCTACAGGAGAAGCTGGTTCGAGGGGCCTCCTCATGCCCACCCCTCTTCCATCTGCACTTAAACCGGCCCTTGCTTGGGGACATCCTAAGCAGGAGGTGGCCACAATTCTACTTAACCCGTCAAAAGGACCTAAGGGAAGACGAAGTAGAAGAGGCAGTTGTCCATTCAAGGAAAAAGCGAGAGAAGGAAGAGAGAATTTCTGCTTGTCTGATTCAGTGTCTGCGTTCCTTCAACAGTAGGGTCCTTCCCCTCCCCGCAGCTGGCTTTCTTGTTCGCTTGGAGCCCATTTTCTCTTTGATCTGTATCAGTATCTCTTCCTCCTTGGGATAGATTGACTTAACACAGAACAAGAACCTTCAGTTCCTTAGAGGAGAGTGTACCTGACCTTGATTCACAGGGCCCTCTATTCAGCATTTCGGGATCTTTACTGTTCAGGTGCAGAATCTGAGTTAATGGTTCTCTTCAGTTCACAGTTCACCTTCGTCACCAATTTGTGCAAAGGTCCTTTTTAAAAAAAATTCATTTGCATCTTCTCGCATAATCATGATCTATTCTCGACCCTCCCATTTTTGCAACCACCTAAACGTGGTTCTTGTGTGTCATTGGTTTGTAGGTGCTCTTTCAGAATGACTGAATGGACTTTGAATTAATATATATAGTATTTGTTATGAATGCATTGTTTGAACTCTTTTTAGTGCTTATTTTTTATGGTACCTATCTAGCACCATAAAATCAGGTTTGGATGTCACCTACTAAGTGACTTGAATATTTATTTAAAGTGGCTATATAAGGGCTTCCCTGGTGGTGCAGTGGTTGAGAGTTCGCCTGCCGATGCAGGGGACACGGGTTCGTGTCCCGGTCCGGGAAGGTCCCACATGCCGCGGAGCCGCTAAGCCTGCGTGCCCGGAGCCTGTGCTCCGCAACGGGAGAGGCTACAACAATGAGAGGCACACATACCACACACACACAAAAAAAAGTGGCTATATAAAATAAAATTATGTCAAATGAATCATGTTACTCTAACATCCTTAAAGGAGAGTATATGTTCTTTGTAAGGATTTTTTAATGTTGAGAGAAAGTAAGAATAGCAGAAAAAAAGAAAGGAAAGGAAGAGAAGAGAAAGGAAACGCCCAAGCCCTTCCACACGTGTCCTTCTTAATCACGGTCCTTCATGAGTCTTGCCTCCATTTTGCATCTCATATACCATGGCCATCCTTGTTTTGTGATCACCCTTCCTTCTGACCTAAGCATTCAGGCATGTGGTTGCATCATAGCAAATGTCTCCCATCTTAGCCTATCTGTACTGATACAGTCAACACGCAGTGTTCAAGAAAACAGATTGGTCCTGCCTCAGCCAAGTGTTTGTGATGGCTCATTGTCCCTGATGCTCACACAGGTTAGGCTTTGCGCTTGACACTGCCTCCTACAGATTTTGTACCCAGGCACATTTTGTGTAAATGTCCAGTCACTTGGAGGAGCCGTGGTGGAGCTGATAGGCATTGTTTACTCCTGGATATTTAAAATGAAAACGACGGTATCTATGGTTCAGTCCAGGTCAGAGGCTTTGCCAAAAGGTACCATTACAGGGGCCTGTCCAGGTCATGTGACTTGTAAACTGAAGGGTGTGCTCGAGTTTGAAGTCATGAACTAAATGATCTAAGTCTTGCTTAAGGAGCCAGCTGGAGTAAGTGCTATAGAAGCTGGAACTGCAGCTTCAGAGGCAGATGCAACATGGGTTTTTTGTTGGCATGACGTCTCTAGACACTCACCTTATTTTAAGGTGAAGGTCATGTTTCACATTGCTGGTTAATCCTACCTCGATTCAGGAACTCACAGTGATCCTCCTTTCACAGTGATATTTCCCGTTATGTACTCTATTTCTGTAAGTCTCGTTTTGATGCTTGCCATGCAGTGTTCAGGAGGAGATACCAGCTTTGCAATATATGGTGGTTTGATATTTACAAACTTCTGGCTTATGTCTGGTTCCCTGAAAATGACTTTAAAAGAAAAGATTTATGGGACTTCCCTGGTGGTCCAGTGGTTAAGAATCCATGCTTCTTCTGAAGGGGGTGTTGGTTCGATCCCTGGTCAGGGAACTAAGATCCTGCATGCCACGTGGTGTGGGCACAAAGAAAAAAAAAAAGAGAAGAGATTTATGTGCAAGAGATTTTGGGGGTGCACACTCAGAAAATCATCGGTAAGAGACTTAGGGAAACACTTGAACAGAAGGATGGTTGAGCTATGGTGTCACTGCAACAGAGACTCAGCTAATAAGGGAAGGGGCTCTGGAAGTGGAATGGCCCAGACAGTTGTCCCCAGGCTAAGCAAGAGACCAGACATTTGTACCCCAGGGACCAGTCACTGGACACGCCTAAGCCCAGTTATAACCTGGGGGAGACAATGCCTTTTGGGCAAGGAGCAAGGGCAATTCCTGAATAGATGTTTACCAGTTAACAATGAGCCTCCAGTGCCTTCATCTTGGGATCTGGATGGCATTTTGCAACATCCCATGCATTGTATTACTTTATCAAAGCAATTAAATAAGGTAAATATTATTAATCCCATGTTATAAAGGAGAGAGCTGATACTTAACGGAACTCCCAGGTAGTTATTATTTCACACTTGGGTCACAGAGCTGTACAGTGATAGGGGCAGGTCTTGAAACCAGGTTTTGGATGAAAAACCCAGTGTAGGAGTTTCTGGGCTGGTGAACACATCTGTGAGCTGGGAGAGTGGTTCAGCCCAGTTCCATGGGGACAGACACTCCTGCACTCAGTCCCTTTGCAGACCACACCCTATGTACCCATTCATGTAGTGGTTCATCTGTATCCTTTATAATACCCTTAATGATAAACTAGTAAGCATAAAAAAACAGTTCAATTTTGGTAGTTTTATAGACAACACAGAAAGAAAGGAAAGGAGGAAGGCAAGGAAATTGCTTAGGAAAATGGAAGTGATTTGAAACTTGTCTTAGAATAATATAACATCTAAAATAAAAGTCTGACAATGAAGGAAATATTAAAGAAATTTGCTTGTATATTACAAGAAGGTCAAATTAGACATGCCCCCTTCATCTCCCTAATTCAATTCTGAAGATTCCATGGGAAGAAAGACTGTTGATCAATTACAATACAACAAACTAAATAGAATTATAAAAGCCCCTGATTCAGTGTGTGTTGGGGGCTGAATTGGCTGAAGGTCACAGTGTGGAGATGGGCAAGAGAACATTTTTCTCTTCCCATGTTACCTTGGGAGATTACTGGCTGCTTTTTCACTCTTTCAAGACAAAAAAAAAAAAAGAAAAAGAGAAAATTTAGTTAACATCATGCCAGCCTCTGAGCATTTGCTCCTCAATACCAACAGCCTCAAGCCATCAAGTGAAGCTTGATTACAAATGAAAAGACTGAACAGAGCAGGGCACGTGTGAGGAACAGGTGACGGTTCCAGAGACTCTCTGCATTAGGCATCGACCTTCACTTATTGTGGCCCAGACCAGGAAGGACAAGGGGAAGACCCCGTCAGCATCCCTCCCTCCCAGTCACACACATCTGAAAATATCAGGTGACTATAAACTCATAACGATAAATAATGAGACATTTTGAGACAACTAACTGAACATATTATTTCAGATATAGCACAATTTTGAAAGCAGAGAGATCAGGAAATTACAGTAAACTTCCTTAGGGAGAATATCTTATATTTGAAGCAATTATTTTAACTACGATATAAAATCTAGTAGTTAAAATAAAGATATTCATAGATGGGTATATTAAAAAGCTATATGTCTGAAGAACAAATCGATGGCTGGACAGACTAGATAAAACAGTTCTCAAGGGCACGGAGAAAGAAAAAGAGTTAATATAACAAAAATAAATAAAAATACAAAAATGAAAAGTTAAATTAGATGCAGGAGGTGATATTACTTTTGAGAACAGAATTGAGAGAGACTAGAAAGGCCAAAAACTATCTAAGTGATGCTCTGGAAAGATCACAAAAATAATCTATTGGTTTCTTAATAGATTTAAATGAACACGTAAACCGAATAACCTCTTCAAAGTCATTACCTATGAGAAATAAAACTATGCCCACATTCCACACGGCAATTTGCACATGAATGTTAATGTCAGACTTATTCACAATAATCAAAAACTGGAAACAATCCATCAGTGTGTAAACTGATAAACAAGATGTGATACATTCACGCACTGGAACACTACACAGCAGTGAAAATGAACAAATCAGCAAATACACATAACGACATGGATGTGTTCCAAACTCATTTTGCTAAATGAAAGACGCCAAATGTAAAAAGTGAAACACTATACACTTCATTGCAATGAAATTCTACAAAAGACAAAAACAATCCCATAGTGAAAGAAAGCAAGTAAGTGGCTGCCTGGAATTGGAGAGGAAGGGAGTTTGACTGCAAAGGCACATGAAAGACTTTTTGGGGGGGATGAAATGTGTCTTAGCTGTTGTTGTGGTTACAAGTATATATAGATTTTTCAACACTCACTGAACTATTGACTTACAAAGAATTCATCTTGTGACATGTAATCATACCTTAATAAAATTTATGTATGTCTATGTAAGCGTACATATATATGTACAGTCATGCTTGTATTTTCTATCAAAACTCCCCGGAGACAGAGAAAGTTTGAAGAAGTAGGTGAAAGAAGTTTTCCAAACTTGAATCAAAAGGAAGAGAATCAAGGATGAAAATTTAGAAAATTTAAAAATAGTCTAAATAGAACTTATACCAAAAAAAGCATATCTATATCTATCTATCTATGGAATAACTAAATATTAGTTAATAAAACTGTGTATAAAAACATAACACATTTTTACATTTTTGACATCAGATAATCTCATTAGTATATTAATATAGTAGAATAAAGGATGAAAAATTACATAAAGATTTCAAGAGAGACAGAATAAAGTATTTAATAAAAGTGAACATTAAAAAATATCAGAATACTAGAAAGGGAAGAACTACACATAAATGTAATATTATTTTATATAAAAATCCTGCAGGAAACCTCATATTCAATGATGTATCGGATTTCAGCTCTGACTTTATGGAGGTGGATATTTTGTTTGGTTATTTGAGTTTAAAGCTATGAGATCTTTTTATGCTACATGGAAACTTTTTAATGGTTTTGTTTTGTTTTCATGATGTTCATTCCTATATCATTTTACCAATTTCTTTTAGTATACATCCAATAGTTAAAAGGAAATCATGGCAAGATCCTCTTTGATTATTGTTTGCCTTTGAATAAAGTTTGTTTTTTCCTGGATGAGCAATTCTTAAAAGCATAGTGTTGGAGGAGTGTGGGCAGATAAGAAAACATTCAAAAGGGACAACTGGGGAGAACCCCAGAGTCCCATGGTATCACACATACTGTTTCAGCACCAGCTAGGTTTACCAGCCTAGAGCAGCTCTCTGTCAGGAGAAGAAATCTAGTCCTTGATGGGAGTTTAGAGAGTCAGGATGGGCATCATCAAAAAGTCTACAAACAATAAATGCTGGAGAGGGTGCAGAGAAAAGGGGGCCCTCCTACACTGTTGGTGGGAATGTAAATTGGTGCAGCCACTATGGAGAACAGTATGGAGGTTCCTTAAAAAACTAAAAATAGAACTACCGTATGACCCAGAAATCTCACTACTGGGCATATATTGGGAGAAAACTCTGATTTGGGAAGATACACGTATCCCAGTGTTCATAGCAGCATTATTTACAATAGCCAAGACATGGAAGCAACCTAAATGTCCATCAACAGATGAATGGATAAAGAAGTTGTGGGGAGTATACACACACACACACACACACACACACACATACACACACACACACACACACACATGGTGGAATATTACTCAGCCATAAAAAATAATGAAATAATGCCATTTATAGCAACATGGATGGACCTAGAGATTATTATATTAAGTGACATAAGCCAGGAAAAGACAAATATCATATGTTATCACTTCTATGTGGAATCTAAAAAAATAAGATACAAATGAAATTATATACAAAACAGAGACTCACAGACATAGAAAACAAACATATGGGTACCAAAGGGGAGGGGTGGGGTATAAATCAGGAGGTTGGGATTAACAGATACACACTGCTATATATAAAATAGATAAACATCAAGGACCTACTATATAGCAAAGGTTATAGTTTGTAATAACCTATAAGGGAAAATAATCTGAATATATATATATATATATATATATATGTAACTGAATCACTTTGCTGTACACCTGAAACTAACACGGCATTGTAAATCAACTAAATTTCAATAATAAAAAATAAGAACAGATTGCCATTTCCTGATAAATAAATTAGGGACTCCTTTGCCAGCATCATAAAGCCTAATTTTTCATAAAACTGTAGAAGCCTAATTCACAGGAGCTGGCTACCTGGTCCTGGAAGGACGAAGAACAAAGTTGAAAATGTTAAAGACTCTAGGGCTTTGAATCAGGTCTTTTAAAATAATTTCTCCTAAAAGGAGAAATAGAAGCTTCCAAAGAGATGTGACAAGTCTCTGACTGCTATGAGAAGAGGACACCAAGAAGGTGTTGTGTGTTACCTGGATTCATATACTGTAATCTCAAAGAAAGCTTGGTGAATTCCAATTCAGTGCCCTTCTAATGGTATATTCCAGTAGAAAAATCACACCATCCCAATAGACCTCAAGTAAACACTTCCAGCTGGAGGAAAGAAGCGTACTTCACAAGGGGAGAATGAGGGTGTTGTCATGACAACTATGAAGAGTGTTTTATTAGATGGCTGAACTGAATGCTGTGCAGAGCTTCCGGGCTCTGTGGTCTTAGTTGAAAGTCTAGGAAGCTGTCTGATGTCTCACATCCTTAAAATTGTAGAAAAATGTGGCTACTCTGATCTCCAAAGTGTGACCCAGTGAGACACACCCCTTTTATCTTAATCCTGGTGTCTGCTTCAAAACAGATAAACATCTACCTATGTAGGTATATATATATGGAAGGCTCTGGAAAACCATCCACTTGTTCTCTGTGTTGGACGTCAAGGCTGCATAAGCCTCTCACTTTAGAGAACGTCTTGACAATACATTTAGTGCTGAAAGGCCTGGGGAGACTGACTCAGGACCTCGAGGGAGAGCTGTGGATCCTGATGGAGAATCAGGATTTCAGATTTTACTTATCTCAAAGATCTCTTTGTTTCCTTTCATTCAAATTCTTCTCTTCTATAGTGAGAGCTAAGATTTAAGCCAGTCTTTATACAAACTTGTCTCTCCTACAGTTGGAACCAAATTTTAAGTCAGTCTTTATATATGTTTAAAAGCTACTTGACCAAAAATCTTTCCTCCAGTGCTTTGGTCAGTCTCACTGAAGCCGAATCCAGCCTCTGTACCCTGACACCGAATTAATTTTCAAAGACAGAGTTTTGGGTGAAGTAGAAAACAATAGCTTTATTGTTTTTCCAGGCAAAGGGGGCCACAGCGGGAAAATGCCCTCAAAGCTGTGTGTCCCTGGATGGGGTAGTGAGAAGTTTTGTAGCAATGGTTCAAAGAGGGTGTAATCAGCTCATGGACATTCTTCTGATTGGCTGGTGGGATGGTAAGTGGGAGTCAGCATCACCGATCTTCTGGTTTCAACTGGTCTGGGGTCTCTGTGGGCAGCAGACAGTTAACTTCTCCCACCTGGAGGGAGTTTCAGTATCTGCAAAACAGCTCAAAGATATTGTTGTGTGTATCCCTTGAGGGAGAACCAGGACCCTGCCTCAAGGCTGCACTATGTTTTCTCTTGACTGCTCCTCCCATGTCTCACATCCCCTCCTTCCCTAATTAGCAATTCTTTGAACCTATTCCTTGGAGCTCAGGGAAGGTCATGGAGACTGAATGAAGCCTGTTTCCTGTAATCAAGAAATGGGGGACACAGAGAGGCTTTTGTGCCCAGGAGCCCCACAGAGTCTTGCTGAGTATCACCACCAATTTTTGTTTAATCGTGAATATTTTATTCTTTCTTTGAAGGAATTATTAAAAATAAATACCCTAAACTTAACACCAGATTCCCTAACCATTTAACTTTAGTAAGAAAAACAAATCTTCAAAGCAGCTAATTTTGATTATCCACAAAGACCTTGCATAATGATAATAAAAAACAAGAGGCATTTTTGTCAAAATCACCTAACTTTTTTCCTGAGTAATATTTGAATACACTTAGAACAGTGTAATGTAGCCAAAGAGGCTAGAGTGATGCTTAGTGCATGGGAGGATCTCAACACAGGTTTTGAATGAATGCTCTGATCCTCATTTTCTTGTATCTACATTAATTGCAGAACTAAGATCTGAACTCCAGTACTTTGATGTCAGAGGCAGTGCTTTGGTCTACTATGCCCACCATCTTCTGAGCACTCATTTACTTGTCATTTTATTTTGTTTTGCATTAGGGAAAGTGGTTGACTTGTTTCCTTTCTCTACTGATTGGGATGCTTTAGGGGATAGAGACAGTGCCCTGTAGATCTACTTCTTTTAATAAAACATAAAGCAGAGGGCTTGCTTCCAGTAGCTGGAGCCAAGCTGATGGGGAGAACACATGGGTTTTAGACTCAGACCAAATCTGAATTTCAGCTTGGACACTGTTATGGGCTAATCAAGTTCCCCACAAACCCCCAAATTTATATGCTGAAACCCTAACCCCCAGTACCTCGGAATGTGACTGTGTGTGGACCCAGAGCCTCTAAAGTAGTAACTAAGTTAAAATGAGTCTGTTAGGGTGGGCCCTAATCCAATATGACTGGTCACCTTATGACAAGAGGAAGAGACACCAGGGGACCGTGAGCACATAGAAAAGACCATGTAAGGACTGATCGAGAAGGCAGCCACCTGCCAGTCAAGGAGAGAGGCCCCAGGGAAACCAAACCTGCCGACATCTTGGTCTTGGGCTTCCAGCCTCCACAACTGTAAGAAAACCAATTCCTGTTGTTCATGGTATTTTGTTTGGACAGTCTGAGCAGGCTAATACAGTAGTTATACTCCTAATCATACTGTGCTCTTAGGCAAGTCATGAAACTATTCTGTGTCACGATTTCACATCTACAGAATTATGGAAGGTGATGGCACATAGTACTTGTTAGAAAATGGTACCTATTATTACTGTTGTTATATTATTATTATCATTAAGATATTGGACTTCACTAGAGAAAACAGAGTTAATTGTACCATAAGTATGTAAACCACCCTTCTGTATGTTGAAGTGAAGGGTACACTGCACACTCACATATAGATATAAGCCATATCAGATCACTGTTGTATATACAGCTATTTTACTATTTTATTTATTAAATAACATATATTTATATATTATGTAACTTACTATTTTCCCATTTTCCAAGAACAAATGAAATTTGAGCCCATTTCCATAGGTGGTTTATGCAAAATGACAAACCCACAACCACTTACATGTGGACACTCCTCACCTGAAGACAGGGTCCATTCTCCCTTGTATATCAGCTCTGAGAGCTTGTTCTCTGATATGTATTGGTTGCTAGTTCATTTGTCTCAGCCTTAAGCTGGTACTGGTTGATGTTTCAAAAATTATTGTAGTCTATGTTTTAGAGTGTGCTTTCCATGGTTTCTATGAAATCCAAGGTATGTGGCTATTTAAGTATAGTCTGGACAAAGGGCCGTTTTTTTCTCCTTTTTTTTTTTTTTTTTAACAAACTCCTTTAATAGGAAGTGAATGTATACCCTGATTTTCCTGGGATTGTCCCTAAACACATTGTCCTGGCATGATTATTAAAAACAGGGCCTCTCACTTCTCGATATTCTCCTGGTTTGGATAATCATTTAAGCATCATTTGGATGACATTTATGGTTACCCTACATGTAGGGCACTCTTTGTCTTCACAGCCACATCTTCTGTAACCACATCATCAAGCGATTCAATACATCTCACTTTGAAGGCTAGCGTATTTGAACATTACAGACATTGAGTATACACTGTCAGATTTCTTCCCTAGTATACACTGTCAGATTTCTTCCCAGATTTCTCAAGGCACAAACAGAAGGCAAAGATAGGAGTGGAAAAATAAAAATAAAAATGTTAAACCAAACATTATTCTCCCTTGGTAATGCTATTCCAGGACTTGAATACTCTGCCTTTTCCAGACTTCCTTTGATGATAGCTCTTTGCTAGTTGGTCTATAAACTCAACTGACAAGACTTTCATGAATTGTCTCTAAGTTTTGAGAACTAGGCTAAATAATGCTTCTCCATGGTCTCCAAATTCACTGAGTTTGCTATTGAAAATTACGAAAAAGTACTAGGGATCCCAGATTCTGGTCAATTTTACATCTATTTGGGGATAAATGTAAAATACCATAGTGTTGGCACTCTTGTCCTTTATGGAGGACATTGTAAAAGAAAAAGTTGGGTCCTGGAAGATAAAGGATGTTGGGCCAGAAGGATAAAAAAGCTAAAAACTACAAAACCACACTAAGATTCAATATGCTAAGAGAAGAGTCAAAGTAGTGAAATAAGTCAGACAGAGAAAGACAAATACCGTATGATCTCACATTTATGTAGAATCTATTAAAAAAAACTCATAGAAATGCAGAGCAGATTGGTGGCTTCTAGAGGCAGGGGTAGGAGGGATTGGGTGAAGGGGGTCAAAGGGTACAATCTACCACATATAAGATAAGTAAGAACTGAGGATGCAGTGCATAGCCTAGTGACAATAGGTAACACTGGTGTATGGTGTATTTAAAAGCTGCTAAAAGAGACTAGATCTAAAAGTTTTCATCACACGGAAAAACTATTATTTTAACTAAATGAGGTGATGGATGTTAACTAGACTTGTTTCAGTAAACATTTAACAATATATGTGTGTTAAATCACTATACTGTACACCTTAAACATATACAGTGTTTTATGTCAACTATATTTCAATAAAACTGAAAGGAAAAACAAACAAACATACAAAAGTCAAGGTGACTGGCTAATTCAGGGTTGAGGATGGGGCCGGAGCCAAGAGTATCGGCAGGAAGACAAATGCAAACTAGCTCGGGACAGGATGGAACCAAGAGTAATATTGCTTTCTGTAACATGCATGCCTTGCTTTTTAGTCTGCCTAGAGAGTAATTGATGGGTGAGTGTGTCAGCCCTCATAAAGACAAGTGATGGAAAAAGGCAAGCAGTGAAGACTTGAGGCTAATAAGAGTAGGAGCCAGATATCCATTTTGTGCAACGACAAGCACCAAACAAATGAAACTCGGGGATGTATAAACCCATAATAAATGGCTTTTAGAGACAGCATTCTTTCTGGCTTGCCTGGACTTGAAGCAGCCTGGGTCTGTTAAAAAATGAGAGAGGCCTGATTGTAATGATTTACTCTCGAGATCCTCGGTGACTCAGCCAATGCGATTCTTTTGTCTCACCAAAGTGTCTCTCTCTCACACAGTAATTTGCTAGTTTCTCCAGCGAGATTCTTCCTTCATTATGGCCAGCCTTCTCATTTTACCATTATTACTTTCTTGTTCTTCCACATTGAAGCCCTCATGCTACCAAAATCAGAACATCTCTGTCATTTACAATAATGCATTGAGTTTTATTCATGCCAAGGTAATATAGCCCAGGAGAAACTCTTTGTATCACTTAAGTGCTATCTGGCAATACCACCATAAGAAAGGAAAAAATGAAGGCTTGTTATCTGTCAGCCTGAAAACAATCCCTTCTGTTTTGACTTGAAAGGCAGCTGGCTTACAGGGATACCTTTACCCAGGAAGAGATTTACTCTTTTCTAAAAGTAAAGACCACATAGACCTTTTAGACCCTGACAATGGGATCAAAGACACAATGCACTAGTGTCTTATAGTCACTGACATAAAGGCATGATCAAATTAAGAAGACTCAGAAAATCTAATAATGTAGCCCTTGTTAAAGTGCATACGTGTCCTCCACATTCTGTTCAGACGTGACTCATTTGAAACTCAGAAATGCACTGGCCTTCCAGATACTCATATATTTGTGTTTATAGAATTTCTGATTATTTGGAAAGGTGAGTTGCCCTATACATCTGAGTTGATTTTTATGCTGATTATTAATTAGAAAATGAATCCAAAGATAACATTTCAGGTCAAGGGCAATTCTTCACCATCATAGTTTTCTCCATGATTTTGTTTTGTAGACATTGGGTCTTTATGCCATGATGTCGGCAACTGCTTGAATTTATAATACTGAAAGTGAAGGACCTACCTAGAAACAAGACTTTTCAAAGGAACATTGTATATGTTGAAATATTTTTGATGAATATAATATATATATATTCATCAAAAATATTATATACATACATATATATATATAATCACCTTACATTAGAACCTATGTTGAAAATTCTACACATTGTTTTCTCTCTTCTTAAGTACTTAACGTCTAACTCTGCATTTCTTTCCACACAGCTTAGAAGCATTTTGTATTCTCTACCCTGAGAGTCATCTTTGCCTTCTTCTTGCTTCCAGCCAGTTTTCTTTAAAAAAGAATCACCAAAAGTCTACAAACCATAGCCCACATATAAATTACTCATGTTTCACAATGAATTCCTTGCAATATGATTTCCACCACTATCATGCAGGTTACCTTATTGATGACTCTGGGGGACAAGTGTGCATTTTGCATGAAGAGTCTTTGGGAAACCCACGAGTTGGTAGCGTCTGCCTTCCCCAGGCACTAATGATGGATGAACTGCCAGGTCAAATAGCTTTTCTTAGTTCTTACTATCTTTGGATCTGTGCCCCCCATGCTCTTCCTTTGAGCACTTGTCTTGGTTTTGGTTGATGATTTACTCCTTTGAATTGTGTTCCCATTCTCACCAGGGGTCACAGCTCACCAGACTTCTCTAATGCTTCTTCCTTTATTTACTCAGCTTTTTTTTTCTTTCTTTTTTTTTTTTTTTTACAACAATTAACTATAGGATCCCCTCCTGGCAAACTCCAACTCTATCCCTAAAAATTTGGTGTGTGTGCCAATATCACATCTCCAACTGTTTACTGGCAATTTCCACTCAAATTACTTTTCCTTCCCAAGCTTCCCCCTCCTACCAACACACACACACACACACACACACACACACACACACACTCACCTCTTTACCTGGGTACCTGTTGGTGGGTGAACAAGATTAGAGAGGCAAATAAGGAGGAATAATCTTTCCTTTGGCACAATGTGCTCTTAGTTGACTTTTTAGACAGTTTCTTTGTGCCTAAATTACAGGAGGATTAGGAATAAAGATACTGGGAAGACTTCTAGTAGCCTCATATGACTAGGGTCTGCCTTTTCCTTTGGGAAAGAAGGAAAGGAATAGTTCCTCCAGCAAAAGAGATGCACAGGGACAGTTTCAATCTTGGAGAAAAAAAAAAAAATACTCTATATTAGTTGTTATCTGCATCTAAGGGAAAAAGCATTTGGTTCTAAAGAGGACAGGATCATGGGGAAAAATGGTTAGAGCTTGATAGTTTAGGATCCTGTGGAACAATTCAGTCATTCTCATCGTAAGACAGAGGGTGATGTGAAGAAACAGATGTCGGGGGGTGGGGGTGGGGCAGGGGAATCAAGCTCTAATCTGGCCACGCACACAAGAGACCATCCTCCTAGATGATCCTAGATCAAGAAATATATGGGCCCCAGATCTGACAAGAAGAATGAGTTCAGAGGTTGGGGTGCTCTTCCAATTGCATAACTGATCTGAATTTGGGGGTTAAATTTTGCATACTTACTTTTCCATAACTACAGGGGCACAGAGAGCTATCTCCAGGGTATGTATGAGTCTATTTGTTTTAATGATGTTTATTTATTTTTCTTTCTTCTAGTTAATTTGACTTTCTCCCAAGAGTCTGTTTTCCTCTGGTCAGTGCTGAAGCACCACCTGTGAGGAGAGATGATGGTCCTCCTGAGGTCCACACATGAGCTAAGAGTTCAAGGTTTAGGGAAGAAAGTCATGTCTGCTGACTTCTGGGTTCAGAAACATAAGCTGGGAAACGTTTTAAGTTTTTCTTGAAAAACACAGAGAATATTTTGAATAAAATTTCTTTAATTCTATTTCCCTTTTCCAATAACTTTCTAAAATGAAGTATAGATAATTTCTCTTTAAATCCTCTCAGGGAAAAATCTATACATATGTATATGCACACAGATACATATTTCTGTTCAAAAAACTTCCTGATGTAGTTAAACCATTTTTGAAAAAGAACGAAGTTAAAGCACATTCACTTCACATTTTCAAAACTTATAAAGCTATATTCATCCGGATAGTGTGGTCCTAAAATAAGGATGTATAGATCAGTGGAGCAGAATTTGAGATATCAATGGAAGAGAATTGAGAGTCCAAAAATCAATCTATATATTGATAATTGATTGTTGACAAAGACACAAAGGCGATTATCAGGGAAAGAACAGTCTATTCAACAGCCAGTGCTGGGGCAACTGGTCTCCACATGCAAAACAAGGACCTTCATGTGGACCTTCATGTCAGTCACACAAATTAACTCACAACTGACCACATGATTATATGAAAGGGCTAAAACAACGGGACTTTTGGAAAAAAATATGAGAAAATCTTCAAGATGTTGGGTTCAACAAGGATTTATTAGATTCTATCCCAAAGGCATAGTATAAAAAAAATATATGATAAATTAGACCTCTTCAAAAATTTTTGAAATTTCACTTCAAAACACTTAATTAGAAAAAAAACATACAAACAATGGATTAGGGCAAGTTTTTGCCTTAATAACTTTATCAGATCATATTTTTGCCCTAATGAAAGTATAACTTCGCTTCTCATGCAAATGTAATTCAAACATGCTAGCCTAACAATGAATGAATGCTCTTTCCAGCTGTCTCTCCAACTACCATTAATTCCTATCCTCATGAATCTAATCCTTTATAGACTCACGATTCTCTATCCTAATGTTTACCACAGCATGAGTTCTTCTACCTCTGATGCTTTGCTTATGCTTTCCCTTTAACCAATGGCTCCCATTCCTTTGCCTTCTCTAATAGATTCAAAACCAAACTAAAATGCCATTTCTCCATGAAATCTGCTTTACCTGCTGAGGAGTAAACTTTTCATCTTATCAATTGGAACTTTGGCTTTTACTCTTCTTGGGGAATTTCTCGAACAGAGTACTCTTCTATACTTCTTCATGTACATATCTTATCTTTCCTAAGAGACTTTATGCTCTTTTAGGTAAGGGCCACTTCATATCCAGAGAGCTTTACATGGTCCCTTTCTTCCAGACGTTATTCAGTAAAGAGTCTGACTTATGGGCAGAAGAAGAAAATTAAGTTCAAGAGGAACCATGGGGGGAAATCAACAAAGGGAAGGAGTTCAAGTTTAGTTGTGAGGATCTAGGATGGTTTCTTGAGGAAAAGTGATGCACCTGAGAAATGCTTAATGGGCCAAAGGGAAATAAGTCCAGGGTTCCACACCTGACACAGACTCCAGGGGAGGTTTTGTTTGTGTGAATAGAAACTTAGGAAAGATAAAAATATTTTCCAGGGAAAGTGTTGCATTTTTAAAAAATAAATATTATTACTATATGTTTTCAGGGATATCCAAGGTCCAACTGCTAGTGTGAAAAAGCACATGACATTAGATACTAAGCGAGGAGTTGGGTCTAAAGATGTGAATGGGAGCATCTTCTTGGAGGCAAAGGCTTGTGATCCAGTTCCATATATTTTAGTCAGTGGTTTAGTAACAACTTTCTTCTTTCCCTAGGCAATCCATTCTAGAATTTCTAACATCTTCCTATATCTCTTTTATTTATCTGTCCCAAGCATACCTAATATATGCATACGCTCCAATTAATCACTTGCTTTGTACCGTATCTGAGACAGCCATCTGAACCTCCAGGCTTTTCTAAGAAGCTGGCAGACTTAAACTCTATTCTGTGCATGCTGGTACAGCGTGGAGAGCGGCAAGGCTGGGGACATGCAGATGCCCAGTTGGCACCCATGTTTCTCCCCTCATAAAAACCCAAAGCCATCCTCTACAGTTGTGCACTATGTCAGAGCGCAATCTATGGTGTATAATAATCTGCCTCTTCTAGAAGGGTGTGAGGTTCTGAAATGGAACGATGGGGTCTGACTCAAATTTGCATTTCTCCGGTGTCTGCACAGTCGCTGGCCTACAGAACTTTCTTATGTCAGGTGGAGAACTTATTGGATATATAGGAACAAGAAGCCTCTTTTGTGACTTTGAGTGATTTCTGGACATCTTGTTATTGTTTGATTGTCTATTGGGTAGGCTGTGACAGGTAAAATATCAAATATTCAGTGATATGAACCATTTTTGGTGAGCTAAACATGGAAAACTAACCAGGACTGGGGGATAAATAATCTGTAAGGTCTACCTCAGAAAAGTTAAGACTTACATACTAAAACTAACTATCCAGTAAAATTGGGTGTTGAGTTGAGGGCCTGTGACATATTGAGGTGGACCTGTGCAGCCCACTGTCAAAAACATTTGCTCAGGTTGGAGATTTAGGTCTGAAAGCTGGCGGAGAATTGATAGAATTTGCCATCATGTGGCAGATTGCCCACTGGGGAACACATTACCTAAGTATACAAAAAGGATAAAAGCCCACGTTTAAGGAACCAGCAGTGGTAGAGAAAGAGAAAAAACCTGGATGGGGAGGTTGAGAAGACCCAGGAGAAAGACCTTGGTGGGGGGAAATCAAGAGCAAAAAGAATTCCAAGCAAGAGGGACTCATCACCATGCAGAATTGAGACCGAAAGTAACCTTTATTCTTGGGAAAATCACATGAGGAAGGAATCCTTTATAGTTGATTTCTGGATAAAGGGAAGAGGAACAGAGGGGTGAATGATGGGTTCTCATGGTGTGAAAGATTTTGTTGAAGAAACCTCTGTGGCCATGACACCTGAAGGAAAGGATTTGGAAACTTAGGAGGATTGAGTTTACAGTATAAGAAATCAGATGCTAGAATACATAGGGCATTGGTGAGGAGGCCTGCAGTGAAGAAACTCTGGGAAACAAGGGGAGCTGAATGCATTTTAATCAGACAAATCTGTGGGCACCAAAACAAAGTCGGCTCCACAGAGGAAGGGCAGGAAGTGTAAGGGGATGCCGGGTGGGTGAGCCCTGGATTGTCCTGACATATGAAAGACAGATGGGAATGATCCCTAAAAGGCAGAAATCAGGCCTCGTTCCTAGGAATGGGCTTAAATAATTAAATCCATTGTAAAGGGGAAAGGGCGACCTAAAGCCAGAAAGCAGATACGTCATGGAAACGTAGCTGAGCCAGCAGGAAAACCCTCTCAATATATAGGCAAGAGGGAGGGAAGCCTGATAACACATGGCTGTGAAAGAGGAGATAGATATTTTTTTTTAATTGTTGTTGATTTAATTCAGATTCTCTCTTTACAAAAAAAAAAAAAGAAAAGTGCAACAGGGATATGATAACTAGACAGAATGCCACCTGTGGTCAGTGTAGGTAAAAAGAGAAAGTAAAATAGATGAGAAAAGGGTAAAGGAGCAGTTTAAAAGCATAAAGAGGTAACGTAAAACTGAGTGTGGACAAGCCTGCAGGCTTGATAACATGTACAAAAGAGCTTAAGTGATTCCCTTGAAGAAGAACCCTCCAGGCTTTGTGGGTGCTGTGCAGACTTCTTGATGTGGAAAAGACAGAACTGGAGACTAGGCTAAGATGTGGCACCTGCCCCTGGCAGGGGTCGGGGTGAGGGTGAGGATATTTGTAAGAAGAGATTAGGAGACAAGGAGGTTATGGTCTAGAAGCCTGCACAGGCAAGACCAAGAAGAATACAAACTGTCCTGTGGATGCTGATTTGTTAACAATACTTCTTTAATGAGGGTGAACATGGGGGCAGGAAACACATCTTTATGTCCAAGTAGTTCAGTGGGGAATTTGAAAACAATAAATATGCAATTTAGGGAAAGTCTAAAGGGTGCAGAGTTGAAAGGGCTAGGGCTGAGCTGAACTGTAAGAGACAAAGCACACCTGATGGCTCTGGCGTTCCCAGGGAGACAAGGAGGAGAGCTGGGGACCACTGTAGGCAGCAGCAGAAAGCCCTGTGAGTCATAGAAGTTGTTCTCTCTTTCACCCTTTTAAAGTATTTGGCTGGAAAGTCGGCTGAAAGCTGTGAGGTATGGCCATCCAGCTGTCACATACTTTAACACTCGGCAAAAACAACCAGGGCTTTGGTGTGTCTTTATAAAACTGGGAAACTCAAAGATGCTCCTGTATCTGATGCCAGTAAAGAATCTGGCTAGTGAGAAAGCATTTGAAATCAAATTAACTTTGCCTGAAATATACCATTCTCTTTGATTTTTAGAATAATGGCAAATTCAGCAATCTCCATGAGGCCAGAAACAATTTGATGTAAAGGAAATTTGTGAGATGTCTGCTTTGACATTTAAGAATACTCCTTTTTATTATGTGATGCATAGATGACTTTCTTTGTTCAAATTATAAATCCTGATCCCAGTCTAAAAGTGTACAGTAAAGCAATTCTATTACTAGCTGTTTTCAAAGGACTCAAAAGGGAAGATGTGATTTGTGGTTCTGTGAAATGCCTACGTTTTGTTTGAGAACAGAGCCTGCTATGATTCTGACATTAACAGGGACAGAGAACCAACTTAGATCTTCTTGATTTATATTTTGCTTACATTATCCACCACCTCTTAGTTTCCTACAATTTTAATGTCTGCCAATCTACAAGAATACACCCCCCAAAGTGTTCAATGAATGTAATCGTGTGTAAGTTTACCTGCATTCTAAGATAAAACCTGGATAGTCATCAAGTCCTAACTGCCATTCAACCCTCAAACTCACCAGTGGAAAAATGACTTGAGACCAAAGGCCAGTCCTCAGGAGCTGAGTGATGTCAATCCTGTATCTCAAGTACTAGCTCCTGGCACTGAGTTGACAAACCTTGTACTGGGTCCAGTTAGGATAAATTTCCCAAGTTGGACACATACCGAGAGAGAGAGTGTTCTCTTTCTGCAGAATGAGTCATTCTGGAGGCTTTTCAATACTGTATGCATGGGATTATGGACAGGAGTCATCACCACAGTCCCTATCTCCCACTGGTTGAAGTTGCCCTGGGAGGGTGTAACCCCCTCACTGTCAGGCACTGCAGGCAGTCAGAGAAGGGAAAAGCAGACAGACCCACAGGAGGCAGGAGCATTGATCAGGCTGGACACTGAGCTTGCACAGAACTGTCCGCTCTCTGTGAGACTGAAGTGAATGGGGCCTCAGGAATATTGTGTAAGACACTGGGGGCGTGGGGTCTGATGGAGTGCTTTTGTTTTTACTTAATTTCTCCAAAATGCAACGAACCATTTCTATCCACTTACTGAGCTTTCATTGTTATTTACTTATAAATGTTTTCAATCATGCCCTTGACTCTCACCTCACTTCTTCATGTGCCAGCATTTAATGCAAAAACTTCAATTTTTAGATTAGATCGCCAATCTCAGTCTCCAAATCTATTGTTTCCTCTGAACATCTTCCTCATTTTGTCTTTTTACTTCATATTTGAAGGGAGGATACTCAACACAGCCAAAAATAAATTTCAAATAAATAAATAAGTAAATAAAATAATTAAACAAACAAAAAAGAATGTGTGAACCTACATTCCTAGTATTTAAATTGCAATATTATTTTACTAGAACTAAATATACTCATTATCGATAATGGTCGAAAGACATATAGGCAAATGGTGAGCTTTAAGGTGCAAAATATTCAAATGAAAATGTCAATGAAGGATTTGACACTAAGTGCTAAGCACAGGAAACAAGGCAGCACCAAGGTTCCAAGGTCAATTCTCAGTTTCTAAAGCTGATCTGCAGTTGTATTTTGTATTAGCATTTGAACTGGGAATAATGAGGTGATAAACAGCTTTATAATTAGACAAGAGTAGGAAGAAACATCCAAGCAGAAGCTCTAACAGACAACACTATTAGAATGACCACTGCCTGGACCCAGGCCCAGGGAGCACAAGGGACACACAGCATCCCTGCTGGAAACAAAGCATGGTTCAATCTTCCATTGTCAGTCTTTTTATGGCTCCAGAGAGAATGACCTTTCTTAATACCTTATTTCATCATGAAAAGCAGTCATCCTGAGGTCATCCACTGCCAAGGATGTAGAATTTTGTTCAGCAGTTCAGCAGCTAAGGACTTTCTGGTAGTGGATGAATCAGGAAGAAGGTCCCACAATTTCTTGTCAAAGATTGCCACCTCTGTTAAGTTAATCATAAAATAATTTCTAAATTTGAGCAAGACATATTTTGATTAAAAGGTATGGCTTTAACAGTACTTATTAACAGTACTTATTAATGTATTACCTCAACTCTTTAATCCTTTAACAAATACAGCTAGCAAACTGTTTCCCAGATTTCCATAAAACAAAAACCAAAAACACAGATGATCCTTTTTCTCCTTTACATTGCCTTTTCTATATGCAAAATGACAGCATAACTATTGTTCAAAAAGGTTCAAAAATTTTAGTTGACAATGACACTAATAAATTGTTTAACCATTCGTAAACAGTTCTTTCACTATTTTTGTTAAATGATTTTTCAGATGAATTCATAAATGATTAGAACACATACTACTGAATGATTGATCACTGCTGTTCTAAATTGCCACCCCTGTTTCAGTAGGCCCTGAGATTTCAATGATCTGATCTTAGGATGCTGTTCTAGTGCATACTTTCCATTAAACAATATTACAGACACAAAATAGCGCCTTTGCCGTTGCAACAATATCCCAAACAACAACAAAAGAATGAAGCAACAGCAAAGATTAAGATGTTTGAATAAACATTAAGCAGATGTTAACAGCATCACGTTACCAGTATCACCACTGGAGTGACTGTTGCTTCCTTGTTCCTGACTTTCTCTTGTGTGGCTGGCGTGTCCCTGGGACCTCTGCTTTCACTCATTCCATGTGAAGATATGCAACTCTTTCCGCTAAACTTTTGAAAGAAATCTGGTTCTCTCCCAAAGGCAAGACCTGAAAAAAAATGTTAGATTCCCTTTTAATCATGTCCTTAGTCTTTACCAAATCCTGAGAATATGTTTGTAAAATTAATATGAGAATTTCAATAAGATACACTTGCAGGGGGGTGCAGCAACATATACTCAGCTGATGTGTTGCTTCTGAGAAACCTAAAAAGCCTTATATGTGTGACATGATTTCAACTTCTCTTTCAGCAGCTATCTTGTGTCAAATCCCATCTGGCAATTCAAGTCCTGAATTATTAAGGCTAAAGAACTGTGGCTACGTTCAGTTCCCATGTACAGCCTTGGCTTGACTAGAAGGCTCGATTAATTACCAGATCAAAATTGGGCTGGGATTTGCTTTGTAAATTGCTAAACAGTTTAACTGGGTTATAGAGAAAGACTCTATATGACATCAGATGACCTTCCTAAAAGCTTATTTCTCTCCCAACTGCTCGTATTGGAATCAATTTCAGGAGTCATTCAAAATGAGCGGTTTATTAGCTTCCTAAATGCATTTACTACATGCCAGCTGTCCGTCTCACACCAGTCTACCCTTGTCTTTCAGTGACCCCTTGAATAGATGCTGCTGCCTTGATCCATCACCCAGGAAACCCAGGGCACAGAGTCGTGTGGTTGGCAGACTGGGTTCCAAGGAGAAAGAAGTCATCCCTGAGGTGTGGGCAAGGGGATGATGTCACGAGGCAAGGCTCTAATGGTAACACAATTAAATTTGTCCAGGATGAGTTTAGAAATGCATTGTTTTCTCAGATCTCTAAGTGTGTTTCAAGCATTTGAAATTCCTTCGATTAGATCCAAATTAATTAGAAGCGAATGTGAGTAATATCTCCATGACAGTTCTAGGCCTATTCTATAGTTGGCTTAAACTTTATTGTTTTAAAAAAGTCTCATTAACCCAAAATATTCTGCAGGAGAGATTTGCAAGACTTTTTAATTTTTTCACTTAAATGGTGAGGTCATTATTATCCGTTGTCAGAGGCTCACTCTGAACAAAATGTAAGTTAATCATAAAATAATTTCTAAATTTGAACAAGACATATTTTGATAGAAAGGCATGGCTTAAACAGTACTTATTAACTTACTATCTCAACTCTTTAATTCTTTACTAATACAGCTAGCAATCCGTTTCTCAGATTTCCATAAAACAAAAAACAAATTACCCGTTTTCTCCTTTACATCGCCTTTTCTGTAGGCAGATGACAACATGTTTATTGCTCAAAACAGGTTAAAAAATTCTAGTTGATGATGACATAAAAATTCCCCAAATAATTAAAAAAATTGTATGTTACAGTGTAAACAAAACTGAAACAAGTTAAAATAATTTTGGACAAATATTTATTATAAAAATACATTTAAATACATTGAAAAATATCGGTAAATATAATTTTGAAGTAAATAAAAAATACTTTATTTGTAATTTAATGTCTTATTTCTATGATAAAAACATGAATATTATGAAACATGAATTTATTTTGTGGAAATATATAATAAAAAGGATAGTATAGGCATCAATAAATAGAAGCATTAATAAAACAACAAAATGCAGAATAATAAACACAAATGCACCATTTAAAATATCAAATATCATACCTGAATGTCTTTCTGATTTCACACAGAGACATTGGCTTTCTATCTGTTGGGTCTATACAAATGTCATAGTTAATGACCATATTTTCATAGATATCATGGGATAAAACTGAATTACGTAGTTAATGGTAATGAGCACTGTTAGGTTATGCCTTAAATTCCACAGGGAAAGGGTTAAATTACTTTTCTGCTCACTAAGTTGTCGTGTGCATACAGTCAAAGCTTCTCAATGATGATGATGAAAAATTTAGAGATACTAAAACATGGAAATTATACAGACTAATATGCATATGTTAACATAGTTTTTGTTGTTGATTTTTTTTTTTTTTTTTTCTTTTTCAATTGCAGCAAAAATTCAGCCCCAAACTACTGGAGCCTTGCTGAGCCAAGTGAAACTGTGTTGCTTTCCCTGGGGATGTTTGAGAACAAGAAAGAAACATTGAGCAGAATGGTGTAGAGGGAAGAGCCAGTGTGAGCTGAAAGGCCTAGAAAAGTCAAGTCATCTTTGTGAGGCTCTGTTTACTTGTGTGCAAAATGGAGGTAGTGACAGGGTTAGGGTAAAGCACAGATGCAACAAATATAAATGACCTAGCTTTGTGCCTGGCATCTAGCAGGTCCTCAATAATGACAATAAGGCAAACACGACTCATATCCAACAGTTCTTACGCTTTTCCCTGAGTCTGGCCAGTAACGACTGTTCTGGCTTGACCTCTGGGGTCTGTTTCCCTCTCTTGCTCTTGACAGAGGCCTCTGTCTTGCCAGACATGGCCAAGTGAAGGATTTTAATACAGGGGCCTGGAAACAGGGAGAGGAGAAGAGCCGGGACTGAGCAGGCTGTGGGCACTGGGGTACAGGGAAGGCATTAAGAGCCATTTATGAGGTAATTAGACGGGGGGACTGGGAGAGAAGAGCAGGATGGCTTCAGGTCTCAGAGTCTTCACGGTGTTTGCAAAAAAGTAAGTGAAAGGCAAATTATTGTAAAAGTGTTTTTGGTTCCTCGAATACGTTCTTTTGGTATTTATTTTTATTAACATGAATTTATTTTCTAAGTTAAAAATCATTATATATGTATCATAAAATCAATCAATGAGGGGAAAAGGACCCCTTCTGATAAACACAAAAATCTGAAATCAAGGGTAAGGGAACCACATTCTTCTACTAACATTCAGTTTATTTTTTAATTGAAGTATAGTTGATTTACCGTGTTGGGTTAGTTTCAGGTGTACAGCAAAGTGTAGAATATGTTCTTTTGAATTCAGCACCACTCTGGGTCTGAAGGATGCAGAGCCTGGCTTCAGTGGCACTAAAATGCACATGGTCATCATCTTCTGGAGGGACTGAAGTGTACTTCTGACTGCTGACATACACGAGGCAGGCCTCTTGGATTCGTCCTTCATACCCAAATCTGTCCTATCTTAGAAAGTCCAAATACCACGTCTGCCATGATCACCACTGTTCCTGGTTCATCTCACTGGCAGAAATATTTTGCAAGAACTCCCTTTATGTTTTACCTGTGCCTATCTTTGGTCAGAATCCTTAGAAGAAGAACCTGGGGTAGAAATTCAGCTGCATGCGATTCCTTGAGGGAGAGCCAGCAGGAGGAAGGGGGTGTAGGGAGATGGGATCCGCTGGAGAGGAGTCAAGGACAGGTATGGTTTCACCAGGACTCCACCTCTGGTCAGCTCTGACCTGCCCACAGAGGAAGCTCTGGAGCATGAACTGTATCACTGAGCTGCTCCATCCTTGAGGCAGAAAGTCAGCCTTTAGACCCTCAGGCCAGTCAGCTATTGACTGTGGGCTCTGCCTAAGCTCCTGGGAAGGACATTTCACTGAAGTGTCTTCCCTGGAGGAGGAGAGAGTACAGCCACCCAGTCTAGGGTCCTGGATGGTGCATCAATGGCAGCACCCAGGACCCAGCTACATCAGGAGCAGCACTCTTCCTGAGGGCCTTTCTCACTCTCCATCTTGTATATTCATAGTTCTGCCCTATTTCTACTAGACTGTGAATTAGTTGAGAATAAATTAAGTGAAATTACTTATCTTTGCAGCTTGCAAAATACCTAGCCCAGCTCCCTGTATACGATAATACTGGGAAGAATTTTGGAATTGGTTGCCAGGACTTAATTTCTAACTGGTGGAGATCCAGAACATGGTTCCCATTCATTTTACCCCAAAATGGAGTAGAACATTAACATTCATGAGGAAACATCTTGAAAGTTCAGAAATGGGCAGTTTTACTAACACGGATATAACCAGAGTTACCAAGGTATATGAGGATCCAAAGACAAAGTGGGTTCAGAAGGGCATGGATTAACCAGGTTTCCTCAGCTGCTAAGTGACTTGCTTGTACACATGAAACTTACATACATGATTCATTTCTAGGCCTCAGGAAAATGACACATTTCTATACATTATGGATCTTCAGATATTCATAAAGACTGAATTGGGAATGTTAAATATGTGAATGCCATGGTTTTGGTAGGCATATTTGTGGAATAAGTGAATGACATATGAAATTGTAGAATGTGTCATAAATACATGTTATAAAACCCCTGAAAGAGCAATGAGAATGAAGATGGGAAGAAAATCTGAGAATAATTCTGCTTTATGCAGATTTACTCAGTGATCTTATCCAGCCTCTTTGCTGCCTATGCTGTCTGTGCTCTGAAGACTCCCAGGTTTAAATATCCTTCTTCGATTCCTCACCTATGCTATTGTCCCAAAGGTGGGTGACACATTTACCTGAGAGCCCAGGCAGCTTCCTGCAGCTGGAGCATAAAAAAGATCATTGTCGCCCACATCATCATCATCATCACCATCGTGGTTACGAAGGATTTTGTGAATTTGTGTTTTATGTATCCTTCTGTAATTCCATAAAAATAAAGTCTACTTGGATTAGTTTGCTGATTTTCTCCAATACTGTTATTTTCTCTTGAAATTAGGGTTTAGCCACGTACATGCTGCTGATGGCAACGTTGCTGATGTATTCTTATATTTTTTCATGGGATGAACTTCGGAAGAAGATTAAGCTCAGCCTTCAGTGGTTAAGAATCTCCGTTCTTGAAAGCTAAATGGAAGCTGATCGTAAATCTCTGGATGCTTCCAGGAACTGTTCATTTGGCAATGTGCTGACAATGTAATTAGTAATATATAAAAAAATAAGAACTCCCAAAGCAGAAGACTGGTCTCATGACCTGGCAAAGATGCAGGCGGGGAGTGGGATTAGAATGGGGTGTAATCATCTTATACCTCCATGCAGAAAATCCTAGAAGAAAAGTGCTTCTCCATTAGCTGTCACTGAGAATTGTCTGTCTCCTGGGAGTAGCCTGGTGACAATATTTTTTGCTGAATTTCACAAGAGCACCTATAACTCAGGCCATGACCTTGGCATGCTAAAAGAGCAGAGCTATTCCATCACTTCACAGCGGCTGTGCTCTGAGGTCAGGAAATGTGGGCATCTCTGGTGCCCTTAGGAGGGAGCGTTTGGGAGGATGTTCTTTAATTATTCCTTAGACAAGGGAGGGTTGAGGTGGGTTTGAGGTCTGGGGAGACTTTGCTTTTTTTCTATCCTTTCCTGGGTCCTTCTCCTCCTGGACCACTGCAGATGAGAAGGCAAGGAGCGTTCTCTGGAGGCAAGACTGAGTCGCTGTGCCAGCTGTGTGTGGTTTCTGCAGCTGCCTGTCTTCCAGGAGTCTGAGTACAGCCTGGTGCTCATGGCTCCCACAGCTGAGGAGAGTAAGAGATGAGCTTTGCCTTCCTGCTGGTATTCCACAGATACAACATGGGCTGGAGGCCCAGTGTGAAGATGTGCAAGCAGGCAGAGCTACGTGAGCACAGAGAGTAAGAAAGCACTGCCTGGGGCTGCCAGAGAGAGCACGCTGACCCAGAAGGACAGCACTGGACAGGGCCTGACTCCTTCCTTCCTTCCTCAGTGTTACGCTCAGAATATAATAAGAGGGTGTCCGCTTTCCCTCCCCTACAGGCACTTAACACAAACCTGCATTGAAACGGGACTATTTTTAAACCTAATTGTAGGAGTGATATTTATAGATTTTATTTTGAAAGCTGTTTTTCCCCCTCGCCTGCTGTAGAACAATCTCTTCACATTTGCCTCTGCTTTCTGCAAGTTCTCATGGTCCCAGACCTCGGACTGTCCCCTTCTGCCTCACATGGTAAGCATAGGTTGGGGTGGAGTCAGGAGAGAGGAGGGGTCATGTCTGTGTGTCTTTCCCATCTCCCTCATGTGCTTGCTTTGTGACTTTCAGCAAATTTTTCAACTTCTCTGTGTCTCAGTTTCTTCAGCCATAATTTGGGGATAATATCATCACTTACCTCAGGGGAGTGTCATGAGGATGAAATGAGCTAGCATCTGTAAGTCAGTTCAGAACAGTTTCTGGGACACTGTCACAACTATATAATTCTTTACTTTTATTAGTATTATATTTGCAAAGCTGATTATAGTCAAAGTGAATGAAGATTAGCCTCCATCCCTCTCTGCTGGGGTCTTAGAATTAAATCTTTGATCCACTCCAGCTCTGGAAACCCTACACCTTCAGCCACTGCCTCTGTCCAGCTCCGCTCCCAGCTCTCCTGTGATTTAGGGTCCCCAGGGAGAACCACGGGGCCTGCAATGCTGAATAAGACCCACTCTCGCTGCTCTTCCCATGCTTGGCATCTGCCAAGGATCAGCTTCTGCTTGGTGCTACTCCCAAATTCAGATGGATTGTCCAGGTTCCTTCTGGGATGAAAAGACATCCTGCTTATTTCAGACCAATGGGAGTCCTGCTGCCTTTTCTTGTTTGAGTCAGACTTTCCTCCAAAAACAGAAGGGGCATCGTGACGAGTGTCGTTGACCAACCCCTATATGCTTGTAGAAAAATTATACGCACACATACATATATATGCACCAATCTCATGATCCATAGTTATAGCTAAGTAACATATTTAATATAATAATGATATTAAAATGAGGTTTTCAATTTTTAGTCTAATAGGAAAATGCTAATGATATTATTTTTAAGTGAAAAAGACAAGACATAAAATTGTATATGTAGCATGGTTTTATGCACACACATTTAAATGAAAGGAAAAAAAAACTGCAAACTTACATGGTGGTGAGATTATAGATCATTTATATTTTCTTTATAATTTTCTATATCTTCCAATATTTTTATAATGAATTTATAGTACTTTAATATGTTGTGACATAAAAAGCAATTAATAGTACTATTTTACTTGTTCAAGAAAACTTGAACAAGAAGGATTTACTCAACCCCTTGGGTATCATAATCTGTGTTCCCCATTCATCAGACAGGAAATCTAACTCTGATGCTGGAGGATCCATTGAAGAACTGCAATGGAATCTTGGAGGATTTGTTGTGAGGACTCTCAGCTTCCCTGACTAGGAAATGAGGGAGCTGGAAGCTCCAATTCCCTCCTCAGTGCTAACATTTCACAAAACTTAAAGTAATACATATTACTAACAAATTTGGTGACCTTATTGGGGGAATAAAGTCTTGTCAACGATATGGTGAACCATCTGCAAGATTTCTGATTGTGTGTGTGTGTGTGTGTGTGTGAACTTTCTCTCTGATTATATACCCAGAGGCCAAGAGCTCTCTTTCTCCGTTGGCAAGTCTCACTCTGGGTACTGTGATTTCCTACACTCTCAGTTTACCCCTGCATGCCAGTACACATCCTCAGGACGGGGGACCATCTGCACTCATCCAGATGAGAAGATGCAGCCAGCTCTGAGTGCCTTGGGGTGCTCTGTCTGGTGACGCAGAGTGACACAGGACATCCCAGGCTGCTGCGATGGAACCACCATGCAGTCACAAGCCTTGGTGTGATGATAAAACTGTGTGGTCACACCTAAAGGACACTGATCTAACCATTTCTTCAATGATGCTGAAGTTCACTATATTTTGGAATGAACTTTCTTTAAATTTTCATGTAACTCAGTACGGGGGAAAAAGTTATTTTAAAAGACACAGATTGCACTTATGTTGCTTACACACACTGTAAATCAAATCACCCTTAGGCAAAAAACCATCAAAAATGCAAATTTTGAAAAAATGCAAATAGAGGAAAGGGGCAAATGAGGAGCATGATTTGCCCTTTGACTTTTGGGATTATAGGCAGATCAGGGTTAGAAGGGGCAGGAACACCCAGGTAAGCTCTCTTTCCTTCTCATGGTGTGTTTAGTCCCTGTCAAAGCTAACTTCAACTCTGACCTGGGGGTCAGTCAGTTAACACTATGACAGGTGTCTTGGTTTATATATGGCCTCATATCATGAATTCCATGACAGAAAACTTTCTAAGGCCACAAAGCAAATCATGGAATGCTCATCTGAGCACCTCAGGGGAGGACACAGCCCACTGATATTGAATCCAGAGTGGAGGAGAAGGAGGGAGGCCAGTTTCAGTTACCAGCTGCCCAGGTCCATGGGTGATCCTGTCCCCACCGCTGGAGCAACCCTCACAGGGCGCTGTCGTGCTGAGGTCTCTGTTGTGAGTGAGGAATCCCCAGCAGTGGCTGCTCCAGGTCCATCACCCGGCTCCTGCAGGTGTCCCAACAGTCCCTGCCTTCCCGACATATGGTACTTCTCACCTCCTGCCCGTGGCTTCCTTCCTTCTGGTACAGCGTGGCTTCCAAGGGATCCCTGCATGGCACTCAGGGACGTACAACTCCGAAGTGAGGGGCACCAGGCAGGTAAATGCTTCCTTCTTTCTGTGCAAATGGGTGGTCCTGAGATGCACGCCCTACTGCTTCAGTGTCCACGGCAACAAGCCCCAGCTTACATGCAGTGGCTTCCAGGTATCAGCACACCCTCGTTTTTCACTTCTCCCCTAAGACCATGCTACCTCTCCCCCAGACTCTCCTCTCCCCAGACTCTACTTTCTAGGGAACCCCTGTATGACACCAAAGTAGGAGCTGGGGAGCAGACCCCGATGCCATAACGGGGGTGGGCAACATTCCGAGAGAGACTTGGAGCAGAAAACAGAAACCCAGTGAGCCCAGAGGAAGCAGAAAGCCTATGCCTTGTGTTTTATTTTATGCAAATAAATATGCAGTACTTCCTTATTTATGGAGTGGATATAAGAATGAACGAATAAACCAACCAAATAGTTAAAACAAGTCAAGGGTGAGAAGGGCAAAGGAGGAACACCCAGTACCTAAGGCAATTCCTGAAGGTAAGGTGGGCCCAGCTGAGCATTTTTAATCCTGACTAAGCAACATGTAGGCATTTATGTTGCCTGGATCTTAAAGTCAGGAAGGATGGATTTTTACACTTTAAAATTTCCCAGGGTCTCAGGATTTCTGTGCAAATAAAAACATTTAATCCATTTACTTGATCCACTTCTCTGTTTAATATCCATTTTTTGAGCACCCACTATATGCCAGACAGAATTCTGAAACACCTTGCCAACATGTGTGCCTCTGCCTTACACATACACATGTACACACAAGGAGGCTGTGGTTTGGGGACCAAACCTATATGCTGCGGAGCTGCCTTTCCGGCTCCCGCACTGGCTCAAGACTCTGCCTCCATCCTCCTGCCCTCATCCCTTCAGCATCCCCGGGCCTGCTGTAGCCTGGGGATGCGATCTGAGCATTTGTGCTGCCATCCCAACTTCCTGCCCGGCCGCTGAGTCCTTACCTCTCTGAAGTGGTATTGCCTGGGCAGTTTCTTCAGACAAGGGCTGTCCAACAGGACTTTCTGTGGTGATAGAAAAGTTATTTTAATGTACTTTAGTTTTTAATTTATATTTTATTAACTTGTTTTGGATTATAGTTGATTTACAATGTTGTGTTAATTTCAGGTGTACAGCAAAGTGATTCAGTTATACATATACCTGTATGGGTTCTTTTTCAGATTCTTTTCCATATAGATTATTACAGAATATTGAGTAGAATTCCCTGTACTACACAGTAGATCCTTGTTAGTTATCTATTTTATATATAGCAGTGTGCATATGTTAATCCCAACCTCCTAATTTATCCCTCCCCACATTTCACCTTTGATAACCATAGTTTGTTTTTGAAATCTGTGAGTCTGTTTTTATTTTGTAAAAATGTTCATTTGTATCATTTTTTATTAGATTCCACATATAAGTGATATCATATGATATCTGTCTTTCTCTGTTTCCACTATT
This sequence comes from Phocoena sinus, assembly GCF_008692025.1. NCBI lineage: Eukaryota > Metazoa > Chordata > Mammalia > Artiodactyla > Phocoenidae > Phocoena > Phocoena sinus. Next base: position 4,177,433 of record NC_045775.1, on the reverse strand, counting down.
TACAGTAACCAAGACATGGAAGCCACCTAAATGTACATCGACAGAGGAATGGATAAAGAAGTTGTGGTACATTTATTTTATTTTTTTAGTTTAAGTACCATTAATTTACAATGTTGTGTCAGCTTCAAGTGTGTAGCAAAGTGATTCAGTTATACACACACACATATATATGTATATACATATATATACATATTCTTTTTCAGGTTCTTTTCCATTAGAGGTTATTACAAGATATGACGTATAGCTCCCTCTGCTATACAGTACGCCTGTGTTGTTTATCTAATTTATTTATATCTAGTAGTGTACATATGTTAATCCAAAACTCCTAATTTACCCTCCCCCCCCATTCCACTATCCCCTTTGGTAACCATAAGTTTGTTTTCCATGTCGATGAGTCTATTTCTGTTTTGAAAACAAGTTCATTTGTAGATGGAAATGTTTTGATCTGCACCGTCCAAAATTACAATAGTTAGCTACAGTGTGACTCGGAAGCTGAATTCTAAATCGTATTCAATTTTAATTTATTTACTTTGGAAAACCACGTGATGGTCAGCGCCTACTGTATTAGACAGCACAGCCCTATGCCGTTCATGGTCACACCCATGTGTCAGCATTTTACAGACCTCTTCTTCCCCTGGAACAACCTTGTCCTGCTTCCCATTCTCAAGTCAGGCCATTAACTTGTGAATTTTCAAAAATCCCAAACAGTGGAAAAGTCTGTGAGAATTTGCAAGAGTTTTGGCAAATGATGAGAAAAGCAGATGGAGGCAGAAGACCCAGTAAGGGCTGAAGAAGAGGACGGACATCTATAAATCTCCGAGGATAATAAGAGGAGAAAATGCTATTATACAATTCAGTTTCATAAATGACTAAAAGGCACGGGGGGGCTTCCCTGGTGGCGCAGTGGTTGAGAGTCCGCCTGCCGATGCAGGGGACACGGGTTCGTGACCCGGTCTGGGAAGATCCCACATGCCGCGGAGCGGCTAGGCCGGTGAGCCATGGCCGCTGAGCCTGCGCGTCCGGAGCCTGTGCTCCGCAACGGGAGAGGCCGCAACAGTGAGGGGCCCGCATACCGGAAAAAAAAAAAAAAAGGCACTGGGGATTAGAGTGACTAACGGAATGAGGGAATCACTGAGTGAAATCACGTTTGAGCTGATAACAAAAGTGCTCGACTGGGCTCAACAGAAACTGTGGGTGCGTGAGGATTGGGAGGAAAGAGCTGAAGTGAATGGGAAGAAGGTGCTTGAGTGGGAAATGGGAGAGGCCCAGTGGTTGGAGGCCGCACGTGGGCAGGTGTCAGAAAACCACAACCCTGCTCCCCTCCTCAAACAGTCGAGTTTGCCAAATTGTATGCAGCCTCTCAGATTTCCACCTCAGACGGGGTTTATGGCATGATACGTGTTTTCATCACTTCCCTAAATGAAAGATAGTGAATGAAAACACAGGACAAGAATGGTTGTCCTGGTACCTGCTCAGTGTTCATGTGCCCAGGGATGCGACACTGATTATGCCCCGTTATAAGTTGGAGACGATCTGAGAAGGACCACACACAGCAGTGAGATAACTTCAAAGTCTGAACAAAGGAAAAATGATGGCAGGATCAACCATGTTATTTAAAGTTTAAATACACTGTGGAATCGAAAAAGAAGAGGTACAGATGAACTTATTCATAAAACAGAAAGAGACTCACAGACATAGAAACAAACTTATGGTTACCAAATGGGAAAGGGGGGCGGGATAAATTAGGATTTGTGGATTAAGAGGTATACACTACTATATATAACATAAACAACAAGAATCTACTGTATAACACAGGGAACTATACTTAATATTTTTTAATAACCTATAATGGAAAAGAATCTAAAGAATATATATATATATATATATATATATATATATATATATAGTTGAATCACTTTGCTGTACACCTGAAACTAACATGATATTGTAGATCAACTATACTTCAATTTAAAAAAATCACTAAAAAAAGTTTAAAAACACTCTATCAGGTCCTGGAAAAGCACAGCAAAGAGAATTTAAAAAGTCATGAATCGACATGTAACCTCAAAGCACTGGGGACGCAGCACCAAGATGAGTGTCCCCGAGGACACACGGAGACGCCTTTCATCAAAATCACTGTCCAATGCAGTGGGATGGCGCAGAGACCAACCTGAATACCGGGTCACCCAAAGCCCCCTCAGTTTCTCCTTTCAGGCCAGAGAAAGGCTACCCTGCTCTGCAGCAAGCTTTGGCTTGGTGTGTTCAAGGTTCGGAGAAGGGAACTCTCTAACACAGAATCTGACTTCCACCAGCAGATGTCCTTCTCCAACAAATCAAATGCAAAAGAACCCAGGCTCAGACTATTGTGTGTTTTGCCTTTTCAGAGCCTTGGTTTTTTCAGGGGCTTCAAGTGTGTAGGGGCCTGGCTTGTTGCCAAAGCATCTGCCAAGCCTCTCTCTCCTCGGCTTGGGTGATGGAGGGTCCTTGAGCAACAAGCTTAATGGTGTTCACCTGACATGGCAGAGCTGGCTGGGGGCCATCAAGGAAGAGGTGGGGGAAGTGTCCAAGGGAGAAGGACCTCCAACTGTTACCCTCAGAGCCTGGGAGTGGGGCTGGGGGAGGGTGGTGCCCCTGTCTACCGCTGAGATAACAGTGTGTGTGGATCTGATCATCTTAAATCACTGAGATTCTATCACTGAGAATGACTTTGCTCCAGCTGGCATGCAGATGACCCAGTGCTGGACCAAAAAGGCAGATGGAGGCCGCTGATACTCAGTACCCAACACTCCTGATCGGAGGCTGGCATGGTTAGATGTGCCTTCCAGCCCCTTGGAAGCCCTGTGAGGGCCATTTAGGTGATGAATGGCCTGAAGAAGGAAGCTGATGGGAAAATTCCCTCTGGCTTTAGAGCACGAATCTCCCCTGCTCTAAAATGAAATACGGCAGTCAGACCTCCTCACAAATCATGTGGAGGGTTTATTCATATCGGGGGAGGTGAACTTCCAAAAGGTATTGTCATTGACATTAGTGAATTCTCTCCTTTACCCCAGGAATTTTTGTTTGTTACCATGTCTTTCTTAGATTAATCTGAAACCAAAGAAAAATGGAGATAGGAGAAAAATCTGTATTTTCTACACTGGAAAATGTGCACATGGGTCATGTAAAGCTAGGGTAAAGGAGGATGGTGCGGAGTAGGGGCTTTGGGGAGGATACGTAGAAATTAGGAAGTAAAAAGTATATAAGAAATCAACACTGATGACCTACTATGCGTCAGGCACTATACTTGGCAAATGTATACATTCTATTTTCTATAAAGCCTCCTGATGTCCTTTAAGACTGAGACCACATTCCCTGTTCTATAGATTTGGAAGAGGCTACATGCTTTAGAAAACCTAACAGAGCCAATAAGTGATGGATATAATGCTTGGACAAGTCTGTCTGAATCCATATCATAAACATGAAGAACACGGTGTCCAACCCCAGGCCAGGAACATGCATTCTCCAAGTCTTTGATTACTTAATCTCCAGCCATCCTTCCAATTTTAGCTCACATGTCACTTCCTTAAAAAGACCTTCCACAGCTCCCCTGGGCACCCTCTTCATTACCCTCATTGCTACTGTGTAAGTATTTTGTTCAGTATTTGCTGGTGACCATATCTGCTTTGGTTATTATTATATTCTTAGTGCCTCACTCATAACAAATAAGCATTTCCTGAATGAATGAATGAATGACAGTTAAGTAGCACCGATGGACTAAAGTCCATATTTTGCCTTAATAGTGCCTCTTGTGTATTTTTAGAGCCAGTTATGACTCTTAAAAAAGCCATGTTTTGTCTTTCACTTCTGTTCTGGAAAAACAAAATCCAGCATTGATCTTGCCTGGACATGTCTCCCAAAATACCGAATGCCCGTTCCATCCGTAAAACATTCACTGGACTTTTTGTTTATTCATCTTCATTCTTCACCAAGCATCAAGTCCTATATGCTCAGTTATTAGTAATAAATACCCAAAGTATTAAATATGTAACTGGACAATCTGTTATATTAGTTACATAATAGAATTGTGGTGGGTATAAATGTTAATAAATAACAATGCAATATTATTAGTGATCACTTATACTTGCAAAATGATGAATTATGCAGGAGCCTCTAAATTCTTGAATGTAACATTATATTAGATGGAAACTATCAAAAGTATATTTTATTCATAGCAGACTCTCAACATTTATACTTTTGACAGGTCCAATCATCTCGCTCCGACTTGAGATTAAAGGAGGCTTGGTGTGAGATAGATTCAGGTTAACTCTTGGCAAACTGCTGGGACACCATGACTTTTCACAGAATGCCCCAGCTCCACTGTGTTCAGGGAACACCTACTCTGCAATGTATGTGAATTCAAGTCCAAGGGCTTCTCAGAGGCACAGGAAAGGGGCACTCACTTGGCAGTGGCACAATGGGAACTTGCCAGATGGTCAGAGCATATGCTCCAGCGACTCCCGCCATCTGGAAATTTATTTGCAGGTCACAGAACAGTTTTGCATGGCTCTGGCCTCAAAGTCAAAATCGGTTGTTTAGCACCATAGAGTGAATTTCTCAGAGAGAAATTTTGGAAAGGAGGTATCTATTGGTTCTTGAGCACCTACTACTTGGTATGTATGTTACTTCTTCTTTTCTTTAATCTTTGCATCCACCCTGAGATAGAAGCATTATTACACATTCCAGCCCTCATTCTAAAGCTCAATAAACACTCAGAGTCATTGTATAGCTTGTCCAAGATCAAGGTAAGTGGCCAAGTATGGACGTGAACCCAGATCTACCTTAGGTCAAAACAGATTATGCTTTTATTCCATCCCAGGCCCTCCTGAGGCAACTCAAATTATATCTTTGCCATTCTTCCTTTTTCGGTAGTATTTCAAGTGCTATTTCCACTCAAGCACAAACACCAATCAGACTCTGGTTGTGTGCTGATTACTATGTAATCCTTGGAGAAAACATGGCAAGTAATCAAGATTCAATCTCTTCTTCCATGAAGTTTTAAAGAATTAAAAAAATCTTAGATTTACTTAATATTATTATTTTAAAAGTAAAATTAGAACTGGTTTGCTTGTTTGTTTGTTTACTCCCTTTAACTACACCATGAGCCTGAGACGGAGCCCATCGCAGGGCCACCAGCACCATCCCTACCTTTCCACTGAAGTTGTTTCTGTCAAAGCATCCAAACCCCCAATGTACAATGCTCAGACCTTGTCCTCTAACTCTCAGTCCTGCTTTGCAGAGTGGTAGGATTTCTGTTTCCCTGTTCGGTTTACCCACTCTGGGATTTGCTAGGGGCCTCCTTGAATTTTCAGTGAACTGCCAGCTTCTCAGTCCAGGGAAGTTCCTGAGACCTCTGGGAGGACTCCGTGCAAAGCCCATGTGCCACCTTGTGGCTGGATCAGGAATTTCTCCTTCCTGGAATTCTGGGGCCAGGAGACAGCCACCAGGGACTCAATGTGATTTTAATCAACTTAATTTGATTTGTTTTTAAACTTGTTTTATCTTATTTGTCCTCAGTGAGGTCAGTGATTCCACTAATCTTCTGACCTTTTGTTTTAATTGAAGTATACTTGATTTACAACGTTGTGTTGGTTTCAGGTGCACAGCAAAGTGATTCAGTTATACATACATTTATAATATAATATAATATAATATATATTCTTTTTCTTTTCCCTTATAGTTTATTACAGGATACTGAGTACTGTTATCTGTGCTATACAGTAGGTCCTGGGTGTTTATTTTGTATATAGTTGTGTGTATATGTTACTCCCAACCTCCTAATTTATCCGTCCCCCTCCCCTCCCTTCCCCTTTGGTAACCATCAGTTTGTTTTCTATGTCCCTCAGTGTCTAGGTTGACTTTGGTCTATCGAGGAAGAGTTGTCCAAGAGAATCTTCCTCGCTTTTCTAATTTCTAATTTCTAATTTCTCATTTTATACCTACTACTTTCCATATGCTTTCATGATATTCCTTTGGAAAATGCAAATTCAGCTTTATGACAAAAAGTGATACTTCTGGTTAGGTTTAAAAATGGAATCCTTTGGAAAACTAAAAATACAGAAGAGAAAATTCTTTAAAAGAAATACCTCAATCTTCATGTTTGGGATTCACGTGGTGCAATGAATGACCAGGGCCACTATGTAGAAGGTTTTTTCCAGCTTATTTCTATACTCCTTTCTCTAAATCAATGGTCCTCAAAGTCGACTATATACTGGAATCACCTTGGTAATTCTGATGGGTAGCCAAGTTTAAAAAACACTGTGAATCTAGACCCAGAATGCCAAAAACAATTTATTATTTGTACATCTTATACTAACCCGCAATACCGATCAGTCTGATGTGCCTTTGTTTGAGAGAAAACTATTAAGTGGAAACAGTTGGAACGACATGGTTCACACAAGGGTTAGTGACCTAAAGTTATTAACTCAAGGTTAACTATTAAATACAGCTTTACCTATAGCTACTGACCGCAGCACTTCAAAGTCACAGAGTTCACACTAGCATTTTTGTGTTTCTGGAGATTTGTGTGAGAAGAAAAGCAGAGTATATAATGGGAAATACCTTTAGATTTACCCAGAGTTCTTACCGAGACAGTTCTGATGTTTGCTAGTTAGAAACAATAAAAGAAGTGGATGGTGAGTAAGTAGTGGTACTTAGGGTCTTGAGAGGTGTACACAGTGCACTATTTCTAGAAGAACTTGGCAACTTTAGAAGGTCTACACTCTTTGTATACTTAACATGCTTTGTCTTTATAACACTGTTGGGTTCTATAGATATTTGGCTTTTCACTTCACTGCATTTTTTCATTGAACTAACAATATTTAAACAATAGGTACTCATTTTTAACGTTGTTCATAGTAATGAATAAAACATTGCGTGTATGAATGAAATAGGTCACACTTTCCTCTTCCAGATATGCAGGGAGTTAAAATAATGCATGTGACCCACCCAAAAATCCAGTCATAAATATAAATGATACATGTGTTCATATGTTCACTCTTTTTAAAAAGAGGGCTTTGTAGGGTTTGTAATATTAAATACATGCAAAACAGGAAATGAATGTTAAAGCTGAAGAGTTTATACAGTTAAAAGGGGCAACCAAAGAGATGGTATCAGGTAACAGGACCAGAATTTAGGTAAGTATATGATATATGCAAGTTAATGTAAATCGATTAACCAAAAATATAATTAATAGTACTTTTTAACCAATGTCTTAAAAAAAAAGTGCAGTTTTCCTTTAAAATGATGCAATATATCCAGGACTGTTTCTGTTGAATTTTTCTTTGAAACCCCAGAAACGTAGTCATTATTTCACAGGATGCAGCATTTTGAAGATCAATGATGGCTTATAATAGGGCAGTGGATAATCAGAAAAGGATCCCACTTCAGCCCAGACCACTCTGGGCTATCATGAATCTACCTATTTTTCCCAGAGATGAGAACTCGATGGATATTTCTCTCTCGGTTGCCTGTGAAGAGAAAACTGTACCTTTTTTTTTTAATGTTTTATTTTCTAGGGAAGCATACAGTAGAATTAAATTTTAGATTTAATCTATCTCTCTGAGAACAGATCAAAAAAAAAAAAAAGCCACAAAAGCATAGATTCTAACGCTAAAACCTGCACTTTTTCTGTTTCCAGTTCTCGTGGAAGAGGAAGGGATAGAGAAATGGATAGAAACTAAAATTTTGGAGCACCTGGAATAGTCTAGACTCTGCGTTAAGTTCCTTACATTCTCTATTTTACTTTACATCTACACTTTGGAAAAAAGTTTTCTAATCTCTGTCTCCCAGATCAGGGGACTGAGCCTCAGAGAGGTTAAACAATTTGCAAAATGCCACGCAGATTTTTATTTGAGTCCAGATCTGTAACTCAAGCTCACACTGCTTTCTCTATGCTCTACTTGAACATGAGAGAAGAGAACAAGACACTGAAGAAGGTCCCCACTCCAGGCCTCTGCCTATCTCAGGTATTGGTGGGTTCCAAGCGCCTCCAGTCTGGGTGTGTGACTCCTGTCTCTATGGAGCCACGCCTCATGTGAGTCTAGTTCCTTGGGATATGAGGTCATTATCTTTTCATATTCATCTTCCGCTCTCTAGGTCCTCAGGACACAGCCATGCGAGGCACAGCTTGGCAGGCAGTGAGCACAGCCAGGAGGTTGGTTGTCAACTTCCTTCTTTTCCGGGATTGATATATTTTACTGTAAACCTGTATGTTCCACGATTGCTTCAGTTTGTGAAAACCCGATGCCCCTGTCAGGTGAGCTCTCCTAACACCTCTGTGTTTCAGTTTGTGAAAACCCGATGCCCCTGTCAGGTGAGCTCTCCTAACACCACCCCCCAGCCCCATCCCATGTTGCACTGAAGGGGGAGCAAGGGGAGAGAATGATAGATGTGATGTTACTGGAATGACGTAGTGGATGCTTTTCTTCTACCTTAGTTCCTCCTCAGCATCTGCATCTCTCCTCCTTCATGCCCAAGCCACCAACACCATGCTTACAGGTTACTTGAGTAGAGAGAACCACATTTTTACCAAGTTTTCAGTTGCTATCAAAAATAATGAAATACTATATATAGGTATTTTTATGAAATATATGATCAGTTGAACCTAGTGAAGGGAAAGAATTTTGTGGAGGGAAAAATAACTCACCTGTACTGACCCTGGTCATGCACCCACCAGTGGGTGGATGGTGCCACCTTCAGTAGGCACCTGTCTCCCAAGAGAGGAGAGAGCAGGACGACAGCTGGAATCATGTGATGAAGAGTCAGGGAGAACAGCTATGTTCTTCAGACTTTCTGAGCCAAAAATAAGGAGACACATTCTAATAAGTTTGATGTTACTGTTTTTCTTAATTTCAGAAAGGCAAGCTGTTTTTTTTAGATATTATTATTTTAAAGCAGATTTGGGTTCACAGCAAAATTGAGAGGAAGGTACGGTAAGTTCCCATAGACCCCAGGCCCCACACATGCACAGCCTCCCCACCATCAGCATCCCACACCTGAGTGGTCCATTTGTTACAGCTGACGGACCTATATTGGTACATCATGATCACCCAAAGTCTATAGTTTGCCTTAGGGCTCACTCTCAGTGTCATACATTCTGTCGGTTTGGACAAAGGAATAATGACATGTATCCACCACTATGGTATCATAGAGAGTATTTCCACTGCCCTAAAAATCCTCTGTGCTCTACTTATTCATCCACCCTCAACCACTGGCAACCACTGATCTTTTTACTGTCTGCATGGTTTTGCATTAGTTTGATGTTATTTCTACTAGCAACGCAATGTTATTCATCTTTGTACCTCCCGTCGTTAGCTCACCATAGCTTTTGGAATAAAGTTTGAATCCTTAGTTCACAATACTCTTCACAGTCTCATTTCTTACTACCTTCCTAATCTCTTCTCTTGTCATTTCTGCACATATTTGACTCTGGTCATAAAGAAGCATTCTAAGTATAAAATAAATTTCTTACATCTCAGTTGTTCTATGTGTTCTCCCATGAACAAAAGACTGCAATGACTGTCAGCCTGCACCTGTGGAATGAATGACCCCTCCCCCGTCGTTACCATGCTTAACTGTGCATTCTAACAGACAGAGATGGGTCATAGCTCTGAGTAAACAGCGGTTTTTGCAAATGTACGTTCTGAGTCATAAATTGCTATAGCCTATGGTGGAATGACAGAGTTGCTAAGATTGTCCTTCCTCCTTTTATATATATATTTTTTCTTTTTAAATCTTGCTCTTTTCTCCCCCAAAGCTAGTATAAGTGTAAGCTCTTTCAGGAATTTTTGCCTTGCATGTCCCATGGGATTTAGAGACCCATCAGGTAGGGTACCCCATCACCTTATGCTATCTCCATTCCAGAACTTACCATGCCGTATGGGGGCCATTGATGTCCTTGTCCTTGTATGTTTCTCCCACATAGTCTGGAAGTATTTGTGGGAGTTTTTCTATTGCCTGGCAAATCCTGGCACATAGAAAACATTCAATAAAACTCTTATTGAAAATAATGTCAAAATAAGAATCACTGGAATTTTGTTGGATTTGTCACGAATAGAGACCAAGTTTAATAAGATAATTCTAGAGGCATTTTGGAATATCTTCCACTTTCCTAGGTTTATAATATATGTTACTCTGATACCTGCTTCCCCATAATGGTTAAAAATCCATGCATACTAATTTGACTTTGAGTGTTGGGGTATTTAGCTTTCCACTGGCAGAAACTAAAAGGTTAGAGTTGAGAAACAGGTTTTGCAAACAGAGTCCCAGAACCATTCATGTCTGAGTGTCAGCCTACTTAGTATTCTGCTCTTTGATATGGAGGGTTAGGTTGTCAGCACTCAGGTTGACTCGTTCCATGATGGCAGATGGGGAAAAAGAATCTCTATGATGAGCACTTACTTCATCCAAGCTCTTGAACTTGATAAATATGGGTAAGAAAGTGACTGATCAATAAGTATCAAACAAGAGGCGTTGGATTATTCAAAATTATGATTATTCAAGATTGTGATAACATTTGGCCACTGCTTAAATGAGAAAAAAAAAAAAAAAACATGGCAATCAAATAACTGTGATCAAAGGGAGATTTGCATAGCAGATTTATTTAAATTCCCGATTTTCTTAAAACTCCACTGGAATTAGATATAAAGAAGGGTCAGGGATATATGATATTGACATTGAGTTAATAGAGAATTAGAATTCAATTTTTTTCAGTTGCGCTATCTGCCTAAAATTCCCCTAACAAGATCATTTTTGTACATGAAATTTTGCACCTCATTACCCCTAATTACATCCTTTAAAAGGCATTCTTTGAGAATGCATTGTGAACAATGTAGAATAAAAACATACATATCTTTCTTCTCTCCTTGTTAATTGTCAAGTCTTATTCTTACATCTGACTTCAGCATTTATCTTTTTCTATCCCAAATAAAACATTTTTTTCATCACCTAAACTTCAGAGACTTTTCTTTTGGGGAACAGGGAGAGAAACCTACCATTTTAATGAATACAGAAGAAACATTTTCCCTTTCTCTCCTTTAACACTGTCTTCCTACCTTGCTTTCATCATGCAACATGTTCCGCTGAATCATATAATTATTCAGTACTTGTTTTGGCTGCAAGACTACAAACTTCCCAAGGGCAGGAACAATACCTTGTAGATTTCTTGAATCCTTACAGTAGCAAATGGGTGCCTTGTGAAGAATATGCATCTGGCAATTTTTGTTGAATAGAATGACACTAAACAGTTTTTATATCTTACAAGGAGTCCTGCATTATGTAAATATTTCCAACTATTAGAAATGCTCTCCCTATTTTGAGGTCATTTTTGTTTCTTTTATCTTCCTCCGGATCATTTACTATATAAAACTATTTGAAGTATGTCTAACCATTCTCCCATGTCAGTCTAACAAATTCTTGAAGATAATTATATTATGCATCTGAATATTTTTATACCCTTATCCTCAGCATCTGTTTCTTCATATCTTGATTTGAAATTTGATTATCCTGGCTGCTCTTCTTTGAGTATGCTCTTGTACCTCTCTGTTAAATATATATTAATAAGTAGAAATCAAAATTGGATGTGGTCCTCTGAGGTGATTTGTTTAGCTAAAGTAAATAGAACTATCATTGCTATTGCTCTAATATAATTTTTCTACCAAATGCTAGTAATACTATCCACACATACTTGGCTACTTTTAAAATCACCTATTCGAGTTAAAGAAGAATTATTTTCTTTTTAATAGAAATCCAAGCTTCTCTTAGCTTAGTCACTATCATCTTATTCTTGTAATTTTTGAGGGGATTTTACATTTTTGCTCTAATATAAGTTGATAGAAGATGATAGATAGAGAGATAGATAGAAACAGTTAATAACTTTTGTGGGGATACTTATTTTGCAACAGGTACTTTAATGTGCTATCTAATCCTCATAATGCAAAAGCTATTATTGTCCTGATTATAAAATGAGTAAATGAGGGTAATGAAATTTAGGAAGATAAAGCTAGCAGTTTGCCTCTGAATCCTGGACCCCCAACAACTTCTTCACAATCATATCTCTGCCTGATAAGATACTCTTAGAGGCAAAATATGTTTGCCTTTCATCTGTTGTTGCATAAACATCATGACACCAGGAAAATGGCTAGTTGAGTCAGATATATTTGGGAATGTGTACAGAGGTGTGTGCGTGTGCTCTGCCCCAAAACTGTGCCACATGAAGAGGGAGGGGGCCCTCCTTTCATCTCTACTTAATGTAGAGGGTCTTCTGGTAACAACCTCCTTCCTTCCTGGATCTATTGTAACTTTTAGAATTTTTTAAGAGGAAGAATCTAAACCGAGATCTACATCTTGGTGGGAATAGCTGTGGACGGGTGGGACTCTGGTCTTTTCTCAAAACAAAACACTTGGCAGTTGCCCTGTCTGTTCAAAGGCAGGAAGAGCCCAGGGTTAGTGTCACATGCTGCTCCTTCTTGGGTAGAAAGCATTGCATACAGACCATCTTGTCAAGAGGGTTGATTTATGTATCGTCACAGTTTTTGAGAAGTATCAAGGGTTTTTCCATTTCCTGATCATTTGCAGAGTATTTTATAAAACCCATTGGAAAACACACTTACAAATCAGGGTTAGATTACCTCTAGTTAGAAGTTGATTGGAAAAAGAAAAGGAAGATTTTACTATCAATATCATGTTGGATAAGAATAAAGGGCATGGTCCTAATGGTCAGGCGACCTGTGTGTGATGACCAGTTCATCTCTGCCCTTTTAATGTTTTGTTCCTAGGATTATTGAAAGACAACATATACCATGGCAAAGACCCCAAGAGCTCAAGACCTGAATCTTAAATGTCTTCAGGTTCCCTGTTTCGCATATTATCTCACAGAAAACTATACGTGCTTTGTAAGATTGGTTCTGACGAGCTGTTTCACTTCTGATGCTCAATTACTCAGTTACTAGTAGGTGCCAAGGCTTGAGTTTGCATTCTACTCACAGCCTTCAGCTCATCCTTTCTCAGTCATCACACTAAGCATAGTCCTTTGAATAATAGCTTCTCCATGAAGCATGGAGATCACACAAGCACATCTCTCATAACTAGTTCCTTCACCATTCTAGTCACAGCTCAGATCTTCTCTGTGCAAGTGTGTGTGTGTGTGTGTGTGTGTGTGTGTGTGTTTCATAATGAAAAAGAAGTGTCAGAGAAGGAATGACCAAGGGGCCAATATATCTAATGTATGCAAAGGATTTAAGAAAGTCCTGAGGGTTAGGCAAGAGGAATCATTGCAATGGTCCTAACCTGTATTTTAATTTATCCTGTAGAAGTGAGGCAGTATCCAGAGTGAGTGATCACCACGTCATTTTATGAACTCACATGACTTCTGTGGAACATGTGGGGAGGATATTTGGGGCATTATCAAACACCTGGAGATTTTCAATTCCTCATTTCTTGCTTCTGTGATTTATTAACAGTTCTCCTAATGCAGATAGAATGCAACCCCCAATTATAGCAGTGGATAAGGCTGAATGCTGCACAGTCTATGCTATTCAGAGTACAGAATATCTTCAACCTAGTTGATCATTTTTGAATCATCAGCTCCATCTTTATGTTAAATTAACAATTTAACAGCTGCTTTCATCAAAGTTCTTTTGTGTCTATCAACTGGATACTGCCTTTTTTTTTTCTTAAATGCAATTTGCAAGATCATTTCTGTATCTTTTTAGTCTCAGATTACTGATTTGCATGTTTCCTCAATTTGTATACGAATGTTCAGGCATTTATATACCATCTAGGGAGCATGAAACACCCTCCACAGCCCTAGAGAGTAATTTAATCCATCTCACCATTCAGTTAACTTAATTTTTTTTTCTTTAAGGACAGGTGATGAATAAATGCAGTAAGCTATGACTGAGCAGAGTCCATTGGTGCCCAAATAAGAAATATTCTAAAGCAAAAGAACAACCAAAGTTTCTATTTTTACATAATTCCAGTAAGTGGGAATACTGAAAATTGGGTCAGACCTGTTATAAAAGACAGGGCTCGTCTCACCTTTTATGCTAGTTAGCTCAGGTTACAGTAACAAAATACCATTGGCTGGGTGGCTGACACAGTAGAAATTGATTTCTCACAGTTCTGGAAGATGGGAAGTCCAAAATCAAAGTGCTATAGCCAATTCAGTTCCCAATGAGGGCTCTCTTTCTGGCTTACAGACAGCCACCTTCTCGCTTTGTCCTCACATGGCCTTTCCTCTGTGTTTGTGTGTACACACACACACACACACACACACACACACACACACAGATGGAGATGAGGGAGGTGATAAAGAGAGCAAGCTCTCTGGTGGCTCTTTTTACAAGAACACCAATCCCATCATGAAGGCCCCAATCTCATGACCTCATTTGAACTTAATTATTTCCCAAAGTCTCCTTCTCCAAATACCGTCATATTGAGATGAGGACTATAACATATGATTTTTTTGGGGGGGGGGCACAATTCAGCTCATAGCAACTTTCATAGCTCAGAAAATATTTTGATTTTAGCTATAATTTATCAATACTTTACAATTGTCATTATGTTCCTAAGCTATAGGATATACTAATACAGCCTCAATGTCCTGAATCCAAAAGAAAGCATTAAGGTGACAATGCACCTAGAGTTTCAAGGAAAATCTGTGGTGTATTTTTGGCAGATGTCACTTGAATCGGAAATAAGTTGCTTTGTTGGCCACTAGATCTGCCTTAGAACCCAGGTCCTCCTGGTCCGAACGGCCTCCTTCAGGACATTCAGTATAATCCTCTCTTACAAGTTGAGTTTAGAAGGAGGAATACCTTTAGTCTCTGTAATGAGTGTCAATCTAGCCCCTTCAAGCAATCCCCCAGATAGGAACTGGTCAGATCTGACCATTGCAGGAAGCTGTGGGACCAGATCTTGAAGGAAGCGCTGGGGAGGACGGAAGGGGAGGAGGGACAGGAGGATTCCCAGCAGAGTCCATGAGGGATTAATTGGAGTCAAGGGGCAAAGAGCAGGGGGTACCAGATGCTGACATCAAGTCCACAGGATCGAGGGGTGAGTTTGGGTGGGAGAATAGAATCCAAAAATCTGGGTAAGTGGGGCAAAGTCGAAATGAGAACAGGCCCAAGACCCTAAGCAGCATTTAGGCAACCATAGTTTGATTTATCCACTGCTGAGTGCTAGATGGAAAGAAAGAAACTTGTTCATCTGGGGGAAAGGATCAGAGGCAGTGTGGACCCAACAGTTCCCAAAGGGGAAAGCAAACAAGGGGCGTGGCTGACAAAAGCAATGTCTCTTAAAGCTTTTGCTGTTCAAGTTCACCACAGGACATGCCTTGGCTTAATATGTATCTCCCGCAGAGTTGCAAGCTTTTTAAAATCAGGGCTTTGTCACACTCTTCTTCTCCCTGCTCCTCACAGAGTACATGGTAGTGTCCAATAAACATTCAATTTGGGTTCTATTTTCTTACACACCTTTTTGTAGTCAGGCATAAATATGAACTTCACTAAGAGAGGTAGCAATTTTTTTTGTTGTTGTTGTGGTACGCAGGCCTCTCACTGTCGTGGCCTCTCCCGTTGTGGAGCACAGGCTCTGGACACGCAGATTCAGTGGCCATGGCTCACGGGCCCAGCCGCTCTGCGGCATGTGGGATCTTCCCAGACCGGGGCACGAACCCGTGTCCCCTGCATCGGTAGGCGGACTCTCAACCACTGCGCCACCAGGGAAGCCCAGAGAGGTAGCATTTTAAGTTATTCTCAAGATCTCATATCAAGGAGCTAATGAGTTTTACGCCCTTTCTGTAGAATAGGTTTTGATTTGATGAGGGAAGTAAGCTAATTTAGCCTCAGGCTCCTAAGGGAGGGGCATGCGAGGAAAGGGGAGAGCACAGGTTGTTCCAAAAATTAAAGGCAAATGATACAAATAGAGCGGAAGCTGATGATAGACCTTTCCAATGACATTTTATTAGCAAGTCAGTCACTGATTCTTGTTTTGGAAGATTCTGTAAGCAGATAAGGAGCTTTGCCAAAATTTTTGCATCAACCTGATATCTCAAGTCCTCCTGTCAAAATAATGAGACTAAAGAAGCGATTGAGGGAAAAAAATGAAATTAACAGGTATTTCGGAGAGAAAGCAATTTCTAAGCAGTGATGTAGATTTAGTGCAGATCTCCAGGATTGGATGAACCAGGCATCACTGCCTGACAGCTGCCAACATAGGATGGTCCTCTTCAGATAGGCTGGTGGGGACCAGTGTGTTCTTCTCTCTAAGAGATCAGCCAAACTGTGATGAGGAAAGTATGTGTAATTGTTACTGAGTTTCAGAAATAAACCTACGTGGAAGTCGTGATAGTTAAGAGGGGTCAGTTGATTCCAAGAGCCTGAGATAAGCCATGTGTCTAATCTGTCCAGATTTTAGGAGCCAAACATCACCAGCTATCAACTAGCTGCGTCAGAACCATTGGATCTCCATCCCAGACTCACTGAATCAGTATCACAGAATAGACCTGGGAATGTGCATTTTACCAGGATATCCAGGTGTTTTTCATGCACTACAGGGTTTAGAGAAAACCATTATAGAATCTAACCTGCCTTGAAACTTTCAGAGCTGTGGTTCTGTAACTTTGTTTCATACAAGAAATATCCGGGGAGCTTTTAAAAGCCTGGTGCCCAACCCACACTCTGTACCAATTAAAAGTGAATTTAAAAGGTGGGGATCAAGAAGTCACTCTTTTTAGACCCTAGCAGGTGTTTCCAATGTACAGCAAGTGTAAGAACCACTTTTCACTTGGAGTAAAATGTGCAAGGCTCAGGGTCCTTTCTGGCAGCACTTAGAGAAGCTTGGATTAGGGGTGTGATATCACAGCTCTGCATGGCAGGGCCCCCCCAAGGGGTGGCTTCGCAACAGTAAGTCTTGCTCATGCCATTTAAACTGGCAAAAGACCACCTTACAGCAAATGCAAAGCATTCATCTATGAAGAAGAGTATTGATGAAGCAGTGGGAAATGCCTTGAAGTGTGGCAGAATCAAAGTCTAGAAATCTGTGTCTATTGTTTGTCACCTGGAACAGTCCTGAGCAAGTAATCTGATGACTCTGAATTGCAGCTCTCTTACCTGTAACGTGGATGTGACAGTACCAGCCTTGTTACACGGTTGCTATTTTATCCTATTAAAGAAGCTGACATATTCAAATGCACAAAGTGCTTTCGATTGGAATTGAGAGACCTATTTGGAATTCCCTACTTAGACCTGGAGTCAAGGCTTCATTGACTAACATTTGTGATTTTCTTACTTGTTTCTCCATTATTAAACACGTTTACAACCTTTTATAAGGTCAGCAGTGCTAAATATGTTGCTCTTTTGTCTTAGACTAATTTTGCATCACACTGTCATAATCGGCCCATGGGTTCTATGGTGTTGGTACTTTTATCTATTGCTGCTGAATAAGAGGGAAGATGAGGAGGACTTTTGCTGCCTACACATCTGAAAAGGTCCAGATCCATCTGGAAACCATTTGGAGTTCATAGACAAATGAAGCCGGTCATAAAATACGAAGAACTCAAGAGAAAAAATAAACTACCAAGGTTGAATTAGAAGTTAAGGTCTCAGCTCTTATCTTTCTTAATAATGCCTCCTCTGCTTGCCATGGCAACTGCATGTGGTGGGAGTTGTTATGGCAAAGGGATAGGACTACCCAAGGGAGAAGCTGTGAAATACTGCAAGGGGAGAAGGCATTTGGGGACTTGTAAAAACTTGGACCTGAATGTACCTGTGTGATCACTTGTGTGAATCAGCATGTGTCCCGATCCACTCAGATTTTGAGGCACACTAGTCTTCATCATCTTTTCTTTGGTGCAGAGCCCCGAAGGCTTTGGGGTATCAAAAGGTGTGTCCTGGTGTTAGTGAGTGTAAAAGCAACTATCTTGGTACCTCGCCCTTAGAAGGCATTCTGCCTGTGTTAGCTAAATATGAATAATGTAAATGAGCAGCATGTTTATGTCAAGCTTTGAGGATATGCACTCTCAGTAGAAAAATACTGCTTAAAAACGCAAGCAAGAATGAAAAGCTTCTTTGATCGATAGAGAATTAGAGCAACTGGAGTTCAATCCTTTTTCAAGGTCACCTCAAATGAATTGATGCATTGTGAAGGGTATCTGACCCGCTAGCGCTCTGCGGGAGCGTGCTTTCTCCTTGTATGTACTCTAAGTTTCCTAGATGATTACAAATACAAGGATGACCATTTAGCAGAGACTGAGGCTAAAGTTTATTGTTTTTACTTGGCAAAGAGTTGAAATTCTAGGATTCGAGGAGACTAGAGACCTGTCAAGGGGCTATTTCACTGACCACAGATCCTTTGCTTGAAAGCACATAGAGCCGTGTTTGGTTTTCCTCACATGGATTTCAGCTTCCAGATTGTGTGACTTCGGCCCTCCTGGGAGTAAGACGAATTCTCTCAAAATCTAGACAATCTGCACGCTCCACTTCTTAGTTGGGGGAGGAATAGTGAGCATAGGACTTTTCTCAGCACTGAATGATTTTCATGAAGAGGACGGGGATGTTTCCAACCCATTTTTGATTTCTTTGAGGACCAAAATGATGGGCTGTGATGAGGTCCAATTAGACGGGGGTGAATCCAGTCTGATGGCCTCATTTTGTCACCTACCATGATTCTTATCTGTTTCATGACAATTGAGAGTAAATCGCAAGCTGTCACATGTACGGCAGATGTTTCTCACAGAACCTTGGCCAGTGGTAGATACTCTACTTGGTGCATCTGTGAAAAGAACCTTCCAGTAAATGTACACAGGATCCTACTGCCATTCACTTTAGTTTAGTAGAATAATCATCACTTGTTAATTCCTTGGAAGAAAGGAAATATCATTAATGTGTATGGGGAGGTCAGGAGCCTTTGGGCTTATAAAGAAGACTTTGATAAAGGCTCTTCTACCATGGTCTTAAGAAAACAGCAGACACCACTTTTGGCTGTTGTTTCCTGGGTTCCATCACCTGGGTCTTCCTTGATGAAGTTTGACCACCTCTATTATTTAGTCAGTCTCAGGGCAGTAGATTAGGAGTTTTAGCCCCTATGGCCATCGGGCTTAGAAATTAGGCTTATTTTCACAAACGTCCTGGTGTCTTTGTATTGAGGATAAGCCCTGAGTGTTTATGTGGAGGCTCTGTCCTGCTGCCTTGGTCCACAGCTTAGCTTCAGGCTTTGCTTTCTGGCCTTTTGTCTGGGGCCATTAAATCTAGCTTTTTTTTTTTTTTTTTCCTTCTTTGGATTTCTGTGTCTAGATTTTATCTTGCTCAGTGGATTTACTTTCAAATTCCTGTGCCAACCCTACATGAGCTTGAATGAGTTGTCTCCTCTGTGTGCACCCTGGGTGCCAGCCCACCGGGTCCAGGGATGGGTCCTGTTAGACTTTTAGACACGCTGACTTATACCCCATCCTGCTGCCGTTGTGGTGACTGTGGTCAGCACAGAGCCTCAGCACAGAGCTGAGGATGGCTTCCTCACCTGGTCCTTCCCAGGGCAACCCAGCTGGTGGTTACCCGTAAAGGCCCAGGCCTGTCAGCATAACGGGGGCCACATTGTCCAGAACGCCCTGCAGGGCTGCTGATGCCACATGCCTTCCTGGGATAATGCTTTTCCTTGGCCAGGGTGTATGCCCCTGCCTCTTCTTTGCAAGGCACTAATCCCTGATGAATACCTTGTCCTCCAAACTCTGAGTTGGCCTCCAGAGAATCCCAGCCTGGGATCATGTTCTCCTAATATTGACTCTTTGTCCACGTCAGGCCTGTTGTTCCTATTAGGACATTGGAAATAGGACTCTAGCTACTTCTCAGGGACAAGTGGCTAGTGTGAGCAACTTCTCCAGACCCCCTCATAAAGTATCAGGCCCTGAGGTGATACCCAGGGCAGAGTTGCCGTGTGCCCTTATCTATCTGTGCTAAAGCAGCAAGTTCACATTCCCTCCAAGCCCACATCCACAGCCTGCCCACCCAAATGACTAGGACAGTCTCCAGGCAGCCCGAAGGACCTTCCCCAAACTTATTTTGCTCTTACCTTCTGTGATAATATACACCGTCCTTGCAATAAAACTGTACCAAAAAGGAAGTTTCACCTTTTATGTACCTTTTCTTTGTTGCTAAAATATTCATTTTTGGATAATATTTACTGAGGTCCTGGATCTAACACTTGAATAACATTTTTGTCTGTTTTTTCATCTCTAAAATGAAACACCACCACCTAACTTACCTACTTAAAGGGCTGATGTGATAAATAATATTTAAAGGAGAATGAAGAAATGTGTACACAAACATTTTAAAAACGGAGACATCTTATCACAGCAAGTATGATGATGACGGTTTTATTTTATGATTATTTTGCAGTTGTTGGTTAGAAACTGTTTAGAACTACCCCTGCTTTTTCCTTTTCTAGTTCCATTTGTGGCTGGTGGCTGACATTTACAGGATGGCTATGACAGGGTGCAGCTTTGGCTGGCGGACAGAGCTCTGCTCCAGCCTCTGCTTAAGTGGCTCATATGGTGATTGATCTCCTGACCTTGGGCTCATTAACTTCATCCTCTGGCGAGAGGGACAAACCAGCTATAAGGCGCTCTTTGTTAGCACACTTTTCTTTGTATTTCTGGGGGTCAGAGACACTGGGGCCCAACTTATGTGTGTAATCTGAAGTATATTCCCTTTGCCAGACAGTTTCAGGGATATTCAAAATTCACTGAAATAAAGTGACAGCATGATGGAAAAATGTAGAAAGCATTATAATACTTCTTAGCTGATAAGAGCAGGTAATAAAAATGAGAACCATGATACTTCAGGACTCTCAGAGAAACAAAACCATGATTCCACATCTAATCCCATAACAAAGTAGGGGGATCACTCCAATCTCAGGGGCTGGGGTGACTTCTATTGAAATGAATAACTCTCTGCTATTATTCATCAAGATCAAATTTTACAAACTTTCCTAGTTTAATTTGACAACATAATCCTACCTCTGTTTTAGCCGAGCCACGATGCAGCACAAGGAAAACAAGGACGTTGCACTGAGGGGATTTTTTTGGTTCTGTTTTTATAAAAACATAAGATTCTTTTTAACAAACAAATAGGAAGCACCTAGTCTGCCAGTGCCCTGGAGACATAAACGTGAAATCGTTCATGCATTTTCCTCCAAACTGCATCCAGTATCACTTTTCCAGGGGAGAGGGTGTGTGCTGGGGGCTGGGAGGGTAACCCGATCTCCCCGCACATCTGGGCACTCACTTCACTCCTACAACAGGGCAAAAGAGAGCTTTTAGAAAGACAGGGTTGGAAGAGCCAGGGAAACAAAGATCCCCTTGGTTGCTGGTGGATTTTTATTCTGGATGGACTTTTCTTAACAGGAATCGCCATTCCCAGCTCCCTTCTCCAGCAGGCAATCCTGAGAAAGCCATCTTCATCCAGTCTCCTCCAGTCCTTCCTGCCCAGGTTTTCCTTGCAGCTTCCTCTGGGCTCAGGGCCATCTAATCAGAAGGCTTTGCCCCTCATGTGCTGCAGAGATTTGGTCCGAAACACTCTGCTTCTCAAAGTATCTGTGGTGAGGAACAAGATCTGGGTTTGCTTCAGTCTTTTGTTACTTTTTTTTTTTTTTTTTTTAATTTCCAATCTGTGTGGACAGATATTATTGGTAAAATACAATCAAAATAAAATGTATTGAAAATTAAGATTTAAATACTATGAAAAACACAAGCTCTAACATCATCCTCACCATCATTATTATTAGATTTAAGAGACGAATTAATCTGTCATTTCTGTTTCCTTACTTGCTATGTTGGGGAGCCTGCATCTGTAGACATGGTCCCTGGTCCAGGCCATGAGCGCTGCTGGGTAAACCAGAGCACAAGCCTCTCATAGTTCACGTTACCTCTTCTTTCCAGGCAATCTTTAGTCTGTAAGGAGTTTGCTCAGCAGAGGAGGAGGGAAGATGGGTGATGTAAGAAAGAGCATATGGACAGTTCAGACTGAGGGAGGATCAAATATCCTGTAATTGCCAGGGGAGGGAAAGTTCTGGAAGAGATTGCTACAAGTCTAGGAGAAACATGTGGGGGACACACTGTGAAAGCTCTTCATGTCAGGGTGACATTCTCTTTGCTCTGAATTTGGAAGCATTGGTGAGTTTAAACATTGTTTTTCTAACTGTGAATTGATCATGAGCTATTACAGCAAATGAGAAAAAACACAGACATGGGCAAATAAAAACCCATTCTAAGAACACAGTCAGGAGACATAAAATACTTGGAGAATTTCCCTTTGGGTCTTTTATTCCACAACGTTTTCAAAGACTGAACATCATACATAACACATTATTTTTCAGTGTCTTTGCTTAAAACTATAACATAATCAAATCTCTGTATTATTACTTTGTCTTTATGACCATATTTTTAATGGGTAAATGCTGTTGCATTCATCTATGAATCACAAATGACTTAACCATTACATCACTTTTGTGACATTTAGATGATTTTGGATTTATTTGCCAATATAAATAGCAATGAAATTAATGTTTATTTTTGTGTTTATAGATTTTTATATAGTTCATGTGTTTATTGTTTATTTGTATTTCTCCTTTGGTTAATTACTTATTTAAGAATTTCTATTTTCACTTACCTAATAGAAAACTAGTACTTTCCATATCGATGTGTATAAATTCCTTGGATATGTACCATTGGTCGGTTATATAACTTCTTATATTTTTTTAGAAGACCATTGTTCTTAAAAGGTAGTATAAACATTTAAAGTTAGTTTTATTATGATGTTCTTTTTTACTTTTATTCTGAGGTAGCTGCTTTGTATAGCAGAAAGAGAATCAATAAGAGAAAGAACTAGTGGACAATTTACTTAACCTGATTGGTGTGGACAATTTATTTAACCTCCCTGAGACACCTGAACTCATCTTCCTTCCTCTGGAAATTGCTTTAGAATAGGATCCTTCTATCTGGACTTCCTTTCACTTTGTGTTGATCTGCCAGCCACAACACTTGATTTCTACCTTATGGTCCAAGATGACTGACAGCTCTAGCATCTCTCAGCATGTCCACACTGCAGTGAAGGGGCTGGTACAAGGGGATGTTGAGGGCATGATCTTAACCTTGCATATGTTTCTTCTGCCTGTGCCCCATTGGCATCTGTTATTGAGGATTCTAGGGGACAACCGGGAGGGTCTACCACAGTCCACACCTTCATCCACCCGATAACTATGCTCACCCTCTTCCACGTAGGCCATACTCATGCTCTCTCTAAAGAACACCCAGCTACTCCATTACATCATCTAGATTGAATTCCAGGATCTTGGTGATGGACCATCCCCTACATCAAGTTTGAACGTGGCTTTGAACAGTTCACCCAGCTGTGAACTAAACTATAAGGTATCTACCATTTATACCCAGCATTCCATTATCTGTTATAAAAAGGAGAGCCACAATATAAAATGCCGTTTAGAAAAGAAAAAAATGAGAAATCCACACAGCAGTCATTTTCCTTAACAATAATCAGGTTAAGTTGGAGCATCTTGAAAGTGATTCTCTGACTTGATAGTGAAGGAAGCACTAGTAAACCCATCTGACAGGTGCCAATGCTTCCCTGGAAGGAACTCCTGTATCCATCATTCTCTGTTGCCCCAACTTACCCCTCAGGGAGCTTCTCCTCTTTCATCACCACCTCATTGGAAATTCTGCTCATCTGAGGGACTGCACAGTGTTCCCTGCAGACTGGTGCATCAACATCACCAGCAGCTCAGAAGTGCAACATCAAATATTCTCAGATTTGTGAAAGTTGGGTAAGACTTTTTTTTTCTTTTTTTGAAATATTATTTTCTCAAAAATTGAGTAGGGGGCTACAGGCCCTGTGGTGGGTCTAATGGTGGACTGCAGGAAGGCTCATGCCAAGGAGTACTTCCCAGAATTTCTGCTGCCAGTGTCCTTGTCCTTGCAGTGAGCTACAGCCACCCCCCACCACTACAGGAGACCCTCCAACACTAGCAGCCGTGTGACTGACAGGCTCTTGGTGCTCCAGCTGTGTGTAAGACCTGTGCCTCTGAGGTGGGAGAGCTGAGTTCAGCACATTGGTCCACCAGAGACCAACCAGCTCCATGTAATATCAAACGGCAAAAGCTCTCCCAGAGATCTCCATCTCAATGCTAAGACCCAGCTACACTCAACAACCAGAAAGCTACAGTACTGGACACCCTATGCCAAACAACTAGCAAGACAGGAACACAATCCCACCCATTAGCAGAGAGATTGCCTAAAATCATAATAAGGTCACAGACACCCAAAAACACACCACTGGATGTGGTCCTGCCCACCAGAAAGACAAGGTCCAGCCTCATCCACCAGAACACAGGCACCAGTCCCCTCCACCAGGAAGCCTACACAACTCACTGAACCAAACTTAGCCACTGGACACAGACACTAAAAACAATGAGAAATACAAACCTGCAGCAAAAAGGAGACCCCAAACACAGTAATTTAAGCAAAATGAGAAGACAGAAAAACACACAGCCAATGAAAGAGCAAGGTAAAAATGCACCAGACCAAACAAATGAAGAGGAACTAGGCAGTCTACCTCGAAAAGAATTCAGAGTAATGATAAAAAAGATGATCCAAAATCTTGGAAATAGAATGGAGAAAATACAAGAAACATTTAACAAGGACCTAGAAGAACTAAAGAGCAAACAACCAAAGATCAACAACACAATAATGAAATTAAAAATTCTCTAGAAGGAATCAATAACAGAATAACTGAGGCAGAACTACAAATAAGTGACCTGGAAGATAAAATAGTGGAAATAACTATCACAAAGCAGAATAAAGAAAAAAAAGAATGAAAAGAATTGAGGACAGTCTCAGAGACCTCTGGGACAACATTAAATGTACCAACATTCGAATTATAGGGGTCCCAGAAGAAAAAGAGAAAAAGAAAGGGACTGAGAAAATATTTGAAGAGATTTTAGTTGAAAATTCCCTAATATGGGAAAGGAAAAAGACAATCAAGTCCAGGAAGTGCAGAGAGTCTCATATAGGATAAATCCAAGGAGAAACATGCCAAGACACATATTAATCAAACTATCAAAAATTAAATACAAAGAACAAATATTAAAAGCAGCAAGGGAAAAACAACAAATAACATACAAGGGAATCCCCATAAAGTTAACAGCTGATCTTTCAGCAGAAACTCTGCAAGCCAGAAGGGTGTGGCAGGACGTGTTTAAAGTGATGAAAGGGAAAAATGAGCAACCAAGATTACTCTACCCAGCAAGGATCTCATTCAGACTCGACAGAGAAATTAAAACCTTTACAGAGAATCAAGAGCTAAGAGAATTCAGCACCACCAAACCAGCTTTACAACAAATGCTAAAGGAACTTCTCTAGGCAGGAAACACAAGAGAAGGAAAAGACCTACAATAAGGAACCCAAAACAATCAAGAAAATCGTAATGGGAACATACATATTGATAACTACCTTAAAAGTAAATGGATTTAATGCTCCAACCAAAAGAAATAGACTGGCTGGATGGAAACAAAAACAAGACCTGTATATATGCTGTCTACAGTAGACCCACTTCAGACCTAGGTATATACACAGACTGAAAGTTAGGAGATGGAAAAGACATTCATTGCAAATGGAAGTCAAAAGAAAGCTGGAGTAGCAACTCTCATATCAGACAAAACAGACTTTAAAATAAAGACTGTTACAAGAGACAAAGGACACTACATATGACCAAGGGATCGATCCAAGAAGAAGATATAACAATTGTAAATATTTATGCAACATAGGAGTACCTCAATACATAAGGCAAATGCTAACAGCCATAAAACGGGAAATTGACAGTAACACAATCATAGCAGGAGACTTTAACACTCCACTTTCACCAATGGACAGATCATCCAAAATTAAAATAAATAAATAAACACAAGCTTTAAGTGATACATTGAACTAGAAGAACTTAATTTATATTTATAGGACATTCCATCCAAAAACAACAGAATACTTTTTCTTCTCCAGTGTTCATGGAACATTCTCCAGGATAGATCATATCTTGGGTCACAAATCAAGCATTGGCAAATTTAAGAAAACTGAAATCATATCAAGTAACTGTTCCGACCACAATGCTATGAGACTAGATATCAATTACAGGAAAAAAAAAAAAAAAACTGTAAGAATACAAACACATAGAGTCTAAACAATACACTATTAAATAAACAAGAGATCACTGAAGAAATCAAAAATTACCTAGAAACAAATGACAATGAAAACACGATGGCCCAAAACCTATGGGGTGCAGCAAAAGCAGTTAATAGCAATACAATCCTACCTCAAGAAACAAACATCTCAAAAAAAAAAAAAAAAAACAACCTAACCTTACACCTAAAGCAATTAGAGAAAGAAGAACAAAAAACCCCCCAAAGTTAGCAGAAGCAAAGAAATCATAAAGATCAGATCAGAAATAAATGTAAGAAGAAATGAAGGAAACAATAGCAAAGATCAATAAAATTAAAAGCTGGTTCTTTGAGAAGATAAACAAAATTGATAAACCATTAGACTGACTCATCAAGAAAAAAAGGGAGAAGATTCAAATCAATAGAATTAGAAATGAAAAAGGAGAAGTAACAACTGACACTGCAGAAATACAAAAGATCATGAGAGATTCCTACAAGCAACTACATGCCAATAAAATCGACAGCCTGGAAGAAATGGGCAATTTTTTAGAAATTCACAACCTTCTGTGACTGAACCAGGAAGAAATATAAAATATAAACAGACCAGTCAGAAACACTGAAATTGAGAATGCGATTAAAAATCTACAAAGAAACAAAAGCCCAGGACCACAGGGCTTCACAGGTGAATTCTATCAAACATTTAGAGAAAAGCTAACACCTATCATTCTCAAACTCTTCCAAAATATAGCAGAGGGAGGAACACTCCCAAATTCCTTCTACGAAGCCACCATCACCTTGATACCAAAACCAGACAAGGATGTCACAAAGAAAGAAAACTACAGGCCAATATCACTGATGTACATAGATGCAAAAATCCTCATCAAAATACTAGCAAACAGAATCCAATAGTACATTAAAAGGATCATACGACATGATCAAGTGGGGTTTATCCCAGGAATGCAAACATTCTTCAATATACACAGATCAATCAATGTGATAAACCATATTAAAAAACTGAAGGAGAAAACCCATATGATCATATCAGTAGATGCAGAAAAAGCTTTTGACAAAACTCAACACCCACTTATGATAAAAACCCTCCAGAGCATAGGCATAGAGGGAACTTACTTAAACATAATAAAGACCATATATGACAAACCCACAGCCAAGATCATTCTCAAAGGTGAAAAACCGAAATTATTTCCTTTAAGATCAGGAACAAGACAAGCTTGTCCACTCTCACCACTATTATTCAACATCGTTTTGGAAGTTTTAGTCACAGAAATCAGAGAAGAAGAAGAAATAAAAGGAATCCAAGTTGGAAAAGAAGTAAAGCAGTCATTGTTTGTAGATGACATGATACTATACATACAGAATCCTGAACATGCTACCAGAAAACTACTAGAGCTAATCAATGAATTTGGTAAAGTAGCAGGATACAAAATTAATGTACAGAAATCTCTTGCAGTCCTATACACTAATGATGAAAAATCTGAAAGAGAAATTAAGGAAATACTCCCATTTACCACTTCAAGAAAAAGAATAAAATACCTAGGAATAAACCTACCTAAGGAGACAAAAGACCTGTATGCAGAAAACTGTGACACTGATGAAAGAAATTAAAGATGAAACAAACAGATGGAGAGATATACCATATTCTTGGACTGGAAGAATTAACATTGTGAAAATGACTATACTACCTAAATCAATCTACAGATTCAATGCAATCATTATCAAACTAACAATGGCATTTTTCACAGAACTAGGACAAAAAATTTCACAAGTTGTATGGAAACACAAAAGACCCCAAATAGCCAAAGCAATCTTGAGAAAGAAAAACGGAGCTGGAGGAATCAGGCTTCTGGACTTCAGACTATACTTCAAAGCTACAGTAATCAAGACAGTATGGTACTGGCACAAAAACAGAAATATAGATCCATGTAACAGGATAGAAAGCCCAGAGACAAACCCATGCACATATGGTGACTTTAATTTTTATAAAGGAGGTAAGAATATACAATGGAGAAAAGACAGCCTCTTCAATAAGTGGTGCTGGGAAAATTGGACAGCTACATGTAAAAGAATGATATTAGAACACTCCCTAAATAAAAATAACACAAAAATAAACTCAAAATGGATTAAAGACCTAAATGTAAGGCCAGACACTATCAAACTTTTAGAGGAAAACATAGGCAGAACACTCTATGACATAAATCACAGCATGATCCTTTTTTGACCCACCTCCTAGAGAATTGGAAATAAAAACAAAAATAAACAAATGGAACCTAATGAAACTTAAAAGCTGTTGCACAGCAAAGGAAACCATAAACAAGACCAAAAGATAACCCTCAGAATGGTAGAAAATATTTTCATACGAAGCAACTGACAAAGGATTAATGTCCCAAATTTACAAGCAGCTCATGCAGCTCAATATCAAAAAAAAAAAAAACAACCTAATCCAAAAATAGGCAGAAGACCTAAATGGACATTTCTCCAGAGAAGATATACAGATGGCCAACAAACACATGAAAGGATGCTCAACATCATTAATCATTAGAGAAATGCAAATCAAAACTACATTGAGGTATCACCTCACAGCAGTCAGAATGGCCAACATCAAAAAATCTACAAACAATAAATGCTGGAGAGGGTGTGGAGAAAAGGGAATCCTCTTGCACTATTGGTGGGAATGTGAATTGATACAGCAACTATGTAGAACAGTATGGAAGTTCCTTAAAAACTAGAAATAGAACTACCATACGATCCAGAAATCCCACTATTAGGCATATACCCTGAGAAAACGATAATTCAAAAAGAGTCATGTACCACAATGTTCATTGCAGCTCTGTTTACAATAGCCAGGAATTGGAAGCAACCTAAGTGTCCATTGACAGATGAATGGATAAAGAAGATGTGACACATATATACAATGGAATATTAGCCATGAAAAGAAACAAAATTGAGTTATTTGTAGTGAGGTGGATGGACCTAGAGTCTGTCATGCAGAGTGAACTAAGTCAGAAAGAGAAAAACAAATACCGTATGCTAACATATATATGGAATCTAAAAAAAAAAAAAAAATGGTTATGAAGAACCTTGGAGCAGGGCAGGAATAAAGATGCAGATGTAGAGAATGGACTTGAGGACATGGGGAGGGGGAAGGGTAAGCTGGGACAAAGTGAGAGAGTGGCATGGACATATATACACTACCAAATGTAAAATAGATAGCTAGTGGGAAGCAGCTGCATATCACAGAGAGATCAGCTCGGTGCTTTATGACCACCTAGAGGGGTGGGATAGGGAGAGTGGGAGGGAGATGCAAAAGGGAGGGGATATGGGGATATATGTACACATATAGCTGATTCATTTTGTTATACAGCAGAAAGTAACACAATATTGTAAAGCAATTATACTCCAATAAAGATGTTAAAAAAAAATTGAGTTGGCCTATTCATTTTCTAGAGCTGCCAGAACACAATATCACAAATTTGCTTAAAAACTCAGAAATTTATTATTTCACATATCTGGATGTCAGAAGTCAGAGATCAGGTTGTCTGAAGAACCATGCTCGCTCAGGACTCCAGGGAAGGATCTATTCTAGACTCTTGGATTGTGGCAACTTTGCTCCAGTCCAATGCATGTCTATGTCCAAATTTCCCCTTTCTATGAGGACATGGATAGTATCAGATTAAGGGTTCACCCAACTTCGGCATGACCTTAGATTAATTACCACTCCAATGACCTTAGTTCCAAATAAGGTCACACTCTGAGGTACCGAGGCTCAGGACTTCAATATATGATAATTTTGTAGGGGGACACCGATAACCAGAATCTTCTGGACTTTTTCCTTCTGGTATTTTCCATATGTCAGTAATCATCATCAAAACACATCGATAGATACAAAGGAGTTCTTAAGCCTGAAGAGTGCCTGATTTTATTTACTGGTCTCTGAATTCTAACCACCCATTCCTTATAACTATATGGTGATTTCCTTGGGACCATCTGAAGCAGCAAATTTTGCACGGAAACCTTCAAATTTTTTCTTCATTGTATTTCATCTCTGCATAGACATTAGCTAGATTTAACATGAATTTCTCTTACTCTTATACAATTTTGCTCAAAATCAGCCAGAATTATACAAAACACATGAACTGTTGGGACACGGGCTTTTTGTGTTTTATTCCTTTGTATTCTCTACACATGTCCCGTATTTTGGTTTAGCCTGTACCAATAGATCCTTATTTCAGGAAGCATTCAGAAGGAGCAGAAAAAGGGAAAACATACTTTTTCCCTTTAGGGAAGTGACTCCAATGTCAGGCAGTTTATTTTCATTCTCATCTGATTGGTCACAACCAGTCTCATTAGTCACAGGATACGCCTGATAGTAAGATGGCTGGGAAATGTGGCCTTTACCAAGGTGGCTATGGGCCCAGATAAAAATTACTCTACCATGTGAGTAAGAGAGAATGGATTTCAGGGCACAAGTGTCAGCCACTGTCACAAATATGTACTTTAAATGAAGACCTTCAAATCCCTTGTTCAAATAAAACAAATTAAAGGGAAAAGAAGCTGGATGGAACAATGGGGCTTCTACTTGATGGATAATCTGGGCTCAAATTTGAACTCTGATCCCAAGTGTGTCATCTTGGGCAAATACTTCCCTTCTCTGGTGTTTCCTCACCTGAATTATAAAGGGTTGGACTAGAATAGCATTTTCCAATTATAATTCTATGGAATAAAATATCTTAAATAAAATAGCTATATTGTGACCAAAAATTTTTATATACAAAGTTAGAAAGTGATTAACACTATATAGTGATTCACCATAAAGATTCTGATAATCTTTCTATAGATAAATTTTAACCTGTCATATGTTTGGGTGTGTGTGTGTGTTTCACAGAATACTTCATTGCTCAATGATCTATTAACCTCATGTGAAACTCAATGCGGGGAACATCAAACTAAATGGCTTATAAAGTTGCTCCCTGCTCTAATGTTCTGTGATATTGAAGTACATCATCAAGCTTTTGCCACCCTTCAACATCTATTTAGTTATTTACTAGATGCGTTTATAGCCTCCCATACCTGAAATTGAGTTAAGGAACCTTACAACAAAAGGCTGTTAAATAAGGCTCTATATCAACAACAGATAGTGAAATAAAAAAGCAAGACCAGTTTATATCTTAACATGAATTGAAATGTCAAATTTGTTGGCTGGGTTGGCTAGTTACATACTTAAGTTCTGGGGGAATAGAGCCATATGAGTTTGGAGGGAAATGCTGAAGTCACGTGAGACCTGTCACTAGGGGAGGAAGTGGGAGGAGGGTGGTTGGAGGGAGCTGGCACAAGAGACACCCCCCCCCCCCCAACAGGCAGGCAGAGAGCATGAGCCCCCGCAGGGCACACTGAAAGGCAGCAGTGCACTCCAGGCAGGAGGGACAGCCGACTCCCAGCCTCCTCGACAATTTTGCTTAGGCCTGGCTTTGTGTGTGTTTAAATCGTTCAGATAATTGCTGTAATTCTGTGCTTAGCTTGGCTGCTGAGACCCTTGGTTCATGAATATTCATAAGATCTATCCACACTCCACTATTACTTAGATTTTCCTAGACAGCTTTCATGCTGAGACTGCCAGCATGTTGGTGCTGGGGATGCAGATGGTAATAATTTCTTGCCTGGGTGGAAACTTCCCTGTGCTCACCCATCCAGGTGATGATAGGAAAAGGCAAGCTTGCATAAGCTGGCCCTGCTTCTTGGTAGCTTTTGGTCTAATACATTGGTTCTTTCATTCATCGTTTACTGAGCCCTGTGCCCGGCACCTTGCTGGGTGCTGGGGTTCAGGCACAGGAGACAGGTGAGTACCAACCTCAAAATGGGTGCATGTCCTGACCGCCAGGATAGACTTCTTAAGAAACCATCACAGAATAATGATAGTTGCTAAAAGGGATTGAGCTTAGAATGCCGTAGATTTGAGAAGTTTAGAGAAAGTACACAAAAGCATAGTTGGGAGTGGGTGAAGTCAAGATTAAGAAGGAATTGCTTCTCACAGGATTCAAAGACCTACAGAAATGTTTAAACTAAATCTTGAAGAATGAGTAACAAGATCCCAGGTAGATGAGGTTGAGGAAGGTGATTTAGGCTGAGAAGACATCAGGGATTTCACAGAGGTGTGAGCCTCGTACGTCTTGGGTCTGAATGAAGCCCAGGAGCTCTAGATGAGAACGGCCCTGGAGAGGAGGTGGGGCTGACAGTACAGTGCTATACCGTCTAAGGAATTGGGGCTTCATCCTGAAAGCAAGGGAAGTCACTGAACGGTGGTAAAGAGAAGCACAGCCATTTGGAAAATCATTTGAGGGATGGATGGAAGCAGAGGCAGCAGTGGATGGCTTTTAGCTGAGGCTACAACAAGTACTGTAAAAGCCTGACCAGAGCCAGGCTGGATCGGAGCCAATCACACACAGAGACAAAGCATGTGTTCATTTTACCGTTGTGATACATGGACATTCTAAGTATGGCTTCTCCTCCACCTTCCCCTAAAAATGAGACCTTAAACATCTTAGCACCTCACAATTCAGCACAGAGATTAATTTCACTTTGTGCTTAAATCCCAGGACTGGAAGACAAACCAGTTAAAAATTGCTTATCCATTCAAGACACAACTCAAGTTATTCTAAAAGGACCATCTTGACCACAGAACCTCATTTGTGTTGGGGCTTGGTGCTCTTTCTCTCACATTTGCCGGCAGAACTGCATTCAATTAAAAGTATATTTAGAATAATATAGTAAATCATGTAGTTACAGCTGAATTGGTTGCTAGAAACCATTTATAAATAAGTATATGGGAATATACATTTGCATTACAATAAACTTTTATGAAAAAACAGCACTCTTGGGGTTAACTCTGGGATCAGTGTGGTTGTAGAGGGAGCTGAGATCATTTCTGCATTATTTTATATACTTTCTCTGTTTGGTAAAAAATATGTATGTTTCTAATAAAATAACAATATCTTCAAGTTTCCTTTTCTTTTTTATCCAGAAAAGATACATTTTGATTTGAAAGAAATTTAGAAGGAAAGATATATAGGTCATTGTACACAATTGGATATGGCAGGGAGATTAAGAAAAGCAGCACATTGGTGATTCTTTGGTTTCTGGTTCCCACAGTGGTGCCATTCATAGTAGGGAACACAGAAAGAGGACAAAGAAAACAATGAGAACCCACAATAAGCTTGAAGTGTCTTCAGATACTTGAGTTTAAAACGTTAAGAAGTTATAGGTTATCTTCATTTGAATTACAGAGAAAAACTTATGTTGGAAATTTTAATTTAGGAGTCATCTGACCATATGTGCTCATTGCCGTCCTAGGGAAGGAGACAATCATTCAAAGAATAGGGAGTGAAAAGTATAGAGGACCTAGAATTGAGCCTTGGGGACACCAAGACTTAGTGGGAAAATAAAAAAAACAATTAACTGGTCCAAAGGAAAAAAAAGGCTGAGACCGAGGAGCCACAACTTAGACAAGGAAGTGCTTCTGGAAGAATGAATCTTTAAGCTGACTCTTGGGGTCTGTCCTCCTTTGGGGATCTCACTACTCACCTGTTTGCAGAGGAGCTGAGTAGACTTGTAGATGAGGATCCTTCCTTAGAGAAACAACTGGAGAGCATGCAAGCTGGAGCCGCAGTTGCAGAGACTTAGAACAGGAGAGGCTGTCAAAAGTCTCTGAGTAGTTTTTGTCTTGGTCCTGGTTTGGGTTTCAGAGAGAGAGAAGGAGAGAGGGAGCACTTTGGATGAAAATGTAAAATGCACTCCTTTAAAACTGTTGAAAATATCTAGACACAATTCCAGGCTCTATGAACACCTTTAGGACAGACTGTGACACAAAAACAAAGAGAGGTATCTCCTCACTTTTCTTCACACCACCTTATTGCTCTTCTACCTCAGCCAAATCAGTCTAGCAATGAAGGTACTCAGTGAAAGGAAAACTTATTTTCAGTGAAGTGTAGTTATCAAACAGGGGTGGCAAGGGACTTCCCTAGTGGAGCCATGGTTGGGAATCCACCTGCCAATGCAGGGGACACAAGTTCAAGCCCGGGTCTGGGAAGATCCCATATGTCATGGTGCAACTAAGCTCATGTGCCACAACTACAGAGCCTGCACTCTAGAGCCTACAAGCCACAACTACTGAGCCCACATGCCACAACTACTGAAGCCTGAGCACCTAGAGCCCATGTTCTGCAACAAGAGAAGCCACCATAATGAGAAGCCTGTGCGCCACAACAAAGAATAGCCCCCACTCACTGCAACTAGAGAAAGCCCACGTGCAGCAATGAAGACCCAATGCAGCCAAAAATAAGTAATTAAAAAAAAAAAAAAACCCAGGGGTGGCAGTTCCCAGCACAAGTTGATTTAATGCCCACAAGACTGGGTCATGTCCACTTGCAACACAGGAATAAAGAAGAATTTGCAGTGGTCAACACATGGCTCCCTATGGATGAACCAGAGCAGAAGAAGCAGGGGATTGCTAGATGCCATTTAGGTGTAGAATGGATACATATACAAGAGGTACCCCCTCACCTAGAAAAGCCAAGGCAAGAGTGCTATGGACATTGTTGTGCTCCTGCATAAAACGTTTACAAAAATGGTAATAAAATTGGTAAAATTACATATACAGGACACACTTTTACATTTAAAGTTGATTTAAACTAAAAAGCTTATGCTAATTATTTTTGAACAAAGTCCACTCAAAAAGATGTTCACATGGTCCAAGACACTGCAGGTTTCATTCATAATATTTATTAACACGCCTGCCATTCTTTCTAAGAAAAGATGGGGGACTTTTGCAAGACCATAAAACTACAGATTTTTGCTAAACAGATAACTACAACAGGCCATGAAAGCTTAAGGCATTAATGCTATAAATTCAGGGTTGTCAAACTTGATCCCACAGGTCCAGTTGGACCACTGTCTGTTTGTGTAAATAAATTTTTATTGAGGCAAAGACACCCTTGTTAGTTTATGTATTGTCTAATACAATGCTTTCAAACTAAATTGAATGGCTGTTATGTCAACTATATAGTTTCAAAGCCTAAAAAGTTCACTCTCTGGCCCTTGACAGACTTCTTTATTGTAAAGATAAAAACCATCACTATTTGTTTGTTAGTTGTTTGTTTACAAATTAGCAACCACACCTTACTAGAAGGATCGGGCTAACCTCCTATATTCCAGAAGCAGCTGCCTCCCCAAGTTTACATGTACTAACTTTCACACTCACACCCATCTCGATGGCACAGATTTTGCCTGTATGATGAAAAGTGTATTCTAGTTTACACTGTGCCCTCACCCCCATCCTGCATGCTGAGAAAGCAGGACTATCCTGTCAGTCTTTCCCATTAGGGCCATTCACTGCCAAGGTGAACTTTGATGGCTCCTTGGGAAACCTCTTAGTACAATACAACTGCCCTAGTCCTTCATCAGTTTCATGCAGTGAGTTTTCCAAGGCCCATTTCCCTCACTGTGAATGGACTTCCCCACTGGGCATCGAATTTCATACAACCACTGTATGAGAGAAGTCAATCAGTGAAAAAAAATAAGTGCTTTCTAAAAATGCAGATTTCTGGGACCCACCCCAGATCCTTTAAATCTTTTAGAGGGAGCCAGAAAATCTGATTGCGGGGAGGTGCAAAACCTCATGATCCTGATGTAGTTCTCTAATCCGTATTTTGAGAAGCACTGATCCATAGAATTATTTTCAGCCATACTACTTCACAGCTCTGTGAACACTTGGCTTGCTTTACATTCCATTTCTCAAATCACTCTGATGCTTCTATTTCTCTTTCAAAGTTGGAGAATATTCAAGCCGTGTGAGATACAGTGTTGAAAAGGGTTTATACCAGTTGAAATTTGTGCTATTATATTTGTTTCATGCATTTAATTCCTTTTTTTTTTTTTGGCGGTATGTGGGCCTCTCGCTGTTGTGGCCTCTCCCGTTGCGGAGCGCAGGCTCTGCGGCATGTAGGATCTTCCAAGACCGGGGCACGAACCCATGTCCCCTGCATCGGCAGGCGGACTCTCAACCACTGTGCCACCAGGGAAGCCCCATGCATTTAATTCCTGTTGAGACCTTAAGTATGGGCAGCTGGATCCCTCTTCCAGGTACTATGCCTCACAAATTATTGACATCTTTTCTCTCTGTTAGATACCAGAGCCCAGCTGTACCAGAACTAACATATCTACCACCTACAATAGCCTCTCGTTTGCCTGGGTGACCACTACTGAAGATATGAAAGGATACATTTAGAGGGGAGTTTGCTATCCTGAGCCGCAGGCGAGCATTCTTTGTAGCTTGGCTAATTGAAGTATATGAGTAGTGGTTTCTTCTAGATTAGACAGATTTAAGTTTATTTCCTGGGAGAGAGAAGAAGTAACACAAAAGCTTAGTGATTCATAAAAATTCTTGTTGAGGTTTTATATAAGCATGGAAACTCGACTCCCATGTAGTTTTGCTAACAGGGAACTCACACCTCAACGACTACTAATCCCAGAAAATGGTCAGTAATATCTGTCTTACCTACTTAATTGTCACAACTTTAAATTCCATTGCTTTAGTACCTCTAACATTAATGTAACCAGTATTGATTAACTGTATTTTAGTAGAACGGATATCAGAGTCAGCAGGTAGGAGCTTCAGAAATTAAGACATACTCTTTGCTTTCCAGGCGCTTGTGGGTATAAACAAGCACTTAAAGAGTAAAGAACTGATTATACTGTGTCAGGAGAATAGGGGTGTATCTTCCTACTGGCTTGAAAAACAGAGGTGAGGAATACCCATGTCTTGGTATTTTTTCTCTACCATGGTTCTTGTCATCTCCCCTAGTCAGGAACATGTGCACAGCACACACTGTCTTGAATTGATTGGACTCGAATTTACCATTTTCCTTTTAATGGATTGGATAAGAGCCATAAAATCTGTTTTCCCAACAGAAAATGAGCTGTTTTTGGTAAGTCTTGTCATTCATGATTTTCAGTGTTGAAAATGTGTTTTGCCACCTTGGAACTCAGGCTCACCTCCAGGTAAAGGAAGAGAGGAATTTTGGCTAGTTCCCTCTCCCACAGCAGTGTTCTCAGCTATCCCACTACCCATTAGGAACACTTGTATTCTTGAATGTTCTACCCTCTTGGATGTTTCCTTCTCTGTCTAACTTCCTCTTCAATAATCACTTGTCCTCTGACTACTTTCTCCTGAACTCACTCAGTGAATGTTAGGATAGTATAACAGATTGACGACAGGAAAATCTAATGAAAATAGTATAGTGTTCTCACATTATAGATTTGCTTTTTTTACAGGACTTTTGGAAACAAAAGGTCTTTAGAAAACAAACATAAAACAATTAAAAAGACAAATTTTAGGAAAGTAAGAAAGGCGTTTTCAGATAGGTCTTTAATGCCCACTTTTACACCAATCTGTCTGTTCTTACTTGGGTTTAGAGTGCCTTAACATCTGGTTTTAAAGGTAAAAGTCAGAATTTTTAAAATTTGGTTTATCTTAAAAAAATGCCTATAGCTTTTTTTTTTTTTATCCTGAGGACACTAGTATAGTGTCATATCCCCTAATAGAAAGAAAGTAGTCTTGAAAGAGTCTAAATATAACTTTTATAAATCCGGTCTCTTTTTTTTTTTTCTTATTCTGTTATTTGTAGTAAGTTTCCTCAGAAATAAATCTTGCTCCAAATACCCAATATTTTAAAATGTACTACATATCACACATTATATGATTTATATAAACAATAATATATAGTAAAAATTTAATATGTAATAGATCCAATTAAAAGCATCTCATTCTCCTTGTCTTTACATCCTTATCTGATGCTGTGACATGCATTCGATTACAGGACTGGAAAGTCCTCACTGAATTTCAGAGGGCATCAACTTTTCATAGGTGAACAGCCCCACATTCTTAGATGTTAAGAGGTTTCCCAAGGAAGACCTGGGGTAGATTCTAGGTCTCCTGGCTCTTGGTCCAAGTTTCCAGCTCCCAGGCAGGCAAGTAAATGTTTTGAGTTGAGAGAGTCAGGCCTGAGCAAGGAGATGGTCCCAGATGAAGTGCAAAGGCAAGTGGGAGAAATGGACTTTCCCAGATGCCAGATGTGAGCTGGTGTTTATTAGCTTCATCACCTTAGGAATGACTTAGACCCACTCCGCCTCAATGTCTTTCTCTGCAAAGGTAGAGAATACATGTATAGCTGCTCTAGAAACCACTGCGGTGTTGTGCAGGTAAGAATTAATCTTATTACCATTCTTATTATTCTACGTAAATAATATTAATTAGTAGTTACTGGACCCAGTGGATATTGTTGTACATCCTCTCCACGTAGGCAAAGCTCTCAGCAGATGTCATCCCTGTCGTGCTCACACATCCTTTTCAGGAGTAATGGTGGTAAGAGTTTATCAATCTCATTTTACAGATGGAGAAACCAGAGCTGTGCCTTTCCCCCTGGCTGTGCTGACTCAGCGCCTTGTTAATGCCTGGGTCAATGCTTCCGGCTTTAAATCACAGAGAGAGCCAGAGAGCCCCAAACTCGTCATTCCATTTCTTTAAACCACCATGGAATTGCGTGTTCCTGGAAGTTCTTAATTCAATGTGGAGTTAGAAATTTATATTCCTCTACCATATATCAAATCAAAACTAATTTTTGGAGGAATGATACCCCACATCCTGGTGAAGGCACAGATTCCTCATTAAATAGAAATTAGTGAACTAGGGAATAGATAATGACAACATATTATTTAAATAGCAAAAGGCAGTTGTCTCAGAGGGTAAGAGTCTTATCAAGGGCAAGCTTGTCTTTACCCAGGTGCAGAGTCAAACCAAATGCTGCATTGATGTAAGTATATATATAACTTTACATTTGTCAAAAAACAAGAGGTTTATTTTTGCTGCCTTTACTCTGGTCCCAGTGTGTTTACATCGATTCTCTTCATGAGCGTGGTGAAGCAGGTAGGACAGCAAGCATCCTGCTCATTTGATGAACGAGAGGGCAAAGGAGCAAGACAGTCAGGGGATTTCTGCGTGGCCAAGAGCCTCCTTAGCGTCATAGCAAGACATTCTGCACTTCCTGCCTCCATGCTTTTGGTTTTCCCAAGCACTCTGCAGCTCAAACCCTGATCTGCTTCCCAGTCAGGATTCAGAAGGGCTCCTGAGCATGGCTGACACCTCCTGTCACTTTATAGGACTCTGCCGTGGTGCCCTTGCCTGTAGCATCACAGGGTGCACATGGCTGTTAGATTTCCCACTCCACGTGCTTGTCAGGAAATCAGAGTGATGGGGGTGGCATTTCACCTTTTTACACTGTATTTTGAACTCTTAGTCATCAAGATTTGAATGAGTTGCCGGGCTTTTTGCTAGTCCCCAATAGGTGCTTTCCACCTCAAAAATCCTCAGCTTAGTCCTCAATAAAACCTCAGGGCTGCTCTCCGGAAAGGCTGCCCAATGTGAGCCATTCAAGGGGCTGAATAATCATGGACTCATTAGTGCAGGTGGTCTCCCCCCATCAGAAGCAAGGCTCCTATTTAGGCTGTAAGAGGGCCATCGATGTTGAACAGCTTTATAGCACAGCTGGTCTGGAACGGTCCCATGGCTTAACTTCAGTTTTCCTCCTCTCTTCCATTTACACACAGACCCCAGCTGCCCAGATGAGAATGTCACCCAAAAGAGAACATAAGCATAAACATTCTCTGGATCCTGGCTATAGGTAATATTTCTATTAGATAGATGCTCTGTGTTCTATCTTCATTTCTGTTTATTTCCTTATTTCCAAGGAATAATCAGTTTGAGACTCATCAACCCAATAAAACTCAGAGACAGCCAGAGGCAGATTCAATTCTGGGGAAATATAGAAAAGACCGATTATCATGAAAACCCTCAATTTGCATTTTGCTACCCTTCCCTTGTAAGTCATAGTACTAGGAAGCTAATGCAATCCCCTGAAAGAAGATATATCTAATGACAAGGGTATATGCCTCCAGGGTGGCGAGGTTATATATTTTTTGTCACTCATCTGAAATGGTCTCTATCCTCTTCTCTACTCTGTACTCTCAGGAAGAGGGAAGAACTTTTTCCCGGGAAACAACACAGTCATGCTGTCTGCCCAGCAGAGAAATCTATGATGGGTGTTCCCTGACTTTTCCTGGCAGGAAATGTGCTTAGCTGCATCTGCAGGCTGCAAGCCCAGGTGATGGAGAGTGCCTGCCTGGGGGTGTGCCCTAGACCGTGCTCCTACAGCCTGGGACAGCTCCCTCCCTGGGACCCCAGGATGCAGGGCTTCACACTTAGCACGTGTGTGCCATGCCTTCCCAGCCTGCTCTTTAATCATCTTGAAAGTAAAAGTGGATTCCGAGGAGCCTCTCTAAAGTATTGGGAGTGGTACACATTGCTCTCCCTGCTTTGAAGACTGTCATATCACGGCTGCATTCAGTCCTCCCAAACAGCCCAGCAAACAGGCGGGGACCGTGCAGTTCTAGACTTGGGCAGACCACCAACAGCTGCATGGTTAATTATGGCTCTCTCCCTCTTTCTCCTTCTCTCTTGAAAATCTCAGCTTTAGAAATAAAAGATAAATTCTTTAGAGTAATTAGAGACTGCTGAGCGCTTATGGTAATAACGAAGGAAAACATTCTGACTGATTTACAGGAGGAAAAGGCAGTGAGGGAAGCGATGCAGGTTGAAAAAAAATAATTAAAATCAGCTTTGCCACTATCTCAACTGAGCTGCCAGTCAGCCTCAGAGAGAAAAGAAATGCTAATGAAATATTAATATGCTGCCTTGGATTTTATGTAACAGCCTTTGTTCCCAGGTACCTTTCCAGTTCATCAGTCAAAAGCATCAGGTGTGAGGTATGCAGGAACCGGGGCGAGGAGGGGAAATGGGCACCCAGCGGCCAGAAGGGTGCTTGGCCTTGGGAAGGATTTACTGAAGCATCAGGACTGACAAGATGGAGAGCCTTTCCTTACACCAGGGCCTCAGCTTCACCAGCTGGAGAGAT
The DNA here is from genome assembly GCF_008692025.1 of Phocoena sinus. Lineage (NCBI taxonomy): Eukaryota > Metazoa > Chordata > Mammalia > Artiodactyla > Phocoenidae > Phocoena > Phocoena sinus. The sequence continues at coordinate 4,136,151 of NC_045775.1, read as the reverse complement.
CCTAGCGGGAGGCAAAGCCTTTTTCTTTTCTTTTCTCATCCTTTTATTCCCCCGGGCTGACAGACACTAAATGTCAGCAATCATCATGACACAATCAGAGCTGGTTTTATAATATCTGTAAGTGGTTTCGAAGTCTGCAGATGCCAGACAGTTTCACCATCACAGGGAAATTGTGTCTCATAGGTTGTCTTCAGATGAGACGGAGCCCACATGCTTTCTGGTTCATCCAATCACTCACTCAGGGCTAGGCTGCAAAATAGATGACACAGCTTGGAAGCACTTTGTGTGCGTACGCCCATGTGCCTGTGTGTGCATTGTGAGCTGATTGTGTGCACCTGCATGTATGTGTGTGCCGTGTATGCTCTGTGTGTGTGTGCATGTGTGCGTTTGTGTGCTCACTGTCTATTGTGTGTGCAGTGTTTGACCTGTATGAGTGTAGGTGTGTGTGCATGTGTGAGCACACATGTGTATGTGTGCATGTGTGAACCGCGTGTGCTTGGGGTCATTTGTGCACATCTGGAACCACTCAAGTATTGAAAGGCTCCCAAGTAGCCGGCACCACACCGTGCATGGAATGGTTTGGGGATACAGTTCAGTCCCCAAGAGCTCCAGACAAATTATCCCAGCAGACACAGAGGAGACGGATGTGAGGAAACGATGAAGACAGTGGTCCAGAGGTGCCCAGAGGAGCCACTAGCACAGGACTGACACAAAGCCATACAGCATCATTATATGGACCACTTTTTGCGTGGACTCATTGAATGTTTGGAGTCTCAGGAGGGGTGGATGGGGGAAAATTCCAGGTAAGTAAAGCCAGGGTCAGGAGGAGGCAGATGAGAAGGAGCGAGGAGGAAGAAAGGAGAGGCTTCTGGAGGAAGAGTCCTGAGATCTGGGTTGAGTCCTGACACTGATGTGAACTTGCTGTGTGACTCTGGGCAAGAAATATAAACCCTCTGACCTCATTTTCTGTAACTAAGAAATGAGAAAAGGCTTGGGTCCCCAAGGTCCCCTTTGAGTCTATGATTTGAATAGAAGACATTAAAGAAGGGACAAGGGATAGGAGTTATGGTCCTTTCTGTCTGGGATATGGTTTCTGGCTTTTGTAAGACAACTGACTTGTTTTCCATGATTCAATTCTAGCTGGGGTGCAAACAATTTCTTCCTTTCAAAAAAAAAACATAAAATAGAGTAGCAGCTATTTCATTTTTTTTTTTTTTCATAGATCTGTGCATATAGAACTTACATTATCTTGGATTAGCTTAAAGTTCCTAAGGGCTAGATATTATCATCCCTTAGTGCCACAGAAAGCAAGAAAGACTCAAGTTTCCAAATAAAGAGGGCAGAGAGCTGGGTCCCAACCCAGGTCTGTGGCTCTGAAACCTGTGTTTTCTTTCTTCCACATCAGGACTGCTATCGTGTGGTCAGTTACCAAATCCCATCATACGTGGTGTTTTGTTGAATCCTAAAAGCAGCCCTGTGAAGGTCGGAGATTTGGAACTTTCCCAAGTAGCCCACTGAGTGAGAGAGAAGGCCTTTGTCCCTCTCACCAAACTCCTCAATTCACTGGACAGCAGTCACTCCCATCTGGCTCCATTTAGGTGAAGACAAAACCCGGGAGAACCGGGCCTGTGCTGCTGACACACAGGTTGCAGATTCAATTCAAGAAAGAATAGGCTGCCTGACTGGGCGAATCACGTACTGTCCCTGGACCGTGGTGTCTGTGCCTGAAATAGGAGAATATGGCATCATTTTGGATGACTATCATGAGGGTTAATTAAAAGTGATATTGTAGAGCACTCAGCATAGGGCCTTGTTAATCAGAATAAAATAACAGCTGACGTTTATTGAGTTCATGCAATATATCAGACCTTGCGCCTACCTTGGGGGACATAGCTCTCTCCCTCTGGAAGGCAGTATTCAGGATCCACAGTGCCCTGGCCTAAATACTCAGCTGCATCTGTGCCACTTTGAATCCCAGCCACAACACTGGTGCCCATCACTTAAATCTATAGCTTCCAGACATTTCCGATCCTGCACTTCAATTAGTGGAAAAAAAAAAAGAACATGTCTCCTTTGCTAATATATAAATTTATTCATTCTTCCTTTTTAACCTGTATTTGCTGATCTGTACATGAACTATCAGTACAACTCAGTTTATTTTTTAACATGTTAGAGGAAAGTAAATATGTATAGAAACCCTATTATTGCATTACAGCTGGGGGAATGTGCCTTTTATTTTGAAATCCACTCCTTTAGCTAGTGAGGAAACCTATGTGGTACACAACATGTGTATCTCAACCTGACATTGTTAACTTTCTGCTCATTTTCATCTTTTAATGTGATATAAAAGGTCATTTCTTCCTGTTAAATGGCTATAAAAAAACAGTATAGATGCTAATGGTAAAAAAAAAAATCAAAATGAATGTAAAGAGGTGTAAAAAGTAGTAACTCTTAACTTCCCTTCAAAAATGAATTGTTACTAAGCTAACGCTTATCAAGGGGCTTTAAGTTAAACACAGAATGAGTACTTAGGGCAAATATTTGGTCCACATCTACAATATTCTGGGTACTGTGCTGAATTATTTTCAAACTGTTGTTCATTTAATTCTCACAACTGTCAAAGGTTGTTCAGCAGTTAGTTGTGATTTTGGTGCTCTCGTGAGAAGGGGTGAGCTCAGGCCCTCTACTCCACCAGCTTGTCTCTTTCTTGATTCTTACAACTGTGCGAAGTAAGTGCTATTACTCTGTGAGGGAAGTATAATGAGTCCCACTTCACAGATGAGAAAACTGAGGTGGAGAAAGATGAAAGATACATTTACTAAGCAGTTAAGCACAGAAAAGGAAGGAATCGTTCTTGATAAATAATGTTGACCATGGCAAAGGCATGGATCAATGACAGTGCTCTCCGTAAGTTCTCCCAAGAGAATTAACACTTTGTAAATAATTTCTTCAAGCACTCTGAGCTATAATTAGCCTCATAAACTTAGCTATATGGCTGCTAGTGATGAGGCAGACAAGGAAGCGACATCTGTTGGCTGTTGGGTCAACGTGGTAGCCACCTGACCACTCGGTGCTTTAGCCGTTCATGTGGCAAAGCAGAGATAATAACAGTTCTTTTGGTTTGCCTTTCACAGATACTTGACTTTTTACATTTTATGCCTCAGGGTTAGCAAAAATCCTTTTCACATCCCAAAGAAAGCCATTTAGAATCCTGAGTGACCACCTAATGAATAATCATCTATTGAGTACCGTACTGTGGCCAGCAACAAGGGCAAGGATAGAATTCAAGAAAAATACGCAATCATGGGGGTACCTGCTTAAATTCATTATCTCACTGAGGAGAAAAGACTTAAACTGTGTGTAATTAGAGAGTGAGTCCTTAATCAAGCTTTAAAATCAGTGCATGGAGGGAAATCACTGCAGGAATCCCACCTACGCAGCCCTTCCCTGGCCTTGGCCAAGCACAGAGGAGCTTTGGTCTGTGCTTTGGTGTCAGATGCAGGCTATGGGAACCTCACCTCTGCCCTTATTCTGTGTTATGCTGGGAGCTGGTTTCCCATCTATAAATTGAGATGATAAGTATGCTTACCTGGAAGGGATATTGTAAGGACTTAGGAAGAAGAAACACCAAAGCACGGTGCTCGACAGACAGTGTGCATCTCTCTTCCCTGGGCTGAGCAGAACACCCCAAGGATGATGGAGCCAGGGCTTGAGGGAGCTGAAGTCCTAGCAAGAGTTGTCTCTGCAGAATTTATGGGATGGAATGAGGAATTGGATGGGGATGGGGCACCACAGGAACCCAGACAGAGTATGAAGCAGGAACCACAGTGTTTTCAGAGCGAGTTTCAGTGGTTCTCACGGGGTCCTCCCTTCCCAGCTTCACCCTGAAGTGTCCACCCAGATCTTGAAAGGGACCATCAGGGGTGTGGCAGGACGATGACTGAACTTCCTCCTTCCTTTTCTGTCTCTGATGCCCTCATTTTGAAAACCTGTGTGAGACTGTTGAGGCTCAAGTAGAGACTAATAAATGTCACAGAATTAGAATTCCAGTATAAAAATCTTAAAGCTTGTAGAGTTCAACTCTGTGTATGACTAATCTGTAACCCTGTGTTTGGAATCCCCATCTCCCTGCCTTTCCTGAGACCCCATCAATCATTCACCCTCACCCCCAAGGCACACAGATAAGTACCTCTTTGGGGCAGTAGCCTCTCTCACTCTTTCTGTTATGGATTTCATAGTGTTCCCAAAAAATTCGTATGTTGTAGTTCTGACCCCCAGTACCTCAGAATTTGACCTGAATTGGAAATAAGGTCTTTAAAGAGGTAATTAAGTTAAAATGAGGTCATCAGAGTTTGTTCCAATCCAACCTGACTGTGTCCTTATAAGAGGAGAAGGTTAGGACACAGACATGCACAAAAGATGTGAGGACACAGGGAGACAGCCATCCACATGCCAAGGATAGAGGCCTCAGGAGAAATCAACCCTGCCAACAACTTGATCTCAGACTTACAGCCCCCAGTACTGTCAGAAAATAAACTTCTATTGGTTAAGCCACCCAGTCTGCCATACTTCATTATGGCAGCCTCAGTGAAATAATATACTCTCTCTGTCTCCTTCAGCCTCCTTTGGTCTTTTCCCTCCCCCCCATACTCACCCCATGGCTCTTTACTTTCAGTCTTCAAACCTGTTTGTATATTCATAACCCCCCATGTCTCTTGCATGATTCTTATTGCAAAACATAATTCTACAGGAAAGGATGCACTGCTATGTTTCTTTTAAATTAAACCGAACCTGACTATGTACCCACAACCGACGTGGCAGGTGGGGCAGTCAGTCTCCATTTTGGTAGGGGAGCTCCTCTCTCTTACAAAGCCCCATAAGAATCTAGTTAGCTTGCACGCTCCCAGATTGTCAACAGACTTCCTCTCTCACTCATTAAGATCACTGCTGATGTCCTCATGGTCTTGGCTTGAATGGTGTCTTGAAGGCAGGTGTCCCTCCTGCTTCAACAGGTAAAGGTGCAGGCATGTGCTGAATCTAGGAGCCCCTGTGCTGGAGTACAGCCTCCCTGAGGGCTCACCTGGGCACCCCCAGGGCGGTTCCCCATGCCCCACAGACGTATGGGACAGACATTATGGTTGTCCCTTTCTATCTATGAAAGAACTAAGGCTTAGGCGATAAGCAACCTACCTACCCAAAACTGTGAAGCCAAAGAGCCACAAAATGGATGGAGCTGTGTGATGAGTCCAGGACTAGATCTGTGTGCTGTCCTAGGGGGGGCCACAGCCTCTGCAGGAAGGGGTACAAGACAGAGGGGACATGATAAAAAACAGAACTATTAGGCTTTTGATCAATCCCTCTACCTCCTGTAATAGCAATATTAAAAAAAAAAAAGTCTAGATCTGGAGTCTGCATTTGGGTTCAGTGTCAGAATAGCCATAGTTTACATCCTGGCTGGGCTACTTGCCAGCTTCAACACCAACAAAAGAAAACAAGGGGAATGAAAGGAAAGGGCGGAAGTCTCTGAAGCAAAGAGGTCTGAGGGCTGATCCTTCTTAACCCCGAGGCGCTGGAGCAGTCCTCCCCTGCACTACATCTGGATTTCCTTATCAATGAAATGGGCATATTAACACTACCCCGGTGGATGGCATTGGCCAGGATGACTGCCTATCACTCCCGCTGCTCTTCAAAGCTGTGGAGGGTGCACCCCTGCCTGGGGAGCATAGTCAAGGGCATGGGAGTTGGTAGGCCTTCCAGCTGCCCAGCTGACACCAGCTGGGACAGAGATGAGGAGCCTCTCTCAGCCCTGTGTCCTCATGATAAATGTGGGAGAAAATCATGTGGACATTATTTAAGCCATACAATTTGGTGGAATGTTCTGCTCTTACCTACCTCTCAGAATTAGACTATGCAATGAGATGTGAAAGATATTTGTAAATGCTGGGAGCTACACTTGACAGGGCATTAGTATCCAGCTTCTCCAGGCTTAGGTAAAGTGAAACATATAAACTCTTGCAATGTCAAGGTTGTGCATAATATTTGTGAGTCTGATCAGTGTCTCTTTTTTTTTTTTTACATCTTTATTGGAGTATAATTGCTTTACAATGGTGTGTTAGTTTCTGCTTTATAGCAAAGTGAATCAGTTATACATATACATATGTTCCCATATCTCTTCCCTCTTGTGTCTCCCTCCCTCCCACCCTCCCTATCCCATCCCTCTAGGTGTCTCTAAGGCCTGTGCAGAGGAGGGAGAGACTTCTGGGTGCAGGGAGTGACCAGGGCAGGTCAGGCAGCTCAGAAGCCTCAAATGACATCCACATGTTTCTGAGTTCACATGTGAAATCTTTCCATGCCAGTGACATAGGAGGTCTGAGAATTAAAGTGGGAGGAAGATCAACTCTTAGAATATGTGTCTCCCCCTACCGCTGCCAGTTCCCAGAGGGTTTTCTTTTTAACAAGTTTACTGAAAACTTAAAAAAAAAAATGCTACAGGTAAATGCAGCAGAGAAACAAGAAAATATAAACCAAACAACCAAGACAAAACAAGGTGGCATCTGCTGGCAGTGACTCTTAGCAGGAAATTTTATTGTGCTGGCTGGCAGGGAGGCATATTCAAAGCTGTGTTTGTCTCTTACCTTTCCTTAGCTCGAGTTTGTTTTAGTCTGGCCTAATTTCTTTGAAAGACCCTGGGCCTAGGGGCCTATACTAATTTCTATAGCTGTGTTACATTTTTTTTTTCTTTCACAGAACCATTGTCTGCTTTGAATACCAAACCTGACATAAACTTTAAAAAATTAAAATCATTTTATGGATAATTGGAATGCGGGTTTTGTGAACATTAATACTCCAATAGAGAAACTCAACCTTACCCTACGTTTACCTCTTTGGTTGGATTAATTTTCCACTGTCATTTCTACCTCTTTGGATAACCTAGGGAAGTTCAGAACTTAAATAAACTAATTAAATGAGGGGCTTAGAGTCTCTGCAGACAAAAGGCAAGCCCAAACTTCTCAGAGCACTTTAAGAATCGCAGCGAGGCTATGTCAGGAGAAAGCTTGGAAAGGTGGCCTGTCAACACCCCATCTGGGTGTCACTGGGAGTGTGGAGCCTTCAGCAGAGGCCACTGGGATGGCAGCAGAGGGGCCACCGTGCAGCATCTGTCACAGGGAAGAGGAGTCCTGTCACTTCTGCATAGTTAGTCAAGGAGGCCCTTCTAGCGACAGCAAAGGTTAAGTTGATGTTTTGTAGTTTTTTGTCCTCCATGAGCCAGGAACCAGGAGGTTCTGACAGAGTCTGCCATACATGCAACAAAGGGCTGGAACCCAGAGAGCTCTCTGTGTCCCCCGCTCCTGGGGTACCCGGGCAGCTAACCTGCCAACTGCTGGTGCCAGTGTAGCTCAGAGCAAGGGTGTGTGGGCAAAAGCATGCACCTCTCCCAGCCCAGGAACAAGCTACCTTTGGGAGCTTCCTAAAGCTTTCAAGAGTGAGAAGGCGAATCTTATAAACACCTCCCAGCCACATCAGGGATGATTACAGTAGAAGACGATGACTAAGTCTGAACTCAGACAGGCAAGATATTCAAAATAGGCCTCTGGAAGAGAACCTGATGGAAAAAAGATGGTGAGGGGACCCTTGCTCTCTTTAAAAAAAAAAAAAAAAAAATATATATATATATATATATATATATATATATATATATATTTATTTTGGCTGCACCAGGTCTTAGCTGAGGCATGCATGAACTTTAGTTATGGCATGTAGACTTCTTAGTTGCCACATGCATGTAGGATCTAGCTCCCCAACCAGGGATCAAACCCGGGACCCCTAAGTTAGGAGTGTGGAGTCTTACCCACTGGACTACCAGGAAAGTCCCAAGGGGACCCCTGCTTTTCCAATCGTGTTGTATTTGTGTTGGCGATGTCTAAGGGTCACCCCCAATAGGCTATAGACCTGTAGCTGAATAAAGGTGGTACAGCAAAGAGTGTTCTATGGGGTAGCCTTCTTGGCCTCTGGCCAGCAGAATGTCCCTGTGGTTTTGGAGGCTCTCCTGCTTCGGAGGTCCCTTCAGAGAGTGCCCTGTTCTCTAGAGGAAAGGCTAGAGCCATCTGAATGTCTTCACCTTGAACAAGGGCAGGGAGCACTGATGTACCTGTTGTTGGTCACCTTGTATGTTTTTCTCCATCACTGTTTTGAATTTTGAGCTGCCTGATTTACTGGGGATGAATTAGAAATTGAAGTTAATTATAAAGAAATTTGACTCATTGAAATGAAAAAAAAAAGATACAGGATCTCCCTGAGTGCCCAGCATGTGCTATTTGCAGAAGAACAACAGTATCTGTGTCCTTCCATTCTAAGTCAACACATGAGGGTTATTAAAACATATTTCTGCAGGCCACCGGTGTGCAATCCGTCTAGAGAAGTTGTGGTGTTTTTGTTTTTTTTGTTTTCTGGCGTACTCACAGAGAGTCAAACCCAGATGAGTGTGTGAAGCTACATGTCAGAGGGGAGTATATTCTGACTCCACAAAGCTATAGACTAGACCTAACTTTCTTGTTGATCTAAAGTTTCTACAAGAAGATTCAAAAGGCATGGCTTCTGCCAATGTGGCGGGTGAGTGACAGAGGTGTTATGTGTCCTGTTCTCCTGTAAGGCTCAGAGGAGAACTCACATTTCTAAAGTATTTACATAGGGTCACGAGCCCCACAGACATTTATTTAGTTCTCACTGTTATTCTGTAAAGGAAGCACTACCCTGCAAGGAAAATGTTTACAAATGAGAAAACTGAGGCTCAAGACGGTGAGGAAATGTGTCCACACCACTTAGGTAGAAATCAGTAGAGCTAGAATTTGATCCCAGGTCAAGTTTAGCTGAACTGCGTCCTCCTGTCTGAAACATGTTTTGGACCTACACGTAAAACTGAGTGCATTTTCTACCATTATGCTTGAAATGCAGGTGTTTCTGCTCTAGCACAGTTGGCTTTACTGAAAATGTTCTTGTTATGTGAAACTATACAGTAAAAATAACAGGGTTTATGTTGCTGTTGATGTACCGTCACTCAGCACCCATGAAACTTCACACCAAAGTGCTAAAAATAAACGAATAAATAATTTTAAGAAGCAACTCCAGCAATCTTAGTAAAGACACACACACACACAATTATGTCTCCACTGGGATTTTCACTGTGTCGTATGGTCAATGGGCCATATTCAATTCTGATTTCTCTTGAGATGTAAGTCCTTGAACACGTTCGTTCCTAACACAGCCCAATTGCAGCAAAATTAAACTCTGACTCTGCGCGTAGTCTTCTCCATCAATTGTCTTTTTTAAACAATTTGTAGAATGTGTTTATGGCTTTACTAGAGAGCTTAACAACATGGAAAGTAGAGCAGGGTTTGAAGCCAGCCAACCACATGCTGCTTGTTCCAAATGAAGGCAGCTCTCGAGAATTTTGAGCATGTTTCTCAGTCTTCTTATATTGCTAAGGCTTTCCCTCTAATTGTAAGTTTGTCCCCCACCCCCCTGCATCATTACAAATATTAATTGTATATGATCAAAGGAAGTTCCCCTTTATGCTGATACTGTACTCTTCTTTGCCCGCTGAATAAGAACTGGTGTACAGCACAGAGACACACATTATCTCAGCACAAGGTGACACTATTATACTTATTTGCTTATACATTTTTCCTCTCCTACTACACCTGGGCTTTCCCATATGGTGACCATAAACCACATGGAGCACTTCAATGTGGATGATTCAAATGGAGATGTGCTGTAAGTGTAAAGTACACATCACATTGTAAAGAGTTTGTATGAAAAAATGAGGCAAAATATCTCTGATAACTTTCATATTGATATCACATTGAAGGGATATTTGGGATCTGTTGGGTTTCATAAAATGCACTGTTAAGATTATTGGACATGCTTTTTAATTTTTATTGTAGGTACTAGTATGTACATTTAAAATTGTATGTATGGCTTGCTTTCCAGTTCTATTGGACAGAGCTGGGCTTGATCCCACGCTTATGGAGAGCAGGGACTATGATTTACTGATTTCACAGCAACGGAACCAGCATGCTGCCTGGCACATGGTTGGCCCATAAACATTGATCTTAGGCAAGAGAATGAGGTGTGTCTAACTCAAAATTCATGCTCATGGCAGTTGCAAAAGGAAAGAGCAGGTTGGGCCTGGGCTGAACAAAGCAAAGCCAGGGGCTGCAAGAGGGCTGATTTATGGTGTCCATGTGGTCAGCCTCCTGGGGTTGCACAGCAAGTGTCTGTAAGGCAGGAAATATCTTGTACACGATCCTTTTCTTGAATATTTTTGGAAAGGGATTTCTCGGTCCCATGCATTTCCTATTTTCAACCATTAGACTGAACATCTTACTGAACATCTATGATGAATTCACCACTATGCTGTATGAAATCATCCTCATGCTAAGGACTCTGACAACAGAATAAGAGGATCACATTAATGAACAGACAAAACCAGAAAATGTGTGATGCAGCCTTATAGGTTCATTACTCAGTTGTAGTATCTGGATTTTGCTACATAACAGTCATGTAATTTTGGGGAAACTGTCCCTTCCTCATGGAGCTGCAGTTTTCCTATCTGTAAATTATTATAAAAAAGCAATTTGCACAGTATTTCCCTGGGGTTAAATGAGATTCCTATTTGCATGTGAAAGTGCCTGGCAAAGAAGAAGATAAAACCTGACACAAGAGAAGGTATTTAATCAATGGAAGTACTGTTGGATTAGAGACAGCTTGACAAAATGGAAGGAGAATAGGTTTTATAGTCAAAACCATTTGGCTTCAAATCCTTGCTGTGCCATTGGACCAGCTAGTTAACCTTTCTAAACTTCAATTTCTTCACCTATAATATTGCAATAATATCACTTACCTTGCTATTTTTAATAATAAATTGAATAAAGCCTGAAAACCCTTAGTACAGAGACTGGTACTTAGTAGAGATTCAATAAGTAGTGATTTAGAAACATTATTTCTTCCTAATTCTCAATGAGACATCTGGTTTCTAGTTTTAGGTTTGTCACTTAGCTAAGAATGATACTTTCAGTAAGGCACTTTATTAAAAAGACTTGAACCATGGCAATAATATGGACTTCACTTAAATTAGAAAGGGATTCTTAAAAAAACAAAGAAAAACACAAAAACTTTAGTGAATGCTCATGAAAGCACTTTGAAAACTGTACAATGGATAGAGATGCAACAGCTGCTGAGGATGCTGGGTTATACTTAGTCATAAAAATGGAGTATTTAGGGCTTCCCTGGTGGCGCAGTGGTTGAGAGTCCACCTGCCAATGCAGGGGACACGGGTTCGTGCCCTGGTCTGAGAGGATCCCATATGCCGCGGAGCGGCTGGGCCCGTGGGCCATGGCCGCTGAGCCTGCGCGTCCGGAGCCTGTGCCCCGCAACGGGAGAGGCCACCGCAGTGAGAGACCTGCGTACCGCCAAAAACAAACAAACAAACAAAAAAAAACGGAGTATTTAAAGCTGGAATTTACACAGTTCCTATTTGGGTCATTGAGCTCTTAGCACTGATGCAAAAATGACATGAGAATTTAAGCAGTTTTGACATAATTATATTAATTTACTGTAGCAACACTAACACTTGAAAAGACAAAAAATAGCACAGAATAATTTAATTAATAATGGTATTTGTTTTGTAGAAAAAAATTATTTCAAAAATTATTTCTGTGAGAAGAAATGATTAATGTTTATAGAACCATAGGGCTTCTACTCTTTTAATTTTTAAACCGAGCTCCTAAGGAGAGAGAAGCTACTTACCCAATTACACACATGTGGTTGACACCTGAGAGGGGGCAAGTATCCAAGTCCCCCCTGCTCTAGGCCACCACCCCTCCCTATTGCCTCTTTCCCATGTGCCCTACTGAGTGCCACAGAAGCTGTCATACTACACTTTCCATGGACACTCTTTCCTTTTACTTCTGCCTCATTTGCTGACAGGACACCTTAAACTATTAAACTCTCTGCGGTGATTTTATACACTTGTCACCCTGCTATCTTTGCCTTGACTCTCACCAGAGTCAGAAGACACCACAAAATGGAAACCACATGCCAAAGAAGGGAGTGTTTCATGTATGCAGAGGTAATGAGGAGACACAGAGGGGCACTTATAAAAGGGAGTGGAGAGAATGTAAGGAAAGTAAATTGAGTAGAAAATATAATGGAAGAGCAACTGGGGATGTGTTCATAACATAAACTATGTAATGACGGCATACCCCTGCATCAGAACCACAGCTTGACTTCAGGGTCTGTTCAGTGTCAAGGGTGTACTTATTTTGTTATAACTTTCCTGATCTAGAACTGTATTTAGTAGTCACAAAATTAAGCATGCTTCCAGGTGAAATGGAAAATGGTATTTTGCCAACTTTGCTAATCCTGTGACTTGTGGAGGAGTTTATTAAAAAGAACTGATCTCTTTCTATGTGCACTCATGGTTATTTCAATGATGACATATATGTATATAGGCAAACATGCATCCATTCATCCATCATTTTGTTTGTTAACTCAATAGATATTAACAGAACATGACGTCTACACAGAGCCTCCCAATGTAGTCATTCAATGATAGGATCTGGAATCAGACTATCTTAATCAAACCACAGTACTTTCTAGCAATATGAATATGAGCAAGTTACCCAAAGTATGTGTCTCATGATAATTGTTCTTGCATTGGCTGAGGACTAGCCTGCAAAGACTTTTTTTGTGTGTGTGTGTGTGTGTGTGTGTCTCTGGACGTATTATGGTCAATGAACTATGATGTGTCCTCCAAGTACAAAACAACTAGACCTTGTATCAAACATGCTTTTAAATAGATTATTGGGCTTGAAGGAAAAAAGGAATAATTCCAAAGGTTTTCCATCCCCCTGGGAAAAAAAAAATGAACCTAGGGTAAATTTAGACCCTCTCTAAGGAGAAGCATGGAGCAAAATGGGGAACAAGGTATGCTGAAGACAAATACCACTGTCAGAACTCAGGTTTTTACCAGAATATTGAGCCAGTAGATAGACATGCTGAATTTGTGATTCTTTCATTGAGTTTGGAACCCTAGAAGTAGGTTAAAGTGAACCAGGTGAGCAGTACATTCTGGTACAAACATTTATTTTTGGAAGAAGACATTTTCAACTTAAGTTCTTTGGATTTCTGGAGATTCCACTCCTTCAATATGAAGTTATAATCAGACACACAAAGGAACTAGAAACAATAATTGATAATAAGCACATAGTAGTTTTAGATCACAGAGATTACAGGTGTTGAAATCATAACATAGAGAATATAAAGTATTTATGTATGGAATGTCTACAAATAATAAAAGACAGACATAACTGCAAACAAATTACCCACAGTTATGAAAAAGGCACTTCTATCTCCAGCCACCATGAAGTAACTCTTACACCCACGGTGAACAACTATAAAACTGGGAAAAATATATATGATGCAACTGGTTTTAGATTTTCGGTAACAAGCAGCACAGGGATGTGATCTTTAGGGTGAGCCCTAAATGTACACTGGCCTTTTGCCTGGAAGTATGCATCTGATCACGGCATAAGGAGGAGGAGCCCAAGCAGAGCAGAATGACTTTAATGAACTTACAAGGCAGTCTGGGGCTGGAATGTGATGAGAAGGAAATTGGAGAGGAAGAGACACTTTTAGGGTGGGACAGAAGTCTTTATGGGTTTCTTGGTGTAAAGGAGGCAAATGACTAGGCTGCAGAGAGTCACGAGTTTGTTTCATGAAAGGATTAATGAAATAGTAGAATTCAAACAAGATTTAAAAGCAAGAGAGAGAAAACATAAATTAACCTCAGAAAAATAAGAAGATAGCACGAAAGATTCTACAGGATTTAAAGGATAACAAGGGAATATTATAAACAAATATATAACATTAATCTAAAAAGGTAGGAAAACAAATTTCTTAAAAAGCATGATTTATTAAAACTTACAAAAGAAGTAACTAAAAATATGAATACTCTTGTATCCATTACAGAAATATAACTCAAAATTAGAACAATTCAAGGCACTCAAAAACTCAATACATAGATGGTTTCTATAGTAAATTCTTTCAAACAGTTAAGGAAGAAGTAAGAATAAGTTCTGATACAAAATCAGAAATTAGAGACAGATGCAGCACTTCTTATGTGTTTTAAGAAGACATTATAACTCAGAACCAAAATCTGTCAAAAGCTTTAAAGGAAAACTAGAGCTCAATGTTTTTTTTATGAAAATACACAAAAAAATCCTTTAAAAAGAGCAAATCAAATCCAGTAATAGAGTAAAAAGATAATACATCTTAGACAAAATTATTTATTTTAGGAATCAATGTTGGTTTCATATTTGTAAATCAATGCAATTCTCCATAAAGGAAAAAAATATTATTATCTCAACAGTTAGATAAAAATATGTAACAAAATTCAACATTCATTCATTATTAAAAAAGAAGTCTTAGAAAACAAAGAATAGAGAGGAAATTCCTCAGTGTGATAAAGGAGTTTTGCAAAAAACCTATAGCTAACATCATACTTTATGTAATTATTGAAACAATTCCCTTACGCCTGGAACAATGCAAGTATTTTCTCTTCCATACCTTCCACACACCATTATACAAGAGGTCCTGTTCAACTTCAAAAGGTAAGAAAAATATATCAATAATATAAAGTTAGATAGAAGGAGGGTAAACTCTATTTACTCACAGACAATGTGATTGTTTAGATAGAAAAAGCTATGGAATCTACAAAAATCTATAGAACTAATGATCAAATTTTGAAAGCTCATATTATACAAGGTTAATATTAAAAAAATATATATCAACTGTGTTTCCATACACCAGCAACAACCAATCAGAAAGTGGAATTTTATAATAGCATGAAAGGGGCAGAATGTTAATTCAGAGAAATAATGGATGAAAACTTTTCTAACATGGGGAAAGAGACAGACATCAAGATCCAGGAAGCCTAAAAAGTACCAAAAAATATGAATCTAAAGAGACCTACACTGAGGTGATTATAATTAAATCATCATTAAAGTTAAAGACAAGGAGAGAAGCTTAAAAGAAGCAAGAGAGAATAAACTTATGTTAAAAACAAAAACCAAACCAAACCAAACAACAACAAAAAAAAACCCATAAGACTCAGTGGATTTTTCAGCAAAAACTTTGCAGGCCAGAAGGGAGTAGAATGATTTATTAAAAGTGCTGAAAGAAAGGGAAAACAAAAAACCTGCCAAACAAGAATACTGTACCCAGCAAAGTTGTCCTCCAGAATTAAAGGAGAGATAGTGTTTTCTAGATAGACAAAAGCTTAAGTTCATCACCACTGGACAGGCCTTACAAGAAATGTTAACAGCAGTTTTTCAAGCTAAAACAAAAGGATGCTAATTAGCAACGTGAAAACACAAAAGTATCAAACTCATTGGTAAAGGTAAATATGTAGTTATATTCAGAATATTCTAACCTTCTAGTGGTAAGGGTATATCTAATATAAAGCTTAAAAGAGGAAAGTTTTAAAATACTTGAGCTGGCCTTACTGAAGGGTGGTGGCCTCACTGAAGTGAGTCAATTAACACACCTGAGTGAGTTCAGGGTCCACTTAGAGACTTTTTCAGTGAAGGTTAATGTTCCCTCTCAGCAGAAAACCCCATGGAGATTAGCTCAAGGAGAGTGGGGCCATTTGTGGCTTCAAAGTTAAATCAAGTTCAGATTCCCTGTTAAACACCCCAATGACTCCATCATACCTACAACTCTTTTCCTGGAGCGTGCTCAGTGAAACGCTGGTCCTGGGAGATGTGGATCAATGTTATAGGGACAGAGAAAAGTGCTGTAAGAAAACAAGTTTGGGACACTAGGTTACCTCTCCGGGAAAACTCCCACTGCAAGTGGCTAATTCTTTCCCGGAGTTGGATTACATAGGCAAAGCAGGCAGCTTTGCAAAATCTGTAAAAGCTAAAGTGCATGAAGAATATTGAAGTAAAAGATATTTAGACATAAAAGTGTTTCCCAAATTATTTTTTAAAACATAAATTTATGAGGTTAAGTGTACTATCCTTATAACCAGAAAAGATGTAGACCTTGGTATGCAGAAATAATCTTTGAGTTTCAAATCTCTATAATTGTGAAACACTCATGTCATATTCTTACTACTGCCAATGTTCGGAGGATTGTAAACAGCAACAACTGAAATGCTATCTCCACACTACCATGAGATCGGAAAAAGAAAATAATTTACTCACAAAATTCATGCTTAAACAAGAAAAAATATAAAACACTATCATAAGAATTATAATTCTATCGAGTTTTCATCTGAGTAATTATGTAATTGCTTGTCTACAGTGAAACCAAACGAGAGAAAATTTTAAACTACTTTAAGAGAAGAAAAATATTGCTATTTTCTAGATCAATAGAGATATTGTTAAATAGCAATTACAACAATGGTACATGTACAGTCTCTGGAAATAAAATGAGATGAAATTTCATTTTACTAATACATTTACAAAATGAGCATTTATAAAAACACAACTCAAATTACAGTCTTATCAAGTCTGTTTGAGGTATTGTATAATCATTTAAATAATAGCGATAAAATTAAACAGAAAAAAATCAAAATTATTTTATAAGAAAAGTAAAATAAAAATTTTGCTATGTTTCCAGATTATCCTGTGGACTGTTAACAACAATACAAATACTATAATTATGCTACCTGAAAATAGACTAAATAAATGAAAAAAATAACTTATGAGTCACATTTAAATAATCTGTAGTTAAAAAACACTAATAACTATAATCCTGTCAAGTTTCCATTTGTGCCATTGTATAATCACTTAATAGCAATAAAACTGAAAGAAAAAAATCAAATTTATTTAATAGAGGAAAAAAGTGCTTCACCTTGGATTTTAATCTTCAAAAGTAGGTTCTTTGGAACATGGGATCAAATTGAAGGTGATTCACCTATTTTCAGGGTTTGGAGACATTTCATCTGACCAAGGGAAGGTGTGCTGAGACAAGGCAGTTCCTCAGTAGAGGCATACCCAGAGGCGTTAGACCTCCCTCTGCTTTCTGGAATGGGGGGGGTGGATTTTTTTTTTTCATTTAGTACAGCTAGAGCTTTAATGGACATTTAATAGCTTCTCAGGTGAAGACCATTTTCCATCTTTTTCCAAAGGACTCAAGCTGGAAGCATTGCCACCCCACTGGATACTGACAGACGGATGAACAGGGTAAGGAAGGAGTGAGTGCCCGACTCTTTAGCCTCTCTGAACAGGGCAGGAATCAGATGCTGTCGAATGGTCACTGGGGGCTATTCATGCTGGGGCAGGGCTGGCAGCACTGGGCTGGGGTTATCCTGTCAGGGGCTGCTCCCTAGAGCCCTCTGGCACATCTGACTAGGGGATAAGGTAGGGGACCAGAGCCTGGGGCAACAGCACCCTGTTCAGTTGAGCAGGCTTAACTGAAAGAAGGATGCAACCCCATCCATCACCAGGAGCACCAGAACAAGCTCTCTTTTGATCTTGTGGAGGAGTTGATGCATCAGGATGGGGTTGACCTGATGGAAGTTGTTGGGGGGTGGTGTCTCGTCTACACTGGGAGCAGGTCCACACTGGGAGCAGGACGCTAGATCTGGACCTATCACAGAGAGTGAGGCTTCTCCTTCTCTGTAATCTGGTCAACCTGAGGATTCCTGGGTGGTCTCTCAGGTTTCTGCCAAACACCTGATTTATAATATCAAGTATATGGATACTACTTAAAACTTTTTAATTCTCCTTCAATATTACCTTGTTTGGTGCATTTCTTTAGCTACCGTAAGATACCAGATGTCTCTCAGTCAGTAGAACTCCCAACCTATTTATCATAAATTTTTCTTTCATGGGACATAAGCTGCCTTTGACAATAGCCACTGATGTTTTCAAGTATTTCTGAGTGAATTTTGGCATATATTTTGTGGATATCCAGATCTTTGCATACACCGCTATTCCATCTGCTCTGGAAAACTCCTTTATCTTTACAGCATAAATTCTTCCTAAATTGGATATTTGGTGAAAATTCATTTTTTCTTCTTGATGCACTTCTGTGAAGATTTGAAGTTTCCAGTGGAGTGGTTGCCTCTACTTTTCTGGGTTTTTTAACTACAGTGAAGCTTTCTCAGTTTGGAGACTTTTCATGGGATCTTTAAGTGCATTGGTTATTTCATCTTCTTCAGTTAACTTAGTATACATTTGGTTTCTTTCTTCTTCAAAAGTTTTAAAATAGATATTTAATTCAGCTGCATCAATCAGTTTCTTTGAAATTACTTTGATTCATCTTCTAGGATGTCTCCATTTTCAGGACCATTGATTATAGCTACTTCCAAGTTCCCACTATCCATGTTGTCTTTTCCAAGAACAGCAGCCCAAACTCACACTTTCTTTTGCAGGTATCCATCCAAGGACTCAGTCTCTCTTTAGATTCATTTTTTTTTCAGTATGGTAACAACATTCACTCCTCTTTCCAACCCTTCAGCTTCTTGTGAAACCAGGTTCAGACTTTCCAGAGCACAGAAATCATTCTCTAAAGCTTCTTTCAGTGCTGACTGACATTGTCCTTCGCTGGTCTGATGGATTTTGAGGAATATTTCTATGGCAGCTACTTGAAATTCAGTGTGTTCTGATGCATCTTACAAAGACTGAAACTGTCTTGCAAAGTCAGTCATCAACTCAGCCTGTTCAAAATGTTGAGATTTATCTTGTTTTTGTCCATTTGAAAGTTGTCTATGCTAAAACCAAGTAAAGAGTTGAAGATTTCTAACTCCTTATGGATGTTTTATATGTTTCTAATAATTTGTTCTCTGGTTTGCACTGAGGTTGACTCAAGGTGTCCAAATACGTATTTTTAATTTAAATTAATAGACCTTATTTCTTAGAGTAGCTTTAGTTTTATAGAAAAATTAGGCAGGGAGTTCCCATATACTCTCTCTTCACTCCCCCACCAACCACACTTACATAGTTTCCCCAACTCTCATCTTCCATTGGTATGATACATTTTTTACAACTGATAAACCAATTATTATTAACTAAAGTTCATAGTTTACATTAGGGTTCATTCTTTGTGTTGTGTAATTTATAGGTTTTGCCAAATACATAATGTCATGTATCCACCATTACAGTATCATATAAAGGTGTTTCATTTCTCTAAAAATCCCGTGTTCCCTTTCTTCATTCCTCTCTTCTCCTCCCCCATGCCTAAACTCCTGGAAACCACTGACATTTTTACTGTCTCCATAGTTTTGTCTTTTCCAGAATGTCAGCCAGCCTTTTTCAGACTGGCTTCTCTCCCTTGACAATACACTTCTACGTTTATATACATCTTTTTTCAACTTAATAGCTCACTTATTTTTTATTGCTGAATAATATTCCATTGCCTGGATGGACCATTGTTTATTTATTTGTTAATCTATTAAAGGACATCTTGGTTGCTTCCAAGTTTTGAGCATTATAAATGAAGCTGCTATAAGCCTTCAGGTTTTTGCATGTAAGTTTTCAACTCATTTGGATACCAAATATGTTTTCAATTAAAAAAAAAAACTTATTTTTTTAAGGTAAAAATAATACATTATCTTTCTTCCTGGACTGTAGAAACTCTGTGGGTAGTTTGCTTTTCCTTGAATTAAGCCCATAGATTCTTCATAATTAAGAATGTGACTATGACTACCCACAGCCCCATCTCCCATAAAAGTCCATGGGGACACAGGCCTGATCTAAGGTCCCCTGTCAATGTTGGTCCACCTGGCCCTGTGGCTCCTGAAAGGATACAGCACAGAGCATCACGGCCATCAGCAGATTTCCCCATGCTCTAGAGACCCAACTGTGTCACCTCAGATTGTCAAGACCCTGACAGCCACAGTGGACCCTAGAGAACACAGGTGAGCATCCTGCCTGAAACCAGATCAGCTCCTGGCCACATGTGCTGACCTCAGGGGAGGTTGGGGAAGGACAGGGCAGGAAACCCTGCCTTGAATAAACTGCTCATTGGGGGCCCTGAAGCAGTTAGGCCTGCTGAAGTTGGGGGGCTATCCAGGAGGCTGACCTAGCAAGGTGCAAAGCCAAGGACAGTCCTACCTGCAGGGGTGGGAGAAGCAGCCTAGTGAGCTCTTACAAGACAATCGTTATCTTCCTAAATCTGGGAAGGAGTTCCTGAAGAAAGAGGGAAAGCGCTGTAGGTAGCAATGAACCAAGAATGCAGGCTTGGGTCTCTTCAAGACAGAATGCCTCCATTTGGGTGCCCACTGCTACCCCAGGCCCCTACCCACATGCAGGCAGTTTTCCTGTTAATAATTGCACTTGGTACAATTCCTGTACTTGGTATTTGAAACGGTAGCATTTCTTATGAAACTAACATGTTGTAAATAATTTTGTTTCTCAGTTTAATATTTCTGAAATAGCACCCTAGTCATTAAAAGAGAAAAGGGTCAAGGGAGATCCCCTATGAAGAACCAAAGTTCCTTTGGAAATGAACTGACGCCTCTTGTCTACTGAATGACTTGTGTTTAGAAAATCTGAAGTAGGTAAACAAAGGATGTGAGTCACGAAATATCAAAATACGAGTCAAACGGAACAAAGAAGAAAACAAACGAATCATTAAAGCGAAGGAGGATTATTGGAATAATGGAGTAAATTAGAGAGACTAGCAGTGATTTAAATCAACACCTGAAGATAAAAGCTCAAAGCACTTAAATAACAATACTCATTAATGTGATAAATATGAGAGGCTTGTATGTTAACTCTCTTGGAAACAACCACCTCTTACTTTTAAATCACCTAAAAGCCTTTCACACCTGATTGCTCAATAAACAGTCTGGGTCTGGAGTAAAATTCTGATTAAGAAAAGAATTTCCTCTTGGAGGACAGAGGTGAGCTTCATTGGTGAGCAGCGCAGACTTTGTGAGTCACAAATGGGGGAGATAAAGGAGACCTAATGTTTAAAAAATGTGCCATTTCAGTAATTTTATTAGATTCCATCTAATTCTCACATCTTAGTGGGTAGGTAGCTGCTATCTACTTTATAAAAGGCAAAAGAGAGGTTCAGAGAAGTTAAACAAGGAAAGGGCAAAGAAGCAGCTCAGTCAGGGAGTGGGTTTTGGTGTTGCTGCCCAAGCTCTTCTAACACCTAAGAGGAGGAGGTTCAGAATCCTGGTGGCTGTGAGTGAGGGGCCACCGGTGCTTAGGGGCAGCAGGGGAGGGGCCTCTCTCCCTGTTAGAGAACCAGGCTCAGATCTGTTCTTAGTAAATGAATTCCATTTTTTACTTCTTACTTATAACACAGAGACTGAAGTGCTCCAGTCATAGTAGCTCCTGGCCCTCTGCTGGGTGTCAGAAGTCCATGTTGAACTCCGGGATGTGGCCTGTGCTGCCCAGGGCCTGTGTGAGGGCCTCCTCCTCATTGTCATGGGCCCCTCCCAGACCAGGCGTGCCTGGGACTCTTGCTTCCCCACCACTCACAGCTCCAGACTGAGGCTGCCTATGAAAATTTCATGCCTCCAGGTGCTACATGGATTATTCATAAAGGCTGCAGAGCTGTCGCCATGGGAGCTGATTGGCTGCAGTGTCTTTAGCATCTTAATGACCTACCCTGATGGAGTGCAGGGCAGGGACCCACATGGATCCTCCGTCACTGGCGGGACCAGCTTTTCCATTTGCAGAACATGTTGTGTGTTATTTCTTCCCAGACAGACCTAGGAGTAATATTTACCTAGTTGACTAATCCAAGCTAGTGGGGAGGCCCCCCTGGAGCCTCAGAGACCTCTAGGCCCCCTGGCTGGCTTCTATGGGGAGTCGGCCTCAGGTCACTGCCCCCACCCTTCCTTTCTCCCTGGCTGGGCTGTCAGGTCAGCAGGGGCCCTGAGTGGTGAGACATGACATCAGAGAGGCTGAGTAACTGAGCCTGGATAGGGCATCAGGCACAGCTGTGGGTGGCTTCAATGCACTGGTGGGCACAGGCTGGGGGATCTGTGTTGCTGCAAGGACTGGAGGTGCCAGGGGCCCCTTAAAAAGCTTCTAGCCCCACCCCGCAAATGGATCATGGAAAACTAGTACTGATGCATACCCGTGACTTGTAAGAAATGCACCAAAAGCTCAGGGCTCACCACAAGGCTGCTATCAGTCCAGTAGGGTCATCTGGTCAGTGCCAGCTAATTCCCATCTGCAGGCCACTGCAGGGTCTAGCTGGGCACCGACTGAGCACAGAGGAGGAGGGAAGTCTGGAGACCTAGACAGCACTTGGGGAAAAAGTAAGGTTTTGATGCTTCCAGAAAGAAGAAAACATTAGCCCAGGGAAGGGTGATGCAGAGCAGAGGAGACGCGCCATCCATCATGCAAGGGGCAGCAGGGCAGCAGGGCAGCGCTGCCAGGGCCTGGATGCCAGCAGGGAGGGCAGTGCAGCCTGGTGGCACAGACCTGGATTTCTCCTAAGGCTTTGAGTAATGAGCCTTAGAGTCCAGGGGTCTTTCCAGGGGCTGGTAGGAAGGCTCTTACCTTTCCAGTAAGAAGACGATGTGTTTAGATTTGCACTTCAGGAATACAAGCAGCAGTGGGATGCGGGTCACACAGCCTCTGCCCCAGAGGGCTGAGCAGCTTGTTGCTTTTCCAGTACAGCTGAAGACCAGGGCCCTTCTGCGAGCACCACTGGAAGGGGAAGGTGGGCAGGTAGAGGAGGCTGGGTCATTGTGCAGCGCTCAGAGATGCCCTGGATGTTCCTTGACAGATACAGCGATGGCTGAGTCACCTGGATGCCCATGCCTCAAAACACCAATAGGAGAACAAAGTCAGGGTGATGTAAAGAAGGGAAGCCTTCTCCACTCACCTGGAATGTGCGAAATGAGCCAACGTTAGACCTTCCTGTTTTGACCCCGCAGTGCCCTGTGAGGAGGGGCAGCAGCAGGATTGTGATGGGGCTGCCGTCAGGGAGGAGGGAGGGCATTGAGCTCCTTCTTCTCAGTGGCCACGGAAATCTCTGATAATTTTGCAGATCCAAAGAGAGCCTTGAGTGGAGGGAGCGGAGAGTGGATTGGCATAAGCAGTGGTTAAGCCGGCCTGTCATTTTGTAATATTTTACAGCAAATATATAGATTTATATAAAGGAGCTAAGGTTGCTGCCATGCTATCAATCCTGTTAAAAATAGAAGGCTTTTGGATGCTTTGTGTCACCCTGGAAATTACATTATGAGGCCAGAGGGTGCAAAGTCAGTGACCTTTGCCTTGGGAGAATTTCAGGACCATGGCTTTTGTATGAGAGCTTTCACTGTGCATTTTCTGGTGTCCTGAGTGTCCCGTCGGCAGCTGGGGACGTCACAGGAGGAGCTGGCACTCAGCTGGGCTCTCATGGACTCTGTGCAGTTTCACAGGTGAATATGCTGAGTCACAGTTATGACACAAGATGCAAATTTCAGCTCTGAGAATGATGAATGGTTTCCAAATCGTATCTATCAAACTGTATATAATATTTATAAACACGTTGAAAATGCATAAGTGGAGTGATTGTGCTGGAAGTAAATTATTTCAGGTTAGACTCAGGAGAGATGTCATTAAAGGTTAGATCTTTAATGTCCCTAAAAGACAAATAAGCTTTTCTGAAACCCCCATTTATTCTCAAGAGGAGACAAGTAACAAGTGATGTGACTTGCTGAGTGTTTACTAGGAGAGTGTAGTGAGAGGTAACCAGTGGGTCATCCCCCAGGTACCAGTGGGCATAATCACTGGGGGAATATATGCAGACTTTGTCATGTTTCCTCCTTGCTGACTTCAGAGGAAATAAGGTCAGATGGAGAAAGAGATGGGTAGAGGCGAGAAAATCATTACACTCGTTCTTAATCCTAACTTGTTCAGGTCTCCTGTCTACCATGCAGACTCTGAATCAAAACCTAGGCCAGTAGTCTTGGGTCTTCATAAGTCTCAGAATCTGGGGGTCTAAAACGTATCAGAAAATGGACAAGAAAAAACCCAGAGATTCAATAGATCATCTTTTCCACAGCTGAAGATTGTTCTCCAAGTAAAGCTTTTGGAAAATGGAAAAAAAATGAAATGTCTAAAAGGGCAAGTGTCTGAGCTCCACCATTTTTCATTGCAGCCATGGCACCAGGCTTCCTTTAAAAACCATTCCAAATATCTGCTCCCAGGATCTCCCGCAATTCCATCAAGGCTTTGCAGAACTGATCTTCATTGAACTCATCAGTGTATATCCACTTCAGGTAGAGTGAGATTTTGCGATTACTTTAATGAAGCAATTTGGGGCATATATAGGTACAAAGGCAGTATCTATATGGTAAATATATACATAAGTAATTAGATGGCTGCAAAATTATATAGGATGCTGTTTAAAGAAGCAAAGTGCTCAAAATTGAAATGGAAGCCTGGTAAATAACCCATTATACCCAAAGAAATCCTGATTGCCTATTCATAGCTGGAATTTACATGAACCCTTGTTCATTAAAGAATGAATAGCGGCTAATTTGCAGCATTACCAAACCAAAGTTCAGATGACAGAATAAAAAAAAAAAAATCCTCTCAAACCAGAAGTCTACCATCTTTCCCACATAAACATCACTGTAACTTTCTTAATATATGGGAGACCCTATTTTTAAATTCTACTATCTAATTAAAACACCCCAGAGAAAAAAGATGCAGATTGCAGAAATCAAAATTTAATAATAATGAAGAAAGTGGGAGGGAGAAAATCAATCCATTTGTTAAAACAATTTCTTAAAGTGTTTTCTTTTGAGCATTTATTTAAGCAGAAGAAGCTACCTGAGTATTATTCAAGGAAACGGGTTCAGGTTCTTATTCAGATCTACCTGTTAAAAGCTTAAAGCGGGGAGTGGGAAATGTGATAGGAGTGATCAAGACATGATTTCTTCCCCTTAGAAACTATAATCCAGGGAAGGAATCAGACAAAGGAGGGAGATGTGGCTTGGGAAGCATTTGGTGAGTGTGAAATGCCCAGCTCTGAAGGGCTGTCACTCTTCCACACAAAGCCTCAAATCTCTGTGTGCTGGAATCACAGCTGAGAGGCACTGTCTGGATGGCAGAAATCAGCTACTCCTTTCTCCTGGTAAGGAAACCCAGGGCGGGCGTTGCTGTGACTTCTCCAAAGTTACACAGAAAGCATCAAAGCTAGAACCTGACCCACAGCTTATGATCCTTAGATGTTTACATTTCACTTATAGGTAATCAGCTTCTCAGAATGTATCATTCAAAGGTTAAAGGGCAAAGAATACGCAACCTGCCCCTCCACCATCACCACCATACACAACCGGCAATAATCTTAAAATAATGAGATTTCACGAATCAATACCAAGTAATGTGAATACCAAGAAAAAGCACAGGCGATGTGATGGAGTACAAATAACACAAGCTCTAAAGTACCCATCAAATTGTGACAAAAGTTTATTAGTTCCCAAGAAAATGTACATTAAAATATAATACAAATTAAGGCTTATGTGTCACTTGCAAATTTGACAAAAATAAATTATGATAACCAATGTTAGAGAAGCTTAACAGAAAATGGACACTCTTTAACCTTGCTTGTGGGAAGGTAAATCCTACTGGCTTCTCTGAAGGTCAGTATGGGATCAGATAGGGACAACCAGAAAGATATTCATTTACTCAACCAACTCAACTTCTTATAAATTTACCAAAGAAAATCGTCAGGCAAGAAAACAGAGATGTGTGTATACAAATGTTTGTAATACTGAAAACTGGAAACAGCCAACCTAGCCAAAAATAAAGAACAATTAACTAAATTATAGAAATACAAAGTTTGTGTACTCCAGATTACTTTATTATAATCCTTTATCATATTGGAATTAACAGCTCTAGAGTTTGAGAAGATCGTGGCTCCACACAATACTCTTTGGGTGATGCTGGATAAGTTACCTAATATTTCCCTTCTTTGGGGTCCTCATCTGTATGATTGGGAAATACTATCACCTGCTTCAGAGGATTCCCATGAGGATTAAATATGTCAACACTCTTGAGTGTAAAACACTTAGATTAGACTCTGCTACATCATGCATGTATTAGTCAAGGTTTCCCAGAAAAACAGAACCAATAGGAGAGAGAGAGAGGCAGATTTAGTAGAGGAATACGTCAAGAAGTCCCACCATCTGCCGTCTGCAAGCTGGAGAAACAGAGGCAAGTCTTAGTCAGAAGGCTCAAGAACCAGGATCACTGATATCTCAGGGCAGGAGACGATGAATGTCTGGACTCAAGCAAAGAACACATTTGCCCTTCCTGTGCCTTTTAATTTTACTCAGGTCATTACAGATCGGCTGATGCCCACCTGTACTGTGAGGGTGACATTCTTTACTTAGTCTACGGATTCAAATGCTATTCTCTTTCTGAAACATCCTCACAGACAAATCCAGAAATAATGATTTTTTTCCAGCTATCTGGCATCTTTTAGCCCAGTCAAGTTGACATATAAAATTAACCATCATGTGTTCAAAAATATGATTAATTAACTACTTTACTATTATCACATCGTCTCAATAAATAATATTGTCAGAGTAGATTTTATTTTCAAAATGCTTTCAAGTGAAAAAAGAGCTGAAGGAAGTAGACCAAGATATTAAAAAATGTTCATATCTCTTTATGCTTATCTATATTTTCTATTTGTATATAATTAATGCATTGTCTGTATATTAACATCACTTTAAGGACCCTACAGGTATTTTCAAAAGTTTGTTATGCAAGCAAAGAGGACGTGAAGTTCATGATAAAGTAATAATGTGTTGTGTGGTAGTTAAGAGCTTGCATTGTAGCAATGAATGTAAGTGTGAATCCCTGCTCTGCTGAACACGTTCTTATTGTAAACCCTTGGGTAGGTTTATTTAACCTCTTTAAATCTCGATGCTATAATGGCAATAGAGCTGTTTGTGGATTAAATGAGATAATTCATGAAAAATTTCTAACACCAAATATGAAGGATATGCTCTACAAAAATATTAGCTAGTCTTACTACTCAGCACACATCAGTTATTATCAAATCTAATCATAAGAATTCTACACATATATTACTGGATTGAGCTATGCAGTACCTAGAACATGAAAATCATGTCAGAGGTGACAGACCAAGGAACAAACATCCAATTCAGATCCCACCCAATTGCTAATATGCCATAGAAATTGTTGGCTATACCTCCTACACTAAAATATATAGCATTTTAAGAATATGATACAGAAAAATGTTTTGTTGTTTTCAGTTCTCCATAGGAAAGAAATCCTCATGAGAACAAGACATAAAACTATGGAAACACATACGAACGCCGCTCATTACAGATGCCATGGCCATTTGTTCATTTTGCTCTCATTACATTAAGTACAATTAAAACAACTGGCCACCTGAACTAGCAAATGTTCTCATCCAAACTTACTTTAAAATGCAGCCAAATAAATAAATGAATGAATGAATACATAAATAAATAAATGAACTGGATTATTAGATGTTTAGGGAAGAGATAGAAGTTAGGCTTAAGATAAAGGAAATATAGTAAAAGATTGACTGTAGAACATAGATGGTGAGTGTATGGCTATTTGTTCTACACGTTTTCTTCTTCGGCCTTCAATGCTGGGACAAAAGAAAATGTCCCATGAAATGCATGCATTGGACTCACTGTTGAATCTGGGAGTGTGAGGCAGTCTTTCTAGGAGGAGAACCACAGCTGTGTACTCTAAGCCTGACTGTTTTCACATAGTTGCCATAGACATGCTCCTTTTCTCAATGGTGGGTGGTGGTAGGAAGCTTAGCTTGGTGACTTTGTGGTGATTATTCCCAAAGCACATTTCCCTTATCAATCTGGAAGATAAATGAAATGGAACAGGCTTGGATTTTAATTAAAAAAAAAATGATACCATTGTTTTAGGGATTGTTTTCTTTCCCTTCTACCCTCTAAACTTATTCTTCTTTCAAGTGACTTTTAATGGAGCATTTCATTCTGCCTTTGAAGTTTCAACATTTCAAGGTAGAATCAACTCTGGGCCTTGCTGCCAGCGTCTGGTACTGCCCACCTGGGAGAAATCATTTCCTAGTGGCCCTGCTCCTTGGGATGCATGTTTCTTGAGAGAGATGCTTGGGGAAGTTTCATGAATAGGGTGGAATCCTTCTCAGGCAAACATTGGCCATTCGGAAATCTTTCCTTTCTGAACCTCCCCCTCCACCCGTGCGCACACGTGCACACACACGTGCGCACACAAACACACACACACACACTCCCTCCATGGATGTTTCGGTTATGCCAACTCCCCCTTTGGCTGACTGCCATCGTGGGCTCATTAAGAAACAGTGGCCAAACCTGTCTTCCCTGTGTTACTCTATATTTTGATAGAGAGGCTGCATGAATGACTGCTAATGTAGAAATGGCCTGAATATGATCGTTTAACAAATAAAGTACTCACTCGTCTAGAATTGCATGCAAGACAAGAGGTCGTGCATTCCTCATGCTTTGATACCCTCCTCTCATGTGGTCTTCAAGCTGACTTCAAAGAGATCTCATGTGGTTATTCTGTGGGTTTCTAGGCTGGAGAGTGGACAGTGGTGCTGAGTGGCTCATTGCTCTGATGGTGACTGGAGTTGTGTATGTAAAGAACAATCAAATGTTCATATCAAAGGAAAACAGAAGAGCGTGGAATGAATGTAACCTGTCTTCCTGTCCAACCCCCAAATCTATGCTTTATCTTGAAAACATACCTATTCGATACAAATAATATTTTATTAAGTGACTCAAAATATGGTTAAAAATGTCACTATCACTCAAAAATATAGCTTTTGATTCTTTATGCAGGACATTACTTACACTTAGGGAAAATTATGACGAGGAAATTATATTCCATGTTGGGAAGTGAGCTAGTGATTCTTATAAATAACCACTTACTAGGTAAATTGATAAACAGATCAATTGTACCTATTATACAGGTTTATAAGAGTACCAAAGGATGACATAGGTGCTGTTAAGACCTGAAACCAGAGAAAATGAGCTAAAATGAAATGGAGATAATCACCTTGTGTAAAATGATGCAGCAGTTGCTGTCATTGCCTTGCTCTTACCCCTCCCCCTTACCATTTGGTGCCCAGAAGTCACCTTCCAATGTCATCTCATTGGGATGTTGTCATCCTTCTCTGGGACCTGAAGGATGGGTCAGCACCTATTTTGAAAGTGGTTGATGATATTAGAACGAGCTTAGGGCCAAGATGCTGGCTCTTTTTCCATCAGCGTCAGGTTGAAATCGATGAGATAGTAACAATGAGAGAAACTGCAGGAAGCAACTCTGGCAGTCAGGGCTGGAGGTCACCAGAACCTAGACCCTCGGGGCAGTGCCCGACGGAGCTGAGATTCAGACTTTTGCAAGTGGGTGCTATCCAGTAGTTTCCGCAAGTGTGTGAAAATTCTGGAGACTGGAACCAACTGCTGTTGGAACAGTTGATGCTTTGTGGGTAAGGAACTTTTGTGTAGACTGTGTTTACAGGAAGGATAAGCAAAGAGAGAGAAGCAAATCTCTTGACCTGTCTCATGCTCTTATGTTCCATAATGGCATCACCCAAAGCGAAGCGCACTGGAGAAGTGAAATAGTTTGCAGAGTTCCAGCCCCTGTACCACAATAGGATATAGAAGGATAGTTTTAAAGCTGAGAAAACCTAACTCTTAAAACTGCTGACATGAAAAAATCATTAATCCACAATTTTCAAGCACAAGTCACATGGCTACAGCTAGGTTCAAAAGCATGGAGAAACCAGATATTGGTCAACAGTAACAGAGTTTACTATACCAAGTAAGATCATAAAGTGAAACTCAGTCTTAGAACCACTAGCTAACATCAACCATCTGCCGGTTCTGCTAAGCCATTTTGAGTCAGTCATCCTGAATTTATTTAAACCATATGACCGCAGTTTATATTTGTCATTTTGGCAATATTTGAAAGGAAAACAGTCAAGTACTTTATTAATATTTGTGAAAATGAGACTGTTTTTCAGGTTATGTGCTGTGGATGAAGAGGTTAGGGGAGAATAGGAGTCCCCTCCTTCCAGGAGTTTATCCAATAAGACACAGAGTTTTAAGT
The DNA here is from genome assembly GCF_008692025.1 of Phocoena sinus. NCBI lineage: Eukaryota > Metazoa > Chordata > Mammalia > Artiodactyla > Phocoenidae > Phocoena > Phocoena sinus. The sequence continues at coordinate 4,106,041 of NC_045775.1, read as the reverse complement.
AAGAAGATGAAGCTCTTGACATGTAGCACCGTGTAGGTGGTATGGATGAAGGGCTGAGGGAACATAGGAAACAAGGGGGTTAGTTTTAGGTGTTGTAAGTCATGGACAAGAAGGGTAAATGGGAAAACTTTACGGAAGCGGTCAGAAGGGTCAGAGCTGGACAGCAAGGCTGACTTTAGAATATTGGGGAGATTTGTGGGGGTGCAGTTAAGAATCTGGGGATTTCCTTCAGCTTTTACAAATCAAAGAAATTTGGGGGGTCTATTTTGGGGGCATTAATGAATAATTCAATGTTTTCCTTCTATACAGTTTTTATGATTAATTTTTTTTTTTTTTTTTTTTTTTTGCGGTACGTGGGCCTCTCACCACCGCGGCCTCTCCTGCTGTGGAGAACAGGCTCCGGACGCGCAGGCTCAGCGGCCATGGCTCACGGGCCCAGCCACTCCGCGGCATGTGGGATCTTCCCGGACCGGGGCACGAACCCCTCTCCCCTGCATCGGCAGGCGGACTCTCAACCACTGCGGCACCAGGGAAGCACTAATATTTTAAATTTTATCCTCTATTCTTCCTCCACCTTGGTATTTGTAAACAGAGGTGTTCATTCCTCTTATTCTGCCCTCCGATGACTCCCCTAGACTTTTGAATTGTGTTTCTCGGGCCCTGACCTTTCTTTACTCCAACTGGCCTTTCTTAGAATCAGCAAGCTAGATCCAAACCAACATGGTGAGCACAAGAGAAAATTAGAGCATTCTTTTTATCTCCCACATTAGTCCATACGGGGTCTAGACATTTGGAAATTAAGAATAGGGCCTGTGTCATATTTCTTTATTAATGTTCAGTGCCATATTGGTAACCCATGGTCTATTCTGATGGGAGGTAGAGGAAAACACAAACAAATTATGAAAAGCCAATTTACATTCAGGTTTTTCAAGAATATTTCTAATTGGTGGAATGAGACATGTCTATCAATAAGAAAATTCACCTGAGATTCCTTATGAAAGGTGTTTGACTCACTGGAGATTAGTTTTTATTTTTATTTAATGTTTTAATCTTACTGCATCTACAGCAGCTTTATCTTAATATTATATCAATACTTAGTTATTTTTCCATGTAAGGAGATATGAGCTTCATGTGTCTTATGTAAAATTTTATTTATTCCATAGGTAAACTTAAAAAAAAAAATGGTTTATTTATGTTTTTCTTCCTGGGTGAGCCCTTGAGAATGGGGACTGTACATATTTTTTTAATTGGTTTGACTGGAATTACACTGATGAGAAATTATTAATAATCCTGTTGTTTTGTGTTCCTAACCATCATTTATTTCTTCCAATTATTCACCTGTACTTTTAATTATTTATTTTCAAGAGCCAATGGGTTATGGTTCAAACCAAATTATAAACTCTTTAAAGGTAGAAGACAAATTATATACTGAGGCATAAAATATTAGCAGTAGGAGAGACTGAAAAATAAAATTGAGCTGCCTTAAGAGGCCATGTGGATAATGTAAATAAATAAAGTTGATCAGATGTAAATAATAGAGTGGACTGTGGTAAATGGGAGAGTTTTTTTTTTTTTCTCTTTTTTATGTATTTGTTGCCCAAATAAAAACTTTGCAGCTTAGAAAAAACTCTGCCTGCCAGCTGCCCGTTGGTAGTCACAGATTCTAGTATAAATCCTCGATTTATAGGTTAAAAAGATAAAGGGCCTAGAGAGATTAAGTGATTTCCTACTCAAAAAGCAAATTAATAACAGAGATCAAACCAAAATGACCAGTTCCCAGTATGGAGATCTGTGCACCAACTATTTCAAATACACAGATCTGATGGGGCCTCATGGACTGTCAACCTTATTCATACCTCACATTCTACTCTGTGACTTCTGATAAACAAAAATATTTTAAAAATTGCATGTTAGTTTTTGCAACTCACATCTTTAACCTAGCAGGTGCTTATCACTCAATACACTAGGAAGAAGAATCCTCTGCTCCAACGGGCTTTAGAAACAATATCGTAAGTCATTTTACAAATAATTCATAGAAGTTAGAAACAAAGGGATAGTAAAATTTAACCTTATTAGAAACTTTAATAAGAATTTGAACATAGAAAACCCAAATTTTATTCTTATTTTTTCTGGTTTTGAATATTTTTATTGAATATATATATATATATATATATATATATATATATATATAATCACATGGGTAATGGTCTTTGAATGAAAGTAACCTCTCACCAATGGGCACAAACAAATAACATATTTGTCTTGTAAATAAATAAATCCAGACTTCAATGCATTGTTAATGCTTCTTATTCTTGCACATGCTTTGTCAAAATGCAGTATTAGGGACTTCCGTGGTGGCCCAGTGGTTAAGACTTTGCCTTCCAATGCAGGGGGTGCAGGTTCAATCCTTGGTCAGGGAGCTAAGATCCCACGTGCCTCGCAGCCAAAAAAACAAAACATAAAACATATGCAATATTGTAACAAATTCAATAAAGTCTTTAAAAATTGTCCACATCAAAAGAAATCTTAAAAATTAAAAAATGCAATATTAAAAAATTTTGACAGCTAATAATATAGATGAAGTGAGAAGAGACAATGAAGAAAATGATTCACTCTTATTTCCTCCAAAATTACAAAAATATATTCATTTTTAGATTTGTAAATTTGAATTATTGACCCAATAATTTTCCCATGATGTTTCCTTCAATCTCCCACCTTTAGTTTTTTTTTTTTTTTGGCGGTACGAGGGCCTTGCACTGCTGTGGCCTCTCCCGTTGTGGAGCACAGGCTCCAGATGCGCAGGCCCAGCGGCCATGGCCCACGGGCCCAGCCGCTCCACAGCACGTGAGATCCCCCCTGACTGGGGCATGAACCCGTGTCCCCTAAATCAGCAGGCGGACTCTCAACCACTGAACCACCAGGGAAGCCCTACTACCTTCAGTATTTTTAACTTATGTACCTACCATATGAAGTAAATTTTGGTGCACAGACATCATAAAAGATGGAACAATTCTGTCACACATCCTTTTTGCAAAATGAAATGTTCTAGGTACCTGGAACAAAATATTTTGTGCTGAAATCCTTCCTACTGGATGACAAATTGGGTGGGAATACAGTATTTCCTTTTTGTTTTTAGAACTTTACTGTACACTTATTGATTGTTGAGTTGAGAAAATGCATCTAGCATTTTTTTCTGAGTTTTTGAGTATGTGACCCACTTTACCATTGTCATTAGTGTCTTAAGTGTCACTGATACCTTTTTGTATTCATCTTTTGAATCAGTTAGTAGTTGCAAAACATCTTCTTTTGTAAATTTTATTCTCTCTATGGGCAGAGTGAAAAATTCTGAATTCTCAACTACATTTAATGTTAAGAACAAAAAATTTAAATGATGGTATCTCTAGACATCTTTTAGTCCATCTTTAAAGGTGATGCAATATCTTGGACAACAAAATAAGAAAACTAAAAGATAATGTAAGAGTGGTGTTTTATTTCAGCTATGTGTCATCCTTCTAGGTGAGTTCATTATTCTTCCATGATATAATTATTTTGTCTCTTTAGTATAGTTGAGAAAAATTGATGAGTAATAATGACATAACTCCTAGGAAGATGAAAGAGCAAAATATTTAAGGTATAGGAAAAATAAGAACACTAAGATTTCACAATTTTTCTTACATTTATAAAGAAAACAAATGTACTCAAATAATAATTGCAAGATAGAATGTTTCATTCCAATTTTTTTTTTAATAGTAACTTTTATTTTTGTATTTTGGAAGATTCCTAAGGAAAAAAACCTAAAAGTTATGACACAACTACTCTGGAGAAAAGAGATATTCATAAAATAAACTCAAATCTAAAACTGGGTCTCATGGGTTCTGATAATACACCAATGGTTAATAAGTACACTTTGTTCTTAAGATTAATGTATATAATTAGATAACACACTTTGATTTTAAGAATGAGAATAAACTTCCTCAAGAAGCAAAATGACATTGAGACATATATGTGTTTTAATCAATAACAGAGCTTCCAGGTATAAGGTAGAAAAATGTGCCACTAATTTACTCTACATTATTTTTTTTTTCATTTTCTTCCTTAGGGTGGGACTGAATAGAGAACAGATACAGGTGACATCTGGTGGATACTGAACCCAAAGTAGGAAAAAATAATTCTGCAAATTGGTCTTACCCTGAAGGAAATCAACTTCAGATTTCACAGAATACTTTAGAGCAAAGATTACACATAATTCATCACCACTGTGAGTTTTAATTGGAATACAACCAAAACTTAATAGTTCTTTAGAACATAATCATTTATATTACATAGGACTCTACCATAATGAGGTTTCCATTCACATGGATGGATGATTTGGTCAAATATTCTATGGAAAGCCAAGGAGTTTCTTTAAAAGGCAAATTTTAATACTACTTTTCAGAAGTGTATTAAAATAGTTGTGCCTGGTTATGTTTAAAGATTTATTATTGAGGTAGATAACTAACAGTGTCTTTCGTTTGTGATATACAGAGATAGATATTTTACTCACAAGTTATTTTACTTATTTCAAGTTGTCTTGAAGCAAAACTGCTTAGTTTAAAACCCATTTAGATATTTTTTTTCTATTGATATTGGAACTATTTTCCCAAGCAAAGGTTTAGATTATTGCTATTTGTTAATTATGCTATTTCTTGTCATTAAATACAATGCTGTATTTCATATATAAGTGTGTATATATAATATATATTATGTATCTATGTTTATATATATATGTTTGCATGTAGGCAAAAAAAAGGTTTACAAAGGAGACAAGCATAGAATTTTGGAAGCTGATGGGAGATGGGTGTGTGATGATTGACTTAACCCACTTGTGCAAAGTACAAAAAATGATCTAGGATATTAAAATCATAATAAAACTAATGTAAAGTATCTCAAAAGAAAGGTTAAATTATAAAGTTAAAGAACTCTCAGAATGAGAAGGACAAAATGATGAAAAACAAGAGAAAAAGGATAAAAAATTAAGAGGTCAAAGCCAGGAAGTTTAACATCCAAATGACAGAATTCTTTTTTTTGTGGTACACAGGCCTCTCACTGTTGTGGCCTCTCCTGTTGCGGAACACAGGCTCCGGATGTGCAGGCTCAGCGGCCATGGCTCACGGGACCAGCCGCTCCGCAGCATGTGGGATATTCCTGGACTGGGCATGAACCCATGTGCCCTGCATCGGCAGGCAGACTCTCAACCACTGCGCCACCAGGGAAGCCTGACAGAATTCTTGAAAGAGAGAAGAAAGTAAATATAGGAGAGGAAGCCATCACTGAAATAATCAAAGAAATAATAAAAGACAGTTTACTAGAATGAAAAGTGCTTCTTGATTGGAGGGTCCATCATATGCACAATAAAATATATGAAAACTGACTTAATCAAGTTATGTCCTTGAGACATTTGTTTTCCCTGAACACAAAAATAAAACTATATACATTGCTAAAGGAAAAAAAAGTTATAGAACCAGATCAGTTTTAGTCATGTCTCCAGAAATTAGGAAAGGGAAAATACTAGAAGACAGTAGAGCAGGGTTATAAAGGCTCTGAATGAATTTTCATGATATCTTTTCAGAAGATAAGCTACAGGAGACTTGTCATGGCTTTGGTCCAGGACATCTTCCTAGCCCTCTTCCAAGGGGGTGAGAGGATTTGTCTTTTCCCATTGCATATATCTCCACAGTTTTTTTAGACCTTATTTTAAACATCTTTTAAAAGCTTCAAAGAAGGCATGGAAGTAGAATAGGAAAAAGTTTATAAACCAAATTTTTTCAGAATTGACCTTTAAAGGTCTCTTCTGATTTTTAATATTCAGGATTTGGAGACTGAAAAGTGAACCAATATCCTCTGTAGTGTTTCCAGTTGGGATTCTATTCATAAACTGATTTAAAATTAATAACCTCATAATGTGGAATATCACAAAACATTAATGAGCTATCAATGCACAATACATATTTCCCCTAAGTGGTAAACTTGCCAGCTAAGCACAGCTGAGATACAAATTTTTTTCAAGCCAAAAGACCTTTACAAATTGTCTGTAAAATCCTCCAGAGTGTTTACTATATTTGAATACTTCGTGAAAGGTAGTTTCATTCTCAAATGTGTTTAATGCCATTTTATACATTATTTGATTCTGTGATTGAACACAAAACATTGACAAAAACAATAACATTCCCCAGAAATGAGCAGCTGTTGAACGATACCTCACAGAGGATAGGCATTTGATTATTTCTGTTATCAGCTTGTAGTAGCAATGCTATCTTGTCTTCTCTCATTCTGTGACTGTTGTGGAAATGACATTGAGAAAATGAGAATTTTTATGTAGAGGCACATAGACTGAAGTTTAAAATACCCCAAATAGCTCAATCTACCTAAAATGTTCAGTATCTACCTGTTGTATCTAATAAAGCATTTTACTCTCAAACCACTATCTTCTTCCCAATGACCCACAATCAAACAATTTTTCAACATACCTGGACCTGACCAACCATTGAGCCTGCCATGTTGCCCTGTTTGCGCACTCTCTCACATTCTTCTGCTCTTTATTTGTTGGTTACCCAGCTTAGATTCTAGAGTCCACCATTAAAATCTCTTCCTTGCACACCTCTTCTTTCATTCTAATTTTCCTAGCAAAGCTCAAACCGTGGCTTAGTCCCCCCCACAAGTACCCCCAGCTTGCACTGTACAGCTGAGTGATGGAGAGAAGGACAAAAGAGGAGACTGATCTCACTTTAGCTGTCCCTAGTTTAAGTGAACTCCTAGGGCCACCACTGACTGTTACTGCATTTCCCTGACCCACCCTCTTTTCCACTCTCCTAAATGTCTAGTTCCAGCCTGTCCCTTCACAAACCTTTAAAACTTTGTCGTCATTGTCATGTTCAGCTGATGACTTTATTTCCTTTAACAGTGAGAAACTACAAGTCAGCAGGATCGAAACCCCACATGCTCCCCTCATCCCAGCACAACATTCCCACTGCATCAACGTTCATACGCTTTCCTTCTCGCCCGGTGCTGTTTGTGTCTGTGCTCCCAAGTCCAGCTCTTGGCTCTGCATGTTTCATCCCATTTCTCTCTCCTCCTCAATATGGTCATTTCAGCAACTCTCCCCTCTCTTTCCTGTATCATCAACTTCTCTTTCCAAAGCCTACAGACATGCATTTACAGCTCACACCTAAATAAAACAGAACAACAAAAGCTGCCTCTTCTGCGCTCTTTCCCCTTTTCAGAAACATTCCAAGATCGAGTTGTCTATGTATAATCTTCTGCCCTCATCTCTTCTTTGCTTGGATCTATTCAAATTAGGGCTTCATCTCAACTATTCCATCAAAACAGTCTTCCCTCTTCAAGACTCCCAATGACATCGGCACTAAACCAAAGAATCAATTCTCAGTCCTCATCTTAAATGTATTTTGACATGGTTTGAGTACATCTTCCTTAAAATTATTTTTCCCTTTGTCTAAGACTACCTTAACTTTGTTTTCTTTTCTTTTATTTTTCTTTCCAGATTTTTTTCAATCTGGAAAATTCAAAAAAGTAATTGACACATACAATTGTATATTTTCATTTTTCTTTTAACTTCCTGACTGTTCCTTCCCCTTTCTTTTGTGGTGTGTCTCACGTCTCTAGCCTCGTAATGTTGGAATATGGCAAGTCTCATGTTCTGACCTCCTTTTTATCTGCACTGAATGTCAAGGAGATCTCAATTTGTCTCTTAAAATATTATCTATAAGTTGACGAAACATGTGTTTATATCTGTAGCCCCTGAAGTCCAGACTCATATATCTGACTGCCTTCTTAGCATTCTACTTGATGTCTAGTATATAGTAGAAATTTCAGAGTTTAGTTTTGAGCATCTCAGTTCGCTTTGCACTAACCAACAGCCGCAGCAATATCCCCCCCTTCTATTCCCCAAACAAAAACAAAACAAAAATATCGTTTCTCGCATATTCATCCACATCTCAGTAAGTGTCAACACTGCCTTACAGTTGCTCCGACTAAAAGTATTGGGCTCATTTATGTCTGTACACCTACATCCAATCTATCAGCAAATACTTGTCTACCTCCAACCTTCTCACCATCTCCCTGTGTCCACCACCCATGCTTGAGTCCATCTCAGTTCTGGATTTAATTTTTAATTGGTCTCTCTCTTCTCTGCCCTGGCTTCACTCCATGTAAATTTGTGTTCAGAGTAAAACCGAAATGCCTGCAAGTCCCCATTACTTGTGCCACTGATGCACGCGTCCTCCATTCCCTTCCACCATCCTCTTCTGTCAATTTGTTCTACTTTACAGTGACTTCCCGCAGGTCCTGAAAAGTATCAACCGTGCTCCCAACTCATTGCCTCTGCATTATAATTAATATAATATAAACAGTATAGTGAACATTCACTTAATGTATCTGGATTAATGAATTTTTTGAATGAATACTTGTAATCCCAGTATTGTTGAGTTACTGTACTTCCCATTTGCCGATAGAAAAACTGATTGGAGAGTTTTGTTGTTGGTTTTTTTTTTAAGCTAGTCAATGATGAAACTGGCTTTTAATCACCCAGGTGATTTCACAGCCTCTGCTCTGAGCAGGTATTCTGACGTGTCTTTGATGTGAGTTTTTTTACACAGAGACCTCCCAACAGGGAGTGGGGAGGGGGCGCATGGGTTGGGGACAGCTTCCTACAAAAATGACTGTTAACCTGAATCCTGAGGACACAGGGGAGTGGCCCTGTGGAAAGGAGGGCAGGCCCAGGCTGTGTGGTCTCTGGAGGGAGGTGTGGAGCACGTGCACAAACAGCCTATTCCCGGAGTGCATGTGGTTCTAAGGGCCGCAGCCTACAGGTGCGTGTGTGAGAGAGTGTGAACGTATCTATGTGTGCACTTACAGCCGAGCACCATGGTGACAAATGAGGCTGAATGGACAGATCAGGACCACTGACTTGACTTATTTTAATGCCAAAAGTATGACTCTCATTTTGAGACAGAGCAAACGGCCATAATCTGAAAAGGGAAACAACTACGGTTTATGTTTGAGAAGACTGGCTCTGCTTTCCTTGTGAAGGATAGTTTAAATGGAAAACTGGAGGCTTCTCCAGTGTTAAATGCAATTCCTAATGATTCTTAGGTCTATAAACTGAGGCATTGTCACATGAAAATTTGATTTAGCTTGGCTTCTTGGAGTTAAAAACAAAATACATGAAAATCAAACATACTTACCCTGTACTAGGGAATTATAATTTTTTGTAATTCATAAGCATTAAATTATTTGTATTGTAGTTACTGGGGCTGCCATAACAAATCATCACAAACTGTGTGGCTTAGAAGAACGGAAATGTATTCCCACACAGTTCTGGAAGCTGGCAGTCTGAAGTCATGGTATCAGGAAGGACTTGCCTTCAGCAAAGACTCTAGGAAAAAAAATCATTCCTTGGCTCTTCCTAACTTCCAGTGGTTGTGGGCAACTCTTGGTGCTTTGTTTTTAACTCCTTGGTGCTTTGTTTTTAACTCCTTGGTTTGTAGACTTATCACTCCACTTTCTGACATCACATGGCTTCTCCCCTCTGTGTGTCTGTGTCTCTACATGGCCTTCTCAGTCATTTAAGGTCCACCCTAATTACCTCCACAAGGACCCTACTTTCAAATGAGGTCACATGCTGAGATTCTGGGTGGATGTGAAGTTTGGGGTGGCCAAAAATTAAATCTCATTTTTAAAAACAAGATAGGAAAGATTATTACAAACAGACAAATGTTTCAATTGACAGTGAAAAGCAAATAGAATCAGATTAACGATGGTCTAAGAATTCTTCATCCTCTGGATATTTCTCACCAAGTGGTATGTGTGTGTTTGTATGTGTGTGTCTGTGTGTGTATTTCTTTTTTAATATCCAAGGATGTTTCCAATTCCAGTGTTGTAGTTTATGTCATAATCTGTCACTGTAATTCACAGAGTAGCTATTCACAGTCAAATTTTCTCAGGTTTGTGAGCATAGTTTTTCACAGCTACATTTTATGTCTTTTTCATCATAGCCTCATAAAGTGCAGCTGCAATTACCAAGTGTATTTTTATGGAAGCCACTTTTGAGCATGCGATCTGTGTATGCTCTTATATCATCTTGTCTGGAAAAGTCAGGAGAAATTGTTGTGCAAAAAAAGATAGGATCAACTCATGAGTCTAAAGCTCTGAAAAAAAAAATGCCCTACAGGAAAGATGGTGAATGTTTAGGAAGCCATAACTCTCAGCTAGGGAGTGGTTTCACCTTTAAGAGGCGACAGTGAAAAATTAATGAACCAAGGGCTCTAATGAATGAGGCATGTTGACATGAAGACAGATTCATGGCATAAGTGCTGAGTAACGGATATGATAGAACTGGAATTGGCTCTGGGGGCCTATGAGAAAGGATTCCTGCACTGAGCTCCTGGTATGTGTTTAGTCTTTTATGGCTTTTCCTGCAGTTTTCTCTAAGCGGAGGCTAATTTTTCTCTTGCATCCCATGTTCCTTAATGTCTAGAAGTGACATAAAACTCCTGCTTGCTTCCATTACACTTTGCAATAACTTTTCCTTTCTTCTTCAAAAACCATCTCTTTTTGAAGCCTGTGCTCCGTGTTTTTGTGTCTGTTCCCTGTTCTCTCCATCTCTCCCTTGCTTGCTGGAGACCACAGCACCTCCAGTGGTATGACTCTCCATCCCCTTTCTGCCATATTTCTGGGTGGCTTCCTAAGCCACAGGGACGACCCTGTCAACATTCCAGTCCCTTCAAGCTCCTCTTCTCCAGTGAGTCCACTTTATTTGTGCTCAGTTCTCATCGTACCATGAATCTTGTCACCCCCGAAATAAACCACCATTCAAACCTGACCACCAGGGCTTCCTTGGTGGCGCAGTGGTTGAGAATCCGCCTGCCGATGCAGGTGACACGGGTTCGTGTCCCGGTCCGGGAGGATCCCACATGCCGTGGAGTGGCTGGGCCCGTGAGCCGTGGCCGCTGAGCCTGCGCGTCCAGAGCCTGTGCTCTACAACAAGAGAGGCCACAACAGTGAGAGGCCCGCGTACCACAAAAAACAAACAAACAAAAAAAACCAAAACCTGACTACTGATGCTCCATCCTTTGAGCTCATTTTTTTTATACTCTTAATTAGACACCACAAACATAGCTTCATCACAGGCTTATTTATCATGGTAAAATATTTGAAATGGCTCCATAAATCATGATCTATTTATTTGGAACATTAAAATCTATTACATGAAATTTTTACTAATACAGAGGTGTGAATAAGCATAAAGTATTACATTTTAAGAAGTTAGAAATCAAAATTGTTTGCTGGTGATGAGTAATGAGATGGCAGAAGAAAATGATGGAAAAGAAGTATAGCAAAATATTAGCAGTGTTTATGTCTGGTTCTTGGAGTTAGTACTTTATTGTATCTGAATTTAAATAAGTAAATGTAATTATATAGTAAAATAAAGTATTTTAACTCAAAAAGTATTTACTTTGGGACCATTATTTCTAAGCTCTCTGCTACCACTGGTGGCACAGAGATGAATCCGTTTCCTATGAAGCTCTCAGGTAGAGAGATGAAAATATCATCTAAGTAAACATTTTATATTGTAAGAGAAATCACATTTGTTGTTGTTTTATTTTTGTAATTTTTTTTCAAATTTGTTGTTTTAAAGCACTAACTTTATTTAAGAAAGGGTAACTCTTGGGAAGCTGAAGCACACACACACACCTGTTTGTACATGTATGTGTTATGTTTATATGTTTACCTACATATATTATTCTTCACAATCAAAATTTGATTATCTCATAAACTTGTTGTAATAGTTTAAACTCTGACTCTTACAAAAAGGCATGGAATAAATTTGGATTTGGAATATGTATTAAAGCAGAGACGGGCCACCTGATCTGGCCCCAATTCATTCCTGAAAGACATTCATTGCAAATAGTGTTATTAACAAAGGAAGAGGCCAGGTGATGTTTCTTGTCTGTGGGGCTGCTCCCTGAGGATCACCTGACTGGCTCCATCCAGTGTCAGTTCAGCATCTGTAACTTGGGGAAAGGGAAGTTGAAAAAATAGTTAGATTTATCATTTTGGAATATTTTACAATTTTTATTTTATGTTTATATTGAAACTGGAGTAATAACCAAGTTATCACTTGTTTAATAACCTTTAAGATGTTTACTATTATTTTTTAATATTAATATCAATAAATAGTATATCTCCATTAAGGTAGTAATTTGCCTTATGATGAATAAAATAGTAACCAGTAAGAAAGTAAAGCTATGGTAAAAAGAGAAATGATAATCTATGAGAAAAAAGTGAAACCAAGGGAAGCCTGAAATTTGCCCTTTTTCAGCCAGAAATTTCAGTAGCCCAGTTTTGATTAATTAAGTATTCACCATAAATCCCTAAACATATCCTGGTGTATGTGTGTGTGTGTGATATTTATTCATTCATTCCACAGACATTCACTGAACACCTTCTTGTAGTTTACATTTTAGCTTCTAGAGAATCACAGATTAAGCCAAGACCCCTGCTACTTGGGAAGTTAAGAGTCTAGTAGGAGATAGAGGAATGTAAATATGTATGCCTCATGGCCTGTGGGCACAGTGAAGAAAGCAACACACAAATAAAATTAAATTAAAATAAAATAAAATAAAAAAGGAAAAAAGATGATTGTTAGGTGAACTAGTTAAGAATGTTGTCCCAAGGAAAATAGGGTAAATTAAATATTGAGCTAAATAAGAGTTCCCAAGGTAGGAAAAGCATTCCTGGAGGAAGGGCAGCAGTGCAGAGGGAAAGAGTCATAAGAGCACAGTCTGCTCTGGGAAGTACACACAGCCACATGGAGCTGAGCGTGAAAGGACTAAGGATCCAGCCCAGTGTACTAATCCAGTCTGGAGAACAGGATGGCAAAGGGAACTTTACAGGTTCAAACTTTTCTCCATCATAAATGTTCTTGGTACTTTGTGTTTGATCTTGTTTATCCTGCTATGTGTGGTAGCATAAAATTTTATAATGATGGTCTCAGGGCAGTGTAATACGTAAACACCTGGACTCCACCGCTTGGCAGCAGTGAGATTGTGAGCAAGTTCCCAAGGCTCCTGGCATCTCCATCTGTGACGTGCGGGTCAGAATCATGCCCCAGTGGGCTGTGAGGATCCCAGGAGCTGATGCGCAGTTAGCAAGGTTGCTTCACACATGACTTCATGCAAACGTCAGCCCTAATTACCACTACTGTATAGTAACTGAGTCGGGGGTTATGCTGAACTCCACTCAGCTTGTATGGACTGGTGTCAGGATTTGAATGCTGACCTCATGGAGCCCATGCTCCTTCCATCACTCTGTGCTCAGTGATGCTCAGGTGTGAAGGAGATGGACACTAACTGTTCTTCTGCTTCCTAAGGACAGGATAAAAGAAGAGAGTGAAATTGGGTCATGAGGGAGAATTAGATAGAACTCTCTACTAGAAGAGAAGGCTGTTTGCTGTAACAGGATGCTACAAATCATTAAGTTTTTCTTTGATGTTTTTTTTTAAAGTAAGAGGTGAATGCCAGCCTCTGACTCTTTTAAGACAAGAGAGTCCGAGAAACCTAAGCTCCTGCCCGGTGGGAGGAGCCGTAAGACAGGACGGCATTGCTTTGATACCATATGTTTTATAGAAGCGGGACTGCAGTCCTCGACTGCAATGGCACAATACATTGACGAGGTTGGATATAAAATTTTGGAAAGATTTTGAATAAACGGCAGGGAAAGAGTAATATTTTCCACTAAAGTGGAGGAAGAAATTTGAATAGTTATCCACAGGTATAAAAATCAATTATTTTCCTGAGAATAAAGATCAAAATGGTCAAAAGAAAACCTTGAATATCAAAGCAGAAAACAAGAAAACTGTACTATCTTTAGTTTTTCTGTGCCCACCTCCACCTCCACCTCAACTCTCTCTCTCTCTCACACACACACACACACACACACATGAGTGCATGTGAGCCTCAAACATACACAATAATTAAGAACTCTGAGATTCAAGCAAGTCATTATCACCAGTAAGCTAATTTTTTTCTTAATTAAAGGCTTGAAAGTCAGGAGGACCAAAAACAAATGCAACAAATGTGCCGGGAAAATTAAATGTTCGACAGTGCTTTTTATGTCAAAGGCTCAGAATCTGGCTAAATGAACTTGAGGTCTTTATGGGACAGAAGCAAATAAAGCCATGCATTTGCCGCACAGTGAGCATCTTCATTTTGAAAGCTTCAAAGGGGGGATATTAGGTGCTTTAAAATCTTCTTTGTTCTCTTCTAAGAAAATAATTATGGCACAATTTATCCTAATTCAGATTTTAAGCCTTGATTAGAGATGTGCAATCTTACCTTCAAATAAAATATAATTTTCCACAGAGCATGCATTCATTCACTCATTCTTCTTTCTAAATTACAGCAAATTGCTCCAATTTTAGTTTCCTTGTAGTGTGCATTTAGGACACTCTGAATCCTGCCTGCCCTCCACCTATGTGTGCAGTACAGTCACTAATAGAGAATGTCATTTTCATCAAGAGCAGTGAATTCTGCCATTTGGCAGGGCCATTCAACACAAGCACACATCTCCATAGAAGGAGGTGGGAAGGCAGGTGTCTTGTGGAAGCCTCCTGTTTGGCAGATCAAGAATTTGCCTGTAGCTTTCTGGAGATCCCCTTGCTGTAATCTGCTTTGTAACAGTTTTTTATCCAATAATGTTTAATCTCATTTTAGGTCCACAATTGTGTGAGTGCCTCTGAAGAACACGGGACTGTTTTTGGAGCCTGGAGAGGGTTCAGGTTGGAGGACACCTGATGAGACAGGTGAGATCCTACCCCGGCTTATCATGTGAAGGTGAGGGGAGAGAGGGCAAATTAAGAGAAACTTTATTCCTGACTGTGATGAGGACAGAATGACGTGGTTAGCTCCCCTATTTATCATAACAGAACCATGTACCAGGTACTATTCTTATCACATCCAGTCCAACTTCCTGATGAGGAAATGGCTTCGTAAACAGCTGGTAAGTGGCAGCCCTGGATTTGAACTCAGAACTCTGAACTCAGAACCCATGGATATAACCACCCGACTATCCTGAAGGAAGACTAAACCATTTGTGAAAGATCAAATAGTATGGTAATTAGTAGTGGGACTGAAACTAAACCCAGGCCTTTCTGCTTTATAATTGTTCATGTTTTCTGTTGCACTGGATTTCTGCAACAGACTCGAATTTATACTTGAAAATTGTTATTTCTTTGCTATTGTTATTGTCTACATAGATGGAAGGGTTCACTTATTTTAGGGGTGAAAAACTTAGTTTTACAAGCATAAATGTCCAATGAATCCTTTTCAACCTTGTAATGTTAATTAACCTATGTATTTATTTATAGAATGCATTACAGGTTTACATGGTTTAAAATTCCAAAACTACAAAATTGTCAGTAATTAAGATTTTCTGTCTCTGCTCCCTATCCCTTTGCAGTCACCCAGTGCCCCTTCCTGCAAACCATCTACTTCACGAAGTCCTGTGTGTCCCTTGAGCTATGATATGTATATATGGACAAACAAACACATATATTTTGCCCAGTTTTATACAAACAATAGAATAATAGACATATTATTTGGGACTATGCTTAGTTCACTTAGTAATAGACCTTGGAGTTCATTCAAATGAAAACAGAAATAGTTTCTCTGGTCCTTTTTGATGGCTTCATATTTTTCCATTTTGTAGATTTACCATAATCTATTTTACAAGTACATATTGCTGGTATTTAACTTATTTACAATATTTTGCTATTAGAAAAATGATGTAACAAATAACCTTTTACATGTGTCATTTTATATGCATGCAGAGGAATAAATTTCCAAAAGAGGAACTGCTCAGATAAATTATATTTTAATATTATAGAAATCATCAAATCACTCTCTATAAAGCTTATGCCAACTGCCTTCCCACTGAGCAACTGTGAGATTGCAGCATTTCCCCACACCCTAGGAAATGCACTGCCTTCAATTTATGTTCTTTGCCAATCTAGGAGATGAACTTGACATTTATGTCATTTTAATTGGATTTCTTTTATTATGATAATTGAAACATCCCTTTATATGTTTAAATCAATGTGTTTTTTCCTTTCTTTTGAGCTATCTGGTAATTTTTTTTTTGCCATATTTCTATTGATTTGTTGGCATTTTTCTTAGAAGTTCTGTACGTATTAGGGACATTAATCTTTTATTGTACTATTCTTTTCATTATTTTCCTGTATTTTAGAATTTTGCTTATATTTTTCCATTTAGAAAGTTTAAGTTTTATGCAACAATTAGTCTTTTATAACTTCTGGGTTTTGTTTCACATGTATAAGGTCTCATTGTACTAAGTATTATGAAAGAATTCTGCAATGGTTTCTTCTAAGTAGATGTATAGTTTGAATTTTTGTGTTTAAATCTTAGATCATTTTGTAGTTTATTCTGTTGTAAGTTGTGGAGTAGAAATCCAGTTAATTTAATTTTTTTCCTAGATTACTATCTTACTGATTTAAAACAGTTTATGTTCTTTCTTAAATAATATATTGTTAAAAAAATAGAATGTTTTAAAGTATTTATCTTTCCCCAATAATTTGATATGATATCTTTGTCATATATTAAATCCCTTTATGTGTTTGGATTTATTTCTGAAATTTCCACTCTTTTATATTGAGTTTTCCAACTCAAATGCCACTAAAATAATGTATAATTTAACATAATTTTATGACATGTTTTGATATCTGAGAGGACTATGTCTTTGTTTACTTGGCTACTGTAATAAAATACCATAGACTGGCGTTTTAAACAACAGATATTTCTTACAATTCTAGAGGTTGGAAGTCCAAGATAGAGATGGTGGCCAACTTGATTCTGATGAGGAAACTTCCTGGTTCAGAGACAGCAGCCTTCTTGCTGTATCTCTACATGATGGGAGCGAGCTCTGGTGTCTTCCTCATCTTGTAAAGGCACTAATCCCATCAAGAGGGCTACTTCTCAAGACCTCAGATAAACCTAATCAGCTCCCAAATCTCCCACCGCACCCCCCAAGTTTCCCCTTTGACAACCATAAGTTTTTCAACATCTGTAAATCTGTTTTTGCTTTGTAAATAAGTTCATTTGTTTAAAATTAGATTCCACATATGAGTGATATCATATGGTATTTGTCTTTCTTGGTCTGACTTACTTCACTTAGTATGATAATCTCTAGGTCATCCATGTTGCTGCAAAAGGCATTGTTTCATTCTTTTGTATAGTAAGTAATGAGTAATATACCACATCTTTTTTATCTATTCCTCTGTTGATGGGCATTTTGGTTACTTCCATGTCCTGGCTATCGTAAATAGTGCTGCAGTGAACATTGAGGTGCGTGCATCTTTTCGGATTATGGTTTTCTCTGTTATATGCCCAAGAATGGGATTGCTGGATCATATGGTAGTTCTATTTTTATTTTTTTTAAGGAATCTCCATACTGTTCTCCATAGTGGTTGCACCAATTTACATTCCCACCAACAGTTAGGAGGGTTCCCTTTTCTCTACACCATCTCCAGCATTTATTGTTTGTAGAATTTTTAATGATGGATATTCTGACTGTTGTGAGGTGATACCTCATTGTAGTTTTGATTTGCATTTCTCTGATAATTAGTGATGTTGAACATCTTTTCATGTATTTTTATAATATCTTTCTGTTTCATCCCTTATTTTATGAGAGGGGAGGAATATTAACATCTTTCTTCTTGAATTGGAAATGTAATTAATTGATTTATTTTTCCTATAATTTTTGTGGATGTTTGCCTTAAGATTACATATTTTCAACTGGACATTGCTTTATCTGTGGCCCAGAGATATTGAAATACATGGTGTTTAATATTGTTATATTCCAGATATTTTACAAATTCAGATGGATTTTCTTTCCAGCTTAGAAGTATTTTCCCATATCAAGAGTTGAGCACATTGTTGAGTTTTGGCTCTGTAATCAATTACTGGCCTTATCACATGGTAATTAGAGTATTCAAGGCTAAAATATATTTCAACTCTTAGAAAAGTATGAGTGAGTCTGTGTGTGTGTGAGGTACTAGTGTCAATTTTTGTGAATGTTCTATGTTACTTGACATAAATATCTCTTCTCTTTTATACTATAGATTTTGATATATCTGTTAGATTTATGTTTTATTTAGACCTTCCATATTTTTTATCTTTTTTTGTTTGACAAAAAAGAAATCGGGCTTCCCTGGTGGCGCAGTGGTTGAGAGTTCACCTGCTGATGCAGTGGACACGGGTTTGTGCCCTGGTCGGGGAAGATCCCACATGCGGCAGAGCGGCTGGACCCGTGAGCCATGGCCGCTGAGCCTGCACGTCCGGAGCCTGTGCTCCGCAACAGGAGAGGTCACAGCAGTGAGAGGCCCCCGTACCACAAAAAAAAAAAAAAAAAAAGAAAGAAAAAAGGAATGAATGAAAGTCTCCATTTTCTATTGTGCTTCTATTTCCCTTTTTAATCATCTGTATTTTACAGAATGAATATTAATGCTAAATTTGTTAGTGCTATAACTTTAATAAAGAAAATATTTACTCATATCATTTATATATTATATGATTTTTGATTTTTATTTAAAGTCATGTGCTATTAACATAAAAATATTTATTTTTATTTGAATTTTTCCTTATATAATTTCTATATTTTCAAATATGCATAACTAATTGCTTTAGTAGTGTTTAACAAATACAGACTAAAGTTGAGTTTTGCTTAGTGATCCAATTTGAAGCTGTTTTTTTTTTTGCTTGTTTGATTTTAATGTTAGCTTAGCTTCTTAATACCTATATACTTATTGCTGCAGCTGATTACAAATGGTTTTAATTCTGTCACAATATTATTTCATACTGTCTTTAAAAATTCGATGATTTTTTTCTCAGCTTTAACATTGTCAAGGAATGTAAAATATTCTCTCTGTTATATAACCGTAATTTCTACAATTTGTTTTATTCTTATTCCTATAGTTACATATTTAATAGTCAGAGCTAGTTTTTTTTTTTTTTCCTAATTAACTCTTTATTAGTTGAAGTTTTTCTCTAGTGGTAGGAGCAATATCTCTGAGTTCTTATGTGTAAGGTATTTTGTCACCTTTTAATTGAATGAGAATATAACTGAGAAAAATTTCTTGGATAACATATTATTTCCTTAAATTATTATTTTTTTCTTATTTCTTCACTACCTTTTAGTATTTAGAGTTGTAGCAGAGAAAACAGTTTGATGTTAGCTTTCTTTTATAAGTGATTTGCTATTTTTCCAGAATACTTGAAGGAACCTTAATTTTGGTTTCTAGTAACTTTACTAGCTTACATTTCAGCTTAGTTTGTTTCAAGGTTCTTGAAGATACAATGTGTCTTCTCAATAAAAAACACTTAGTCTTTTTTTTGTTTTTAATTTCAAAAAGTTGTTTCATTAACACCTTCCTGCTTCAGAGGCTATCACTGTGCATACCTTGTCTTCTAAAATTTCTGTTTTCTCTCAAATCATGTAACCCCTAGATACAGTAGCAACAAGCCACATATGGCTATTTATTTATTTATTTTGAATTTTATTTTATTTTTTTTATACAGCAGGTTCTTATTAGTTATCTATTTTATACATATTAGTGTATACACATCAATCCCAATCTCCCAATTCATCCCACCACCACCAGTCCCCCCACCCTGCTTTACCCCCTTGGTGTCCATACGTTTGTTCTCTACATCTGTGTGTCTATTTCTGCCTTGCAAACGGGTTCATCTGTAACATTTTTCTCAATTCCACATATATGTGTTAATATACGATATTTGTTTTTCTCTTTCTGACTTACTTCACTCTGTATGACAGTCTCTAGGTCCATCCATGCCTCTACAAATGACCCAATTTCATTCCTTTCTATGGCCGAGCAATATTCCATTGTATATATGTACCACATCTTCTTTATCCATTCATCTGTCTATGGGCATTTAGGTTGCTTCTCTGTCCTGGCTATTGTAAATAGTGCTGCAATGAACACTGGGGTGCATGTGTCTTTTTGAATTATGGTTTTCTCTGGGTATATGCCCAGTGGTGGGATTGCTGGGTCACATGGTAATTCTATTTTTAGTTTTTTTAAGGAACCTAAGGAACTTCCACATTGTTCTCCATAGTGGCTCTATCAGTTTACATTCCGACCAACAGTGCAAGAGGGTTCCCTACATATGGCTATTTAAATTTAATTGTATATTAACTAAAATTAAAAATTCAGTTCTTCTATTTAACTATCCATTTTTCAAGTGATCAATAATTTTATGTGTCTGGAGGTTGCTGTATTGGACAATGTAGCCAAGGATATTCCCATCATAATAGAATGTTCTGTTGGATAGTATTGATATTCCTTTAAAAGTTTTTCTACTTTTACATTTTATTTTTTGTACTTTATCATGTCTATGCTGTATTCTTATTATTATATTATCACAGAGTAAATTCTATATTTGAAGACTTGAAATTTAAACAAGGAATATATATATATAATATATATATATATATTTTGGTAAATTAGGATGAAAAGTTCAAAGCAGTTGTAGAAAAAATAACTGTTAAGAGTGTATTGGAGGGAAAAGTATGTCAGCTGTCACATCTTGCTTTTCCTTTAGGATTTTTGTCTTTTCTGAAACAACATGCCCAAGATTGTCTCAAAGAAAAACATTAAGTGATTTATGTTTGTCTCGGCAGCCCTCAGCTCTTCTTGTGTGTGTTTTTTCTTTATATTACACATGGTTCTTTTGCTTTCCTATACCTTTCATTTCTCTCTTATTTCGCCTTTGTATCAAGTTAAGAGCTTACATCAGTCATCTACATGTTAGTGCAAGCGAGCATGAAACACTTTTATTCTAAATCTCTTCTACACATGGTGTGACATTTATTTTTATGTGTCAACTTGACTGGATCGTGGCGTGCCCTGATACCTGTTTAAGTATTATTTCTGAGTGTGTCTGTGAGGATGTTTCCAGAAGAGATGAGCATCTGAATATGTGAACTGGGTAAAGTTGTCACACTCCCCGGTGCGGGTAGATGTCATCCAATCCCTTGAGGCTCTGAAAAGAATAAAAAGGACTGAGGAAGTTTGAGTTCTTTCTCTGCCTGACTGCTCAGCTGAGAGATACGTTCTCCTGCCTTGAAGTCCTGTGTCTCAGACCTTCAGACATGAGCTTAAATCTACACAATCAGCCCTCCTGCTCTCAGGTCCCTGAACTACAGCATCAGCTTCCTTGGGTATCCAGTTGCAGGGGGCAGATCATGGGCCTTCTTAGCCCCCATAACTGCATGAGTCAATACCTTATTGTATCGACATCCTCTATATCTATATCTATATCCATATCTCTATATATTCCCTAATGGTTCTGTTTCTCTGGACAACCCTGACTAATACACATGGGGAAATGTAATGACTTTAATCGTTAAGTAAATGAGAAAGTGGGAAATAGGGGGATTATTATTCCTAAGGCCAATACACCTGTTCAGTATTTATGCAACCTCAAACACATTAAAACTTCAAAAATAAAACAGAACACATAGGGGGGATTTGTAGTAATACCATATAATTTGGGTTTTTGCTGAAAAATTGAGAATGAAGAGAATCCATCAAAGTCAAGCTTTATTTGCTTAAACTTGCTGCCTACCATGTGGGCCAAGCATTCTGTAGAGTTGAAACAATGAATGAAGTTGTTTCTGTGCTTGAAGAACTCATTGTCCTTTAGCAGAAGCTAACACCTAGCACGGAATTTATTCCTTATGGTTCTTCTTACCATTTTTGATCAGGCTGCAGCTAAAGAGCGTGTAACCATCCATTTGTAGCCATGAAGCATGATCTTTGGAAGTTTAGAAACTATATGCAGCCATCTTTTTATTTGCCTTTCACTTTTGGCACAGATGTTCTGAAATCCTTCCTACCTTGTTACAACAGATCTCAAATATTCATGAAATTGTGACATGTTGTCCCTAGTATGTGATATAGTCTATACAGCAAAACAAATTATTCAAATAAACCTCTCATTTCTTGGAAAATTTGGGGCTGAATTTCAAGGAGTTACCAAGATTTCCTGGAGAGAGCATGCTGATTTGTGTTTCTGGGAAATAATCAGAGTATTTAAATCAACCTCAAGGAGAAATCATAATCTCAGTGCAGAGTTTTATAACCCAAACTCTTCTCCAGCATAGCAAGGAAATGGATAAGGGTCAGCATACGGAGGTGAGTTAGGTGTTTCTCCTTGAGTGACTAAATGTCATATTTGTTGTATAATGATAATGGCTCACATTTATAGAAAACCAAATACAGATGGTTGTAGCTCATCCTATATATATATATTTCTAACTATCCTGTAATATAATTTCCTAACTTTATTTAATAGATGAAGAAACTAAGGCTCAGGGAAGTTAAATGACTCATCTGAGGTCACAAAATTTGTAACTAAACTGCATCTATTTGTTTCCAACCCATATCCTTGTATTCATACTCTGGAGCCCTCAGATGTTACAGTGGATGCTGTCAGGACCTCAGCTATTCTTTTCCATATTGTCTCTTCAAAAAGAGTAGACACTAAGATAGCAAAGATGTCTCCATTGTCCCTTCCATTGCCTTCTCCGTGGTCAGACATTTAGTGGGAGGGGAGTTGACATTAAGCCAGAAGGCCCAGCCTTCAGAGCCTGAACTTGTAAATGTGATGTAACTTTACAGAGAATCGGTCCCCCTGTCTGTGAAGTGAGGTCATGGCGCATCTTGAGCTCACAACATTCCTTAGAGCTCTGATTGGTCTCTAAGTCATTAGTACTCTTCCTTCATCCCACAGGCCATGCTCTGGGAAAAGGGATCATCTCTACAAAGGGCCCATCACTAGAGTGTCCCCAGGCATCAAAGGTGCTTTCTCATGACCCAGAGAGTGGACACCAACAGGCCAGTGAGAGATGTTTGGGTACAAGTATTTATTCTGATGCTCCCCAGCTCATGCTGTAAGATCCCCAGGTAGACTCCTGGTCTCCATTCTGTGATGTCAACATTACAACTATTTGTTTGTGTTTTGCCCCTTGGTAGGGTTATTTGGGTGCTGTCTTTCTTAGTAAATTAAAAATATAACTTTGTTTCCCTAGAATATATGGTACACAGAGAAATTCAATAACCTGTAGCCCGATTAAATAGATTCACCCTTGCCAGCATTCCCAGTACTGTTAGAATTTGGGATTTCAGATTTTATGAGCATATTATTGACCCTCAAAGAGTTTATAGAATAGTGGCAGGGGCAAATATTTATCTAATTTATCATAATGCAATGTAGTAAAAAAAAAATATCAGCAATATATACAAAAAGCATAAAGGAAGTCTTCCATGGTGCATCACTATATGATGAGTTGTCTCTGGGCTCCAGTTTTCACATCCACATTCAGCGCATCTTTTTTTTTTTTTTTTAACCAGTTTCTCTGTGTCCCATTTTTTGTTATCTGTAAATGCCTATCACTGAGGGCATCAAGCCTTTTTTCACTGGTCTCTTCTTATGCAGAATGACTGTGACAGTTAATTTTATGTGTCAGCTTGACTGAGCAAGGTGGTGCCCAGATATTTGGTTAAATATTATTTTGGGTGTGTCTGTGAAGTTGTTTCTCAATGAGATTAACATTTGAATTTGTAGACTAAACAAAACATTGCCCTCTCCATTGTGTGGTGAGCCTCTTCCAATTTGCTGGAGGCTACTGAATAGAACAAAAGATGAGGTCAGGGAGAATTTCCTCCCTCTGCCTGTTTTCCAGCTGGGGCATAGGTTCTCCTGCACTTGGACTGGAATTTTCACCATTGCCTGTCTTGGGTCTCCAGTTTGCAGACAGCAAATCTGTTGGATTTGGACTTCTCAGCCTCCATAGGCATGTGAGACAATTCTATATTATACATATATATCTCTGACTGGTTCTTTCTCTATGGAGAACCCAGGGTAATGCAATGATATTTAGTTTGGGCTCCAGGGCCTCCCCAACTCACAAGTTTAAGCCAGTTCTTGGCAGCCCCACCCACTCACTTGAGAAAGAAGGGAAATCCAAAAATAGAGCTTAAAAACACTGACTTAGACCATTCTCCTGATACCTCCAGTTACTAGCTCCATGACACTGAGCAAGATAATTATCTGTGCTTCAATTTCTTCCCCTGTAAAATAGAGATACTGACAATGCTTACCTCTTAGAATGTATTACATGCATTATATGTGTAAAGTGCTCAGAAAGATGGCTGGCACATGGTGACTACTAGGTATTATCAGATATTAGGAAAAGAAGTCCAGAAAAAAAGTCTGGACCTTGAGGAAAGCCAACACTCAAAGGAGAGATTTGACAGAGGACCCAAAAAGAGGAGGCCAAAAAAAGAAGAAATAGTTAAAACTACAAAGCAAAAAAGAGTAAAGAACAGAGTCATATTAACTAAGGGAATGAAGAAATTCAAGAAGAAAGAATGTTGTAATGGTAACAAATACTGCAAAGAGATACTCTAAGGTGAAGACTGGAAATAGCCCAGTGGATGGAGGAATACAGAAGACTTCGATGTTGTGGCAAGAAGATTCCAGAGGTATGCTGGGGCATTCATTTGTGGAGGGCCTGGAGAGGGAGGTTAGTTGGAAGTTAAAGGGCATCGCATAGTCAGGATAGGGCTTCCGATGATTATAGGCTAAGGAGGTGAGGCATGTGGTGTAGCAGAGTATGGAGAGAGGGTGGTACTGCTCATGAACAGCAATTATGATGACCAATATCATACATGAACATATATTTGGACTAAAAATATGCAGGTGTGTGTTCTAAATCCATGTGTTCCTAAGAGTAACAACCAGTGTCTATCAGTTAATTTATTCATATCATTATTAAAAAAATATATTTTTGAGTGCTCCCTCTATGCCAGGCACTCTTCTTGGCACTAGAGATGTATCGGTAAGCAAAGCAAAACCAAATCAAGCAAATATCCCTGTCTATACAAGGGATTGGCGATACCAAACTGAACAAAGTTCCCAAACCAGTAGAGTGATTAGGCATGTCTGAGGAAGTTTAAAATTTAGGATGGCAAGTGCTTTAATATTTGCAAGTACCAGGTGCGTCATCAGACTTTTTCTTATCTGAAAATAAAAGGTATATTTACTTGCCCTCTTAACTTCCAAGGTTGTTGTTGACAATCATATGGAAAGGGATTTCTTTGTAAATGAAAAAAGACTAAGTAAAGGTATTAGGTTTTTGTTTTATGAGACAACAATACTGAGAAATACAGCAGATCATATCCCAGCACCCATTGCTTATTGCACAGTGTGGTCTGGTGGAAAAAGGAACAGTTCAGACATTGGAACCACATTTGCAGTCCAAGCTCTGCCCATTTTCTGTGCGAACTTGGTTTAATGGATATTTGCTGTGCTTGGTGTCCAGCATTGGGTCCTCTTCCTTATGTTCAGGGGATTCCTTTTGGCATGGGTCTCATAAGGATTCAGAGTCACCTCTTATTAAAGAAGAAGTATTTCACAGGTCTCTCCCTGTCTAGCCTGCTCTGAGCCCTTGACACAAGTTGTCACTGGACTCCAATGGTCACAAACGTCCACATCAGCCATAACTGCAGGTGGGTTCCAAGCAAGATAAGCGACAGTGATGTTCAGGTGGTGATTGTCTTAAGACCCCTGTCCTGATACATGTGCCCCAGAGGTGCAAACTGTGGGGCAGTGATGGGCACCCCTCCCTCTGCACATCTGGTCAATGATGCGGTGTTGGGTATGCTTCTCAACTGCACAGCCCTCAGACTGCTGCTTTCAGCCACCTGGCAATCCTGTGACCTACTGAGATTCTTTTAATAAACTTGTATTCTGCTTAAATAAGCCTCAGTCAACTTCTATTGATGGGAAATTAAAAACCCTCCTGAATGATACCCAGAACGATACCCTTGGATTCATCCTCATCCTTTGAGCCGCATCTTGTGAAGTGGGGACCATACTGGTAACATTTTTTGGGAGGGATCAGAAATCGTTATATGGAAGGGCTTCAATATCCCTAAGTTTCTTTGTTAATGGAAGAGAGGAGTTTTGGTTTAGTTTATTTTTTGTTTGTTGGTTGGAATTTTGTCGGGGTTTTTTTTCCATTTGTTTTTTTCAGAATTCTTGCTTTTCCTTTGTCCTGTCACGATGTGCAGTCAGGCTCTGAATCACGGCTGATATAGTGCATTTGACTTCATCAGGATCATGTAAAAAGAGGCCTTTTCTCAGCAGCTGCATCGAGTCCTTGAAGTTTCCCAAGAGAAATTCTCCATTTGGCTACTCATCCAAATCTTGTCTCCTTACCCTAAACTGGGAAAGAAATTAGAAACCTTTGTTGTGAGATTCCCTGGGGCACATAGAGGACAGAGGCACTAAGTTGTGTGTAGGAAAGATAAGAGAGAAAGAGGACAGGAGTCCAGGTACCATTTCCTAAACACTTAGTATATTCCAGGCACTGTGGCAGGGTTTTCTTGTACATGATTTTATGTATCGTTCCCTTAGATGACAAGATCCATCTGAGAAGGGCCTTGACTATTTTGCCCACTGTCTCAATCCTTTCCACTACCCTGGAGCTTATCGGAAAATCAAGTATTTGATTCAAGTATTTGAATGAGTGAATCATTGAAAACATAAATAGGCAGTATTTTGTGCTAAGGATTCCAACCCCCAAGCTGCAGAGAATTGAAAGACAATGTAATTCTTTGATGATCACAAGCTAGAAGGTGCAGGGCAAGATCAGAAAGGAGGCTGGCCTGGCTGGAAGATTCTGTACTTTTACGCTACCCCATAACATCCATCCAAAGGGCTCTGAGTGGAAGAGCTCAATGTGAAAGGCAAGGACAGAATGAAGAAGTATCGCCTTCTTTAGTCTCAAAATAAATGCGCAGCTTGAAGGAAATGCTTGCAGACACAGCTCCCCACCAGCCCCCATGTGCCGCATGGAGGCGAGAGAAAGGAGGGAAGCACCAGGGCTCCGCTTCTTCCCTGATATGCTTCTTGCCCATCCTGGCCCAGCGCCAACTCATTTGACTTTTATTTCTCTCCTATGCCTTGTTGAGAGGCCATTTCATGCATTTATGCTTCTCTGCCTGGAAAATTTCTCCCAGGGTTTGTGGTGTAGGCTTATTTTTCTCCCTTCCCAACAATCCCTGCTTTATTCTTTTATCCCATCTGCACAGAGGCAAGATTATTGAATAGATATCCAGGGCACTCAACAGTTTGTGTGATTCAATTGGGTCCCCTCTTGAACTGCTTTAATAGTGTTTTCTTTTGCTGCAACCTAGTGTACATACTCTGGGCAGATGTACCTCTGGCCTTGGTCTCGGAAGGGTCCTATGGTTACCATCATTTAGCAGAACTAGCCCCAAACCCCCAAAGCCTTCAGAGTCAGTGTATCTCAGACCTAGTGACTGTGTGAACTACTTCAAGGACACGTCAGTGGAGGGAGCAGAATCTGCAGAGGTACAACGTTGTGAAACATGCACTGTCATTCAGAAAATGTGAGGAATTCAATCTGGCTGATGTATACAGCAGGTGAAAGAGGAAGGGTGGATATTAGTTATGGGATTGAGAGCTAAGGAAACCCATGATTCTGGGGAGTTAGCTTGAAGTCATATTGTGACTTAAATACAAAGTTTTAGGTAATTTTTTTTTTTCCAAAAAGCATAAGGGAGGATGAAGGCATACTGTAAGGTAAGAGATCTAAACAGAACGCAGTGGCAAAAATCTCCTCAAACCAATCAGACGCAAGAAAAATCATGGCCTAGTTATGAAATTAGGGTCAGGCTTAGGTTTAGGGTTAGGATTAGGGTTAGGGTTAGGGTTAGGGTTAGGGTTAGGGTTACGGTTAGGTTTAGGGTTAGGGTTAGGGTTAGGGTTAGGGTTAGGGTTAGGGTTAGGGTTAGGGTTAGGGTTAGGGTTAGGGTTAGGGTTAGGGTTAGGGTTAGGGAATCGTCTTTATTGTTGTTGTTATTATGATCATTAGTTCCTTCCACCCTTTGCTTCCAATCACAGCTCATTAACTAGATCTAAACTTGTGGACTAAGTACATTATGGGTAGGGGGGTGGGTGAGGGAGCACCCGGATACTTGGTAAATGAAAAAAAAAAACCCTACAGTAGGCAGTTTTACCTGTATTCTAACAGATAGAAAACAGATTCAGAAAGGTGCATAATGCAGTTTTTCATGAAAGATATTTAGATAATTCTGAAAGACAGTAATCATATGGTTTGATATGCGATTATTTCACAAGATGTTTTCATTGCTAAGTTCGTGCCTATTGAGAGATGTTTTTATGCACAGAGAGGTCAGTAGGTTAGTATATAGTCTACTTCTGCTAAAGAAAGGAGTTGGTCCAAATCAACACTAACATTTCATCTAGCCATTCATTCCTAATATCTTACAATCCCAAGAAAATCTATATGAATATCACACTCATTTGTCTAATTTATAGACACCTTTAGCCATAATGATTTGGGACTAATAAGTAATTGGTAAAATTATAGAAATCACATGCTCTACTTATGCATTTTCCATATTGTCATTAATAAATATAGGTTCAAAATGCGTGGAATTAAGAATTAATGGTGTTTTCAATACCCAGAAAGTTAGTTCATGTAAGAATGGCATACAGATAACAATATTATTTTCTTAAGGCATCATGGTGTACTGGAATTAGTGGGGAATTTGGAGTTTTAGAGTTCTGCATTTAAATCCTAGCTTTTCCACTATGATATTGGGAAATTTAATTGATCTCTTTGAAATTCAGTTCATCATTCACTTACAAATTGAAGTAATCATATCTACCTTATTCTTTACAGTGGGGATTACATACTATGACCTCATAAGAGCTGATCAGGACGTAACTGGTCCATCGTGATAGGCACTTCCCACAGGCTCCCATGGGTAATGCTCACAATAGCCCTGTGCATATAATCTGCCATTCCCACTTGAGGAAACAGAGACTCCAGGAGTTTGAGGTATTGCTGAAGGTTACATCTGGAAGAGTTGAGGTCTGAACCCATGTCCATATGTTCTCAAGTCTGTGTTCTTCCTGCTGTACAATATGACTCCCAGTATGGGTCAGCTGTAGGAGGCATTTGTCTCTTTCACCATACTTCAGGGTTCACATTTGGGAAGCTAATCAGCCTAGTAATAGTGAATCATTTCAATATATTTTTGAAAATTGATAACACTCTAAGAATAATATAAAGACGCATTGTTTTTTTTTTTTTCCATTTTGGAGTACTACTCAACACTTGAAAAAAATATTAGCTGTCTAGAGTTAGACACTCAGAGCCCTAAGATCATGTGTTTCACTTTATGAAAGCTTTTGCATCTTCACCATAATTAATCAACGCTGAGAGGCCTTCCAATGTTCTACCAGAGTTGCAAAAGCTCCATGAGGCAAGCTGGAAAATAAAAGTAGGTGTGGCCTTTGTGACCAGTCTCACACCATTATTCTGCACCCTTTTGGGAAATGTTGTCAGTTGGCTGAAGGAAAGCAATGCCCCCTTTCCTGAGAATCTCCCGGACATATGGCACAATGTGGCAGCATGGGTAGACAGAGCAGTTAGCAGTTGCTGCGGTACCGCTGGCTTATTTCCACTTTACGGCTTCATATGAAGCTAAAATATCATGCTGGGGACATATGCTTGCCGGCTCTGCACTTGCTGCCTGCAGCTCCAAACTCCTGTATTCTAATGGTAATTCCACAATCTGTTCTTTGACGGCTCAGGGCCAGACGATATGCCCGCTCCTGACAGGGGCATCCTTTCATGAAACACTGGCTTCCAGGCACCTGAGTATGGGAGCAATCAGAGTCGATGCTCCACAAAATTGAGTTACGCGGAGCCTTCAGAGAGTGAAACAGCAGACTGTTACTCAAAACCAAGTCCGTTGTCTGTGTTTGAAAGCCTTTCCAGGAGGGATGAAGCTTTCTAAATTCAACACTGAAGGTTTTTGGAGTGATTTTCTCTTCCCTGTTGATAGACCTGGAGGAAGTCTTCCCGGGAAGCCTGAGTCTGTGGAAGGTTCATGTTGTGCTTGCTCTGCTTGTCAGGTGGCCCTCAGCCCAACACTTGGTGAAGAAAGAGGACAGGGCAGCCCTGCAATGAGAAGCTTGAATGCCCCACACCGTTTGGGCATACTCTTTGTTCCCAGTTCTTGAATATTCTGTTCCCTGTTACTAGCCATTCAACTGTATCACTGAAAAAATACTTTTGTCTCTTTTGTCTCTCTCTCTCTGTTTCTGTCTCTCTGTCTCCCTCTCTCTCTCTCTCTCTCTATATATATATATCTCATGTACATATTTTAAATATATATGTATATTTAAGTGTGCACACCTATACACAAATGTATATTTTCTCCAATAATGTTTAGCATCAAAATACACACACATATCTTAATTTTTATTTTTAAAAATATGCAAAGTGGATATGATCATCACCATTTTGCAAAGAAGGAAACTGAGCTCAGAGAAGACAATATGGCCAATAAATCAAGTCAGTAGAGTCTGAACAGCCTCCGACTATAAATTCCTTGAAATCTCAGATGGAAGGAACATTCTTAAAAAGGCACTCTTAGCTTGTAAGAAAGACAATTTTCCATGTGTCAGACATGCATGAGGTGCAGAAAACCAAAACCCTAAGGGAACAGAATGATCGGCAGGCAAGGTAGGGCTACGGAGTGAGTAGCCTAAGGGTGTGGCTGTTAGTCAGTTGGTTGAAATCCTTGGCCTCTGTGATGTAGAGACGTGCAAAACGCCAGAACTTCTGAGTGGCTTTATTCCCAGGGAAGAGATGGACTAGAAAAAACAATCCACTCATGAGTACGGTGCGATGGCAAGAAAGTTTGTCATATCCCAGGCACTGGGGAAAAATGAAACAAAAAGCAAAATCAATTTCCTGAGAAATCAAAATTCCAGCTTTCAAAGCACTGAGCTTTGGGTTAGAGTTCATAGCGTGCAGGTAGTCAGGGAATCATGAAGCTGATAAATTAACTTAAAAGTTGGTCCCAAGCTGCTTTTACCCTGGGGTGACCAGTGGAAGCAAGTGTAAACTGTTCTGAAGAGTCTCTGGCCCACTACCCAGGCTACAAAAGACTTTGAGAGGAAGAAACACGCTTGAATGGGATGGACATGAGCTCTGTGCCTGCACTTGCACCAGCAGGCCTCCATGAGCTGGAATTTGTCCCAATAAGTCCTGACTCAGGGTAACACTTCTTGGTTCAAGGAGTACAACAGAAACACAATGTATTTGCTCCCTAGCCTGAACTGCCTCTTCAAGAATTTCTAGCTTAGATATCACTGGAAGAAGGTGCTGGTTTTCCCTTTCACTCCAAAATAGCTCAGCAAGCTGTCCTTGCACTAGAGTTGGGCCATTCTAGGACCAGTTTTCCTGCTCTGTTCCATTCAGGACCAAACTGATTTTGGGATCACGAGCTGGAAGAGGCCCTGGCAGGAAGCTCATCTGGTGGTCTCCCAACTTAACCTCTTCACCCCTCCTCCCAAACCTTCCTTAGTGTTTCCTTTGCTTCCATGAGACAAGCACCAAAGTAGAGAACTTGCTGTGCTTTAAATTAAAATGAGATTAGCCGATTAAGTGAGGCCTGAGATTTGCAGGCTATAGCCATCTGAACTGGAGGGCTTACCTGCCTTCAGGGTCCTGACTCCTTTTGATAATTCCCTCTCACAGAGGCCACTAGAGACAAGGACTCTGCCATCATGTGACTCCATATGAGCTACATTTCCCTTCTGGAAGGACACGCACACCTGGTGATTCTTCCCCTTGTCTGGCCTTGATGCTGGAATGGGTTGAAGCATGAACCACAAGAAAAGTCCACATTTGCAGAGGAGCCCTGAGTACAGTGATCCTTCAGTCTTGGCTTTAAGTGTCTGTGGTAGAAAAGCACAAATTCATGCTTCTCCAAGGAGAGTGTCTGGGAAAGAGAAGAATGTTACTGTGAATTAGCTTCTATTTGCTGAGATTAGCAAAATATTGTAATACAGGAGACTTTGGACAAGAATCCGCTATTTAGAGAAGAAACAGAAACAACTAGACAGTCAAAATATGGAGCTTTGAAGGATTAGGAAAGACAAGAATTTCCGGACTCTACAAAGGAAGGGCAACAATTCAAAATGGTCTTGCATAACAAAAGTAAAAAAAAAAAAATTCCAAAACTTAAAAATCTTGGTTCAGCTGAGAGACTCAATAAATAAGAAGAGGTTAGGTTAAGAAAATTGTCTTCCTATCCAAGATGATTTTTCCAAGAGTCTCAAGGCAGCTGTCATCAGTGTGGAAGAAAGGGACTCAGGGAAAAAGAGGAAAAGCTAAAGCAGGTTCGGGAATCCTATCATGAACTGTGAGTCTGAATACTGACACATGGGACTAGCTAGAGCCAGGTAGACCTGAAGTCCACCTATTTCTGAGAAAACTGTGTTTCCCAACAAACCATTATCCTAGCTTAAAGATCATTTATTGACCGTAAGATCACTCTTTCACCCTCCCAAATGCCACCAGCATGAAGATGCCTGTGAAGGCTGTGCAGACATAAGGCCATATGCCTCTCTGCTCACCTTGGATATGGCCGTGGAAGATAACTTCCTAGAAGGTGCATACATGAGCACAGAGAAAAATGGACTAGGAACTCACTGCAAGAAAGTAGATTGAGGACCTACTGAGAACTTTCCCCTACTGCTGGAATGAGGGCTTCTTCACAATGCCTCCCCGGGAGGGTGATGCATTTCTAGAGACCATGGCTGCTATGTTTCCCATGTTTCCACTTTGTAAATGGAGAGGGGTCACTGTGGTGGTCCTGCAGTAGCTCCACCATCGATAGTGGTTATGGGTCGGCGAATGATGAGGGAGGTCGGTAAATTTTCCTTTTGTTTACAGGTCACCAGATCATGCTGTGATGTAGAAATGCACAGATGCACTCCCAAATTTACCACCCCCATATTAGTTTGCTAGGACTGCCATAACAAAATACATAGACTGGGTGGATTTTTATTTTTCTCATAGTTTTGGAGACTGGAAATCCAAGATCAAGGAACTGACAGGTTTGTTTTCTCGTGAAGCCTCTCTCCTTTGTTTCAACTCTCAGAACCCCAGTCCAAAGGGAAAAAAAATAATTTACAAGGTTAAGAAGTTAGACAGGTATGAGAATTCTCAAAGGCAATATAGAAAGGTAATAATGGAGCATAATTTTGAGAAACTTAAAACATAAAATACCAACCAAGCTGTACTTGAAGTATCAAGGTTATAGGTAAAGAGTTCTAAAAAAACAACAACTCAAGGAAATTGTAAACACATGAGCTTTCTTAAGAATCTACTGAAGGAAGAGCTTCATTAAACCAAGCAACAAGTTCGAAAAATCAGTAAAATTGTTCATGATGGTAACATACACAGATAATTTTAGAGCTAATAGTAACCTTATGAAGCCATAGCTAGAAGAATAGCACGTAAAAGTTGT